>NC_081304.1:35479826-36729826 GCF_030435805.1 Mustela lutreola
GCTCTAAGCTACCCAATAAGAAACTAACATATAATTCTGTTCCTCTAATTTTTACCCACTACTTTTAGCATTCACTGATGTTTGTTGACTGAAATCATTATTACTAAATATGATTTTCTGGGGCGCCTGGGTGGCTCAGTCATTAAGCGTCTGCCTTAGGTTCAGGTCATGATCCCAGGGTCCTGGAACCAAGCCCTACATCAGGCTCCCTACTCAGCAGGAAGCCTGCTTCTCCCTCTCCCACTCCCCCTGCTTATGTTCCCTCTCTCACTGTGTCTCTGTCAAATAATAAATTAAATCTTTTTTAAAAAAATATGATTTTCTAGAAGTCTATCATTCCTTCTACATTTATTAGTGGCCTTCTACTGCAAAAAAAAAAAACTTTACGTCAGCTTTATCTGTAATAGCCAAAACTGCAGACAACCAGATGTCCATCAACAGGTGAATGTATAAACAAATTGTGGTATAGCTATACAATGGACTACTACTCAGTAGTAAAAAGGAATGAATTATTGATATATGAACAGAGGTAACAGGTCATCTAATACTGATCAAAAGTAAAAAATAATTTAACAAAAATAGAAAAAAATTAGTACTTGAAAAATATGGCAAACTCTTCTAAACATGTGATGTGTGAGAAGGTGAAGGTCCTTGAAAATAAAAACTGAGAAATACCAAATGGGTTTAAATTCTTGGATTTAAGAGATCTCTTCTTCAAATTTAGCTCTATCTCACTCTCCCTTGTCTTTCCCTCTATCCCTCCCATTTTCTTTTTGTTTCAGTCTCTCTAAATTTGAGGTAACAAAAACTACCTGCCAAATCTACAACCAACAATTTAGGTTAAGATGAGCTCCTTCATAATTCCTTTGGTCATATTCTTTTTTTTTTTTTTTTTAAGATTTTCTTTATTTATTTGACAGAGAGAGAGGGAACACAAGCAGGGGAGTGGCAGAGGAAGAAGCAGGCTTCTTGCTTCACAGGGAGCCCAAAGCAGGGCTCCATCCTAGGACCCTGGGATTCTGACCTAAGCCAAAGGCAGACATTTAACAACTGAGCCACCCAGGCACACCTCCCTTGGTCATACTCTTTCTGAACCTCAGTCACAGTAAGGTAGCGAAACTTCCACTTTATTTTAGCTATAATAGAATTAAAATTTAAAACATTATTTTTTTAAAATTTTTATTTATTTATTTGACAGACAGATTACAAGTAGGCAGAGAGGCAGTCAGAGAGAGGAGGAAGCAGGCTCCCTGCTGAGCAGAGAGCCCAATGTGGGGCTCGATCCCAGAACCCTGGGATCATGACCTAAGCAGAAGGCAGAGGCTTTACCTCACTGAGCCACCTAGGCGTCCCTAAAATTTAAAAACATTATTAAAAAAAAGAAAAAGAAATTTAAAAAATCTTTTTAGACATATTCATCACCTACATTTTATTATTTTGGAATAATTTTACACCAGCAAAAGTAATGCATGCATGCCACACACACACACACACACACACCCTCTCTCTCTAGCAATTTCTGAAATATTTATACATGTCTAATAATACTGAAAATCAAAAAGGGGAAGGAAGGGGAAGGAAGTAACAGTCCTTCAAAAAAAAATTCCGTATTTCATCTTCCTCTACAAGTACTGTGGTAAATTTCCCACAATCACATCAGAGATCACATTTATTTCAACAATGTACTATTATCTTTCCAGGGGCTCTCTTGATAACCTAAGTAAATCATAGTTCCAGACACATAGGAACTAAAACTGCAATTTGTTTACTACTTTCTTTGAACTATCAAAAGAGGCGAAACAAACATTATTTCAAATGAACAAACCTAAAAAAAGCACAAACTTTAAAACATTATTTCTTAGAAGGCAAACATAAGAACAGTAAATCCATACATGTGAATATACATAAATTAGGCACATACTGTAACTTGAGATCAAGAAATAAGAAAATAAATTTTTTTAAAAAGGGACTTTAATTCCACTTCTAGGGTTTCTACCCAAAAGAACTGAAAACAGAACCAAACATTTACATACCTTTATTCAAAATAGCATTATTCACACCAGCCAAAAGGAAACAACCCAAATGTTCATCAACAGATGAATGGATAAGCAAAATGTGTATACACATAGGACAGAATATTATTCACCATTAAAAAGGAAAAAATTCTGATACATACTATAATTTGGATGAACCTTAACGACAGTATGCTAAGTAAAATAAGACAAAAGGAAAAATACTATATGATTCCACTTACATGAGGTACCTAGAATAGGCAAATTCATAGTGACACAAAGTAAAACAAGTTATCAGGGGGTGGAGAAGAGGGTAATGGGGATCTACCATTTAATGATTAGAGTTTCTGTGGGATGATGAACAAATTCTGAAAATGGACAATGGTGATGGGTGCACAATACCGTGAGTGTACTTAATACCACTGAACTGTACACATAAAATTGGCTAAAATGGTAAATCTTATGTGTATTTTACAACTTTTAAAAGGGGAAAATTTTTTAAATTAAAAAAATAAAAGTAACAAAGCCAATTTAATCATTTCACCCACAGAAATTCAACTAAACAGCTACTTTGAGCAATGAATCAGCTCTTACAGATTAATAATAAAGTATATAAGACATCCCCCTACCAAAGACCTTAAGATTTATCTGAGAGGCAGATAAAACATACTGGTTATCTCACAGTGGTCTGTGTGATCTTTACAGGAATTTCACAAAGCCAAAATATTTTCATAATAATTCTGAGTTTATTTGCCCTTTCCACTGTGTTGACATTTGCACTGATGATTCAAAAACAGTGGTAAAACTGCTGGTTTTATTAGGAATCGAGGCAGTGACACCAAAATGAACTAGCAGTCACTGTATTCTCCATAGCCACCCACTTGCAGTTAAAAAAAAAAAAAAGGCAAACCAGTTTTACTTAAGAATGTCCTTGATATCACAATAAAATTTAAAACAATAAAACAGAAAAAAATTTTATTAAAGCTCCACCCATGAATACTTCTGACTGTGAATTATGGAATGAACTAACCCCATTTTTCATGGTTTTCATTTTTACTTGGAAGACTGATAAACTGATAAACTATGTTAGTAAGACTTGGGCATCTGACATACATTTTTTTCAAACTAAACAAAGTGAGCCTCTCCCTTTCAAGAAAAACAACTGACAGGGGTGCCTGGGTGGCTCAGTCCTTAAGTGTCTGCCTTCGGCTCGGGTTATGATCCCAGGATCCTGGGACTGAGCCCTGTGTTGGGCAGCTTGCTCGGCGGAGAGCCTGCTTCTCCCTCTCCCTCTGCCTCTGCCTGCTGTTCCCCCTGCTTGTGCTCTCTATCAAATAAATAAAATCTTAAACACAAAAAACAAACAAACAAAAATCTCGGAAAAAAAAATAAAAGAAAGAAAGAAAGGAAGGAAGGGAGAGAAAACAAAAGAAGGACACCTGGGGTGGCTCAGTCTTTAAGTGTCTGCCTTGGGCTCAGGTCAGGATCCCAGGGTTCTGGGATTGAGACCCACATCAGGCTCCCTGCTCAGCGGGGAGCCTGCTTCTCCCTCTCCCACTGTTCCTGCTTGTATTCTTTCTCTTGCTGTGTCTGTCAAATAAATAAATAAAATCTTAAAAAAAAAGAAAGAAAGAAAGAAAGAAAAGGAAGAAAAAACAACTGAGAGTATTTGTTACCAGTGATAAATTTCTAATTGCTGCTTTAAAAACTTACATTTGGAAAATGTGTATCTACTAGAGTGAACTTGATAGCTTCCAAATCTTAAAACTTTTCTGATGAGATCAGAAATATTTACAAATGTGGTTTTTTCATATTACATTAAAAAAGTACATCAGTATTTAGATCTGCATAATTCAGTGAAATACTATTTTCCAAGCGACTAATGTACCATGTCATAAATTACACACAGGTAAAAGATTTATTCAAAGTACAGGGGCGCCTGGGTGGCTCAGTGGGTTAAGCCGCTGCCTTTGGCTCGGGTCATGGTCCCAGGGTCCTGGGATCGAGCCCCACATCAGGCTCTCTGCTCAGCAGGGAGCCTGCTTCCCTCTCTCTCTCTCTCTGCCTGCCTCTCCATCTGCTTGTGATTTCTGTCAAATAAATAAATAAAATCTTTTAAAAAAAAAAAAGTACAAGACAAGGGCACCTGGGTGGTTCAGTCAGTAAGCACCTGCGGTCAACTCAGGTCATGATTCCAGGGTGCTGGGATCCAGCCCCTCATGGGGCTTAAGTGGGGAGTCTGCTTCTCGCTTTGCCCCCTGCCCCAGCTTTTGCTCTCTCTCTCACTCTCAGATAAATAAATAAATAAATAAGTCTTTTTAAAAAGTGCAAGACAGACCAACAGGATTTCAATGTAAAACTACAAAAAGTCCTTTGATAAGGTTTCAGATTCCATTTGTATTAACCTTAAGAAACAATCACTTTGGTATAGAATATCCAGAATTATCTGAAAACACTACTAAACTATTCCTCCCTTTTCCTACTATACACGTGAGACTGCCTTGTTTATGTACTTCAACCACACAACACAGCACAACAGATAGAATGCAGAAGCAGTTATGAGAATATTTATTTCAGTATTAATTTTTAAAAAGTGACTTTTCATTTAAATCATATATTAATAATGAATATTTAAAGAGATAATGAATTATGAATAGTATATTCACTTAAATATATTAACATATATTTAGTTTATTTTTAATAGATTAATAAATATAAATTATCTGTTTTAATTTCTCACAGAGTAAATATGACATATATCCCACATAAACAAAAGATCTTTGGGATCCTCAATCATTTAAGAATAAAAAGCATTTTAAGAACAAAAAGTTTGGAAAGCACTGCTATAACCTAATGAGCACTACAAAAGTATAAACAAAGAATGCTTAATTCCAAAAGAAACAAGTCTTCACAGAAGAAAACAAACTGACTTAGAGATTTGAGGAGTTTATTTTTCAGTTTTCTTTTTTGGGGGAGAATTCAAGAAAATGGAGTATTTCAGTGTGCCATGGGGAAAAGGTAAGTAGACTACTGTGTTGGAAATATGAGTAACAGATAAAATTGAATACGGAGTCTAAAGTTGGAGTGGAAAGAGCTTGGCCTGCAGATTACAACCTGCAGTTTGTTTATTTTATTAGAAATTGAGGAGCCACCCATGAATTTGGGACTGAAGCACAATTTTTCTTAAAAACCTGCATCTCCTGTGTCAAGACTTTCATATACTCAGCATTTTCTTTTTTTAAATTCAAGTTTCAAGGATGGAGTACAAGGCTTGGCTGTGGAACAAAGCAAACTTGAGTATTTGGTATTCAAAGCTCTAAACCACGCCTCATAGGAGTCAAAAGTTTGACTCAAAAAGCACGTGTATGTCAAAAAAACATACACATTCGCATTTGAAGGCATGGTCCATGCCTTATTAAAAAAAAAAAAAAAAGCCCAAGTAACAGGGTTTATGCTTTATTCTTTTAGCTCAAATATATGACAAATTCATGCTGCTCCAAGTGTACTGCAAAATAAACATAGTACTCTTTATAGTTCTTTGTGTCTAATCTTCCTCTATATAGTTATCTCGGTGTCCACTCCTGGTTGGCCTGCAAGCCATGAAATGACATATTTCTGGAATACACTGCAGTTCTGCTCTGCCTACACAAAAACAAAACAAATAATAGGGGCCTCTGGGATTGGATGGGAAACGCCTCTGACAGGAAGACTGGTTGTTCTATGAGTCAATCAAACAATTTTTGGCAGAAAGCCAGACAAACAGAAAACAGACTTCAAAAGAAGCTAGTCTACAACTCTATGACAACACCTTTGTAAAAAATGTTCTGTTTGACCAATCTTTACACTCTTCTCTATCCCTCTGCTATAAATAAAGCAACATCATGCTACCATTAAAGAGGATTTTTTTAAATGACAGAAGTTACGATCTTTTCTCTAAAAAAGACCCCCGCCATTCATACAGCGCAATGCAAAAGCAGCTCTAAGTCTGTATGATAACACATGTCGGGTACAGAAACACTGGATACTTTAGAAAACTAATTTAAAGTTTAGATGAAACTACAATTCCACCGAATTTTTAGAAAGTAAGCTATTTCCTTTTAGCTGATCAGTAATTTCCTATCTCTTGTAACTTTGACGGGCAGTTACAACTTTTAACTGGTAACTGGTGAGAACTATCTGACAGCAATTCGCGAAGGCAACTTAAAAAAAAAAAAAAAAAGTATACCTTTAAAAAGCCCTAGTAGAATTTAACACACACCGTAACGTGGGGCCAGTTTCAGACCTAACAACGCATTCTTCGCTTTTGTTTTTCATAAGCAGTACAACCATAAAGATCCTAAACCCATTTTATGATCAACACAACCGAATTCCTCCCAAGACTTTATTTAAGTCGCTGGATGATTACATTTGACCTTCTTAATTAGTCTACAGTATACTTCAACGGCCAGCCACCTAGGGTCAATTTGGTGAACTGACACCACCGGTAGGAGGCAACCCGACAGGGACAAGTCCTTCAAGAGCAAAAATTATGACAGATTCTAAGGCAGCAGTCTCATTGCTGCCGTCTCCGGCTTCCTTTGCGTGGGGGCTCAGGTACCAAGTGTTCTGAATATTTCACGTCTTTTGGCCAAAATCTGGCGCCAGGTTTCAAACACTATTCGCAGCCTCGCTACCAAAAAAGTGAAGCCGGGAGATGACCGCTTTCCTGGCTTCTGGGAGGGTGGAAATAAGGCGCCGGGCGGCCGCGGAATAGAGCGATCCGATCTCTCCCGGGGCCACTTTGGCCGGCCCTCCACCCTGGAAAGCGCGACCCGACCGAGGAGAGACTTCACTCCCACCAATGTGCACTTTGTAGCGCGCTCGGAGCCGGGGGCCACGAGGTGCTGGCGCTCTTGAGAAGAGCCCTCAACTGCCCGAAAAAGAGGCGGGCGGCAAACAAGCAGCGAACTTACCCAGTTTCTTCCACATGGCGAGGTGACAAGCGAGGAAGCCTTTGCGGATGGCAGCGCAAACCTTCGCCGGCTCGGACGACGTAAATCCCTTCTGCTTCTTGATGAAACCCCACAAATGCTCCCGGGCAAACTGTGCCGCCTCCCGCCCGCCGTGCCCGTCGCACACGGCGAAAAATGCCACTGAGGAACGGCGGCGGCAGCAGCGACCGGGAGCTGGAGAGGCCGCGGCGTCCGGGGGAGGGTCGCGAGCCTCTCGGGTTGCCACCACTGGGCCTTTCCCCAAGACTTCGCTGCCAGCAAGAGCTGGCGGTGACGGCTGCGGAGGCGACGCCTGAGAGAGTGACCGCCGCGACCAGGGTTTTTCTTCAGCCGTCGGCTCGGGCTCCACCACGATTTGAGTAACGTCCTCCATGTACTTCCTCCCGCCCTGGTCGGAGAAGACGCTCACTCCCAGCGAGTACAGCCCCGCCATGGCCGGCTGGCTGGGATCCCGCCGGTCCCACGCAGCCCGCCGAATCCGGCGGCGGGAGACACACTCCGCGCCCGCCGGCCAACTATTGTTTATCTTCGACGACGCCGAGAGGGGGGAGGGGGCGGTCCCGGAGGGGGGGGCGCGCGATGTCGGGACTTGTCCGCGAGAGCTGGGCCGGAGCTCTAGGACGAGAGGAGCCGAGCAGCTGCGCCTGCGCAATGCGCTTCCCCGCCTGCCCGCGCCCACCACACAAATCAGACGTTCTCCCCGGCTGTCGTCACTTGGCTCTCTGGACCGGACCAATCAGGAGTCGAGTTGGACCAAGCCCGCCCTCCACCCCCAACCCTCGCTCCTCCCAGCAACTGCCGCGCACCGGGCTCCTGCGCGGGCACTGGGCCCGCCCTTGGCCGGCTTGGCTTTCTCTGCTGCTTTGGGTGTTTTCGCTCTCTGGGTTTTCGTCGTACGTTGAGTACTTACCGAGCATCCTGGGCTGTCACCTTTTGGGCTCAGTCGCCGGGATCGTTAATGCAGCCTACAGCACTTGGCATTTCACAGCTCGCCTTGCGGGGATAGCCGCGTAGGCTCGGGCCTCCCAGGACTGTAGAGAAGCTGGGCGGCGGGGGGAGGTAAACCTTCCATTCCTTGAAGTGAAATGGCGGGAAACCTCACTTTGGAAGGTCGTTTGTGGGCACGCCGCAAAAAAGTGTGGCACTCTTACTGGATTTGGGGGGGATGTATCCGGCCGGGAGTTGAAGCAGGGTGTCCAGTTTGTGTTGTTAAGGAAGCTGGGGAAAATTATCACCATCCGCTGAACGGTCCTGTCTCACCTAACTAGGTATGTCAGAGACTTAAGAAGGGTTATATTTTAGCTAATTTTAAACAGATCTTTTCAGCTTTTGTTCAGCCTAGTACTTTTTCCAACGAGCCCTGGGTTAAGTATTTTATTCCTTTGGTGTATCACTTGAAGTTACCACTTGAAAATAGCTTGCGGAAACTGCCAAGCGCGCTTGTGCTGTAACAATTTGGTTACGTTCCCACCTCTTCACCCAGTACGCCCTATTGTAAGCTCTGAAACCTTTGCAGCGATTTCCACAAATGAAGCCTCAAGAGTAGGGAGGTTAGTATGTCCTCAGCAGCAAATTTTATTGCAGAGAATCAGTTTAAAGTTCACTTTTTTAAAAAGTTATTTTTTTCCCGATTTTAGCCACTTCATCATCAATACTCCGGTGTGCCCTTTCCTGTACAGTTTTTTGAGAGTGAGGAAAATGTTCATCCAACAATTGGCACACACACACACACAAAAAGCCACGAGAAGTACAAATAGGAAAACTCTTTGAACCAATAAAAATAAGACTAACCAAATCAGCTCAAAATATAGAGAATACGAATTACATAAAATGACAGTTACATAGAAAATAAATGTAGTCAAGAGATAAGCCCCTGTATCAAAATACACTAGACCACAAGTTTCAAGGTGAAAATGCTTGGATAAAGTCCCAGCTTGTTTTGAAAGATGATTACAATCCAGTTATCAAAACCTAACAATTATTAAGAGTAGGAGGATGGGGCTCGTGGGTGGCTCAGTGGGTTGAAGCCTCTGCCTTGAGCTCAGGTCATGAACCTGGGGTCCTGCGGTCCAGCTGCGCATCAGGCTCTCTGCTCAGCAAGGACCCTATTCCCCGCACCCCGACCCCCGCCTGCCTCTCTGCCTACTTGTGATCTCTGTCTGTCAAAGACATAAATAAAATCTTAAAAAAAAAAAAAAAAAAAAGAGTAGGAGGAAATCTGGACGCCCCGGTGGCTCAGTCACCTTCCGCTCAGGTCATGATGCGGAGTCCTGGAATCGAGTCCCCCATCTGGCTCCTTGCTGGGCAGGGAGCCTGCTTCTCTCTCTGCCTCTGCCTGCCACTCTGCCTGCTTGTACTCTCCCACTCTCTCTCTTTCTCTGATAAATATAAATAAACAAATAAAATCTTTTTTTTTTTTAAGAGTAGGAGGAAATCTATAGACTCTTTATCTGTAAATGCAAAAATCCTAAATGAAAAATTAGCAATTCTAATCCAGTGGCCTCCAAACCATGAGACCTGCAAGAGAGAACAGTTTGTGTAGCTCTGTATTACTCATCTTTAACAGTTTGCCCACCTTCCCTCCCACCCTAGAGATTACAAAAAAGATAATTCCTCCACGCTTTATAATCCTTTTCACTCAATCACATCCAGTAGCCTCCAGGTCATATACGATTAGCCTGATTAGCATCTCCATGCTACCCTCCACTTTCATTAATCTGATTCAGTGTCTACTTTTCACTAACCATTCTAACCATTTCACTCTACACTTAAGATTTCAACATCTGTTAACAGCCATTTCCCCTTTATTCACCTCTTCTCTAAATGTTCCCATCAACTTCCTGTTTGAACTGAAAACTGGTTTATCACCTGGCAAAACTACCTCTCTTGCAACTTTCCAAGTGGAGGAGGTTATTTTACTTCACTCTTCTCTTCAAACCTGCTCTTCATGCTGCCTCCAAATCATTTTTCTTTCTTCTTCAAAAACCCAGGCTCTTTTAAAGGTACTGCCAGCCGATTCTACACCAAGATGTCATCATCTACTGGTCACTAGGAACTCCTTCGTTTGTTCCTGTTTCATTGTCTTCCTTTCTTCCACTATTTTTGTCACATCTCAGCCACTTTTTTAAAAATGTTATCCACATTTTCCATCCAATACTGTGGCCTCTCAGTTCCTCATTTTCCTCTTCATGAAGTGGCCTTGCTGCTATTAAACCTTCCATTTGTATTCCAGATCCTTTCTTTTCTCTCCTCCAGAACTTTACTTCACCATTTATCTTTTCTTGCTCCTACCTCATCAATTTTTTCCTTTTTTACAGGATCATTTGCATCTGCACATGGACGTGTTCTGATTTCTGTTTTAATTAACAACAACAACAACAACAAAAACTACCCAACCGCTTACACTATCCCATTTCTCTGCTTCTCTTCATGGAAAGATTTTTTTCTAAGAGTTGTCGCTATCTAAATTCTACTTATAATTCCTACCTTATAATTTCTCCTAAACCTAGTCCAAACAAGCAACCATCCCCATCATTCTTTTGGCACTGTTTTTGTAACATAACAAGACTTTATTTCCAAAGCTAATGATGACTTTTCTGTACTGACTCTGCTCCAAATGAAAAAGCAAATAGAACCAGTTTCCTTTTTGAAACTTCGTAACAAGGAAAATCATCACTTCTTTTTAAAAACTTCTTCTCTTGGGGATGCCTGGGTGGCTCAGTTGGTTAAGCAGCTGCCTTCAGCTCAGGACATGATCCCAGCGTCCTGGGATCAAGTCCCACATCGGGCTCCTTGCTCGGCAGGGAGCCTGCTTCTCCCTCTGCCTCTGCCTGCCATTCTGTCTGCCTGTGCTCGCTCTCTCCCCCTCTCTCTCTCTGATAAATAAATAAAATCTTTAAAAATAAATAAATAATAAAAACTTCTTCTCTTGGCTTAAAAGAAACCACACTATCCTGGTTTTCTTCCTGCCCCATTGACAAACCACCACTTCTTATTTCAGTTGCTGATTTCTCCCTAGCCAGACCTTAAATTGTTGGGAGAGACCAGGGCTGGGTCCTTAGCTCTTTTCTTTTCCTATATGCTCTCCCTTGGTAATGCCATCCAGGACCATGGCTCACCTTCCGTGATCTTACACACATCAGTAAGCATCACTATCTACTATGCCATTCAACCCTCAAAAAAGACTAGGAGTTGAGGGGTGCCAGGGTGGTTCAGTGGTTATGCCTCTGCCTTCCACTCAGGTCATGATCTCAGGGTCCTGGGATCCAGGCCCGAGTCAGGTTCCCTGCTCAGCGGGGAGCCTGCCCCCACCCCCAGCGCCTGCCTGCCTCTCTACCTACTTGTGATCTCTCTCTGTCAAATAAATAAATGAAATCTTAAAAAAAAAAAAAAAAAAAAACACCTAGGGGTTCGGGGGCCTGGTAAGTTGGTTAAGCATCTGACTTTGCTCAGATCATGATCTCAGCATCCTGGATTGAGGCCTGTGGCAGGCTCTATGCTCAGCAGGGAATCTGCTGCTGCTTTTCCCTCTGCTCCTCCCCTTGCTCCTTCTCCCTCTTTCTCAAATAAATAAATAAAATATTAAAAAAAAAAAAAACCTAGGAATTTTTTTGTTCTTCTCTTTCCTCCATTCTCATCCCCATTCCACTCTCCCACCAGTTTCCCATCCTTCTAAATCTATCAGCAAATCCTTTTGACTAAATCTCCAGGATGAATACTGAACCTGCCTACCACTTCTCACTGCCCCCACCACTATCAGCCCAGTCCAAGCCACTATTACCCCCTACTTGAACCACTACATTGGTCTCCCCACAAGTCTCTTTTCTTTCACTCTGTCCCCCTGCAGTCCTTTTTCCACTGGCTACTGTCAAAATCATAAATCAGATCAAGTCATTTTGCTACTCACTATGCTCTATGACTTCCTATCACATTTAAAATAATATGGATGGGGGTGGGGAGATAGATCAAATAAGTGAAGGGAATTAAGAGGTACAATATTCCAGTTCTAAAATGTATAAGACAGGGGTGCCTGGATGGCTCAGTGGGTTAAGCCCCTGCCTTCAGCTCAGGTCGTGATCTCAGGGTCCTGGGATCAAACCCTCGGGCTCCCTGCTTGGTGGGGAGCCTGCTTCCCCCTCTCTCTCTACCTGCTGCTCTACCTACTTGTGATCTCTCTCTCTCTCTCTGTCCAATAAAAAAATAAAATTTCTTTTAAAAAAATAAATGAAATAAAAAATAAAATGTATAAGACATAGGGATGCAATGTACAGCATAGGGAATATAGTCTATAATATTGCAATAACTTTGTATGGTCACAAATGTAGCTATATTTTTGTGGTGACCATTTCATGATGCATATAAATATCACCTGAAACTAATACAATATTGTATGTTAACTATTCTTTAATAAAAATAATAAAATAAAATAATATGCAAACTCCTTATGAAAACCTACATGAGGGACGCCTGGGTGGCTCAGTTGATTAAGTGTCTGTCTTTGGCTCAGGTCATGATCCCAGGCTCCTGGGATCCAACCATGTTTCAGGACCCCTGCTCAGCGGGGGTGCCTGCTTCTTCTCCCTCTACCTGCTGCTCCCCCTGCTTGTACTCTCTCCCTCTGACAAATAAAATCTTTTAAAAAAGCAAACAAAACCTACATGATCTATTTGGTCCCTAAATGTTTGTCTAACATTATTTCTTAACAATTTTCCCCTTCCCCACTACACTCCAGCCTCAATGGCCTGCTTCCTGTTCCTTGAAACAACCAAGCTATTTAATGGCCTTAGGACTTTTTGCATTAGCTGTTCCCTCTCCTTAGAATGCTCACTTCACCTCTAGCAGGTTAATGAAGATGGATTCTTGCTATTCAGACCTTGGTCTAAATATTGAGAGACTTTCCTAGTCAGCCAGTCTAAAATAGCCACCCATTATCTCTATCACATAATATCTCCACCTGGTTGGATGTAGGAAACAAATGTGGGGTGACGATTGGGTGAAAGCCAGTGGTGCAGTCAAAGAAAGAATTTACCCCAGGCAGAACAAAGAAGAAAGAAGTTTATTGAATACACAGCAAGGGAACAATGGGCAGGACAGCAAAGGAGCAACGACTATCTGCCATGAGGCAATGGGTGGGGACTGTATTTAAAGTGGGAAGGCAAGGAGGTATGGGGACACATGGAATTTTCCCTTTTTTGGTAACTGTGCCTGGATGTGAATAGCCCATTGGTTAGCTAGGGCTTATGGACATTTTGAGCTGGGTGGACTGGTGGGCCTGCCTGTATTCAGCCAGGTGGTTACTGTGGCCCTTTTGCCGTAATCAAGTTTCCATGGCACAAACCTGTTGTCTAAACGTAGCCTCTACAATAATCCTACTTTAAATCGCTACAGAGGACTGCTTACTATCTGATCCTTTTTAATTTATTGATTATTGACCATCTTTCTCAAATAGAACCTAAGCTCTGTGAGAACAGGGAACTTGTCTTGTTCGCTACATCGCCTGAATCTATCACAAAAAGTTATTTTGTGAATTCACTGATTCATTCGTTCATTCATTCATCATGAAATGTGTAAAAATGTGTAAAATTTTCTTCGTATGAAGAAAACCATGAAATTTTCTAAAGGAAAAAATAAATCTCTGAATAAGTGGGAAAACATACACAATTCCTGGGTGAGACACTTACTTTGTTCCAAATGAATCTACAAATTCACTATCATTTTAATCAAAATTTCAACTGGATTTTTTTTTAAGTCAGCTCTACACCCAGTGTGGGGCTTGAACTCAGGATCCTGAGATAAAGAGTCACATGCTCTACCACCTGAGACAATGAGCACCCCCTCACCACAACTTGATTTAACTGGACAAGTTGATTCTAAAATTTATCCAGAAGAGAAAATGAATAAGAAGAGTTAGGATGGAGGCACCTGGGTGGCTCAGTTGGTTAAGCGTCTGCCTTCGGCTCAGGTCCTGATCCCAGATCAGCCGGGAGCCTACTTCTTCCTCTCCCTCTGTCTGCAGCTCCCCCTGCTTGTGCCCTCTCTCTCTCCCTCTGTATCACATAAATAAATAAAATCTTTAAAAAAAAAAAAAGAAAAAAAACTTACCACACCTTAAAAAAATATATTATTGAGAAAGAGGAATATTAAGATAGCTAGGTGCCCTGCAGTTACCAGAATATTTCATAAGTTGGCACTGGCAGATAAATGTCCAAAAGGACCTACATAATGGAACCAAGAGTACAAAAAGGGATCAATATATACATGCACACGAGTATATGATGGGTGTGACATTTCAAACAATTGAGGAAAGGACTGACTGATAATTCACTGATGTTAGGACACCTGGCTATCTCTTTGGACTCAATATCTTAAAGGGGAAACATGGTGAAGTCCTTAACTTGGACAAGCCTTAAAATAAAATGGCAAGTGGATTAAAGAGCTAAATTAAGAAAAAAAAATGTAAAAGTGCGAGAAGCAACAATGAGATACTTATCAGATTGGCAAAACCCTTTTAAATTTGATAATATGTAGGGCTGGGAAAGAAGTGGAGACAAGCACTCTCATTAACCATTAATGGAAGGGGCACCTGGGTGGCTCAGTTGGTTAAGTGTCTGCCTTTGGCTCAGGTCATGGTTCTGGGATTGAGCCCCTCATCAGGTTCCTTGTTCCGCAGGGAGTCTGCTACTCCCCCTGCTTGTACTCTCGAGCGCTCTCTCTGTCTGATAAATAAATAAAATATTTTTTTAAAATGTTAGGAATTTACCATCTTTGCAAAAGGTACATATGTAAGGACTTTCACAGAAGCAGTGCTTATAATAATAAGGGGATTTTTTTTTTAAGTACTGGAACAAAACATGGGATAGAATATACTAAAAAACCTCTTGAGATTTCCTTTCTTATATTTCCAGGGATATTATGTTTAAAATGTCCTTTTAACTTTTTTTTTTTTTTTTAAAGATTTTATTTATTTATTTGACAGAGATCACAGGTAGGCAGAGAGGCAGGCAGGGAGAGAGGAAGGGAAGCAGGCTCCCTGCTGAGCAGATAGCCCAATGTGGGGCTAGATCCCAGGACTCTGGGATCATGACCTAAGCTGAAGGCAGAGGCTTTAACCCACTGAGCCAGCCAGGCATCCCATGTCCTTTTAACTTTTGAGATAAGTTAATATGACTAAAATTTCATATTTTCTTCTAGTATTTTTAATGGTTAAAATGTGTATTGCCATTCAAATTTCTCCAGAATTATTTTGGCACAAAGTGAATTTGAATTTCTTTCAAATAACCGTGTTTCCCAATGTCTTTTGTGAAATAATCCATTTTGTATCTATTGGCTAGTGATACTCCCTTTATTAGATAGTAGGTAGGTTTTTATCCACTCTGAACTATTTCAGGGTTAACTATTCCTATGCACTGATTTGTAGATTCGAGAGTCATATCTTACTTTTATTGGGTTCAGAGTCTTCAAATGTAGACTGTAAGAATTAATTTGAAAAGCAAAATAAGAATCTAATTAATTTGCTATTGTTTCTTCCCATAGCTAGAAAAATCAGTAACATCTACTAAGTATTAGTCTGTTGTTCATTTATTAGAGCCACAGTGTTTAAAACTGTGAGATAATTAATGTCTCAAGAGGTTAAATTCTGTGACTCTGCCTTTACTCTGCCTCTGTTGTTTTGCAACTCTGTATCTGACAAAATAATCAGTCTAATCTGGCTATCACTGTCACATTCACTGTGTGCAAATGTAAATTGGTAGGGGACACAAAATTAGAATCATTGCTGCCAGAATCCCAAAGGTATCAAACCTGTATCTGTTCTTAATTAGCCATGGAAATTCAATCTGTCATGTTTTCTGCAGATAACTGGTTTCAGAGTCATTAATGTGAAAAGAATATTCATACTATTTCTCTTCAGATAATTTTACTTATACAATTAGCTTAGCCTTTTCTTCTGAAGAGAACTACTCTTGAATTTATTGTTTTTCTTTGATGAAAGTTCCATTTTTTTTTTTAATTTTTGAATAAGCCACACAATAGTTACTTAAGTCATTTGGAAAAATCTTTTTTTTCTTCTTGAAGTAATTACTCAGTTAGTTTTTTCAGCAGCACTGTTTATTGTGTTTATGTTGGAGAAAAATTTAAGCTCCCAATAGCGTGCCCTTCAGAATTAGAGACAAAATCAGAGACCACCTTTAAGATAGAAATCAGTAAAATTTAAACATTACATTTTTTTTTTAAAGATTTTATGTATTTATTTGACAGAGAGAAATCACAAGTAGATGGAGAGGTAGGCAGAGAGAGAGAGAGGGAAGCAGGCTCCCTGCTGAGCAGAAAGCCCGATGTGGGACTCGATCCCAGGACCCTGAGATCATGACCTGAGCCGAAGGCAGCGGCTTAACCCACTGAGCCACCCAGGTGCCCCATAAACATTACATTTTTTTAAGAAAAATTTTGAGTGGGGGAGGGGAAGAGGGAGAGAGAGAGAAAGAGAATCTTAAACAGGCTCCAGACTCAGCATGGAGCCCAACACAAGGCTCAATCTCACAACCCTGAGATGATGACTGAGCCGAAATCAAGAATCAGATGCTGGGGCGCCTGGGTGGCTCAGTGGGTTAAAGCCTCTGCCTTTGGCTCGGGTCATGATCCCAGGGTCCTGGGATCGAGCCCTGCATTGGGCTCTCTGCTCAGCAGGGAGCCTGCTTCCTCCTCTCTCTCTGCCTCTCTGCCTACTTGTGATCTCTGTCTGTCAAATAAATAAATAAAATATTAAAAAAAGGAAAAAGAATCAGATGCTTAACCAACTGAGCCATTAAGGTGCCCCTATTTGTTTTTAGATGCTAATAAAATCACTTGGTTTCTGAAGTAGGGTAGGACTAGATTATTTAGAACACTCACTGCATCCCCTAAGCTGAGCTATTAGGCATAACATTCCTTTTTTTTTTTTTTTTCGTATTTTCTTCCTCCATCCGGTCTGTGGGACTTGAGTGAACTTAGAAGGGACTTCAGAACTGTTAAAGATGAATTTTTAAATCACCTATGTAATGAGGGAAAAACTTGCACATATAAGTGAATATTGGTAAGAACACTTAATAACTTACACTTTGTTTTTTAAAAGATTTATTTTTATTTGTTTGTTTGAGAGAGAGAGAGAAAGAGAGAGCAGGAAGAGGGACAGCGGGAGAGAGTCTTTCAACCAGACTCCCTACAGAATGTGGAGCCCAACACAGGGCTTGATTCTAAGACCCATGAGATCGTGACCTGAGCGGAAACCAAGTCAGTCACTTAACCCAGGTGCCCCTAGTTTGCTGTAGATTTAAACCTTTAAAAAATTTAAAAAAATTTTTTCCCTAGGATATTCTCTCATCAGAAAAATCTTGAGGTTCCCTCCCCCCAGAATGTTCTTTAACAGGGCACCTGGATGGCTCAGTGGGTTAAACCTCTGCCTTCAGCTCAGGTTGTGATCTCAGGGTCCTGGGATGGAGCCCCACATCAGGCTCCCTGCTGAGCTTCTTGCTTCCCCCCTCCTCTCTGCCTACTTGTGATCTCTCTCTCTTTGTGTCAAAAAAATAAATAAAATCTTAAAAAAAAAAAAGAATGTGCTTTAACAGAAAAATCTATTTTGCTTTCTAGCTGTCTAACTTGGTACAGACAATGTTGTACTTGCCTCCTAAGTTGTTTGTGAAAAAACAGTGCATGGAAAATATCTGAGATCATGCCCACATGCAATAAGCATTCAGTAAATGTTATCTCTTACCATTTTTTTTAAGATTTTTTTTAAAGACATATATATATATATATATATATATATATATATATTAAAGATTTGTATTTATTTATTTGACAGAGAAAGATAGGCTAGCACAAGCAGAGGGAGCAGCAGGCAAAGGGAGAGGGAGAAGCAGGCTCCCCACCGAGCAGGGAGCCCTATGTAAGACTCAATCCCAGGACCCTGGGATCACGACCAAGCCAAAGGCAGCTGCTTAACCAACTGAGCCACCCAGGCGTCCCTATATATATATTTTTAGAGAGAAAAAAAGAGAGTGCAGGCACACACACACACACACACACACACACACACGAGCAGTGGAAGAGCAGGAGAGAGGAGAGATTCTCCAGCAGACTCCCCACTGAGCAGGTAGCCTGATGTGGGGCTCAATTCCACAACCCTGAGATCATGACCTGAGCTGAAATCAAGAGTCTGACCCCTAACCAACTGAGCCACACAGGCATCCCTCTTACCATTTGTTATTAATGTTTTATTTCTATTAAGCTTCTTGATTAATTTTTCTCCATACAGTAGTTTTATTTTTCACCTTATTCTCCTGAAATCTGGCCTTCATCCTCTTTACCTTCCTGAATGACTTCTTACCTTCTACTTATCAATTTCAATTCCAATTCTCTTACTCATGGACCTCTCTGTTTAATTTATAGCTTTTGCCACACACATACATGCATACTTTAAATATTCATTTTAATTTGCATGAACATATATTCATTTGACAGTCTTTCAAAGTAGGACCAAGGTCTTTACTTTGAATATGAATCCACTGTTTGGAATTCAGCATCCCTTCTTTTTTCATAAACCACAGCAATAGTGTGTCACCTAAGGCTTTCAGTTTTGACTTCTTTAAAGTGGAACAAGAACTTAAAAACATATGCAAAGTGCTTGCAATGCAGAATCCTTCTGGATTTTATAATTTATGCAAACACCATCAATCTTTTACAGTTGTCATACATATACCTAATTCACAGCAGTTTCTTTTATTGATTTACCTTTATTAAATCTTTCTAAAGCACTGAATTTAATTTTCATGGAGATAAATTATTTTTCCTCCCATTCATATTTCATCACGTTGCACAATATTTAATTAAACAAGAACAACTGGAATAAACAGGTTTGTGAACCAACATTAACTCACATGTGGGAGCAGTGGAGCATGGATGTAACAGAAGATTAAAGTCGAGCCCCAAAAGGGTGTCAAAATATCTGTGATGTTTTATTTTATTTAAATAGGTCAAAAAAGGTGTGAGGAAAATATTAACAATCTTCAATCCTTGGTAGTGAGGACAAAGGTGTTCATTTTAGTGTTCTCTATATTTTCTATATTAAAAAAGAGTTATCGGGGCGCCTGAGTGGCTTAAAGCCTCTGCCTTCAGCTCAGGTCATGATCTCAGGGTCCTGTAATCCAGCCCCATATCTGGCTCTCTGCTCAACGGGGAGCCTGCTTCCTCCTGTCTCTCTGCCTACTTGTGATCTCTGTCTGTCAAATAAATAAATAAAATCTTTTTTTAAAAAAAGTTCTCAGGATGCCTGGGTGCCTCAGATGATTAAGTGTATGCCCTTGGTTCAGATCATGATCTCTGGGTTCTGGGATGGAGCCCCGCATTGGGCTCCCTGCTCGGTGGGGAGTCTGCTTCTCCCCCTACCACTCCCCCTGCTTGTGCTCCCTCTGTCTCTCTCTCAAGTAAATAAATAAAATCTTAAAAAAAGAAAAAAGTTCTTAAAGAGAAAAAGCAAATGATTCTATAGGGTGTATGAGGAGGAAAACTAAAAGAGAAACTAAAGATCTTAGACTTTAGACTTAAAGATTTTATTTTATTAATTTGACAGAGAGAAATCACAAGTAGACAGAGAGGCAGCCAGAAAGAGAGAGAGGGAAGCAGGCTCCCGGCTGAGCAGAGAGCCGGATGCGGGACTCGATCCCAGGACCCTGAGATCATGACCTGAGCTGAAGGCAGCGGCTTAACCCACTGAGCCACCCAGGTGCCCCTAGACTTTAGACTTAGACTGGTATGTCCAAGAGAAGGTTATCCTGTGCCTGCTTCTCTCTCTGAACTAAGCCTGGAGGAAGTCAATTGAATTCCTCCACGTGGTTTGAGGATCAGATGCTCCGGAGTGTTTACCTCATTTTCTCGGGAAGGCAGTCATCCTTACCCCTCCACTCTGTCCACCATGGTAGGGCATCAGAGGAGTAGAAATGGCTGCCTTGGGATTTGGGAAGGTGTATCCAAGGCCCCTTTCACCACTCAAGTTAAGTACAGCCTCACATATGGGAAACTCTTAAAGGAATCAGCCCATCTGAATTATTTGAAAGAATACCCAATTTCCTAAAATCAACAACCAAGAAACAACAGATGTTGGTGAGGGTATGAGGAAAGGGGAATCCTCTTGCACTGTTGGTGGGAATGTAAACTGGTGCAGCCACTCTGGAAACAGTATGGAGTTTCCTCAAAAAGTTAAAAATAGAACTACCCTACAATCAGCAACCACACGAATGCAAAAATACTAATTCAAAGAGATACATGCACCCCAATGTTTACAACATTATCTACAACAGCCAAATTATGAAAATAGCCCAATAGCCAAGTATCCATCTACTGATAAATGGATAAGGAAGATCTGGTGTGTGTGTTTGTGTGTGTGTGTGTGTGCATGTGTGTGTATGTATATATAATGGACTATTACTCAGCCATAAAAAAGAATGAAATCTTATCATTTGCAACCACGTGTATAGACCTAGAGACTACTATGCTAAGTGAAATAAGTCAGTCAGAGAAAAATACTATATGATTTCACTCATGTGGAATTTAAGAAACAAATCAAATGAGCAAAGGGAAAAAAAGAGAAAGGGGGGCAAACCAAGAAATACACTCTTAACTATAGAGAATAAACTGATGGTTACAAGAGGGGAGGTGGGTGAGGGGATGGGTAAAAAAAGGTGATGGGGATTAAGGAGTGCACTTGTGGTGAACACCAGGTGATAGATATATGGAATTGTTGAATTATATACCTGAAAGTAATACAACATTGTATATTAACTAACTGGAATTTAAATAAAAATTTGTAAAAAAAAAAAAAAAAAAAGAAAAGAAAAAGAAAGAAAGAAAGAAAATTCAACTTATTAAGACTAGTTTTTCATTAACTTGAGGAAGTGGGGCTATTAAATATAAACATAATTATAGAAAATAAGTTAATGGGGCACCTGGATGGCTCAGTGGGTTAAAGCCTCTGCCCTCGGCTCAGGTCATGATCCCCTGTCCCGGGATCAAGCCTGGAATCAGGCTCCCTGCTGCTAAGCACTATCTCCTATTCAGATAGATAGCCTTTCCTTGTACCTTGTCTTGCTGAAAAATCTTGAAGGTAGTTGCCATAGGTAGTCTATAGTTTATCCAAGTTCTAAGTAGGACATCTAGGGATTTAAAAGATCCTGAGGATGTAGAGATGTCAACAGGACTGAAAACCATAATTATGATGAAACAAGATATTCTGCCTAGAGTAGTGTAGTAATTTGCTAAACATAAATTCTGTAGTGGTAATATGGGTGAATCTGTCATACTGTCAGCAAGAAATAAGAAATGTGGGTATTCCCTGAAAATCCATTTGAAATTATTGGCATGGCCATCCATCTCTGTGATTGGTGAGAAGTGACCTTAGAGATTCTTCAAGAATTTCTAAGATTCGGGGCGCCTGGGTGGCTCAGTGGGTTAAAGCCTCTGCCTTCGGCTCAGGTCACAATCCCAGGGTCCTGGGATGGAGCCCTGCATTGGGCTCTCTGCTCAGCGGGGAGCCTGCTTCCCCCGCCCCCACCTCCCGCCCTCGGCCTCTGCTTGCCTCTCTGCGTGCTTGTGATCTCTGTCTGTCAAATAAATAAATAAAATCTTTTTTTAAAAAAAAAAGAATCTCTAAGATTCTTTCAGGCCTAGGATTGTGAGAAACATACTAGAGGCACATGATGCAGGTACAAAACAAAATCTATTGTGGAAGAAGTTTATATAGAGGGTCAGCAGAGTGCACACAGCCCCCTACAGTCTCATTATGCCGTGGAGAGGTAAGCTTGGGTCAGGCATTGCTGAACATTCTAGAAATGGTGCTCCAGGAAAATACACACACACACACACACACACACCCTGCCCCAAGCTGCTCTATGTATTCACAGGAAAATGGGAGGAGTAGAGAACAGTAATCAACCAGAGTTTTTTAGTTGGAGGAATAGCCATGAATACAATAGGGACATTCTGTGGGACAGTTGTCCAAAGGAGTTCAAATGCCAGTGCTGGTATCTGCTAGTAGTAGTGTGGCCCTTCCTACTGAGCCACCTCAGTAGGTGGCTCAGTAGGAGCCAGGAGCTCAGCCAGGTCTTTGCTAGGCTACTCCAGGGTAGAGGGGATTACCTTTGCAGTCCAGTAGATAAAAGGTTTGTCTCTTCTTACTCCAAAGTCTGGGATTTAAGTTAAAGGCAATGATTAGAAGGGAATAGCAGGCAGGTATCACTGAAAATTGATTGGCAATGAGTAATATATAGTGTGGATTGAGTCAGGAAATAAAAAATGTGCCATTATGAGAACATGTCAGATCTATAAAAAGTGTAATCTTCTAAAGAAAACCCAGGGTATCTGAGAAACGTTTGGTTACCAATCTATTCATTCTTTGGGAATCAGGGCTTCCCAGGTCAGTCCTTGAGCTAAGCACAGGTACCTAACTGTGGTCCCAGGCATGTGTGTCATGTGGAACTGTCCCAGAACATTCTGCTTGTATCCTATTGGCCAGATTTGATTCACATGGTTCCATGAACTTAAAGAAGGCTGGGAAATGAATTCTTTCTGAATGGGCTATGAGCCCAAATTAAAAATTCTACGGCAATCTTGCATACTTAAAAATAACCTGTTTTGGGGCGCCTGGGTGGCTCAGTGGGTTAAGCCGCTGCCTTCGGCTCAGGTCATGATCTCAGGGTCCTGGGATCGAGTCCCACATCGGGCTCTCTGCTCAGCAGGGTGCCTGCTTCCTTCTCTCTCTCTGCCTGCCTCTCTGCCTACTTGTGATCTCTGTCTGTCAAATAAATAAATAAATAAAATCTTTAAAAAAAAAAAAAATAACCTGTTTAAAAAAAGGAGGGGGGCACAAGCGTGGAGCTGACCCCTGGTTTCAGCTTGGGTCATGATCTCAGGGTGGTGAGATCCAGCCCCAATTAGGGCTTCACACTCACTGCAGAGTGGAGTCGGCTTGAGGATTCTCTCCCTCTGGCCCTCCCACTTGTTCCCTCTCTCTCTCTCTCGCTCTCTTCTCTCTTTCTCTCAAACAAATCTTATTTATGTTTTTTAAGATTTTATTTATTTGACAAAGAGAGACACAGCAAGACAGGGAACACAAGCAGGGGGAGTGGGAGAGGGAGAAGCAGGCTCCCCACTGAGCAGGGAGCCGGATGCCGGAGCTCAGTCCCAGGACCCTGGGATCATGACCTGAGCCAAGGCTGACACTTAACAACCAAGCCACGCTCCACCCAATAAATCTTTTTTTAAAAAAGAGAATTTATTGTATAAATGTAGGGGTGTCTTGCAGAACCAAAGGGCAGAGAGACTACAAGGCCTAATTAGGACTTTGAATGGGGACTTGTCAGAAACTGAACCAAGGCACTTATTCTCTATCTTTCTAGGAGCATATAGGGTCTCAACTATGCCTTTCTCAGCAGACCAGCCCTTTAACTGCTCATCAGCACATTCACTCAGCAAATACTGACTGAGCATTACCCCGGACTAGGACTGTTCCAGGCACTGGGGATAGAGAAAGGAATCAAACAGACAAAAAATATGTATTTCCAAAATGTTCACCCATGCTCCTCTAGTCTGTGTGTCTTTCTAATCTCAAAGACCTGTAATTTTTGGACTCCCTGTTTCTATTTCTCAATCACAATTCTCCCACAGGACTAAGTGGGAGATCTTCGAACTCCAAAGAAAATTGGTTTCAAGTTAGAATAGTTCAGCCTCAGGGGTGCCTGGGCGGCTCAGTGGGTTAATCCTCTGCCTTCGGCTTAGGTCATGATCTCAGGGTCCTGGGATTGAACCCCACATCAGGCTCTCTGCTTGGCAAATAAATAAATCTCCCTGTCAAATAAATAAATAAAATCTTAAAAAAAAAAAAAAAGAATAGTTCAGCCTCCTGACCTAGTATCAGCAGAGGATACCAATGAGTCTCAGGTACAGTGAAAGGGGGTTCTGAGCCTAGCCAGACCTCTTTTCTGACTTCTCTGTTCCAGCTACCCCTTCTACTGTTCAGAGAGAGTTGTTTCTGAGGTTTCAGTTGAGCCCTAGAAGCTGGGAGTCATCATGACAGTGGTGAGATGGCTGGCCTCCATGCAAAACATGGAAAACGAGAGAAAAATTCATGTCCACTGGGAAACTGAAGTAGAAAACCAAACAGTGCAAACAAAATGTCAGACTAAAGGAACGAGCTGAGAGAGGAAAAACAGGTCCGAGGAAATGAGACAACAGGAGGCAGTAAGATGAGTAAGTAAGTTTGGGAGGCATATTATTCAAGATTAAATCCAGAGGAAGAGCAGACATTAGGACTGGTTGATCCAGTGATTCGGTGATGTCATGAGACTCATCTCATTCTTCGCCCAGAGTTACAGGCTGGCTGCCTGTAGCGATCAACTCACATGCTTCCCCCATATAGTGGGAGAAAAAGAATGGCTTTCCAGAGCTCTTTCTCAAGTACGGAATTTTCCTAGAAACATTCAGAAAGCCTCTCTTAGTGCTTATCAGAATTAGGGCACACGGGATTACCTTTAGAGCAGTGGTTCTCAACCATGGGCAGCTTTTCTCCTGAGAAGATATTTAGCAATCTCTGGGGACATTTTTGTTTGTCACACCTGGGGAGGGGGGCTGCTCCTGGCACCTAGTGGAATAGAGGTCGGGGATGCTACCAAACATTCTGCAGTGCACAGGACAGCTGCCACAATATATTATCCAGCCCCAAATGTCAAGAGTGTTGAGACTGGGAAAGCCTGCTTTAGACCAAGTAGGCCCACTCTTCTGAAGCACCCAGACTGGGTGTGTGTGGGGGGTGGAGGGTACATACCAGAAAAAGACTGATAACAAGAGGCCAAGGAAGTCAGAGAAGATGGAAAAAAAATGTCCTGTTCAAAAGCCAAAGGAAAATTTTAAGGAAGCTATGGCAGTAATATCAAATGCTGTAGAGAGGTCGTTAAGTTTATAACTGAAAACCACCCAGTAGATTTGTCCCTAAAGTGGTTACTTGTTACCTTTGGCCAAGAAGTTCCAGGAGGGTGATAAAGGCCAAATTTAGGCTGATAAGGAGTGAGTGAGAGGTGGTGACCGAGAGATCTTAATTATGGTTTAGGCAAATCATTCAAGAAGTCTGTCTGTGAATGGAGGAGAGGGAAAAATAGCAGAAGAGTCAGGGAATAATAATAATAGTAGTAGTAGGATTATATTAATTTATTATTATTATTACTGATTTGTTTTTTAAATCATGAAGAGACAAGATCATTTTTAAAATGCTGACTAGAGGGGCGCCTGGGAGGCTCAGTGGGTTAAGCCTCTGCCTTTGGCTCAGGTCATGATCTCAGGGTCCTGGGATCGAGCCCCACATCAGGCTCTCTGCTCAGTGGGGAGCCTGCTTCCCCCCTCTCTCTCTGCCTGCCTACTTGTGATCTCTCCCTCTGTCAAATAAATAAATAAAATCTTAAAAAAAAAAAATGCTGACAGGAAAGATCCAAGAGAGTGGAAAGTAAAAGAGAGGGAAAAAGGAGACTGCCATCTACAGCAGTGTTTCTCAAACTTTAATATGTATATGAGTCACCCGGGGATCTTGAAATCACCTGTGGGAGTCTATTAGTTGCATATTCCGATTCAGTAAGTCTGATGTAGAGCCTACGATTCTGTAGTTCTAACAAGCTCCCAGGGGATAACCAGGCTGTTGCTCCATGAGGATGCTGGGCCCCATTCCGAGCGTTTCTGATTCAGTACATCTGGGATTGGGCGCGAGAATTTGCATTTCCTTTTCTTCTTTTTTTTTAAAGATTGTATTCACTTATTTGATACAGATAGAGAGAGAGGGAGGGAGAGAGCACAAGCAGGGGGAAGTAGCAGAGGGGGAGGAAGAAGCAGGCTCTCCACTGAGCAGGGAGTCCCATGTGGGGCTCAATCCCAGGACCCTGGGGTCATGACCTGAGCCAAAGGCAAATGCTTCATCAACTGAGCCACCAAGGTGCCCCAAGAATTTGATTTTGTAACAAGCTCCAAGGTGCTTTTAATGCTGCTGGTCCTGCTCAGAATCATTGATTTCCTGTATATGTGGAGAATATCACCTTTGAAGAAAGATTGCTTCACCACTAAGAAAATAAGAAAAAGGCAAAAATTGACAAGGTACCAGAGGTTAGCTGGTAGGTTTAGGGGGAGGTAGGATGCTAAAGAATTTACTGCTTATTGCCCTGTATCTTCTCTGTGAAACAGGAGTAAAATGGCCAGCTGAGAGCAAAGAGCAAGGGTGAAGGGATAAGGAACTATAAATACTAGGTAAAGCTTATCGCCCTCCAATTAGCTCTTGTCATAACACCATACAAAAAGTCTATTTGCTTTGTTACTTATTAAAGGAATGTTTTGCAATTAATTCACCCAGACAAGTTGACCAGGAAGTTATGTAGTGCTGGGGAAGAATTAGCAAGATTTTCCTTTGGCCAGTAACTAGAAACTCCTGCTTTGGAAATTTCCAAGCTCAACTCTGGTTGACAAGGTGTTTTGATGTAGAAATGTAGAAATCCAATTGGTTTTAAAAGGCAGAATGACATGGAATTTATGAAGGGGCAGACTCTACAATGAAAGGCTCTGGTTTCTTTTCTCTTTTTAAAATTTTATTGTTTTTTTAAGTAGGCACCATGCCCAGTACAGATCCTAACATGGACTTGAACTCAGGACCCTGAGATCAAGATCTGAGCAGAGATCAAGAGTCAGATACTCAACTGACTGAACCATGCAGGTGTCCTGAGGCTCTGGTTTCTTTTTCTTTTTCTCCCCCTCCTGCTCTTTCTTTCTTTCTTAGAGTGCACACACATGTGCGAGGAGCAGAGATAGAGGGACAGCAGCCCCTGAACTCAGTGTGGGGCCCAACACTGGGCTCGATCTCAGGACCCTGAGGTCATTACCTCAGCAGAAGCCAAGAGATGGATACTACACCAACTGAGCCACTCAGGCACCCTCAGACTCTGGTTTCTAATCCAGCCTTCACCACATACCAGTGTGAAACCTTAAGCAAGCATGTTAACTTCTCTTGGCTTCCATTTCTCACCTGTAAAATAGGGATAAGCATGGGAACGGTACCTATCTCACAGAGTTTGGGGGAGAATGAAAGAAGATAATGTAGTACGTACTTGGCACAGTGTCTGTCACAGGAAATGCTTCTAGCTGTTTCCTCATTTGAATCTATTTTGCAAAGATCTTGCGAGGGGATTGAATTAAATCGAATCTAGAGCCACTCCCCTCTTCATCCACAACTCCAGGTGACCATTCATATGCAGTCATGAAAAATGTACGTGCCACTTTTATTTTAACAGCTAACATTTACTGAGACTCTTTTGGTGCACTTGGCATTGTTTTAAGCCCTTCACACCTATGAATTCAGGTGACCCTTGCAATGGCTCTGTGAGATGGTTCTATTATTATTCCCATTTTGTAGGTGAGGAAACTGACACCTGAAGAAAATACTTTCCTCAAAGTCACACAGAAAATAAGTGGTAGAGTTTGATCCCACACAGTCTAACTCCAGGCCTATATCCCCCAACTACCTTACGGTGTAGACTTGCCAGGGCTTCGCAGTGTACATTCAGTTCAGATGAAGTATCGGATAGTCATATGATACTTAAGAAGTCTAGTTTATGTGAAATGAAAATTATAATAATGGTCACTATTTGCACTCTAGCCTTAATACAACAGCTCTCCACCATTTAACAGATAAGAATCTGAAGATCAAAATTTGCTGGGAGGGGCGCCTGGGTGGTTCCATCAGTGAAGCAATCGACTCTTGGTTTCAGCTCAGGTCATGATCTCAGAGTTGTGAGATCGAGTTCTGCATCTCATGGGGCTCTGTGCTCAATGGGGAGTCTGCTGAAGATTCCCCCCCCCCCCCGCTACCCAACGCTCCTTGGCTGCTTGCCCACACATGTGAGCTCTCTCTCTCGGAAATAAATAAATAAAATCTTTTAAAAAAATTTGCTGGCAGTCAGGAAAGTTTCTCTATTTCCCATTCTGTAGAATGAAAATAATTATTTTCAAAAAAGTAGTGTATATTGATCTCTCACAACTTCAGGGTCTGTCAATCTCTCCAACAGGGCTTTACCTTCCGTTTATAAGAGGTTATTTACATCTGGTTCTGGGTAATTTGTGATAATCCTATTCAGCACCTTCTATACTGCAGCATAGTAAAGAGACAAGGTTTTAATCATTTTTATTTTCCTCAAGTCTTTCATTTAATCCAGATTTCTGACACAACACTTATTTCTTTGAACTTACATCTGCAGAAGGAAAGTGACTGAATCACAGAAAAGCTGAGAAAGGAGATGGAATATAAAGATCATGTTGTTCCTCCTTTTGATCCACCCGTCCTCGGTTGTCTGAATTAATAACCTTTTTTTACTTACGCTAGTTTGAATTGGATTTCTGTCATGACCGAACGTATCTTAACTAGTATATCTATCTCTTGGGTATGCTGTTTCTCTTTTTCTTCTATGTTTCTTGAGAGTCACAGACCCTGGGTTTTTCCTTATTATTCATGTTTAAGTGAGGTTAAGTCTAGATAAGCAAACTGTAGCCCATGGGCCATATCTGGCCAGCCTCCTAATTTTGTTTTTACAGTCCACAAGCTAAGAATGTTTTTTATATTTTTTAATGATTATGTGTTCTTTAAAAGATTTTATTTATTTATTTGACAGAGAGAGATCACAAGTAGGCAGAGAGGCAGGCAGGAGCAGGGGGTGGGGTGTGGGGATGCAGGGTCCCCGCCTAGCAGACAGCCTGATATGGGGCTCGATCTCAGGACCCTGGAATCATGACCTGAGCGGAAGGCAGAGGCTTAACCCACTGAGCCACCCAGGTGCCTCTAATGATTACATTTTAAATGGTTTTTTAAGTATCTGCATAATAGCCTTGGTTGTGTCTCTTGGCCCACAAAGCTTAAAATCTTGACCTATCTGGCCCTTAAAGAAAAAAATTTGCTGAACTCTGATTTAAAGATGTGATAATTGACTAAAAATATTGTGCATTTATTTTTCTTGGGTCCCTCACTATTTACGTGGCTGCTGTGGGAGTCCTTCATTATGTGGCTTTAAATCATCAGTTCAGCATTTCGGCATCCTGCACAGGACTGAGAGGAAGTCAGGGTCATGGGTCATCTTATCCAGAAGTTTGTGAAACTTTTCTCATTGTTTGTTCAAACTGCTGTCCCATGTAACAGTTTTTGGTATCAGTTTTCTGTTTGGCCTGCCTTCTGCTTTTGGTTCAGGTGTATGGCTTCCTTCTTGGCTGTTTTGAGAGTAATTGCTCCACGAGGTCATTTGCTCCCTCAAAATAAGGAAACTTCTCCCAGTGTTGTAATTACCTGCTCTAGTGAGACGTACAGTCAGGGAAAGACCTCCCCACAGGTTTTTCTGTTTTCACAGTCTCCTTTTCTAAAGTCTACACCTGCCTTCAGGTGCTATTGATCTGTAGTATCAAAAGAGTTTCCAAGAAATAATGGCCCCCATCCCCCTTTTTCTAGGAGAATTTATTTCTTTGATTAGTAGGTACTTATGTGGATCTGCCAGGATTTCCTCAGCTTGGTTTTCATGATACTGCACTATTCTTTCGGAAATGATCTAAAAGGGGGGCACCTGGGTGGCTCAGTTGGTTAACATCTGCCTTTGGCACAGACCGTGATCCCAGGAGATCATGATCCCAGGGATCCTGGGATCATGTCCCACATCAGGCTCCCTGCTCCCCTCTCTGATTATCTCTGTCTCTCTCTCTCTCTTTCCAATAAATAAATAAAATCTTTTTTAAAAAACGGTATCTGTGGGGTTTTGCCTCTCATTGAGTCCTCGGGGACCATTAGCTAGCAGAAATTCTTCTGTGATTATGGTATAAATCTATGTCTCCCTTCCAACATTTCATCATTGATGTTATTTTCCTTTGATTATTTCAATCAGTTCCATAGAGATAGGGGAGTAGATGTATATGTTTCAGTCTGGAGGATAACAGAAACTCATTATAACAGAATGGATATATAACAGAAAGGATAACAGAAACTATACTGGAGGATAACAGAAACTCATTAAAGACAGAAAGCTTTAGTCAGACTAGCACCTAGGAGCCCAAAAAGGCACAGTTCATGTCCCAGCAGTAAAGTCATGAATGACATGGAGATGATATGAACTGATTCTTAGAGACGGGACTGAGAAGTTGGCTCCACTAATTGGATTGGCTCCACCAGTGCAAGGTGAAAGGTCCAGAGCTAAGTAGGAAAGATTTGTACCTCGTTTCGACTAGCCCATGATGTTTTTCTCTTCCCCCAAGGTAGCAATGATGGATCAAGAACACTTCCTGGATGACAGGATAGATAAAAAACAGAACCAATGGGTTAAAGCCTCTGCCTTCAGCTCAGGTCGTGATCCCCCGGTCCTGGAAACAAGCCCTGCATCGGGCTCTCTGCTCAGCAGGGAGTCTGCTTCCTCCTCTTTCTCTGCCTACTTGTGATATCCGTCTGTCAAATAAATAAAATCTTTAATAAATAAATAAAATAAATAAATAAAAAACAGAACCAGAAGAATCTCCTAGGATTTGTTTCAGCCAGGGCAGGATATTTTGTTTCTGTCTTTTTTTAAGATTCTATTTATTTATTTGAAAGAGAGAGAGCATAAGCAGGGAGAGCAGCAGAGGGAAAGAGAGAAGCAGGTTCCCCGCAGAGCAAGAAGCATGACATGGGGCATGATGCCAGGACCTTGGGATCATGACCACAACTGAAGGCAGATGCTTCAACTGACTGAGCCACCCAGGCTCCCCTAGCCAGGGCAGTTGTACAGAGAACTTGAGAGTACTCAAGCTACTGCCTTCTGTCCAGGGTCTATCAGTAAGCAATCAGTGAGTGGGATGCTCTCAATGAAATACGTTCCAGCAACCTCTCAAAGTTCCATTTAAGAGAACTATACACTTTAAAGATAACTGGGATAGTTCACATCAGAATAAGTTTAAATCACACTGTGACGAAGACTCAGTCTGACATTGAATCTGGTGGAAGAGGCACAAACTTTAAATAAAAGCTCGACTGCAGAGATGTAGGTTACATGTGAAGAACGGTGTTTAGGAATGAGTTTGCCTGGAGATCAACTTCCAGAATGGCAGAAGGAGGACCTCAGTGAACTTGCTTCTCCACAAAAACAATAAAAATACTGGCAAAACAACTAAGATGAACTGTTTTAGAACTCTGGAAATTAACCAGAGCCCTAGAACAAACTGGAAGTCATCTATCCAAGAGAAATTACTGAGCTTTGGTTAGAAAGTGGGACCTAAGGGTGCCTGGGTAGCTCAGACAATTAAGTGTCTGCCTTCTGCTTAGGTCATGATCCCAGGACCCTGGGATGGAGCCCTCCATCAGTTTCCCTGCCCAACAGGAAGTCTGTTTCTCCTTATCCCTCTGTTTCTGCCTGTGCCTCCCCCTGCTTGTGCCCTTGCTCTCTCTTTCTCTCTCTCTGTCAGATAAGTAAATAATCTTAGAAAGAAAGAAAGAAAGGAAGAAAGGAAGGAAGGTCGGGTGCCTGGGTGGCTCAGTGTGTTAAGCCTCTGCCCTCGGCTCGGGTCATGATCTCAGGGTCCTGGGATCGAGCCCCACATCGGGCTCTGCTCAGCAGGGAGTCTGCTTCTCCCTCTCTGTCTGTCTGCCTCTCTGCCTACTTGTGATCTTTCTCTCTCTCTGTCAAATAAATAAATAAAATCTTAGAAAAATAAAAAGAAAGAAAGGAAAAAAGGAAGGAAGAAAGGGAGAAAGAAAGAAAGATCTGTAGTATTTTAACTTGTGGATGGGATGCTATTCCCATCCACGCTCCCTCTCCAGCTCTGAGAAGTCTTGAAGCCAATGGAGAGGACTGACCTCTTGTCAAGCTCACTCAGTTAAAAGCAACATCCCCAGAGCACAGTGAATATTTTGTCTGAATTTGCAGCTCCCTAGAAAATCTCTATCTTTAGGTCGTTCTGGCTATTTGATTTGACTCAGAATTCAGCTCAATAGAAAAAAAAAAGTCCTATTCACAGGGCCTTTTCAGAACAATAGCCATCTACTGGCAACCTTGTGGCTGCATAAGGTTATGCTTTTAGGAACTCCGAAAAGCTACATCATATTCCAGAGGACTCTAAAAGGCTGTGTAGGGGCACCTGGGTGGCTCAGTCAGTTAAGCATCTGCCTTTGGCTCAGGTCACGATCCCAGGGTCCTGGGATAGAGGCCCATGTAGAGCTTCCTGCTCAGTGGGGAGTCTGCTTGTCCCTCTCTCTGTCCCTCCCCCTGCTCCTGAGCTCTCTCTCTCTCTCAAATAAATAAACAAAATCTTTAAAAAAAAAAAAAAAAGGCTGTGTAGGGACACCTGTCTGCCTCAGTCGGTAGAGTATGTGATTCTTGATCTCAGGGTTGTGAGTCCAAGCCCCATCTTGGGTGTAGAAATTACTTAAAAATAGAATCTTTAAAAAATAAATACATAAGCATAAAAGGCTATGTAAATGCACAAGGCTGTGCACATGCTCAGAAGAGACACAGGAATGGAAAAGGTCCTAGTCACTAATTTCAGGTTGACTTTAAGGCTTTGCAAGCAGAAAGTGAAAGCTGAGGCTGTCTTGTAGACTGCCTGAGGTATGAAGACATGCAAACAAAGAATAGCCCCTGTTCCTCATGGATTTTAATTTTTCTCATAAGTTTAAGGAATGAATTACAGGATCAAGGACCTCATTCCCAAGGAGTGCAAGAAGAGGGGAATTACTCCTCTTGGGCATATTAGAGGGGGAAATGGAGAAAGGGATATGATAATGTGATCCTGTAAGGGTACAAAAGTGACCTGGCACTGAGGCTGGGCCACAACTCCTGAACTTGAGAGTCAAATATACAGGGAGAAAGTGAAGAGCTCAATGGTCTTTGCCTTCCTCTACCCTATCATGGAAGTCTGCCTGATGACCAGCTGGGAGTATCAAAAAAAGCGGGGAGATAAGGGACTAAGGAAGGCCAGGATGACCTAGGGATCCTTGAACATAGGGTCTGAACCATGCACTCCCTTCTCTCCTTAGATTTTTCATACTTGTCATTTATTGTCTCTGGAATGGAGATAATAGACATTACTGCTCCTGTGTGTGTCTGGGGCTCACAGAATCCCTGGAGCTATCAGAATAAGAACTAGGGGAAGAACAGAAAGAGGGATTGATATGTCAATGTAGTCTCAGTACAGTCTTGAGCTAGTCTTCTTTCTAGAGTGAGGGTGTATGCACATTTTCAGATTGTCCAGCATCCCCACTCACCCTCTTCCCCATTCCATCAAAACCCTTCCTCTTCTGTCTTGTCCAGGTCTGAATTCTTTTCTGTCCTCTCTCACCTCTCTGGTGTGGTATTATCCCATATGCAAAACCATCATGTTCCCACATGTCCCCAGCCATAGTTCCCTAGAGGTACCAGGTGCCAAGATATCCAGGTTGCTGTAGAGAGAACTCAAATACCCATGATGACTCTTGGGTTCACCTGAAAGCAGAGCCTTCAACAAAGAGTTGAGTGAAGGTAGTTTATTTGGAAGATAATCATAGGAGGGATGGAGGAGAATAAAATAGAAAAGGAAAAGATCACATAAGGGCCATTACCCAGGTTGTTTCTGAGTGAGAGGGGCTCCAGTTAATTAGGGCCTCCTGAGAAAGTACAGGATGGATCCCAGAATGGTCCATCTGAAGGACAGGAGGGTGGATCATCATCCCTTCTCAATCCCCTTTGGATGAGTTTGCCCCGGACTGCACTTGTCTGTGGCTCTAGCAGAATCCCGTGGCATTGGAGAATGTCCTGCAGCAGAATATGCAAGACACAGGGTGCCTGGGTGGCTCAGTCAGTTAAGCAGCTGCCTTTGGCTCAGGTCCTGATCCCAGGATCCTGGGCTCAAGTCCCGCACTAGGCTCCCTGCTCTTTGGAGAGTCTACGTCTCCCTCTGCCCCTCCCCACGCTCGTGCACTTGCTCGCTCGCTCTCTCTCTCTCACATATGCATGCTCTCACTCAAATAATAATAAAAAAAAGAGACACATTTATTCAGTGTCATGATCAAACTGTTACATTTAGCAATCAACAGCATGGGTGCAAAAAAAAAATCTACATTAAAACCCTTTGTTGGAATGCTTTACCCTTTCCACAGAACAGAAACTAAAATAACCTGTTATACAATTAGTCACAAATACAGTCTTCGAGTTTTTTGCCCATACACATGAGTATTGTCTAAAACATGTCTTCTTTGTAGCAGCTAAGCCCTGCCACCACTGTGCTTGGGTGAGTTCACAAATCTGTTGTAACCTGTGGCTGCCCTGTCACTTCTCTGGCTCTTCTCTCCTGCTAAGCTTTGTTTCTTGGCAGTAATAAAAACCTTCTGCCACTGCCATAGCTACTGCTGCTAGTGGAACTACCATAGCCACCTTGGTTTCATGGTTTGGCGAAGTATTGGCCTCCACCACCACAAGGGCCAGAGCTTCTGACTCCAAAATTTCCTCCTTTCACGGATCCAGAATTTGAGGATTGATTGCTGTAATTACCAAAATCATTATAGCTTCCGCCACCTCCAAAGTTGCTTCCATTATTACCAAATCCGTTATAGCCATCCCCACTGCCACCATATCCACCACCACCTCAACTGCCACCAAAGCCACCTCTACCACTGAAGTTTCCTCCATGACCAAAGTTGTCATTCCCACCAAAACCACCTTCACGACTACCATCAATGTTTCCAGAACCACCTCGACCTCTTTGGCTAGACAAAGCACTAGTCATCTCTTGCTGAGATGGCGCTTTCCTTACTTCACAGTTGTGGCCATTCACAGTACAGTATATTTGAATGACAGTCTTGCCTACAGAGTCATGGTCATCAAATGTTGCAAAAGCAAAACCCTTCTTTTTGCCACTGCCTTGGTCAGTCATGATCTCATTCACTTCGATTTTCCCATATGGTTCAAAACAATCTCTTAGATAATGTTCTTCAGTGTCTTCTTTAATGCCACCAACAAAAATCTTTTTCACAGTTAAGTGGGCACCAGGTCTTCAAGAATCTTCTCGTGCCCTCTTTAGTTCCACAACTCTTCGATCCACCTTGTGTGGCCTTGTGTTCATGGCTGCATCCTCCTCCTCCACGGTGGCATCTGTGACAAACCCAAAGCTCCTGGAGTGCTTGGTGTTTGGATCACTCATTACCACACAGTCCATAAGTGTTCCCCACTGCTCAAAATGGCTCCTCAGACTCTCGGCAGTTTTTTCAATGCTCAGACCTCCAATGAAGAGCTTCTGCAGCTGTTCAGGCTCTTTGGGAGATTCTGACTTAGACATGACGGCGGTGGGAGGGGAGACTTTAACGATGCTTACTCAGCGGTGTCCACAGGCAGAAAGTCAAATAAATAAATTTAAAAAAATTTTTTAAAGACTATGCAAGGGGTGCCTGGGTGGCTCAGTGGATTAAGTCTCTGCCTTTGGCTCAGGTCATGATTTCAGGGTCCTGGGACTGAGCCCTGCATCGGGCTGTCTGCTCAGCAGGGAGCCTACATTTCCCCCTCTCTCTGCCTGCCTGTGACCTCTCTCTCTCTGTCAGATAAATGAAATCTTTAAATAAATAAATAAATAAATAAATAAATAAAAAGACTAGTCAAGATGCACAGTATATAGTCACGGGCACGGCAAGTGTTAAGCATGTCTGAGCTCATCCCAGGTGTTGACTGAAAGCAGAGATGGGTCAAGGAGATATAATGCAGAAGCCAGGAGGTCTGCCATAGACCCTTGCCCTGAGTTTTAAAACTTTCTCTTCAGAAACTATTGTTGGGGGCGCCTAGGTGGCTCAGTGGGTTAAAGCCTCTGCCTTCGGCTGGGGTCATTTTCCCAGGGTCCTGGGATCGAGCCCCACATCGGGCTCTCTGCTCCACGGGGAACCTGCTTCCTCCTCTCTCTCTCTCTCTCTGCCTGCCTCTCTGCCTACTTGAGATCTCTGTCTGTCAAATAAATAAAATTTAAAAATCTTTTAAAAAATTAAAAAAAACTATTGTTGATGACATAACTTGTAATGTGTGTTCATTTCTGTCACTTCTTCTAACTGACATATATTCAAATATGAAATTCCTGGTTGGGAGAGAGGGAGAAATTTACTGTTCCGCTCAACTAGGATAGATCAACAAAATTGAAGAAACACAGAAGGGGTTCCATATGACTCAGCAGAAGTGCAGCCACTGATAATTTGACATTTCAAGTACTTGCATAAGGTTCAGAGAGCTTTTCTGTTTAAACCCAGACTGGATTTTAGTTTTACTCTGACATTTCTCAAGAGAAGATTTCAAGTATCTTGTCTATAAATGTTCAATGCCTGAGGTCAAAGAACGCTTTTTACCTTTATTTAAAAGACTTCCAGAACTTTTTATTTTATTTTCTTAAAGATTTTATTTATTTATTTCACAGACAGAGATCACAAGTAGGCAGAGAGAGAGGAGAAAGAGGCTCCCCGCGGAGCAGAGAGCCCGATGTGGGGCTTGATCCCAGGACCCTGGAATCATGACCTGAGCGGAAGGCAGAGGCTTTAACCCACTGAGCCACCCAGGTGCTCCAAGACTTCCAGAACTTTTAGTTGCTACTCTTATGGGTGGGAAGGAACAGTCATGATTTATATTTTTTGCAAACAATAAGTTATCTATTGAATTCTTACATGATATATAGGATTTTTGGTTTAGTGGTTTTCCTGTTGAGTGTGAGTATTCTATACTGTTGGAGAGTGGACATACTAATTACTAACTTCCTGTAATTGCCTAGCACCTGAACCTTTATTGCATATACTTTCCCAAAATATCTTGCTACAGCAAGAGCTGCCTACGTGGACAGCATGATAACACAAATAAGAAAAACAAATATTTTCCTCTTAATGATTGTATTGTGATTAATTTAGAGGGAAGCAGAAAAGACAAGAGAAAAGGTAGCGGTCATCAAAGGCTATATTGGCTGGATCGTATGGTGAGTAGACCCAGGTGGAGGGTTTGTTTATATCCTGTGCCCGCTCTTACTCTCCCCAGCGACTTTGTAGTAACGGGTTTTATAATGGCAACTATACCAATTCTGTCCACCAGGGGGCATTTTCAAAATAGAAGGGATAAAATTATGTAGCAAGATTAGCTCTTGCCTAATTGGGGAATGTTCCAAAGTTCTAAATTGGACATCCAGTTTCAGAGAGACTGTGCCTCTTCTGAAGAAGTCCTTTGAGGATACTTGTTAGCAGTAAAGAAAGATATTACATATCATCAGGATGGAAGAGAGATTTCTGTTGCTGATCCACAGTAAGCGATAGAGACTCAGATGTCACCTGGGTTCCAGATCTTAGTACAGGATGGGCTTAAAGATCCTGATGTTTCACAGGATCTTTTGGTTCGAAGTACCAGAACTCCCTGTTTTTCTATTGGGGGGACATTAGACATTAGGTCTAATGCTTTGATCCCAAACAAGGAATTTTCTTTTCTTTTTTTAAGATTTTATTTACTTATTTGAGATCAAAGAGAGAGAGCACTAGGCGGGTGGGGTGGGGGAGGGGCAGAGGGTAAGAGAGAAGCAGGCTCCAGGCTAAGCAGGGAGCCAGATGTGGGGCTTGATCCCAGTACGCTGGAATTATGACCTGGGCTGAAGGCAAACACTTAACTGACTGAGCCATTCCGGTGCTCCCAAAACAGGGAATTTTCTTATTGCCTCACAGAAATCCTAATGCACGCAGGGGACAGGAAAGTACCGGGAATGAATGTTTTACCTATCTCTAGCAAATCAACAAGAAAACAGACACCTCGATCAAATTTACACAGACCAGATGGTTTCTTTGTGGGGATCCTCAAGGACTGAAGTACTAACTGCTTTTATCTGCTTGGCGTCTCTGCTATCACTTTCTTCTGGTTGCAGACTCACCTTCTAGGCAGAAGGAATATGACCAAACCAGGCTAATCCTAACACTCATCTGCAGGGGTTTGGCCACCAGCGGTCACAAACATGGGCAGATTCTATATCCCAGGAACTGCAGTCTTGAATGGAGAAACACAGAAACAGTTTAGAATAGGGATGCCCTGTGGCAGCGTACCAACGAGAAGTTCTCTGAGCTGCCTGGGCTGCTCCAGGGTCTATTCTTTCCAATCTAGGCAGAACATTTAAGAAAGAAAAAGAAATATAAGGTATCCATATTAGAAAGGAAGAAGTATAACTATTTCTATTTATAGAAATGGTCTTAGATGTAGAACACCCAAAAAATCCACAAAAAACTGGGTGCCTGGGTGGCTCAGCTGGTTAAGCATCTGGCTTCTGCTTGGGTCGGGATTCTAGGATCCTGGAATGGAGTCCTACATCAGGCTCCCTGCTCAGCAGGGAGTTTTGACTTCTTCCTCTGTCCCTCCCCTCTGCTTGTGATCTCCCTTGCTCTCTCTAAAGTAAATAAAATCTTCTTTTTTAAAAGATTATTTATTTATTTATTTGACAGACAGAGATCACAAGTAGGCAGAGAGGCAGGCAGAGAGAGAGTGAGAAGCAGGCTCCCCGCTGAGCAGAGAGCCCGAGGCAGGGCTTGATCCCAGGACCCTGGGATCATGACCTGAGCCGAAGGCAGGGGCTTTAATCCACTGAGCCACCCAGGCACCCCAATAAATAAAATCTTAGAAAAAAAAAAGAATACACAAGAAAACTGTCAGAGCTAATAAATGGTGTTAGTAATAGTGCAAGATAACAAAATAAACACACAAAAATCAGCTCTATTTCTATATACCAGCTATAAACAGTATAAAAAGGAAATTAACAATTCCAAATAGCTCATGGGAATGTCATGTACAGCATAGTGACTATAGTTAATAATAATGTATTGTATATTAGCAAGTTGCTAAGAGAGTAAATCCTGGAAGTCCTCATCACAAGAAAAAAAATTTTGGTAATTAAATCTGATGACATATGTAACTAGACTTACTGTGGGGATCATTTCACTATACATACAATTATTAGCTCCTTCCTCATTAGTATAGTGGTCAGTATCCCTGCCTGTCACAATGTATACAATTATCAAATTGTTATGTTACACACCTGAAACCAATGTTATATGTCAATTTTAAAAAAGATTGCTTGTATATGCACTCCTAATAAATAGTAAGCTCCTTGAAAACAAACAAACAAAGAATTCTGTTTATGATAGCCTCAAAAAGAATAAAACTCTTGGGAATAAACTCAGTCGGGGAGGTGTAAGACTTGTATACTGAAAACCACCAAATCCAGCAAGATGAAATTAGAGACCTAAGTAAATTGAAAGACATTCCATGTAATGGATCAGGAAAGTTCGTATTGATAAGATGTCAATACTATTCAGTGATCTACAGATTCAATGTAATCCCTAGCAAAATCCCAATTATTTTTTACAGAAATGGAAAAAGACAAGATTATTTTATCCATTATAAGTTTTCTGATATGATCATATTTAAGAATACTTTCTAGGGGCACCTGGGTGGCTCAGTGGGTTGAGCCTCTGCCTTTGGCTCAGGTCATGATCTCAGCATCCAGGGATTGAGCCCTGTATCCGTCTCTCTGCTCAGCAAGGAGCCTCCTTCCCCCTCTCTCTCTGCCTGCCTCTCTACCTACTTGTGATGGGTCTGTCAAATAAAGAAATAAAATCTTTTTTTTTTTTACATTTCTTTTTTTTTTTTTTAAGATTTTTATTTCTTTATTTGACAGAGAGAGAGATCACAAGGAGCCAGAGAGGCAAGCAGAGAGAGAGGGGGAAGCAGTCTCCCCGCAGAGCGGAGAGCCCAATTTGGGGCTTGATCCCAGGACCCTGAGATCATGACCTGTGCCGAAGGCAGAGGCTTACCCCACTGAGCCACCCAGATGCCCCAAGAAATAAAATCTTAAAAAAAAAAAAAAAACTTTCTAAATCACATAGGGAATCAGTAAAAAATAAATGATTAAATTATGAAAACAGTATGAAAAGATTAAATTAGGAAAACAGTATGGTGGTTCCTCAAAAAACTAAACATAGAATTACCCTATTAGTAATAGGGTCCGCTTTTAGGTCTATGACCACAAGAACTGAACACAGGGACTCAAACAGATATTTTGGGGTTTTTTGTTGAAAACATTATGCCAAGTGAAATAAGCCAAACACGAGGAAAAATATTGTATGAGTCCACTTCTATGAGGTGCCTCATGCAGCCAAGTTCATAGGAACAGGAAGGAGAATAGAGGTTACCAAGGGCTGGGAGGACGGGAAAAAGTGGAGTTATTGCATAATGAGTAAGGAGTTTCCATTTGGGGTGATGAAAAAGCTTTTGGAAATAAACAATAGTGACATTGCACAATATTGTGATTGTAATTAGTGCCACTGAAATGTACACTTCAAAATGGTCAAAATGGCAAAACAAAACAAAACAAAACCTACTATTTTTTCCAAGACCTGTGAGCTGCTTCAACATTAAATTTATTTTCTTTTCCTTAGCATGTAGCAGTCACTTTCTGTTTATATCCAAAGGATTTTAACTGATACACCACCTCCACTTTCCCATTCGTTGTTTAGCAAGTTTTTTTTTTTTTTAAGATTTTTATTTATTTATTCGACAGAGAGAGATCACAAGTAGGCAGAGAGGCAGGCAGAGAGAGAGAGAGAGAGGAGGAAGCAGGCTCCCTGCTGAGCAGAGAGCCCGATGTGGGACTCGATCCCAGGACCCTGAGATCATGACCTGAGCCGAAGGCAGCGGCTTAACCCACTGAGCCACCCAGGCGCCCCCATTCGTTGTTCATTAGGAATTCTGAGTAGTTGTTAGATAAGCCCTTATACTTTCAGGTTTCAGGCATTCATGGTGTCCACTCAACAACAATGAATGGATGAATCCATGGGAACCACATGTGGCTTCTTGAAAAAAAAGGTGGGAGAAAAATGAGTGACATTTTTGGCCTTTAGGTTTATGAAATCTCATTTAAAGAGAATCCAGATTTGGAACTGTCAGCTTTATGGATTAGATTGAAAGAGATGGAGGAAGGGCCTCCGGCAGAAAGAAGAATGACTATAGGAAAATTTAAACAAAGAAACAGCCATTTTTTGTTTTGTTTTGTTTTTTAAGTGGGCTCCACTAAGGGTGTGGGGTTTAAAGCCTAATGTGGGGCTTAAAGTCATGACTCTGAGATCCAGACCTGGGCCGAGACGAAGAGTTGACACTAACCGACTAAGCCACCAGGCACCCCCCAACAGCAGATTTGTATACAGAATTGGCAGAGGGTAGACTTGGAGTTATCAGGATGTGAGGGTGGAGTGGACCTTATCAGAAGAAAGGCTGTGTTCTTACAAGGGAAGAGACATACAAAGAAACTTTTACTCAGCCCTGACGGTCTTGGAAAATAGGCAATCCATCATTGTTACTACTTTAGGGAGATTTGGGGACCCCAAAGATTTAACAAAGGAAGAATCAAGTAGTACGCTCAGAAGTAGCTGAATTTCCTCCCAGAAAAAGCCAAAGTTCAGGAAATTGTTGAACGTTATCCTCTGAGGGACGCCTGGCTGGCACCGTTGGTAGAGCTTCGCAACTCTAGATCTCAGTGTTGTAAGTTTGAGTCCCACGTTGGGGGTAGAGATTACTTAAAAACAAATCTTTAAGGGCTCCTGGGTGGCTCAGATGGTTGAGTCACTCTTGGTTTCAGCTCAGGTCCTGATCTCATAGCCGTGAAGCTCAACCTCGGGTCAGGCTCCTCGCTGGGCAGGAAATCTGCTGGAGATTCTCTCTTTCTCCTTCTCCCTCTGCACCCTCCTCCCCCAACTCGTGCACTGTCTTACACATTCTCTCTCTAAGAAATAAATCTTTTTTTTTTAAGATTTTATTTATTTATTTGACAGACAGAGATCACAAGTAGGCAGAGAGGCAGGCAGAGAGAGAGGAGGAAGCAGGTTCCCTGCTGAGAAGAGAGCCTGATGCCGGGCTCGATCCCAGGACCCTGGACCATGACCTGAGCTAAAGGCAGAAGCTTCAACCCACTGAGCCACCCAAGCACCCCATCTAATAAATAAATCTTTAAAGTAACATAAAATCTTAAAAAGAAAAGAAAAGAAACAAAGAAAGAAAGAAATTAATTTACCCTCTGAAAGCTACAACTAAATAACCGGGTTGGCAGCCGGGGGAACTAAGTGGGGCACTAGCGTGTACAACCAAGGAGGCTCTTGCACGTGCAGGCTGCGTGTAACACAGAGCCACTCTCAACCATTCAGCTGTACTGTTTGGATCTTGAGGACCCAGCCTGCCAGAGGCAGAAAACAATCTTGCCCATGGAAGCCAAACAGTCAAATTCAGTCATGTCTTAATTCATGTTTAAAATACAGTGTGTTTAGGTTTGTTTCTACATGGTCCTTCTTTTTTTCTTTTAAAATTTTATTTATTTATTCGACAGACAGGGATCACAGGCAGGCAGAGAGGCAGGCAGAGAGAGAGAGGGCGAGCAGAGAGACCGATCCAGGGCTCTATGCATAGCTCAATCCCAGACCCTGAGATCATGACCTGAGCTGAAGACAGAGGCTTAACCCACTGAGCCACCCAGGTGCCCCCTACGTGGTCCTTCTTTTATCCTGCCCCGGGTGGGGATGGGAAGGTGGTTACAGGAATGAGAAGTCACTTCCTCAGTCTTGACCTATGTGGTCTTCTCTGCTGGCTATTTTTATCAACTTTCTTAATATTTTTTGCTTTATAATGCAGTAACAACCTTCGAACTTACAAATCCAAATTTACTGTCTTTTGTTCCTGATACAACAGGGTGGTCAGTGAGGTTCCCATCTCTTTCCTTGTTTTCCCAAAGCAACTGGGGTGGGGGAAGGTGAGAGGTAACTGTAGGTTGTAGGAAAATATTTTCTGGAAAAAGCAAAAAATTAAAATAAAATAATAATAATGGTAATTATTATTATTATTATTATTATTATGTGTGTGATCCGAAGGGTAAGAAAACACACATTAACATTTGAAATCTTATAGCCCATCTTACACACAAAGACATATGCTAAAACGAGCATGCTTAGGGAGCATATGAGGATGGGCTTAGAACGGAAATGCAGCCAAGGGAAACCACAGGTGTTGAGGTGAGCAAAATGGGAGCCAGACAGCACCACAAGTGAGGACACCACAAAAGTTCATGTGTCAGACTGGGTTGGATCCTGAGCTAACAACAGAAGGCTGGTTCCCTGAGAACTCCATCAAGGAAGTGCAGGGTTAAGAGGAAGTTTTCAGACTTTAAGCTCATTGACTTTGTATCTCACTCTAGAAGCTCACCACATCACATAATAGAAGAGTCTTTCTTTTTTTTTTTTTTTTAAGATTTTACTTATTTAATTGACAGAGAGATCACAAGTAAGCAGAGAGGCAGGCAGAGAGAGAGGGGGAAGCAGGCTCCCTGCTGAGCAGAGAGCCCGATGCGGGGCTTGATCCTAGGACCCTGGGATCATGACCTGAGCCAAAGGCAGAGGCCTAACCCATTGAGCCACCCAGGCGCCCCTAGAAGAGTCTTAATATGGAAAGAACTCTAAGTGCCCGTGTTCCTTTCGTAAGGCTACAGAAGCCAATTGCCACAAAATGGGTGTCTTTAAACAGCAGCTCCCCTTGTGAAGAAACTGACCTTTGCTCCATCTTTTCATCTCTTGATCAAGGCTCAGATTCCTGGGTAGCTGCATCTGTTTGGTTCTGTGTTCTGGCTGCTAGGAAGAAGGAGGAAGGGAAAATATGCCTCTTTGGTTTCTGTTGTGGGAGGTGAACTGCTACTGCTCACCATGAAAGAGGTTGGAAGACAAACAGAGAAAAAAAAAACCTCGCATTAGTCTGGGTCTTAGGAGTAACTATTGTAAGTTTCTTTTTCCTTTTTCATTTTGCAGAGACAAAAGTATTCACATGCTGTGGTCTGGAAAGGGAAATTTTATATGTGAGGTAAATTTTTCTTCTCAGTCCATAGGAAGCTTAGTGTCACAACTTAATGTGGATTTCCTCCCTCTTGAGTTATAATTTCATAGGCGGTGTGTTCTGAATATCTACAAGGGACTGATAAGACTTACGGCAAGTCTAAAATGAGGAAACCCTTTCTTGTTGTCTCTACCTTTTGGCTCCAGCAACGCAAACTCTGCAGATTGGTACCAAGCCTGTGGATTTAGATTGCTACTGGATCATCAAAAACACTATTGCTTAGGAAACGAAGTTTTGTGGACAAGGGGATTATGCTGGAACATTTTCACGTGTCCTAAAACTCAGGAAAAGTACACAATTGGATTGGAATGTTCTGGGAGGAGCTGGAAGAACAACAGTGGGTCTGATGAAAGATGGATAGAGTTGTGGTTGTCAGGAAAGAATCCTGGGGCGCCTGGGTGGCTCAGTGGGTGAAAGCCTCTGCCTTTTGCTCAGGTCATGATCCCAGGATCCTGGGATCCAGCCCTGCATCGCACAGGGCTCTCTGCTCAGCGGGGAGCCTGCTTCCTCCTCTCTCTCTCTCTGCCTGCCTCTCTGCCTACTTGTGATCTCTGTCTGTCCAAAAAATAAATAAAACCTTAAAAAAAAAAAAAAAGGAAAAAGAAAGAACCCTGATGAAAAGGCACCTGAATGAGATCTTTCCAGCTAAAGCCCAGAATTAGGAAAGGGAAAATTGGGTGATTTTAATTTTTGGTTCAGAATAAAAGAGTTTCATTTTAGGGAACACGAATTTCTCTTAAAATGCAAAGAAAGGGGTGTCTGGGTGGCTCTGTGGGTTAAAGCATCTGCCTTTGGCTCTGGTCATGATCTCAGGGTCCTGGGATCGAGCCCCACATCAGGCTCTATGCTCAGCGCAGATCCTGCTTCCCCCTTTCTCTCTGCCAGCCTCCCTGCCTCCTCATGATCTCTCTCTGTCTGTCAAATAAATAAATAAAATCTTTTTTTAAAATGCAAGGAAAATGGACCATTAAGTTATATTCCCAATGTTAGGATTTTTAAAAAATAGCTGGCATAGTATTATTTGGATGATATCATCAATAAACTAGACTTGAAAATATAACTGAGCAGGAAATAATGTGTGACTTCTTGGATAGTATATAATGGGGCTGTTGGATAAAAAGTGGATATTCTGCCTTGACCCATTTCAAAGGCTTCAGAGGCCATCAAAGAGGCATTCATAAAGGCCTTGAGGAGCTAGACTGCTTGTCTCATTTGCTCCAGACCAGTGTCTGGAAGGCCAGCCCAGAATGTGTGGGCAAGACTTGTCTGATACTACCTTGATCCCCTCCCCGAGAACATCCACAGGGTACACTGTGTTCCAGGAAAGTCTGATACAAAATGGTCAGCAAATGAAAAATTCTGAAAAGCTTGCCTACTGGACTTCAAGTCTGACAAGATATTAGAAACCATTAAAAACACAAAACAGAACACACAGAAATTTAAACTTCTTCCAAGGCCAAAAATCACCATAATGAAGGTCAAACCAGGAGAAATACTTTGCATTACTTGATAAAGGGTTCATGTTCTTAATATATAAAAGGTAAACCACTCCCTAGAGGGAGAAAAGGAGAAAAACATAAATAAGAGTCTGATAAAAAATAATAACATGAACAGTTTTTCAATGTTACCAATAATTTAAAAATACAAATTAAAAAGAAAAAGAATGCAGAAGTGAGAGGCAGCAATGTAAAAGACCAATACTACCCAGTGACTTTCCAGATTATGGAAATCAAGCAATTGTGCCTGTTAGTGAAAATGTAAAGTCGTACAGCTTTTTTTTTTTTTTTTAAGATTTTATTTATTTATTTGACAGAGATCACAAGTAAGTAGAGAGGCAGGCAGAGAGAGAGAAGTGGAAGCAGGCTCCCTGCAGAGCACAGAGCCCGATGTGGGGCTCGATCCCAGGACCCCGGGATCACGACCTGAGCCAAAGGCAGAGGCTTTAACCCACTGAGCCACTCAGGCGCCCCTGGTACAGCTTTTTTGCAAGGTTATATGACAATAATCATTGTCATATATTTTTTATTTTATTTTTTTAATATGTATTTCTTTTAAAGCTGTTCCTTTACTAGAAATGTATCTTACAGGCATATTCATACACCTGGAAAGAGATATATATATACAAGGTTGTTCATTGCGGCATTACAATTGGAATAAAAAACCTAAAAAAAAACCCACCTAAATTCAAGGTAAATATCCAACAAAGGGAAAATAGTTAAATACATTAGTAAATCTCCATCTAATGGAAGACTGTAATGAATCCGTTAAAAATAATGAGATCGATATCTTTTCACTGCATCAATGTTCAGCTCAATAAATTATTGCAAAACACCCACAAACAGGCCAAATGATGGCCTTCATATACCTTCATATACTTTCCTAGTCATAGGCATCCTCTCCAGAGGTAATCACTTCCTGACTACTATCACTACAGATTCATTTTGCCTGTTTTGAAATTATAAGTATAATCCTACAGAATATTTTTGTGTGTGTCTGGCCTCTTTCGTCATCACTGTAAGATGTAGTCACGCTCACTCTTGCTATAGTTTGTTAATTTCTGCTTTTACATGGCATTTTATGGAATATACCAAAATTTATTTGTGCAGTCTACAGTGGGTTGTCTCTAGTTTTTATTTATCATGAATAATCTGTGGTTGTTTCTTTAATATATATTTTTAGTTCACATATATCTACATTTCTGTTAGGTATGGACCTAGGAGTAAAACTGTATACACTTAAGTCCTTTTTTTTTTTTGAAGATTTTATTTATTTATTTGAGAGAGAGACAGATTGTAACAGAGATAGCAAGAAAGAGCACAAGCGGGGAGGAGAGGAAGAAGCAGGCTCCCTGCTGAGCAAGGAGCCAGATGTGGTGCTCCATGTGGGGCTTGATTCCAGGACCCTGGGATCATGACCTGAGTGGAAGGCAGATGTTAAACCAACTGAGCCATCCAGGAGCCCCTAAGTCCTTTAAAAAAAAATAACAGAATTTTTTCTTTCTTTCTTTCTTTCTTTTTTTTAAGATTTATTTCTTTATTTTAAAGTGTTGTTTTTTGTGTGTGGGTTTTTTTTTTTTTTTTTTTTTTAACAGAGAGAGAGATCACAAGAAGGCAGAGGGGCAGGCAGAGAGAGAGAAGAGAAAGCAGAATCCCTGCCAAGCAGAGAGCCCGATGCGGAACTCGATCCCAGGACCCTGAGATCATGACCTGAGCCGAAGGCAGAGGCTTAACTCACTGAGCCACCCAGGCACCCAAAGTGTTGTTGTTGTTGTTGTTTTAAAGATTTTATTTATTTATTGGACAGACAGAGATCACAAGCAGGCAGAGAGAGGAGGAAGCAGGCTCCCCGCTGAGCAGAGAGCCCAATGTGGGGCTGAATCCCAGGACTCTAGGATCATGACCTGAGCCGAAGGCAGAGGCTTTAACTCACTGAACCACCCTGCTGAGTGAGACCCTGCTGAGTGAGGAGTCAGATATGGGGCTCCATTCCATGACCCTGAACTCTTGATCTGAGCCAGACGCTTACCTGACTGAGCCACTCAGGCACTCTCCCACCCAGCATTATTTCTTTTTTAAAAAACTAATTTGTAATATTATCTTCTTTTCTATATTCCATTGATTTTATAATTTTAAAAAGCCAAATCTTAAATATAAGGACAGAGATCTGGTTCAAAGAAATGGAAAATGCAATCAGGCTAATGATAAGAGTTAGTAATAACAGTTCAGTGAATAGACATCAGATTTAACTTTCAGCTGCTGATAGTTCAGGCAGGATATATTCTGAATAATTCAGGGTAAATAGGTGTTCTCAACATTGATAAGGTATGTCAAAAACATGATTCATCATGCGTTGCCTAACGAGACAATGGCCAGTTTTTTGGCATAGTTGAAAACTGGATTTCAAAAAATAGGAAAGTGGGGTAGAAGGTAGGGTAGGAATAATGAAAGAAGTGGAAATATAGGTTTGGATTAGATTGTGAAGGGTTTTAAAAGCCAAATTAGGAAAATGTAGACTTTAAGATTTGGGCATTGATGAATCATCAGAGGTCTTTTTTTTTTTTTTTAAGATTTTACTTATTTATTTGACAGACAGAGATCACAAGTAGGCAGAGAGGCAGGCAGAGAGAGGGGGGAAGCAGACTCCCCACTAAGCAGAGAGCCTGATGTGGAACTCCATCCCAGGACCCTGAGATCATGACCTGAGCTGAAGTCAGAGGCTTTAACGCACTAAGCCAGCCAGGCGCCCCACCAGAGGTCTTTAATCAGAAAGTGAAACAATATAATTATACTTAAGAAATATATCCTTCTATCAGTAACTATGTAACAGTAAGCCAAAAGCCCACCTTTCTAACTACTTGCCTTCAGTAATATAGCTCACTGTAACCATTGGCACCAGGAATCAAGTCTCTACTTCTCTATCCATCCAGTGGATCAACAGAACAATGGTGAAGCAGAAATGAGCCCCTCCAGTACCCAGTCAATTATTTTTCAAATCATGTCTGAGAAACAGACCTCAGTTCTCTTCCTCAACAAAAAGGATCATTTGGGGCACCTGGGTATTTCAGTCTTTAGGTGTCTGCCTTCGGCTCAGGTCATGGTCCCAGGGTCCTGGGGTCAAACCCTACATCAGCTCCCTGCTCAGGGGGAAGCCTGCTTTTCCCTCTCCCACTCCCCCTGCTTGTGTTCCCTCTTTCACTGTGTCTCTCACTGTCAAATAAATAAATAAAATCTTAAAAAAAAAAAAAAAAGAATCCTTTGGGACTGCCTCTCCACATGCCCTTCTTCATCTTGATTCAATAGAATAGGGGCTCCTGGGTGGCTTAGTCTGTTAAGCATCTGCCTTCGGCTCAGGTCATGATCCCAGGGTCCTGAGATTGAGCCCCATATGGAGCCCCACATCCGGCTCCCTGCTCTGTGGTGAGCCGGCTTCTCCCTCTCCCTCGGCTGCCCCTACTGCTTGTGCGCTCATTCTCTCTCTCTCTCTCTCTCTCTGTGTCAAATAAATAAATGAATAAAAGGGGAAAAAAGAATCAGTAGAATAGCTTTTTCATCTGGGAGCTACTCGACAGGGAGGACTGATTCCACTTTAGAGGTGTTTCAGATGGGGCTTCACCATTGGGGGTAGGGGGAGGATTTGAGATTTAGCTACTGCTGTTGGAAACCAGACTCATCAGACCCAATTAATTGAGGAGAATACAATTTGGGGCTTTAATATATAAAAGGAAGAGAATTTTGGTTTTTGATTGATTTCTCTGCAAGAATGCCTGAGCGTGTGGGTCACAATATCTGAATTCAGGCCAGCAGTAAGAATCTGTATTTTGGCATCGGACCTAAGCTAAATTATAGCTTAGCATTGGAGTAGTAGGACCTTGACCATATTAATGGAATTGTATTTCAATCACCATTTAACCAATTTGGGGGGGGGTGCATATTCTTCATTAATCAGAATTTGAGTAGAGATGGGGAAAGGAACATCCATAATCTCCAAAGATACAGTTCCTAAAGGTGTACAGTGGTGTTTTTTTTTTTTTTAAGAAAAGCTGGCAATATTTATCAGATGTTTAAATGTACACACTCTTTCACTCAGCAATCTCATTTCTTTTTTTTTTTTTTTAGATTTTATTATTATTTATTTATTTGGCAGAGATCACAAGTAGGCAGAGAGGCAGGCAGAGAGAGAGGGGGAAGCAGGCTCCCCGCCGAACAGAGAGCCCGATGCAGGGCTGGATCCCAGGACCCCGAGATCACGACCCGAGCCGAAGGCAGAGGCTTAACACACTAAGCCACCCAGGTATCCCAGCAATTTCATTTCTAAGAATTTACTTTAAAAATAATGTACAGGGGCGCCTGGGTGGCTCAGTGGGTTAAGCCTCTGCCTTTGGCTCAGGTCATGATCCCAGGGTCCTGGGATCGAGTCCCGCATTGGGCTCTCTGCTGAGCCTGCTTCTCCGTCACTCTCTCTGCCTGCCTCTCTGCCTACTTTGATCTCTGTCAAATAAATAAATAAAATCTTTAAAAAAAATAATAAAGATAATGTACAGGTATGTAAAGATATAAGGGATGTTTCTCATTTATTAATAATATTGAAAATTTGAAATAATTTAAATGTCCAAGGACAGAATATGGTACCTCCATTTTATACTATTCCTATTCTTCTGAAAGCATTAAAAAGAAACAGATTCTAAGTAGTTTGGGAATGGGGGGAAATGAGAATATACTAAAAAAAAAAATCTTGTATTTCATGAAAAGGAAGGAAAAGTTAAAGAATTAATACTCAGGAATGTATAGAATCAGGGCAGTTTCAGAGAATCAGGGAGTTGTCCTTTTTACGTCACAAAATTTTGTAACGTGTGTGTCTGTGTTACAAGAAGAACATATTATGGTTGTAATTTTTAAAGCTTTAAGAAAGAATTGTCATTTTTTTCATTTTTGTCTTTGCAAAACCTAGCATGAGTCACATATTCTTAGGGCAGCAGTTTACATTCATTTGATCTAGTTTTCCTATATGCATAAACTTTGAGTTAACTCTTTCAAAATTCTCCTGGCCATGGGATATGAGTCACCTCCTGCTGCATAGAATATTATCCCCACATTTGGTGGCTTCAAATAACAAAAATTTCTTCTGTACAGTTTCAGTGGGTCAAAATTCAGAAGGGGCTTAGTGGGGTGGTTCTGACTTAGGGTGTCTCATCAGACAGCAATTCAGATGTCATTTGGGGCTGCAGTTATTTCAGACTTACTGGGCATGGGGAATCCACCTCCAGGACGGTTCCCTCATAAGGCTTTTAGCAGGAAGCCTCAGCTTCTTTTTGAGTCCTGGCTGGGGGCCCCCAGATCCTCACTACATGGACCTTCTGTGTAGGGCTGCTTGAGTATCTTCACAACATAGCAGCAGTCCCTCACCCCACTCCCAGCAAGGGATCCAAGTGCTAAGCTAAAGGCGTTTTATCCGAGCCTCAGCATGGACATCCCAGAGCCACTGGGTAGCTCAGTTGGTTAAGCGTCTGATTCTTGGTTTTGGCTGCCACATGGAGGGCTCTACACCCAGTGAGAAGTCTGCTTGAAGATCATCTCCTTCTGTCCCTCTCCCCATCACTCTCTCTTGCTCTCAAATAAAATAAATAAATAAATAAATCTTTAAGAGAAAAAGAAAAAAGAATGGGCATACCATTTTCTCTGCAGTATACCACTGGTCATATAGACTACCCCGGGACAGTGTGAGAGGGAATTACGTAGGCCTTGTCAAGGGAAGATACACTGTTTTCTCTTCTACTTCTGGTCACCGCATGTGTGGGGTGGGGGCAGTTCCACACACTGACAAATACTCCAACATTAGCTGGGTATCCTACAATTCAACTCAGTTCTGACACCATCTACTTGGGGTTAGCAACAGATCCCATAAATTAGGGGCTCAGTCCTACAAGACCATCTTCAAGACTTCAGATGTCAATTCCAAGACCCAGCTTATCACTCACACTTCTGATGACTGAAGCTATAAATTGGGGTTCCCATAAACCCATCCTTAGGTTTGATAATTTGCTAGAATAGCTCACAGAACTCAAGGAAATACTTACACTCACCATTTTATTATGTAATAAAGGATATGATGAAGGATACAGATGATAGCCAGACAAAGAGATACATAGGGCAGGTCTGAAAGGCAGGATACATAGGGCAGGTCCTCCCAAGTGCAGGAACTTCTGTCCCTGTGGGGTTTAAGTGTGCCACATCCTAGTACGGGGACAGAACCTTTGGCAGAAAGAGCGGCACTTTGCCATATGAAGCTGGTGGCTGTACGCTTTCGTGCTCAAGGGGGAGGGGACGTGCAGATGATAAAGGAGCAGAAGGGTAGCTGAAGACAAAGCTGACACTCGGCAACCTCCCCCCACCCTCCATTCCTGGGTGGGAGCTGTGTGTTTTCTTCAGGAATCTCCCAACTATCTTAATGTTAATACCTTGTTAGAGGGGAAAACAATCTTAACTGGACAGTGGGGAGGCCTTCAGTATCTTGTAGGTCGATCATCCATAGCATATGAAAGTTCTTTTGAAACCTCCCTTTTCCTTTTGCCCCCCAACTCCCAAGTTATATAATTATATACTCCCAAGTATATAATCAGCCATCCCTCACAACCTCGGTGCCACAGCTCTTTCTGCCTGCAGGTCCTGTCCCCGTGCTTTAATAAAACCAACCTTTTGCACCAAAGACATCTCAAGAATTCTTCCTTGGTCAGCGGTTCTGGACCTCCCCACACCCAACCTCACTTCTATTCTAAAACCACATCACACGGAGTATTAGATCATAAATGTTTCTTCACATTTCTACTCATAAAACTACTTTCACAAGATTTCTCTGGTGTTTATCATTCAGTTCAGTATTAACTATCAGTGAGATTTACAGGCAGTCATGAGACCCCTCAAGAATGTAGCAACCAGCACGTATTTGATCCTTATCGAAACTATGCGGGCTATAGGTCAGCCTTCTGAGCCAAAGGTGAATGTTTTCTTCTCTCTCTTTTTAAAAAGATTTTATTTATTTATTTGAGAGAGAGACAGAGAATGCACAAAGGAAGAGGGAGAGGGAGAAGCAAACTCCCTTTCCTAAGCCTCTTGACCTGGGGCTCGATCCCAGGACCCTGGGATCATGACCTGAGCCGAAGGCAGATCCTCAACAGACAGAGCCACCCAGGTACCCCTAGGTGAATGTTTTCTGATTCTGTCCCTCATCAATACTGCTCGTCCAGGGAGTACACCTTGAGAAGCACTGATTAAGACCCACTCTGTCCAATATGATTGAACTCTAACCGCATATGCCTATTAAGCACTTCAAACGTGTGTAGCCCAAACTGATTTGTGTGATAAGTACACACTGGAATTGAAAGTCTTAGCAAAAGAATGTAAACTATCTCCTTAGTAATTTTCTTCATTAATTCTATGTTGAAATGATAATATCTCAGATATGTTGGGTTAAAAAAATTACAAATAATTCCATATGTTTCTTACTTCCTGTTAGTTACTGGACAATTTCAGGTAATGTATATGGCTGGTATTATATTTCTAGAGGACAGTGTGGATTCAGATAATTCTTGTTCTCTTCAATGCTTACTATTTCTGGTCCTTGAACACCAGGATTTTGCTGAGAGACTAGATCTGATAAACTGAATTGTTTATATTGTTAATTGTTAAGTTGTTAATACGTGACTTAGTAAATTTGTTCCAGTTAAAACTTGTTTCAACCTGCTGTCCACTACAAAAGAGTAACTAATAGGAGGAATTTTCGGACATCTTGATAACCCTGTGGGGGTGACACCTTTTGTTGGGCAGACCTTCTTAACCCTTCTTGACTTCCACTGGGCTCCAGCAACTTACGTGGCTTCAGCACAGGAGGGACAGGACCGGCAGGCAAAAGAATTCATTCCCTTTTCTCAGGCTTAACAGAAGTTTTTTCTCATAATGTTGGCATTTTGAAAAAACAAAGACCCTATTAATGCTGAACTACAGGATACCTGTTTTAAAGGTCTTTAAGTCACCACTTCATGAATGTCACATTGTTTTTTTTTTTAATGTGGGCCAAAGGAATTTTTAAAATATTTCTTATCTCCATTAATTAATTAATTTTTTATTTTTTAATCCCCGTACTCAATGTGGGGCTCAAATTCACAACCCTGAGGTCAAGTGTCACATGTTGTTCCAACTGAGCCAGCCAGGTGCCCCTCAAAGGGATTTATTGAATGCAGACCCTAGTAAATATTTTCACAACATTCTAACTTAATCATTAGCTAGTTATGTTATCAAGTAGAAAAATTATCTTTTAATTTCCATTTAGGAATAATAATGAATCAGCTGATTCAGTCATCATTAGTCATTGTATTTTTAACATAGCATCCTAAAGAAAAGTACATCAAATATTTTATAATTAGTTTTTTTTTTTTTTTAAAGATTTTATTTATTTATTTGACAGAGAGAGATCACAGTAGGAGAGAGGAAGGGAAGCAGGCCCCCTGCTGAGCAGAGAGCCCGATGTGGGACTCGATCCCAGGACCCTGAGATCATGACCCGAGCCGAAGGCAGCGGCTTAACCCACTGAGCCACCCAGGCGCCCTTATAATTAGTTTTTTTCTAAATTATGCACTGAAATAGTTGAAAGAGTCAAGTAACTCTACAAGTTTTATTATTTAAAATAGCAGTCTTTTCCATTTTTTGTTCTCAGATTATTTTAGATTGAAAATAATTTTTCCTTCAAAGTTATTCACCGAGTCTATACATTAATCAACAGTTTCCCAACAACAGTGTCTCTTTTGAAAAATTTAATAATGGGGCACCTGGGTGGCTCAGTCATTAAGTGTCTGTCTTCAGCTCAGGTCATGAACCTAGGGTCCTGGGATTGAGCCCCTCATCAGTCTCCCTGCTCAATGGGGAGTCTGCTTCTCCCTCTCCCACTACCCCTGCTTGTATTCCCTCTCTCACTCTCTTTGTGTCAAATAAATAAATAAAATATTTAAAAAATATGAAAAGAAAGAAAAGAAAAGCTTCATACCGTTGTTACTTGTTTACCCTTCTGACAAAATATTTTTCCAAGAGACCACCAGTTTTCAACTTCTTAGATAATTCTTTTGGAATTTATCTCACCGTCTCTAAAATAACATGCATTGCTACTCCTTGTTTTTTCAAATTCAGGTCTTATCTATTGTTTTCCTTTCATTGGAAGATGAGGATTTGATTCTTTTGCTTTTTGCTACAATGTCACATATGTGCCCTTCCAACTTCCTTATCCTTCTCCTACACTGAAATAGAATTTCAACAGCATACCGTACAGCATAATGCTTTATTAAATGAGTAAATGCTGTTCTTGTACACGCATCATGATGAACACTGACTAATGTGTAGGATTATTGAATCACAGTATTATGCATCTGAAACTAATATTAACACTTATGTTAACTATACTGGAATTAAAATTTAAAAATTTAAAAACTGAATAAATAAATGTTATTCTTATAGAAGTTAGTATTATACTATGGTTACTCTTCCTTTCTTTTACATTTTGTCTATGGTGGGATTATCTTGGTTTTTCACTTATTAACTAACTCCACACTTTCTCTAGTTGTATATACATCTGTTCTTGATACATTAAAAAACATTGGTATTCTAGCAATCATAGTTAATCAATTTAATCTTCTTTTAGACCTCTCTTTCAGAGCTCTCAGTTTGGCTGCAGTCTATATTGTTTTCTCTCTAGACCTGGACCACTCTTTCACTGGTCTCTGCATTTACTTTCATCCTAGGGGTTTACTTCAGCTGCTTCTCTGTTTTGATTGGACCCTCAATTTTCTATCCTATTTTTCCCCCTTCTTGGTTTACTCCTTGATTTTGGTGGAGGGTATTTCCTAGTTGTCTTTGAGAAAGGGTATATGGAGAACAATTTTTCTTTTTTTAAATGTTCTACGTCTGAAAATATTTTTACTTTACTTTCATACTTAATTGATAATTTGGCTGAGGAGGGATTTTAGGTTGGAAATAATTTTCTCTTAAAGAAGATTCCTGGGACTGTACAGTAATAAATATTTTCTCTTCTTTTTTTCAAGTATGCTTGCAGACAGAGGAAGGGGCAGAGGGATGGGGAGAGAGGGAATCTCAGAGAGACTCTACACCCAGCATGGAGTCCGATCCTGAGTTCATGACCTGAGCCAAAATCCAGAGTAGGACGCTCAACCAACAGAGCCACCCAGGTGCCCCTATAAGTACTTTCATTATAGTGTTCCTACTGATAGGTTTGATGTCATTTTGATTGTGTTTTAAAGTCCTGCTGAAGGATTTATCCTTTATCCTTGCTGTTTTGAAATTTCACTATGAGAAACCTTGGTGGTAGGTCCATTTTCATCCATGTTTGCTAGGCACTTGGTAAGCTTTTTCTTTCTGGAAATTCTTGTCCTATGGTTCAGGAAAAAAAAAAATCCTAAATTATTCCTGGATTATTTTATTCTCCCATCTATTTTTCTCAAGTCTCCCCTTTAAAAACAACAAAAAAAACCAAACCAAAAAACCCTCTTACAATTTGAAATGTTATTCCTCTCAGTCTGATCCTACACTGTTTTATTCTTCTAGCCTCTTTTTAAGTTTATCTTCAGCTTTCTGGGAGATCGCCACAACTTTGAATTCTAAAACTACTATTGAAATTTTGGGAGGGGGGCGAGAGAGAGAGAGAGAGAGAATGAATAGTAGCCAGGTGGAGGGGTGGGGGTGAGGGAAGGCAGATGGAGAGAGAAACTCAAGCAGAGACCACACTTAACGCAGAGCCCAGCATGAGGCTGTATCTCAGCCAGGGCCAAAACCAAGAGTGGGACGCTTAACTGACTCCATAGCCCCCGAGCTCCTAGTTACTATGATTTATGTTAGATGCCTTCATCTAATGCCTGATGGTTTGTGGCTAAGTGCTCATATTTCATAGTGAGCTTCCTCTAGGCTCTGCATGTGGGTGGAGCTTGTTCACTGGGGCCTTCGATCAAGGAGTCACTGATGGCAACTTTCTTTAGCTGGTTTGGGCTGAGCTGAGGATAGAGAAGCCTCTTCTCTTGAATGACAGGTGGTATGGACCTGCATGTCAGCATTCTGGGACCTGAGGCAGGAAGAAGGATAGGGAGTAGGAAAAGCATCTTAACATTTATTATAAAATTTTTTTTTATTTAGGGTCCTTTTTTTTTATTTTTAATTTTTTAAAAGATTTTAAGGTTTCTTTTTTTAAGATTTTATTTTTTTATTTGACAGAGAGACACAGCAAGAGAGGGAACACAAGCAGGGGAAGTAGGAGAGGGAGAAGCAGCCTTCCCGCTAAGCAGTGAGCTGGATGCGGGGCTCAATCTCAGGACCCTGGGTCATGACCTGAGCTGAAGGCAGATGCTTAATGATTGAGCCACCCAGGCAGCCCCAGGTCCTTGTTTTTAATGTGAAATCCCTACCTTCAACTGAATCTGGTATCATCCAGTCCAGACCCTGCATTTTACCCTCTCTAAAGAATAAGCTTCCGGGGAACCTGGGTGGCTCAGTGGGTTAAAGCCTCTGTCTTCAGCTGGGATTGTGGTCCCAGGTTCCTGGGATTGAGTCCTATATGGGACTGGGTGGTAGGGAGGAGTGGGGGTGATGTCTCTGCTCAGCGGGGAGCCTACTTCCCTTCCTCTCTCTGCCTGCCTCTCTGCCTACTTGTGATCTCTGTCTGAAAAATAAATAAAATCTTAAAAAAAAAAAAGTTTCCATTCTTCTGTCAGGATGGAAGAAGCAAAAGTTGTTTGTCAGCATTTGTGTGGGTGGACCCCTGAGAGCCTAATGTTTCCTTTTTTTTAAAGATTTTATTTGTTTACTTATTTTAAAAAATATTTTATTTATTTATTTGACAGACAGAGATCATATGTAGGCCAAGAGGCAGGCAGAGAGAGAGGGGGAGGCAGGCTTCCTGCTGAGCAGAGACATCACCCCCACTCCTCCCTACCACCCAGTCCCATATAGGACTCAATCCCAGGAACCTGGGACCACAATCCCAGCTGAAGACAGAGGCTTTAACCCACTGAGCCACCCAGGTGCCCCAAGATTTTATTTATTTATTTGACAGAGTGAAAGAGCGAGACCGTGGGTGTCCACAAGCAGGGGGAGGGGCAGGCAGAGCAGGCAGAGGGAGAAGCAGACTCCCCGCTGAGCGAGGAGCCCAAAAGACCATTCAATCCCAGCACCCTGGGATCATGACCTGAGCTGAAGGCAGACACTTAACTGACTGAGCCACCCAGACATCCTGAGCCTAACATTTCCTACTCAGGTTTTCAGTTTTTCTGGTTTTAGCCTCTCATTTCCCCCCAGTTCAAGTATCTGGCACCACCAACTTCTGAGCCTTTTATGAGTTCTACAATATAAATCAGATTGACTCAGTTTTTTCCGTTGCTGTCTTAAGATCTACCAAGTCAGTTAATACCTATCCATCTGTATTCCAGTTGCCAAAATATTATTGCTGTTGTCTTTATTTTTGTTTTCTTTATTCGTGCTGGTTTATACCCCTTTTTATTTTATTTTTTAAATACAGGCATTGTATATATAATGGAGTTTTGGCAAGAAGGAACTCTTTAGCAAAACAAACAAACAAACAAAAAACAGAACACAGTTGTCCAGGGACGCCTGGCTGGCTCAGTTGGAAGAACTTATGACTCTTGATCTCAGGGTTGTGGGTTCGAACTCCACACTGGGTGCAGAGAGCACTTAAAATAAATAAATAAATTTTTTTAAAAACCACAGTTGTCCAAAGTACCTTTCAAACTAGAAGTCAGGAATATTTAAAATATTGTTTAGTAAAAAAATTAATTTAAAAACGCATGTTGAATTGGCCAAGGTGGTGAACAAATCACACACATTCTATTTCCTATCTCTCCCAATTTCTTGATGAAATGATTCAGGAATTGTAAAAAGAAAATTTTTGTTTTGCCTCTAGAAACTAAAGAGGAACCCTTTTCCCACCGTAGTCTTGAAGTAATTTCCATGGAAATTACTGAATCAGATAAAAGGTCTGGGGCACAGAAGCAACTATATAGACGATTTTTAAAAGATTGGAACTATCTCATTTGGAGATGAAAAAGAAGGCTTCTGCATTGAGAATTCCCCAAAGATTACCTGTATTTGGGAAACAAATATATAAGTGTTGTCTTTATTTTAGGCTACTAAAAAATAAATCCCATCTAGATATATCCTAGTCATCCAATTCAACATATTTATTGAGAACCTGCTATGTGCTGAGTACTGTTCTAGTCATTGGAAAAAGGACAATGAACAAAACAGACAAAAATTCCTACCCTTATGGAACTTCATTCCAGCAGGAGAAGAGACAATGAACAACTCACAAAATAATTACTAATGTATCTAACATGTTAGAAGACTGTAAATGTTATGGGAAAAAATAAAGCAGGAAAAGGAGAGGGATGAGGAGTAACTGGGTTGGAGGGCTAGTTACAACATTATTTAGGGTGATCAGGGAAATCAGGGCCTCATTTGAAAGGTATCATTTGAGCAAAGACTTGAAGAAAGTGAGAAAGCTAATAGTAAAGTTATCTGTGGGAAGAGCATTCCAGGCTGAGAAAATGGAGGAGCAAAATGACCACTGTGGTTGGAACAGAATGAAGAAGAAAACAGTAGGAGATCAGGTCAGAGAGATGAGGTAGAGTGGTGGTGCGGGGGTAGGGGGGGTGCACTTCAAATCTTATGGCTATTGTATGGCTTCAAATCTTGTTGTCTATTGTAAAGACTTTTGTTTTACTTTGAATAGAATGGGGAGGCATTGCAGGGTTTTGAGCAGAGAAATGACTGGAGTGAATGCAGTAAGATCATTTTAGGAAACTGTCTCAACATCCAGAGGAGAGATGACGGTGGCTTAGACCAGGCTAGTAGAAATAGATATGGTGAGAAGTCATCAGATTCTACATATATTTTGAAGGTAGAACCAACTGGATTTCCTGGTGAGTAGGATGTGGAATGTGAGAAAGAAGGGAATCAAAGACAATTCCAAGTAAATCTTGGTGGCTACTCTATATTCCAAAGATAATAAGAAACTTGTAACTTTCCATGCATTCTCGTATGCAGCAGTAGATACAAAATGACAATGGAGCAGTGTTAGCTGTTTTAAGGGGGGGAAAATCATCATTCTGCACGGCTATACCTAGCTGTCCCTGAAGTGGCAAATTACTTTGGCAGTCAGAGAGATTAGCTGGCTGAGATCCAACTAATTTAAGCAACCACAACAGAGAAAGTGAAAATTAGTTTTAAAAAAATGCTCAGCACAATAGTCAAATGACATCAATGAAATACCTTAAGCCTCCATCTCCTTTGCTTTCTTGTCTGGGAGGGATTTCTCTTTTGCAGATCTGTTCCCGGCCAATGAATCACACTGAGGGTAAAGCCTGCCAGAGAATGCTGCAGCCTTGGAGTGGGAGGCCTAGCTCAGGGGAAACTGAACAGCTCAGTGACTGGCACAAGTTCTGAGGCAGTGGAAATCATCTATCAACACAGAATTTTTTTTCCTTAAGAAAAAGGAATCACAACAAAACCTCAAAAAATAAATAAATAAATAAAGCATGATATATAAGAAACAGTGATAAGCAAAGAAATTGGCAAGCTTACAGCTAAGTATAAATAGCTGTTGACAGAGTGATTTTGAAGTTTAATGCAATTTCTCGGAAAAGATTCTTAAAATAGAAGAGATAAAATAAGAAAAATTAACGGCAATCTTGAACTGAATCACAATAAACTGGAAGTGGGGTATAAAACAGGGGAGAATTAAAATCTCGCGAAAAGTATCCTCTATTATATGCGATATGCAAAAGACAGTCTCTTCAACAAATGGTGTTGGGAAAATTGGACAGCAACATGCAAAAGAATGAAACTGGACCACTGTCTTACACCACACATAAAAATAAACTCATATAGATTAAAGACCTAAATGTGAGACCTGAAACTATAAAAATCCTAGAAGAAAGTACAGACAGTAACTTCTTTGACATCAGCTATAGCAACTTTTTTCTAGATATGTCTCCTGAGGCAAGGGAAACGAAAGCAAAATCAAACTACTGGGACTTTATCAAAATAAAAAACGTGCACAGCAAAAAAAATAAAATAAATAAAACTAAAAGACAACCTACTGAATGGGAGAAGATATTTGCAAATGACATATCTGATAAAGGATTAGTATCCAAAATATACAAAGAACTTACACAATTCAATACCAAAAAACTCCAAATATTCCAATTAAAAAATGGGCAGAAGACATGAACAGACATTTCTCCAAAGACATCCAGATGGCAACAAACACATGAAAAGATGCCCAACATAACTGATCATCAGGGAAATGCAAATCAAAACCATGATGAGATATCATCTCACACCTGTCAGAATGGCTAAAATCAAAAACACAAAAACAATAAATGTTGGTGAAGATATGGAGAAAAAGGAACTGTCATGCACAGTTGGTAGGAATGCAAACTGGTGGAGCCATTGTGGAAAACAGTATAGAGGTTCCTCAAAAAATTAAAATTAGAAATACCATATGGGGGCACCTGGGTGGCTCAGCGGGTTAAGCCTCTGCTTTCGGCTCAGGTCATGATCCCAGGATCCTCGGATTGAGCCCCGTGTTGGGCTCTCTGCTCAGCAGGGAGTCTGCTTCCCCCTCCCCCTCTGCCTGCCTCTACCTACTTGTGATCTCTCTCTCTCTCTGTCAAATAAATAAATAAAATCTTTAAAAAAAATAATAAAAATAAAAATAGAAATACCATATGACCCAGTAATTCTTCTACTGGGTATTTACCCAAAGAATACAAAAACACTAATTTGAAAAGGTATATGCACCCCTACATTTATTGTAACATTATTTACAATAGCTAAATTATGAAGGCAGCCCAAGTGTCCATTGATGTATGGATAAAGAGGAGGCAGTATCTATAATGGAATATTACTTGGCCATAAAAAAAGAGTAAAATCTTACCTCAGAAATGTTACCTCAGAGAGGTAACATAGAAGTGGGCTGTCTTATTTTTTTTCTTGAAACATGGCTACATTATTCAGCTTAGGCCACCATAACAATACCATAGACTGGCTGACTCAAATAACAGAAATTTATTCTTTAATAGTTGCAGAGGCTAGAAGTCTGATACAGGGTCCTGGCATAATCTGGTTCTTGTGATAGCTCTCTTCCTGGCATACAGACAGCCGCCTTCTTGATGTGCCCGCATGTAGAGCAGAGAGAAAACAAACCCTCTGGTATCTTTTCTTATAAAGGCACTAATCCTATCATGAGAATCCCAACCCCCGCCCCACGACTTCCTCTAAACCTAATTATCGCCCAAAGGCCCCATCTCCAAATACCATTACTTTGGGGTTAGAATTTCAACATATGTATGGGGGGCAGGGAACACAATTCAATCCATGGCAATGGCCATCTTAGGTCTTTAATAAAAATGATCACACCATGGGAACAGAGGCATGTTCTACCATGAGAAAACAATAGTGCAAACAAAGATTATAAATATAAACTGAAATTTACTTTCCACTTAGAAACACACACACACACACACACACACATATGGGGGGACTATAGTGAACTAGAGAGCACACACCTCTTAGGGGGCCAGCCACTATTTAGTTCTAGATGATTGTTGCCATGTGAGAGTAGGAGCCTCTTTTTATATATATCTTTGGTTTTTCCAGTGTGGCTAGATAGATATCTGAATTTCTATGTGAAATAACCATAATTTTCAATATTAGCTCAAAAAATTTTAAATACTCCATGAGGTCAAAACAGAAACAAAAACAAAACAAAAAACACAACTGTATCTGGGGGCTGAATATAAGTTATCTTTTTTTTTATTTTTTATTTTTTTATTTTTTTTTTTTTTAAAGATTTTATTTATTTATTTGACAGGGAGAGATTACAAGTAGGCAGAGAGGCAGGCAGAGAGAGAGAGGAGGAAGCAGGCTCCCTGCTGAGCAGAGAGCCCGATGTGGGACTCGATCCCAGGACCCTGAGATCATGACCCGAGCTGAAGGCAGCAGCTTAACCCACTGAGCCACCCAGGCGCCCCAAGTTATCTTTTTTTTTAAAGATTTCATTTACTGGGGCTTAGTGGGTTAAAGCCTTTGTCTTCAGCTCAGGTCATGATCCCAGGGTCCTGGGATCGAGCCCCACATTGGGCTCTCTGCTCGGCGGAGAGCCTGCTTCCCCCTCTCTCTCTGCCTGCCTCTCTGCCTGCTTGTGATCTCTGTCTGTCAAATGAATAAATTAAAAAATCTTAAAAAACAAAAAATATTAAAAAAAAAGATTTTATTTACTTATCAAAGACCCGCTTTGTTTGGTGTAAGTAATTTGCTCCCTGCAATATTATAGTCATCCTAAAATTGGCTTCCTTTATGATAACAAGATGGTTGCCAGTTACAATCTGAATTAGGTTCTCATGCTTATGGGTAAGTAGAAGATCTCTGGGTTTTAAAAAAAAAAATAGAAAAGAAAAGAAAAGAAAAGGAAGCATGTCCCTTTGGTTGATTTGGGACAATTTAGTAACATGCCTATTCCTAAACTAATAGAGTTTATCTGGGAATGGCATGTTCTCATTAGGTTAGGTCTGGATTCCTAAACCAATCTTGTATTAGTTATCTATTGCCACATAACAAATTACCCTAACACTTCATGGATTAAAACCTACCACAAACATTTGTTAATTCTCAAGGTTTCTGTGGGTCAGGATCAGCTTACCTGAGTGCTTGCTGGCTTGGGATTTTTCATGAAGATTCAGTCAAGGTGTCAGGTGGAGATGCAGTCTTCTGTAAGCTCAACAGAGACTAGAGGGATCCCCTTTCAAGGTGGCTCACTCACTCCTTCTCACAAGGCTGTATGACTCTCTTCACAACATGGTGACTGGCTTACCCCAGAATGAATAATTCAAGGAGAATGCCAAGTGGAAACTACGTCCTTGGAAGTCACATAGCATCATTTCCACCGTATTCTTTTTGTTAGATTTGAGTCACAGCAGAGAAAAAGAATTCCGCTTTCCCGATAGTTTCAACCAAAGTTCCAGAGTTGTTTTCCATGAGCCTTACTTGATCATCGACGCTGACCAAACCTGAGTCTCGTGCTAGTCCTTGGAGCTGAGGGGTGGTGGGGTCAGTCCCATCTGAAACACATGAACTTAAAGTGAGGGAGAGAGAATTCTCCAAAGGGAAATCAGGGTACTACTACCAGAAAAAGAAGAAATAGATACTGGACATGCAAAAATAAAAGATGTCCACTATAGTGCCCATGTATTAAATGAAATTGTTATAGGAGACGTGCGTTACTTCCTCAAAAATGTTTAAAATGGAAAAGGTTTAAAGATATTAACAGTGGTTATCTCTGCATGAGGAGATTACAGCAAAATTTTTCCTACTTTTCTATGTATTCTAAACTTCCTTTCATACATGTGTATTACTTTTTATAGTTAGAAAATAACAATAACTATTATTTTATAAAAGGTTAAATTCACCACTCTAAGAATGGAAATAGGGTGCAGTACTTCGAAAACAACAGATTTTTTTTTCAAGATTTTATTTATTTATTTGACAGACAGGGATCACAAGTAGGCAGAGAGGCAGGCAGAGAGCAAGGAGGAAGCAGGCTCTCCGGGGAACAGAGAGCCGATGTGGGGCTCTATCCCAGGACTCTGGGATCATGACCTGAGCCAAAGGCAGAGGCTTTAACCCACTGAGCCACCCAGGTGCTCCCAAAACAACAGATTCTTTTATAATGTATTTAGCCAAAGTCAGGGATAGGAAAAAGAAAAGGAAACAAGAATAGACAATGGTAGACCGGGCGCCTGGGTGACTCAATTGGTTGGGCGACTGCCTTCGGCTCAGGTCATGATCCTGGAGTCCCGGGATCGAATCCCACATAGGGCCAGAGAGTCTGCTTCTCCTGCTGACCTCTCTCCTTTCATGCTCTCTCTCTCTCTCTCTCTCTCTCTTAATAAATAAATAAATAAGAAAAATATTGTAAAAAAAAAAAAAAGAATATACAATGGTAGAAAATGTAAAGCATGACGGCTGGTCACAATCATATAAACCAGTTATTAATATCCAAATGTGTGTGTGTGTATGTGTGTATTTTTTTTCTTTTTAAGGTAAAGTCCAACTATATGCTGCATTGACCATAAAACTGACATGGGATTGTTGGGGCATGTGGATGGTTCAGTTGGTTAAGCATCTGACTTCAGCTTGGGTCAGTCTCAGGGTCCTGGGATTGAGCTCAAGCTCAGTGGGGAGTCTGCTTCTCCCTCTGCTCCTCCCCCACCATCCCCAACCCCCTACTCCCTCATCCTGCTTGTACGGGAACATGGACTCTCTCTCTCTTCCAAAATGATTTTTTTTAAATGACATATAATTGTTGAGAATTAAAGTAGAAATCACATCTTTACAATATTGTCTTTCTGGGAACAAACCACGTCCCCTCCTTGCCTTAAAAAAAAATCTTTAAAATGTAAAAGTAATCTTTTTTACATCCCTTGATTGTTTTGTGGCTTTTCTGACATAATCTTTCTTACTGACTCTATTCTTCAGGTGCTTATGTTTTTATTGCTCTTACACTCTTTCCTTCCATTATACATATATATACCTATATATGTATGTATATACTTTTTTTTTTTAAGCAGGGTCCACGGGCAGAGGGAGAGGGAGAATCCTAAGTAGGCCCCATACCCTACTTGGAGCCTGACCCAGGGCTCAATCTCACAACCCTGAGATCATTTGACTTGAGCCAAAATCAAGAGTCAGATGCTTAACTGACTGAGCCATCCAGGCACCCCTCGGTTATATTGTCTGACTTGCTATTGTTATGTAGGAAAATCATTACCACTACTGGCAGGAATGTAAATTATAATTACTTAAAGATTTTATTATTTATTTGACAGAAAGAGAGACACTGTGACAGAGGGAACACCAGCAGAAGCAGTGGGAGAGGGAGAAGCAGGCTTTCCACTGAGGAGGGAGCCGGATGTGGGCTCAATCCGAGGACTCTGGGATCATGACCTGAGCTGAAGACAGATACTTAATGACTGAACCACCCAGGTGCCCTGAAATGTAAATTAGTAGAGTACAAAGTACTTAGAAGGAGTTTGGGTCTTCAAAAATGATTATATCTTTCCAAACAGCTCGATCTACGGAAAGAAAGGAAAGAGCATGAGGAGTTGTAAATAATCAGGAAAACGGAAAAGACTCTTTTCTTTCTTCTTGTAATTTACTTAAAAGACAATGTTTAAAACAAAGAAATATATAATGATGGGTTTATAAGAAATGTAGAAAGAGAATATATGAGAACAATCATACAAAATACAGGAGGGCAGGTAGATTTATTTGCAAATTTTGTTTTCCAGTTATTTCATTGTGAAGCAGGAAGTATCACTTAAGTAGGGTAAGGGTTAAGTAGAAAGTGGGAAGTGGGAAAAGATACAGTATTGCCTTTAAATAGACTCTAATAAGTTGAGAATACATGTTATTAGCCTTATTAAAAAAAACACTGAAAAAATAAGAGAGATGTACAGCTAAGAAGTTAATAGGAAATAAAATGAAATATTTAAAAAATAACAGATTACTATTCCATTTATATGAAATTCCCAAACAGATAAAACTAACCAATAATCCTAGAAATCACATCAGTGGTTGCCTACAGTGGGGCAGTTGGGGAGACTGACTGCAGAGGGGCACAGGTAACTTCTGGGGAGATGGAAATGTGCACCTTGATTGGTATGGTGGTTACATACATTTGGACATTTATCAAAAGTCATCAGTTTTTTCACTTAAAAAGTGCAGCTTTTAACAAATATATATATACAATATATATAATAATATATATATATATATAAAACCCTTTAAAAAGTTGATTTAAAAAAGTATTGTTTCGGGGCATCTGGGTGGCTCAGTGGGTTAAGCCGCTGCCTTCGGCTCAGGTCATGGTCCCAGGGTCCTGGGATCAAGCCCCACATTGGGCTCCCTGCTCAGCAGGGAGCCTGCTTCCTCCTCTCTCTCTGCCTGCCTCTCTGCCTACTTGTGATCTCTCTCTGTCAAAAAAAAAAAAAAAAATCTTAAAAAAAAAAAAGTATTGTGTCTTTGACCCAGGAAATATGCTCTGTAAATTCAGCTATGGTACATACCTATACATACCTATATATGTATGCCAGACATCCCTTACCTCATCTTTTGGTAATATCACCTGATTTATTTTTTTTAGGTAACCACCCCTTTTCTACTTGATATAGCCTTGGCGAAGAGTCAGTTATATCACCTTCTACTCCCTTGGCGAAAGTTAGACACGTAAAACAAGCTAGCCAATCAGACTCTCTGTCTTAATTCTTAACTTAAATCTTGAACTTAAATCTTGAGTCATGTGATCTAAGAACTAAAAAGGATTGGAGCTGTTTTATCTGCCTAATGATCAGCATCTTGAAGATGATAAATGTCCTGTTTAATCTTTGCCATAGTCCATGCCCATCACTGCTGTACTTTTCTCCTTTTGGATCTCAGAGGTTCCCTCTTTTTTTTTTACTTTTTCAGAGAAAGAGAGAGAGTGCGCGTGTGCGCACGCACACACGTGAGCCTGGCTCCAGGCAAGAGGGAAGGGCAGAGGGAGAAGGGGAGAGAGAATGTTAAGCAGCACAGAGCCCTACTCGGGGCTTGATCTCACAGCCCTGAGATCATGACCAGAGCCGAAATCAAGAGTCAGCCACTTAACCAACTGAGCCACTCAGGCACCCCTGGATCTTAAAGGTTCTTAAAAGACAAAGTTCTTTCTCTTTCCTCATGGGCACTCTTTGCTACTTTGGAATTGTCCGTCCCTGTGACAGGTTGCCAGTGACCATGTAAGGCTCTTGGACACAGAAATCATTCTGAACAATTCTCGAGTTGCTCAAAGCCCTTCATAGATGCTGGTTACTCCTGGGTAATTAAAGTGAGTCATTCTACTACTCCCATATCATGCTGGGGGGCCCTGTGACATTGTCTTAGGCTCACCTGCTTGGGCCTATCAGCCAACCATTCCCACTATGCATTCTTACTGCCTTTCTGGACTCTGCTTACGAAAGTAAAATTCTCTGCACTCAGATCACCATACATCTTTTTAATACCTCCTCTGGGATCCATATGGAGGTGTAGAGGTGAGTGGTATCTGTGGTCAGGGAGCAGGGTGTAAGATACTTGGTCCATTATCAGATTCCTATACTTTTTTACTTCAGGTTTTCCCTCTTCTTTCTCTTTTCCTGGGAAACTGGAAGGGACAACGAAACTCTATCCATCAAATCTGTATTGTCTATGCATGTAAGTTCTCTCTGTTTCCCCTGCAGGGCCTAGACTTTTAAAATGCAAAAGTAAAAGAAAAGCCTCCTTGTTTCCCCTTTCTGTGTCCTCTCACTAAAAACAAAAGGCATAGAACCATTCTAGCTGCTGTCTCAGTGCGGGGGAAGGGCTGCTCTTCATATTTTAAAACTGATAAGCACATGAACAAGTTTTATGAACATCCTTATACATATGTCTATTTGAACGTGTGAGGAACCATCTATGAATTAAGTTGAAATTTGCACATTTTTTAAGGCTCTTGATGTGTATTATCTAAACATTTTCTCCAGCATAACTTTAGCCTCTTCAACTATATACTTTCTCTTCTTATCTTTTTGAGATCTTATTTATTTATTTGAAAGTGAGAAAGAGCATGCACAAGTCGGGGGTGGGCAAAGGGAGAGGAAGAAACAGACTCCCACCGAGCAGGGAGCCAGAGGCAGGGCTCAATCCCAGGACATCAAGATCGTGACCTGAGCCAAAGACAGGCGCTTAACTGACTGAGCCACCCAGGCACACCTGTACTTTCTCCTCTTATTGGGCTAGCTCTTCTTTCTAATGTGAATTTTGGTGGAACACAAAAATATTTTAATACCCTTCACAGCTATTTGGGTGGCTATTATCCTAAAAAATGAAAAAAAAAAAAAGGAAAATAGCAAATGTTAGTGAATACATGCAGAAATTGAAACCTTTGTGAGCTTCTGGTAGGAATATAAAATGATACAGCTGCTGTGTAAAACAGGGGTGCCTGGGTGGCTCAGTCAGTTAAGCATCTGCCTTCGGCTCAGGCCCAGAGTCCTGGGATAAAGCTGCACATAATGCTCCTCGTTCAGCGGGGAGTCTGCTTCTCTCTCTCCCTCTGCCCCAACCCCCTGCTTGTCCTCTCTCTGTCTCTCCCAAATAAATAAATAAATCTTAAAAAAGAAAAAAGAAACAAACTGAAGTGAATGTTTTTGAAAATTTGAGTGTGAAGGAAGTAGATATTTTGCAATGCAACCAACTGTGTGGGTTTTTCCCCCAAAGAGAAGTAGGAAGGCCTATTCACTTATTAATCTAATTACTAAATGCTCACCTTATGTCTGCTCTAGGCTTGGTATCTGTAATACGTAATATTTGTTATCTAGTTTTCAAGATGTTTATGGGCCATTGGGGAGTTAAGGCCTCCACATGTGATATAAGTGACATATGACAACATTATAAGAGATGTTACAGGGTAGATTACAATGAGATCTCTTAGTTTTTTCCCTCTGGAACACACATTCTTTCTCTCTTTTGATATATTCTCTTGTTTTAAACTATCATAGACAATTATCAAGGTTTTTTTTTCCCACACTTGAAACCTTTCCTAAGTCGGTCTGTGTATCTTATTGATATTTCATACATAAAAAATCCCAGGGGTGCCTGGGTGGCTCAATGGGTTAAAGCCTCTGCCTTCGGCTCAGGTCATGATCCTAGGATCCTGGGATCGAGCCCCGCATCGGGCTCTCTGCTCAGTGGGGAGCCTGCTTCCTCCTCTCTCTCTCTGCCTGCCTCTCTGCCTACTTGTGATCTCTCTCTGTCAAATAAATAAATAAATAAAATCTTTAAAAAAAAAATCCCAAACTGAGGGATGCCTGGGTACCTTAGTGGGTTAAGTACCCAACTAGATTAAAAAAAAAAAAAAAGATCTTATTTATTTATTTGACAGAAGGAGACCCAGCAAGAGAGGGAACACAAGCAGGGGCAGTGGGAGAGGGAGCTGAGCAGGGAGCCCGCTATGGAACTCGATCCCAAGACCCTGGGATCATGACCTGAGCTGAAGGTAGATGCTTAACAACTGAGACACCCAGGTGCCCCTATCTGACTCGATTTTAGCCCAGATGGTAATCTCAGGATTCTCTCTCTCCCTCTCTCTCTACCCCTCCCTGCCCCTTGTTCTCATAAACAAACAAAATCCAAAACTGAACCCAAACTCTTCAGTATGCTGTTAACCTCAGCAAATGGGTTCACTACAGATTTTGTCATCTAAGTTAAATACCTGTGTCATTTGTGTATTTTATTATTTTTTAAATTTATTTTAATACAAGTTTTTAAAAAAAGATTTTGTTTGACAGAGAGAGCATGAGCAGAGGGAGCGGCAGAAAGAGACAAGCAGGGAGCCCAACACTGGGGACCCTGCTTGTCTCTCATGACCTGAGCCAAAGGCAGATGCTTAACCGACAGAGCCACCTCATTTGTATATTTTAACTAAAATGTTTGGTGGGGCATTGGATACCACTCAGGCAGGATAATAGTACTTCTCTCGGATTGGCTCAAGGGTTATTATCATATCACTTTGCATAGAGCTTACCGTGTTCCTATTTCTATCTCATTGAAAAAGTCAAAATTTTCAGTGTATTTTTTACATTCTGTATTTTTTACATTCTGATAATTAGAAAAATTTCCCAGAAATTAGAGGTGTAGTGTCATGGCAAAATAAACCTATTTATAATTGTTCAAGTAAATCTGTTCAAGTGTGCTTTTCCCATGAATTTCATTGCAACTAAAAATACTTTGAGGACTGACCTACATTGGAATCGTTATAGCATTACTACATCCCAAACCAACTCATTATCTCCTCCTTAGCACTCCCACAATGTCCTGTGCAAACTATCACCATGTTTCTCACACTGTATTATTATTATTATGTGTCTGTCTTTCCAAGAATAACCCTTAGCCTTTATTACATACAACGGAATCAGCACAAGTTTTCTACCGACATAGGTAAAAGTACAGAGGAATGAGAATTGGATTGAATCTCTCATCTGCATTACTTCTCCAAGCAAAAAGAACTTGGTGACAAATCCTTGTGACAAGTTACAGGACCTAGTCATTTTGCCTCTGTGACATGTGATACCATATGTGTGCCTCAACAGTCTTATTTATGAGGCCCTTGTGATTTTTGGTCTGTGGCTAATGGGTGTTGAATATGTGGATTTTTTACTTGGAGGGCTCTGGAAAAGATTCTTTAGTTGTAGGACAAAATTATTGTCTCTATACTAATACTCCACAGTTAGGCAACTTCACTCTTATAGCAGAGCCATCATCAGAAAGCTAGAAAGAGGGGCGCGTGGGTGGCTCAGTGGTTAAGCCGCTGCCTTCGGCTCAGGTCATGATCTCGGTGTCCTGGGATCGAGCCCCGCATCGGGCTCTCTGCTCAGCAGGGAGCCTGCTTCCTCCTCTCTCTCTCTCTGCCTCTCTGCCTACTTGTGATCTCTGTCTGTCAAATAAATAAATAAAATCTTTAAAAAAAAAAAAAAAAGAAAGCTAGAAAGATTGTCCAGTACAGGTTATGAATTTTATCATCTTCATGAATGCATTTAAATGCTTAGCAATATGAAGCCTTGAAAGGGAATAGGTTCAATATGCAGTCTAAGGGGTTGGGTTCCCCTGGGAACTTAAGTGGTCTACCATGGTACAATAAGCCACCCAACCTTAGTGATACATTAACAACCATTTTATTTTGCTCTTGTGGGTCAAGAATTCGGACAGAGAATAGGGATGTTTGTCTCAGCTCTGTGACGTTTGAGCCCTCATCTGGAAACACTGGAGTGGCTGAGGGTGACTCAAATGACTTGGATTTGGAATCATCCGGAAGTTTCTTCACTGAAATAACTGGCACTTGAGCTGGTATGACTCAAAGGCAGTACTTAGCTGGAACTCTTGACTGGAGTGCTTACACATAGGCTTTGCATGTGGCTTGAGCTTTCTGAAATCATGGTTGCCTCACAATGGTTCCTCTTTTTAACATGGTGGCTCAGGAATCCAAGGATGAGAATTCCAGAGAACAAAATGGGCTCTGTATGGCCTTTCCTGACCTAGCATCACTTCTGCTGGAATCTACTTGTGGAAGCAGACATAATCTAACCAGATTCAAAGGAAAGGTACATATGGGGCACCTAGGTGGCTCAGTCAGTTAAGTGTCTGACTTTTGATTTCAAGCTCAGGTCGTGATCTCAGGGTCCTGAGACAGAGCCCAATGTTAGGCTCTGTGCTTAGCTGGGAATCTATCTGCCTGAGGATTCTATCCCTCTCCTATATGGGAGAGCCATATGATGATGGCTCTGCTATAAGAGTGAAATTGCCCCTTCCCAACTTCTGCACTTACGAGTGCAGTCTCTCTCAAATAAATACATTTTTCAAAAACAAAACAAAACAGGGGCGCCTGGGTGGCTCAGTTTGTTAAGCATCTGCCTTTGGCTCAGGTCATGATCCTGGAGTCCTGGCATTGAGCCCCAGGTCAGGCTCCCTGCTCGGCAGGGAGTCTGCTTCTCCCTCTGCCCCTCACCCTGCTCATGCTCTTTCTCTCTCACTCTCTCTTTCAAACAAATAAATAAAATTTTCAAAAACAAAAAACAAAACAAAACAAAAAAAAGGAAGGTACTTAGATCCACATCTTGATTAAGGGAGTAATTGCAACTTAAAAATGATCACAATGTATATCACCTCTTCGGAATATTTTTGGACCAGGTTCAGGCCTCAACAGCTCTGTATGCTAGAAGGTCTCCTACCAGATCTGAAGCTACCAAGGCTAAAGGGGATTTACTTTGCAATACAAAGAACCTCTGTCCATCAAAATGTATAGGTGGTCAAGACAGTTAGCTGGCCTCCCCTGTATTCTCCCTTCCCATAGCTAAGAGTGCATGATTCTGGACCTTCTCTGACTCTTCCATCACATATGATTGCTGCCTTTTTTCTGACACACAAATCTGATCTTTTTTCTTCCCTGTTTATAATCCTTCAAGGATTTCCTATTATCTCCAAGATAAAGTCCAAGGCCATTACCATCACCTATAAGCCCCTTTATGATCTGACCCGGTCCACTGAAAACTCAGATGCTATGCTGTTGTACAAAATATGGAAAGACGGTGTTTATATAATTAGTGAGTTCAAATCCCAGTTGCTTTGAGACTCATTGATGTCCTAGAGCTCAAGGGAGAACCTTTCTTCCCTCAGTTGATGGTAGTGTACAACAAAAATGGTCTAGTTTCCACTGGTTTCTTTGGTAAGCCAGTCCTTGATGGGTTCTTGTTCTGAAGTTAATTCTCCCCTTAGATGCTTAGTCCTGTGTACCGATGCCAGCTCTTGGTCCTGACTCTTCCAACATTTCATTCTCAGGGGCCCTGTCCTTCCATGTAATCTATCTGCCCTTAGTCAGGGCCTCCCACACCATCACACACATTTTAGTAACTTTCAATCTCAAAACAATAAAGGATCAAAAGGCCTTTTTGTCCATAGAGATCCCTCTATATACATTTTTGGATGTCTAACTCTGCCCAACAGCATCTAAGGTCCATAGAGCAATCAATAACTGTTTCTGGGGGCACGTGGGTGGCTCAGTGGGTTAAAGCCTCTGCCTTCAGCTCGGGTCATGGCCTCAGGGTTCTGGGATCGAGCCCTGCATCGGGCTCTCTGTTCAGTGGGGAGCCTGCTTCCTCCTCTCTCTCTCTCTCTCTGCCTGCCTCTCTGCCTACTTGTGATCTCTGTCTGTCAAATAAATAAATAAAATATAAAAAAAAAATAACTGTGTCTGACACAGCTTAACCCATATAGGAACTGAGCCCAAGTCCTGATTCAGCCAAAATGTCCTAGAACATCTGCATTCAATATCAGGTTATTCATGGATCCCTTGAGGTAGGGTTGCTGGATAAAACACAATGCCCAGTTAAATGCAAATTTCAGATAAACAATGAATAATTTTTTAGTATAAGTATGTCCCATGCAATATTTGCATGGATAATGTATGGATAATTATACATATTTGTGGAAAGGTCCAAACAACTTCAAAAGATCTTAGAATTACTGATACAGAATTTGCTGAAGGAATGGATGTGCTTGAGTAACTTGAAATGGTTATGTAAAACTACTGCATGCAACATACTTATATGAAAAACTATTCATTATTTATCTGAAATTAAGATGTAACTGGGCATTTGTGGGGTCTTCTTGTTTGTTTTTTTTTGTTTTTGTTTTTTTTACTTATAAGTCTGCAACCCTTAAGGCCAACCATATCTGTCTTAGGTTCATGGATTATATAACTGGTATAGACTGAGAAAAGAACTAAGTGTATGTCTTTTTAAAAAAAATATTTTATTTACTTATTTGACAGAGAGAGCACAAGCAGGGGGGAGAGGGAGAGAGAGGAGCTCCTCTCAGTAGGGAGCCCAATGTGGGACTTGATCCCAGTACTCTGGGATCATGACCTAAGCTGAAGGCAGGCGCTTAACTGACTGAGCCACCCAGGCACCCCTAAGTGTATTTCTTTTTTACCAAATTATGTATCCATTTAACATAGGAATACCAGGGTGAACTGTAAGAACCAATTCCAATTCCTTTAGCTCTAAATATCAGGACGTATTTTCATTATTGTTTTTGGGTTTTACATTGTTACAGAGTGACTATGAGACAGTGATGAGACAGTGTCATCAATTATGGCCAGTAACTTCCTTGTTGAATTCCCAGAGCAGAAAGATAGTGCACAAAGTTCTTGAGATGGCCGACTTGGAAAGTTAAGTTACATAAATAGCAACTGTTCAGGCTGACTGAGGAAGGGAGCTCAAACAAGTACTCTTAATTATTCAATAATCCCCTGAGATTGGGACTAGAACTATCAGAGAAAATTGAAATCTTCATTTCTGTCTTCCCATTAAGTCCTGACACAGCCAGCAATTAACCCCTTTATTCTCACCACTATTTGTAATTCCATAATCAGGCTAACCTTCCTACCAAACTCTTCCACAGAAGAAGTTCTTTTTCTCATTTTTGGGGTTTGTTTGTAAATTTTCTTTGGAAAAAAAGAAATACGGTTTAAAAAAAAAAGTTCAAACAAGGCAAATGGTTATACAATGACCCATAATGACCCTTAGTCCCCGGACTGAAGGTTCCTAACTTGACTTAGGGACCGCAGTCTAAGGAAGGGAGGGGGTGTAGACCCTTCAGTTCCCTGAATGCATAATTTTCAATGTTCTGATAATGCGCATTTTTGTGATGAAAGGATTCAAACTTTTCCATGAGCCTCCGAAGTTCCATGCCTAAGAACTCTCGAGGCACGATTTGCTGAAAGGACTGACGCGCCTGCGAAGTTCGGCACGGGAGAGAGTTACTCGTCCCAGTGTAAAAAGCCCATTCCCAACCACCAAGTCCGGCCCCCTCAGAAAGTACGTTCTCTGTGGAAACAATCAAGGATCTTTTCTCCCCAAGTTTTCCGCCTGCCGCATTCCTTCCCTCTGGCGTGTCGGCGTGCACTGACGTCATGACGCCGCACACGCAACCCCGCCCCTGCAGAGCTCCGCGCTGGGACGGAACCCGGGTTTCTCTCAAACCCGGAATGTGAGGCCTGGGCTTGGCGCTCTCTGGCTCCGTGCCCCCTGTTTATCCGGGCCTGCGTGCGCCGCTGCTGCCCTATAGCTCGCCCCGGAGGAGCCAGGGCGGCCGTGCGCTTCTGCCCTGTGCCCGCGTGGCTGCCGCCGCCCGTCCGAATCCTCCGGGGCCGCAGAGGAGTTCGCTACGGAGGGAGGCGGGGGCCTTCGGGAGGAGGAGGCGGAGGAGGCGGAGGAGGAGGGAAGGAAGATGGCGGCCGTGGAACTAGAGTGGATCCCAGAGACTCTGTATAACACCGCCATCTCCGCTGTCGTGGACAACTACATCCGCTCCCGCCGAGACATCCGCTCCTTGCCCGAGAACATCCAGTTCGATGTTTACTACAAGGTACGGGCGGTGGGTCTGCTCTCCGCTCCCCTGCGGCAACCCCGGGGGCCGCACCCCCTTCCACGTCTGCGAACCCTCGCAGTTAACCCCTCACCCCTCGTAGCAGGATCGCCTCCCGAGACATCTGGTGCGGTCTCTAGGTTGCCAATTGGAATACCCTGTCTCCATGTCCTCTGTCTCAAGCTCTTGGGCCTTGATTGGTATCTCTTCCTAATGAGACTCCCCGTTTTTTGGTGTTCCCTCCTACACTGTGCCCTCTCCCCCCCCCCCCCCCCCCCAGTTTGGGTAGGCCTTTTGCGTGGACTTCCTCTATTGCGCCCCTGTCCCACTCAGTCCTTCACTTCCAGCCTGTGCCTTCCGGATATTTTCTGCCCTTTACCCAGATGAAGTGTCAGCATTAGCTGAACTTTTTGCTCTGCTCTTATCCCCCCTTCCTACTTTCTCCTCTTGCCGCCCCTCATCCCAAGAATCTTTTCTCCTTTGTGTTCTTCGTTTCTCCTTTCTCATCCTAATCGAGAGGGAGTTGAGGATTTACTGGAGATAGTTGTGTGCTTTATTCGCGTATCTTTTAAAGCTTTGGTTTTTGTTTATACTTGGGGTCGAATTGGGGATTTTGTTAATATGTGAGTGGTGATAAACTGTTTGGAAGGAAAGGGGGAAATCTTTCCTGAAAGAAAAAAAAAAATGCTTTAGAATTTAAATTAGGTTCATGTATTTGAAAGTTGCAATCTTGCAGCATTCCTGAATAGCTCCCCCTCAGAAATCTGAACAAAAAGTCTCCCAAGTCACTCTCCAAGGAGTTTCAAGGGTAAGTGTCTTAGACGTGGACAATTTTTGCAATGTTTGGAGAGGGAGGAGAACTTTATGAACTCGGAGCCCCCCCTCCCACCAACATTTGAATGTGAACAGTGGACTTATTATTCAGTCCTCATTGCCTTGAATCAGCGTGGATAACTCTCCAGTAGTCTCCAGTAGCCACCCGTGCAAAATGTGACCAGAAGTGGAGTATGACTTATTTTTTAGATCTTAAATACTTCTTGATTAGTAACTTGGCTAGAACACAACGTAAACTGATATTTAACAGATGTGTATGTTCTTATATATGTATGGTGTTTTGTGGCAGTTGTTTTATTGGGAAGATTGCCCACTTTCTCTACCCCATAATAATTTTTCAGAAGGCAGCTGACTTGCTACATTTTACTAAATCCAGCTGCATTACACCAGTTCTAACAATTCAGATGGCTTTTTTTCCCCCATAAATATTTGGAGAAGATTTATTTTGGTTATTAATTTTATTATTTGGCTCTGGGGTAGAGAAAACCTCCCTTCATCCTAAATCCCTTAGATAAATTGATTTACTTTTATATGTATCTAAGGGAATTTTGTATATTTAAGATTCATTCCTCCCAAGGTAGGATGAATTTGAAATTTGTCTTTCCCAGCCTGGGGAACTACTGCTTTGTGTGTATGCTTACTCTGTCCATTATATTAAATCTTATGTAATCTTTTACACTCCTGAGAGGACATAATTGGAAATTCAAGCAAAATACAGTTACTGCTTGAATTCCCTCAGAGTATACTTGAGCATCTTCTAATAACTTTTGCTCCTGATTGAAGCTTTTCATTTGAAGATTATTATTAGTGTGAACAGATGGTGCTTTTGTCACATCTTCTGATTCACGTAAATTCAGAATTTTAATATGGCTTTTTTTGGGTACACTTCTAAATTGTTCTGTCTGATGGAAGTGTGGCAGTGTGCTAAAGTGCAGGAAGGTATTTAACATGTGCCTGGAACTGTGTTAAGTGCTTTTACATGTGTTGTCTTGTTTAATTCTCAAAAGTAAACCATGGAGTAAGGCATAACCCTTTCTTAAAGGTGATAAAATTAAGTAATTAAGTCAAGGTCTAATACTTAGTATTTAGTTTCTGTGTTCTTGCTTTCTTGCTTGAAAAGATTTTGCATTTTGAAGTAATTGATGAAAGACATTCATAGAACAAATTCCTGGACTTGAATCTTTGATGGAAATAGAAGAAGGAGCTTTTCTTACTTTAAAACGTGGTATCAATACATAAATATAAATACTTTTAAACATTTGAATGCATATGAATATAAGATCCTCATCCCCTGCCCAATTTGTGAACATTTTAAGGCTATTTACAAGTTTACAATTTTATCCAATTTAGAACCAAGGAGAAATGCATTATCAGATTCCTTCAGCAGTCCCCACTTCCAGCAGTAGGCATAGTCACATACAAAATTAGAATATTTGTGGAACCAAAAAATACCACAGTCCTCTTGATTGTTGTAGTTCAGTGTGACTGTGTTAATTTTTTTGTGAGTAGCTTCAGGCAAAGGCATAGTCTTTGGACTATTAGGAGATGGGGTTATGGAATGAATAGATGAGGTAGGCATGCTGACTGCTCTCTAAGGAAGGGAAAAGAGAAAGGTGTTGATATATAGAAAGGGTAAAATGTAAAGGGATTTTTTTTTAAGAATGGAAGACATTAGAATATATTTATTGGCTGAATGGCAAAAACCGAAATGGAATGAGAGTCCAGTTGTACAAGTAAGGTGGGAAATGAATGAAGCAGAATCCCTGGACAGGAGAATTAATTGAGTCTTACTTCTTCCTTCACCATGCATAAATTAAGGTACTGGTCTTAAATTGAAGTATGTATCTAAGGAAGAAGCAAGAATACTTGCTTCTCTGAGATCAGATGAAAAGTGTTGGGGACATGAAGTATCAGCATAGTGAGGTTTGCAAAGAATGGTTGTCATGAATGGGAAGATCATCAGCTTAGAGGAAGGGATAAGAGTGGTGGTTTCTGTTTTGGAGGCCAAACTGAAGTTGAAAATGGCTGCTGATGTATATGGGAAGGGAAGTTCACGAAAAAAATGTGTTTTAAAAAATAGCAAGTGGGGAGCATCTGGGTGGCTCAGTTGGTTAAGTGGCCAGCCCTTGATTTCCACTGAGGTCATGGTCTCAGGGTGGTGAGATCCAGCTGGCATTGGGCTCTGTGGTTGCCAGGGAGTGGGCTTGGGACTCTTTCTCTCTCCCTCTGCCCAACCCCACCCCCATGCACTGTCTCTCCTTCTCTTTCTCTCAAATAAATCTTTTTTTTTTTTTAATGACAGGTGGGGAAAAAATGAAATTTTTAAAAATGACAGGTGGTATAGATGGCTCAGTAAAACCCCATATTTTACAAAATAATGTTATTGAATCTGAATAGCTTTTAACAAGGGGTGCTCATTTAGGTATAGAAATGGAAAGATAAATAGAAGGAATTGTAAAATTATATACCAAGTGAAAGCAAACAGAGTGAAGGGCTGGTTTTTTTTTTTTTTTTTTTTTTAAGATTTTACTTATTTACTTGTCAGAGAACACAAGCAGGGGGAGGCATAGAGGGAAAAGCACACACACACACACACAAACAAACACACACCCTGCTGAATAAGGAACCTGACACAGGACTCAATCACGGGACCCCAGGAGCATGACCTGAGCTGAAGGCAGATGCCCAACCAGCTGAGCCACCCAGGTGTCCCTGAAGGGCTGGGTTTTTTAAACAATGAAGTTTATGATCTTTGAAACGGCTGAATAGTCTATTGTGTATCCTATTCCAATTACAAAATTGTCCATAGAGTTAAGTTTTGGTTAGGTAAAGTGTTTCCATAATATGTTCTACTTATTATTTTCAGTCTTAACAACTTTGGCTTTTATTATAATTGTAAGTCTTGTGCTGAAAACCATTAATAACTTTAGAGTTAATTTTTTTTTCTATGCATATTTCTGTTGTATACCTATATAATGCTTCAACTAATTTTCTGATAAGCTTTTTAATTGTTAACAAATTGAAAAATTATTGCAACATATTTGACAGCCAGAGAGTTAATAATCTTTTCACATAAAGAGCTCTTGGGCTTAATAAATTGAGAACTTAAACTTTGGGGTAGGAGCATAAAAGACCATAAATAACCCACCACACCATGTATTCTCTGGATGGTAAGGTAATATGTTATAAATAATATCAACTCATCTCAGTTTAAGCTGTGAATATGTGTGATACATGAATCAGGCACTCAGAACTTTATTGGTATAGGAAAGTGATTAAATATTGACATTTGGGAGAATTGATTATATGAGAATAAATGAGTCGAAGAAATTTTGAAGATGCACAATACTTAGGAGAGATGTGCTTTGTAAGATAGTAAAGTATATTAGAAAGCCACATATTTTAAAACAGTGTAGCATTGGGGTGCCTGGATGGCTGTTGTTAAGCTTCTGCCTTTGGCTTAGGTCATGATCCCAGGGTACTGGGATTGAGCCCTGTGTCAGGTTCCTTGCTTCACCAGAAGTCTGCTTCTCCCTGTCCCATTCCCCTGCTTGTGTTCCCTCTCTCGCTATCTTTCTCTGTGTCAAATAAATAAATAAAATCTTAAAAAAAAAAAAAAGTGTAGCATTGGCACAAGAACAGCAGAGAGATTATAGAACATAGGAAACAGTCTAGATAGAAATCAGAGCATATTTAAGAATTTTTAAATGAGGAGCGCCTGGGTGGCTCAGTCGGTTAAGCCGCTGCCTTTAGCTTAGGTCATGATCCCAAGATCCTGGGATCAAGTCCCGCATGGGGCTCCTTGCTCGCCGGGGAGCCTGCTTCTCTCTCCCCCTCTGCCTGCCACTCTGCCTGCTTGTGTGTACACGTATGTGCGCTCTCTTTCTGGCAAATAAATAAATTAAATCTTTTTAAAAAAATGTTAAATGAGAAAGTTATGGGACAATGCTATATTTTAAATGGGGAGAAATATATAAAAATATTTTGGGAATCTCTCTATTTAGAGAAAAGTTAGACCCCTATGTCACACCATATAGTAAAATGACTTTCAGGTCAATTAAAGATTTAAATATTGCTGGGATGCCTGGATCGCTGTTTGTTTAGTGTTCAGCTCTTTGTTTTGGCACAGGTCATGATGTTTGTGGGATCAAGCCATGTACTGGGCTCTGTGCTTGAAATGGAGTCTGATTAAGATTCCCTCTCTCCCTTTCCCTTTGCCCCTCTCCACTCTTGCTCTCTCTCAAATAAATGGATAAAATCTTTAAAAACAACAAAAAAGATTTAAATGTGGCAAATGAAATCATAAAAGTTTCAGAATGGGGTGCATGGGTGGCTTAGTTAATTAAGCATTTGACTCTTGATTTCAGCTCAGGTCATGATCTCAGGGTCATGAGATCAAGCCCTGTGTGGAGTTCCAAGCTCAGCTCACAGAGTCTACTTGTCCCTCTCCCTCTGCTCCTCCCTATCACCTCTCAAATAAACTTAAAAAAATAGCTTTTTTAAAAGTACCAATAAATTATTGGGTCAGTGTCTTATAGTGGGAAATGACTGAAATTTCTTTTTTAAAGAAATTATTAAGGGTACCTGCGTGGCTTAAGTCTGTTAAGAGGTTTCCTTTCAGTTAGGTCATGATCCTGGAGTCCTGGGATTGAGTCCTGCATCTGGTTCCCTGCTCAGTGGGGAGTCTGCTTCTCCCTCTGCCCCTTCCCCTGCCCTCGTGTGCTTTCTCTCTCAAATAAATAAAATCTTTAAAAAAATTATTAAGGTACTTTACAAATTTTAAAAATGTCAAACATTATAAAAATAAGTCATGTAACAGGCAGAGTCTCTGTTACAGTGGCCAACATTGTAATGCCATGTTGGCATGGGGAAGGCTTTTCTAAGCATGAAACAAAAACCTAGAAAGAAAAAGAGAAATTGATACTTGTAAGTACATTTAAAAAAATGGAAAAATTGTAAGCATTTTTTAAATACTATGGAAATTAGAATATTTGACAGATAAGGGGTGTATTTTCTAATACAGAGAGATCAAATACTAATCAATATGTAAAAAATAACCAACTCATTTCCAGAATACTTGGACAGCTCATAGAGGGGGAAGATATGAATGGCCAGTAAACATCAAAAGATGCGCAACTGAAATGCCAAGGCAATCATGAGGAAAAAAAAGAAAGAAAATCTGGAGAACTCACACTACCAAGTGTCAAGCCATAGCAATTAAGATTAATACAGTATTGGCACATGGATAGACAAATAGACCAGTGAAACAAAACATTCCAGAAACAGACTGATGCATAAATTGTCACCTGGCTTACTATAAGAGTGACACTGGTACAGTAGGGAAAGGAAATTAATGGTATTGGTCAGACTAATGGTATTGGTCAATTAGGTATCCATTTGGGGGAAAAGTATATGACCTTACCTTACACCATACACAGTAATCATTTTTGTTTTAAATTTATTTATTTATTTGACGGATAGAGAGTACAAGTAGGCAGAGCAGCAGGCAGAGGGAGAAGCAGACTCCCCGCCGAGCAGGGAGCCCGATCCCAGGATCCCGGGACCACGACCCAAGCTGAAGGCAGTCAGTCGCCCAACAGACTGAGCCACCCAGGCGCCCCACACAGTAATCATTTTTTAATGGTTTGCTGAGCTAAATGTGAAAAGATTTTTTAGGAAAACAGTTTTCACTATGTCATCAAAGAATTATTTAATAGTATAGCAAATGACCTAAATATAAAGATAATTTGATAAATTGGACTTTATTAAGATAAATAACATCTATTCTTTTTTTTTTTTTAAGATTTTATTTATTTATTTGACAGATAGAGATCACAAGTAGGCTGAGAGGCAGGCAGTGAGAGAGAGAAGGAAGCAGGCTCCCTGCTGAGCAGACAGCCCGATGTGGGGCTCGATCCCAGGACCTTGGGATCATGACCGGAGCCGAAGGCAGAGGCTTTAACCCACTGAGCCACCCGGTGCCCCAATAACATCTATTCTTGAAAAGATACCATTAAGAAAATGAAAAGCCAAGCACAGAGTAGGGAAAGTGGGAAAAGATACTTGTAGGACATATGTCTAATCAAGGACTCATCCTGCATCTAAAGAACTAATACTAAGGAAATGAAAAATAGCCCATTTTTTTAAATGGGGAAAGAACTTAAAAAGGCATCTAAAAAGAGTATATTCAAAGGACCAATCAAGCTTTTAAAAAGGGACTCAACCTCATTTTGTTTTCAGGGAAATTGTCTTACTGTACAATTCCTCAGAATGACTAAATGAAAAAAAAAATGTTAGGAAGTACATGGAGGAATCAGAACTCATACCTTGTTAGTGGGAATGTAAATTGATGTACCGTTTAGGAAAACTAGCATTGTCTACTAAAACTGAGCATATACATACCCTGTAACACAGTAATTCTATTTCAAGAAATGTACACTTAACGTTCAGGGGCGCCTGGGTGGCTCAGTGGGTTAAGCCTCTGCCTTCTGCTCAGGTCATGATCCCAGGGTCCTGGGACTAAGCCCCACATCCGACTCTATGGTCAGCTGGGAACCTGCTTCCTCCTCTCTCTGCCTGCCTCTTTGCTTACTTGTGATCTCTATCTGTCAAATAAATAAATAAAATCTTTAAAAAAAAAAAAAAAGTTCAAAATGGGGGCACCTGGGTTGTTCAGTGGGTTAAAGCCTCTGCTTTTGGCTCAGGTCATGATCTCAGGGTCCTGGGATCAAGCCCGGTATCAGGCTCTCTGCTCAGCAGGGAGCCTGCTTCCCTCTCTTTCTGCCTGCCTCTCTGCCTACGTGTGATCTCTCTCTGTCAAATAGATAAATAAAATCTTAAAAAAAAAAAACAAAAAAACGAATGTTCAAAATGGGGGTGCCTGTGTGGCTCATTCAGGTGATTCTTGATTTTGGCTCAGATCATGAACTAAGGGTCCTGAGATCAGCCCTTTCTTGGGCTCAGTGCAAAGTTTGCTTGTCCCTCTCCTCCCCACCTTCTCTCTCTCTCCAATAAATACATAGATACCTACATAAAATCTTTGAAAGAAAAGTTCTAAACAAATGGAAAAAAGATTCTTAAATATAGAAAGCAAACTGGGAGCTCCTAGGTGGCTCTATCGGTTAAGCGTCCTGACTCTTGATTTTGACTCAGGTCATGATCTCAGGGTTGTGAAATCAAGCTCCATGTCAGTCTCTGCACTGATCAGGGAATCTGAAGTTTCTTTCCTTCTGCCCCCCGCCCCAAGCAGGAGTTCTCTCTCTCAAATAAATAAATTTATTTAAAAAACAAAACAAAACAAACTGATAGTTACCAGAACGGAGATGAGTGTGGTAGGTGATTAAAATAGGTGAAGGGAATCAGGAATACACATTGTGATGAGCACTAAGTAATGTATAGAAATGTTGAGTCACTGTATTATACACTTGATACTAATATATATGTAAACTAAACTGGGATGAAAATTTAAAAAATGCACACATACACAAAGAATGTTTATAACAATGCTATTCATAAAAACCAAAAAGTATAAACTGTCTAAATGTCCATCAATAGAATTAATAAATAAATTGTGGAATAGTTACATAGTTGAATATGATGCAGTGAAAATGAATGGGATTCCCTGGCTGGCTCAGTTGGTAGAGCATGTGATTCTTGATCTCAGGGTTGTGAGTTCAAGCACCAGATTGGGTGTAGAGCCCCCGGCAAAAAAAGAAAGGAAGAAAGAAGGAAAAGAAGAAAATGCATGAACTGCAGCTGTTTGACACCATATGAATGGTGTCACAAGTATCACAAGTGATACTGAGTATAAGAAGCCAGTGATAGAAATATACACCAGAGGCTCCCCAACTTTCTCCCTTCCCAGCAGCTGGTTCATGGCATTTTATTTATTTATCTGAGAGAGAGTATGGGGGTGGGGAGCAGGGCAGAGCAACAATCAGACTCCCCTCTGGGTGTGGATCCCAACATGGGGCTTGATCCCAGAACCCTGAGATAATGACCTGAGCTGAAGTCAGACACTTAACCAGCTGAGCCACCCAGGTGCCCCAGTTCTATGTTGAGTTTTAAATGTTACTTATTACTGTAAGTTAACACTGAAAATGCAGCTTATTAACCAAGATTAGATGTCACTGAAAAGAATACAGCAATCTAGTTAGTTGGTATGGTGTAACACAGATATCGGGTATCATTTCTCTCAAATTTAAAATTCCTTGCAGTTCCCGAGGCACCATTGGTGCAGTTTGGAAGCTGTGGGTATATTGTGTATGATTCCACTTATATAATTTATAAAAACACAGGATGCCTGGTGGCTCAGTCAGTTAAGCATCTGAATCTTGATTCCAGCTCAGGTCATGATCTCAAGAGTAGTGGTGGGATCAAGCCCACTTTGGGCTCCACGCTGTTCATGGAGTCTGCTTGAGATTGATTCTCTCCATCTCCCTCTACCCTCCCAATCCTGTGCATGCATGCTCTTTTTCTCAAATAAATCTTTTTTTTTTTTTTTTTAATGTGCAAAAACTAGGGGCACCTGGGTGGCTCAGTGGGTTAAGGCCTCTGCCTTCAGCTCAGGTCAGGATCCCAGGGTCCTGGGATCAAGCCCCATATCGGGCTCTCTGCTCAGCAGGGAGCCCGCTTCCTCCTCTCTCTCTCTCTGCCTGCCTCTCAGCCTACTTGTGATCTCTTTCCATCAAATGAATAAATAAAAAAATTTTAAAAAAATGTGCAAAAACTAGCAAAACTAATCAAAAGTGTTGGAAGTCAGGAGAGGTTACCCTTGGAGGATAGTGATTACATAGGGGCACAAAGGGAGGTGTCTGAAATTCTGATAATATTCTGTTCCCTGATCTGGATGTGGGTTATGTGTGTGTTCACTTAGGGAAAATTCACTGATAAATTTTAAATATGTGAGTTGTATGTTTTCTGTATATTTCAATTAAAAGGTTTTAAAAATATAACATTCATCCTCACTTATTGTCAAGGTTTAAAGATTTAAGTCACTCATACCTTTTAACCACAATACTGTTTAGAGGTGTGTTTTTTTTCCCCTACAGAAATGTTTGTTGAGTGTGGAGAAAGTTCACTCAGTGAGGATGTTTGATGTAGTGAACATCCATGTTCACTAGGATGTTCACTACATCAAACATCCAAACAATATTGTTTATGATGGCAAAAATTGGGTACAAACTATATGCTAATCAAATAAGAATGGACTATCGCACTGCAGTTACAAAGAATGAGAATGCTGTATACACTAGGGTAGAGATGCCAGAGCATATGAGTTAGAATAAAAAGCTTGCTACAAAGTAGTAGTAATAACATAATCCTCTTTGTTTTTGTTTTTGTTTTGTTTTTAGTAGAAGAATATATATGTATATTGTTGTTGTTGTTTTTTAAATAGTCTATATGCCTAGTGCGGAGCTTGAAATCATGACCTTGAGTTCAGGACTTAAGATCAAGAGTGAGATGCTCCACCGACTGAGCCACCCAAGTGCCCCTATATGTGTATGTTTCTGTGTGCATTGAAAAAAAAGAATCTAGAGGATCACAGAGTTTTAATGGTATTTATTCAAGGGGTAGGGCTGCAGTTGCTTTATAGTTTGCACATATATCCTTTCTGTTTTATTTTAATACTTGGATTTTTATAACCATATATTATTTTGATATATAAAAGAAATAAAATAGAATTTCTAAGGTATCTGGACACAAAATTGTTCTAAGAGGAGAATAGCCTAAAAACTGATACTCTCAAGGCACCTAGATGTCTCAGTGGGTTAAGCCTCTGCCTTCGGTCCAGGTAGTGATCTCAGGTCCTGGAATCCCCCCCGCATTGGGCTCTCTGCCTACTTGTGACCTCTCTCTCTGTGTCAAATAAATAAATAAAATCTTAAAAACAAAACAAAACTGGTACTCTAAAATATTTGTCAGTGTGAACGGGATGTCCATGTAGCTTAATTAAACAAAATTAAAAATTTATTTAATTAAATAGTTGGTTCAGTAGCTGACCAGATGAAGAACATGAGAAAAAGCGCTCATTCTCAAAATTAAGAAAAAGAATTAAGGGATGCCTGGGTGGGTCAGTGTGTTAAGCCTCTGCCTTCGGCTCAGGTCGTGATCTCAGGGTCCTGGGATCAAGTCCCACATCAGGCTCTCTGCTTAGTGGGGAGTCTGCTTCCCCTCTCTCTCTGCCTGCTTGTGATCTCTATCTCTCTCTATCTCTCTCGCTGTCAAATAAATAAATAAATAAATAAAATCTTAAAAAGAAAAAACAAAAACACAACTTAAAAAAGAAAGAAAAAGAATTAAAAAACAGATACAATGGAAAGGGGAAAGTAGCTTTTTAAAAAAGATTTATTTATTTTAGAGAGAGCATGAGCACACAAGAAGGGGGAGGGAGAGATTAGAATCTCAAGCAGACTCTCCTCTGAGCATTGCCCAGTGGTGGGTTCCATGTGGGGCTTGACCTTACAACCCTGAGATCACAATTAGAGCTGAAATCAAGAGTAGGCTGCTCAACCCACTGAGCCAACCAGGTGACCTAGAAAGTAATTTTTTTTTTTTTTAAGATTTTATTTACTTATTTGACACAGAGAGAGAGATCACAAGTAGGCAGAGAGGCAGGCAGAGAGGAAGGGAAGCAGGCTCCCCGCTGAGCAGAGAGCCCGATGCGGGGCTCCATTCCAGGACCCTGGGATCATGACCCGAGCCAAAGGCAGAGGCTTTAACCCACTGAGCCACCCAGGCGCCCCTAATTTTTTTTTTTAAGATTTTATTTATTTGAGAGAGAGAGTGAGCAAGCAGTGGGGTAGGGCAGAGGGAGTGAGAGAGAGAGAGAGAAGCATACTCCCTGCTGAGCATGAAGCCTGATGCAGGGCTTGATCAGAGGACCCAGAGATCATGACCTGAGCCAAAGGCAGACACTTAACAGACTGAGGAGCCCAGGTGTCCCAGAAAGTAGCTTCTTAAATTGTAGAATGGCTTCTTTAGAAGAGCTTGTACAATCGATGCTAATCTGTCTGAAAACCTTCCTAAAAGTGTTTTTAGGAAAATACAAACGACCAGACGAGAAGTTGATAGACTAAAAACCATGAAAGAAATTGAGAGATTATACTTCTTCCTTTGTCCATCTGCCTCCCATCTCAGCAAACAAACAAGAGCTCCCACTGACTCCAGGCACTTTCTTGAGTATATTCAAAGAAGAGTTGATGCTGATACTTAATTTGTTCCAAACCAACCTAATTCTTTCCAATTAATTAAAAAAAAAGTAGAGGTCAACATAACATTGATACCTAAGCCTAAAATAGGAACAGATAGTATCTAGAAAGCCTCACATGTGAATTGTGAGGCAGAAATTCTAGATAAAATAATAATAGAATATTAATAGAACAGAACAACTATCGTAATATAAAAGCCTAACTTCTTTCCTTAAGATTTTTAAAATTTATTTGACAGAGAGAGGGAGATAGAGGGAGCACACAAGCAGGGGGAGCTGCAGGCAGAGGGAGAAGGAGAATCAGGCTCCCCACTGATCAAGGAACCCCATATAGGGCTTGATCCCAGGAACCTGGGGTCCTGATCTGAGCCGAAGGCAGATAGATGCTTAACCGACTGAGCCACCCAGGGACCCCTTAAGATTTTATTTATTTACTTATTTTAAATTTTGATTTATTTGACAAAGATCACAAGTAGGCATAGAGGCAGGCTGTGGGGTGGGGAAGCAGGCTCCCCGCTGAGCAGAGAGCCCCGCATCCCAGAACCCTGAGATCCTGACCCAAGCTGAAGGCAGAGGCCTAAGCCACCAAGCCACTCAGGTGTCCCTTAAGATTTTATTTTTAAGTAATCTCTGTACCCACTTTGGGGCTTGAACTTACAACCAAAAGGTGAATGCTCTACCAGGTGAGCCAGCCAGGTGCCCCCAGACTGATTTTTTTCTTTCCTCAATTGAAATATAGTTGAGTGTCATTAGATTTCTTTTCTTTTTCTTTTTCTTTTTTTTTAAGTGAAGACTTTCAGACTTATTTCTGGAGCTGTATACTGAGTAGTCAGTATTCCTCAAGTGCTGATTAGTGCAATTAAGAAATTTAAAGAAAAGAATAAATAGCCAACAAAATCAACTGAAGAACTAGAGCAATAAGATAATTCAGGGACACCTGGGTGGCTCAGTTATTTAAGTGTCCAGCTGTTGATTTTGGCTCAGGTCAAGATCTCAAGGTTGTTAGATAGGCCGACATTGGGCTCCCAGCTCAGTGCTGAGTTGGCTTGGGATTCTCTCCCTCCACCCCTCCCACTGCTTGCACTTGGATGTGTGTGTGTATGTGTATGTCTGTCTTTCTCTCTCAAATAAATAAATCTTGGGGTGCCTGGGTGCCTCAGTCACTTAAGTGTCTGCCTTCAGCTCAGGTCATGATTCCAGGATCCTAGGATTGAGCCCTATGTGGGGCTCCTTGCTCAGCTGGGAGCCTGCTTCTCCCTCTTCTTATGCCTTCCCTCTCTTGTGCTGTCTCTCTCAAATAAATAAAATATTTTAAAATAAATAAATCTTTAAAGAGAAAAGATAATTCAGTGAGGGGGATCATTACACATTTATGATTTAAAATTCTAATTTTTAAAAAAGATTTTATTTGAGAGAGAAAGCATGAAGGAGAAGCAGACTGCCCACTGAGCAGGGGAAGCCTGATTGGGGGCTCAATCCCAGGACCCTGGGATCTCGACCTGAGCTGCAGGCAGACACTTAACCAACTGAGCTACCCAGGTGCCCATTAAAATTCTATAATTTTTCTATATGCAGTATGGGAAAGAGTTTACTAAAAGTAACAACAGGAAAAATGCTGTGGAGTAAATCTAAAAAGGAGTGTACAGAAATCCAGAAGTTTTCAGTAAATGTAGAAGAGATGTACTTTGTTTCTAGCTTGAAAGATTCAGGATTTTAAAGATAAGATTTCTCTCTAAGGGTGTATATTCAGTATAGACTTAAAATCCCCAGAATATATTTTGGAACCAACTTTAAGAACTTAAAAATGTGGGGTTCCTGGGTGGCTCAGTGGGTTAAAGCCTCTGCCTTCGGCTCAGGTTGTGATCCTAGGGTTGTGATCCTAGGGTCCTGAGATCGAGCCCCGCATTGGGCTCTCTGCTCAGCAGGGAGCCTATGTCCCCCCCTCTCTCTCTGCCTGCCTCTCTGCCTACTTGTGATCTCTATCAAATAAATAAATAAAATCTTTAAAAAAAACACAAAACTTAAAAATGTGAAATGGAAGTAAAAGTTTTTAACTTACATAATGGAGTATTGAAGATTATGAAACACTCAAAACTCCTACAAATCAGTAAGAAAAAGAAGACTAAAAAGAAATGTGCCATTATGTTGACAGTGATTTTTTCCTAGGTGGTAAAATTGTTGTGTTTTTTTTTTTTTTATAAATTCTTTCCCATATTTTCTAATTTTTCTAAAAATAAGTAATTCTGCAATCGGAGGAAACCAACTGCTTAAAGTTGGTTATCTAGAATACAGAATGGGTTTTTTCATAAAGACAAAACATATTTCTTAGAACTATACTACTGTTTTTCTACTGCCTCATGGGTCTACCTAATTTTCATCACAGATTGGTAATGAAACTATTAAGAAGAGAAGCTCAGTAACTTCTAACCAAATCACATACTGAGTTATAGATGGCTGGTGGTTATCGATGTTACTGTTGTTAGATATTACTATTAACTAAATTAGACAATGGAAGACAAATGGTTTTCCATTTGTATCATAGTAGCTTCTACCACCATTAACATAATCATGCAAATTATGTGACTGACCTTTCAAATATGGGATAGAGTTACAGATTCTGGATACTAGATTTAAGTTCATCCTCACAATAGGGAAAAAACTCTTAATTTCTTGTTTAATGGATGTAGATCTAATAACATCTTCGTATGTGGACAGCATTATTAAGCTTTAGTAAAGGTTTGCCTTCTTAAAATTTGAGTGTTAACTGCTCCTTTTACTTTTTAATAATAAGAACTTGTTCACTTAACCTTTTGGCTTACTTAGCAATAAGCAAAGCATTTACTCTGCAAGATACAAGTATATTGGTCAGTTGTATTTAAAAAAAAAAAAAAAAGTATGCCATAGAACCAGTGAGTGTAGAGCAACTAAGAAATTAAAATGTTAATAAGAAGCAAGACATTTAAGTGTTAGCTTACCTTCAGAAGAAGGCATTTACCTTTTAATTACATGTATGTTATGTTGAAACACTTCTATGGTACTTGCTTTAATTCAGGAATTTCTAATCCAGGATTACAATGTAATCAGTTACAGAACTTTACGTATAATATACAACATAAGACCAAAGGAGGAACTAGAGTATATTATGCTAAGCAAAATAAATCAGAGAAAGATAAATATCAAATGATTTCACTTAAATATGGGACTTAAGAAACAAAACAGAGGAACGTAGAGGAAGGAAAGGAAAACTAAAACAAGATAAAAAGAGAGGGAGGCAAACCATAAGAGACCCTTAACTACAGTAACAAACTAAGGACTGCTGGAGGGGAGGTTGGTGGGGAGAATGGGGTAATTGTGTGATGGGCATGAAGGCAAGCAGTTGATATAAGGAGCCCTGGGTGATATATGCAACTGATGAATCACTACATTTTGCCCCTGAAATGAATTCTACACTGTATGTTAACTAACTTGAATTTAAATAAAATCTCTTTAAAAAAGGACCAAAGGAAATGAATATTAAGTTTTATTCCAATGTGAGTTTTTTCGGAGCTACATTTCAGATGAATTTTGAAATTAGAGAACAAGAATAAATGTATCTTATAAGTGAAGATAGTACATGTGGTTTTTTAAGATTTTATTTATTTATTTGACAGAGACCACAAGTAGGCAGAGAGGCAGGCAGAGAGAAAGGAGGAAGCAGGCTCCCCGCTGAGCAGAGAGCCCGATGCGGGGCTCAATCCCAGAATCCTGGGATCATGACCGGAGCCAAAGGCGGAGGCTTTAACCCACTGAGCCACCCAGGCACCCCCAGTACATGTGTATTTAATGAAACAAAATATTGCTGATTTGACTTACTTTAGAGGTAAAGGATATATTTGGAAATAAAGGATACATACTTTTTAAAAACTTTTTATTGAAAAAAACTAAACACAGGGGCGCCTGGGTGGCTCAGTCTATTAAGTGTCTGCCTTCAGCTCAGTTATGATCTCAGGGTCCTGGAATCAGGTCCCACATCAGGCTCTCTGCTCAGCAGAGTGTCTGCTTCTCTTTCTCTCACTCTCCCTCTGTCCTTTACCTCTCCCTCCCTCTCTCTCTCTCTCAAATAAATAAATAAAATCTTAAAAAAAAAAAAAAACCTGAGTGAAAAAAATGAAACATTAAGGTGGATAGAATGGGGTGCTTGGGTAACTCATTCAGTTAAGCATCTGCCTTCAGCGCAGGTCATGGTCCAGGGATTGAGTCCCATGTCAGGCTCCCTGCTTGGCATGGAGTCCGTCTCTCACTCTCCCTCCTCCCCTTGTTCCTGCTCTCTCTCACGTGCTCTTTCTCAAATAAATAAAATCTTTTTTTTTTTTTTTTTTTTAAGGTAGATATGGGAGCACATGGGTGGCTCAGTGGGTTAAAGCCTCTGCCTTCGGCTCAGGTCATGATCCCAGGATCCTGGGATCAAGCCCCACATGGGGCTCTCTGCTCCTCGGGGAGCCAGCTTCCTCCTCTTTCTCTCTCTCTGCCTGCCTCTCTGCCCACTTGTGATCTCAGTCTATCAAATAAATAAATAAATAAAATCTTAAAAAAAAAAAAAAAAAAGAAAGTAGATATAAAAATGGGTCTCCATGTGTCCCTCCTCCAGCTTTAACAGTTAACCATTTTTGGCCAGTCCTGTTGGTAAATCTATTCTACCACATCCCCCTTTCCTATACTATAAGGAAGCAAACCTAAGCTTCGTGTAATTTCATTTGTAAATGTTTTAGTAGCTACCATACTATTATAACACCTAAAAAAAATTAATAATTAAACTTACTGTTATTAAATGTCTAGTCATTGTTCCACTTTTCACTTTCAGATGTTAAGTGTGTATGTATTTTTACAGTTTGCTTATTTGGATCAGGATCCAGATAAGTTCTCTACCTTGGCTGTTGGTTGATCTCTCAAGTCTCTCTTGATCTGTAAGTTCCCTTTCCTTTCATGTTTCCATTGAAGAAACATGATCCTTTGTCCTGTAGACACTACAGAGTTTCCTGTGGTCTAGAGTTCAGTGATCATGATATAAAACATTTTCATCATCCCTTCTGGGTAATTTAACCTTTGTCTCTGTGGGGGCTTCATGGGTTTTACCGATTTCAGACCAGTTTTTAATACCAGGTTCTGGGATTGGGGTCTGTAAATCATTTAGGTAGCATGAATTGGGGCTGATTATTCATTGTCTTAGGTTGGAGGTCTCGGTTTTTCATAACAGACTTTTAAGGCTGTGAATGTTTTTGACTTTTTTATTTCTGGCTTAGGTAGGTGGTTCAGCTCCAGGTCCCTTTGCTTAAATAGGATCTGCTGCCTGGACTCCTTCCTATCTGGTGTTTGCACCCTACATAGCCATTCCAAGGTATAACCTGTTCTGTTTTTCTTCCTTCCTGGCTGTTTTTGAGTTTGTGTCTTCTTAATTTTTGACAACTGTGAAGTTTTCGTTCTTGGTTTCAAACTCAGCTATTTATCCAAAAGTTATTTTCTGATACTTTATTCAGCATTTCCCTTTGTTTGAGAAGAAGCTGGAAGCTTTTGGTAAGGTATCTCTGCTATCTGCCCTATTGCCACAAGCTTTACTCCTGTTCCTCTTCAAAACTCAGCTGAAATTTTTCTTAGGGTAGATACAGATATTTTATTGGTGCTACTTAAATATTTTGCTTACCTCTGTTGTATAATCTGTGAACATTATGTTTCTGCTCTAACAGATTTTATGGGGTGTTTCTGTTTTTTTTTTTTTTTTTTTTTAGATCAGAGGACAATTACTGACTTTTTATTCCTGTAGTGATAGTCACCACTATATCTCTGATACCTAGCACAGTGTCTTACACAAATGTTCCTAATACTTACTATCTTGATGAAAACCAATAATAAATAAAATATTCCTGGCTATAGTTTTCTTGCCTTTGATGTGAAAAATCACAAAGACAAAACAGGTTCAGTAAGCTAAAAGTTTCATGAATATGCCAGGGTGCTTTGTAAAACATCAAGTGTTAAAATAGGAAACCACCTATTTTTGTATATAAATTTAAGCAGCTGTTATTTAGATTTTGTTCTTGATTTTTCCATTTAGGTCCTGGCAGTTTATGTTCTTCATCATTAGCGTATTTAATTTGCATTCACGTTTGTTCTCAGAGTTTATTCCGTGAGCACTCTTCTATACAGAGCACCATGGAGACAGAACGTGAGATTTATGCCTGACAAGGTGCTTACAGTGTGGTTGGGAGGCAGAAGTAACTATGTATGAAGCTGGGGCTTTTCCCTAGGTGTCAACTTTTTTTTTTTTTTTTAAACATGTTATTTATTTATTTGACAGAGAGCAAGGGAGAGAGAGAGAGCAAGCACAAGCAGGGAGAACGGCTGGCAAGGGAGAAGCAGGCTTCCCACAGAGCAGGAAGCCAGATGTGGGGTCCAGTCCCAGGACTCTGGGATCATGACCTGAGCTGAAGGCAGCTGCTTAATCAACTGAGCCACCCAGGCACCCCAATTTGGGTGCTTTGTTTCTTGTAAGGTTGGGTTTCATCCAAAATAGATCAATACCAGTTTGGATTATGGATTCAGAAAGCACTGAATGTGTACTAATACTAGGCACTTGTGCTAGGTCTTGAGGATATAGTGGTAACAGTGGTCACCTCATAAAGTGTAGAGCGTAATGGACTGACATGTTTAACAAGTTGGGTGAATGTATGATGCATGTCTTGATGCTACTATGGGGGAAAAATAAAATATGTCATGATACAATATTAACGGAACAACAGAATTTAGACTGGGGAGTCAAGGGAAGGTCTCTGTGAGGAAGTGACATATTAGTTGAGGCCATTAGGAAGAGTTACAGATTAACCAGGCAAAGAATCATGGTACTAGTACTTCATATGGCCTCAGTTGTGTGTGTGCAAAAGTTATGAGGTAAGATAGAGCTAACGGAAAACTAATGTGGCAGAATGTGAGGGACAGGGAGAAAGAATGGTGGTAAAAGATGAGGTTTGAAAAATAGGCAGGAGGGGCGCCTGGGTGGTCAGTGGATTGGGCCGCTGCCTTCGGCTCAGGTCCTGATCCCAGAGTCATGGGATCAATCCCCGCATCAGGCTCTCTGCTCTACGGGGAGCCTGCTTCCTCCTTTCTCTCTGCCTGCCTCTCTGTCTGCTTATGATCTCCGTCTGTCAAATAAGTAAATAAAATATTTTAAAAAAAAAAAAGAAAAAAATAGGCAGGAGTCAGAGGACTTTCAGAGACTCTTAAGACCACATTAAAGATTTTGAATTACATTCACATTGACACCACCATTGAAAAATTTTAAACAAGGAATGGTATGAAATAATTTACATTTTAAAAAGATCGTTCTTGGGGCGTCTGGGTGGCTCAGTGGGTTAACCCTCTGCCTTCGGTTTAGGTCATGATCTCAGGATCCTGGGATCGAGCCCCACATCGGGCTCTCTGCTCCGCGGAGAGCCTGCTTCCTCCCTCTCTCTCTGTCTGTTTCTCTGCCTACTTGTGATCTCTCTCTCTGTGTCAAATAAATAAATAAAATCTTTAAAAATAAATAAATAAAAAGATCATTCTTGGTACTGTTTGGACAGTGGACTAGAAATGGACAAGAGTGCAAATGGAGAAGCCAGTTCTTATCAAACCTTTGCAGTAATCCAGGTGAAAGATTTGAAATAGAAACCCTATCTCATGGGTGTACAGTTTATTGACTATAGTCCAGATTTCTAAAAAACATATGTATATATGATGGTAGATATATAATTTAAAAACAAAAGTGGAGGTGTAGTATTCAGACTTTGCTGAAACTTGTTCATTTTATGTGTCATGGTAATTTTCCTTGATAGCTCCTTTTCATTTCTGAAGATTTTTGCTCCTTAATGACTCTTAAAAAAGGGTTAACAGTTCAAATATGAGTGAGGTACACAAGTTTCATAGATTGTGTCTGTGTGTGACTTTTCATAGTTACTTTTAGACAATAGTGTGAACTCAGTTTCTTTCTTTCTTTTTTTTTTTCTAAACCTTTCCAAGTTTTTGTTGTTGGGAATTAACCTAGATTATTTTGTATGCTAATTTGATGTCTAGACTAAGCTGTTCATTCTTAGCCTGTGGTGATCTGAATTGGCTGGGAAAGCACCCGTGCTAATTAAAAATCCCTTGGGTTAAGGAAGACTTTCATCCCCATCTTTACCTCCCAAAGAGTTTTCTGGGTTTGGGGCTGTTTTGCATTGCCGTTGCAATAGTTTTTTCCTTTGGTATGTTACAAGATTTTTACTCTTGTCTTTGGAAGCCTTTGCTTCTAAAACATCACCAGGAGTTCATTCCTTTGTGTCTTAAAGATATTAACTCTTATATGTGTGTATTATTAATTTTACTCAGTTTTGTTATATTTAAAATTGTTTATAATATTCTATATTTATGGGCATTTTAAGGTTTTGTGTAATCATTTATCTCTTACTTTATGATTTTTGCCTTTGTTATGTTTTGAAAGGCAATGTTACCAGGTGACTTTTATCACTACTGTGATTTAAGTTGAAAAAAAAATTTTTTTTGCTATATTTAATCAGGAGGCATCTTACTTTGCTTCCCCATTTTTATGTACTCTTTATTAGCTACTTCAGTGATTTAAAAATTTTTTCTTTCATCATATGTTGATTTTTGCATTTTGGTACATTGATTGGTCTGTCTTCATACCTGTATAGTATTGTTGTAGGTGGGGTTTTTGTTGTTGTTTTTTTGTTTTTTTATTTTTTAAGTGGGGGAGAGGGGCAGAGACAGAATCTTTTTTTTCTTTTTAAGATTTTATTTATTTATTTGATAGATCACAAGTAGGCAGAGAAGCAGGCAGAGACAGAGAGAGGGGGAAGCAAACAGGCTCCCGGCTGAGCAGAGAGCCCAATGCAGGGCTAGATCCCAAGACTGTGGCATCATGACCTGAGCCACCCAGCTGCCCCGACAGAGAGATTTTTTTTTTTTTTTTTTCAGAGAGAGAATTTTAAGCAGACTCCATGCCCAGCACGAGTTGGCTGTGGGGCTTGATCTCACAACCCTGAGATCATGACCTGAGCTGAAATCAAGAGTTGTATTGACTGAGCCATCCAGGCACCCCTGTTCTAGTTGTATTTTATTGTCTGTTTTTGATTCTGTTGGGAGGTAATTTATCTACTTCTAAAAATAAGCTATTTTTCCTTATTTTCCTTAAAGAACCAATAGCTAAAAGTAGTTGATCAGAGTCCTTTAATAGCCTCCTTATTCATTGCATACAGAATATGAAACACCGTTGGGGTGCCTTGGTGGCTTCGTTGGTTAAGCGTCTATCTTGGGTTCAGGTCATGATCCCATGACGTGTCTTGCATGGGACTTCTTGTTCAGTGGGGAGCCTGTTTTTCCCTCTGCCAGCCACTCTCCCCTGCTTGTGTGCACTCACACTTGCTATTGCTGTCTCTGGCAAATAAATAAAATCTTTAAAAAAATATATGGAACACTAAGAATGAACTGAAATCAGTCTCATTTTAAAAATCTAACGAAATCAGTACCAAGAACTCGACTGTATAAGCCATATGAATCTATGAAGGAATTACTCTTTAAATCTTCTACTCTATAAATTTTTAAACATTACCCTCTTATGTGTACTCTTAGTTCCTGATAGATTATCTTCAAGAGGCAGTCTAGTGTAAGTTATTAAGAACATGGATGTAGGGACCCTGGGTGGCTCAGTGGGTTAAGCCGCTGCCTTCGGCTCAGATCATGATCTCAGGGTCCTGGGATCAAGACCCTCATCGGGTTCTCTGCTCAGCATGGAACCTGCTTCCTCCTCTCTCTCTGCCTGCCTCTCTGCCTACTTGTGATCTCTGTCAAATAAATAAATAAAATCTTAAAAAAAAAAAAAAAAAAAGAACATGGATGTAAAGACAGACTTCCTGGGGCCAGATTTGTATTTTACCACTTCTTTTTTTTTTTTAAAAGATTTTATTTATTTATTTGACAGAGAGAAATCACAAGTAGATGGAGAGGCAGACAGAGAGAGAGAGGGAAGCAGGCTCTCCGCTGAGCAGAGAGCCTGATGCGGGACTCGATCCCAGGACTCTGAGATCATGACCTGAGCCGAAGGCAGCGGCTTAACCCACTGAGCCACCCAGGCGCCCCTATTTTACCACTTCTTAATTGTGAGGTTTTGATCAGGTTATTTAACATGCCTCGATTTCCTTAACTGTGAAAGATAGAAGAAGTACTTACGAAAAGTACTTAGAACAGTGCCTGGCACATACTAGATCTTTGTAAGCATTAAATACTATTTTTAATCTGAATTAGTGTCCAGAAATTTTGTTCATAGAATGTGTAAATTTGCTTTTTTTTTTGCATAAACCTGATAAGGATAATTTGAAGCAAATCATTAAACTCTTCCCAGAATTGAAATATGAACCCATTTTTAGCTAGAAAAATTGAATAGTTGAGTAAAGGGGGGCTGTTATGTTAATAAGGGCATGTTTATGATAGATTTATAACTTTAACTAAGGAAATAACTTCTCTAAATTTTAGTTTCAAGGGGCGCCTAAGTGGCTCAGTGGGTTAAGCCTCTGCCTTCGGCTCAGGTCATGATCCCAGGGTCCTGGGATCAAGCCCTGCATCAGGCTCTTTGCTCAGTGGGGAGCCTGTTTCCCTCTCTCTCTCTGCCTGCCTCTCAGCCTACTTGTGATCTCTGTCTGTCAAATAAATAAATAATCTTAAATTTTAGTTTTGAACCCCATTTAGTAGGATATATACATTTTTAGTCATTAAAGGGATATTTTGAGTTGTAGAACATACAAGTTTGTCTCTTTTTGACCTAGTGAGTATAGGCAAAAAGTTGTACAACTTGTTTTCATTTCTCCTATCTTAAAAGAAATGCTAACCCTTAAGTTTGCTAATGATGAGTTATTTTGGTAAGCAGAAATTTTTTTGTTCTGTACTGTTTTTGGAGTGTGTATATATTTATTTTGTTAAGTACATTTGTTTTTCTGCCCCATATCAGAAATGTATCACATTGTTAAGCCCCCGAATAGGGCTTATGTTATAAATACTCAGATTTATTTTCCCTGAGTTATTCTCTGTTGGTTGATTAGTCAAAGTATGACAGTGGTTAGTAACACTGAATTTTACTGTGTACATTCCTAGAAGCTCTTACTATAGCAGAAAACATAATAACCTCCAAAATGAACAAATCTTTCCTTATAAAGTTTTACTGTTTTTTGTTTTTTCAATTTTTCTTAATTAACATATAATGTAATATTTGCCTCAGGGGTACAAGTGTGTGACTCATCAGGCTTACACACTCTACAGCAGTCACCATAGCATATACCCTCCCTAGTGTCCATAACCCAACCACCCTGTCCTTTCCCCCCTGCAACACTCAGTTTGTTTTGTGAGATTATGGTTTTCTCTTATGGTTTGTTTCCCTCCTGATCCCATCTTTTCCTTCCTTACCCCTCAAACCCCCCACTTTGCCTCTCAAATTCCTCATATCAGGGAGATCATATGATAATTGTCTTTCTCTGACTAACTTATTTCGCTCAGCATAATACCCTCTAGTTCCATCCACATCATCACAAATGGCAAGATTTCATTTCTTTTGGTGGCTGCATAGTATTCCATTGTATATATATATACCACATCTTCTTTTTTTTTTTTTTTTTTAAGATTTTATTTATTTATTTGACAGAGAGAAATCACAAGTAGACGGAGAGGCAGGCAGAGAGAGAGAGAGAGAGGGAAGCAGGCTCCCCGCTGAGCAGAGAGCCCGATGCGGGACTCGATCCCAGGACCCTGAGATCATGACCCGAGCCGAAGGCAGCGGCTTAAACCACTGAGCCACCCAGGCGCCCCTATACCACATCTTCTTTATCCGTTTATCTGTTGATGGACATCTAGGTTTTTTCCATAGTTTGACTATTGTGGACATTGCTGCTATAAACATTCGGGTGTGTGTGCTCCTTTGGATCACTACATTTGTATCTTTAGGGTAAATACCCGGTAGTGCAATTGCTGGGTTGTAGGGTAGCTCTATTTTCAACTTTTTGAGGAACCTCCATGCTGTTTTCCAGAGTGGCTGCAACAGCTTGCATTCCCACCAACAGTGTAGGAGGGTTCCCCTTTCTCTACATCCTCGCCAGCATCTGTCATTTCCTGATTTGTTAATTTTAGCCATTCTGACTGGTGTGAGGTGGTATCTCATTGTGGTTTTGATTTGTATTTCCCTGATGCCAAGTGATGTGGAGCACTTTTTCATGTGTCTGTTGGCTATCTGGATGTCTTCTTTGTAGAAATGTCTGTTCATGTCCTCTGCCCATTTCTTGATTGGATTATTTGTTCTTTGGGTGTTGAGTTTGATAAGTTCTTCATATATTTTGGACACTAGCCCTTTATCTGATATATCCTTTGCAAATAATCTTCTCCCATTCTGTCAGTTGTCTTTTGGTTTTGTTGACTGTTTCCTTTGCTGTGCAAAAGCTTTTAATCTTGATGAAGTTCTACTAGTTTATTTTTGCCCTTGCTTCCCTTGCCTTTGGCAATGTTTCGATGAAGAAGTTGCTGTGGCTGAGGTCGAAGAGGTTTCTGCCTGTGTTCTCCTCAAGGATTTTGATGGATTTCTGTCTCACATTGAGGTCTTTCATCCATTTGGAGTCTATTTTTGTGTGTGGTGTAAGGTAATGGTCCAGTTTCATTTTTCTCCATGTGGCTGTTCAATTTTCCAAACACCGTTTGTTGAAGAGACTGTCTTTTTTCCATTGGACATTCTTTCCTGCTTTGTTGAAGATCCGTTGACCATAGAGTTGAGGGTCCATTTCTGGGCTCTCTGTTCTGTTCCATTGATCTGTGTGTCTGTTTTTGTGCTAGTACCGTACTGTCTTCATGATGACAGCTTTGAATAAAGCTTGAAGTCTGGAATTGTGATGCCACCAACTTTGGCTTTCTTTTTCAACATTCCTCTGTCTTTTCTGGTTCCATATAAATTTTTTGGTTCTTTTTTGGTTCCAGGTCTTTTCTGGTTCCATATAAATTTTAAGATTATTTGTTCCATTTCTTTGAAAAAAATTGATGGTACCTTGATGGGGATTGCATTAAACATGTAGATTGCTTTAGGTAGCATAGATACTTTCACAATATCTGTTCTTCCAATCCATGAGCATGGAACATTTTTCCATTTCTTTATGTGTCATTCTCAATTTCTTTCATGAATACTTTATAGTTTTCTGAGTACAAAGCCTTTTCCTCTTTGGTTAGGTTTATTCCTAGGTATCTTTTGGTATTGGGTACAATTGTAAATGGGATTGACTCCTTAATTTCTCTTTCTTCTATTTTGTTGTTGGTGTATAGAAATGCAACTGATTTCTGTGCGTTTATTTTATATCCTGACACTTTACTGAATTCTTATACAAATTCTAGCAAATTTGGAGTGGAGTCTTTTGGCTTTTCCATAGAAAGTATCATATCATCTGTAAAGAGTGACAGTTTAACTTCTTCTTTGCCGATTTGGACGCCTTTAATTTCTTTTTGTTGTCTGATTGCTGAGGCAAGGACTTCTAGTACTACGTTAAATAGCAGTGGTGATAATGGACATCCCTGCCGTGTTCCTGACCTTAGCCGAATAGCTGTGTTTTTTTCCATTGAGAATGATATTTGCTGTGGGTTTTTCATAGATGGCTTGGATGATATTGAGGAATATACCCTCTGTCCCTACACTTTGAAGAGTTTTGATCAAGAAAGGATGCTGTACTTTGTCAAATGCCTTTTCAGCATCTATTGAGAGTATCATGTGGTTCTTGTTCTTTCTTTTATTAATGTATTGTATCACATTGATTGATTTGCGGGTGTTGAACCAACCTTATAGCCCTGGAACAAATCCCACTTGGTTGTGGTGAATAACCTTTTAATGTACTGTTGGATCCTATTGACTAGTATTTTGGTGAAAATTTTCACATCTGCATTCATCAAGGATGTTGGTCTATAATTTTTTGATGGGGTCTTTGTCTGGTTTGGGGATCAAGGTAATGCTGGCCTCATAAAATGAGTTTGGCAGTTTTCCTTCCATTTCTATTTTTTTTGGAACAGTTTCAGGAGAATAGATAGTAATTTTTCTTTAAATATTTGGTAGAATTCCCCTGGGAAGCCCTTTGGCCCTGGGCTCTTGTTTGTTGGGAAATTTTTGATGACTGCTTCAATCTCCTTACTGGTTATGGGTCTGTTCAGGTTTTCTGTTTCTTCCTGGTTCAGTTTTGGTAGTTGTTTTTTGGGTTTGTTTTGTTTTAAGATTATTTATTTATTTGACACAGAGAGGGAGATCAGAAGTAGGCAGAGAGGCAGGCAGAGGGGGGCCCGGCAGCAGGCTCCCTGCTGAGCAGAGAGCCCCATGCGGGGCTCGATACCAGGAGCCTGAGATCATGACCTGAGCCAAAGGCAGAGGCTTTAACCCACTGAGCCACCCAGGCGCTCCCAGTTTTGGTAGTTTATACATCTCTAGGAATGCATCCATTTTAAAGTTTTACTGTTAGTACGACTATCTGACCATTTTATGTGGAAACATTTCTGCCTTTTCTTCCTGAGCATTTGGTGGTCCCTTATCTGTTCTCCCCTTCAGGAGTTAGGGATTTTTCAGAGTTGTCCGTATTGATTTGCATTAAAGTATCTACCTAATTTGACCTGGCTTCCATTGAGACTAGTGATTGGCCCAAGAACTAGCTGACTGAGCTTGTGGTATATTTTCTTAGCACAAAGTTAATGGCCCATTTGACAAATGAATACTAGATCTTGTCCTCTTTCTGAAACCCATGTTCTATCAACTGAGCTAAGAGTTAAGTGCCTATAAAGTGAATTAATGAAACAAAATTCAAGCCTTCTAAGGCACTGTATTTATAAAATACATATAAATTCAAAAGCTGGTGAAGCTGGAGTGGGGCAGAGGTATTTATTTGTCTCTTTTTAACTGTGTGCATGTATTATTCATGATAAACATTTAACACATTTGTTAAAATTTTCTTTCCCCCCCCCCTTTTTTTTTTAAAGATTTTTATTTTAAGTAATCCCTACACCCAATGTGGGGCCTGAACTCACAACCCCAAGATTGAGCTGCATGTTCTACCTAACCAACCAGCATCCCTAAAATGTCATTTTTAAAAGATGTTCTAAGGGTGCCTGGGTGGCTCAGTCAGTTTAGTGCTTAACTCTTCCTTTCAGATCGGGTCATGATCTCCAGGTCGTGAGATCACGTTCCTCCTTCAGTGTGGAGTTGGCTTGAGATCCTCTTCCTCTCCCTCTGCCCCCTCTCCCACAGACTCACTTGCACTCTCTATCTCTCTCTCAAACAAATAAATGTTTGAAACAAAAGTTCTAAAAAGGCAAAATGAATAAATGATTGTGACATGATTAGAAATCCTACCATCTTGGATTACTTTGTGGTTTTAGTTCTTTTTTCATCCTGGAATACTTTATTTATTACTATTTTTTAAAGACTTTATTTATTTGAGAGAGTCAGAAAGAGTGCGGGAGAGAGCACAGAGGGAGGGGGCAACAGGAGAGGAAGGAACAGATTCCCCACTGAGCAGGGAGCCCAACCTGGGGTTTGGTCCCAGGACACATGAGAGCAGGACCTGAGCTGAAGGCAGACACTTAACCGACTGAGCCACCCAAGTGCCCCCCTAGATTACTTTAGATGTCTTTTGGTGTGCTTGTAAAGTACCATGGCCAGAACTGAGCTGAGATTTTTGTGGTAGGCTGAGGAGCCCTTTAGTGGGGCATATTGAGCATTCTGGCTTTTGGACATTATCTGTGCTATAATTTTGATAATTTTACATTAACTATCTAGTTTTGTTTAAAGAAAAGTTAATTTTAAAAGTTTCTTGTATATAATTTTTTATGTTTATTTAAAGGTTTTATTTGAGAGAATGCGTGAAGCAGACTTCCCACTGAATGGGGAACCTGACATGGGTCTAGATCTTAGGACCCCAAGATCATGACCCGAGCCAAAGGCAGATGCTTAACTGACTGAGCCACCCAGGCGCCCCATAACTTTTTAAGTTTATATAATAAATAATTATATAACACTTTGTAGTATTCAACATGTACCAGATACTATTTTATAAATACTAACTTTATATACAACTATTAAAGTGTTTTTTATGAATTGTAGAAACTTGTTAATTTAGGGACTCCTGAGTGACTCCATCAGTTAAGCATTTTTGACTCTTAGTTTTGATTCAGGTCATGGTCTCAGGGTTGTGAGATTGAGCCCCTGGGTATGGAGCTTGCCCTGGATTGTCTGTCTCCCTCTGCCCCTTCTCCCCTCTTAAAAAAAGTTGTTAATTTACTGCTATATTTCTCTAAGACAGCAGACGTATGTTTCCTGATACTGCTGTGTGAGCATACCGACTTGGGGTAATATCCATGAAATAATCAAATATTAAGTCAATTAAATTATATCTATAAGTATAACTAAAGTATAAAATTAAATTAACATTTTAAAATTACCTTTTTCATTTTCATTTCAGCTTTACCAACAGGGACGCTTATGTCAACTGGGCAGTGAATTTTGTGAATTGGAAGTTTTTGCTAAAGTATTGAGAGCTTTGGATAAAAGGTAAAATCACTTTTTAAAAAAATTATAGTAAACTATACATGCCTGAATTTTACCATTGTAACTTCTTAGGTGTACTTCACTGGCATTAAGTGCAATTCCCATTATGAAACCATCAGTACCACCTTGCTTTTTGTGTTCAAGAAAATGAGATTGAATTCATCTTTCCCATGGTAGCTGTTACCATGTAGTAAGTACCACATACATGTATAGTGACACAGCCTTTGATTATACTTGCTGTTCTCTTTAGCATTCTTCCCAGAATTTGCTTTATTTATTTATTTATCTATTTATTTATTTATTTTTAAGATTTTATTTATTTGCTTGTCAGAGAGAGAGAGAGTGTGAGAGTGAGCACAGGCAGACAGAGTGGCAGGCAGAGACAGAGAGAGAAGCAGGCTCTCTGCTGAGCAAGGAGCCGGATGTGGGACTCAATTCCAGGATGCTGGAATCATGACCTGAGCTGAAGGCAGCGGCTTAACCAACTGAGCCACCCAGGCGTCCCCAGAATTTGCTTTAAAAGCCATTTCTTTTTCCTAACTCTAGGAAAATAAGAATGTAGTTTTTACAAAATACTGCTGTCTTTAATAAGAACATTATCAAGTTCCATTTGTTCAACAAATTAACTAAGTATATACTTGTTGAATGCCTAGTCCTTGTTAGGTACTGTTGAAGATCGGGGATTACAGAAGTGAATAAAATCTGTGTCTCTTTTTGGTGGATTTTGTATTTTAGAGAAGAATGATAAAATGATAAACAAGTGGGGCACCTGGGTAGCTCAGTGGGTTAAAGCCTCTGCCTTTGGCTCAGGTCATGATGCCAGGGTTCTGGGATTGAGCCCCACATTGGGCTCTCTGCTCAGCAGGGAGCCTGCTTCTCTTTCTCTCTCTCTCTCTCTCTGCCTGCCTCTCTGACTACTTGTGATCTCTCTCTGTGTGTCAAATAAATAAATAAAATCTTTAAAAAATCATAATAGTAATAATAAACAGGTAAATAATCAGCATAATTTCAGTATTCAGGGGTAACTTTGAAATGTGGCCTTTGTATTACAGAGAAACTGCTGGTTAAATAATTAAATCTGTTAAAAAAAAACATAACTGAGAACTTCATTTTGATAAAGAAGGCTACAGAAAAACTTCTTTTAAAAACATTCTTTGGGCGCCTGGGTGGCTCAGTGGGTTGGGCCGCTGCCTTCGGCTCAGGTCATGATCTCAGAGTCCTGAGATCGAGTCCCACATCGGGCTCCCTGCTCAGCGGGGAGCCTGCTTCCCTCTCTCTCTCTCTCTCTCTCTGCCTGCCTCTCCATCTACTTGTGATTTCTCTCTGTCAAATAAATAAATAAAATCTTTAAAAAAAAAAAAAAAACATTCTTTAAGGGGCGCCTGGGTGGCTCAGTGAGTTAAGCCTCTGCCTTTGGCTCAGGTCATGATCTCGGGGTCCTGGGATTGAGTCCCGCATCGGGCTCTCTGCTCAGGGGGAAGCCTGCTTCCCCAGCTCTGTCCGCCTGCCTCTCTGCCTACTTGTGATCTCTGTCTGTGAAATAAATAAATAAATAAAAATCTTAAAAGAAAAAATTCTTTAAGAAAAGATTAGCTTTCCGGGATTTGAATTTCTCTATACAATTCTAAACATGGCCATTGTAAAGATTTAGTGGAATACCTCTCTTTCATCTCTCAGGTTTTCTTTCACCAAGTCCAAATCCCTTGGTAAGTGTTTAATATATTTGTAAAACTAAAAGCATGTAGTTTGACTTTTTTTCCCCATTATCCAAAGCAGTGATTCTGTTATTTACAGTTGTTATTTACAATTTTTTAATTGAGATATAATTCACATACCACCACATTCACCATTTTAAATTGTACAGTTCAGTGTCTTTTAGTGTATTCACAAGGTTTTGCAACCATCACCACTTTCTAATTCTAGAACATTTTCATCACTGCAAAAAGAAATCCTGTATCCATTAACAGTCACTTCTTATGTCCTCTTACCCTGGCCTACCATTAATCAACTTTCTGTCTCTGAATTTACCTATTCTGGACACTTCATATAAAGGGAATCAAAATATATGGTCTTTCGTAACTGGCTTCTTTTACTTATAATGTTTTGAAGGTTTATTCATGTTGTTGCTTGTATCAGTACTTCTTTCCTTTTATGGCTGAATAGTTTTCTATTGTATGAACATACTGTGTTTTGTTTAGTCATCTGTTGATAAACATTTTGCCTATTTGGCTATTCTGATAATGCTGCTATGAACATTTATGGACAAGATTTTGTGTGGACATATGTTTTCAGTTCTCTTGTATATATAACTAGGGTATATAAATATGATCACCCTATGTTTAGCTTTTTTAGTAACCTCAAAACTATTTTCCATAGGTGCTATTGGATTTTAACATTTCTACCATCAGTGTATGAGAGTTCCAGTGTTTACGTATTTTTGCCATCACTTTTTGAGAATAGTAATCACCTACAGGGTGTGAAGTGGTATCTCATTGTGATTTTGGTTTGCATGTCCCTGATGATTAATAGTATTGATCATCTTTCCATGTGCTTATTGGTCATTTGTTTATTTTCTTTGGAGAATTCTCTGTTTCAGATCCATTGCCCATTTTTAAATTGGGTTATTGTTGAATTATAGGATTATTTGGATTTTAAAAGTTAGTTTTACTTCTTACTGCCATTAATTTACACATAAAGGATCACTCAGTGATTCTCTGAATAAAGATACTAGGCTAAATTGTGGATTATTGTAGCCTCATAATTCGTAAGGCAGAAAAGGTTTTTTTATCTTGTTCCATCTTTTAAAATAATGGTACTGTTATTTTTTAAAAAGAAAGCTAGCACTTTCTAAAACTATAAGATATGATACCTTTATAAAATAACCTTTTCTTACCTTGCAGACATTTGCTTCATCATTGTTTCCAGGCTTTGATGGATCATGGTGTGAAAGTTGCTTCGGTCTTGGCCTACTCATTCAGTAGGCGGTGCTCTTACATAGCAGAATCAGATGCTGCAGTAAAAGAAAAAGCCATTCAAGTTGGCTTTGTTTTAGGTAAGTAATAGTAAAATAGAGGAGTATTTTGTCCTATAATATGACTCATATTAAACTTAATAATAATAAAGGATTCAACGAGGACTTTCCAAAAGTCTACATATGGAGGTTGTGAGAAAAACTAAATGAGTTTAGAAAAACTAAAATGAAAACCAACCTAGAGGTAACTTTAGTAAAAGGCAGGAAGGTCTGTGTTCATTGAGGTCCTCTGTCATCTCCACAAACATTTATACCAGTATCTGGCCATTGTACTGAGCCAGGTTGAAGAAACATCTTGGAGATAGAATGAAATTCTAAAAAACTCATAATTACATTATTGGTCTGGATCCTAAAATTACCAAAACAGTGAAAAAAACTTCATACCAAAAGTATGCAGTGATGGAGATGTTTTTTTTTTTAATGATAGCTTTATTGAGATGTTCTTTGAAATTGAGTATGGAGAGATTAAAAAGTTATGTTTGCCCTGCAAATTGAAAATGTTGGGATCATTAGAGTATATGGCTAATTAACCAGAAAATGTCAATTCATAGGCTATGGAGTATTTTTAGAGAGTTAAAACTCTTGACTCCTTATTCAAGGCCTCAACATCGTTCTGATTCCCCTAGTTTATAAGTTTTTGTTCTGTTTTGTTTTGTTTTACAATATCTTTGTTTTGGGCCAGGCACAGAACTTGAATACTAGGTTGGTTTTCATTTTAGATGATATTCATTTTAAGCATGTCACTTTAGCTTTTAAGTAATTTATTATTAAATTATTTAAAATTACTAGTTTTCTTGTCCTTTAGGTGGCTTTCTTTCAGATGCAGGCTGGTACAGTGATGCTGAGAAAGTTTTTCTATCCTGTCTTCAGTTGTGTACTCTACATGATGAGATGCTTCATTGGTTTCGTGCAGTAGAATGTTGTGTGAGGTAAGTTGGAACAGATCCTACTCTAATAGTCTTTAGTGGCTTTTATAGTTTTAGCTCTTTAAGCGTGCTCCAACAGTTATCTCTGAGGTGATAATTTATATGTTTCATTAGTCTGGCCTCCTGTCTCTCATCTCCAAAATATAGTTAACTTGCTATAATCACCTTAGCTTAATATTTTTTACTTTGTCATAGAGCTTGTGTGTTCTCTCCACTCACCAAATATTTATTGAATGCCTCAGTGTACTCAGAACTGTGCTAGGCACTGATTGCTGGTAAAATAAATACGTGTTTTTCTTGAGTATTATTTTTTACTTTTTTTTTTTAAGATTTTATTTTTTTATTTGACAGAGATCACAGGACGCAGAGAGGCAGGCAGAGAGGGGTGGGGGGAGTGGGCTCCCTGCTGAGTAGAGAGCCTGATGTGGGGCTAGACCCCAGGACCCTGGGATCATGACCCAAGCTGAAGGCAGAGGCTTTAACCTACTGAGCCACTCAGGCGCCCCTTATTTTTTACTCTTGATGCATTTTTAGAATTATGTATAAGAAGATTAGTATTTTACTTATAAATGACTGTTTTCTTTAAAAATATATTTTTTAACAGATTACTTAAAGGAAAGGCAAGGTAGTTAAGAGGTAATGCTTTCTTCTTACTGTCTTTATTATTTCTATGCACGTAACAGAAAATTATGAAGAGAATAAATACTATCTATAATCCTGTTGTCCAGAAATAACCACAATTATTGTATTGGTGTATTTTTCAATTTTAAGTGTGGAAAGGAACTTCCTGAACTGTTGGGAGAAAGACTTGAATCTAGATTTTAAAAGAACCTGAGCCCCTACACAATTGGAGTTCCTAAAATCAAAGAATACATAGAAATTGGAAGCTATAAGATAGAAATATCTCCATTATTGAGAGAAAATGCTATACCTCACCAATTTTTAGGGTAAAATAAATTTTTCAAATATATCAGGTACAGTATACTTAATGTACTTGAGCTGAGGAAAATACTTATGGAATTTCTCTAAACAAATAAAAGCTCAGTAGAGTAGGAATGGCTATCATGGTCATACCTTATCAGTGCTAGGGTTGGATATTATAATTTATATAATGGAAAAGAGTGATAGACATTTTAAATTAGGGTAGTGGTAGTGGGGGTAAGAATGATAGGAAAACTGTCCAAACGAGATAAAAACAGAAGAGAGGAAATAATTAAATATAATAAATGAAAAAAAAAAAGAAAAATGAACAGTAATATGATAAGCTTAAAACCAAATTTGACTATCATCACAGTATATGTAAATGAGCTCAATTCCTTTGTGTAAATGTGGTATCTACAAAGAGTGTTAAAAAGTGAAATCCAGCTATATATTATTAAAATAGTATAAACAGGGGTGCCTGGGTGGCTCAGTGGGTTAAAGCCTCTGCCTTCAGCTTGGGTCATGGTCCCAGGGTCCTGGGATCGAGCCCCACATTGGGCTCCCTGCTCAGCAGGGAGCCTGCTTCCTCCTCTCTCTCTGCCTGCCTCTCTGCCTACTTGTGATTTCTCTCAGTCAAATAAATAAATAAGATCTTTAAAAAAAAAAAAAAAGTATTAACTGTATTAACAATAAAGCAAAATTCAGGATAAAAACCATTAGTTGATACAAAAGGGATATTGCTAATAAAAATATTGCCACTAAAAAGATTATAAATGCCATGTGTAGCAAATAAGATAGCAGCCACCTATATAAGCGGCATACCCTAAAAATACCCAGAATTTGAATATTACTTATTTATTTATTTATTTGACAAACAGAGATCACAAGCAGGCAGAGAGCGAAGCAGAGAAAAGAGATGAATGTCTAAACAAAGTCAGGCTCCTGCCAACAAAGCATGAGGTGGAAAAATGGCTGTTAGTTACGGAGCTAGCAGTGTCTGTAGCATCTCACAGTGCTTTGCTCCCACACATAAAATTAAAACCACACTAGACTGACCCACCCCCCAAAAAAGATGCAGATGGCTAAAATCAGAAATACAAATCAAGGTTTCACTACCAGCCTTCCAGAAATGGAAACATAAGAGAATCCTATGAACAGCTGTATGCAAACAGAATAGATATTGTAGCTGAAATGAACAAATCCCTAGAAATGCATAAAATTACCTAAATTGGCCCAAAAAAATCTCAACAAAACTATAGCAAGTAGAGATTGAATCAGTAATCAAAAACCTTCCAACGTGGGTCACCTGGGTGGCTGAGTTGATTAAGCATCCAACTCTTGTTTTAGCTCAAGGTCTTGATTTCCAATTCGAGCCCCACATTGGGCTCCACAATGTGCATGGAACCTAAATAAAACCAAAAAACCTTCCAAAAAGAAAACTCCAGGACCAGAATTTCTCATCAAATGAGTGCTACCAAATATTTAAAGAAATAACACCAGACCTTCTCAGCGTTTTCCAAAAAATTAAGGAGGAAGGAATACTTCCTAACTCATGCTGTGAGGCCAGCATTACCCTGATACCAAAGTCAGAAAAAAGACATCACAAGAGAAGAAAATTACAGGATAATATCCTCTGTGAATACAGATGTAAAAATTCTCATCAGATTGCGGGGGTGAAGGGGTAGGGAGAGGGAGGTGGGGTTATGGACATTGGGGAAGGTATGTGCTATGGTGAGTGCAGTGAAGTGTGTAAACCTGGTGATTCACAGACCTGTACCCCTGGGGCTAATAATACATTATATGTTAAATTAAAAAAATTTTTTTAATTAAAATTCTCAATAGAATACTAGCACATCAAACTAATGGCATATAAAAGGATTGTATACTATGAATAATTGGGATTTATTCCAGGAATGCAACGATGATTGACATAAGAAAGTCAGTGGGGGCACTGGGTGGCTCAGTTGGTTAAGCAACTGCCTTCGGCTCAGGTCATGATCCCAGGGTCCTGGAATGGAGTCCCGCATTAGACTCCCTGCTCCACAGGAAGCCTGTTCTGCCTCTCCCACTTCCCCTGCTTATGTTTCCTCTCTTACTGTGTCTCTCGCTGTATCTCTCTGTCAGATCATTAATTAGAATCTTTAAAAAAAAAAAAAAAAAAGAAGGGAGGGAGGGAGGGATGCCTGGGTGGCTCAGTTGGTTAAGCATCTGCCTTTGGCTCAGGTCTTTTAGTCCCTCATTGGGCTCCTTGCTCAGTGGGGAGCCTTTTTCTCCCTCTGCCTGCCTCTCTCCCAGCTTGTGTGCACACGCTCACTAGCTCTCTTTAATAAAAATTTTAAAAAGAAGGAAAGAAACAGAATCTTCTCAATAGACAAAAAAGACGTTTGACAAAATCTGACACCTTTTCATAATCGAACATTGAAAAAACCGGGAGCAGAAGAGTTCCTCAACATGATAGTATTTATGAAGAACCCACAGCTGACATCGTACTCAATGGTGAAACACTGAAAAGCTTTGTCCCTAAGATCACGAACAAGATCTAGGATGCCTGCTTTCACTATTACTATTAAACATTGCCCTGAAAGTTCTAACTAAAGGAATTAGACAAGAAAAAGAAAAAATGGCATCCATATTGGAAAGAAAGAAGTGAAACCATTTCTGTTCACAGATGAGTTGGATTTCATCAAAATAAAAAACTATGCATATCAAAGGATGTTATCAAGAAAGTAGAATTGGAGAATTGGAGAAAATATTTGCAGATCATATATCAGATAAGGGTGTAGTATCCAGAATATATCAAGAACTACCGCTCAACAACAACAACCTGATTAAAAAATGGGTAAAGGCCTCAAGAACACATTTGTCCAAAAAAGAAGATAAAATAGCCAAAAGATGTTCAGCATAATTTTTCATTAGGGAAATGAAAATCAAACATGAGATACCACTTTACACATACCCAGCATGGCTATAATTAAAAATAAAAGTTAAGTGTTAATTAAGAATGTGAAGAAATTGGGATCCTTGCTAATGGGAGTGTAAATGGTGCAGGTGGGGTAAAGGGTATATGGGAATTGATTGCTTGTTATAGAGTTTCTTTTTGGAGTGATGAAAAGTTTTGGAAATAGATGGTGGTGATGGTCACACAATATGGTGACTGTAATGACACTGAAGTGTATGCTTAAAATAGTATGGCAGATTTTTTGTTGCGTATTTTACTACAATAGAAAAGAATTTTAGTCTGTCATTTATTTCCAAAATTGTTAAATAGTTCTTGGAGACATACTCTTGTAAGGAGGAGAGAGATTATTTTTTTTCACATTTACTTTTAATGTATTTATTTTTATTGTGTCTTATGAGGTTTGGCCTAGTCATATTGCTTAGTCTCAGAGTGAATATATTCATAAATTAATGACTTCTAAACTTATAGGGGTGCTGGGCTGCCTCAGTCAGTAGAGCATGCAACTCTTGATCTCAGGGTTTTAGGTTTGAGCCCCACATTGGGTGTAAAGATTACTTAAAAATAAAATCTTAAAAAACAAAAGCTTGTATATTTGCCACTCAAACAGTGAATTATTTAACCAATTAAATGTAATTGTTTTTGACAATAGCTCTTGATCAGGTAGATGTGATTGTATTTTTTTATAAAGCTAATACTGCAGGAAGGAGGGTATATGAGAAATCTCTGTACCTTCTGCTCAGTTTTACTGTGAACCTAAAATTTCCCTTTTTAAAAAAATGTTTTATTTATTTATCTATTTATTTATTTATTTGAGAGAGAAAGCTCAAGCAGGGTTATGGCAGTAGAGGGACAAGCAGACTCTCTGTTGAATGGTGAGTCCCACGCAGGCGTTGATCCCAGGACCCTGACTGAGATCATGACCTGAGCCAAAGTTAGACACTTAACTGACTGAGCCTCCCAGGCATCCCTAAAACTGCTCTTAAAAATAAAATCGTTTTTAAAAATAATAAAATATTATGCTTACTTTGGAGAACCACAGTTGGAGAACCTTGAGAACCTGCCTTTTTGTTAGGCTGAGTATTGGGCAAAATTAGACCTTCAGTTGACCAAAAGTTTCTTGGATCCTTTATCCTGCTTTGTGTCAGCCCAGATGGATGTACAGACCCTGAAGAGAGACTCCATATGTTTAATTTGCCCTTTTGTTTCAAGAGACAACCAGCAGGGACTGGAGAAGATAACAAGCTGTGCTTTTCTGGCTTAGCATATTTAGTTTGCTGCCCCATCATATGCCAATTATTAAATAATTTCTAGAAATTTATTTTTAGGAGAAATATCTACAGTGAATGTTGTTGGAAATGCAGTTCTTAGTCTTGTAGAAATAAGAGGCTAATACCGTTCTGTGAGGTTAATACCGTTCTTTTCATTCTGTGAATTTATAACTATGTTTGAGTTTAACCTTTTCCTATTGAACTGTTTGGATAACTGTCAACTCTATCTCTAGTACCTATCCTTTTTTCTCAAGGTCTGTCTTTCTTCTGGATTGTTGCAATACCTCTGTCCTGATTGCCTTACTTCCACTCTTGGCTTTATTGTAATCCATTTTCTTTTTCTTTCTTTTTTTTTTCCCCTCCCTTTTTAAAAAAAAAAGATATTTATTTATTTAAGAGAGGGGGAGCATGAGAATGAGCATGAGCAGTAAGTAGTAAGAGCAGGGGAAGGGGCAGAGGGAGAAGCACTCTCCCTGCAGATCAGGAAACCTGATGTGGGAATTCATCCCAGGACCCTGGGATCATGACCTGAGCTGAAGGCAACTGCTTAACCAGCTGAGCCACCCAGGTGCCCCTGTAATCCATTTTCCACAGCATAGCCAGAGCAATCCTTCAAGAGTTGCACTGTCCAGTATGATAACCATCCACCATGTATGACTATTTAAATTAATTCAAGTTAAACATTAAAAATCAGTCCCTAGTCACACTAGGCACATTTGAGATATTCAGTAGCCACCTGTGGCTAGTGGCTACTAGATTGAGCAGAGCAGATCCACAGCATTTCAGGAAATTCTATTAGCATTGTTCTAGAGGATAAATCAAATCATATCTCACCATTACAACCAAAATTTCTTACCCTGGCTGGCAAGGCCCTATAAAATCTTTCTGATTTCTGCTTTTTTGCCTCTTTTTTATAATCCTTTATTCATAATATCTTATACAGGTTGGACTTTTGTCTGTTCTTTGATTATGCCAGATTTTTTTTTCCCTTTCTCAGGGCTTTGCACTGGTTATTCCTTATGTTTGAAGGAATTTTTTTAAAAGATTTATTTACTTATTTTAGAGAGTGGGGGGGAGGGCAGATGGACTCCCCTCTGAGCTTGGAGGCAGACATGGGGCTTGATCTCTGGACCTTGAGGTCATGACCTGAGCTGAAATCAAGAGTCTGATGCTCAACTGACTGAGCCACCTAGGCACCCCAGTTATTCCTTCTGTTTGAAGCATGCTTCCTTCCAGACCTTTACATGATTGCTTCATCATTTAGGTATCAACTCAACTATTAACTTAAGAGAATTCTTCCCTGTCTACCCTGAGAAGTACCTTTAAGAAGTTCCTGCAGGAGCTCACACACTCTCTCTCAAATCTTTTTTTTTTTTTTTTTTTTTTTTAAGAAGTTCCTGATCATTGGGTCACCTGGGTGGCTTAGTTCATTGGGCACCCTCTTCCCGCTCAGGACTGAGCATTTTCAGAAAATTGTATTGGCAGTGATACGTGCACATAATGTTGTAGCCAGCTTTATAATATATACACAAATACATGTCTGGTCTTCACTGTTCTGTTTTCCATAGTCTGTACAGATGTATAGTCTATTGGTATCACAGTCTGACCTACTCTTCTTAAATATCATATCATTAGATAGTCTAACATGGTTTTACAGTTACTCTGTGTGAAGAACTCTGTATTTTTCCACATAGAAGATAAAGGTTTTTAAAAGAAATAGCTGACAATACAACTGTTTTCAGTGAACTTACCTTACTGGAAAGATAACAAAAATGAGCATTTATGAAGCAACATGAGATGAGGTTACTGATCATGTGTTCCACAAATATACTAGAAAAAAGAACAGAAAGTAATGGTAGGTAATAGTATTTCATGTTGATTTTGTTTTTTTCATTGTTTTCTAAATTTTTTATAATGAGAGTGCATTACTTTTGGATTTGGAACAGAGAGAGTTAAGTATTAGATATAGCACATACTGAGTGCACAAAGTACACGAAATATTTAAAGAAGAAAAAGAAGCAGAGTTGGGTGAGAATTAATCATGGGTAGTTTTTTGGAAAGAGCATATACTCTTATGTGTTTTAGTCCATCTTGGTTTGGCCCAGATTGTTACTTTCCAGTGCTGCCTCACTTTTTGCATCTAGTTTCCTTAACTCATTTGGGTACTAAGTGGTGACCTGTAAGAGGACCACGCTGGAAATATCAAAAATAGAGGAATGTTATTTCTGCCTTTGCAGGTTGCTTCATGTGCGAAATGGAAACTGCAAATATCACTTGGGTGAAGAAACATTTAAGTTAGCTCAGACATATATGGATAAACTCTCAAAACATGGCCAGCAAGCAAACAAAGCTGCACTGTATGGAGAACTGTGTGCACTACTCTTTGCAAAGAGTCACTATGATGAGGTGAGTGTTTTGAAGTGCATTTCTTTGTGACCAGCAAGTAGCTGTAAACAGAGGGTAAAATCAAAACAAACAGATAAACCAAAAAAAAAAAACCAAAAAAAACCAAAAAACAGAGGAACCTGAGCTGGGGGTGATGGACACAATAGGTAAAAGGTATTTAAGAGGTAACATCCAGTTACAAAATAAATAAATCATAGGGATAAAAAGTACAACATAGGGAATATAGTCAATAATATTGTAATAATGTTATATGGTGACAGATGGTAACTACACTTACTGTGGTGAGCATAGCATAATGTATAAAATTGTCCAGTCATAGTGTTATATAACAGAAACTACTATAACATTGTGTGTCAACTGTACCTCAACTTTAGAAAAAGGAAAAATCATATAATCTTGTATTAGTCTTAATAGATTTTATTCTCACATATCAGGTTTACTTAAAGCACTACACATTTGTAATGGAATATTTGAAATGAGGCAGAAAGAGTATACTATGAGATGTATTTTAAACATACACATGTATGGTTTATGGCCTACTTTTGTTTTTAATTTGACCAAATCTCTATCTAAATTATTTTGATGGGCATGCTCTGTCAAATCAACCCTTAATAGATCCTTTTTTTTTTTTTTGGATGTGTAGCTCTGGGTGAACTCTTAGAACTTCATTCTAATGGGAAGCTAGATTTTACTTTATACTTTTTCGCATTGTTTTGCTCCTTCCTCTGCCTTACAAGAAAGATAGTTTCACTCCTGTCTTTATGCTATTAATTTCATGCTTCAGTGCTAATGAATACATAGTTGAGAAGTAACCTATGTCTTTTAAACTCCTTTACTTGGCTGTTTTCTGTATGGAAAAATAATTATTTTATGTTGCCACATAGCAGTCATTTAGCTTTCATATTTTACAATTATGCCTGTCTTGATTTTTGCTCCATTAATATTCCATATTTAAAGGAAAATTATAATTAGAGGTAAAGCTAGAAAATTCTAGAATGATTATAAAGTGAGGTTGTGCAGCCCTGATGCTAGGATTATCCTTAATATCCATATAAGAAGGCATCAGATCTGCATGTAAAAATCTAAAACCCTTATCAACAAGCCTACAATTTCTTAGAGGGGTGTTAGGTATGTTCTAGTGGGTTTTTTTGATTATAAATTCCTATATCTGCTGAATTGGTTCTATTTTGCTGCTTCTTCTGTGCAATAATTGTTCTATAGCTTATCCAAATATAAAACTCAGCCTTTTTCTTTTATTTTCAAACACCAAGAACAAAAAACCCCATTCACAGAAGGCCTTTGTGTGGATAGCTGACTTTACTGGAAATGAGAGTACGATATACAACAGTTTGAGTATTAGAAATGTCGACCTTAAAAGTTATTCAGGTGCCTCACCATCTTTTTTTTGAATCATTTAAAAAATTATTTTTATTAACATATAATATATTTGCCCTAGGGGTATAGATCTATAAATCATCAGGCTTACACATTTCACAGCACTCACCATAGCACATACCCTCCCTAATGTCCATAACCCAGCCACCCTATCCCTACCCCCCCACCGCCACCAACCATCAGTTTATTTTGTGAGATTAAGAGTCTCTTAATGGTTTGTCTCCCTCCTGATCCTATCTTGTTTCCCACCATTTTTATATATCTATGTATAGGAACTCACTTTTTTTTTTTTTTTTTTTTAAGAAGCTCTATGGCCAGGGACGCCTGGGTGGCTCAGTTGGTTAAGCAGCTGCCTTCAGCTCAGGTCATGATCCCAGCGTCCTGGGATCGAGTCCCACATCGGGCTCCTTGCTCCGCAGGGAGCCTGCTTCTCCCTCTGACTCTGCCTGCCATTCTGTCTACCTGTGCTCGCTCTCGCTCGCTCTCGCTTGCTCTCTGACAAATAAATAAATAAAATCCTTAAAAAAAAAAAAAAAAAAGAAGCTCTATGGCCAGTGTGGGGCTTGAACTCATGACCCCAAGATCAGTAGTCACATTCTCTACTGACTGAGCCAGCCACACACCCCAAATAGTTTATTTTAAATATAGGTAAGTTTTCGGGCCACGTGGGTCACTCAGTCAGTTAAGTGTGTGCCTTCGGATTCAGGTCATGATCTCAGGATCCTAGGACTGAGTCCCGCATCAGGCTTCTTGCTCAGTGGGGAGCCTGCTTCTCCCTCTGCCTGACGCCCCCTCTGCTTGTGCTCGCTCTCTGTCTCTGACAAATAAATAAAATCTTTAAAAATATATAGAGACAAGTTTGTCATTGATAGCTACAGAAAAGTACACAAATATTGAGGATACAGTTTGATGAATTATCACTGTATTTTGATACTATTGGCTAGGCTTTGCTGACAAACTAGCAGTGACGTGGAGAGAGAAGTTTATTTCTTGTTCTGCATCTTGTCTTGGGATGCCTATGGTTCTGCTTAATGTTCTGTTCACATTTGATTATCAAAATCCTGTATGATGCAGCACCCTCTGTCTAAAACATTAGCAGCCTTAGAGCAGAGGCAAAAGCATCTTGAGGAAGTACTACTTGCTCTTGAAGCTTTTTCCCAATAGAAATTGCTCATTTCACTTTCATATTTTAATTAAGTTTTTAATTGACCAGAGGAAATCACATGGCCTCTATGATCTTTAATGTGGAAGGGGAAGTATATCCTTCCCCAAGGAAGTAAATATTTTAAAGAACTATTACAGTAGGGGCTCAGTGGGTTAAAGCCTCTGCCTTCAGCTCAGGTCATCATCCCAAGGTCCTGGGATCAAGCCCCGCATCAGGCTCTCTGCTCAGCAGGGAGCCTGCTTCCCCCTCTCTCTCTGCCTGCCTCTCTGCCTACTTGTGATCTCTCTCTGTCAAATAAATAAATAAAATCTTAAAAAAAAAAGAAGTATTACAGGGGCGCCTGGGTGGCTCAGTGGGTTAAAGCCTCTGCCTTCAGCTCAGGTCGTGATCCCAGGGTCCTGAGATCAAGCCCCGCATCGGGTTCTCTGTTCAGCAGGGAGCCTGCTTACCTTCCTCTCTCTCTGCCTGCCTCTCTGCCTACTTGTGATCTCTCTCTGTCAAATAAATAAATAAAATCTTTAAAAAAAAAGAAGTATTACAGGGGCGCCTGGGTGGCTCAGTGGGTTAAAGCCTCTGCCTTCAGCTCAGGTCGTGATCCCAGGGTCCTGAGATCAAGCCCCGCATCGGGTTCTCTGTTCAGCAGGGAGCCTGCTTACCTTCCTCTCTCTCTGCCTGCCTCTCTGCCTACTTGTGATCTCTATCAAATAAATAAATAAATATCTTTAAAAAAAAAAAAGAAGTATTACAGTGTACAGTTTTGAAGATTTTAACTTACTACTCTGAAACAAAATCTGCTTATTTAACATTTTTTTTAAAGATTTTATTTATTTGAGAGAGCGAGAATGAGAGGGAGAGAGCACAAGAGGAGGGAGGGTCAGAGGGAGAAGCAGGCTCCCCACTGAGCAGGGAGCCTGATGCTGAATGATGCAGGACTCTAGGATCATGACCTGAGCCAAAGGCAGTTGCTTAACCAACTGAGCCACCCAGATGCCCCAGTGCTTATTTAACGTCTTAAAACAACAGGTTTTGGGGCCTAAATCATATACATTTCATTTCTACATCAAAATTACTTGGGAATTTTTTAGGTGGAATGAAGAGAAGGAAGCTTGCAGAGGGTAACAAATGTTTATTTTTTTACTGTTTTCCAATTTTTCCTCTCCCTCCCCCATTCCTTATAATTCCTTTTTTTTTTTTTTTTTAAGATTTTTATTTATTTGACAGAGAGAGAGAGAGGAAACACAAGCACAGGGAGTGAGAGGAGGAGGAGCAGGTTTCCCACAGAGCAGGGAGCCCACTATGGGGCTCAATCCCAGGACCCCTGGGTTCATGACCTGCGCCGAACGCAGATACTTAACAACTAAGCCACTGAGGCACCCACTTTTGTGTTATTTTATTAAGATTTATTTATTTGACAGAGCGAGAGAGCACAAGTAGGGAGAACGGAAGAGGGAGAAGGAGAAGCAGGCTGAGCAGGGAGCCTGACGCGAGGGACTCAATCCCAGGACCCTGGGATCGTGAGCTGAGCTAAAGGCAGACACTTAACCAACTGAGCCTCCCAGGGACCCCTATAATGTTTTGTTTCTTTGAAACAGTTCTTACTATCCAATGTAATTTGCTTTGCCCCCCCCCCCCCCACTAACCACTAGGAGAGGAAGGACATATTTTATCGCTGCCCAGTAGATACCTAGTGCTAGCACATTGCCTGGTACTTAACCTCTCTGTACCTCAGTTTTCCATAATAGTATGCATCTGATAGGACTGGTGTATCAGTTAAATGTGTTCATGCATATAAAGTACTTAGAACAATAACTCTCACAAACTAAGCACTCAACTAAACAGGCAGTTAAGATACAAAATAATAAGATGACAGTAGGGGAAGAAAGTACAGTAAGCCTAATACAGGGCTGAAACCTGGAAAATAAGTTATGTGGGTTTAGTTCAGGAAAGAGGAGTGTTTGTAAGGCAGAGGGACCAGTATATGCAAAGGCTTGTGGGCAAGAGAGAACATGCCCCTGACTTCCTATGTGTCACTTACTCAAGGAAAAGTGTAACAAATTTGAAACTTTCAAGAAAACTTACTCTCAGAAAATTGTAAGTGGAAATACTTTGTATGTATTCTTATTCAAGTACTTGAAAGTTGGGTAGAAAGATACACAGTCATTTCATTATTGTCAATTTGACTGATCAGTTTTTGCTCTTGTGTAAATATTTTTTTAGGCTTACAAATGGTGCATTGAGGCAATGAAAGAAATCACAGTGGGCTTACCAGTCAAAGTTGTGGTGGATGTTTTAAGACAAGCTTCTAAGGTGAATATAATGTTAAAATTTATTAACAAATTAAAGGATTTATCCAGCTTTAAATCTGTTTTAATTAACCTGTTATTTAACAAGTTAGATATTGCATACTTCCTGAGTTTCTGTGCTTAGTTTTAGAAACCAGATTTAGAAATATGCATATAGAATTGAGCTAATTTTCCTATACCTAGAAAACCCATGAAAAAAATCATTTTGATAATTCAGCTCACTGAACAATAGATTGAGGCAGTATTTTGGTGCTACTCTAGCTTGGGTTTGCTTTTGTTTTTCTTAACCTTTCCAGCAGCGTGAATTCTTCATGCCACAATTGTATGGACTTCCATCATTTTTCTCCTAAAGAGTGGCCTAGTATTAAGTCTGGGAGTGATAGTGTGCAGCCTTACAGTGTCACAGCTCCCTTTACTTGAGCTGCTGAGTGGCACTTACTTGATTTTCTCTTTAGTTTTTTCTTACTCTATAGATAAGTGCATTCACTTTTTTTTTTTTTTTTTTTTTGCATTCACTCTTTGAAGCAGGTTTTAAACCTGCAATTTTTAAATTGCAGGTTTGGTGTACTAAGGTTTTAAAAAAAGCATTGATGTGCTTTTCAGATGTATTCTTTCTACCTAGAGTTTTTTTTATTTTGAATATTTCATTTTGATTGGTTTTAATTATGGAAATTTCACTTAGAAGAAAGATTCTAAAATTCAGATTTAGAAGAGTCTAAGATTTCTGTGAAACTTACTAGGTAAATTATTTTAGAGAAGTATATAGTATAAGTATTCAGATTATTATCAGAGCCAGAAGAGAGATATTAATATATTTTAATTAATTTAAAACATTAAAAATGCAGTTAATGTAAAGACAGTTTAATTATGTGCAAGATTTATATTTCTATATGCAGATAATATTTAGGGTTTGAAAACTGGCCATTTTCATGAATCAGAATATTTTAAGATGAGAAAAACTTGAAATTCTGTGCATTTTAAAACTGAAAGATGAAAATTACAAGATATTTAAGCCACTCTAGAGCTAGGATATAAATAAGTAGCTTAGAAAATTCTGTGTTGAGCCCTTCCCCCACTTATTTACTATATAATCTGGAAGGATGGGAGTACACCATCTTTGTAAAGTAACTTTGTTATAACAGGTTTGTATTGGGCATGAATGTCAAAATCTTAAACTATTATTTCCCAGGATATGTACAGGTCTGTTTATAATAGAATTTTCGAGTACTTGGAAGGGAAGAAATTACAAATAGAACCCTTCTATTTATGTTGGAGGATGCTTTATTTTATTTATTTATTTATTTTTAGGGGACCATCGTAGTCTGACTGTCTAATCTACTATTTTAGTACACTAATTAACTGTTTGAGAGTTATTTAATCATTTTTCACTTTATCCTTAGGCTTGTGTTGTAAAACGTGAATTTAAGAAAGCAGAACAGTTAATTAAACATGCAGTGTATTTGGCACGGTAGGTGATTGTTACTAAAAATACCATTTCAGATTGTCTCTCTCTACTTTATATATCCTAATAGTTTTATGTCTTCTTATAGGGATCATTTTGGATCCAAACACCCAAAATATTCTGATACACTGCTAGATTATGGGTTCTACTTACTCAATGTAGATAATATCTGTCAATCTGTTGCAATTTATCAGGTATGTTAACAGTTAATGCTTTTTTTCTTTCAACCTGAATTGACTTGCTGACATGATTTTGTTTGTGGCGTATAACCCACTCTCTAAAAGTAACTCTTTCTGAGTCCCTCCTCATATATGGAACATCGTTCTTTTACTAAATAATATGTAGAAGCATTAGAGGTAAATGTTTTAGGAATTATGGAGAACCATCGAGGAAAACAATTTTTGGCTTGTGGGGTCATATACAAGAGTACTTTTCCATTTTTCATTTGCCCAAATGAAGATTTGTCTTCATTGTTGATTTAGCCTGAGTCATTATAGCTGTCTTTGTAATAGTAAGGAGGGTTGATAACAATTACTTTAGGCCTTGTATTAGTCATTCTTAGGTAAATGTGTTACACCATCACTCCGGACAAAGTATCCTTGATTTTATGTTTCACTTATGAAGAAGGACATAGAGAGAAAAATACTGCTGTAATTCCCAGACATATGAATAATTTTTATTGTGAAACCATTATCTTTTAAGTTAGATTCAGTCTTCAGAAAATCAGGCCTTTTGGTGACTTTTATGTTCTCTTATGATTTAAGTACAGCAGGATTTTTGCTTCAGAACTGATGGTATTGATATGTAGAACATATATTTAAGTTATTAGGATGCTTAATATTACTGGGCAGTGCTTTCTAAGGATTTATAGTAATAATTATTTTCATTATACTTTCAGGCAGCCCTTGACATTCGGCAGTCAGTGTTTGGTGGCAAAAATATCCATGTAGCAACAGCCCATGAAGACTTGGCTTATTCTTCTTATGTTCATCAGTATAGCTCTGGGAAATTTGACAATGCACTGTAAGTTCCATGTTCCTTTTCAGTGAGCGATTAAATGCTGTTGCTGTTGTTTTTTTCCTAATGCAATAATATTTAATATATTTATGGATTAAATTTATCTTCTGGAGCTTTAACAAAATGCCTGAAATGTTCTTGAGCTCATTTAAGTCATACCAATTTATAAGCCATTTATTTAGAAGTTACATGGTTTAATATTGAGAGTTATGTATCTTCATAAGGAATATGGCTTATCTTCTGAATACTTCAGTAATTTTTCTTTGAGTAATACAGTAGTCTCTGGCTAAATGACAGACATAACCTAAAAACATTTTGCTCAAAACATGCAGAAATACTGAATAAAATATAGCCGCTGTCTTCAGAAATGCATAACTGAGCTTGCAGGAGATAAATAAAATCCCCAAGGGCCACTCATGGACTAAAATCCAGTAGGGTAGCATGAACTATGGTATAACCACCTTGGGATGATGGGAAAGCTTAGAAGTTTCTGTAAACTTTGGTTGGACAATAATCCCGAGTTTATGAGTTAAGGCATTTAGTCCATAGGAAACTGAGTTAGAACTGAAATCCTCAACCTGAAGCCAAGATCAAGCCTGCACCTTCAGGGTAAGGGGAGACTAGGAGGGAAAAAAATGTTCCCACTGACAAGAAAGGACAAAGAAACTAATAGTCTCAGGTTGGGCTCTCAGTTAAACAAAAACAGAATCTCACAGTGGAATTTATAACTGCATCATATATTCAGGAACCCCCAAACTGAGGAAAACATTAAAAAGCAGTTTGGGACTGCTAGTTCTCCTGAGATACCTTTTGGGAGAAAGTGTAAAACTCTTGGAACTTCTCAGTCCAAACCAAACAGAATTTCCATAGATCTAGCTCCACCTAAGATGAACTCACCATGAAACATTTCCTCTATGAGTGAGAATCAGCAGATATAACAAACAGGATTAGAACCCAAAGAATACTGGCTAACAGAACTTCTTGATACTATAAATTATCTTTAAATGATTAAATATATAAAATGGGTTAGTAAACTATGGCCTGCAGGGAAAATAAAATTTTATTGGAACATGGCAATACTCATTCACTCATGTATTGTCTGTGGCTGCTTTCCTGCTACATTAGGAAAGTTGAGTAGTGGAACAGAGTGTGTGGCGTACACAACCTAAAATACTTGCTATCTTGCCCTTTACAGAAAGAAATTACTTACCTGATATAAGAGAAGAAATCAGTAATATTTTGGAGGGGAAAATAAAAGGGGTAAAAGAGCAGATTTAAAAATAAAACAACTGATACCTGCTACAATCTGGATGAATCTTGAAAACATTCTGCTAATTAAAAGAAGCTAGTCACAAAGGACCACATATTGTATGATTCCATTTATATGAGATGTCCAGAATAGGCAAATCTATGAGACAGAAAATAAGTTTGTGGTTGCCATGGGCTGATATAGGGTTGGAGAAAAATGGAGAGAGACTGCTAATGGGCCAGTATTTCTTTTTAGGGTCATGAAAATACTCTGAAATTGGTCGTGGTCATGGGCGCACAGCTCTGAATATACTAAAAACTATTGAATTTTGCATTTTATTTTTTAAGATAAATTATTCTGTGTGAAGAATAAAGTAAATTAAAGAGCTATGATAAATTTTTTTAGTTTTTTTTTCTTTTAAGATTTTATTTGAATGGGAGCACATAAGTAGGGGGAGTGTGAGAGGGAGAAGCAGACTCCCCACTGAGCAGGAAGCCTGATGCAGGACTTGATCCTGGGACTCCAGGATCATGATCTGAGCCAAAAGCAGTCGCTTAACCAACTGAGCCACCCAGGCACCCTTTTAGGTACTTTTGTACAAGCTGGTCTGAGAAGGGTATTCATTGAAGAGTGAGCCATGTGGGTAGATAGTCAGGGGGATAGTATTCCAGAGGGGACAGTAAACCAGGTGCAAGAGTCCTAGGTGAGAGTATGCTTTGCATGTTCAGAAAGCTGCAAAAGCCTGTGTGGCTGGAGGAGAAGGAGAGGGCTGTTTCTGAGAATAGTAGATGAGGTCAGACAGGTAGCCCAGGGAAAGAATATGGTGAGCCTTGTAGGCTATGGTAACAACTTCACATTTCATTCTGTGGGAGATGGAAATCCAGTGGAGATATATATATATATATATATATATATATATATATATATATATATTTTAAAGATTTTATTTATTTATTTGACAGAAATCACAAGTAGGCAGAGAGGCAGGCAGAGAGAGACAGGGGAAGCAGGCTCCCTGCTGAGCAGAGAGCCTGATGTGGGGCTCAATCCCAGGAATTTGGGATCATGACCTGAGCCGAAGGCAGAGGCTTTAACCCACTGAGCCACCCAGGTGCCCCAATCCAGTGGATATTTTAAAAGTTCAGTCCACAACAGATTAGAAATTTAAGAAACAAAAACCAGTACCTTTACCACAGGAAGTTTTAGAAATTCCATCAGTATTATAAGTTGTGGGGTTTTTTTTAAAGATTTTATTTATTCATTTCCAGAGATCACAAGTAGGCAGAGAGGCAGGCAGAGAGAGAGGAAGGGAAGCAGGCCCCTTGCTGAGCAGAGGGCCCGATGCGGGACTTGATCCCAGGACCCTGAGATCATGACCTGAGCCGAAGGCAGCGGCTTAACCCACTGAGCCACCCAGGCACCCCAGTTGTGATTTTTTTTTTTAAATGCTATAATCATTTGTACCTAAAAAAGAAATACCAGAATATATATTTGTCTGTATTACAGATTTCATGCTGAAAGAGCTATTGGTATCATTACCCACATCCTACCTGAAGATCATCTTCTTTTGGCTTCTTCAAAGAGGGTGAAAGGTACCCTTTGCAATTAGTCTCCAGTATAAGTGTGTATATATATATATATATTTTTTTTTTTTTTTTTTTTAGATTTCTTTTGCTGTCAGTTGTAATAGATGTCTGGTGTCATATATTTTAAAGATACATAGTTTAAAATCAGGTTATTTGTTTATTTCTTTGGATGGTAGCGTAGGATTAGACTATATCTGCGTATTACTAAGATAACCAAGCCACTGATTTAAAGTATCTGCCTATAGCTCTACCTAGGAATTTCCAGTGGTTCATAATAAAAGGTTTGCTTCTCTCATACAGCATTGTTAATAAGCCAGAATATGTTTTGTTGCTTTTTTCCTTCCTTCCTCCCTCCCTCCCCTCGCCACTCCCTTTTCCTCTCTGTCATGCCTTCATTCGTTCATTTCTTTTGAGGGGAGGGTAAAAGAAAGAAAAACATGATTATTGCACAGTAGCATGGGTTTTTCACATACCTTCAGCCTTATAGTGTAGAATTTTGAAGCTCAGCTTTGTATCAGGTTACCCTTAATGTTGCAAGGCTCCTAGCAAATACCACTTTCTTCTTTCCTTATTTTAACCTTTCTTCTAATCACTACCAAAGCCCTTTCATTTAAAAAGCATTTTTTTTGCCAACATGATTGGGTCACCTGTGTGGTAATTCTGTGCATGCTGGAGAAATTTTACCTTAATTCTGGAACTAGTTCTTTTTTTCTCCCTTTAGGTTTGTGTTTTTAACTTAAACACAAGTAATACATAATTGTTATAAAAACTAAAAGTTAGAAAAGAGAAAACAATAAATTAAGTCACCTGTAATCCCACCAATCCAGATTCAGCATTTTGGTGAATAGTTTTTAGACGTTTTTACCTCCAAATAATGAAATGAATAAATTTCTTTAATTTTATATTCTGCTTTTTTCACTTAATACCTTGTGAATATTTTTTCATTGTAGTACCTGTGGATATATATCTTTTTGTTCTTTAAAAATGCTATAGTGGACTAAACCTCTTTTACTTTTGCACATATGGACAGTTTACCTCGAAATAAAATTAAATCATAAAAAATATGTATTTTTTTTTAAGACTTTAAATGGAATTTGAAAGTCTTGTATGTGACTTTGAAATTGCACTGTCTTCTTTCCTGATTTGGTTAGTCAAGTGAGTAGGGGGAAACTTGTTCTTTCAGTTGTGTTTGGTTAGAGGTTATATTTTAGGAGTGTGGTTTCAAAATGTTCAACAGTGCTTGGGGACTCCTTGACACAGTTTCATAACTTTAAAATTTTGCCTTTGCCTTGTCTTACATTGCTTCAAATAAGAAATTAACATCAGCAAAATATAATAGTCTAGTAAAGCAGAAATTCTGCAAAATACTTGATATATACCATTGTTTTTAAGTTTATTATATTGTGCAAACTGGAATGGCCCCCAAAAGTTCATTTTTTCATTAACGTGGAACTCATCTTTACCATTTCTAAACCATAAACACAAACATTTATAGAATTTAATTTTAAATTATATGCTCTGATTAGCTTTGATAGATGGTTTGGAAGTGTGCTAATTTTATTGCTTTCTTAATCAGCTCTTATTTTAGAGGAGATTGCAATTGACTGTCATAATAAAGAAACTGAACAGAGGCTGCTTCAAGAAGCTCATGATTTGCACCTGTCTTCACTCCAACTAGCTAAGAAAGCTTTTGGGGAATTTAATGTACAGACTGCAAAACACTATGGAAACCTTGGAAGACTTTACCAGTCAATGAGAAAATTTAAGGTAGAAGCATGTTTTACTATCTTTTTCTTTCAGTAAATAATTTTAGGTAATAAATTATAATCTTAAATAATATATCTTCAGTAATCTTCACTAATAAATGTACACTTACTATACTTCTTCCTTATTCCACAAAATAATTGAAAAAATAGCATAAAACAGCAGTGTTAAAATATAAATAAAATTCAAAATCTAAGCCATGGAAAAATAAGTCATAATATCAAACCATGAAGGTTAATATGGTTATTATAGTTAGACTTAAGACATAGCTATTAGCAGGGCACCGGTCTGGCTCAGTCAAAAGAGAATGTGACTCTTGATCTCAAGGTTGTGAGTTCAAGCCCCACGTTGGGTGTAGAGATTACTTAAGTAAATAAAAACTTTGGAAAAAAAAAAAACAGGGACCCCTGGATGGCTCAGTCAATTGGGTATCCAGCTCTTGGTTTCAGCTCAGGTCATGATCTTATGGGTTGTGAGAAATGAGCCTCGGTTGGGCTCCCCAATCAACGGGGTATCTGCTTGAAGATTATCTCCCTCTGTCCCTCCACCAGCTTCTGTGCACACATGCACAGTCTCTCTGTCTTCACTCGCTATCTCTGAAAATAAATAAAATCTTTAAACAACAACAACATAGTGTTAGCTATGTTAAGTTGTAGCTCTTACCTTCTGGTTGGCACCGTAGGTTAGGTGTCTGCCTTTGGCTCAGATCATAATCCTGGGGGTCCTGGGATCATCCTGGGATCATCAGACTCCTTGCTCAATGGGGAATCTGCTTCTCCCTCTGCTTCTCCCCCAGCTCATGTTCTCTCTCTTTCTCCCTCTCTCTTTCTCAAATAAAGAAATAAAATCTTTAAAAAGAAAAAAAAGTATGGCCCTTAGCATAATGTCTGGCACATGGTAGGTATGCAAGAAATGTCAGATACTGCAAGTATTATTAATTGTGATAAAAATTTACTGAATTCTCTCTAAAAATTTTGGATTTTAAGTTTTTAATATTGTTCATTTTAGGATCACAATAAGGACAGGATGAGAGTCACTGCCTAAGATACTATTTTTTACCTGAAAATCCATTACATATCCCTCACTTAACTTGTTTTATTTGTTGGAATAAAAATTGTCAGAATTCCAAAATAAAGTGTGTATCTATGTAACTGAATGTACTATAGTATGGAGTTTCTTTTTTTTTTTTTTTTTTTTTAAGATTTTATTTATTTATTTGTCAGAGAGAGTGAGCACAGGCAGACAGAGAGGTAGGCAGAGGCAGAGGGAGAAGCAGGCTCCCTGCTGAGCAAGGAGCCTGACATGGGACTCGATCCCAGGAGGTTGGGATCATGACCTGAGCCGAAGGCAGCCGCTTAACCAACTGAGCCACCCAGGCGTCCCTAGTATGGAGTTTCTTAATAAGGTTCAGTTAAATTTTGGAGCATGTTAAGAAATAATTTTCATTTTGGAAAGTTTTTATGTTAATTTCTTCCAACAATTTTTCATTACCAGGACAGATTTTCTCGTCATTTTTGGCACAGGACACTTACTGTCATCAGCTTATGTGTGTAGCTGCTCAAACCAGTAATGCTTCCCATAAGCAACTTTTGGATTAACATATTATGTCCTCTGATCTCCTTAGCACTTAAAAGAGTCTTACTCGGAAAGAATTGTTACTATGAGAGTATAGTCTAATGGCTAAAACAGCTCAATTATTTTTCAGGAAGCTGAAGAAATGCATATCAAAGCAATTCAGATAAAAGAACAACTTCTTGGTCAAGAAGATTATGAAGTAGCCCTTTCAGTGGGACATCTGGCTTCTCTATACAATTATGACATGAATCAGTATGAAAATGCTGAGAAACTTTATTTGCGATCTATAGCAATTGGTATGTTTCTTTTAAATTTCTTACTCAGTTGATTAGAAATAACATGTAACATATCTTGTATGTTATGTAAGGGAAGTATAATTATGAAGATTTAAATGAGCTTAGAGCTGCTAAGGATACCAGAAGCCACCCAAAAATCATCTCAAACATTTTGCTTAAGGTGATTTACTGATCTTGAAGCCAGTGATAAGAAGTATGACAGTTGAGGCAGAGTGTCAGGTCTAGGCAAAAGCAGTTATTCTAAACTAGTTGGGTAATTAGTACTCCCTTCATCTCCCTTCTTCTGGCTGTAACATAGATCAGGTTTACCAGTTTTTGAAAGTAATATCAGTGGAATCATGCGATGTATATTTTTACGTTTTGGTGAACATGAATTGTGAAATACATCTGTGTTCTGTAACACTATCGCTTATTAATTTCCAGGGCTATATAATATTTTATTGGATTATATATCATTATTTATCCATTCTATGGTTAATGGGTATTCAGAGCATTTGGATTGTTTCCATTTGGGGCCTGTTACAAAATAAGTTACAAAATTACTGTAATTATCATCTAATGTGCCTGTTAAAATTTTTCCCTGTTTTGGGAACACGTGGCTGGCTCAGTTGGGAGAGCATGTGACTCTTGATCTCAAGGAAATGGCTTTGAGCCCTGTGTTAAGGTTTTAGAGTTTACTTAAGAAAAAAAAAATTCTTCCCTATTTTTATATTGAATTATCTGTCACTCCTTATTGATTTACAGAAGGTCTTTATATACTATGGATGCAGCAAGCCCTTTGTTGGTTATATATTTTGCAAATAAATAACTCTGCTGCTTGTTTCTAAATGGTACCTTTCATAGAACAGAAGTTCTTAATTCTAATATTAATCTTGTCTCTGGGTACCCGATCTCATTAGTTCCTCAGCCTAGGGAATAAGATGAAACCACCTTATTTAAAGAATTGAACTTGTGTTGTTTTTTAAGAACCTCTTATTGTTTCATTACTTGAGCTTTCTTTCTTTCTTTCTTTTGTGCGTGTGTGTATGCGTATTTTACTTTCAGGGAAGAAACTGTTTGGTGAAGGCTACAGTGGACTAGAATATGATTACCGAGGTCTCATTAAACTTTACAACTCCATTGGAAATTATGAGAAAGTGTTTGAATATCACAATGTTCTTTCTAACTGGAACCGGTTGCGAGATCGTCAGTATTCAGTGACCGATGCTCTTGAAGATGTCAACACCAGCCCCCAGTCCACTGAAGAAGTGGTGCAGTCCTTCTTGATTTCTCAGAATGTTGAGGGACCGAGCTGCTGAGGGAGGACCTCAGTTAACTAATTTACCTTTTCCCAGATTGCAGGGAATTCATACTGTGAAATCAAAACCATGTTGTTTTTTGGGGCTGGAATTTGCATTGAAACACTGGTCCAGTCCATTGACCCTATTTGGGTGATCCCTATCTTGCAGAGTGTCTGTAGGAATAAGCATATATTCAGTTATATTCAGCATGTACCGCATGTATAAGTAGTCTGGCCCATATTTTCAACCTAGTAGAACAAACAACAGGAAATCTTTTTTTTTTTTTTTTTTTTAATTTTAAAAAATAATTCATTTTGCAGAAAGCCTGAAAGAACCCCCAAATAAAACTATTTAAGAGTTTAAAAGAGTTGCATTCTTATTATGTAAGGATGATTTTAACAACTTTTTAACATATTCTTCCTTGTGGAGGTATTCAATACTGTATTGTAAAGATATTTTATGGGGAAAATCTTTATATGCAGTATAGAAAAGTTAACACAGTGCTAGTAGAAGAGGGACATCCTGACTTAGGTTTGGCTACCTTACCCAGAGAAGTGGATGCAACCACTCCAGAGCTCTGTTACAAGGGAAAGACTGTCAGATTCATCTGAACTGGACCAGTGTTGATCTGTAAGTAATAGAAAAGCTGACAGACCAGCAGTTTTATTAACCCTTTGGTTGTTTCAGGGTTTTTTGGTACAACAATGCAAGATGCTCTGATAGCGTTTGCTAACAGGACCAGGAGGACCTAAAAAGGACCAGCCTATGTAGAAAGGGGTTATTTGGACCAGAGGCTTTAGGTGATTATTTTAGCCCCTGCATATAATTTTATCAGTAGAGTGTTTCATTTAGAGGTATAATGAAAAGTGATAATGCAAAAATTATATTCATGTAATTAGACACCAAACCAGGGAAATTTGGCGATTACAGTGGCATATCTTTAGTCAGTGTGCACAGATGGCAGTACCATAAGCAAGTCTATAAATATCTGCTGCAACCATCCCCTTCATTTTAAATGTTTTCCTAATAATCAATGCAATTAACAAGTATATTGGCTAAGAGTCATGAAATAGCTCATGGGTGGGAATTTCATGTTACTATATGGCTTGTGGGGATTAATGGAAAAATGAATGCTCAAAAGAAGCAATTCTTAGAAATCCTTCATTTTTATGGTAAATAATAGTCCAACTATGTCATTTTCTTTGAAATTCAAGAGTCAAATGCAGAGATCCCCTAATTATATGTTTCACTAACTTGTCTTCCTGTTCATTGGGTTTTGATATTTTTTTTAATCTTATGCCAGTCAGGTTATTTAATGTTGAGGTAATTAATACTCAAATTTGGAAAGTTGTGACATGTAACAATTAAGAAACAAAGTCTTTTGCTGTTACCTCAGTTCTTACTATAGTGGCCTATGTGGTGCCTCTATAGTTAAGAATCAGGGTTTTCCCCCCTATTTTCAGGGGTTCATGACTTGGCTATCAGAGATGTTGCTCTTGGCTAATGCTTGGAGTAGTCTGTGGGTGAGTGGATGTGTTGTATTTTGGTTTTCTTTTAACATGCATGTTAGGGTTGGAGGGGGGAAGAAATGTAAACTGCCACATTGAGTACAGGAAAATTAATTGGAGATTGCGGGTAAATTTGATTTTAAACACTTTTTGGGCTTCCCAAACCTAATCTTGTTTAAAACTGTTAATTGCAGTCTTGTTAGTTACAAGCCAGTGTTTTTAAGTCCCCAGGAGGGGATTGACTGGGGGAGGTACATAAAGAGATGAAGCAAGCCCAGACACTAAGACTGTAACTATGATTTCAAAACCTGGGTTTATTCCTCAAATTGAATTATTTTCTTTTTCATTTTAAAGAGTACATTGGCACACCTGCACCTCCCCTTGCAGTTAATTGCAGTCTGATGCCAAGAGGCACCTCTTTATTAATTACCAAATAGTCTGTGTGACCAAGGACTAACATTTATCAAGTTACTCAGCACTGTCCTCACGGGCCTATATATTTAATACCTCCAAAGATATTTCCAGGATAGGCTTTGTATACTTTTGTTGGTTATTTAGAGTCCTGTGGTATGTTTGTGGTATAGGAATGTCATGGTAAATTGTTTTTCAATAAATATTTTGAAACTTAACGTTTCCATATGAAGTTTTTTTTTTTTTTAATCAATGTGTATCTTTTGGTTTTGTGCACACGTAACATTTCCTAGGATAAAATAAAGCAAATAACTTAAGGCCTCATCCTCTCTTAATTCAGTTTGAGCTCTACTTAGCTCACAGTGATCAAGCAATATGATAGTTAGAAGCCTAAGATCACAGGGTGATAATGTTATGTGGCAGCCAGTTTTTCTAAAAAAACATCGCTAGTTTCCCCTTATTACCACTGCTTTCATGTAGTTTTCTATAAATCTGTACACTTTGATTTAATCCAAAAACTGTAGGCTGAAAAAAGAGATTGACAGCTTGTTAGTGATATAACAAATAGTATGCTATTAATTCGGGTTGTAATGAAGAATAATACCCTAATGATTCTAAATGTGGGATTTATCCTTTTCCTGGGGATGTTTAAGGTAGGATAGAGAGGTGAATGTTACCTTGCTTTATGGGGTTAAAAAGAATACAAAGAAAAGAATGAAATGTACCTCACAATAACCAATAGGTTGCACAGATTTTTCACATATGGTGGGGTTGTGTGTAAGGGTGCCTAGACCAACTTTAAGATTTTTCTGGAAGTTCAGCAAAGTCATGTTAAATAAGGGGCCTTTGGTCTCATCCTTCCTGACTTTGATTTCTTCTCTTTTACCCAGTCTTTTTCCTAAAGTTGGTGCTACTCAGATTGGGTGCATCAGGGGGCTCTGTGATCCTCCTGTGCCACACAGATGGTCAGTCCCTCCTGCATCCAGTGTAATAGAACTGATGGGGCTCTTCAGACCATAGTTTTTATGGGTCCCCAAAGCTGACTTTCCCAAAGCTTTAGGACCCTTCTTGTCATCGAAGCTCTATCTCCTTGGTTAAAAACAAACTCACTGTTGGTCTGTAGTAATCTGTGTGCAGGTATGCACTTATTTGTGAAAATAAAAGATTTGACAAAGGCCTTTGTTCCTAGCCTGCTTGGGAAGAGTTCGTAATGTTGTGAAAATTAAGTACAGAGGATGTTACCTTATAAGTAAACAAGAGTGCCATTTGGTGGCTCCTTACATGCAAACAGAGCGCTGAACAGTCAACATCTAAAACACAACTGAAGCTTTTGGCCATACTTTACAAATTGAGAACGATGGTTTGCTTAGGTAGCAGGTATTCTTAACTGCCACTTGGTCTTTATCTTTTCCCTAGAATTCATAGCCTTGCTGCTTGCAAACTGTTCCCTTTCTGGATGAAAAAGTTACTACTGGAAAAATACTTATTTATATAAGTATGAACTTTTTTAAGAGTTTTATTTTTGCTTTAAAAATTAATGTATATATTTCACCTCTTGGCTTTGGAGGACCTCAGTTCTTGATAGGAAAGAAAAAATTTTTTTAATCGGACATTTGGATTATTCTCCAGCTTGAACCCTAGTAGTTGTATTGTCCACAAATCTCAGGAATGTGTTAGGCAGAAAACTGGTTTTACCCTGTCGGTGATCTGAAGGAGTGTGCTTATTAAGTAATACTATTCTTTAATTGCAATCCTAGGTATCTATAGCATGAGTGGCCTTAGTGAGTTTGTTGAAGTGCACATTTTTTTTCAAAAGTAAAATTTAAGATTAAAAATATATGCTATATATAGATCTCTAGAAAACCTGGTTTGTGGTGCACAAGTTAAGTGTTGGATCACTAAATAATTGTTGCAGGTACCATTTGTGTAACATTACTCATTTCTGTATATTCCTTTTATGGAAAGATATGTTGCCATGGTAACTAAAAACTTTTCAATTTAGTTCTACTTTTATGATGTGAATGAATGCTACATTTTATTAAATATTACCAAGTCAGTACTATTTTTATACTTTATTAAGCAACAGGGGATTTTAGTTTAATAAGCTCAAGAGCTCTTAATGAAACAAATTACTAACAGTTCTTTACATGAAAATCCCCACTAATAGTGCCACAGTAATTTCTATAGAAATATCTAGGGTCATTGATAGATTTTTTAAGACAATTCTTCATTGTGTCAGAATGACCTTTCATATCATCCTTAACAAAAACTTGTAGTGCCCACCATTATTTGTAACCATTGAACCATACTAAGTATGTTTGTAACCAGCATTGTGATATATTCTGTACTTGTATTGCTAAAAATGAATTATTGACCTAATAAATATAGTGTTCCTGCATTCGTAGTGTATCTGTTTCCATTTCAGTTGTGATCACTTTTGGTCGGGACTTGGGATTATTGCTGCAACCTGTTTTTATTAGAGAACAGTGCAAGAGAAACTGTTGAAACTAGAACAAAAGTGTTCTTGTTTGAGAAAAATAAGATGGTACCAGCATCTGGAGATGGTACTTATGAAACTGCATTGGAAAAGACAGCAGTACGTTAATTAATGCAGGGGGTTTTAATCTTTACAAAAGTCACTACCCCGTTCTTTTCCCTGGTCTTCCATCTCTGAAGGGCAGGAGGCTGGTGCAGAGACCTGAGGAAGCTGTGCCGGCGATAGTGGAGAAACCCTGCGTCTGTTTCAGTTCCAGCTCAGCCTCTGAGCAGTAGGAATTTGAGGTACGTCATTATAAATAAGCCTCTTTGTGTTTCATTTCCTCGTATGAATGGTGGGGTCATATTAGGTCTTTAAGAAAATCTGCCATGGAACAGTATCGAATCATAAGCACACAGAACAGCTAGTGCCGGAAATGAAGCCACACTTTAAATTACTATAAAGAAAATTAACATTTTGACAAAATCCCACCTTCACTTTTAATAGCACTGGTTTGATCTCGCCTGCCACCTGCAGTGATAACTGACTTTTTCTTTTTACATTCCCATGACTTTGAGCATGCTGTTCTCTCTTTAATAGGGAATGCCATTTCCTGCTTAAACTTTTATTTATCTGCCAAGCTCGGAGGACAAGAAGCCTTCCCTGAAAGTTTGAGTTGCCTTCTCTTGGTACTTCAGCGGCATTTTATTTAAAATTTAAAGTTGGGCACCTGGGTGGCTCAGTGGGTTAAGCCGCTGCCTTCAGCTCAGGTCATGATTCCAGGGTCCTGGGATCGAGTCCTGCATCGGGCTTTCTGCTCAGCAGGGTGCCTGCTTTCCTCTCTCTCTCTCTCTGCCTGCCTCTCTGTCTACTTGTGATCTCTCTCTGTCAAATAAATAAATAAAATCTTTAGGGACGCCTGGGTGGCTCAGTTGGTTAGGCAGCTGCCTTCGGCTCAGGTCATGATCCCAGCGTCCTGGGATCGAGTCCCACATTGGGCTCCTTGCTCAGCAGGGAGCCTGCCATTCTGTCTGCCTATGCTTGCTCTCTCCTCCTCTCTCCCTCTGATAAATGAATAAAATCTTAAAAAAAAAAAAAAAAAAAAAAGACAAATAAATAAATAAATAAAATCTTTAAAAAAAAAAAACTTAAAGTCATTACCCTATAATCATATAACTTAAAGAATTAACACTTTCCAGCTTATAAGTGTTGCTGATTTGTGCATTTAACAAATTTTACATAGAATTTTCTCTGTAGCAGATACTATTCTAAATGTTAGCCAACCACACCCACTTATTTTATACACATTCATTTCTACAGTTAAAACTCAAAGCAAACTCAAACTCATCAGGATGGTTAGTACCAAAAAAATAGTGTTGGCAAAGATGTAGAAAAGTTGGAAACCTCATGCATTATTGGGAGAATTGTAAAAAAGGTACATCTGCAAGGAACAACAGTAAGATGGTTCCTCAAAAAATTAAAAATGGAATTACCATGTGATCTAGCAATTCCTCTTAGGGGTAGATATTCAAAAGAATTGAAAGGATCTTTGATTTGTATACCATGTTCATAGCATTATTCATGATAACCAAAATGTGGAAGCAACCCAAATGTCCATCAGTGGATGAATGGATAAACAAAATATGATACATCCATACAATGCAATATTATCTAGCCTAAGTAACATTCAAAATAATAATTAAGAAATTATTATTAATTAAATTAAAAAGGAATTTTTTTAAATTTTTTTTTCTAAGATCTTATTTATTCATCAGAGAGGGAGAGGCAGAGGTAGAAGCAGGGCCCCCATAGAGCTGGGAGCCGGATATGGGACTCTCAGGACCCCAGGATCAAACCCCCAGCCAAAGGCAGACACTGAACCAACTGAGCCACCCAGGTGCCCCAAAAGGAAGGAATTTCTATCACATGCTACAACGTTGAAATTTGAGGGCATTACGCTAAGGTGATGCAAGCCAGACAAAAAAGGGAGGGGAGAGTATACTGTATCTACTCTAAGTATGATTCTACTTACATGATTTATGTGGTCAGACTCAGAAAAAGAATGGTAGTTGTCAAAGCTGGGAGGAACTGAAAATGAGTGGTCACTTAATGGATATAGAGTTTCAGGTTTGCAAAATGAAACAGTTCCTGGAGATTTGTTACACAACAATGGATATAATACTACTGAACTGTACATTAAGATGATACATTTTGTGAGTTACCACAATTAAAAGTTATTGGATGGGGCGCCTGGGTGGCTCAGTGGGTTAAAGCCTCTGCCTTCGACTCAGGTCATGATCCCAGGGTCCTGGGATCGAGCCCTGCATGGGGCTCTCTGTTCAGCAGGGAGCCTGCTTTTTCTTCTCTCTCTGCCTGCTTCTCTGCCTACTTGTGATCTCCATCTGTCAAATAAATAAATAAAATCCTTAAAAAAAAAATTGGACATTGGGGAGGGTATGTGATATGGTGAGTGCTGTGAAATATGTAAGCCTGATGATTCACAGACCTATACCCTTGGGGCAAATAATTTTTAAAATGTTAAAATCATAAGACAAACTCTCCAATTGCATAAGCAGTTATATAAGATATGATAAAGTACCCTGGGGATAAAAATATGTTTATAAGAAATAAAAAATTTAAAAAAAAGAAAAGAAAAATAGGACAAAAAAAAAGATATGATAAAGTTGGAAAAAATCTGAATGATCACTTCCATTCAGTGCCTTGATAAAACGTAACTGCAATTTATTTACTGGATTAGAACGTTGATAGAACATGCCAAACGAGTTATATTTAAATTCCTGTTCAGCATACAAGCAAGAGCTGCTAAAGAGTATTTTTCTTTCCTGTTACTGGCTGTCGTCACAGCACACATTCTGTATTTGGTATGTTGGGGTCAGAGTAACGAAATTACACAAGACCAAACAAACACAAGAGTCACTTAAAAACCAACCTTAGGGGCTCCTGGGTGGCTCAGTGGGTTAAGCCTCTGCCTTTGGCTGGGGTCATGATCTCAGGGTCCTGGGATGGAGCCCCACATCAGGCTCTTTGCTCAGCAGGGAGCCTGCTTCCCTCTCTCTCTCTCTCTGCCTGCCTCTCTGCCTACTTGTGATCTCTGTCAAATAAACAAATAAAATCTTTTTAAAAATAAAAACCACCCTTAGGGGCGCCTGGCTGACTCATATAGTAGAGCATGTGATCCCTGATCTTGGTGTCATGAATTGGAGCTCCACTTTGGATAAGAGATTACTTTAAAAACCAACAGGGGCATAGATGGTTCATTCGTTAAGCATCTGCCTTTGGCTCAGGTCATGATCTCAGGGTCCTGAGATTGAGCCCTGCATCAGGATCCCTGCTCAGCAGGGAATTTGCTGCTCCCTCTGCCTCCCACCCCCGCTTCTGTGCAAGCTCGCTCGCTCTCAAATAAAATATTTTATAAATAAATAAAGTCAAGTTTTATCTGAAGGTGAGAATTCTAGAGAGGCAGGGTGCTTACAATGAGAACAAGGACTTAAGAGTCCGGAGGATGGGCGCCTGGGTGGCTCAGTGGGTTAAGCCGCTGCCTTCGGCTCAGGTCATGATCTCAGGGTCCTGGGATCGAGTCCCGCATCGGGCTCTCTGCTCAGCAGGGAGCCTGCTTCCCTCTCTCTCTCTCTGCCTGCCTCTCCATCTACTTGTGATTTCTCTCTGTCAAATAAATAAATAAAATCTTTAAAAAAAAAAAAAAAAAAAAAAGAGTCCAGAGGAGCTGCCTTTTTACTAGCTGGGAGAATGTAGGCAAATTTCTGACCTTGACTCCTCACCTTTCAAGTGAAAAGGACACTAATTGTCTCTTGGATTATTATGAAGATTAACCAAAAATGAATGCAGTGCCTGAGTCACTACTACACCCATTATAGACATTGTGGAAATGTTAGTCCTTTCTCCCTCACTAGAGGATTGTGGAGGCAAAGGAAGAGGAGCATGGAAACTTTTCTTTTACTAAATAACGTGATGATGCAGCATGCTTAAGCCAGGGGATTCCATCTGCCAGGGTGACACCTTGTAAGACTCAGCTGGTACCTAGCATCATAGCAGTTACTTAGGATTTTGAGAGTAAGTAGGGTTAAGCTAAGCTCTTTGGTTTCAGGTCAGGTTTGTGGAGGAAGAGTGTTAGGTAGATTGTGTCCTTTAGAAGGTTGGTTTCAGTGACAGAGAAGTCACTAGAGGTAAGAAAGGTAGAAATCTCAGAGAAGTTGGAGGAGGGAGTCTATCAAAGCCAACCAACATTTCCAGGAAGGTCACAGTTCACTAGTACGACCCAGGACAGCATGGTAGTACGGAAAGATTCACTCAAGCCTAAGATTGCCCTGGGTCCTCAGGGATCTCTTTGCCCCTACAGACATCCCATATCTCTTCCTTAACGTCTCCCTGATGACTTATGTCCTAGAGACATCTCTAGTGTGCTTTAGGATATAGACTCTGGAGCTGCACTAGAATCCTACATCTGCCATTTACTAGCAAAAAATGCAAGCAGTACAGCAGTGTCCTTGCCTCTGGTCATCTCAAAGCCATAGATAGCACCAGGCTCTCTGGCTGCAGACTCCCAGGGCCAACTTGAGAATTTAGGAAACTACTCCTACACCAGGAGAAGCTTATACCACAAGGGGGTGGGGTGGGGTGGGGAGGAGTTGGGGAGAGTGTTAAATGAGCTCACACAAACTTTAGGGAAAATGCCAAGAGGAGACTATGAGATCCTGTTTCTAGCCATACTTCCACAGAGCAATAGTGAAAGGAGGGGAGGGAGCCCCATGCGGTGGAATGGGATTGATAAACTGACATGGAAAACCAAACAATTTTTTTTTCTTTCTCTTACAGGTGATATGTATTAACTATTGGAAAATGCTAAAAAGTCTTTTTAAAAAAACAAAACACCTTAAGAAATAAAAAATTACATGAAAATGAAAATACAACAGTCCAAAATCTTTGGGATGCAACCAAAGTGGTTCTAAAAGGAAAGCTTGTAACTACAGGCCTACCTCAAGAAAGAAGAAAAATCTCAAAACCACCTAACGATATCCCTAAAGGAGCTAGAAGAACAACAACAAACAAAACTCAAGCCTTGCGAAAGGAAGGAAATAATAAAGATTAGAGCAGAAATAATGAGACAGAAACTAAAACAAACAAAACACAATAGTGTTTTCTAGTTCAGTGAAACTAGAAGCTAATTCTTCGGAAAGATCAACAAAATGGATAAACCTCTAGCCAGACTCCTTAAAAAAAAAAGAGGACCCAAATAAAATTACTAATGAAAGAGAAGAGGTAACCACCACCACCACAGAAATAAATTGTAATGGGCTATTACAAAAACCTAGATGTTAACAGATTGGACAATTAAAAGAAATGGATAAATTCCTAAAAACATATAACCTACCAAAACTAGAAGAAATAGAAAACTTGAACAGGCCAATCACCAGCAATGAAACTGAATCAATAATCAAAGAACAAAAGTCCAGGACCAGATGGCCTTACAGGTGAATTATACCAAACATTTAAAGAAGAGGTAATAACCCTTCTTCTCAAATTTCTCAAACTATTCCAGACAATGTAAGAGGAAGGAAAACTTCCAAATTCATTCTGTGAGGCCAGTATAATCCCAATACCAACCAGATAGAGACATCATAAAAAAAGAACTACAAGCCAATATCTCTCATGTATGTAGGTGCAAAAAGCCAAATCCAACAATATATTAAAAAATCAATTGCTCGTATTGCATGGAACACTGGGTGTGGTACATAAACAATGAATTCTGGTACACTGAAATGAAATTTTAAAAATAAATAAAAATTTAAAATCAATTTCTACAATCAAGTGGGATTTATTCCCAGGGTAGCTGGCAAGGGTAGCTTAATATTTGCAAAACAACATAATACATCACATCAATAAGAGAAAGGATAAAAACCATATGATTATTTCAGTAGATGCAGAAAAAGCATTTGATAAAGTACAGCTTCCATTCCTGACTAAAAAACAACAGCAATAACAAAAAACCTCTGCAAAGTGAATAGGTCTAGAGGGAACATATCTCAATAAAGGCCACTTAGGAAAAAACCCATAACCAACATTAAGCCCAATGGTGAAAAACAGAGCTTTTCCCTTAAGGTAAAGAACAAGACAAAGCTATCCACCCTCACCACATTTATTTAACATGGTACTAGAAGTCCTAGTCATAGTCAGACAAGAAGAAGAAAGAAAAGGCATCCAAATTCGTAAGGAAGAAGTAAAACTATTTGCAGATGACATGATACTGTATATAGAAAACCCTAAAGACCCTACCAAAAAAAAAAAAAAACTACTAGAACTGATAAATGGATTCAGTGAAGTTGTAGGATAGAAAATCAATGTACAAAAATCTATTGATTTTCTATTGGTTATTAGATTAATTATATAGATTGATCTAATTATATAGATTAATCTATATCTAATTATATAGATTGATCTAATTCTATGTATTAATCTATAATTATATAGATTAATCTAATTATATAGATTAATCTATATAATTAATAATCTATAATCTAATAATCAATAGAAAATCAATAGATTTTTGTACATTGATTTTATATCCTACAACTTCACTGAATTCATTTATCAGTTCTAGTAGTTTAATATAATTAGCTTAATCTATAGATTATTAGATTCTATTGATCAATAGATTAAAAATATATTGATTATTTATTTCTAGGACTAGAAATAAATTTAACCAAGGAGGTGAAAGACCTGTATTGTGAAAACTGTAGAAGACTAATGAAAGGAATTGAAGATGACACAAAGACGTAGAAAAACATAAAATTAATTTCTTAATTAAAAATGGAAAAAACATTCCATACTCTTAGGTTGGAAGAACAAATACTATTAAAATGTCTATACTATCCAAAGGAATCTACAGACTTAATGCAATCTCTTTGAAAATAAAATAACGTTTTTCACAGAGCTAAAACAAAGAATCCTAAAATTTGTATGGAACCACAAAAGACCTCAACTGCTTTGACTAAAGCAATCTTGAAAAACAAAACTGGAGGCATCACAATTCCAGATGCATGTTATATGACAAAGTGGTAATAAAAAGTATGGTACTGGCATAAAAATAGACACACATCAGTGGAATAGATAGAAAACCCAGAAATAAGCCCACAATTATACGGTCAGTTAATCTTTGACAAAGGAGAAATGAATATCCAATGGGAAAAAGACATATCTTCAACAAAGGGTGTTGGGAAAACTGGACAGCCACATGTAAAAGAGTGAAATTGGGCCACTTCCTTTCACCAGACACAAAAATAAATTCAAAATGGATTAGGGGCACCTGACTGGCTCAGTCTGTACAGTGTGGAACTCTTGATCTTGGGCTTGTGAGTTCAAGCTGGGTGTAGAGATTGAATGAATGAATGAATGAACATTTTTTAAAAATCAAGAGTCATACCCTACCAACTGAGCCAACCAGGTGCCCCTTACCATGTACTATTTTGTTATAGTAGTATATTTTTCTCCTTTTTCATCAAAATTCTACATGGAGGGGCACCTGGGTGGCTCAGTGGGTTAAAGCCTCTGCCTTCGGCTCAGGTTATGATCTCAGGGTCCTGGGATTGAGCCCCACATCGGGTTCTCTGCTCAGCGGGGAGCCTGCTTCCCCCGCTCTGTCTCTGCCTGCCTCTCTGCCTACTTGTGATGTCAAATAAATAAATAAATAATCTTAAAAAAAAAAAAAAAACTACATGGACACAGATCAAAGGACCAGAACAGAATGTTCAGAAATAGGCACAAATAAGTCGGGAATTTAATGTATCATAAGAGTGACATTTCAAATCAGTGTAAGAAAGGTGGTTGGTTTTTTTTTTTTTTCCTATGTGGTGTAAACTATAAATACACTCCCACACGTGCAAGGACAACTGTTTAGCCATCTGAAAAAAGATATGTTGGATTCTTATTATACAATTTATACCAAAATACATTTCAGAGACCAAAGATTTAAATGTAAAAATTGAAACCCTAGTGCTAGAAGGAAAGACACGATTTTAAATATTCTCTGAGTGGGGGAAACCTTTCCAAGTCACAAAGAAACCATTAAAAGAAATACTGATAACTACATAAAAATAGAAAATGTCTGTATGCACAAAGGAAAAATCATAAAGTCAAAACACAGAAGCACTGCAGCCAGGAGATCTGGAAAGTCAGTATTTTCAGTTCAGCTGTACCAGCTCTAAGTTGCGTTAAGGAAGACTTCAGGGAAAATATCCATGTTCTCTAAGGGAGGGGGCCTTCCTTGAGGGCTGCCTAGCCTGGCTCTTGGTGAAGAGCCCTATACCCTACACTCCCTACAGTGGGGGTCCCTACAGTGGGACTACCCCCTAAGGCACCACAGGCCAAGGTATAATTGGGGGTTCCCACGTGGACACTCCACCTCCAAATAGCCTTCCCCAACTACCTGCTCCTCGTGTTCCCAAGTCCAGCTTAGAGAGTCATGCTCTGGGTAGGAGATATCTTAACTAAGACAATGCAAACTATCCTAGAACGAATACATTGAGTCTTGTGGGTTATTTGTGGGGCATGAGCATTTTGGCCAAGGGTGGGTGGAGCATGTGTCACGTTTTTTGGGAAGTATGCCAGCCAGGAGGCATTGAGTTTGAGTTCTAGTCCTGGTTCTGGCATTGACTTCCTGCCCAACCTCAGAGAAGTCAGCTTTTCTTCTTGGGCCTCTATTTTTCCCTCTGAACCAGAGTGGTTGGACTAAATACTCTAGGTTGGTCCATTTGTTCATTCATTCATTCTACAAATGTTTATTAGGTACCTACTATAGGCTAGGTAACTGCTGTAATTGCTTGGGACACAGTGATGAACAAAACAGTTGGAAAGTTCCACCCCTGTGGAACTTACATGTTAGTTAGATGGCATCAGTAAACACGAAATACAATCATTAAATTATATAATATTTGAAAGACTTAAGTGCCTTAGGAAAACAAAAACAGAATAAGGGATATTCAGAATGTGTGTGGGTGTTGGATTTAAAATGAGGGTACATGCTGGCTACACCAAGAAGGTGACTTTTTTTTTAAAAAGACTGATTTATTAGAGAGAGAGTTTAAGTGAAGAGGAGGGGCAGAGGGGAAGAGAGAAGCAGACTCCCCAATGATCAGGAAGCCAGATGTGAGGGTCAATCCCAGGACCTAGAGATCATGACCTGAGCCAAAGGAAGACACATTAACCAACTGAGCCACCGAGGCACCCCAGATAGTAACATTTGAACAGAGATTTGAAGGCAATAGCCAACTGGGTATCTTGGGAAAGAACATTCCAGATGGGAAACAGCCAGTGAAAAGGTCCTCAGGCAGGAGTGTAATTGTCAAGTATGAGAAAAGCAAGAATGAGGTCAGACAGGTAACAGAATGGACTATGGGGGTAGATCATAGTAGGTCTTGTAGGTCCTTGTAAAATCTTTGGCTTTTAGTCTACATGAAATGAAGAACACTTGGAGGGTTTTATTTCTGTGTTTTGGTATTTTTTTTATTTATTTATTTATTTATTTATTTATTTATTTATTTATTTATCTATTTGAGGGTGAGGGGATGGAAGAGGGAAAGAATCTCAGGCAGACTCTCCACTGAGGGCAGAGCCCCATACTGGCTCAATCCCTCACCCTTGAGATCATGCCCTGAGCCAAAACTAAGAGTCTGACACTTCCCTGACTGAGCCACCGGGGCACCCCTTAATATTTTTTAGAGCAGTTTTAGGTTCACAGCAAATTTGATCAGAAGACTCAGGAGATTTCCCGTACACCACCATCTCCACACATGCACAGCCTCCCTTATTATCCACACCCCCTACCAAAGTGTACGAGGACACGCCATCACCCAGAGTCTACTGTTTACACTAGGGCTCACTCTTGATGTTGCTCATTTTACGGATTTGGACACATGTATAATGACATGTATCCACTATTGTAGTATCACACTGAGTATTTTCACTGCCCCCAAAATCCTTTGTGATTGGGGCACCTGGATGGCTCAGTCCACCAAGCATCTGCCTTCAGTTCAGGTCATGATCCCAGGCTGGGGGATTGAGCCCCATGAACTGCATGCTCAGCAGGGAGCCTGTTTCTCCCTCTTCCTGCTGCTCCACCTGCTTGTCCTCTCTCTCTGTCAAATAAATAAATGAAATCTTTAAAAAACAAAACAAACACTTTTGTTCTATTGGAGGGTTTTGAGTGAAGCAATGTCCTGTGATCTTGTTCTTTGGAATCCTGAGATCCTACTAAACTTGAGGAAAGAGTTAAGACCAAGACTTGCCTATTTTGCCTTCAGGGGGCCTGCTGGTCCCCAGGCGGTATAAAGTTCCCCTCCTTCCCGGGGTCTGAGCCTCCGCACACATCCGGCCTCGGTTGGAAGAATAAGGCTGTAGAATCCCATCATTCCTCTAGGTGGCGGTGCTGCCTCACACACAGGGACATGTTCGCTGTTTTGTGTTCCCAGAACCACCGGTCCTTTCCCTGGGACCTTGTCAGTGAAACCGCTCAGGAGTGGAAAGAATTGGAGAGGTCCTCCATCATCAGGGACACCATCCAGCCTGCTCACCCTTCTCTGGCAAATCCTTGCTTTGTCAGAACCGTCAGGGGCCCTGGAACGAGGCCAACCCCCAAGCCTATACTCACACCTCGCTACTTCTGGGAGGCAAAGAGTGTGAAGACCAAGGAGAGAGCCGGGACCTTCTTTCCCTCTTTTTGCTTCTGAGTACTTGTTCTTCAAGTCTAGATTGATATTCATTTTGACACGTAGACACTGTGATGATAGTCCTGAATACGAATTGAGGGGAGGAGAAAGGGTCATGCACATATGGACACCATACACTGTTGCCTCAGGCAGCGTTCGGACTCTCCTGTGCTTGTGGAAAATGATTGCACTGCTTCCCCTCCTTGGAGCTGACCACCATCTACATAGTCTTTCCAGCCATATGCAAGTACCATTTTCACCTCCTCCTCCTCCTTTATCTCTCACCTCTGTCACCAAAAACTGTCCATTTTACCCTACATAATGTCACAGATTCACACCTCCCCGCTCTACACACATCTTCACTGCCTTTGTATATCCCCAGTGTAGCAAAAATGAAAAGCAAAACAAGTCAAAGAGGCGATATAATTGGAAGAAGAAGGCCACTGCATGAGGCAATAGGGAGAGGTGGGGACTGTGGTGAACCAGAAAGAGCAACTGGGAAACCTGAGCCACTGCAGCTCAGCCACAGCCCCGTGCCCTTCGTGCCCTTCGTGGGGAGGCACACCCACGTGTGGCAAGTCGTGAAAAGCCAGAAATCTGTTGCGGTTTGTTGTTTTTAATGTGGAATGTATCGAGTTAATATTGGCAACTGTTTTTTGTTGTTTCGTTTTACTGTTTTAAACAGTAAGTAGACCACAAGAGGGCAAACAACACACCAGGGGTCCGAATTTCGCAGGCAGCTGCTTATTTTGACCACGAGTTGGAACCATCATTCTAGCTGCAACTACTGATGTGGTTTCTCCTTGACTCTCTGGCTTCTTCCTCCTGTGCACTTTGCATGTGGTGGGGGAGGGGGCGGCAGAGTCTCTCCCCAGGCGCCAGGTCACACCAGCTCATTCCACTGCCAGTCGCCTCCCCACTCCACGGGCCACCCAGTATACCCAGAAGACCAAGAGCGGAAGATAGGGGCAGGCTGCCCGAATTCTCCCTCTTTCACTCCAGGCCAGCTCCCCTCCCTACTGCACCCTCCCTGGCACGCATCACTCCTTTGATACCGGCCTCAACCCACTGTAACCGCTCTCCTTGTGTGTCTCCCACACTAGATGGTGATGGATGGCCACGATGCAAGCGATCGCCTCTTATTCATTTGTGCTCGCGTGGGGCACCTGCCGCCCAGAAAGTATCTGGCAAGTATTCTTTTAATAAATTAAAAAAATGAATGAATGCATGATAACTGTTAATCAAGTACGGTGGAACTGTCTTAAGGATGTTTATTTCCCCACCCCATTTAGACATAACTAAGATCTGAACATCCTTTTGACAGACAGTTTTCGTCTTTCCCCTCCTTGGCCCCCAGCCCCCAGGGTGCAGAGGTGTTGAAGACAAGACCAAGTGCTCTGGGAGCCAGGACAAGCTGGCCCTGCACCCCGGCCTGGCTGGCTGTTCTCACGCGCAGGTCTCTGGAGTCTCGGGGGCTTCCTCAATCCTCTTCCTTCTGAGTTTTGTTTTTTGAGGAAGTTTCCTTAGAGAACCTGAAGAGGGAAGGTGACACAGTCCTGATAATATCACAGAGAATCTCAGTCTGTAACATGGAGGGCAAGAAGGACAAAATCTTATCTTCACTTGCAACTTCTGCCCCTTCCTCACAGATTTCTCACAGACATCCTGTGGCAGGGGAAGATGGTGTCGCCCCGATTTACAGATGAGGAATCTCACCCAAGCACAGAGCCCACCCTGCCCAAAGCCCTAGGCAAGTGAGGGTCAGAGTCAGGACTAGACCATGTTGCTTGACTCTCAGTCCTCCCCACACCTGTCTCAGCTTTCAGGCCCCAGTTCCCACGACTTGGCGGCCGGACTATTTGTGAACCCCACTGCCAGCTTTTTACTTAAAAACTGACTTTTGAACATGGTGCCAAAGAAACACCATGAAGGTTACCTTTAATATCACAGATGGACTGAGTGATTGATTGATCAAAACCCCTTCACGGCGGGCCCTCCAGACAGCATGGGCTTTGTCATGTAACACAATGTGAGGAACACAACCTGGTCTGTATCCCAGGAAAACAAATGGTGAACGGGACTTCATCAGGACTTTCGATCTAAAGTCCTGTTTATGCACAGAGGAACAAGCTTTTTAAAAATGCCAAAAGGAAGTAACAAGAGTCAAAAGTGGAACATTCTGCAGAACAATGGCCTGATCTCTTCAACGAGTCAGATTGTGAAAAGGGGAATTTTGTTGAGTTCAAAGAGATGGAAGAGATGTGACCAGGTGCAAATGCAGGAGTGGGAAATCGTTGCAAAAAATGTCTTGGGCTACTGGAAAAATGTGAATAAGAAGTACTTAATCCAACCATTAGATGAAAACATTGACATGGAATGCTGACCTAACTAACTGAAAAAAGCAAGTTCCAGTCAAAATCCTATGCAGTGAGGTCTCATTTGGCTAAAATACATGAATTTAAGTGTATAAAAAACATTTGGAAAGTGCTAGCAGTAGTGAGGACAATATATGTCTACATTTTCTTATTTTTGCCTATTGGTATTACTTACTTTCCATGCTCTGCTTATGTTTGTAAGAACAAAATGTTATTTTAAGAATTCCATGAAAGTCAACGTTCTTAGCCCACCCTCCAAGGCTTTTTCCTATTACGCCCCTGTCCTGCACTTCTCCAACCTGCTCTTTCATTCACCTCCAGGCCCAGACTATCTGCTCATCTCCCCTCACCTCTGCACACACCTTTCCTCCCTCTCTTTCCCTCCCTTATCCCTCTTCCTCTCCTCCTCTTGCCTTTCTTTAAAGCGGGTCCCAGAGTTACCTCCTCCAACCAGCCTTGTCCTACCCTTTGCCCTATGGCCTCGGATGGCTCATCTGTAAATTGTAAATTTGTAAATGGCTCATTGTGAAAGGGGGATAATACCCATCTCCTGAGGTTGTTGCAGGGGTTAGGGTTAGGTGAAATGAAGAGATACCAAGCACTGGTTTGGGAAAAGGTTAGCCCCAAAGCCCAGAGCTCGCTTTCCTTATGGGATTCATGAACTGCTGTGGCCTTGATGATGGGCTGGCCTTCATTTCACAATGAAAAATAGACAATTCATTGTGTATTTTGCTTCCTCAGTTTAAACTCTAGGCACCAGGACCAAGGGCCTTCATGGAGCCCAGACAGGGTTCTGAGCCTCGGTAATTTCTTGACTCATGCCTACTGCCCCTACTCCGTTTTCCCTCCTGCTCTCCCACTCAGGGCAGCTGTGACTCGTGGACAAGTCCCCTTGAGTGGCGCGGGCCTACATCACTCCCAGCTAGCCTGACCCTCAGAGGAGCACCTGGGGTCAATTTAGGACCACACCATGCGCTCCTACACCACCCTGTTTGCCTTCACTTTCTCCCCCAGTAGCAAAGCAAGAGCAGCTAACTGTGGTCCCAGAAGCCAGATACAGAAGCGGGAATGATAAGTGGCTTTGTTCCTCTGTGCACAAGGAGGGACCTTCATAGGTTCCAACCTTGGCTGGGATGCCTCACTGAAGAGCCCCTGTCCAGAGGCCCAAGCAGGGCAGTCGTGGCAGAGACCAAGGCTGCTGGCAAGGCCATTTTCAGGCCATCTGACTCAACTTTCTCCCCACTGTGGGAATGAACCTGTCCCTTAAACCATACCCCACCCAACACCGAGAGCAGGCTTCCTGCCTCTGCTTGGACCCTTCCTGGGAGTCCCCACCCCTGACTGCTAGAAAGCTGTCTGCTTCTAGTCCTATGGGAGAGTGGCTTCATTCAGACTGTTCCCTGAAACATTCAGGATCCAAAACATCTGTATCATGAGACCCCCAGAGGGAAGTCCTGCAGAACGCTGAGGGAAACACATCAAACTCTTGACCGGTCAGAGCCTTGGGGTATGGGTGATTTTCCTCTCTCCCCTTTTACACTTATCTCTACACTTCAAACTTCCTAGGATAAGCATCCCCAGTTGCAGCCCAGCCTCGGAGGCCCCTCCTCCAGGCAGGCCCCCACCCCTGTGGGCATTACCTGGCCCGCCCTGGGCCCCGGATGTGGGCTCCCCCAGCAGAGAGGCCTCTGGGCCAGGGGCCTGCATCTTGGACAGCCTCTCCTTCATGCCGCTGATGTTGCTGTGCAGGCCCCAGGCACTGCAGAGTTTGGGCAGACTGTCTTCCTGGTCGGCCAGCAAGGAGCTCTCCGGTGCGTCCAAGGGGCAGAACGCCACCTGCAATGGGCACGTAACGTTGAGGAGGGTGTGGAGGAGAGCGGCCCCCACCTTCCAGAGCCCCAGCCCTGCCCGTGAGAGAGGAAACTACTGCGGTCTGGCCGCCCCTCACCCCCTGCCTTGCCAGCTGGAGGAATGAGTCACAGAGTGGGGAGAGGCAGGACCCTGCGGACACTGAGGCCAGGCTGCCAACAGTTCCTTCCTGGGTGGTTCTTTAATATAAGTCCTCCTCCTCTATTTAGAGTGAAATATAGTGTCTTTATTTGCTTCAATTTTTTATTTAAATTCTAGTTAATATAACATAAAAAATAATGGTTTCGGGGTGTCTGGGTGGCTCAGTGGGTTAAAGCCTCTGCCTTCGGCTCAGGTGGTGGTGATCTCAGGGTCCTGGGATAGAGCTCCGCATCGAGCTCTCTGCTCAGCAGGGAGCCTGCTTCCCCCTCTCGCTCTGCCTGCCTCTCTGCCTACTTGTGATCTCTATCAAATCAATAAATAAAATCTTAAAAAAAAAAAACATGGTTTCCCTGGTAGGATTTAGTGATTCGTCACTTCCGTATAACACCCATTGCTCATCACAAGTGTCCTCCTTAATCCCAATCACCCATCTGGCCTGTCCCCCACCTCTCTCCTCCAGCACCCCTCAGCGGCTATAGTTCTCAATATCTCTGTATTTAAGAGTTCTCCATAGGTAAGAGTCTCTTATGGTTTGCTTCCCTCTTTTTTCCCCTTTCCCTGTGTTTATCTGTTTTGTCCCTTAAATTCCACATGAGTGAAATCAGATGGTGTTTTTCTTTCTGTGACTGACTTACTTCGCTTAGCATAATGCACTCTAGCTCCATCCATGCCACGGCAAATGGCAAGCTTTCCTTCTTTTGGATGGCTGATCTTATCATATATATCATATATTATATATATATATATATATATATATATATATATATATATATCACATCTTTATCCATTTATCAGTCAATGGACATTTGGGCTTTTTGCATAATTTGGCTATTGTTGATAATGTTGCTGTAAACATCGGGGTGCACGAGCCCCTTCAAATCATTTTGTTTCCTCTGGGTAAATACCTAGTCGTCGTGCAATTGCTGGGTCACAAGGTAGTATGTTTAACTTTTAGAGGAACCTCCATACTGTTTTCCACAGTGGCTGCACCAGTTTCCCTTCCCTACTGTGCATGGTGGTTCCTTTTTCTTCGCATCCTCACCAGCACCTGTTGTTTCCTGTGTTGTTAATTTTAACCATTCTGACGGGTCTGAGGTGCACCTCGTTGTCATTTTCCTATTTCCCTGAGGTGAGTGATGTGGAGCATCTTTTCATGTGTCCCTTAACCTAGAGTTAGAGTGTCTTATTTGTTTTTAATGAAACTACGGTATTTGTTTTAAAATCCTTGGCAAAATTAAAATCGAGAGCCTAAAAATATCTTTTGAAATTTTCCTGGCCAGTGAAACCCAGAAATCACTAAAATGTCAACACCTCATATTCAGAGCCCCTGAAAGGATCCACCCATTCATGTTCAGAGGAAGAAACAGAGACCTGAAGGGAGAGGGGATTTAGTTAAAGCCAGGTAGCTAGAGCGGGGAGCTGCAGTTAGAGCAGGGCTTTCCTCTGAACCCAGCTTTTCCCTTCATTTGCTGTGTGGTCTGGATCATGTTACTTTACAGCTCTTGTATAGAGCTTGGCCTCTTCATTTACACACTGTGGACACTACTTGTAATTACCAGGTAGGGTTGCTTTTGAGGATGACAGGAGGGAAAATAAAGTGCCTGGCACGGAGAAACGGTTATCTATGATTCTTATTTCGAACTCGTGATTCTCAAACGGTGCTCTGTGAACCCCTGGGGACACAAAATATTTTAACCTCGCTTACCCCCTGAAAAGTGGGGCCTACTCAAAGTGCAGGAGAGAAACCAATGGATTCTAATGAACCCAGTGTGAAAAGGTCATTGATGCAAATCTGAGGAAGCCACATACTGTACGATTCCAATTGTAGGATATGCTGGAAAAGGCAAAACCATTGAGACAGTTAAAAAAAAAAAAATCAATGGTTGCCAGGAGTTTGGAGGAAATGATGGAGGGATGACTACTGGAGCAGTTTTTCCAGTGAAACTATTCTGTATTATATTGTAATGGTGGGCACAGGTCAGTATGCAATCATCAAAACCTATCAGGGGTGCCTGGGTGACTCAATTAAGAGTTGGCCTTTGGCTCAGATCATGATCCCAGGGTCCTGGGATGGAGCCCTGCGTTAGGCTCCCTGCTTGGAGGAGAGCTTCTCCCTCTGCTCCCTGCTTATGCTCTCTTTCTCTGTATTTCTCTCTCTCTCTCAAATAGAGAGATAAATAAAATAAATAAATAAATAAATAAAATAACTGATAAAAATAAACAATTGATAATAAATAAAATTAAATAAGTAAATAAATAAAATCTTTGGAAAAAAAGAATCTATAGACGCACAACACAAAGAGTGGGCCCTAATGTAAACTATGGACATTATTTAGTTAATAGTGTGTCCTAAATAATGTGTCAATACTGGCCCAATGATGGTAATAAACATACCCCTCTAATGCAAGGCGCTAATAAGCGAGGGAAGCAGGAGGGGTTAGCATGCAGGAAATCTCTGTACTTTCTACCCAAATTTTCTGTAAACCTAAAAGGATATATATTTATATTTTAAAACATTCATTGATAGGTTTCAGACTCCATATTGCTACTAAGTAGCTGCCACTTGTTGGATTTTGGTGTGGTATCAAAGAAGAATATCCACAACTATCTAAAAATGTTAGTAAAATACTCTCTTCTCTAACTATATGTTGGTACAGGCTGGGCTTTTTTCTTCTCCTTCTCTTTCTCCTTCTTCTTCTTTTTAAAGATTTGTCAGAGAGAGAGAGAGAGCACACAATAAAGGGAGAAGCAGGCAGAGGGCAAAGCAGGCTCCCCACTGAGCAATGAGCCAGATGCGGGGCTAGATCCCAGGACCCTGGGATCATAACCTGAACTGAGGGCAGATGCTCAACTGACTGAGCCACCCAGGCATCCCAGGCTGGGTTTTCTTCATGTACTACAACCAAATCACATATCACAAGAGACTGCAGAAGCATCTGTTTTCTGTTAAGTCAGACACTAAAGAGATTTGCGAAAACGTCAGACAATGCTACTCTTCTTACTACATTTTTGTTTTGTTTTGTTTTGGAAAATATAGATATTTCTTGTAAAAACTATTTATGTTAAAATGTAACAGGGTCCTTGTTTTTCTTTTAAAATGGATTAGTGAGTACATATTTTGAAGTTTTTTCTTTAGTTTTAATTTCTAATAGGGCAAATATCAATAGCTATAACCTACATAAACAAATGCTTTTTGGGCTTCTCACTAGGTTTTTAAGAGGGTGAACATGACTTGAGTCAAAAATGTTTGAGAGTCACTGTTTCTGAGCAAAGCCAGGCCAGCTTCTGTCAATAGTGATTTGAGCCTTCCCCAAGCTGGCTGAGCCTCTCTGTCTGGCCTCCACCATCCCCACCCAAAGCTCCTCAGGAATGTCCCTGCACCTGTCCACCTCAGAGTGTGGGTGTGGAGAGCTACCAAGAACTTGAAGCCAAGCCTCTGCCCTCTTCAGCCCCTTTGCCCCCTGTGGGGGTCTTCCTGAGGCATTGAGTGTGGAAACAAGTCAAGGGCTGCTGGCAGTATGAAAGGGCCCCCTCAGCCCCAGGCCTCCCCCCCAAAATCCAAGAACACACCAGCCAACCCTCAGCTGGGCCCGGGAGGAGCTTTCCTGAGCGCCTCACCAGGAACTTCGCTGTCTGGTTGCTCTTGGTGTACTTGTAGAGCCTGCGAAGTTGTTTTGCCTCCAATTCTGAGAATAGAGAAACAAATCGCCAGAGCATCCTGCGGGGGAGAAACCAAGGCTGAGGGAGGCAGAGCACAGGCCCTCTCCCTTCAGTGTCTGTCTTGTGTCCAGGACCCACCCAGGGAGAAACAGACCATGTGCTGCCTCCTTGGGTTTGGTCAGGGACATGGAGAGCTGGAGATTTGCTAAACCTTGAACTCCCCATCTTGCAGCAGTTGTTCAATGACAGGGTCAAGAGAGTTCTTTGTCCACTGTGTGGGCAAGCTGTGTGAATCAGCTCTGCCCTGAATAACTAGAGGACCCTCTTCTCTCCACCCCTTCTTCACCAAGCTTGCTCCAGGATCCTCACTCTTTCACATAAAGATGAAATACTCTGGGAGTTGACTGAGCTGTGTCCTTGAATTGGCAGGGCCCAGGAATGGCTATAGTGGGAAGGACAAGGAGGCTGCCCTACTTCCTCCAGTGCTTGATCTCCCAGGTTCGGCAGTAGTGCTGCAGAAAAGTGTTGATGTGGTCCCCTAGGACCAGCAGGCTCTGCTTCATGTACTTTAGCTTCTTCTTCTGGGGAAGGTCCCTGGGCAGGTGCAACTTTCGCAGAAACTTCTTCAGTGGCCTTAGATATTCTTTACACTGTGGAGGCAACAGGTGATGTGAGAGACCATAGAAGAAAAAAAGAGGCAGATGGGCAGCCCCAAGCAACCAGAAACCATTATGGGCCAGGAAGTGTTAAGTGGGTTAAGTAAGGAGGCTCTTGTCAAAGTCTTACCCCACTTCCTTGCCAAGGCCGTGACAAGTGGGACAGAAAGTATGGGTCTGAGGCCTGCCAATTTCCGACTCAGGTCTCCCAGCCTGTAGGAGGGACAGAGTCCCTTACTCACTATTTTGAAGGTGTCCTGACCCAGGCCCTTGGCATGGCGTATAAGTGAGCTCCCAGTGGAGGTGGTGCCAGAGCTCTTCTCTAAGCAGGGTACATCTGTCACCTAGGAGGAGGCAGGGGGCAGCAGTCAGCTGGGGGGTTTAGATGAGTGCTTCTCAGGGGGCCAGTGCGAGACAACCAGTGGTCCAAATTCCAGTCAAAGCCCTTCTCTGTTTTCCCTAGGACCTCTTTCTTGGCCCAGCCTGGAGGCAAGGAAGCCCTCAACAAAGAAACCCATCTGTGAAGATCCCTGCTTAGAAAACCTAGAATGCCCTACCCATTTCTTTTATAATCTTTAGAGCACAGTATTGTAGCTACTTTTGCAAAGCACTTGATAAACATGAACTCATTTTATTCTCACACAAATTCTGTGAGGTGAACTATCATTATTCCTGGTTATAGACGAGAATACTTTGAGGCACCAAGAGATTGAAGGGACACCTTGGGGGAATGAGCAGGGAGTCATTCACTCATTCATTCTGCGAACATTTACTGAACACCTAGTCCTAGGCCTGCCTCTAAACTTTAGCATCAAGCCACAGTAATGTGCTTGGTTGTGTGATGTGAGTGGTGTGTTGGTACTTGGGAAAGCATGTGATGGTGATGGTAATGAGAAGGAGCTTTCTGATAGGAAATGTGGGGCCAAAAAACAAACAAAAAACAAAAAACCCCAAAAAACCTGAAAATTAATTAAGACAAAGTGGCTGTAAAATAATACTTGAAGTCAGAGCACAGGATTAGACTGACACAGTAGAGTTTGCACCTGACTTTGCAAAATCCTCTCAGAAAAGTGAGGATTAATTCCTGCCTGTGTTCAGGGGGAACAAGGAAGACCCAGGCCCAGACCACTCTGAAGGCAGAGACCAGGGAAAGGGAGGAAGGCAAACAGAATGAGTATGGAACCTGGGCTTCTCTGGGCCCCAGAGCGAGGGGACTTGGGCAGATCGACTCCGTAAACACACCACTCACACCACACAACCAAGCACGCAGACCATAACACAGGTGTACACACACACATGCAGACACATATACAAGCACTTGTGTCTGCACAACCAACAGTCATCTTGCCCTGAATATATGTCTTCGATAAACATCTGTTTGAATGAATTAACCTCTTGTTCCTTTGGTCTCCTGCTAGCTCATACATCACCATCTTTTCTTCTTCTTTTCTTCCCTGAATTTCATGTTCTCTGCTTTCCAAGACCAGCCCCTCAAGGACCCTCCTTTCTTCCTTCCCTCACCGACCTAGCCCCATTTCACCTTCTTTGGTGGCTTGTCCCCTTCAGCCCCTTGCCCATCTGAGGCCTCCATCTCAACAGGTGCACTGGTGGCCTTCAGAGTGATGCTCCTTCTGTCCCCTCAAGCTTCTGACCTACTGCTTCTGTGACCTGAGTGTCTCAGGGAGTGAGCAGGTTGGCTCCAGAACTCAGAGCCAAAACCATGGCAACCACCAACACAGCTCCCCTCCCCCTCCCATGCCCTTGTTCTTGGGGGTGGCCCACCAGCCACCTCCTTCAACTGGGAATGGATGGGGGTGGCCACCAGCCACCTCCTTCAACTGGGAATGGATGGGGGTGGCCACCAGCCACCTCCTTCAACTGGGAATGGAATTCGGGAAGCGAGCAAGATGTGCTGGGTAGACCCAGGACTTTGTCAGAGCTCCCCACGGGCCAGGAGGGGCTGGAACCCTTTCTCTCGGGAGATACCGGTGATTGTGACCCCTGGTAAGACCTTTGTAGTGATTTTCCTGCGTGTGTTTCACTCATGACTCCTCAGTTACACCGTGGGTTCCCCGAGATGAGGGCCATGGTTTTTAACGTTTCTTTCTGGTTTGGGGATGAAGGTCTAGAGGGTGCTCGGAGAGAATGGAATACAGTAAGCCTCTACGGAGACCGGTCTTCTCTTTTATTCCTCCGTAGCCTCCGGGAGGTTAATAAGCCAGTTGTGTTGGGCGTTGGTTGAACGGTGATAGCGTTTTTAGGGAGGTTGCAAAAAAAAAAAAAAAAATGCAGTTGAGCCTCACAACAGTCTTCTCTGATGTGGGTCCCCGCAGTGATCCCAGTTCACAGAAGAGGAGCCGAGACGCAGAGAAGTCCGATGACTTGCCTCAGGTCCAAGGCCACTCAGTGGGGCGCGGGGCGCCGGGTCAGATCCGGACCGCCCTAGCCTTCCCACCCCCTCTCCCCGCCCCCGACGCCGCCGTCGGGGGATCCAGGGCCGCGGGAGGCAGTGCAGCCGCTTGAGCTGGGGCGTCTGGCTGGCCCGCTGAGCCCGGAGGCGCTGGGAGGCGAGCAATCCCAGCCCGACCTCGCCCCCTAACGCGGCCCTCGCGTCCGATCGCCGCCTCCATAGGCGCACGGCGGGGTTCGGCGCGGATGAGACCGTTGCAGCCTCCGCTTACACAGCCTGTATGTTCTTCCCGAGGGCGCTGAGCTCCACGTCCCGTTTCGTTCCCCCTCCAAGTCCCTACTTCCCGCTCCTCCCCTGCCTTCGCCGGCACTCGGTCGCAGCGCGGTGGCCAACGGAGCCGGGCTGGGATCCCCACCCCGCCCTGCGAAGTCCTCCCAGGCCTGCCTCTCTCTCTCTCTCATTCTCTCTCTCTCTCTCTCATTCTTTCTTTCTTTCTCTCTCTCTCTCATGCCATCTGGCGGCGGTACCCGCACACGACAAGGACACTGTGGCTGGGGACAGGCCCCGGGGAATGTGGCTCTTCTCCAAACTGGAAAGCCTGTTGTGCTGAGATTAATCCAGGACTCTTTTGTGGCTATTAAGAAGGAAATTGTATTGGCAAGAGTAAGGGAAAGGGGGCTCTCTTATACACTTCAGCTGGGAACAACTCAGAATGTTAAATGTACATTCCCTTTGGCCCACAAATTCTACTGCTAGGAGTTGGTCCTAGGGAAAGATGATGTGTGCAAAGAGGACTGTTACAGTGGTGACAATTTGGAAACAATGAGATGCAATCAGTAAGAAAGGGCAAATAAGTTGTGGAACACCAATACTTAAAAATAGTACTCTTATTAAATAGTAAATAAAATTAATTTTAAAAATACTACTGAAATACTACTAATTATTAAAATATTACTCTATATCTACATAATACTAATTAAAATTTTTTAAAAGTTACTACTTTATATTTAACGATGTGGAAAGAACTAAAAATACGTGTCTGAGATGATTGTTTTTGGAAGTATGTATTTATATATGCATAGGAAAAAAGTCTGGAAGGATACACTTCAAAATATAAAGGGTGATTTTTCACCTTTTTTGCATATTGTCTGCATTTCTAAAAATAACATGCTTTACATGTACAGTCAGGGAAAAAAAGGAGAGCTGAGTCTGTTTTTAAAAGTTACTCATAAGGAATAAATAACATCATTAAAAATGTCATATAATGCTAAGTTAAAACACACAACACAAATGAGTATTACATTATAACTCAGATAAGTTGACATGAATATGGACTAAGACTGGAAGAAAACAGTAAAAAAAAGAAACAAGGAATTGATTATAGATATTATATAATCTATTCCTCCTCTGCCCCAAATAATATTTACAATTCAGAAGGGGGAAGTAAGTCAGAACCTCAAAATTAACCTGTCCTTGCCTTCTCCCTCACCCCACTCCATTTCTCCTTTTCCCTCCCAGAGCCTCCACCAAGTCCTAGACTCTGGGTGCCTGTCCTGTTCCCATAATGGTTTTATTATTAGCATAGGGAGTAGCCTGAAGAGGCAATTGAGCCTACCAGCAGCTAGGAATAATGACTCAATACTCAACATTAAAACAAAAGTCCATTGTCTTTGGGAGACATTCTCCAAAATCCAATTGGTTAGCATAAAATGACACTCTAGAGCAAGTCAACTCACTGAACAGAGTCATTCCTCCAATCTTTAATTTAAAAAACTCTAAGTGCCAGGTACTTCAGGCAGGTAAGTTGGAAAAGTGAGGATGTTAATCTGTTCACCCTCTACTATATGCAGGATGGTATATTCCTTGATGGCAATGGGCTGGCTTCACAATCATTATGTCTCACCCCTATGCTCTAGGGACAAAAATCTTGTTGTATGCCCTAAATTCAGGGAAAATGACTCTTGGCATCTACTGCCCATACGTCCTCTCATAAACTTAAAGATCTTTCCATATCTCTCTCTCTGGGTTAGACAGTGACTCAGAGACTTTTTATTCCCCTAAAGGACTCTCTCTATCCTTTTCTTTAATAAGAAACCCAAGGGTATCTTAACATTGCAAAAGAAACCCCTTGACCTTGTTCTGAACTATCTAATTAGAATTGTATCAAGTCTGCAAGAAAATGGGGGGGGGGCATTCAAATTCACACCATAGTTGGAGTGCTGGATCTAGAGGAAATGTGACAGTTCCCAGCTGAAGGTCAAAGCATCCCTTGGCATAACCCAAAACCATGAGTGACTCTATTACTACCTAAGGCAGAGTCTCTTGCCATGGGGTCCACCGATAGGCCTTGGGGAGTCAACAAACCCTTTGAAACTCTTAACTAGCTCCTTAAGGATTTATTGCCTCCATCAGGTAATCAGAGAGATTTGTTGCCCTAAAGAAGTTAAGAACCAAAGATCTAAGAGATTTAATCTAAGGGTGTAGACCTTCTCGTTATGGGTGGGTCTTTAAATCTGAGCGCATGGAAGCACACAAAAGGAGGTCATCTGAGAAATGCCAGAAACACATCGATCTGGAGAGAAAAAGGATAAAGGAAGAAGGCAAGGGTATTTTAGGTCTAACTAACCATATTCCAGACCTGGCCCAAGAAACCAATGACTAAGGAGAAGGCCAGTGGGACCCCTGACCATGTCCAGTAAAGGTGACTTACTGCACCCCCTGCCAGCAGCCTGAGCCAGCGGGAAGGAAGTTCCCCCTGCACTAATCTGGGGGCAAGAGCCTGTCAGGGCAGAGCCTACAGGCGTGACCCCTTTCTCTCTCACCCTGGCAGGACACAGGCCCATCTCTGCAAGCCGATCAGCAGCATCTGTTCATCTCCTCTCAGAATAGTTCTCAAAAATATTTGGCACTTTTTTCTTCACTCCTATCTGCTATTTACTGTAGTTTTCCATTTATGGAGCCCTGCTTTAATTTCACTTTGGGTTTTTTTCTTCTTTTTTGTAGCAATGTTTTAATTTGGGCTTTATGTGCTCTAAAAATATCTTGTCAGGATATCAAAATAACACCACAGAATGGCAAACTTGTAACTTCAGAGCATGTTTCTAAACAATTTAATGATATGCAAACTTCTGAGATGGTGTTAAATTGCTGGGCCTAATGATTTCCACTCGCCCCTCTCTGGAAAGTGTTCTTTCCTAAGATGGGAGGCAGGGAGATGCGCAGGAGAGAATTGTATGGCCAACAAATATTGGAGCTGGGAAGGATTTTGGAGAGAAAAAAAAAATATGCCGCCCCGAAATTTGCTACAAGTCCTACGAGTTCTCCCCAGAGGACTTACTCTTACCACCTCTCCTCTAGGGCACCAGAGTTGTACCCCCTGCCTTTGGCCTAGGTTTGGTGATACTGGAGAGTGGGGGCCTAATATCAGGTGTTTCAGGCTGAGAAAAATTCTGATGAGAAAAATTACCTCACCTCAGACTTTCAGATTCAGAATTTCCCAGGAGGGCCTGGGAATCAATACTTTGATATGTCCCAGCCACTCATCAGACAAATTTGGAAGATGCTGTGTGGTGATATGAATCCCAAATTGGCCCTTGTTTAGATCGAATTGGGTAAATTATGGACTCTCCAGTGTTGTGTGAGAGCTAGCTCTAACAGACTCATGAGAGACAATTATTAAATTTTTAGGAATTTTGCCAGCTGTTTGTTAAACACAGACATTATTGCATGTTATTGAAAGCAGGGACTCAAATACATACTTGTACATTAGTATTCATAGCAACATTATTCACAGCAGCCAAAAGGTGGAACCAGCCCAAATGTCCATCAACAGATGAGTGGATAAACAAAATGTGGTATATCCATACAGTAGAATTTTATTCAGCCATAAAAAGGAATGAAATTTTTATATATGCTGCAATATGGATAATCCTTGCAAACATTGTGCTAAATGAAATAAGCCAGATACCAAAAAACAGAATATTATACGATTCTACTTATATTAAATATCTGGATCAGGAAAATTCAGAGAGATAGAAGTAGAATAGAAGTTACCGGTATCTGGGAGGAAGGAACAATAATTACAGAGTTTCTGTTTGGGGTGATAAAAAAGTTCTGGAAATAGATATAATGGTAGCTCTACAAAATTGTAAGTGTACTTAATGCCACTAACTTGCACATTCAAAAAAGGTTGAAATGGTAAACTTGATGTTATGTATCTTTTGCCACCATTAAAAATTAATTCTGTAAAAATAAAGTTAAATATCAACTTAAAATTAAAGAAATCACATTGAAGACAAAATAATATTCAGCAGTCAGCCCTTCCTGGTTATTTTTCCACATTTAATGGTTATCTTTGCACTGGCGGTTATTTCTGTCTGTTGCACAGGTGATGTAGGAACACTGTGTAACCGTGTGCTGCCGAGCATTTCTTCCCAGCTGCACATGGAGTTGTGATACATTGGTGACAGAACGTCAGTGCAGAGGCAGTATTTATACAACAGAAATTAAAACCACTACAAATCAGTGTCTTCTTCTCCTCACCAAACTGTTCATTAAGCATTTGCCAGCATACCACTCTTCACAAACCATAATTTCCTCAATGGCAAAAAGGCAATAACAAAACTTATCACACAGAGTTCCTCTGAGGATTGAAGATAGTTCATTGTGTGAGTGGATGGAGGTTGACTTAAACTGATAACTGATTGTGGCAATGATTTCACCATATATATTCATATAATCATATGTATCATATATATATTATATATATAGTCATTATGTCGCACACCTTAAATAAATACAATGTTATATGTCAATTGAGAATTAAAATTTTTTTAAAAGATTTTTCAGGGGAGGGGCACTTGGGTGGCTCAGTGGGTTAAGCCTCTGCCTTTGGCTCAGGTCATGATTTCAGGGTTCTGGGATCAAACCTCAAGGGGCTCTCTGCTCAGCAGGGAGCCTGCTTCATCCTCTCTCTCTGCCTTCCTCTCTGCCTACTTGTGATCTCTCTCTGTCAAATAAATAAATAAAATATTTTTTTTAAAAAGGCCCAGGGGAAAGGTCCCACCAGTGTGCCTGCCACAAAGAAGTGTTTGGTTAACTTTCACCTTTCTCTAGAGACCATGAGCTCCCTGAAGGCAGAACCCCACTCAAATTAGCTTTCGGTCCTCCAAATCTCTATTTTAGGAGCTCAATAAATGTTTGTTGAATTGAATACATGAAAAAATGGATGGCTGTTCCCAAGACAAATGGAGAAAAATGTTGTTGTCTTAACAGCAAGCACCGGAATTACTTTTAGGAAAGGAAACAACTTTATAGCTGGAGGCACAAGGTGAGATCTGAGGCCAAGGAAGGAGCCTTGTCACCAAAAAGAGAGAGTTAAGATGCTTTGAAAGAGAAAATGAGAAGAATTTGGCCTTTGGTTTTGTTTTTGATGTAGAAAAGGCTGTCAGAAGAGAGAGGAAGAAAGAGGGGGCATTACAGAGATAGAAACCTGCAAAAGAGATGATGTTAGCCTGGGTCACCCTCGAATGACCTGGAGGCTGGGTAGGCTGGGTATGACACTCCAGCACTTCCCATAAGGCGCTCCTGGGGAAGGGTGACCCATGGGATGAATATAGGTTGTATTCGTTTGCTGTAAGGTGTGAGATGCAACATTTCATTAGAGCTCTCTGTGTCAGGATGCCTGCGTGGCTCAGCTGGTCAAGCAAGAGTCTGCCTTTGGCTCAGGTCATGATCCCAGGGTCCAGGGATTGAGTCCTGCTTTCGACTCCTTGCTCAGAGAAGCAGGGGAGCCTGCTTCTCCCTCTGCCTGCTGTTCCCTGCTCCCCCTGCTTGTGTTCTCTCTCTCTGTGATAGATAAAATCTTTAAAAACAAACAAACAAACAAACAAACCTCCATGTCTACCCTACTTGACATCTTTAGATGTGTGTCTGTTTTAGAATAAGATGAAGTAAAAAAAAAAAAGCTGGGCTATCCTATTTCAGGTGCAGGCTGCCAGTGAAAGATAAGGAGCAGCAACAAGATATGGTAGAGAGCAAAAAATGTGGCAGAGGCAAAAAACGTGATCAGAAGAGACAACCATGATGACATAAATTCTTGGAAATTTGTGGAGAAATTGGAGAAGCACTTTAGACTTTCATGGTTTATAGGTAACAGAGCTGAATCGATTTTCTCTAGATTTTAGAGAGGTAGGAGATCCTGGCTGCCAATGGACCTCATTCAATTATGTTGGAATTGGTATAACTGTGTAATGTTCCATTGGTCGATCAGTGGACAGTAAGATAATACATTTTGGCTTATTCCCATAGCTCAAAGACTATATTCCTATAGTTTCTATAGATTTTGAGAAGATTCTTTGTCTTTTTTTGGACTCTTGTTAGAATTAGGAATGTTCTGGGCAAATCCGTAAAACCTAAGGCCATTATAATGTCTAAATACCCTACTCTCTTACAAAATGTTTTTTAATGCCCAACAAAATCTAAGCCATCTAAAGAATGGAGTGGGAAAAGGGAATAGTGGTAGCTTTACAGTGGAGAAGCCTGCTGGATACTATGTTAACCTAGTGATGAAGGTTAACATTACCAGTGATGTTGTGTGAGTATCATGTACTCCCAGATATGATGTGTTACGAGAAGAGGACTTTACCTCCACAGCATTGTTGTTGTTGTTGTTGAAGATTTTTATTTTAAGTCATCTCTACACCCAACATTGTGCTTGAACTTACAACCCTGGGATCAAGAGTCACAGGCCCTACCTACTGAGCCAGCCATGAGCCCCCATTTCTGCGATATTTCCCAAAAGAACCCATTAACCCAAACTAATCAAAAGGAAAAAAAATCAGACAAACCCAGATTTGGAAGACATTCTGCAGGATATCTGGCTAGAACTCCTCAAGATTGATAAGGTCATTTGAAAAATGAGGAAAGACTAAGAAACTGTCACAAACTAGAGAAGACTGGGGGATACATGACAACTAAAGGTAATGGGATAGTCTGATCCCATTTGATCAGACTGGGATCAGTGTGATCCCAGAATGATTTGGGATCCTGGAACAAAAATGAACTTAAGGGTGCCTGGGTGGCTCAGTGGGTTAAAGCCTCTGCCTTTGGCTCAGGTCATGATCCCAGTGTCCTGGGATGGAGCCCCGTATCGGGCTCTCTGCTCAACGGGGAACCTGCTTTCCTCCCTCTCCCTGCCTGCCTCTCTGCCTACTTGTGATCTGTCTGTCAAAGAAATAAATAAAATCTTAAAAAAAAAAAAAAAAAAACCACCTTAAATGGAAAAGTCCAAAATGGTGAAATCCAAAGCAAGCTTAGAATTTAGATAATAATATACCAATGTCAATTTTTTAGTTTTGAAAGAAGTAACATGGTAATATGTTAGCAATGGTGGACATTGAGTAAGGAGCATAAAGGAACTTTCTATACAGTCTCTTCTGTAATTCTGAAAGTATTTCCAAGTAAAAAGTTTATTTAAATAGAAACGGAATTACACAGCCTTTGGTCTGACCCAGGAAACCCACATATTCTTATGTTTTGAGCTTTTCTGTTTTGGGGAATATAATTATATGGTTTATTTGTGTCACCCGACAGAGTATGTTTCAAGGAATCTTCATTCATTCCCATGGGCAAAGATACAATAACGCCTTTTTTCTAGGTTCTACTAGCCCACAAAAAAAGAGATACATTCACATCCCAGGAACCTGGTCCCAGGAAAGACATTCTCCGTTAAGTTTTTTCGGTAGAATCAAACCTGGCTTCCTTTCCAGGACTGCACTCTGGGATAATTACTGCCAGATGCTTTATTTGGGCAACAGTAACATAATGAGATTAAGTGCACTACTCTGTCCTGAGTACTTGCATAAGAAAGGCAAACAGATACAACTAAGGTGATTGCCCTAAGATTATTGCCAACCTGGGAAGTCTTTTCTGGGCGGCCAACAAGCCTATGACAGCCGTGAATAAATGCATTAAATGACCGGCTTGCGCATTCTAAACTGGGACTCCTACTAGTGATTATTCTCTGTTTGTTTGGGGATTGTGACAGTGGCTAAAAAGACCAGCTTTCTGTTTAAGTGTCGTTTTCAAACTGGAAACATGAGAAGATTGTTTCTCAGCAGCCACTATTTTAGAGTGTGTGCTCTGGGAGCACAATGATGGTGCTTCAGGGAGCTAATCCCAGTCTCTCTTGTTACAAGGAAACCGATGGGCATCCTTCTACAATTTTTCTAAATAAACCAAGCCACACTCCCAGAAGCCTTTGATGTGGTACGTAACACAAAGACAATTGAAAAGCTGTGTTTTGGGGCGCCTGGGTGGCTCAGCGGGTTAAAGCCTCTGCCTTCGGCCCAGGTCATGATCCCAGGACCCTGGGATCGAGCCCCGCATCGGGCTCTCTGCTCAGTGCAGAGCCTGCTTCTCTCTCTCTCTCTCTGCCTGCCTCTCTGCCTACTTGTGTTCTCTATCAAATAAATAAATAAAATATTTTAAAAAAGAAAAGAAAAGCTGTGTTTCAGCACGGCCAAAACTCCCTCTTGAAAAGGGATCTTTCCCAGACCAGCTCTTTAAGGAAATGAGATGTGGAGGAATACAGGCTAAACTGGGAAGTGCCTTCTCATAGACTTCTGGGCAAAGGGAGAAATAAAGGGTCTTCTCTCAACCCCCAGAAATAAGTACAAACATCAAATTAGGACTTTCCCCTGGAATTAAAAATATCAAAAGATTAATACTCAGGACCTATGCTGTGTGCGTCACCTTAAAAACACTTTGAACTTGGAAATAATTCCAAGCTTATAGAAAAGGTGTAAGAAAAAAAAACACAAAATACTTGTATACCCTTTATTTAGATTTATTTGTTAACATTTTAATCAGTTTGCTTTATTATACCATTCTCTGTCTTTCCCCTTCTCTCCACACATACACACACATGCATACATACAATATATATATTCCAGGAATGTGTGTTTTATGTGCATTAAAAACTTTGTTTTTTCCTGGATGCTTTAAAAGTAAGTTTCATACATCTTTGTCCCTTTCCCCTAAGTAACCCCAGTGTGTATTTACTCAGGGCAGGAATTCAAGTCAAGAGCTATTCTATTTGAGGGCACCTGGCTGGTTCAGCTAGTGGAGTGTGCAACTCTTGATTTCAGGGTTCTGAGTTTGAACCCCACATTACTGGATATAGAGATTTCTTAAAATATTTTAAAAAGAGAGAGAGAGAGAAACTATATTTGAAGAAACACACTCAAGGAACCTCATTCATACCTGGACCTGATCTCAATGATGAGATCCTACAATCCAGGCTCGAGCCTGAGATCATAATGCGGATTTTGGAGAAAGGGGTGAATGTATATTGCAGACAGAAGAAATGTCAGCTGTGATCAGAGGGCAGGCTGTGGTACAGCAGTGTTGCTGGAGCCCATTTCCCCTCCCCTTAAAACCAGGCAGAACTCTGTGACCACTTCAATGAAGAAATGCCCTTGTATTACATGTAAGGCTAGGTCATAAAGGTGATGTAACTTAAGCTGATTACTCCCACCCTCCACTCCACACGCACAGGCACACACTGCTCACCTTTGGGTGAGCCTTGTGGGGGAAGACGTAGCACATTGTCTCAGTGGCAACAGCTTGAAAGCTAAGGAGTGGAATCCTCTGAAGCCTTACTCACTCACATGCCAGATGGCTGGTGCCTGCTGTGGGCTGGTTAGATGGAGGAGAGGTTAGCTATCTCCGTTGAATCTTGCCCAAATCACAGATTCATAAGCAAAATAAAAATTGTCATTGTTTTACGCCACTAAGTTTTGGGGGTTATGTCTTGAGCAGCAGTAATAACCAGAATCACAATCACATGCAATGGCACGGACAAGCTCACAGGTAGAGACAAATATATACGTACTGGCATGTAATTGCATTTAGTGCTCTAGGACTTCAGAAGAATGAAGAAGTTTGAGGTCAAGGAGGGGTGGAGTATCGAGGGTAGAGAAACTCCTTATATTAATGTTTGCATAATGCAAGATGGGGTGTAGCTAATAAATGCACACAGGGATCTGTAACTAGAACTTAAGTCTGCCCTTCTCTGTTTTTGTTCCATAGTTTCATTTTCTAAATGGAACTAAATTTCTAAATTTTCTATAAAAACTAGAAAATTTGGGTTCATTTAGCACTATTCCTGGGAAAGCTTGCCATTGAATCTAGTACATGGTCTGAGCTACTAATGAAGAGAGTTTTTCTGAGTGGGGGGAAATTGAGCCCTTTCCTGTGGAATTTCTGGGGACAGTCTTGGTATCTACAGAGTACTCCCTCCCACTTTAGTATGAATTAATTAGGATGTTGGTATTATTTACTAATGTACACAAAAATATGTGGGCCTAAACAATCTCTGTTGAGTGACATCCAGGTTGAAGTTCATGCACAGGTAGAAAGCTACCTTCAACCATTAATCATCAAACTTTAGCCTAATTCAATTCATTCTTGTAGTAGAAATTTTAAGGGTGCCTATTGTCCCCAGAACCTTCTGTCAAGTATTTGTCCATTGATAGATCAAATAAATCACAGCAAAATAGAAATCTGATGAAAATCAACTAAGCTCTTAAAATCTACCTGAAAGCATTCCTCAAATGCTTATAATTCTTACCAACTGTTAGAAGTGAGAATTATTACCTTGCTAGTTAATAATGCATTTTGATTTTTCAGTTGTGTTAGTAGCTACCATTTTTGTTCACATAAAGGGCATTTCTGATGAGGCAGAGCTTCTTATCTTTTGAGTTCTTTATACCTCTGTGCCTTTATTTATACTTTTCTTCTTTCCTGGAATGCTCCCCTCCCCTGCAGCATGGGGGTGGGGCAAAGAGAGAGGGAGAAGGAATCCTCAAGTAGACTCCCTGCTGAGGGAGGCTGAGGCTCCCAGGACTCTGAGGCTACTGGGGCTCAATCCCAGGAGCCTGAGATCATGACCCCAGCCAAAATCAAGAGTTGGCCATTCAACTAACTGAGCCAAACACATGTGCCCCTCTCTCTCCCCTCTTCTTTGCTTTCCTATCTCACTGGCTTCCCCTTCTCAGTCTTCTTGCTAGTTTCCCATCTCTGACTTTTTTAATGTTGGAAGCTGCAGTTACCTTGGGAGTGAGTCATGTCCTGGGAGATCTCATCCAGTTTCATGACTTCAAGTATCATGACTCTCTAATGACCTCTCAATTTATATCTCCAGCCAGAACCATTTCTCACGTCAGATAAAAGTTTAACACTCTATTCAACATCTCTGCTTGGATATCCAACGGACATTTCAAGATTAACGGGTCCAAAGCTGAGCTCCTGAACTTGTTCCACAAACCTGCCCCTCTACTGTCATCTATTCTACATCTCAGTGAATATTAATTCTAGCTTCCTAGTTCCTTTGGCCACCAAGTTGTTTTTTTTTTTTTTTAATATTTTATTTATTTATTTGACAGAAAGAGATCACAAGTAGGCAGAGAGGCAGGCAGAGAGAGAGGAGGGAGCAGGCTCCCCCGCTGAGCAGAGAGCCCGATGCGGGGCTCAATCCCAGGACCCTGGGATCATGACCTGAGCTGAAGGCAGAGGCTTTAATCCTCTGAGCCACCCAGGCGCCCCAAGGCCACCAAATTTGAAGTAGTTCTTCTCTGACATATCCCAATTCAGTCTATCAATAAATCTTGTTGCTCTTCCTTCAAAATATTATCTTGGACCCAACTGGTCCCCTTAGCCCTCCCTGCCTGGATATTTGCAGTAGCCTTCCAACTGGTCTCCCCATCTTTACCCTTCTTTTCTTCCTGTCTTTTTCTTTCTTTTTTAAGTAAACTCCATGCCCAACGTGGGGCTCAGACTCACGACTTGGAGATGAACAAGAGTCGTATGCTCTCACAACTGAGCCAGCCAGGTGCCCCTCTGTCTTTGTATCCTTTCATCTCGTCTCTCACTCCGGTTCATTTTCAGCACATCAAAGAGATCCATTTAAAGTGTATACAGATCTCTTCTCTGCAAAACCCCACAGTGGCATCCCATTTTCTAAATAGTAAGATCAAACTCTTTAGGCACGATCTACTTCTAACCACTTCGCTCAGTGTTCAGTCACACTTGCTCCTTGTTGATTCTTATCCTGGCCAGGATGTTCTTGCCTCAATGCAAGGTTCACTCCTTCATCTCCTTCAGATTTTGGCTTAAATATCACCTTTTTGCTCCTCTCTGACTATTCTATTTTAAATTACAACCTTCATCTCAGCACTTCCTGTCTCCTTTCTCTGCAATTTTTTCTCCACAGAACTTGTTACCAATGGACTTAATATTATTTTACTTATTTTGTCTTTCTTTTTCCACTAAACTGTTGATTTCATAAGACCAGGAATTTTTCTTTGGTCAATTCAGTATCTTCAGGACCTAGGATGATACCTGTTACATACTAGGCACTTTGAAGGACTGAATGAATGGCTGATTTCTTACTTGGTCCTTCAAGACTCCCATCCCCCAAGGCTTCCCTCCCTTCCCCACTCCTTTATTTTGGACTCTGTATTCTCACTTGATTTCATAAGACCAGGAATTTTTCTTTGGTCAATTCAATATCTTCAGGACCTAGGATGATACCTGTTACATACTAGGCACTTTGAACTTGTTGAAGGACTGAAAGAATGGCTGATTTCTTACTCGGTCCTTCAAGACTCCCATCCCCCAAGGTTTCCCTCCCTCCCCCACTCCTTTATTTGGACTCTCCGTATTCTCACTTCCCATAACATACTATTTATTTGTCTTGATCACAGTACTTCTTAGAGCCTTTAGAAAGAATTCATCTTTGTATTCCCTAGGGTTGTGCACCATCTTTTGCACACAGAGAAATGCTTAATAAATTTTAAAATAAACTATTTGCATTCATACCAAATTTTGGGGCAGTGGGAAGATGTTAGACCCTGAGTGAGAAACTTCTGAACTTCCTCTGTTTTTATATGAATTTCCTTCCTTTTTCAAAGAAACCCAGATTGGATTCCACCCCACCCCCAGAATGCCAGTAAATGAATATAATTGCCAAAAAATTTCTGGCCAACTGCTATTTTATATCTTTCAAATCTTTTTGGAAGAAAATTTTGGGATTTTTAAAAATATTACTCTTTAGGTCCTCAGGACCACCAAGCAAAAAGTTTTACCTAAGTCTAGATCCTAACTCACATACTGCATATCTAGCTTCACCTACTAACTCTTTTGAAGACTAATGATTTACCCCATCCTCATCCACTGTGAACGTCAGACTTTTTGAATTACACCATAATTACTAGTTATTAAATACCTACATGTAGGCAGGTACGTCTCTGTATCTGAATTTTTTATTAACACACTTGATTTTTTAGAGTTTTATGTTTACAGCAAAATTGACCAGAGTACAGAGATTTCCCATATAACCCCTGTCCCCATGGGTGCATAACTGTCACCATCAAAATAATAGCTATTAATCAAAAGGAAGCTGAGAGTGAAGAAAGGGAGGACAATTAGACAAATAGCACATTGGTAGTTGAGCAAAAGGTGGAAAACAGAATAGAAGCATTGTATTAATAGCCAGGTGAGAAAAACTCAGCCTGACCTAAAAATATAAAGATTTGAGGTGGCAAGAGAATGTACATAATGTACATACAAAAGATAATAAGATCATAGAACTTAAGAATTGGAAAAAGCCTGATTGAGTATAAAGCCTTCATCTAGTAGACAAAGAAAAATCAAAGTCTAAAGTATCCAGCTAGAGTTGCCATTTCTCAAATATCTAACAGCCTATTAGTATGATCAGCTGAACTTCAGATGACTTGACAAAGTGATTTAGAACCTAGAAACTGAAGTAAGGCATGTCTTAGATTGTTCAGAACTAGATTCTGATTATTCTATGTTCTAATGCTGATTAGAATTCAATTAATGTACTTAAACTTATACTTTCTATTTTGTTGGAAAAGACTGGCCTGAGTAAAATGCAGTTGTCCTATTAGAAGGAATAAGATCAGAGGATTAAGAAGCTGCTGCTTGATTTTTCAGGAGCTAACAACAACAACGACAAGAGCCACAGCAATAGCTGCTGGTGAAACCGGCCACAATACCCCTTCCCTAACCTTTGTGAACTGTTAATTTGAAAGAGATATAGGGGCCCCTTGGTGGCTCAGTGGGTTAAAGCCTCTGCCTTTGGCTCAGGTCATGATCTCAGGGTCCTGGGATTGAGCCCCATATCCGGCTCTCTGCTCAGCGGGGTGCCTGCTTCTTCCCTCCACCCCCCTGCCCCACTGCCTGCCTCTCTGCCTACTTGTGATCTCTCTCTGTCAAAAAAATAAATAAAATCTTAAAAAAAAAAAAAAAAAAAAGAATGACTAAAGAGATGCCAGTCATTCTCTCATTTACATCTAAAGGTGTTTCTCCTGTTTTTCATTCTTTAAAAGGTGCCTAACTCTGGCAAAATTTCAACAGGGCCCATTCCCTAAGAGCTTCTGACTCACAAGATACGTAAGCTAAAACGAAGAATGGGAGAGAAGTAAAACATTCAAAGTGAGGGGCGCCTGGGTGGCTCAGTGGGTTAAGCCTCTGCCTTCGGCTCAGGTCATGATCCCACGGTCCTGGGATCGAATCCCGCATCGGGCTCTCTGCTCAGCGGGGAACCTGCTTACCCTCCTCTCTCTCTCTCTCTGCCTGCCTCTCTGCCTACTTGTGATCTCTCTGTCAAATAAATAAATAACATCTTTAAAAAAAAAACATTCAAAGTGAGGGCCTTTAACTTAGACCTACTTTAGAAGGTGTCTTACCACAATCCATGTTTGGCAAACAATTAACACTACCCACTGAACCTGAGTAATGTTTACTCTTTTATAGTAACTCTACACTGCCCTCCCCCACCACAGCAGCAATGAGGTTGTATGGGTATCTGGCAGAGAGGCAGGCAGAGAGAGAGAGGAGGAAGCAGATTCCCCGCTGAGCAGAGAGCCCGATGCGGGACTTGATCCCAGGACCCTGAGATCATGACCTGAGCCGAAGGCAGCGGCTTAACCCACTGAGCCACCCAGGCGCCCTCTTTAGTCATTCTTAAAATATTTTGTCCAGGTTTATTTATTTATTTAAAAGATTTTATTTATTTGAGAGAGAGAAAGTGAGAGACAGAGCACGAGTGGAAGGGGAGCGGCAGAGGGAGAGGGAGAAGCAGATACCCTGCTGAGCAGGGAGACCAATCCAGGGGTTCAATCCCAGGACCCTGACATCATGACCTGAGCTGAAGGCTGACGCTTAACAGCTGAGCCACCCAGGTGCCCCTTTGTGCAGGTTTTATTTTTTATTTTATTTAAAGATTTTATTTATTTATTTGACAGAAATCACATGTAGGCATAGAGGCAGGCAGAGAGAGAGGAAGGGAAGCAGGCTCCCTGCTGAGCAGAAAGCTGGTTGCGGGACTTGATCCCAGGACCCTGAGATCATGACCCGAGCCGAAGGCAGTGGCTTAACCCACTGAGCCACCCAGGCGCCCCTGTCCAGGTTTTAAATGAAAATGAATTTCATGTCTAGAAAAGCAGGGATTCAGTTCTGTGTTGTTAGAATTTGTGATAGGTAAAGGTAATGACAAAAATCAGTTTAAACTGATATTAATGTTAGCAAGGTAAGAGGAAATTGGCTTTCTCGGACACTCTTCATTAGAATGTAAATTGATCCAAATCTTTCTAGCAATTTGGCAACATCTACTATTAAAACTAAAGGTGCATAGTCTTAGACTCTGGAATTCAGCATCTGGAAATTCCATCTACAGAGATTCTCACATTTGTAAAGGGGCTATATGTACTAGGATGTCAATTGCAACAATGTAATATTGAAACTCTTGAATATAATGTTTATCAACAGATGATTGGTTATACATTAACTACATAAAATTGGCATATTATGTATGTTAAAAAAATAAGGTAGATCTATAAGCTGACACAAAAAAGCAGTTTGAGCTATACTATTGAGTGAAAGAGAAATTGCAGATCAGTATGTAGACTATGAAAAAGGTGTGTAGTGGGTATAGTTACAGAAAATTGGAAGGATACATACCCCTGGGGAATGACATGGGGTGAAGTATACTTTATATACTTGTATACTTTATATACACTTTTTTAATTGGTGGAAAAACTTTTTTTTTTTTTTACATAGAATATATATTATTTTCATTAAAAGTAACTGTGTTTAAAGTTATATTTTCATTTACTCTAAAATACATTTTAAAAAAGATTTTATTTAGTTTATTACTTGAGAGAGAGAGAATGAGAGGGAGAGAGAGAGAGGATGAGAAGGTGAAGGGTCAGAGGGAGAAGCAGACTCCCTGCCGAACAGGGAGCCTGATGCGGGACTCAATCCAGGGACTCCAGGATCATGACCTAAGCCAAAGGCAGTCGCTTAACCAACTGAGCCACCCAGGCACCCCAAAATACATATATTTTTAAAATATAACAGTGACCACATCCTCCTATTTTGTCATTATAAAGAAACAGGTACAAAATACTAGGAAAAAAACCCAATTCTGTAGTCATACTTCATACACTGTTGGCTTCATTTTGTGGCAATCAAGTTAAACATAAATGAGGTGCTGTTGCATACCTTCTTTATTGTATTGATGTCCCTGTCTATGACCTAAGCTTCTTTGGCAAGTGTTAAAATGACTCTGCCCTATTCCTATGTTATTTCTCTGGGAGTACAAACTGAGGAACACTGTCATTTAGGTTGCTCAACTGGAAGTAGAAATTACATGCCGGTCTCCCATGCTTTAAATCTTCATAGGGACAGCTCTTTCACGGGCATGTAATTATAGTTAAAACAATGGTTTTCCAAGTGTAACCTAATGCTTGAAGTCAGGTGGCTGGACAACTCTTCACTGGATTAAGTGAAATATAATGAAAGTGAACAAACTAAATGATTAATAGGATTCCTTTCAGCATGACAAGTGGGCTTTAGATTTTCTACATCATCAAACTTTAGTACTGTGTCAATTTTAAGTTATAGAGGGATGTTTAACATTTGACTGCCGGATACTGTGTAATACAAACCAAAAGGCAGGCCTTAATCCCAGCTTCACATTTAAAATTCCCATCAGACATAACTATCTGCTTCACTGCCCTCAATAATATGCTTAATTTAACTCAGACAAAGGAGAAATACTATTTCTTAGTTTGCTATTTCAACTCACAATTTCGAGAAGTGTTTAATCCATGGTAAACTCTGTGATGGGATGAACATTTTTATGGCCCTCAATGCGAGTCTGAAACCAAGGAGGAAATTTTAAAAGTTCCTGTGTGTTAGTACTGCTCTGAATCTTTCACTATAAAGTTTATATTCTACTCTTTCCTATTTTATAATAATTTACTATTTCAAGTCCAATCCTAGCCCCACATTTCAAGTGGGGCAAGTACTACAAAGAGCTACAGTTTGCTTCCAATTCCACTGTAAATGAAATGGGTAGATAATCACTCAGGGTTATCTTTGGTAGACCAAGGTTGTCTTTAGGTATTGATTATTTGAGACAGTAATAATGCTTAGGTATGTTGCAGTTGAACTCTTGAGGGTCTTTTGTCCTGCAGTCCTGCAGGTGAGATCTTAAGATTCATTTCCCAGTAATTATGATAATTAACTGCAGGCTGAAGATGACAGAGTTGTTTTGTCTGGAGACTTCTGTCTATACCAAACTAATGATCTGGAAATGAGAGGCTTTGAAGTGGGTTCCCAACCCCCTCATTCATGGCCTTTTAGTAATGAAACTAATCTGAGGTCTTAAAATTAACTGCCTCACGGTGAACTGGAAAGGGCGGCACAGTGACTAATGCCACGCTGCTGATCTGGTCTGCCAGGAAAGGTGAGTAGAGAAACAAGAGTATTGCCTTTTTTCTCTACCACGGTGTATCATAATCTGTTGGCTTTAGGAGCTAAAATCCTTTTTGCTGGCTCTGAATTACCTGACTGGCACCTTCTGTCTAATCTAATCCAAATGGTTATTTTTCAAAGTTATTTCCTTATCTAAAAGTTTTACACTGTGACTTTGAGAGTGAAGACTAACAGAAACAAATTGAATATGCTTAAAAAGCGAGGAACTGAATAATATACAACTGTATATACAAGTGCATATTGTGTATTGTGTGTGTATATATATGTATGTATATACATAGTGTATATATATACAACTATATATATTTGCGTGCACGGACACACACACACACACAGACAGTTGACTTTTCAACAAGAGGGTCAGGGGCACCAACCCTCCTTGCATAGGCAAAAATCCCTTTATCACTCCCCCACAACTTTACTACTGTTGATTAACCAGAGCCTTGCCAATAATGTAAACAGTTAACACATATATTGCATGCTATATGTATTATATACTATATATATATTTTTTTGAGTGGCTAATCCAAGCCATTCAGGTCTTTAAGATTTTATTTATTTGAGAGAGAGAGAGAGAGAGAGAATGAGAGGGGAGAAGGTCAGAGGGAGAAGCAGACTCCCCATGGGGCTGGGAGCCTGATGTGGGACTTGATCCCAGGACTCCGGGATCATGACCTGAGTGAAGGCGGCGCTTAACCAACTGAGCCACCCAGGGGCCCCATACTATATATTTTTTAAGATTACTTATTTATCTGACACAGAGAGAGAGAGAGAGACAGTGAGAGAGGAAACACAAGCAAGGGGAGTGGGAGAGAGAGAAGCAGGCTTCTGGCTGAGCAGAGACCCTGATGTGGAGTTTGGTCCTAAGCCTAAGGTAGACACTTAATGACTGAGCCACCCAGGCACCCCTATATACTGTTTTCTTACAAAATAAGCTAGAGAAAAGAAACATAAGGAAAATGCATTTACAATACTATATTATATTTATGCGGGAAAATCCACATACAAGAGGACCCCTGGAGTTCAAATCTGAGTCAAGGGCCGCCTATACCACATCTATTGATCTGTCCATTGATGGACACTTGGGTTATTTCTACGTTTTGGCTATTGAGAATATATATATATATGTATATACATATATATATATTTTAAGATTTTATTTATTGATTTGACAGACAGAGACCACAAGTAGGCAGAGAGGCAGGAGGAGAGAGAGAGGGAAGCAGACTCCCTGCTGAGCAGAGAGCCTGACTCAGGGCTGGATCCCAGGACCCTGAGATCATGACCTGAACCGAAGGCAGAGGCTTTAACCCACTGGGCCACCCAGGCGCCCCGGGAATAATATTCTATAAATATGGGTATATAAATATGTGTCCCTGCATTCATTGCTTCTGGTTATATACTTACAAGTGGAATCCTGGATCATATAGTAATCTGGGAAATTCTGACACAACCTACAACAGAGACATACCTTGAGGACATTATGGTAAGTCAACATAAGCCAGACAGGAAATGAGAAACACTGTTATATTCCGCCTATGAGGTATTTAAAAATGGTCAATTCTGCATCTCACCACAATAAAAACCAGGTTTTTGAAAAGCAAGGGGCTCTGTTGTAATACGTCTTGTAAGCCTCACATCTCTGGTGGGGAGCAACTCCTGGAGAGAAACTAGCTAAACCTTTAGCACAGCAGCTCCCAGAGAGTCTATACGAGAGCCAGGCTGAGTGGGAGGTGGGCTTGCAGACGTTAAGGAAATCTAGAGTCAATTGGGATATAGGAGGGAAACGGGATAACGTGAAAAGGAAGATATTTCAAACTTTTCACAAGGTTCATTTTTCCGTAGGGATCGCCCCACCAGGATTGAGAATGCTTTCGTCACAGGAAATCCTTGAGAGTCTCTTTCCTTTTACAACTCCCTCTTAGCCAAGGATTCCCATACCGTTAGGAGTTTCTCCCCTGCCCTCCCCTTTCACTGCACCCCTCACACCAGGGTTTCCTAAGATTCCACCCAAGATGGGGCCCGTCCAAGGACAGACCAACCGTCAGTTGCTCCGGCCCCGCCCCTCAGACGCCAGAACGGGTGGGCGGGAGATACGGACACGAGCGCCCCGGAAGTCGCCTGCTGAGGTGGGCGGAGGTTCCCGGGCGTTGAGGCTTCGGATTGGCGGGAAGCTGCGAAATGATGCGTTAAGCGCGGGGTCCAGCCCCTCCCCTACGCTCCTGCGCGCGGAGAGCGTGGGGCGGGGCGGTGTGTGTGGCCCTTGGCGGCCATTACCCGGAACAATCCCCGGCCTCGGGTCAGGTGACCCTCGGCGGGGCCGGTGGGAGGGGGGAGGGGGGAGGGAAGAGGGCGTGAGGAGGAAAGGGAAGGGAGGAGAGAGGAGAAGGGCGGAGTAGGAGGGAGGGGAAGGGGGCGGGGTGGGAGCGGGTCACGTGATTCGGCATGGAGTAGGTGGCGGCGGCCGGGAGGAGCTGCCGGGGCAGAAGCCTCACTTGTTAGTGTGGGGGGAGGAGGGGGCTGGGGGACGCGGACACCGTCACCCAGGGACGCCGAGTCGTGGGCGGGAGGGGGGTGGGGGCGAGATCAGGCTCCGACCCCCGGCCGAGGGGATGAGGGGAGCATGGGCGCCAAGGAGTCACGGATCGGATTCCTCAGCTACGAGGAGGCGCTGAGGAGAGGTGAGGGGGGAGGGGTCTGGGCGAGCTGCGGGGGAGGCCAGCGACGGGCTGTCCCGGGGGTGGGTGACCGGGGAAGGGGAGGAGAGGTTGAGGGCGTGGGGTGCCAGAGGCGGAAGGGAAAGAAGGCCAGCGATGGGGAATATTACTGGGGAGAAGGGTCGGGTGGGAGCAGTGTTTGGGAATTGGGACCGTATGGAAGGGGGAGCATTCCCAGAGAGAGGGGTATCTGGTGCTGGAAGGGAAATGCCCGTGCTGTTTGGTGGCGTTGTTATCCTGGATGTGTCCAGGGAAGTCCTCTCTCCCCTTTCTTGGGTGGCACCAGCCCTTCCAGCCCCTCTCATCCTTTACTGCCATTTTCTCATATCACTCCTTCATAAAACCCGACAACATTCTAAGCTCGTACCCAACAGCCTTGGTTGGAAGGGAGAGGGGAGGCAGGTGCAAAGCCTTCTCTTTTTGCCGCTGGAAGCCCCTTCCAATTGTGGAGTCTCCGCCTTTTCCGAGGGGCCTTTGCCAGTCTCTAGGGGGGCTATCATCACCCACTTCTGCCACCCCCTCACCCTTTGAGCGACTGACTTGGATGAGAAGGACCTGAAATTAAGTGGTATTTGAGGTGAGATGAGACTGGGCAGCTGGTGTTGCCACAAGACCTTGTCTTAGGTTTCATGTCCTTAGACGTTGGCCAGAGCCTTACATTGCACTTGATCTCCAGTTCTCACCCCCTCCTCCTCGCAAAATGGCATTCGGAAATCCAGCATTCTGATATTGTGTTATAGCTCCCTTTAGAGACCGGCCTTGCTGCCAGTCCTAGCCTGCTGCTTATTGGCTCTGATGCAGTGTGTTGTTAACAGCCCCAACCCCCTACCACTTACTCTTGATAACAGCTGTCCGTGATCACTAAAGCACACGCTAACTGGAAGTGTCTATTGCACAGTTTATGGTCGGAATGTGACTTAATTTTTCATGACTGGGAATTGAGTTGTGTGTGTGTGGTGTGTGTGTGTGTATGCTTGTATCTTTTCGACATTTAATGGCTATTCTTGGTAAGAAGTGAAACATTTAAGCAGGTTGGATGCTTGGCATTATTGTTAACAGGTTTCTAAATCAAGAAACCAGCCATGCTTCAGGTGATGGTGTCAGTAGCTAAGGATACAAAATAAAAATTGGACTAAAAGACAGGCATTCAAAGTGAGGATTTAGTAGTTAACTCTGTCCATATGTGGGAAAAAAGATAAATGCAGAGGGACACCACTGGAAAATAGATACAGAATTTAGGTGTATTCATTGTGACCTGGCCAGAATAACAAAAATATGCTGCTTCTTTCTTTTTTCTGCCGAACACTGTAATGATTGTTCTTAATGGACAATCTCCCTTGAACTTTTTTCTCAATATTCCAATATTTCTCCATTGGAGAAATATTCCAAATTCTTGATGTGTTTCCAGCTCTAGTAGGCTAGTCATTTCCGGGATGCTGTTGAGCCTGACAGGTCTGGCCTCAGTTAGGCAATGGCTTACATGGCATGAAAGAGGACATCAGTCAAACTGGTGTATAGCTTTATGGTTCAGAAGTGTTCAGTTTCTTAACTTTGAGGGTAATGTAGTTGACATTAAAGGGATTCTAAAATTCAACTTTTATTAAGCTCTACCTTGCTTACTCTCATATCAAACTTAAGATTTTAGTACCTTTGTAAATATAAGTGAATAGTTGGTGCATTTTAAACTGATTTGATTGAAGGTATGTGTTCAGTTTATTATGAAGTGTTTGCCTGTTGAATTTTAAAATGAATATTTGAAAAGGTAGCAAAGGTATTTGTTAAAACCTTTTAAAACTATCGTTTGTATAAATTTATGTTTTATTAGTTTTGCTTCAGAGGAAAAGAAAAGCAAAAGAGAGAAGCATGTTAATAGCATTTCTAAATGTAAACCAGGAGCTTTTTAAAAAAGTGATAATTCTTTTGAACATACTGTTTACTGTAGGGAATGTTAGACTTTATTTTTAAATATATTTATTTATTTATTGAGAGAGCATGCATATGAGTGGGGGTGGGGAGGGTTAGAGGCAGAGAGGGAGAGGGAGAAGCAGACTCCACACTGAGCAGGACTCAGATCATGACCCAAGCTGGAGACAGATGCTTAACTGACTAAGCCACCCAGGCGCCCCAAGTGTTAGGTTTTATTGTAGAACTTCTTTCCTTTTTTTTTTTTTTTTTTCAGATTTTATTTATTAGACTGCGAGAGAGCACGAGATGGGGAAGGGGCAGAGGGAGAGGGAGAAGCAGATGTCCTTGGGAGCAGGGAGTCTGACTTGGGGCTCCATCGCTTGGACCCTGGGATCATGGCCTGAGCCAAAAAGGCAGAGGCTTAGCCAACTGAGCCACCCAAGCGCTCCTACTACAGAATTTCTTTTACTAAGATTATAGTAAGAATTTTTAAAGCTTTTGATAGAGCTAAAAAATGGTTTGGGAACTTTGAGGGGCACGTGAAGAATCTAAATAGGTGTGGAAACCTCTGTCCTTAAAGTCTTCCTTGTAAGGTGATTGGGGGTGGAGGTAGGGGGAGGATTGGACAATATACTATAGGTTTCATGAATCACAATACACATACAAAGCAAGCTTGATAAGCTACTGAAATACCTACCCGCTTGGCTTTAGTTAAAATTATTGAGCATTAAATAATGCCTAACCATAGTTAGGTAGTATTTAAAAAAGAGCCAACTGTATATTGCTGCAAACAAACATGGAATTGCAGGCAGTTTATCTTCTAAAATGGGGCCTTGGGAATGGAGTGTTATGTTAATGATAGATAAGGCTCACTGGACCTAAGTGAAGGCCCTGACTTCTCATTTGCATTACAGAAGCTCTAGAAATTAGGAAGATTGGTTTAGCCTGCTGTTTTAGCTAGACTGTATGTCAGTTATATAAACATTCATAGTTTTCTGAAAGCATACCTTAAAAATTTTTAAAAATTTTACTTTAAAAATTTTTTTAAGGTAGATGTATTCGTGGTAGCTTTTATTTTTGGCCTCTATCTAGTCTTGAATAGAACACAAATAGGCTGTTCCTTGAAGGCTTGACCGTTGTTTAGATTGCCTGTATGTTCTGAATTGTATCTACTATATTTCATGAGTACTGAGAATGTAGTAGCTATGTTCTTCTCTTCACTTCCTCTTGCATCTGAGTTTGTGGCTAGTGTATTCCTAAAAATATATTCTAAATGTTTGGAACATAGCATTAGAAAAAACATTGAATGAAAGATGAATTGCAGTTTAGAGTATTTCGGAACTCCAAGAAACCTTAAAAAAACATCTCCACTTCTTTATTCTTTCTTCCTGCTCCTCTCTCCTTTTCATCATTCTGGAAACAGAATTATAAGGCTTCCCCCCTCTCCGCCCCAAGAATTGGCTGAATTAAAATTGTCCTTAGCTTTTAAACTGTGTTAATAAAGTGGGTGAATTTTCTCTAATCCCTTTAAGAGGAATTTGGCACTTATATTAGACTAAGTGGTTGGGTGATGAAATATATCATGTCAGAAATTATGCTGTGGTTTCACGTTTTTTGAGAGCTCCATTGCTCATTCATTCAGCAAATTTTTACTGAGCGCGGCCTGTGACTTAGGCACTGAAGAAACAAAGACGACTGAGACCCTCTCTAGGAGCATATAGTCTGGTTAGTGGGAATGAAATAGTAAAACGTCTTTTTAAAGTTCTATTTTGTGTATATTTGATATGGACAGTATTTTCAAAAAGTAGTATATATATATATTATTTATGAATGATTAACATATAGTATGCTGAATACTACAGTGCTTTAGAAGAAAGTGCTATAGGGATGTAGAGTGTGTGCTGGTGTATTGGCCTGAAAGTACCTAACACTATGCATTTCGTAGTATGTGTTCAATAATTGTATGTTAAAGAATTTAATTTCTTCATCACTTAAAGGTTGTTGTCTTTGCTAGTGGAATAATTTTGTAATAGTTGAAGATTCCAGTACTTTGCATTTTGCTTATTATTCACCAGCCCTCATATGCTCTAAAACATTAACTCCCCAACCAATATTTTATTCACCAATTTTCATAATATTAATATTAAAATTTCCCTGATATTATACTGCCTATGATGTGATGTTAGTTGGCTTAGCATAATATATCATTGTATAACTGAAAATTTAATTTCACACTTGTTACCTTCTGGGATGCACTGTTCTCTCTTATTAAAGCACTTATTTGCCTTTGTCTGAATTTATTAAATTTACCAGTGAGCTCTCTTGCATTAGGGTGGAATTACAGGTTTAGGTTAAGCCATTTGCAAGTATACCTAACGAGCTGTTATTATATGTAAAGGAGAAAAATAGGACAGCTTTAAGTTAGTCTACTTATATGTAGTCACCTAAGTAATTACACAGGCGCTATTCTTCAGAATCCTCAGTTCAACACTCCATGTAAAGTGTCCATGACAAAGAGGAGATAAATATACCAATGAACCCTGGATTTGGGGAGGATGAGCGGAATGAGGTGACATCACTTCATGGTTAATGACCTCCCCATTTACCAAACTGAACAGCTGTTGTTTGTGTTTTCTTGTTCATTGTTTGTCTTTGTGCGTGGTTAGGGAGACCTCACAGTGACAGCATTCAGGGTTGTTTCCAGAAAGATGTATTAAGTACGGAGAGTTGGGAATGTGGTGACCAAACAATTGCTAGGTGTTTTCTTAGGAGAAGGAGAAGATTTTTGGCACTTGATTATATGGTGGGTCCCAGGAAAAGTTAGAGAAGTGATTATTATTCTTTCTGTGACTGTAGGAAATCCGTTTTTGGATTTGAAGTACTAGAGGTTAATGCTGAGAGCTGGATTAGAAGCTTTGAGGTCAAGTAGCTGCAGAGGTGGAGGGATTTTATTTATGAATTAAAAGTTTGTGGTTTGATTTGGGACAACACGGAGACTAGAGGGAATTTTGCTAAATGAAACAAATCAGATAAAGGTAAATACAATATGATATCATTTACATGGAACCTAAAAAAACAAAACAAATGAATAAACCAATAGCAACAAAGAGCAACAGGCTCATAAATATAGAGAACAAATTAGTGGTTGCCAGAGAGGAGAAGGGTGGGGGAATGGGTGAACTAGGTGAAGGAGATTAAGAGGTACAAACTCCAGTTATAAAATAATTAAGTCATATGGATGGAAAGTACAGCACAGAGAATATAGTCAATAATATTGTAATAGCTTTGTATGGTGGCAGATGCTAACTATCCCAATCATGGTGAGTATTTTGTAACGTGTATAGTTGTCAAAACATATAAAATTTAATATATTGCATGTCACCTGTACTCCAATTAAATGGTTGATGGTCTGGTAATGGTACTGAGAAGACTTCAGTAGAACTGGGTAATGTTCATACCATATCCAGAAAGCATGGCTTCTCTAATCAGGGGTTGTTTATGGTTCAGCTTTTACCCTTTGGGCTTCATGATAAATGTGTTTAAATTGAGCCAATCTAAGGGTACCTGGCTAGCTCAGTCCTAATAGCAGTGCTTCTTGATCTTGGGGTTGTGAGTTTGAAGCCCACGTTGGGTGTAGATTACTTAAATAAATAAATAAGCAGAATCTGCTTTTAAAGATTTTATTTATTTATTTGACAGAGAGAGAAAAAGAGCACAAGCAAGGGGAGAAGCTGGCCAAAGGAGAAGCAGGCTCCCCACAGAGCAAGGAGCCTGATGCAGGACTTCATCCCAGGACTCTGGGATCATGACCTGTGCTAAAGGCAGATGCTTAACCAACTGAGCCTCCCAGGTGTCCCTCGATATCTGCTTTTATTTTATTTTATTTACTTTTAAGATTTTATTTATTTATTTGTCAGAGACAGCGAGAGCAAGGGGAGAGGGAGAGCAAGAAGCAGGCTTCTTGCTGAGCAGGGAGCCCGTGTGGGCCTTGATCCCAGGACCCTGGGATCATGACCCAAGCTGATGGCAGATGCCCAACGACTGAGCCACCCAAGTGCCCTCAAAATCTACTTTTTTTTTTTTTTAAGATTTTATTTATTTATTTGACAGAGTGAGAGAGCACAAGCAGGCAGAGCAGCAGAGGGAGAGGGAGAAGCAGGTTCCCCACTGATCAGGGAGTCTGATGCACAGCTCAATTCTAGGATCCTGGGATCATGACCTGAGCTGAAGAAAGTTGCATGATCCCAGGGTCCTGGGATCGAGCCCCACATGAGGCTCTCTGCCTGGTGGGGAGCCTGCTTCCTCCTCTGCTTCTCTGCCTACTTGTGGTCTCTGTCAAATAAATAAATAAAATCTTAAGAAAAAAAAAAAAAGAGAGAGAGTTGCTTAACCAACTGAGCCATGAGCCACTCAGGCACCCCAAAATCTACTTTTAAAAAAATAAATAAATTGAGCCATGCCGCCTCTTTCTGTATGCTATTAATTCTTGTTGCTCTTATCTAATAATAAAGATCTCTTGGAAGTCAAAGGTGCATAGTTAATTACTGACAAAAGCCTGATAAAACTAGTAGTTTTAGATTTACTGTTAAAATCAGAGATCTATCTATTAGAAGACCTGTCTATTCAAAGATGAAGGCGTTCTTTTAACACCCTTCAGTATTATGGATTTAGTGTTAACATAAGGATTTTTTTTTTTTTTTTTAAGATTTTATTTGTTTATTTGACAGAGAGAGATCACAAGTAGGTTAGAGGCAGGCAGAGAGCCCCAATCCCGGGCTCAATCCCAGGACCCTGAGATCATGACCTGAGCCAAAGGCAGAGGTTTACCCCACTGAGCCACCCAGGTGCCCCAACATAAGGCTCTTTTTATCTCAGGGAAATATCAAGTTTATCACTGTCTTGTAAACAAGAATCAGAAAAATTGATACATCAAGACCTTGCTATAACATGGTTCTTGGAGTCCTTGATACTGGACTGCATTAAAAGGAAACTGTGCTAAAGCGAAGTTTTACAGGGGCACATGGATGGCTTAGTCAGTTACATGTCTGCCTCGGGCTCAGCTCCTTATCTTGGTGTCCTGGGATGGAGCCCTTCGTGGGCTCTCTGCTCAGCAGGGGACCTGCTTCTCCCTCTTTCTCTGCCTGTTGTTCCCCCTGCTTGAACTCTCTCTCTCTGTCAAATAAATAAATAAAATCTAAAAAAAAAAAAATGAAGTTTTACAGAGAAATTTTCCAGCTTCTCTTTCATTTCCATAAAGAAGTTAGATTGTTTCGGTATTGTAGCCCTTGAGGGAAAAGGCTTTTATTTAAGGTTTTTCTAATGACTCATGAAAGACTCTAAAGAGATCTGTTAGGAAAAGGATCCTTCTGTCAAAGTCCTCCCCTGGTCTTTTTTCCACCATAGTAAATGGTACCATTATTGTATCAGTTGCTAAAACCGAGAGTCTCTGGACATCCTCAGTTTTTCCACTTCTTTCACCATCTGACCTATCTTATCCCCAGTTTGAGTCTGTCATCTAGTCCTGTTAATTTGGTATCCCGTCCAGTCTTTTTACTTCTCTTCATCTTCCCTGCAACTACTCTAGTCCCAGCTGCCATCATCTCTTGCTAAGCTACTTTGCCGTGCTTTTCTGGTTTCACACAGCAGCCAGTGTAGTCCTGAAATTAAAATCAGATCCTGTTACTCCTTTCCTCTCAGCCTGGAAAGGCTGCCTTCAGATTTTCACAGGTCTGGCTCATTCGTCATACCTAAAGTATGAGCTCTGATGGCCTCAGTGAGGCCTTCTCTTATTATCTTATACGCTGTGGGCTGTCAGTGTTGTACTGTTCTGTATGGTTCATTCAAAGTCTTTATCATAATATGTAATTAACATGTTTATTGTCAGACATGAGGGTGAATCTCCACTGCCAGGATAGATGCAGTGCTGGGTATATTTTAAGTGCTAAGTAAATATTGGATGGCTGTGTGAAGGTATAAATATATAAATGTTAGAAGATGTGGAGAATTGCATAATGTTTGTAAGGTTGGAGGTGAAGGATCGAGTACTGATAGGGACTGAGTAAACTAAGCGATGTATTGATCCCAAGATTTCTTTTCCTTTAATCAACTTAAAAAACTGTACTATATGTTCTGTTTTTTTTTTTTTTTTTTTTTTTTTTAAAGATTTCATTTATTTATTTGACAGAGAGAAATTACAAGTACACTGAGAGGCAGGCAGAGAGAGAGAGAAGGAAGCAGGCTCCCTGCTGAGCAGAGAGCCCGATGCGGGACTCGATCCCAGGACCCTGAGATCATGACCTGAGCCGAAGGCAGCGGCTTAACCCACTGAGCCACCCAGGCGCCCTGTACTATATGTTCTGAATGATAGTTAAAAATGTAAGAGCCTTAAGTATAGTATGTAATTTTGTCTGTTCAGATATTGAAGTTTAGATAGCTAATTAAATTCCTGAGTAGACATTAAGAGACTAGTATGGCATTAAGTATTATGTTCATGAACACTTGAGAATGTCTTTTGGTACAATATAATATTTAATAATTTTGCCTATGAAATGATTTATATTTACACAGTGACTTTCATGTGCTTTTCATCTGTGATGACAAGTAGTGTCTACTGCCAAATGCAAGGTTAAAGTTACAAACTTTTTTGCTTAAAATGTTGTACAGTGTTACTTTGGAAGCTGAGAATAAAATTCACATCAACATAGAGTGCTCTCAGTGGTTCTAAGTAGTCCAGGTGATTTAAAAATGAATTTTAGAGGTGCCTGGATGATTCAGTTGGTAGAACATGTGACTTTTGAACTTGAGGTCCTGAGCTCGAGCCCCACATTGGGCATAGAGCCCACTAAAGAATAAATAAATAAAATTTTACTTTTTTGGGAGGGCCCAAGGTTCTTTTTGTCTTATATTTCCATGGCTAGTGTTCCTCCCTCCCACCTTCTTTTCTTAGTCTTTTAGTTTTAAAAGACTTTTATGACAGTGATATATGTGCATACTTCAGAATCGAGTGGTTCTACAGAGTTTGTTAGGAAGAGTAGTACTGTTTTCTTCTCTCCCTTGCCAGTTTTCCTCTGCTTAACTGTCCAATACTTTTAATATTTTAAATTTATTAATTTGGTCTTTACATTATATCTCCAAATAATATATTTATGGTGATATTTTTTTTTCCATTTAAGGACTATTTAATTGCATCCTACTATTAAAGATTAGGATTTAGCTCTTAATTTCACTGCTGCCTGTCCTCCAAATACACACACATGATCTTTCTATAGTCCCATTTCCTCATCTTGGTGTGTGTATGCGTGCGTGTGTGTGTTAAGATTTTATTACTTATTTGTCAGAGAGAGAGAGAACACAAACACAAACAGGGGAAGCAGCAGAGGGAGAAGCAGGATCCCCGCTGAAAAAGGAGCCCAATGCAGGACTCCTTCCTCGGGCTCTGGGATCATAACCTGAGCCAAAGGCAGATCCTGAACTGGCTGAGCCACCCAGGTGCCCTGATATATGTATTTTAAAATTTTGGTTATTTTTCAGTGTTTACATAATTTAGGTCTTTATAAATGCTTTTCACAGCTAAGCAGTTACTAGGATTACTTTTCCTTTCCTGTATACTTGATTTTCTCCTAAATATTTCCTGCAATAATTGCCTCCTATTTTATTTGCTTGGTTTCTATTTACTGTAATTCAACCCCAAAAGTTCCAGTCCAGTTGTTAAATCTATCCATATGTGTATTTTTTTGTTTTTATGTTTTTTTTTTTTTAAGAGAGATTTTATTTGAGGGAAAGATAGAGGTAGTGTGAGAGAGCATGAGTAGGGGGAGGAGAGGGAGAAGCAAGCTCCCTCTGAGCAGGAAGCCCAGCATGGGGCTCAGTCCCAGGATCCTGGGATCATGACCTGAGCTGAAGGCAGCTGCTTAACCGACTAAGCCACTCATGCACCCAAAATCTGTCCATATGTTAATGTATATCAGATGTTCACTCAGTTCATTATATTGGAAAATTATCTTGGAGCCTTTTGGCCTGCTCCAGTCTGTACCTATTGTCCTTATTTCACCATTATCCTGAAGGTTTCCTTCACTGTTCTGTGTTGGATCTCTTGTTTTCTTTATTCCTTGTTTCCTTTCTTGACTTATGGTGTTACTTTGATGGAATTCATCCTCTGGTAGCTTCCTGAAGAAGGGTGCATGGGAGGTAAAGCTTTAAGACCTTTATTCTTGAGCTGGTACTTTCTTACTTTAATTCTTCTATCTCTGTTCTGCTCAGTTTCCAAGAGGCTCTCCATGTTTTTTACCAAGTTATTTGAAAGTTCCTTTTTAGTAATTCTTATACTTGATCTCCAGTCATGTGGGTCTTAATATAAGCCTTAGGGCAGATTCCTTGCATGGTCGGTTAGAAACTGAGGTAGAAACTAAATTTATTCCTCGCATGATTGGTTAGAAACCTTGCTTTAGAATGCAGTTTTCCTGATCCATGTGCCATTAGGCTGTAAAATTCCATGAGGGCGGGGGCATGTCTGTTTTGTTCACTGCTGTGTTTCTAGCAACTGCATGTTGTTTGCCTTATATTAGCTACTCAATACAATACTCAATACAGATTAAACTTTTAGAGAAAACTTTATTCTTTTTTTTTTTTTTTTTTTTTTTTTTTTTTTTTTTTTTTTTTTAAAGATTTTTTTATTTATATATTTGACAGAGAGAGATCAAGTAGGCAGAGAGGCAGGCAGAGAGAGAGAGGAGGAAGCAGGCTCCCTGCTGAGCAGAGAGCCCGACACGGGGCTCGATCCCAGGACCCCGAGATCATGACCTGAGCCGAAGGCAGCGGCTTAACCCACTGAGCCACCCAGGCGCCCCGAGAAAACTTTATTCTTGATAAACGTTCGTATACTCATGGGTATATGCGTTGAAGCTTAAACTCATATTTTTCTATGTATGTACATATATTTAAATGCATCTTTTGTCTTTAAAAATTGTTAGTTGTATTAAAATGTTATTGTGTCATCTTTGGCTCTGTTTTAAAGTTGGTTTTGGAATCCATTGGTGAGCAGCTGTAGTAGGAAGCTGTGGTGGGATTAGAACAGTTGTTCGATTAATAAATTTGGTTCAGAGATTCTTTAGTTTATGCAAGCATCCATAAATGAAATCTTTCACTGTGTGGAGTTTTATAGATCAGAAGTTATTCTTTGTGGGGCGCCTGGGTGGCTCAGTGGGTTGAGCTGTTGCCTTTGGCTAGGGTCATGATCCCAGGGTCCTGGGATCGAGTCCTGCATCGGGCTCTCTGCTCAGCGGGGAGTCTGCTTCCTCCTCTCTCTCTCGATCCCAGGACCCTGAGATCATGACCCGAGCCGAAGGCAGCAGCTTAACCCACTGAGCCACCCAGGTGCCCGGTAGAAGCATTTTTTTATTGTCACATCACTGGTACCACATAAATATAAATTGAAGTTGACAGAAGATTGCCAAGCAAATATATTTAACTGACTGAACCACCCAGGTGCCCGCCAAGCAAATATATTTAAATAATGAAAGAAATAGGATATCAACTGAGTGAACACTTGGCAATAAATAACATGTTCTAGAAAAATGTTTCACTTTGAGTGGAGCATATTTTTTAATATTTCAATAGAGTCCCAAACTAAATGCAACTTATTTTTCTACAGATCTGCTTATATATTGTGTAAGCAGTATGATGTGCCTATATGTGATTTACCCACAGGCCTAAGCCAGAAACTTGGTTATCATTTGAGGCTCTTCTTTTTTCTGTTCATATTTAATCTATCACAGTATCCCTTTGATGCTACCTTATTATCTTTTGTTTCTTCTCCATCTTTAAAGTCATTGCCTTAGAAAAGGCCTTCACCTGTTTTTTTGGACTATTACTGGTCTCCTGCCTTCACAATCCATTCTTTATATATCCACCAGAATAACCTTTCTGAAATACATGTCTTCATTTTATTCAAATGCTCATCAGTGGAAAGTACCCAACACCCTGTAGTTTGAAGTCAGTCTTTAGTGTTGGGAAACCCTGGTAGTTTCTCTGATTTGGCTTCTGCCTGAACAGTCTGTGCCTTTGAAATGCTGCTTCCCAGATCCTTGAAATACCTTCCTTTATTACTTACATTCACTAAAGTGCACAAATGTTGCTATATAGCTTGATGAAACTTTAGCTATATACCCAAGCAACCACCATGCAAAACCAAGATAGAGAACATTTCCATCACTCCAGTAGGCTTTCTCTTACCCTCTCCAGGTTGATACTGCCCTTCAGAGGTAACCACTGTTTGGACTTCTGTCCTTATAGATTAGTTTCACCTAGTAATATAAATAATAAATCCTGTATAAATAAAATAATAGAATATTTACTTTGTGTGTGCTTGGTGAAATCATTTTTTAAAAAATGAGATGTGAAATCATTTTTAAGACCAAATTTTAAGCCTTTTCTTTTATCAAGTAAGGTCCTGAAAAGATTACTAGTGTCTTGAAATTAGGGCAAGTGTGTTATTTTTTTAATTTTTAAATTTTATTATTTTTTAATTTTTAAAAATTTATTTGACAGACAGAGATCACAAGTGGGCAGAGAGGCAGGCAGAGAGAGAGAGGTGAGGAAGCAGGGTCCCTGCCGAGCAGAGAGCCCAATGTGGGGCTCGATCCCAGGACCCTAGGATCATGACCTGAGCCTAAGGCAGAGGCTTTAACCCTCTGAGCCACCCAGGTGCCCCTATTATTATTTTTTAAAGATTTTATTTATTTATTTGACAGATCACATGTAGGCAGAGAGGCAGGCAGAGAGAGAGAGAGACACGGTAAAGCAGGCCCCCTGCTGAGCAGAGAGCCTGATGCGGGGTTGGATCTCAGGATCATGTCCCAAGCCAAAGACAGAGGGTTGAACCCACTGAGCCACCCAGGTGCCCCTTATTTTTTTTATTTTTTTAAAAGATTTTATTTATTTGACAGAGAGAGACACAGTGGGAGAGGGAACACAAGCAGGGGGAGTAGGGGAGGGAGAAGCAGGCTCCCTGCTGAGGGAGCCTGATGCAGGGCTTGATCCCCGGATCCTGGGATCATGACCCGAGCTGAAGGCAGATGCTTAATGACTGAGCCACCCAGGCGCCCCAAGTGTATTATTTTTTTTTCAGAAGCTGGTGTAGTGGCTGACATGAAATACATGCTTATTGATGAATTGACATGTGTCCTGATCCCCGAACTGTCTGCCTCACTGGATCCTCATCCATCAAAACTAAGCCCAGGCATCAGGTCCTCTAAGTAGTCTTCCCTGATATCACTCCTACTTTGCCTCCCCCTTTCTGCTGTCACACACTTTTATCATAGTGGTTATCTTGCTGCATTATAGCTGCTAGTTTAATTGCCTATCTACTTTAAGTGAGTTCTGAAATCTTGAGAATAACTCTGCGGCCTAGAAGGTAATTAGTAGGGCTTATTAAAATGTTGATTGAATGAATGGGACAACTTAGTGCTCTTTGAATAGATAGAAAGCTGACAGAATAGAATTAATAGTAAAAATCTGGTAAATTGTATTTTTACAGGATAAATTATCATTGTTTCATGACACTTATATAATATTTCAAATGTTCCAGGAATATAAACATTTAAAATTTGGGTAAAAGGAATACCTGCTGGCCTTAAACTAAATTTACCTGAATCCATGAAGCACTGAGTAGAAAGTATGAAGGAAAAAGGAAACACAGTCTTATAGGCAATGACTTATAGATTTGTAATTTGTTATAATTAGCAACTTTGATTAAATTTAGTGCCGACATTTTGCAAGTGAGTCTTGACTTGATTGGTTTTGAAACACTCAAATTTTTCATAAATAGCAAATACTTATTGGTGTGAATTGAAAGACATGATAAAATCATGGCAGAATTCCATGCAATTTTGGAACTTTTTTCAAATAATATACGTAATTTAATATGTACTTCTACTTATTTTATTTTATTTTTTTCAGAGGAAGAGTGCACATAGGTGCCTGAGGGGGGTGTGAGTGGAGAAGGGGGTGGGGAGAGAGAGAGAGAGAGAGAGAGAATGAATGAGAATCCCAAGCAAGCCCATGGCCAGCACAGAGCCTGATGTGGGGCTTGATCTTACAACCCTGAGATCATGGCCTCAGCCAAAATCAAGAGTCCGGTGCTTAACTGACTAAGCCACCTAGGTGCCCATCTACTTAAAATTTTTTAATCTCTTAAATGTGGGCCAGATGGTTTGCTTCATTTCATATTTCTGTGATTTCTCTTATGTGGAGTGACTTATTCCTCTACCTTCATCTATTCTGATACTTTTATATTGTACAAGGTATTGAGCGGGCAATATGAAGCTAGATTATAAAGTGTTCATTTTCATTTGATTTCACTCATCTTTCTGGACTTCTGGATTTTTTTTTTTTTTTTAAGATTTTATTTATTTATTTGACAGAGAGAGATCACAAGCAGGTAGAGAGGCACGCAGAGAGAGAGGAGGAAGCAGGCTCCCTACTGAGCAGAGAGCCTGATGCGGGGCTCGATCCCAGGAACCTGAGGCAGCTGCTTAACCACTGAGCCACCCAGGCGCCCCTGGACTTCTGGATTTTGCCTGGATCTTCTCTGGAGCATTCCTGGACTATAGAGCACTTATCTCCTTTGAATTCCTATGACTCTTAGTTTGTATCCTTGGTATTTGAATATTTTTGCATATATATGGTATTGTTTTATGTGTTAATTTTTTTAATGTGTATTAATTTAATCTCCCCACTTGATTTAAAGTTTTTTTTTTTTTTTAAGATTTTTATGTATTTATTTGACAGAGATCATAAGTAGGCAGAGAGGCAGGCAGAGAGAGAGAGAGAGAGAGAGAGAGAGCGCGCGCGCGCGCCAGCGAGCTGGGGAAGCAGGCTCCCCGCTGAGCAGAGAGCCCAATGCAGGGCTCCATCCCAGGACTCTGAGATCCCCATGACCTGAACCAAAGGCAGAGGCTCAACCCTCTGAGCCACCCAGGCGCCCCTGATTTTAAGTTTCTTGAGGAGGAATCTTTTTTTTTTTTGATCACTTTGCATTTTGCATTTTTTTTTTAATGCTGGTTTTTTTTTGTTTTTTTTTTTTTACGCTACTTTGCATTGTTTTAAGTTCAAATAGGTATTCAGCATATGCTTGATGATGGAGAGAACCAGATGGTTATAGTCATTGGTGACTTTATATAATTGTGATATGTTGTTTTGTAAAATCAAGTTATCTTATTTAGTTTTCTTTTAAAATACATCCTTTAACTTTCATTTTCATGTTTTCTTCTGAACATTTAACATGTGGCTCATATCTCAAACTCCCAATTTGCAAGTTAATATGAATGTGACTGAAAGTTATAATAATAGGTCCAAGAGAACTGCACAGCATGGCAGTTCTGTATGTGCTAGAAGAATTTATTAGAAGTTAGACAATTGTCAGTTGTGATGGAATTTAGGAGACTTTTGCTCATCTTATGTATCTGTGTTATTTTGAGGATTAGAGAATGCACCCAGGATGACATCATTTATCAGTATCTCTTGTGATTCTAATATTATCAAATGTTTTTTCTCATATATATGAGAAAGAAAACAAAAATTGCACTAAATTGTGATTTTTTTTTTTAGATTTTATTTATTTATTTGATAGACAGAGATCACAAGTGGGCAAAGAGGCAGGCAGAGACAGAGAGAGGGGGAAGCAAGCTCCCTGCTGAGCAGAGCCTGATGTGGGGCTCGATCCCAGGATCCTGGGATCATGACCTGAGCTGAAGGCAGAGGCTTTAACCCATTGAGCCACCCAGGCGCCCCAAGATTTTACTTTTAAGTAATCTCTGTACCCAGTTTGGGGCTTGAACTCACAACCCCGAGATCATGAGTCGCATGCTGTACTGACTGAGCCAGACAGGCGCCCCAAACTGCTTTATTTATTTTTTAAAAAGATTTTATTTATTTATTTGACAGACAGAAATCACAAGTAGACAGAGAGGCAGGCAGAGAGAGAGGAGGAAGCAGGCTTCCCGCCAAGCAGAGAGCCCGATGCGGGACTTGGTCCCAGGACCCTGAGATCATGACCTGAGCCGAAGGCAGAGGCTTTAACCCACTGAGCCACCCAGGCGCCCCCCAAACTGTTTTAAATTGTATAATGCAGTGTCATTAAGTACATTCATAACATTGTACAATCATCACCAATATTCATTTTTAGAACTTGTTCATCATCCCAAACAGAAATTGTGTAGCCCCTAAATAACTCCCTGTTTTCCCTTCCCCACCCCCCATCCCTGGTAACCTCCATTCTACTTTTTGTCTCTGAATTTGCCTACTTTAGGTACCTCATATCAGTTGAATTATGCAGTATTTATCCTTTCATGTCTTTTTCCATTTAGCATAATGTTTTCAGGGTTCATCCATGTTATAGCATGTAGCAGAATTTCATTTCTTCTATCCTGAATAATGTGTACATACCACATTTTGTTTATTCATTCATCTGTTAATGGACATTTGGATTGTTGTCACCTTTTTGCTGTTGTGAGTAATGCTGCTAAGGATATTGAAGTACAAAGATCTGAGTCTCTGCTTTCAGTTCTTTTGAATGTATACCTAGGAGTAGAATTGCTGGGTCATATGGAAACTTGATGTTTCACAGTTTGAGGAACTACCAAGCTGTTTTCCAAAGTGGCTGTACTCTTTTATGCTACTACCAGTCATGTATAAGGGTTATGATTTTTCCACATCCTTGACTGCACTTGTTGTTATCTTTCTTATTTAAGCCACCCTAGTGGTTGTGAAATAGTATCTCATTGTAGTTTTGATTTGTGTTTCCTTAATGGCTAGTAATGTTGAGCATTTTTTCCTGTGCTCAATTATATAAAAGTTATGTTTCAACTATATTGTAGTCTTTTAAGTGTGAAAGAGCATTCATTAGGTCTAAAAAGGCAGTATATATACCTTAATTTAAAAAATATTCATTTTTTTAAAAAAGATTTATTTCTTTATTTTGGAGAGAGCGAGTAGGGGAGAGGGCAGGGGAGAGAATCTTAAAGCAGACTCCCCGCTGAGGGTAGAGCCTAGCATGGGGCTCAATCCCATGACCCATGAAATGATGACCTGAGCTGAAACCAAGAGTCAGATGTTTAACTGACTGAGCCATCCAGGTGCTCCCCAAACACTTTATTTTTAAAAAATGCTAACCATCATCCAAACTTTCAGTGAGTCTGAATCTTTTTGCTGGTGGAGGGTCTTGCCTTGGTGTTGATTGTTGGTGATTGTTCAGGTTGGTGGTTGCTAAAGGTTGGGGTTGGTGTGGCAATTTCTTAAAACAGTGAAGTTTGCCTCATTGATTGAGTCTTCCTTTCACAAAACAATTTCTCTGTAGCATGTGATGCTGTTTGATAGCATTTTATTTGCTGTAGAACTTTCAAATTAGAAGTCAGTCTTCTCGAACCCTGCTGCTGCTTTATCAACTAAGTTTATATTCTAAATCTTGTGTTGTCATTTCAACAGTTTTTTTGTTTTTTTGGTAAGATTTTATTTATTTATTTATTTGACAGATAGAGATCACAAGTAGGCAGAGGCAGGCAGAGATGCGGGACTCTATCCCAGGACCCTAGGACTATGACCTGAGCCGAAGGCAGAAGCTTTAACCCACTGAGCCACCCAGGGACCCCTCAACAATCTTTTTTTTAATAGTTTATTATTTTTTTTAATAATCTCTACAGCCAGTGTGGGACTTGAATTCATGATCCCAAAGTCAAGAGTTGGCATGCTCTTCTGACTGAGCTAGCCAGCACCCGTCAATGGCCTTCACAGCATCTTTATGAGAAGTAGATTCCATCTCAAGAGACCACTTTATTTGCTCATTAGAAAAATTAACTTCTCACTGGTTAAACTTCTGTCATGAGATTGCAGCAATTCAGTTACATCTTCAGGTTTTTTTCTGATTCTAGTTCTCTTGCTGTTTCCACCACATCTGTAGTTTCTCCGCTAAAACTGTTGAACCCCTCAGAGTCATCCATGAGGGTTGGAATCAACTTTTTCCAAACTCCTGTTAATGTTGATATTTTGACCCATTCCCGTGAATCTTGAATGTTCTTAAGAACATCTAGAATGATGAATCCTTTCCAGAAGGCTTTTAAGTTACTCTGCCCAGATCCATCAGAGAAATCACTTTCTGTGGGAGCTATAGTCTTACAAAATTTATTTTTTTTTCTTTATTTTATTTTTTAGAGCAAGAGCACGAGCGGGGAAGGGGCAGAGGAAGAGAGAATCTTTTTTTTTTTTTTTTTTTTTTTTAAAGATTTTATTTATTTATTTGACAGAGAGAAATCACAAGTAGATGGAGAGGCAGGCAGAGAGAGAGAGAGAAGCAGGCTCCCTGCTGAGCAGAGAGCCCGATGCGGGACTCGATCCCAGGACCCTGAGATCATGACCTGAGCCGAAGGCAGTGGCTTAACCCACTGAGCCACCCAGGCGCCCCAGGAAGAGAGAATCTTAAGCAGGCCTCATGCCTTGCATGCAGAGCCTGACATAGGACTTGATCTCATGAGTCCGAGAACGTGACCTGAGACAAAGTTAAGAGTCAGATGCTAAACCAACTGAGCCACCTAGACGCCCCTGTTTTTTATTTTTTAAAGTAAACTCTGGGGGCGCCTGGGTGGCTCAGGAGGTTAAAGCCTCTGCCTTTGGCTCAGGTCATGGTCCCGGGGTCCTGGGATTGAGCCCTCTATCAGGCTCTCTGCTCGGTGGTGAGCCTGCTTCCCCCCCCCCCACCGCCCCCACCTGCCTCTCTGCCTCTCTGCCTTATGATCTCTGTCTGTCAAATAAATAAATAAATAAATGATCCTTTAAATAAATAAATAAATAACGTGAACTCTGCCTCCAGCATGGGGTTTAAACTCAGGACCCCAAGATCAGGTGCCCCATGAAATGTATTTCTTAAAGAAAAAATTTTGAAAGTTGAAATTACTTTTTGATGTGTGGGCTGCAGAATGCAGAATGTTGTGTTAGCAGTCATGGAAACAACATTAATCTCCATCTCCATCAGTGCTCTTAGGTGACCAAGTGCATTATCAGTGAACATCCATATTTTGAAAGGCATCTTTTTATCTGAGCAAAAGATCTCAACAGTGGGCCTGAAGTATTCAGTAAACTATCTTGTAAATAGATGTGTTGTCATCCAGGCTTTGTTCCATTTGTACAGAACAGGCAATAGATTTAGCTTTAGTTTTTAAGGACCTTAGGACTTTTGGAATGGTAGAATAGCATTGACTTCATCTTAAAGTCCCCACCTGCATTAGCCCCTAACAAGAGAGGCAGCCTGTCTTTTGAAGCTTTGAAGTGAGGCATTGACTTCTCTTTAGCTGTGAAAGTCCTAGATGACCTCTTTTTTCGGTATAATGTTTCATCTGCATTGAAAATCTTGTTGTGTAGTCACCTTCATTATCTTAGCTAGATCTTCTGGATGACTGGCTGCAGCTTCTACATCAGCACTTGCTGCTTTACCTTGCACTTTTTTTTTTTTTTTTTTAAAGATTTTATTTATTTTTTTTGTCAGAGAGAGAGGGAGAACACAAGAGTTTTCAGAGAGTCAGAGTTCAGACACGCAGAGTCCGGGGCAGAGGCAGAGAGAAAAGCAGGCTCCCTGCTGAGCAAGGAGCCCAATGTAGGACTAGATCCCAGGATCCTGGGATGATGACCTGAGCCAAAGGCAGCCGCTTAACCGACTGAGCCACCCAGGACTCCCATTTACCCTGCACTTTTATGTTATGCGACGGCTTCTTTCCTTAAACCTCACAAACCAACCTCTGAAGCTTTTCGTCTACAGCTTCCTTACTTCTTTCAGCCTTCATAGAATTGAACAGATTAGAGCTTTACTCTGGATTAGATGTTGGTTTAAGGGAATATTGTGGCTGGTTTGATCTAAAACTTTCTATGAGCAGTAAGACTGTTTCACCTTCTTGTCATTTGTATGTTCATTAGAATGGTGCTTTTAACTTCCTTCAAGAACTTTTCATTTGCATTCACCATTTGGCTAACTGGCACAAGAGGCCTGGCTTTTGGCCTGTCTTAGCTTTTGACATGCCTTTGAAAATTAATCAGTAAATTTAATCATTTCTATTTTTTAAAAGATTTTATTTATTTATTTGACAGACAGGGATCACAAGTAGGCAGAGGGGCAGGCAGAGGGGGAAGCAGGCTCCCCGCTGAGCAGAGAGCCCAGTGCGGGACTTGATCCCAGGACCCCGAGATCAGGACCCAAGCTGAAGGCAGAGGCTTAATCCACTGAGTCACCCAGGTGCCCCATTTCTAGTTTTTTACTTAAAGTGAGAGATGTAGGGATCTTTCACCTGAACGCTTGAGGCTATTGTAGGGTTATTCATTGGCCTAATTTCAATATCATTTCTCAGAGAATAGGGAGACCCAAGGAGAGGGAGAAACACCAGGGAGCTGCCAGCTGGTGGAGCAATCAGAACATACACAACATTTATGAATTAAGTTTGCTGTCTTACATGGGCATGGTTTATGGTGCCCCAAAATACTTACAATAGTAACATCAAGGATCACTGATCATTGAGCACCGTAACAAATATAATAATAATGACAGAGTTGAAAATTTTTGAAAATTACCAAGTATGACACAGAAACATGAAATGAGCACATGCTGGTGAAAAAATGGCACAAGTAGAGTTGTGAAAAACCTTCAATTTGTAAAAAAAAACAAAAACAAAAACAAAACACAGTATCTGCAAAGTGCAGAAAAGTGAGGTGCAATAAAATGAGCTTACGTTTGTACTCTGGATATTAATACTTTATCAGTTAGGTGATTTGCAGTTATTTTCTCCCTTCTGTGGAATGTTTTTCATATTCTTGATACTGTCTTTTGGTGCTCAGAAGTTTTTAATTTTCATGATATCAGGTAGTTTTGAACTTAATGTTTTAGACTGTGCAGAGATAAAACCCCCAAAACTCTGAAAGGTTGACTTCACAGTTGCAGAAAACCACAGTAGAAAGAACCCTACTTTCTATACCCAAAAGACCCCTGCCTCCTCAAATAAAGATAATGCTTTAGAAATAATTTTCCAAGTAATCCACACAGCTCATGTATAAATAAAAAGCAAACAGTCTGTAAAAGCTGTCTGTAATGCGAGCAGAGTCTCGAGAGCCAGTTTAATAATCGAATCTTAGCTATGGTGAAAAGTCAGCCTATTCTTTGAGGAACATCAAAAAGATCGGCTTCTATTACTGAGGACACATACACAAATAGTAGCAAGTAGCAAGTAGTCTCTTAAGAGAAGTGCCTGGTCTTCATGAATTCTAAAAATTGAACCTTTGTTAACCCAACTACTGTGGAGGCCTAAGGCTTATGTGTTACATATGCTACTGGAGTAGAGACTTTATGATTGCTACTTAGTGATACAGTGACATTTGTATGTTTTAAAATCTTTTGTTTTAGTAGGTACTCTTTCAAAGAAAGGTCTGCCTGTAGTTTTTCAACTTACTGTCTGGGGGCAGGTTCTGAAAAATTAACATTTCTTAATGGACATATATACATTAATAGGTAAGTTTAAGGGGGTGATAAATACTGGCTGTAAGAGGTTTCTTTTTAGCTATGTAGTCCCTTAGATGTAGTCCTTTGCATATCAAAATTTTATTACAGCAATGTTCTATGCATTTTTTAATGGAGATTGTCAGTCATTTATCTAATAATTCTTCCAGAAGTTTTTATCTTTTGGCAGTGGCTTTTTGTAACTTCATGTATTGGAAAAACTTTTATTCTAGACTAGAGGCTGTGATATGCTGTTAGTCTGAAAATTTTTTCCATATTTGAATGCTGTTTAACTGAGTGGCTTTAATTGGTTATTAATACTTTGTTATGTTAAACATTAATGCCATTATAGATATATGGTAGCTTAGTGCAGTTAGAGTACTGCAAGGAAGAAATTAAATTTTCTTTATCTTTTAGAAGTTGTTACTTTTTTTTTTTTTTTAAAGATTTTATTTATTTATCAGGGAGAGAGCAAGCACAGGCAGACAGAATGGCAGGCAGAGGCAGAGGGAGAAGCAGGCTCCCTGCCGAGCAAGGAGCCCGATGTGGGACTCCATCCCAGGACGCTGGGATCAGGACCTGAGCCGAAGACAGCTGCTTAACCAACTGAGCCACCCAGGTGTCCCAAGAAGTTGTTACTTTTTATAAAGTAAAAAGTAATTGGCAAAAAATTGAGTGACTTGAGTAAAAATGCAATGCATATTCTCTTGTTTTCCAGTTACACACACACTGAAAGATATGAATTATCCTCTCCTACCATTTAAGTTTAGAGATTAAAGATTTGTCAGAAAATTAAAAATGACAGGTCAAATTCATACTTTTTTTTTCACTTTGCTGTAGAACTTTTTGTCATTCTGTCATTTTGTGCTTTGCATTTACATCTTGGGGTGCCTGGGTGGCTCAGTTGGTTAAGCCTCTTAGGTCATGATCCCGGGGTCCTCCTGTCGAGCCCTGCATCGGGCTCCCTACTCAGCGGGAGGCGTGCTTCTCCCTCTCACATTCTCCCTGCTTGTGTTCCCTCTCTCATTGTCTCTCTCTGTCAAATAAATGAATAAAATCTTATAAAATAAAAAAGGGAAAAGGAGAAACAGCATTAGCCAAAGAGATAATTTAGTGTTTGTTATTCATACACTTCATGGATTTGTACATATGTTTATGGTCCTAGAATGCAAATTCTGGCATTGTGTTACATAATTTACAGTACATTATGGATGTTCCTTTAAATGTCCAATGATAGTATTTATGCAGTATGGTGTAATTTAAAATATCAGAACTAGTGTTTTATTGCTTTGTGGAAAAACCTGTCGAGTAGTTTCAAGCTTGCCTTGTATACCTTAAAATATGGAGTGGGATCTTTTCTATGCTTTGGTGTATTTGTCATTCTAAGTTTGGATTAGCATCCAACATTTTCTCTTTTGTGTTTTCAGTGTTGTGAAAGTATCTGTGAGCTCTCTAAAAGTTTTTTGGTTTTTTGTTTTTTCTGTCCGTGTTTCTTCCTCTGGGATATCTTTCACTGAGTTCCTCTGAATGCCTGTCTAGTATCTGTTGAAAGGTAGCAATGTCAGCATTTCCATGGTCAGCTATTTCTTCTAAATCTCTATATTTAATTGGAATTCAACATTATCACTTTTCATTTCTGTGCTACATGTTTACCTTTGTTGGCTAGTTTACTTTTTTGATTATGCATTTTCATAAAATATAACTTGGATTTATCACATGGCAATTACACCTTTTTACTCTGCATATGAACTGAGTAACGGCTGTGTAGGAACCAATTATAGACAGGCTTTGAAAGAAGTGGCATGATGGGTTACTCATCAGGATTTGCTCTTTTATTAAAATAGGGATTCATAGACTGAGGGGCGCCTGGGTGACTCAGTGGATTAAAGCCTCTCCCTTCGGCTCAGGTCATGATTGCAGAGTCCTGGAATCGAGCCCCACATTGGGCTCTGCTTGGCGGGGAGCCTGCTTCCTCCTCTCTCTCTCTCTCTACCTGCCTCTCTGTCTACTTGTGATCTATCAAATAAATAAATAAATAAAATCTTAAAAAAAAAAAAAAGGATTCATGGACTGAAGAACCAGCCATGCAGTTTGTATTTTTTGAAATTATATACAGTTAGTATTGATGTGATGACTGAAATTTGAACTGTGTTTTTGGGGGGCATGTGTTATTAAACTGTAGAAGCTGAAATTTTGAATATGGTAACCATGCAAAGCAAGGACTGCCTTTAAATTAAAAAGAACTAGCCTTACTTTCTCTTAATTGTTTGTAAAGTATACGTTTTAGTGAGGATTTGATTTGATGAAAGTAGGAATGCGTTTGTAGTTTGTAGAGAAAAGGATGTGAAACTGACCTATATAACCTCAGTTTCTTTATTACACTTCAAAAATTCTGTGAGCTTACTGCCTTTAGTATAGACAGTGTATGACGTCCTTGTTTCCATAGGTAGATTTGTAAGGTTAGAGGTTTTTCATTTGTTACTTACCTTGGAGCTAATTAACAAAGATACTCTCTTTTTACCAAATTTTGTACTTATTTTAAAGAGCTTTTTTTAAAGTTTTAAAGTTTTTAAAGTTTATTTATTTTTTATTAATCTCCACACCCATTGTGGGTCTTGACTCACGACCCTGAGATCAAGAGTCAGCCAGCCACCCCTCAAAACTATTTGTGTTCGATTGTTTATAGTTTTTAAAAAATTATGAATAGTCTAGGTGTCCACCAGCGGATTAGTAAAATGAATTGCTGTATCTATACAGTGAATATCATATACCTAGTAAAAAAGGAAAGCTGTTCACAATATGGTACAATGAAGAAAACATGAAATAATGTATGATGTCATTTTTGTAAAAATATATATGTTTAAAGAAAAACAAATTTGAAGAATAAACAGTTGACCCTTCACACAGGTTTCAACTGTACAGGTTTTATCCTGGGATTTTTATTTATTTATTATTATTATTATTTTTTAAGGATTTTATTTATTTATTTGACAGAGAGAGTGATCACAAGCAGGCAGAGACAGAGAAGGAAGCAGGCTCCCTGCCGAGCAGAGAGCCCGATGTGGGGCTTGATCCCAGGACCCCGAGACCATGACCTGAGCCGAAGGAAGATGCTTTAACCCACTGAGCCACCCAGGCGCCCCAATCTTGGGATTTTTAAAAAAATAAATAACAGTGTAGTACTGTATATATTTTCTCTATAATGTTCTTAATGATGTTTCCTTTTCTCTAGCTGACTTTATTTTAAGAATATGGTATATGGGGCTCCTGGGTGGCTCAGCAGGTTAAGCGTCTGCCTTTAGCTCAGGTCATGATTATGGGGTCTTGGGATCAAGTCCCACATTGGGCTCCCTGCTCAGCAGGGAGTTTGCTTCTCCCTCTCCCTCTGCCCTTCCCCTTGCTCATATTCTCCCCCCACACACCCCAAATAAGTAAAATCTTAAAAAAATAAAAAGGTATATAATATGTATAACATACAAAATATGTGTTGGTCGGCGTTATGTTATTGGTAAGGTTTCTGGTCAGCATACATTATTAGTAGTTAAGTTTTGGAAGAGTCAAAAAAGTATACATGGATTTTCCACTGGAGGTGGGGTTGGTGCCTCCAAACCCCATGTTGTTCAGAGGTCAGATATATTGCAAAACATCAACAGATTTATCTCTGTGTTGTGAAGGTGAAGGTAATTTTCATTATATATCTTTATTATTTAAAATAATAAATTATGCTTAAAACTATTTTTCTTATTACCAAAAAAAAGCATCACTTTTTAGTCCTCTTTATGAAAGACTGTATTTCTTTTACATTTCAATGTAACAAGTTCCATTTTTTTTTAAACAAGTTCCATTTCTTTTGATAGTCCAGTGGGATTAAAGTCTCCTTGTAAAATTTTTGTGACTTTTTTAAAGTTAAATTTTCAAATTAATATGTAAATGCTTTTTGTGTATTTTGTAACCAGTAGTTTCATGAAAATAGATTAGTGTTTTGTAAAGCCTCTAGTAGCTCTTTTTTTTTTTTTTTTAGGATTTTATTTTATTTTAATTAAAAATTTTTTTTTTAAGATTTTATTTATTTACTTGACAGAGAAAGAGAGGGAAATCACAAGCTCCCTGCTGAGCAGAGAGCCCGATGCGGGGCTCAATCCCAGGACCCTGAGAACACAACCTGAACTGAAGGCAGAGGCTTAACCCTGAGCCACCCAGGCATCCCGGATTTTATTTTTTAAATAATCTCTTCGCCCAGCATTGAGCTCAGATTTATAGTCAGGATTTGCATGCACCACTGACTAAGCCAGCCAGGCATCCTTTAATAATTCTTTTAATTTTTTCACTTCATTATTTAACAGCGTTTTAAAATATTTTGGGCAGCAGAAGAAATGAGGCTATTTATTGGCATCTGCTTTAAAATGTTTATGTTGACAATATGATCAGGTGAAGAATTCTAGGACTTACTGGTCAATATAATTGAAAAAAATTTTCTTAAATATAAAACACTCTCTTCCACATCGAAGTTTACCAAACTGTGTGATAGCTGTTTCTTTTATTAGCTTATGAAGAATTTAAGACATTTTGAGTTTTATCTGTAAGGTGATCTAGATAAGTTTCTGCAAAAGATTTGAATAATGTTTTGCCCATCTGAGTTATATAGAAAAGTTAAGGTTAGGTTATTTTAAGTGTTAAAGTAGAAAAAAAGGAAATGTAATAATAAATTACATTTCCTTTTTAGAAGTGCCTTTTTGTAAAATTATTAGTTCCTTTGCCTTTCTTACCTCTTTCTCTTTTTATTTTATTTTATTTTTAAAAGATTTTACTTATTTATTTGATCGACAGAGATCGCAAGTAGGCAGAGAGGCAGGCAGAGAGGAAAGGAAGCAGGCTCCCCGCTGGGCAGAGAGCCCGATGTGGGGCTTGACCCCAGAACCCTGAGACCATGACCTGAGCTGAAGGCAGAGGCTTTAACCCACTGAGCCACCCAGGCACCCCTCTTACCTCTTTTTAAAAAATGTATTGCCTGTCCTTTCTTATGGTTATTGGAGTAAATACATAATTGAATGATTATTTATTAAATGCTCTGTGCTGAGTGCTAGGGCTACCAAGACAAGAAATGATACTATACTCAAGAAACTTATTGTTCATATAAGACAGAATAGGGTCATGACGGAAAGAGTACTCTGAAAATGAAAGGCAATAGGTGATTTTTTTTTTTTAAGATGTTATTTATTAGAAAGAGAGTGTGCACGCATACACGCTCACAGGACCAGGAGCTTGTGTACGAATCATGGCCTGAGCCAAAACCAAGAGTTGGATGCTTGACTGACTGAGCCACCCAGGTGCCTGGAAAGAGGTGATGGTTTAACTCAAATTGTTAAAGAGGATTAGTCAGGTGGCATTGCAAGAAGTAGGGTGGTATCCATAGGGGGAGGGAGCATTGTAAGCAAAGGCGATAGGAATGGCAACTAACAGCCAATAGCCCTTTTGTAAAATTTGTTTAAAAATTATAAAGCAGTATAACATTACTGAAAATTCATTGGAAAAGGGGAGAAAATTTCACTGATGGTCCTGTCACCTAACACAGCTAATTATTTGCTTTTCTTCCTTTTTCTCATAAATGCTTTATACTTTCGTATTGTTTTAATCATAATCTACCTGGGATTTTGTATCTTGTTTTCCTGAGATGTATGTTTTTATCAGTGTTATATATTCATATAGTTTAAAGTGTTAAATAGTTTGTGTAAGATTTGTTGAATTAAAAAAAAAAAATTGTTGAATAAGATGCAATTGCCTAATCTTGGCATTCTCTCTTTCCCAGAAGGTACTACTATATATTCTTTAAGTTGATCTTTGGTATTTGGTACTGATTTTTCAGTTTTAGGCATTAATCTGTTGACTTCCCACTTCTAAGCATGAGAATTCAGCTTTCTTCCCCCTCCTTCTCCCTTAGCCACTTCCTCTTCCCCTCTCCTTATTACTTCATCCTGCCACTTTAGTTGTATGATAGTTTTTGTTAGATAAATACTTAATGTTTATCTTATGACCATGTAAATGTATGGTTCATAGTTCAAGTTATGTAGTAAGCTGTGATTATTTTTCTAGTGCAGTTTATTATTTTCCCTAGAGCTAATAATTGTGGTTTATTTATGTTTGTTTAGTATTCTAAGTGTTTATCATGAATCCAGTCCTGCATACAGTCTTGTCACTTGCCGACATCTTCTTTCAAGATTATCACATGTTGTTAGTTTCTTCTGATGTTTGCATGTAGCCTGTGGACTGGTTTCAAACTGGATTGGTTATGCTTTGAACCTGGTCCATAGTGATGATCTTGGGAACTCCCTTCACCTTTATCCTGAGGATTCTTCTATACTAGATCTTTGGTTAACCTCTGTCCCATGTTTTCTGCTTTCTGGATTTTTTCTTTTTGGTGATACTTGGCTTCAGGAACTTTTTGAGAAAGAATTTATGTAAATTATTTGAGATTTGTAAGTCTAAAAATACCTTGAAATCTGTCTTCATACATGGTTAAGTGTCTGGGTTAGAATTCTAAGCTAGAAATAATTTTTCTTTAAAATTTTGAAAAAGGGGCGCCTGGGTGGCTCAGTGGGTTAAGCCGCTGCCTTCGGCTCAGGTCATGATCTCAGGGTCCTGGGATCGAGGCCCGCATCCGGCTCTCTGCTCAGCAGGGAGCCTGCTTCCCTCTCTCTCTCTCTGCCTGCCTCTCCATCTACTTGTGATTTCTGTCAAATAAATAAATAAAATCTTTAAAAAAAAAATTTTTTTTGAAAAAGTATTGCTTCATTTTTTTAGCCTTGCTTTCCCATCTTGTTGAGATACCCAGTACCATTCTAATTCTTGGACCATTGTATTTGTTTCTATTTCTGGTTGCTTATAGGTTCTTTATTCACAGTGTTTTGAAATTTCACAGTGATGTCATTTAGTATGGCTCTGTTTTCACCTATTGGCTAGTAAAATTGGGCTCTAACCTGAAAGTTGATGTCCTAAATTCAGTTGTGAGGATTTTATTTTAATTGTTTTATTGATGATTTCCTCTCAGATTTTTTTCTTTCTTTCCTTTTTTTAAGTCTTTTTAAAAGATTTTATTTATTTATTTGACAGAGAGAGAGAGCATGCGCACGCGGGCACGTGCGTGCACAAGTAGGCACAGTGGCATGCAGAAGGAGAAGGAGAAGCAGGCTCTTCATGGGGGAGCCTGATGCAGGGCTTGATCCCAGGATCCTGGGATCATGACCCAAGCCAAAGGCAGATGCTTAACCCACTGAGCCACCCAGGCGCCCCACATTTTTTGGAGGTGGGGGGAACGCTTGTATTTGGATGTTGGAGCTCTTGGATTAATTCTCTAATTTTCTTACCTTTTGCTATCTTTGTCTTTTTACTCCTTTTGGGGGGATTTCTTTAACCTTGCCTTCCAATCTTAACCGATCGCCTTTTGCTCTCATTTTTTCAGAGCACTTAATTTTTTTCTTAATTGAAAATTTTCATGTGATAAATTTACATGTAGTAAAATCTTACATGTACAGTGCATAAATCTCAATTGTATACTTCAGTGAATTTAAAAATACGTACACCCAACTTCACCAGAGTCCTTCCCCCTGGGGTAAGGCTGTAGGCCGATGCTCACAAGGAAGTGTGCTAATAAAGCCCATGTGTATGCAAAAAGAACACCCTAAAACAAAAAATTCCACCCATGAAACATATGCTGCTATCATAATATATATCTCAGGTATTTAATCAATTTGGTGAGTAGTTTTTATTTATGACCAAGATTAAGAATATTTACATCACCTTTGAAAAATCCTTCATGCTTTTTTCCAGTCAGTCGTCTGTCCCTTTAGCCTCTCTGCCACCAGAGGCAACTACTGATCCAATTTTTGTCACCATATATTAGTTTTGATTGTTTTTATGCTTAGTACAAGTGGAATCATATAAGTATGTATCCTTTTGTGTTTGGCTTTTTTTGGTCAACATAATGTCTAAGACATGTGATACTCAACCATGTTGATGCTGAGTGCTATTCTACTATATGAATATAACATGATTATTCTTCAGTTGGACATTTCTTGGCTGTTACGAATAAAACTGCCTTAAACATTTTTGTACAAGACTTTCTGAACATAATATTTCCATGCATCTTATATCCCTAGGAGTGGAGTGGAATGGTAGGTCATAGAGTAGTGTATGTTTAGCTTTCTTGGAAACCACCAAATAATTTTTCGAAGTGGTTATATAATTTCTTTTCATTTCTGTTGGTTCTGTCTCCTTACCAGTGCTTGGTATTGTGTGTTCTTCTAATTCTAGACATTTAGATTGGTGGGAAGTAGTATCTTACTGTTGTTTCCATTTGTATTTCCTTGATGACTGTATATGTTGAACACCTTGTACATGTTGACCATTATTATGTCCTTCTGAGCCCTTTTTGTTCTGTGAATTTTGTTTAGTAGCATCTTGTACATTTTTTCACTTTTGTTGTAATCTCGCCTCTTCAAGATATTAACACATTTTAAAAAGTTTTCTGTTCCTCCTCCTATAGATGTTCCTCAAAAAATTTTTTTCTTGTTTTTTGCTTCTCTCAATATAGGCTTTCTGCAGATGCATAATAATCTTGTTTCTCTGCTCATAAAACTGAATGCAAGTCCTCTGTTAGAGTTGCTTGTTTTGAGCATTTTCAATGTGGAACACCCTCTCCCTACTCCTAGTGAGTATCTTTAGGTCTTCACTCAGAGAAGTCTCCTCAGCTCTTCTATCTGGAGAGTTGCCAGACTCTGGAAGCTCAAAGGAGGAAGAGGGGAGATGTCTTTACATTCCCACTCATTACCTAATTACCCAATACCTCCATTTAAGGTTTAGTTAACCTCCTTTATGTCTGGTGTCCAGAGATTTTCTGAGGTTTCATATCTTCAGACAATAAATCTCTAGTCTTTTTCCATGGCTGGGGAGGCTTGGTTGCTAGGCTGTGTGAAATGGGTTGGGGATCTCTGGAATGTCACTACTTAAATACAGTTGAGCCAGTAGCATCTCTGCCTTCCTTACCCTCACCCTTCTACATCTGGAGGCACCCTCGTCCCACTCATCCTGCATCTTTATGGGATTCCTCCATATAAAAAGCTCACCTTTCCTATTGGCACCTTGGGATTCAGTTTTCTTATATCTACTAAGTCTTTTAATATGTGTCCATGTTCTTTTCAGCTTCCAGAATTTTCTTAGTTTTTTTTCCTATCTCAATTTTTTTGTCTTTGGGTTTAATGCCTTTAAAAAAGAAAAGAACCCCTTTATTGAAAAGTGGGCTTTTAAAGTGGAATGAAATGAAATGTGTTTTCAATTAAGTGTTCTTTTATCAAAATTCTGTATATTTTTTGTCACATAGCATATGATTTTTTTTCAAATTATTTCCATAAATACAATTTTTCTTGGTTGCTTGATATTCCATTGCCTAGGTTTTCCTAATTTACTGTTGCCTTATTACTTGATACTTCAATTTGTTTCAATTTTTCACTTGTTACATAATGCTGAAATGAACATCATTTAAATTTCCCCATTTTTAGGGTTATTTCCTTAGATTTCCAGAAATAACCTTTTTTTTGACTCAGATCATTATCTGAAAGTGATATATGAGTATTGATTTTACTAAACATTTATCAGAAGTTGGTATTATAACTTGTAAAAAAAACCACCTTTTTTTGCTAATTAGTCTAAAATGGCAGTTTGTTTAAACTTTTATTTTTTATTTAATTTTTTAATTTTTATTTCTTTTAGATTTTATTTATTTATTTGACAGAGAGAGATCACAGTAGACAGAGAGGCAGGCAGAGAGAGAGGGAAGCAGGCTCCCCGCCGAGCAGAGAGCCCGATGCGGGACTCGATCCCAGGACCCTGAGATCATGACCCGAGCCGAAGGCAGCGGCTTAACCCACTGAGCCACCCAGGAGCCCATAAACTTTTATTTTTTAAAAGAGGGAACACAAGCAGGGGAAGTGGGAGAGGGAGAAGCAGGCTTCCGGCAGAGCAGGGAGTCCGATGCAGGGCTTGATGCCGGACAGGATCCCAGATGACCTGAACGGAAAGCAGACACTCGCTGCTAAACGACTGAGCCACCCAGGCATCCCTAATATTTAAAATTATTTTTTTAAAAAAAATCAATTCGTAAAACTCTTTACAAGTGCCTTGAATGTTAACCATCAGATGGATTTGCTGCAAATATTTTCTGCAGTGGTTTTGCCATTTTATTGCCTTTTTAATTTTTTTGTTATTTTTCCTTTTTATTTATTTTTATTTGTTTTAAAATGGAGTATAGTTGACATACAACATTATATTAGTTTCAGGTGTGTAGCATAGTGATTTAACATTTATATACATGTTGAGGGGTGCCTGGGTGGATCAGTCGTTAAGATCTGACTTCCTCTTACGTCATGATCCCAGGGTCTTGGGATTGAGCTACATTGGGCTCCATGCTCAGCAGGAAACCTGCTTCTCCTTCTCCTACTACTTGTGCTCCTTCTCTCACCATCTTTCTCTGTCCAATAAATAAATAAATCTTTTTTTTTTTTTTAAGATTTTTATTTATTTATCTGACAGACAGAGATCACAAGCAGGCAGAGAGAGGAGGGGAGGCAGGCTCCCTGCTGAGCAGAGAATCTGATGTGGGGCTCTATCACAGGACCCTGGGATCATGACCTGAGCCGAAGGCAGAGGCTTTAACCCACTGAGCTACCCAGGTGCCCCTAAATAAACAAATCTTTTTTTTTTTTTTTTAAATAAACAAATCTTTAAAGAAACCACAGAAAACATGCATTATGAAATGCTCACCATTGTAAGTGTAGTCAACATTTGTCCCCATACAAAATTACTACAGTATTATTGACTATATTCCCAATGCTGTACATTACATCTTAGTGACTTACTTCTTTTTTTTTTTTTAATTATTTATTTATTTATTTGGCAAACAGAGATCACAAGTAGGCAGAGAGGCAGACAGAGAGAGAGGAGGAAGCAGGCTCCCCGCTGAGCAGAGAGCTCTATGCGGAGCTCGATCCCAGGACCCTGGGATCATGACCCGAGCCAAAGGCAGAGGCTTTAACCCACTGAGCCACTCAGGCGCCCCAGTGACTTACTTTTTGTAACAGAAGTTTGTATCTTTCTTTTTTTTTTAATTAAACATTTTATTCATTTATTTGACAGAGAGAGAGAGCACAAGCAGGGGGAGTGACAGGTAGAGGGAAAAGCAGGCAAAGGAAGAAGCAGGCTCCCAGCTCAACTAGGAGCCTGATGTGGGGCTCAATCCCAGGATCCTAGGATCATGACCTGAACTCAAGGCAGATGCTTAACTGATTGAGCCACCCAGGCGCCTGAAATTTTTACCTCTTAATCCCGTTTACTTATTTGGTCTGTTTCCTTACCCATCTTTCCTCTGCCAGCCCCCAGTTTGTTTTTTGTATTTATGAGCCTATTTCGGTTTTTAAAATTGTTTTTAAAATTCCACTTACAAGTGAAATTTCATACAGTGTGTCTTTCTCCGATTTACTTCACTTAGCATATTACTGTTTGGCTTCATCCATGTTGTTACAAGTGGCAAGAGTTCATTCTTTTTTATGGCTGAGTAATATTCATGAGCTCAAAATTTGTATCGTCAGATCTGCCAACTGTATATGTTGTATCATTCTGAAGTTTCACATTTTTGCTCTAACATATGCCTGAAAAATAATTGATTCTAATTTATGACTTCATATTTTTAGTGTTCAACTTTGTTTTATTTACCTGAGATTGATTTTGGAGTATGGGAAAAGGTTCTAAATTTGAGGGTTTTTTTGTGTTCTGTCTAGTTGCTAAGCAGCTAATCCAGTATGAGCCAGGAAATAATTTTCATTATAAAACAGTCCTTTAAAAAATAATTTGAATATGTATAGTAACATCTGTTTTGCCTCATAAATTCTGATTATTCCTTCTTGTAGTCTTGCATCAGAAACGTGTGCGTTTTCTCAGAAACTTTCATTGCATCATATGAAGCTGGACTTCCTTATTTTAAATTATTTTGTTCTTTGCTTGTTTGGGAAGTGTTGGTACACTTTTGTTTTTATGTAATAAAACTTCAGAATGTTGTCATCTTGAGGTTGCTTATAAAAACCATGTATGGTTATCAGGAAATTGCTCACAACTGTGAAGTGCTTATTGGGTGGAATAAGGAAAATAAACTAGGCTTATTTTGTGTGTATTATTTGGTGGCCAGATTCAGTTCTTCAAAACAGTTTTAACTGTTTTGTTTTTATTTTTTAACTAGGATCTCAGTTTTTTGTTTTTTTTTTAAAGATTTTTATTTATTTTTAATTTACTTGACAGGGATAGAGAGAGCACTAGTAGGTAGAGTGGCAGGCAGAGGGAGAGGAAAAGGCACTCTGCCAAGCAGGTATCCCAATGTGGGGCTCGATCCCAGGACTGTAGTGTCATGACCCAAGCCTAAGGTGGACGCTCAACCGACTGAGCCACCCAGGTGCCTCTAGGATCTCAGTTTAAAATATATTTTCTCTTCAGCTTTTATTAGTTCTTTTTCTTATAATGGACCTACAACAAGTAGCCTTATGTCTGAACCAGGGTCTTTGGTTGAAAAGATTTTCCTGTAGTCGAGAATCTCCTTTAGATTTTTGTATCAGGATTTCTTACTAACTGTAAGAAATAGAACCCCCCTACTTGATTTCTATAAGTAAAGAACAAAACCAGATAAAAAACAAAACCAGTAAACTACACATTGGAATGAAAAGCAATTTGATGTTTATATAACTCTGTCAAGCTCAAACAAATTTACACTAAGGGATGCCTAGGTGACTGAGTTGTTTAAGTGTCTGACTCTTGAGTTCCGCTCAGGTCATAGTCTCAGTGTTGTAAGATCAAGCCCCATGTTGGGCTCCACACTCTGCTGGGAGTCTGCTTGAAATTGATTCTCTCTCTCTCCCCCTCACCCTCTTCCCTTTTCCATGCTGGTGTGTGCGCTTTCTCTCTCTCTGATAAATATATCTTTAAAAAATTTACATTAAAATAAGTAAGCAGGTGGTACACTAGGTACTATTGCAGTATAGCATTCTCTCTAACTATAACGAACAACAGGTTTGAACTGCATGGTCCACTTATATGCAGATATTTTTCAGTATTATAGTATAGTATTGGATAGTATAGTACTGTAGATACATTTTCTCTTATAATTTTCTTAATATTTTCTTTTCTCTAGTATACTTTATTGTAAGAATACAGTATATAATACATATAACATACTAAATAAGTGTTAATCAGCTGTTTATGTTACTGTTAAAGCTTCTGGTGAACAGTAGGCTACTGGTAGTTAAGTTTTTGGGAAGTCCAGTTGATGCACATTTTCGATTGTGCAGACAGAGTCATGGGGCTTGGTGCTTTTATTTATTTATTTTTAAAAGATTATTTATTTATTTGACAGACAGAAATCACAAGTAGGCAGAGAAGCAGGCAGAGGAAGAGGAGGAAGCAGGCTCCCTGCTAAGCAGAGAGCCCGATGCGGGGCTCGATCCCAAGACACCTGGGGTCATGACCTGAGCCGAGAACAGAGGCTTTCAACCACTGAGCCACCCAGGCGCCCCAGCGTGGTGCTTTTAACCTATGTTGTTCAAGGATTAACCATACTGTATTTCTGTTATAGAAAAAAGGGTAGAACTATGTTTTATGAAACGGTAAACTTGATTAGGTGGCATTTTTACATTTAATGTAATTTTGACATTTAATGTCAACCCTTGCATTGTCTTTTTAAAGTTTTGTTTGTTTATTGTCTGTTGGCTTTTCTGGTTTTTTGAAGTAGGTATATGGGTTTCTTTTTAAAAATGGGCTTAAGATTCTTACCCACTTTCACTTTATTTATTTATTTATTTTTAAAAAGATTTATTTATTTATTTATTTGACAGAGAGATCACAAGTAGGCAGAGAGGCAGGCAGAGAGAGAGAGAGGAAGGGAAGCAGGCTCCCCACTGAGCAGAGAGCCCGATGCGGGACTCGATCCCAGGATCCCGAGATCATGACCCGAGCCGAAGGCAGTGGCCCAACCCACTGAGCCACCCAGGAACCCCCTTACCCACTTTTATAATAGCAACGTGTTTCTGTCTCTAGGAGAAAGAATTACCACAGTTTTCAACAGTAGACTTAAATTAGAATATTTTCCGAATTCTAGAAATCACGAATCAATAGCAGTCTGTCACCAAATATAACTAAATTATATTTATTTTTCTTAAAAGTGTAGTAAAATATTCACTTTACTTTAAGTGTTGGAATATTAGAATTCTTACTCTAAAAAGTACAAATTAATTTCTTTTTAAAAAAGATTTTGTTTATTTATTTATTTGTCAGAGAGAGAGCGAGCGCATGTGCACTCTGCACAGGCAGAGAGGCAGGGTCCCTGCCGAGCAAGGAGCCAGATGCGTGACTTGATCCCAGGATGTTTTGATCATGACCTGAGCCGAAGGCAGCGGCTTAACCGACTGAGCCACCCAGGCATCCCACAAATTAATTTCTTATGTCATTTTGTAATCTACTCTTTTCAGGAGTTTGGGTTCAAGGCCAAGCTCTTTTGGTAACTTCATTCTAGTTTTCTTCATATATTTACTCTGTGGAATTATTTTTAGTGTTTTAATAAAATTACATATAAAATTTTATTTTTAAAAAGGCCTCTGTATTTTTAGTAATCATTTCCTGACGACTTCATAACCATTACCATGTAATCATGGTGTAGAGTAATGAAAAAAGTAATAACATTTTTGTACATAACTAGGACAAGAATTCCTTGGGGGAAATACTGAGTGAATGATTACAGGGAAGGTAATTCTTTAGTTACAGATTAATTGCCTTGAAAGTTAAATTCAGCTTTAAAATGCAGTCATTTTTAAAGAAATAAACTCATTTAAGAAGCTAGATTAACTGAATGATTAGAGCTTGGTTGATAAGGAAAAGTGGAAAAACAATGAACATTTTCTTTATTTAAACAAATTAATGTTCGCTTGCTAAAATAACTTTCTTTTCAGTTTTCTTCACATCATAAACTGGAAATGCTGTTGTCTCTTCCTTTACCTGAATGTTTAGTAGAATAGTAATGACTTTTCCTTTATGCTTATGGGTGAACTGTTAGTGTGTTGCCATGTCAGACACCCGTCTCAAAGTTGTGAATGAGAGTTTAGGATAGAATATGTTTCACTGCTATTAGAAAATCTGAGATCAGGGAACTAGTAAGGAATGATATCTAAAATATTCATGAAAATTAAGTACCAATGGTACATGAATCCTTTCTAGAAAAATTTGAAACTGTTCTATTTATCATCATTTTAATTTAAAATTTTCAGATTAAAAACATTTTCAGATTAAAACATTACCAGATTGGTATGCATTTTCTAATCCTCAAGTATTGGTAAATACTCTTGAAATATCAGGAACTCAGTTTTTCAGTTGTAAATGTGTGACTTTCTTTTAAGAATTCAGAATTGCCCACGTCTGACTCTTAACATTTGTGATTTTTTTTTCAGAATTGCTTTTGATATTAGAAGAGATAATGTATGAAATTTTGTTAGATGTTATATGATGTTACCATTAATAGTACTGAAAATGACATTTTTGTCACTTGTTAGTTGTGGTTTCCAAGATATGTTTGTTTTCAACAGTATTTCTTCCCAGGTAACAGCAGCATTGAGAATAGCATACTGTTTGTGTTCTTTTTCCACCAGTTTGCCAAGAAGGATGTTAAAAAATTCCAGCTATGTCCACTGTGTGTGGAAAGGATGAGTGATTCCAGATTACATTAATATGTTTTCTTCTGACCAATTTTTTTTTAAAACGATTTACTTATTTATTTGAGAGTGAGTGAGTTGAGTGTGCAGGCATGCAGGTACTTAGGAGCAGAGGGAGGGGCAGAGGGAGAGGGGGAAGGAGGAAGCAGATTCCCTTCTAAGCCTGTCTTCAGGACTGTGGGACCATGACCTGAGCCAAAATGAAGAGTTGGATGCTTACCTGACTGAGCCATCCCAGGTGTGTGCCCCCTGACCAGTTGTCTTTTTGTTTCCAAATTTCATTAATTTGTTTTCTTCCAAGGTAGTTTTTTTTGTAATGCCTTTTAGCAAAGATCTTAGTTATAAGCAAGGATGAATGAATAAATAAGGATGAATTGTAGGAAAAATTTATGATTTTTTAGTTAAAAGGCATAAAGAAATAGCTTCCAACCTGAATATTATGAGTTTAGCTAGTACTAATGGTAGAATGGAAAAGGTCTGACTTTTAATTTTCTAGTCACTTGATGGTGTAAATCTATGTTGTTACTGTGACTTTCTCATTTGTGAAACTCATTGGAGGACTGAACTTTTTTTGTGAACATGTTAGTGAATAATAAAGTTTTTGGAAAGGGGAAGTGCTTAGGATATGTTATAAAAGACTACTCTTTCCTTAAAAATGATTTTATTTATTTATTTGAGAAGACAACAAGAGCAGATGGTGGGATAGGGGCAGAGGGAGAAGGAAAAGCAGAATGTCATGTGGGGCTTGATTCCAGGACCCCAAGATCATGACGTGAGCCGAAGGGAGATTCTTAACTGACTGAGCCACCCAGGTGGCCCTAAAAAAGACTACTCTTAAAGTGAAATAGAATGGAGGTTATAAATGATTTTAAATTCATGGATATTTAATGGGATTGGCTTAGCACATTTTGGGGCACATTTTCACATGGTGAAAGAAAACATCACTGGTTCTTTTAGGGAACCTGAAAACATATGTGTACTTTGGTGGTGGTGGTGGGGGGCTTAGTTCTATGTGAGCTGACTTTCCCGTCTTCCTTCCTGTGTTCCTGCCTTCCTGCCTACTTTCCCTCCTCACCTTCCATACCTTCCCAAAACCAAAGTACCAACATAGATATATATGTTATCCTTATTAAACTATGATAACAATCTTTGGAGGCACCTGGGTGGCTCAGTTGGTTAAGTGTCTGCCTTTGGCTGATGTCATGATCTTGGGGTCCTGGGACTGAGCCCTGCATTGGGCTTAGGGCTCCTCCCTCAAAGAGTATGCTTATCATGATAAGCACTGAGTAATGTATAGAATCGTTGAATCTCTCTATTGTATACCTGAAACTGTTAACTATATTGGAATTAAAATTTTAAAAAGGAGTAAAATGCTAGGTTAGATACACCAGCTATTATTAATCTTAGTATCTTTAAGGTTAAAGCACTGATGACAACCTGTCATTATGTTTTGGTTAAATTCACAAAGGAATTTGGGCTACTAGATGTCTTGACTAACTCCCCCCAACCCCTGGAAAAAAGGAAGGTACTTAGAAACATATATTTTAATGTAGTTGAACTGATGGGTGCCATGTTGTTGATAGCTCAGAAGTTTATGAACCAGGAGAATGATAAATTGTGTGTTTGATTTGAGAAACTGCTGGAAGCAAGTGAATGCACTAGAAAACTTGTCATCAACATATGTTAAATAGTCATTTTGTTATGTTACAGAAAATTAAAAAAGCTAATGAATACTTAAAGGCATTCTTTCCATGACATTTTTAAGACTCTCCTGCAGTGTTTAAGTATACAACAGCTTTTCTGTGACAATAAACTAAGTGGTGTCTTTTGTGATTTATATCCTTTTCTTATGGCCAGTTTTCAAAGACACATTTTTGAATTATTTGAAGTTGTTAACTCTAGTGGCATATTTGGTATGCTTCAGAATATAGCTGTCATTCTTAGTAGAAGAAAACTTGTAGAACTTGGATGTTTCCTCATTTGTATTCTAAGTTTGTAAGTTACTCCTGTTTGATTCATTGACAAAATAACTTTGTCTAGCACAGACTCTGTTCTATATTATTTTCTTCTTCACATTTTCATGCTTGTTAATAAAAAGCAAGAGGAGGGAGGAAGCAGAATTTTCTTTCAGACTCCTTCAATTTTTTTATGCTGTATAGCAAAGCTCAAAGCTTAGAGATGCTGGGGAACAGAAGTAGTAGCAGATGGTCCAAACTGATGCTCTGCGAAGATAGGGTGGTTCGTTTTGATTACGGCACTGGCAGTCTGTGAAGTGAAGATATGGAGCCACAATATATTCTAAAACCTGCACTAACCATGTGTGTTGTGGTAAAGCCAAGAACAACTTTGTATGGACATAGTAGAAGAGATGACGATCCACTTTTAGTTTCCACTCACCCACACAGAGCAATACTGTCAACATATCTTTGAGCACTAAGGCCAAGCAGTATATGAATTGCCACACTGTTTTCTGCTTTGAATTACAGCTGATGTGCTCAGGGATGTAAACTAGGTTATAATACAGAGAACTAGATTTATATCTTCTCAGTGCAGTGACAAGAGAAAGGGAGATTTATTTTCTCCATTGTTTAAACAGCTTCTCAAAAATGGGCTATATGGGATTCTTTTAGAAATTTTTGTTTGTTTGAATTTCTGAGACCATGTAAATGATAGTGGATAAAAGGCCAGGGAAAGCATAATTGTGGGAATGTAAATTGGTAGAGTCATTTGGAAGGGAGTTTGGCAGTATTAAGCCAAAAAAATGTGAATGACCTACTGCTTACTAGAGAAGCATATGGGTATGTGTATATATTTCTCCAAGGAGGCATGCCCGTTGAATTTTCATGGCAAGTGTTGTGTGAAGGAAAACATGAGAAACTCCTTAAGTGTCCAACAACATGTGAATAGCTAGATACTCTGTCGTATTATGTAGTGGAATACCATACAGCACATAAAGGAATGAGATCTCTTTATAACGGAGTAAGTTGCACTGTGATATGTATAGTAGGATACAACTGTAAGTTTCACTGGGTATTTATGAAAGTGTGGAAAAAGTTCTGAAAGGAGACAGACCAAACATTGATTATCTCTTGGGAAGGGTGAGCGAGAGGTAGGGATTAGGACTAGTAGAAAGAAGTGACTAGGATTTTGAAGTGATGGTGTCTTTAGCCTTATCTGTATGTATTGTTTGAATTTAAAAGAAGAATTAATTTACTTATTATTTGCATGATAGAAAACATTAAAACAGTTATCCCCCAGGGGTACCTGGGAGGCTCGGTTGGTTAAACATCCAGCTATTGGTTTTGGTTTATTTATTTATTTATTTATTTATTTTAAAATTTAATTTAATTTTATTTTTTTTAAAGATTTTATTTATTTATTTGACAGACAGAGATCACAAGTAGGCAGAGAGGCAGGCCGAGAGAGAGGAGGAAGCAGGCTCCCTGCTGAGCAGAGAGCCCGATGCGGGACTTGATCCCAGGACCCTGAGATCATGACCTGAGTCGAAGGCAGCGGCTTAACCCACTGAGCCACCCAGGCGCCCCTGGTTTTGGTTTAAATGGTGATCTCAGGGTCATGGGATTGAGCCCCACATTGGGTGCCACATTGGGCACGGAGTCTGCTTGAGATTCTTGCTCTGCCTTTCCCCTTCCCGTGCTCAAGTATGCGCTCTCTCTCTCAAATAAATGTTCAAAAAAAAAAAAAAACCCCAGTACTACCTAATACAATAACCACTTTATTTGCACATTGTCTTTATTGGTATATATATTTGTCTACTTTTAGTAATCTGTTGTTAATTTATTATATTACAAACATGTTTTCATGTTTCTGTGAAGTCTTTATTACCATCTGTAATAATACTTTTAAATTATTTCTTTACCTGAAATTCCCAGGAATTAACTATGTGATCAAAGGATATGAACATTTCTGGCTCTTCTTAAGTATTGTCATATTATTTTACAAAAGGATTTTACCAGTGTATAATGCTACCAGCAATGGTGAAGTATAAGTTTACCACACCTTACCATTCAAATTTCTTTTTAAAAGCATAACAGGGCACCTGGGTGGCTCAGTGGGTTGAGCCTCTGCCTTCTGCTCAGGTCATGATCTCAGGGTCCTGGGATCAAGCCCCGCATTGGGCTCTCTGCTCTGCTTCCCCCTCTCTCTCTGCCTGCCTCTCTGCCTACTTGTGATCTCTCTCTGTCAAGTAAATAAATAAAATCTTGACAAACAAAAAAAGCATAACAAATTAAAGAGTATGGATATTGGAGTTGACTTTGGGGATAAAAATTCTGCCTCTGCCACTTGTCAACTTTGTGACCTCAGGAAAGTGACTTGACTTTGGTGCTTCAACTTCCTCATCTGTAAAGATGGAATAGTAACAGGATCTACTCTGTAGGATTTTTACAATGATTAAGTGAAATATTTGTAAAACAGCTGGAATGATGTCAGGTAAAATTTTTTAAAAAATCATAACTTGGAGGATCTTTGGAACAAGACTGTTTTGTATAGGTTGTATGTTACCTGCCTTGTTAGATACTCTGATTGTTTTTCTAAAATTTGTCACTTTTTGTCATTTGAAGCAAAAGCATACTACATAAGTGTATAAATACATAATTTTTGAGGACAGTGTGTATGTTTTTAATGATAAAAGTGGATTTATCAAATGTAAGAGTTTTTGAGAACGCCATTGTTTGATTTTTTGCCTTTGGGCAGGTAAATACCTAAATTATACCTATTTCAGCACTTTCAGAATTAACATATTCTAAACTTCTTGTTTCTCATCTGAGTTCCATTGAATGGGCTACTAAATGTGATTCCAAATTGGATTTAAGTTAAGGAAAGCTGTGAGGAGATAATACTTGTATTATGGTCACATTTGCATTATGTTCACCTTGGGTGATGACAAACATCATGTGTAGGATAATGAAAAGACATTTTTTTTGAGCCTTTACTGTGAGTCAGTATTGTTCTAGAGGCTGAGGTTCAGTAATAAGTGCAAGTCAGTGAATGAGAGAATAGATAGGACATTTATTTGATCATTTACAAAAATCTAAACTTTATCCAAAAAATTTTGGATAAAACTTTTATCCAGAAGTTTTATCTAAAACCTAAGCTTTATCCAAAAATTCATTATACATCAATAGTTTTTAAGGTTCTTTGATGAAGTGTTGGATACAGGTAAGGCCATTTCTTTGTTCTCAAAGAGCAAAGGGAGATATATAGCTAAATCAGAAAATACAGTATAAAGTTGTGTTAAAGTTAAGCACAAAAAGTTTCATACTGAGTAAGTGATTATAAGAAAGGTCATTCTGTAGAAGGGACACCTAATTGTAGGTAGTAGGTCATGGAAGCATTCAGAATAGGCTTCTAAAAAATAAAGGAGAGACTTAAATCAAATCTTGAAGGATGTTGGGCCAGTTAGATTAATTGAGGATAAGGGGCAAAGAACATTGTGACGGTGGTGACAGTGAAGGTAATGTGGTTAGGGAGTGGTAAATAGTTTGGAATACCTGGAGCTTGTGTATATATCTCTGCTTCTGATTCTAAGGTTTACATTTACAATTTTCATCAATTGATTGCTGTCAAAACATTTTAGATTCTTTTGGTCTAAGCCTGGGATTCTCAAGTCTTGTCAAGTGACATTCTTCCTGGCTTTATAACCATGGCATAAGCTATATTTTCTTAGTTTCTGAGATGCCCCATAAAGTAGTCTCAAAGCCTTAGGAAGCATCCTCCTCATCAATATCCTGTTCTCACTAGTTTCTAATGGCCTTTGATATTCTTTATGTACAGAGTAACATTGCCTTTTTCAGCTTCTGCCCTACTTTATTTTTTATTATTTTTTAAAAGATTTTCATTTATTCACTTAGAGAGAATGAGAACAAGCATGTGTGGGATGGGGGAGGGGCAGAGACAGAAGGAAAAGCAGACTCCCTGCTTAGCAGAGCTCAATCCCAGGACCCAGAGATCAGAGATCATGGCCTGAGCCAAAGTCAGACACTTAACTGACAGAGCCACCCAGGTGTCCCAAACCTTGCTTTACTCTTCCTTTGAATTTGGAATTATGCTCATTTTTCTAGTTCTCCTCCTTTGAATTTTGTTTCTCCTGACTTAAAGATGTTTTGAATTACACTCATTTTTCTAGTACTGTTTCTCACTTGTGAGGTTCTGATCTGTAACTGGAATTTTCTGATTGCTTTCTGTACATTGTTACATAGTTAAGTAGCCATTAATTGTTTTTTTATATACTCTCATTATTATTACTATTTTTAAAGATTCATCCATTTATTTTAGAGAGCATGAGCATGAGTGGGGATTGGGGTAGAGGGAGGGAATCCCAAGCAGACCCCCTGGTAAATGGGAAGGCCAACCCTGGCTTGATCTTGTGAGATTATGACCTGAGCTGAAACCAGGAATCAGACACCCAACCAACTGAGCTACCTAGGCACCCTTACTCTCTTTATTAGATATACAGATCTAGTCTGGAACTTGTTCTTTTCTGTAATGTATCTAGTACTTAACCTTTGCAGTCTACTCAGTACCAATCATAATTTAATCATCACTAGTTTGCTTTTTGTGCTTTCTCGAGACATATTTTCAGAAATTTGTTTCTGTTACACATCAAATGTTGGCAAGGATATAGAGGAAATGGAATTCTTATTCATTGCTGTATTTTGTGGGAATATAAAATGGTATATCTCCTTTGGAAAAAGGTTTAGCAGTTTCTTATTAAGTTAAATATATAATTAATTGTTTTTTTATATACTCATTATTATTACTATTTTTAAAGATTCATCCATTTATTTTATCCCCACTTTCTGGGATTTCTTGTGTATTATTTCTACTTTTATGTTTAGTTGCTTATATTTTACCATTCTTTTTCGGTTTTAAAAAATTTATTTATTTATTTATTTATTTGATGGAGAGAGATTGCAAGTAGGCAGAGAGGCAGGTAGTGGGGGAGACAGAGAGAGAGAGGAGGAAGCAGGCTCCCTGCGGAGCAGAGAGCCCAGTGCAGGGCTCGATCCCAGCACCCTGGGATCATGACCTGAGCCGAAGGCAGAGGCTTAACCCACTGAGCCACTCAGGTGCCCTGCCATTTTTTTCCTAACAGATATTTGGAAACTTTGGAGGGATGGTTATCTTTTACTATACCTTCAGAATGCTGTTTTCTATGTTTGAGTTTAAAGTCAAAACAGAACACTGTGAATGCTTAAAGGGATCTCTGAAAATGTCATTTTGGTAGACTCGTTCACTATCAAAGATTAGATTTGTACCAGTGATTTAATTAGGTTAGAGAAACTGTTTAGATTAACTAAATTATTGGAACATGTGGGTTTTTTTTGGTTGTTTAAGAGTAAGCCTGGTTTAAAGTACTCTGTAGATTGAGTTCCAAAAGTTTACTGAGAATTGTTAACCTTAAAAATAAAACTGTCAATTATTTTACCAGCAAAAGGAAGGCTTTATTCAGGAAGAGTTCTTTATCCAGAACAAGCAAGGTATGGCAAAACCGTAGGCAAGTCCATGGAACAAAATACAAGCATGCCCTTTTATAGATCAAAGGTGGGGAAGTTGGGAGGGCTGTTACAAACAAAAGTCTATGAAAGTAAAATGAGGGTTCCAAGTATACTGGCTGTTCATTGCCAGGGTTGTGACAGTCTCTTACTGGTTGGATGTTGCTGTACATTAAGAAAATTTCTTTCTTCCTGCTGGGATAGTCCAGTAGTATTCACCTTTGAGGAAGGTTCTTCTCTTCCTGTTAGGTCTATAATTGGCAAGAATACTGGGCATGAGCACTCCCCCTCTTGGGCTCCCAACTCCATTCTAAACAGCATTTCCTTTTATTGATTTTCACTGGATATAATATTTATGTATCCATGGAAACAATCTTGTTAATGCTGATTAGGTTTATAGGATTGTGGCGTACAGAAGTTTTAAGTCATTGTTTAGCTGAAATACTCTACATTTGCAATAAAAAAGTAGTAGAAACAATACTGTGGAATACTAGATGAAGCACAAAAACAGTACGATTCACAGAGGGATAAGAGTTATTTTTAGGGAACTTTTGTTCATTTGTGAAAAGCTGGGGATTTTTGATACAAGCAGATTCTGTGCTTTTCAAAATCGGCCGCCTTTTTGCACAGTATTACTGTCTGTGAGCTTCATCCATGTTGTTAAATGTATCAGCTTTTTCTTCTTTATTGCAGAATAGTATAATATTAATGTCTCATAATTTTTTTTTGTCTTATTCATGAATAGAATGAATCATCAATCAAGTTACTGTGAACACTTTATATAAATCGTTTGGGATCATATGTTACCATTTCCCTTAAGTAAATATTGAAATGTGAAATTGCTTGGTCAAAGAACAGGTATATATTTAACTTAATAAGAAACTGCTAAACCTTTTTCCAAAGGAGATATACCATTTTATATTCCCACAAAATACAGCAATGAATAAGAATTCCATTTCCTCTATATCCTTGCCAACATTTGATGTTCTTCTAATGTTCATTGAATGTTTATTGATTTGGTTATGCTCTTTCATAAAAGCTCATTTAAGTCTTTTCTTGTGTCTCTCAGTTGGGTTCTCTTTCTAATCCATGCTTTCAAGGACAATGAAGAGCCTGATAGTTAGAGATCACTCACTGAGACTTGAAGATACAGATGTTCAGAAGCAATTTTAGATACTACTTTTGAATCTGGTATGATTGCTTCTTGGTTTGACCAGGGGTCTTAGCATTGGAATTTTTTTTTTTAAAGATTTTATTTATTTATTTGAGAGAGAGACAGAGAGAACAAGAGCTGATAGAGGGCTGGGGCGGGAAGGGGAGAAGCAGACTCCCCATTGAGTAGGGAGCCAGTTGCAGGGCTCGATCCCAGGACCCTGGGATCATGATCTGAGCTGAAGGCAGACGCTTAACCCTCTGAGCCACCCAGGCTCCCCTTAGCATTGAATTTTAATGATCTCATTTGCTTTTTATATTCTGATGAACGGAATTCAGAATAGGTATAAAGCTCATTGAATTTAAACTATAATAGGAGTTTGTATTTTGGGATCACAAGTACAACCATAATCAAATTTGCCATTATTTACCACAGAAACAATTTGTATAAACATTGTTATAAGTCCTGTGAGCCATTTCTTTTTCTGAGGGTAACACTGCTTAAGGATCACAATTAGTAGTTAGAGTGTTAGCATTGTCCTTGATTAGTCAAATTAGTCTTTTGGCTTCACTTACAAAAATTGGGAACTTCTTCCCCACTTTCTGGAGGTATTGTAGAAAACTGTGGCTCTCATGAGTCCTTTAATCTTTCTAGAATAAATATATAATTACTAAAATTATTTTTTTACATTGTCTAATAATTTAGAGGTAATTTCCTTGTATACTTCTTGTTAATCTTTAAATATATACTAACCAATTTAGAATAAAAATGAAAGTCTACTTTGAAGGAATTGATCCATTTATATTGTTACAGATTCTAGTTTATAAAACAAATATCAGGCCAGTTTCAGAATTTTCAGTTTTGTGTCACTTGATTAAATGTTATAAACGTGTGAGTTTAACGTTTCAACTGTGGTTTGTCCCCTTTCATAAGAAAGAAAACTTAACATCATTTAGCCTGAGAGTCATTCTGAAATTCTGGTGAAGTTGTATTTTTGACAAAGTCACTAGTGGCAAAAAAAAAATTTTTTTTTTATTTTGCTGTTTGTAGGCTATCTCTTGTCCAAGATGTTTCATCTAGGGTACTCTTTATTATCTACTTGAAGTGGCTTTGCAGTAGCTTTTGCTATAGGTAGCCTGCTAGAGAGTCTTTTGGTAGAAAAATTCACCAACCACACTTATAAATTAATATTGGTTGTGATTTCTTTGCTATGCTCCACTTTTTGCTTCTTCTGTGTTTGGACATTCTTACCCTACTTTGGCAGTGAAAAGCACATTTTGTTGTGTTTGTTTACCTCTCTGGTTATCCTCTGATTCAGATTGTTAAATTTTTATCTATGCCTTTGGAACCAAACCATCAAAACAGCAACTCCTGTGTTTTAGCATAAACCTGAGTGCAAGACAATGCCTTTGCTCTGTGAGAGAGAAGTAATAGATTACCTAGTGTCTGCTTTTGAGAGACTTAAAATCTGCTTGGAGAGAGAAGATTTAACCTTTACCTTTGGAAAAAAGTTATAGTATAAAGCAGCATATAATAGGAATATAGAACACCAGTACCATGGCCTGTTGTGAAATAATTTACAGCCATTTAATGAGTAATACGAAGTACTGAACTTTGGGGTGGGGGAAGCTTACCTTTAAAAAAGTGGATTAAAGTTCATGTATTTCACATATGCATATGATTTCTTTACTGGAGATGAAAAGATTGTAGTTATAGGGTTCAGGGAATGCCCATGAAATGAAAACCTCCATCCTATCACCACAGAAAAAATTTGATAGCTACTGTTATAGAAACCACCCCTGCCAAAAATTGTAGGAGAGATGAGCATTGTATTGTTCTTTCTTTCATACTGAGGTTTTTTGTTTTTTTTTGGTGCCATCACTAAAGTACATATTTTATTTTTTTAAAGATTTTATTTATTTATTTGATAGAGATCACAAGTAGACAGAGAGGCAGGCAGAGAGAGAGGAGGAGGAAGCAGGCTTCCTGCTGAGCAGAGAGCCTGATGTGGGGCTCGAACCCAAGACCCTGAGATCATGACCTGAGCCGAAGGCAGAGGCTTACCCCTCTGAGCCACCCAGGTGCCCCCATATTTTATTTTTTAAATTTAAATTTTTAAAAAAGATTTTATTTATTTGACATAGAGATCACAAGTAGGCAGAGAGGCAGGCAGAGAGAGGGGGAAGCAGGCTCCCTGCTGGGCAGGACCCTGAGATTGTAACTTGAGCAGAAGGCAGAGGCTTTAACCCACTGAGCCACCCAGGCACCCCCATATTTTCTTTTCTTTTCAAGAACAGCAAGTTTTAATCTCTTCGAAGATATGATCCTGCAAAAGCCATTTAAATAGCATCTCTAAATCAGAACGGTGGAATTGACCTATTTATTACTGGTACTATACAGATTGTATTATTGCCCTTGGTGTGCCATAATATACCATATAGACTGGGTAGCTTAAAAAACAAAAGTCCAAGATCAAGATTCTGGCAGGGTTTGGTTTCTAGTGAAGGCTTTCTTCTTGGCTTACAGATAGCTGCCTTAATCTTGGAGCCTCCAGGGCCTTTCCTCTCTGTGCCTGAACTCTCAAACTCCCTGAAGTCTATTCTTACAAGGATGCTAGTCTTATCTGATCAGGACTCCACCTTTATTTATTTAAAAATTAAAAAAAATATTTTGGTAATTTCTACACCCCTCAAGTGGCTTGAAATTATGACTCTGAGATCAAGAATCACACACTCTTCTGACTGAGCTAGCCAGGTGTCCCTTTAGAAAAGTTAAAATAACTTTTTTTTATTTAAGGACCCCAGCATTAATACCTCACTAAACTTTAATTTCTTCCCAGATCCAGTAATTTCTTCCCAGATCCAGATGCTTCCTCACTAGGGGTTTACGGTTTCAACATGAGTTTGGTGCTGGGGGTGGTGTGGGGTGGGGGACACACACATATAAATTAAGTCAATTAAGATTCTACCCCTGGTCCTCCAGATTAAAATTCTTGCATCTAAAATGTATTCATTCCATTCCAACAGTCTTAACTCCTTCTAGCATCAACTGTAAGGTCTGAAGCCCATAGTCTCGTCTAAATATCCTCTGAATCCAGTCATAGGTGAGCCTGGAGATAGGATTATTCTGAAGAAAAATTTCTCTCCAGCTATGAACCTGTGAATCTAGACAAAGTTATGTGCTTCTAAAAATTCAATAGTGTGCCAGAAAAGGGTAGATATTCTCATTCCAAAAGGGAGAATTTGGAAAGAGGTGAAGGTTCCAAGCAAGTCCAATACTTAGCAAGGCAAATTCCATTAGTTGTTAGGTTTTGAGAACAATCCTCTTTGGTTCAGTGTGCTGCCTGCCAGGCCCACTGGGGAGTTAGTGCCACTTTCATGGTTCTGTGGAGCAACCCGGTTCCCAGGTACTGGGCCATACCTTGCTTTTAAGGTACTGGTGGCATCTTGGTTCCCTACTCCCAAACCAAAGAGACTTCGCCTTTTGAAACTGAGGAAGAGCCAGACTTGTCCTCTGGACCTGTGGTGGGAGTGGCAGCCTTCCCATCTCTAAATCCTCTTTGGGGTCAGTCTCCCCTTTTCTGAAGGATAAGTCATGTTTGAAGCTGGGTACCTCTATGGTCTCATTCTGTAGAATCCTGGAAGTCTTACAGCTGTCTCATTCCATACCATTTTTTTTTCCTGTTCCCTTTAGTGTCTCAGCTGGCTGGATTTCTGCTGCTATTATCCAGTCTTTATGCCTGGCTTCTGCTGAGATGGTTGATTTATTTGTGGCTCACACCCATACTAATCTCCTTATCACATAGTTCAGCCACACCCTTAGTGTTCTTCCAGAATAAGCTTCATCATTTTAACAGTATGGATAGGCTGAAAATTTTCCTAATCTTCCAAGTTCTAGGTCTTTTCTGCTTAACATTTCCTTCATTTTCTTTCTTTCCTCTCACATTTTACTAAAAGCTGTAAGGACAAAACAGGTCTTCAACACTTTGCTTAGAAATCTTTTTAGTTAAGTGTCCAGTTTTGTCACTCAAAGCTTTATCTTCTGCAAAACATTAGAATCTGAACACAGTTTAGCCAAGTTCTTTGCCTTTTTAAAAATCTTTTATTTATTTTGAGAGAGAGGGGGAGAGAGTGAGTGAGCATCAGTGGGGGGAGGGGCAGAGAGAGAGAATGAATCTCAAGCTGACTCCCTGCTGAGTGTGGAGCCTGACGTGGAGACCTGGAAATCATGACCTGAGCAGAAATCAAGAATCCGGGCGCCTGGGTGGCTCAGTGGGTTAAGCTGCTGCCTTCGGCTCGGGTCATGATCTCAGGGTCCTGGGATCGAGTCCCGCATCGGGCTCTCTGCTCTGCGGGGAGCCTGCTTCCTCCTCTCTCTCTGCCTGCCTCTCTGCCTACTTGTGATCTCTCTCTGTCAAATAAATAAATAAATAAAAATCTTTAAAAAAAAAAAAAAAAGAAATCAAGAATCCGATGCTTAACCAACTGAGCCACCCAGGTGCCCCTCTTTGCTGTTTTTTGTTGTTGCTGCTTAAAACAAGGAAACAAGGATCACCTCTCCTTCAATTTCCAATAACATGTTCCTCATTTCTGTCTAATACCTTACCAGAATGGTCTTTTAATGTTCATATTCCTAACCAACATTCTGTTCATGATTTAAATATTCTTTAGGATTATAGGGACCTTCTCTGTGGCTTTCTTCTCTTGGATTTCTTTCTCACCTTTGAGGGCCTCTCACCTTCTTTCTTACCTTTGAGGGCCATATTTCTATCAATAGTCCTTTCACAGCAATCTAGGCCTTTTATGTATAAAGCTTGTTTACTTATTTTTTTTAGTAATCTCTGCACCCAGTGAGGGGGTCCAGCTCACAGTCCCAAGTTCATGAGTTGCATGTTCTTCCTACTGAGCCAGCCAGGCACCTCTGTGCCTTTTTTTAGCATGCAACTCAAAACCCCTCCAGCCTCTACCCATTACCCAGTTCCAAAGCCACTTGATATTCTTAGGTGTTTCTTATAGCAGTACCCAATTTCTCAATAGCAAATTCTGTATTACCTTAGGCGGCCATAACAAAATATCATAGACTGGATGGCTTAAACAACAGAAATCTATTTTCTCACAGTTCTGGAAGCTGTAAAGTCCAAAATTGAGTTTCTGGCAGGGTTTGGTTTCTGGTGAAGACTCTCTTCCTGGTTTACAGATGGCTTCCTTGTCTGAGTCTTCACAAGGCCTTTATCCTGTCTGCAAGCAGGGAGGTGGGGGTGGGGGAGGGAAACACCAGCTTTCTGGTGTTACTTCTTGTATGGATACTAATCCTATCAGCCTCACACTTGTAACCTCAATTAACAGTAATTCTTAACTCCACATGCTGCCACACTGAAGGTTAGGGCTTCAATGTATGAATTTTGGGAGTGACACATACACTTAGTCCCTAAGGGAAATGTAAATACCATGTAAAATATTCAAATTCTTGTAGACTTTATCTTCAGCAGTGACACTGAATACACTTTAGGACCAAGCAGATATTTAGATCCTTTTCCTTTCTTGTCCTTTTATAGCTAATTAATTATCCTTTGAACCCAATGTCTCTTGAATCTGCCTTTAACTCTCATCTCTTGTCTGAATGAGTGCAGTAGCTTCTCAGCTGGTCTTCCCGTCTTTGTGCTGCCAGTGTGGCCTTTTTCTAATATTTTTAACATCTTAACATGAGTGTGAACATAAATCTGTTACTTATTTGTTTAAAACTAGGAAATAGCTTAAGAGTGTCTTTCCATATGCTTGGACCTGATACCTTTATCAGTTAGGATTAAGTTTGGTTGAATATTAAATAGAAATTTTCTTTCTTTTTTTTTTTTTAAGGTTTTTTTTTTTTTTTTTTTTTTAAATTTCAGAGAGAGATCATGAGCAGGTGGGGAGGTGGATGATGTGGGGCTCCATCCCAGGACCCCAAGACCATGACCTAAGCTGAAGGCAGATGCTTAACTGACTGAGCCCCTCAGGCGCCCTTAAACAGAATTTTTTTCTTTTCTTTCTTTCTTTTTCTTTTTTTTTTAGGTTTATTTACTTATTTGTCAGAGAGAGAGTACATGAGCCCATGCACAGGTAGGGAAGCCAGGCAGAGGGAGAAGTTGAGTCCCAGGGCCCTGGGATCATGACCTGAGCCCAAGGCAGACGCTTAACAGGCTGAGCCACCTGTTACCTACCTTAACAGGTAACAGCCACCTGTTACTTAGGTGGCTAACAGGTAAGCCAGCTTACCACCTAAGTTCACCTTACCCTGAACAGGAAATTTCTTAAATAAGATCTAGGAGTTACATACAGTTCTGGAGATAGAATATCCAAGGTTGTATGGTAATTTTATGGTCATCTAAGCTTTTTCTTACTTCTTGATTTTACTGTCTGTTGTGTATGGTTTATAACTTCAGGTTCATTTGTTATGTAAGAGAGCTGCTGCAGAGGCAGGCATTGCTTTCTGAGTTCCAGGTGGGAGGAAGAAACTAAAGCAAAGGACATTCATTACTAACTATCTGAAGTTTTTTAAAGGAGTCTTACGCTTTAGCAAATTTTGTTATATTTCATTGACCATTTTTAGTTGCAAGGGAAGCTGGAAAGTATAGTTTTTTGTTTTTTGGTTTTTGGTTTTTTTTTAGCTGGGAACATTATCACCTTGAATAAAGTAGGGTTCTATGCATTCTAGTTTCATTTCCTGCACCTCTGCTTCTTGCACCTTGTACTCCATTTGTATCAAACTACTTGCAGTTCCCCAATTATCTGTGCTACTTTGTTCTTTTATATGTGTTTTCCTTGCCTGGAATACCCTTTGGCCTTTTTTTTTTTTTTTTGCTAGGTGAACCCCTTCATTTCAAGAATCAATACCTCTTGGAAGCCTTTCTTAGTCACCATCTCAGAATTAATCACTCCCTACTTTGGGACTCCATTTTACTACTTCCACCATAAAGTTTCCTATCTGGTATAATGGTTATTTGGTTGTGTGCCGGTCTTACCTTCTGAAATTTGAAGTATTGGAATGTGTGAACTATGTCTTACTCATCTTTACAGTGACTGACACATAGTAGCATTTAATAAATGACTACTGAAAAAAATTAGTTAAAAACACAATTTAAAAAAAAAGAAAGAATGTTATGCTTATAAGCCATGTGTAGTTAAAAACTGCCTGTAGGAACTGCAGATAATGAATATTTAGGATATACAAACTACAACATAATTAGGGAAATTTCTGAATTCCCTAGTTGAACGATCTGAAGATATTTATTGCTTAAGACAAAGTTAGAATTAGTCTTGGTAGCTCTGCTTTGTAAATGAATTTTCATAAATGGATTTTTTTTTTTCAGATTATGCTTCACCCTACCCTTTAAAAAAAAATCAATGACAAAATAGTTATAACTTTAACTAAAAGCTCTGTTTCATCTTTGATTTTCACTTCCAGGGACAGTATATCCATTGCCTTGCTAAGTCATACTTCATTATAGAAGTCATGTTAAGTAAGGGAAAAGAGAAAATTTTCCTTTAAACTGAGGAAGAAATACTCTAGATAGTCAGACACTAGAGCCTTAGATCAGGAAGTCACTGGAAGGTAACCTACTTTTTCTTACCCTTTTGCCATGGACTGCTTTTCCTTCCGTTTCCTCTTTCCCTTCCTTCCTTCCTTCTCTTTTGTAGATCTTAGATGCTGAAGTTCTTACTGGAGAGAGAATTCTTAGTCTCCTTTCCCTCCCTTTTTTTCCCTCTAAGACTAAGTTGCTTCCAGTTTCTGAAATAGTGCCCTTAGATGTAGTGCAGATAGGCTTCTGATCTCTCCCAGTTGGGTAGCAGATCACATACTGTTCCTCTGTCGTCTTCCTTTCAATTTTGTATCTTTTCTAAGATGTTAGTTTGGAAGTTTAAATCTTCCATTTAGCTCTATTTTTGGTTAGAGGTAATATACTATAATAGTTGAGTATTCCTGAAGGAGAGTGGTATGCTTGACTTCTTTTTTGCTAAGTACTATTTTCTTTAGTACCTATGTATATAACTTGTCTTGCAAAGATCTGTAAATATTTAAAAGGGGGAATATATGATGTTGTATTCTTCAAGTGGCTGTGGAAAGAAGAAAACCTGGTACAAATATTAATTGTTCATTATATGGCAGATTATAATTTTGAAAGATGGCTGTGACAAATATCCTATCCCATTTGCTGTTACAATATGACTTTGACACTTCTCCCATGAAAAGTGGGGTCTGTGGTTGCTCCCCTTGAATCTGGGCAGGGTTGTGATATCAGCAGAAGCACAAATGGGGGGAACTGTATGTTTCCTGTGGGGCTGAGCAGGGAGCCCTATGTGGGGCTCAGTCCCAGGACCCTGGGTTCATAACCTGAGCCAAAGACAGAGGCTTAACTGATTGAGCCACTCAGGTGCCCCTTGAATTCCTATTTTTTAGAAAAGTTATACCTTCTTTTTCTTTCACTGACCAGAATAGGACTTAAGTATTTATTGACAAATTTTAAGCTTTTAAAACCAAGGAAATAAACGAAACGAAAAAACCCTACCAAGGACAATACCTTATCTTTGTATCATCCCCCCCATAGAACCTGACACACTGTTGTCAGTATGTTAGGTGAAGTACACATCTGTTTAGTTTTTATGTTGTTTCATATAGGCTACTCAGAATATGCTTGAATTACTGTGTAACCAGAAACTGCTAGATAAAACTGAAAATTTTTTCTGCTCTTGTTTATATTTTATAAACAAATTTTAAAATTCCCTCTAGAGAAGTCTTGGATTTAGTGAAAACTCAACTAGTCTTGTGTTGTATGTATGATTTATATCAAAGAAGCCCCATTCTTCAGTCTGTTAAAAAGTAGTCTTATTTTTAAAAGGAGTACATGCTGAATTCTTCATGACTTTAGTTCAAGGAGCTTTTGTGATTAGGAGCTTTTGTAGATAAAGTATAGCAAGTGACCGTACCCATGCTTTAAGTAAATATTATATTTAGCACAGCCTGTAGCCATGAATACAGCCAGATTTACCTGATTGAACCTTTGATCTATTAATGCCAAGTAACTCCTGATTTCTTTTATGTAAGGTTGATAGCAGAATTTATTTTACAAAGGATGACTTTGTTTATAATTTTATAGAATGAATAGGGTACACCCTCTTTACTGCTAGAAATCCTGTCCTCCCAGACTGTCATTTATTGAGCATCCATTATTGTCCTGTCTTTGTCAAGTCCACATACATACCCCGTTTTACAGAAGAGTAAGTGCAATGATACTAAGTAACTTGCCCATGTTCTCATCCCTAGTAAGTGACTTTGTTCAGTTTAAACACATGTATATTTTGTTAACCATTTGGCCAGAGTTTGTTAAAACTGGCAGCTGGCTGGACAGACATACTGAGACAGCATGCTGTTTAAATTTTTTAAAAAAATTAGTTGTCAGTGCTTTTAAAGTAGAGAGCTCTCTCTCTCCTTCTCTCTCTGTCTCTCGGTCTTTCACTCACTCACCCCCCGCCCCCATATTCTTGGTTTCCTCATTGCTACATTGTAGCAAATGTCTGGAACTTAGTAGCATCTACCCCCTGTAGGAGGATGTGTGGTCTCTAGGGTTCCATATACCCCACCTGGCCCACTTCCTCACTTAGATTGCCCTCCTCCTCCCTGTAGGTATTTCAGTTTTTGAGCTTTGCTCTGTCACTCTTTCTTTCTCCAGTAATTCCCATTATGCTTGAACTTTTATTCCTTAGCAAAGGAGCCACAGAATACTTTTATTCATACAACTTTTCTTTCTGGTGTCAAATCTAGAATAGTCAGATGCGGGGGTGATGTCTAATGTTTCTGGCCTTTTCAGTTGCAATTATGCATGTATTTTCATTTATTTAGATATTTTGTATTGATAATGTTGGTAAAGGATCAGATGAAATGTGATTCAGAAATAGTGGAGGGGGGGCACCTGGGTGGCTCAGTGGGTTAAAGCCTCTGCCTTTGGCTCAGATCATGATCCCAGGATCCTGGGAAAGAGCCCCGCATGGGGCTCTCTGCTCGGCGGGGAGCCTGCTTCCTCCTCCCTCTCTGCCTGCCTCTCTGCCTACTTGTGATCTCTGTCAAATAAATAAATAAAATCTTAAAAAAAAGAAAAAGAAATAGTAGAGGTATAGAAGAAGCATAGGTTTCTTGTTAGCACCCCCTGCCCTGATTATGTGATCCTTTAGCAGGACATGGACTGCTGCCTGGACTGAATTCAGCATCCTCCCCTTAGCTCACCAAAGTACACTGTTGCTTTTGCCCTGCTCAGGAAACCAAGTGATGAGAAAGGATGGGAAAATCTGGGATGGTGGGGTATCCAGGAAGCACAGATTTGTGGCTAGCCCTGTTGTCTATGCCTGAGAGCTTTTCATTTTCTCATCCAAATGAGGAAGTTGATGGCCTGCCTGAAAGCACGTGGGGAATTCTTGAAGTTAGTTATCTGTTCTCCTTCTCATCACAACTAACTCAAGTCCAGTCAACTTAGTCCCAGTCAGTTGGTATAATCTGTAAATCTTATCATAGAATACTACAGTTTTCTCTTAAAAACATGATTATAACTGTTGATTAGGTTGTTTTTGTTGGTTATGTTGCTATATTAAGTTTACTATAGGTCAGATAGGTTTTTAGAATGTCATGCTGTACATGATCAAATGTAAGAGGAATTCACAACAAGAAGACCTTTATAGAAGGTATAGAGAAGTAGGGGTGCCTGAGTGGCTCAATCGGTTAAGCATTTGCCTTTGGCTCAGGTTGTGATCATAGGGTCCTGGGATCAAGTCCCACATCAGGTTGTCTGCTTGGAGGGGAGCCTGCTTCTCCCACTCTCTGAGTGTGCAGATCCCGTTGCTCGCTCATGTGCTTGCTTGCTCTGTCAAAGAAATAAAATATTTTTTAAAAAAGATTTAAAAAAGTATATAGACGTAATCACTAGATGTAGCTAGTTGTCTGTTTTGCTGTAAGTTGTGTTTAGAGCACAACTTAGTAGTGTAGTTTTAGAGCAAGCACTCTTCTTCTCTTTTTAGGTGTTCTTCTTGTGCCCAGCTGTGTCTTTTATATTTATTATATTGTCATTATTTATTCATGAATCTGTCTCTTAGCCATGAATTCCTTGAAGGTAGAGTTGATTATTTTTAGGTTTGTATTCCCCATTGCATAGCACAGTGTTTGAGCATATGATAAGTAAGGGCTCAATAGCTTGTAATATTTTAATTTTTATGTTTTGCATTTTAAGATGGTCTTTCTGGAAGGATTCTGTTTCACTAGTGAATACCATAGTCTTTGTTTTATCTCTGGTCCAGTATTGGTCCTTTCTGTGTAATTGCTTTTGCTGCCTCAGTGCTACAATCAGAAAGTGATTATCAAGTACTTCTTTTTCTTACCAGATCTTGTTATTTGTGAATTGCTAATTCTCAGCAACTAAATATTTTAAAAACTGAGATGTCTTTTTTTTTTAAGATTTTATTTATTTATTTGACAGAGAGAGATCACAAGTAGGCAGAGAGGCAGGCAGAGAGAGAGAGAAGAGGAAGCAGGCTCCCTGCTGAGCAGAGAGCCCGATGTGGGGCTCCATCCCAGGACCCTAGGATCATGACCTGAGCCGAAGGCAGCGGCTTAACCCACTGAGCCACCCAGGCGCCCCAAAACTGAGATGTCTTGAAGTCACCAGAGCTTTTTTGTGATGAGATTTGTGTTAAATTTCCCTGAAAATCATTTTTTTAAAAGATTTATTTATTTATTTGACAGATAGAAATCACAAGTAGGCAGAGAGGCAGGCAGAGAGAGAGGAGGAAGCAGGCTCTCCGCTGAGCAGAGAGCCCGATGCGGGGCTTGATCCCAGGACCCTAGGATTAGGACCTGAGCCGAAGGCAGAGCTTACCCCACTGAGCCACCTAGGCACCCCTGAAAATCATTTTTGATATGAGAAAAAATATTTTGCCCTTCTGTCTTTACCTTTGGTGTTTCCTTGTTGTTGTCTTCTGTTCACACTTCCTGTTTGAGGAGGGATTATGGTTCTGTCCCTATAGCTTTCAATAAGATTCTGGATGGTTTCTTAACTCTCATGACAGAATGTTATAGGTGTACGGTTGACCTTTGACCCTTGGGGGCTATGGGCACTGACCCCCTGGGCAATCAGAAATTCACATAAAATTGTGATTACTGAAAAAAATTTTTTAAAGTAATCTCTCTCCAATGTGAGGCTTGAACTCATAACCCCGAGATCAAGAATCACATACTGTATCCACTGAGCCAGCCAGGTGCTCTTGATTCCACAAAATCTTAACAATTAATAGCGTGCTGTTGACTGGAAGCTTTACTGATTACATAAACAGTAAATTAACACATATCTTGCACGTTATATGTATTGTATATTGTATTTTTTTTTAAAGATTTTATTTATTTATTTGACAGACAGAGATCACAAGTAGGCAGAGAGGCAGGCAAAGAGAGAGGGAGAAAGTAGGCTCCCTGCTGAGCAGAGAGCCCTATGATGGGGCTCGATCCCAGGACCCTGGGATCATGACCTGAGCCAAAGGCAGAGGCTTTAACCCACTGAGCCACCCAGGCATCCCTATATATTGTATTCTTAAGGTAAGCTAGAGAAAACATTATTAAGAATCACAAGGAAGAGGAAATAACATCTACAGCACTGTACTGTTTTTATTGATATTTTAAGTTTGTGTCATATGTTTACAAGATGAATCTTCTGTGAGTACCCACATTAATATTATTGTGTATAATACAAAACATTGTAGATGTTATATGTATTACTAACACTAGGCATCAAAAATGAAAAGATAATGTGAAAAACAAATTCATATTTACAGGCTTAACAATTCATACATTGATAATGAAGAAGCAATATGATTGCTTATGGTAACCTGGTGTTATTGATCCATTTGCTTCATAGTAGCTTAGCCTAATGAAGTTATTCTAATGAATGAGTCATTAAACAGTTTTCATGGCATCCATTATTATAGTCCTTTTCATAATTCATTGTCACATTAAAAAACATACCTGTGATCATAGTCTGATAATGCAGTGTTTCCAATTATGAGAGAGGCATACTGTATCAATAACATACTTCTTTCAAAGAAAAGTCATAAAAACAATAAAAACTAACACATTACTGATTTTTTTTTTTTAATTTTTTATTTTTTATAAACATATATTTTTTATATACATATATTTTTATCCCCAGGTCTGTGAATCACCAGGTTTACACACTTCACAGCACTCACCAAATCACATACCCTCCCCAATGTCCATAATCCCACCCCCTTCTCCCAAGCCCCCTCCCCCCGGCAACCCTCAGTTTGTTTTGTGAGATTAAGAGTCACTTATGGTTTGTCTCCCTCCCAATCCCATCTTGTTTCATTTATTCTTCTTCTACCCACTTAAGCCTCCATGTTGCATCACCACTTCCTCATATCAGGGAGATCATATGATAGTTGTCTTTCTCTGCTTGACTTATTTCGCTAAGCATGATACGCTCTAGTTCCATCCATGTTGTTGCAAATGGCAAGATTTCATTTCTTTTGATGGCTGCATAGTATTCCATTGTGTATATATACCACATCTTCTTGATCCATTCATCTGTTGATGGACATCTAGGTTCTTTCCATAGTTTGGCTATTGTGGACATTGCTGCTATAAACATTCGGGTGCATGTGTCCCTTTGGATCACTACAATTGTATCTTTAGGGTAAATACCCAATAGTGCAATTGCTGGGTCATAGGGCAGTTCTATTTTCAACATTTTGAGGAACCTCCATGCTGTTTTCCAGAGTGGCTGCACCAGCTTGCATTCCCACCAACAGTGTAGGAGGGTTCCCCTTTCTCCGCATCCTCGCCAGCATCTGTCATTTCCTGACTTGTTGATTTTAGCCATTCTGACTGGTGTGAGGTGATATCTCATTGTGGTTTTGATTTGTATTTCCCTGATGCCGAGTGATATGGAGCACTTTTTCATGTGTCTGTTCGCCATCTGGATGTCTTCTTTGCAGAAATGTCTGTTCATGTCTTCTGCCCATTTCTTGATTGGATTATTTGTTCTTTGGGTGTTGAGTTTGCTAAGTTCTTTATAGATTCTGGACACTAGTCCTTTATCTGATATGTCGTTTGCAAATATCTTCTCCCATTCTGTCAGTTGTCTTTTGATTTTGTTAACTGTTTCCTTTGCTGTGCAAAAGCTTTTGATCTTGATGAAATCCCAGTAGTTCATTTTTTCCCTTGCTTCCCTTGCCTTTTGCGTTGTTCCTAGGAAGATGTTGCTGCGGCAGAGGTCGAAGAGGTTGCTGCCCGTGTTCTCCTCAAGGATTTTGATGGATTCCTTTCGTACATTGAGGTCCTTCATCCATTTTGAGTCTATTTTTGTGTGTGGTGTAAGGAAATGGTCCAATTTCATTTTTCTGCATGTGGCTGTCCAATTTTCCCAGCACCATTTATTGAAAAGGCTGTCTTTTTTCCATTGGACATTCTTTCCTGCTTTGTCGAAGATTAGTTGACCATAGATTTGAGGGTCTATTTCTGGGCTCTCTATTCTGCTCCATTGATCTATGTGTCTGTTTTTGTGCCAGTACCATGCTGTCTTGATGATGACAGCTTTGTAATAGAGCTTGAAGTCCGGAATTGTGATGCCACCAACGTTGGCTTTCTTTTTCAATATCCCTTTGGCTATTCGAGGTCTTTTCTGGTTCCATATAAATTTTAGAATTATTTGTTCCATTTCTTTGAAAAAGATGGATGGTACTTTGATAGGAATTGCATTAAATGTGTAGATTGCTTTAGGTAGCATAGACATTTTCACAATATTTATTCTTCCAATCCAGGAGCATGGAACATTTTTCCATTTCTTTGTGTCTTCCTCAATTTCTTTCATGAGTACTTTATAGTTTTCTGAGTATAGATTCTGTGTCTCTTTGGTTAGGTTTATTCCTAGGTATCTTATGGTTTTGGATGCAATTGTAAATGGGATTGACTCCTTAATATCTCTTTCTTCTGTCTTGCTGTTGGTGTAGAGAAATGCAACTGATTTCTGTGCATTGATTTTATATCCTGACACTTTACTGAATTCCTGTATAAGTTCTAGCAGTTTTGGAGTGGAGTCTTTTGGGTTTTCCACATATAGTATCATATCATCTGCGAAGAGTGATAATTTGACTTCTTCTTTGCCGATTTGGATGCCTTTAATTTCCTTTTGTTGTCTGATTGCTGAGGCTAGGACCTCTAGTACGATGTTGAATAGCAGTGGTGATAATGGACATCCCTGCCGTGTTCCTGACCTTAGCGGAAAAGCTTTCAGTTTTTCTCCATTGAGAATGATATTTGCGGTGGGTTTTTCATAGATGGCTTTGATGATATTGAGGTATGTGCCCTCTATCCCTACACTTTGAAGAGTTTTGATCAGGAAGGGATGTTGTACTTTGTCAAATGCTTTTTCAGCATCTATTGAGAGTATCATATGGTTCTTGTTCTTTCTTTTATTGATGTGTTGTATCACATTGACTGATTTGCGGATGTTGAACCAACCTTGCAGCCCTGGAATAAATCCCACTTGGTCGTGGTGAATAATCTTTTTAATGTACTGTTGAATCCTATTGGCTAGTATTTTGTGGAGTATTTTCGCATCTGTGTTCATCAAGGATATCGGTCTATAGCTCTCTTTTTTGGTGGGATCCTTGTCTGGTTTTGGGATCAAGGTGATGCTGGCCTCATAAAATGAGTTTGGAAGTTTTCCTTCCATTTCTATTTTTTGGAACAGTTTCAGGAGAATAGGAATTAGTTCTTCTTTAAATGTTTGGTAGAATTCCCCCGGGAAGCCGTCTGGCCCTGGGCTTTTGTTTGTTTGGAGATTTTTAATGACTGTTTCAATCTCCTTACTGGTTATGGGTCTGTTCAGGCTTTCTATTTCTTCATGGTTCAGTTGTGGTAGTTTATATGTTTCTAGGAATGCATCCATTTCTTCCAGATTGTCAAATTTATTGCCGTAGAGTTGCTCATAGTATGTTCTTATAATAGTTTGTATTTCCTTGGTGTTAGTTGTGATCTCTCCTCTTTCATTCATGATTTTATTTATTTGGGTCTTTTCTCTTTTCTTTTTGATAAGTCGGGCCAGGGGTTTGTCAATTTTATTAATTCTTTCAAAGAACCAGCTCCTAGTTTCGTTGATTTGTTCTATTGTTTTTTTGGTTTCTATTTCATTGATTTCTGCTCTGATCTTTATGATTTCTCTTCTCCTGCTGGGCTTAGGGTTTCTTTCTTGTTCTTTCTCCAGCTCCTTTAGGTGTAGGGTTAGGTTGTGTACCTGAGACCTTTCTTGTTTCTTGAGAAAGGCTTGTACCGCTATATATTTTCCTCTCAGGACTGCCTTTGTTGTGTCCCACAGATTTTGAACCGTTGTATTTTCATTATCATTTGTTTCCATGATTTTTTTCAATTCTTCTTTAATTTCCCGGTTGACCCATTCATTCTTTAGAAGAATACTGTTTAGTCTCCATGTATTTGGGTTCTTTCCAAACTTCCTTTTGTGGTTGAGTTCTAGCTTTAGAGCATTGTGGTCTGAAAATATGCAGGGAATGATCCCAATCTTTTGATACCGGTTGAGTCCTGATTTAGGACCGAGGATGTGATCTATTCTGGAGAATGTTCCATGTGCACTAGAGAAGAATGTGTATTCTGTTGCTTTGGGATGAAATATTCTGAATATATCTGTGATGTCCATCTGGTCCAGTGTGTCATTTAAGGCCTTTATTTCCTTGCTGATCTTTTGCTTGGATGACCTGTCCATTTCAGTGAGGGGAATGTTAAAGTCCCCTACTATTATTGTATTGTTGTTTATGTGTTTCTTTGATTTTGTTATTAATTGGTTTATATAGTTGGCTGCTCCCACGTTGGGGGCATAGATATTTAAAATTGTTAAATCTTCTTGTTGGACAGACCCTTTGAGTATGATATAGTGTCCTTCCTCATCTCTTATTACAGTCTTTGGCTTAAAATCTAATTGATCTGATATAAGGATTGCCACTCCTGCTTTCTTCTGATGTCCATTAGCATGGTAAATTCTTTTCCACCCCCTCACTTTAAATCTGGAGGTGTCTTCGGGCTTAAAATGTGTTTCTTGGAGGCAACATATAGATGGGTTTTGTTTTTTTATCCATTCTGATACCCTGTGTCTTTTGACAGGGGCATTTAGCCCATTCACATTCAGGGTAACTATTGAGAGATATGAATTTAGTGCCATTGTATTGCCTGTAAGGTAACTGTTACTGTATATGGTCTCTGTTCCTTTCTGATCTACCACTTGTAGGCTCTCTCTTTGCTTAGAGGACCCCTTTCAATATTTCCTGTAGAGCTGGTTTGGTATTTGCAAATTCTTTCAGTTGTTGTTTGTCCTGGAAGCTTTTAATCTCTCCTTCTATTTTCAATGATAGCCTAGCTGGATATAGTATTCTTGGCTGCATGTTTTTCTCGTTTAGTGCTCTGAAAATATCTTGCCAGCTCTTTCTGGCCTGCCAGGTCTCTGTGGATAAGTCAGCTGCCAATCTAATATTTTTACCATTGTATGTTACAGACTTCTTTTCCCGGGCTGCTTTCAGGATTTTCTCTTTGTCATTGAGACTTGTAAATTTTACTATTATGTGACGGGGTGTGGGCCTATTCTTATTGATTTTGAGGGGCATTCTCTGAACCTCCTGAATTTTGATGCTTGTTCCCTTTGCCATATTGGGGAAATTCTCCCCAATAATTCTCTCCAGTATACCTTCTGCTCCCCTCTCACTTTCTTCTTCTTCTGGAATCCCAATTATTCTAATGTTGTTTCGTCTTATGGTGTCACTTATTTCTCGAATTCTCCCCTCGTGGTCCAGTAGCTGTTTGTCCCTCTTTTGATCAGCTTCTTTATTCTCTGTCATTTGGTCTTCTATATCACTAATTCTTTCTTCTGCCTCATTTATCCTAGCAGTGAGAGCCTCCATTTTTGATTGCACCTCATTAATAGCTTTTTTGATTTCAACTTGGTTAGATTTTAGTTCTTTTATTTCTCCAGAAAGGGCTTTTATATCTCTCGAGAGGGTTTCTCTAATATCTTCCATGCCTTTTTCGAGCCCGGCTAGAACCTTGAGAATTGTCATTCTGAACTCTAGATCTGACATATTACCGATGTCTGTATTGATTAGGTCCCTAGCCTTCGGTACTGCCTCTTGTTCTTTTTTTTGTGGTGAATTTTTACGTCTTGTCATTTTGTCCAGATAAGAGTAAATGAAGGGGCAAGTAAAATACTAAAAGGGTGGCAACAACCCCAGGAAAATATGCTTTAGCCAAATTAGAAGAGATCCAAAATCGTGAGTGGGGAGAAAGGGGATAAAAAGAGGTTCAAAAAGGAAGAAAGAAAAAAGAAAAAAAAAAAAAAGAAAAAAGAAAAGAAAAGAAAAGAATTTTTTTTTTTAAAAAAAGAAAACACCTAAGAAAAATGTAAAAAAAAATATATATATATTAGATAAACTAGTAAAAAATCGTTAAAAAAGAAAAAGGTAACAGTTAAAAAAAAAAAATTTTACCCGAAGGCGAGAAAAAAAAAAAAATGAAAAAGAAAAAATTAAATTAACTGCAAGACTAAAAAAAAATCACAGGAAAAAAGCCATGAGTTCCGTGCTTGGCTTTCTCCTCCTCTGGAATTCTGCTGCTCTCCTTGGTATTGAAACCGCACTCCTTGTTAGGTGAACTTGGTCTCGGCTGGATTTCTTGTTGATCTTCTGGGGGAGGGGCCTGTTGTAGTGATTCTCAAGTGTCTTTGCCCCAGGCGGAATTACACCGCCCTTACCCGGGGCCGGGGTGAGTAATCCGCTCGGGTTTGCTTTCAGGAGCTTTTGTTCCCTGAGCGCTTTCCGTAGAGTTCCAGAGGACGGGAATACAAATGGCGGCCTCCTGGTCTCCGGCCCGGAGGAGCCGAGAGCCCAGGGCCCCACTCCTCAGTGCGCCCTCAGAGAACAGCGCCCAGTTACTCCCGTCTGCCTGACCTCCGGCCGCGCTCCGAGCTCACCGAGCCTGCGACCGGTTCAAGGTAACACGGAGCTGCGAGCTTACTGTCGGCTCTGTCTCTGTAGCCGGCTTTCCCGTTCCAATACCCGCAAGCTCTGCGACACTCAGACACCCCCGATCCTTCTGTGACCCTGCGGGACCTGAGGCCACGCTGACCCCGCGTGGGCTTCGCCCCGGTTTAGCCTCTGGAGCGATGTCCCTCAGCGGAACAGACTTTTAAAAGTCCTGATTTTGTGCGCGGTTGCTCCGCCGCTTGCCGGGAGCCGGCCCCTCCCCCCGGGGTCTATCTTCCCGTCGCTTTGGATTCACTTCTCCGCCGGTCCTACCTTTCAGAAAGTGGTTGTTTTTCTGTTTCCAGAATTGCTGTTCTTCTTCTCTTCGATCTGCCGATGGATTTTCAGGTGTTTGCAATCTTTAGATAAGCTATCTAGCTGATCTCCGGCTAGCTGAAGCAGTCTCAGCTTGCTACTTCTCCGCCATCTTGACTCCTCCCTCCACATTACTGATTTTATATGAAATACCATTCACTATGATGAGTGCTGTGAATTGTGTAAGCCTGTTGATTCACAGACCTTTACCCCTGGGGCAAATAATTCATTATATGTTAATTAAAAAATTAAAAGAAATATCATCCACTTCATGCATACATAAAGATAGGCTATCCACTTCCATATGAGTTTTGTACACGGTGTTCTACATGATGAATAGTTAGATGATGATGACAAAAACACCTACAGTTCTTGCCATAACTGTATGTATCTAGTAACTGTACTAGATTTTCATACAAAGAAACACATATACACAAGAAAAGCTTTTTAACTTTGACCGACAGTTACTTACTATTCATTAAGTAAAAGTAGATTATCATAAAGGTCTTCCTCATTGTCTTCATATTGAGTTGGCTGAGGAGGAGGAAGAGGAGGGGCTGTCTTGCTGTCTCAGGGGTGGTAAAGGCAGAGGATGTGGAGGACGTGGAAGAGGAAGCAGAAGAGGCAGGTACACTTGGTAGAACTTTATGGAAATGCATTGTAATTTCTGCCCGATTTTTTTGCTTTTTCGGTTTTTTAAAGCATCATGTAGAGATGTCAGCATGATAACGGTACCAATCCTTCTTCCACTATTTGCTTTAGTTTTAGTGCCCATATCATAGGAGGGTCCAGGTCATAAAAGAATTCAAAATAGTCTTGACTAATTGAAATCCTTCTGCTAAATTGTCTAATGTCAATTTGTTTTCGGGCCCTGCTTCTTTTAGATCTTGTTTCTCATCATCTGGCTCCAGTTTGGAAACCTGTATCTCCATTGTATTGTCTCCGTCAAGTTCTGCTTTCTGGTGGTGCTGGTGTGGTGTCTATTTGTTTTTGAATTTTTCCAAGATCCCTATCTTGAAACTCTTTATCCCCCATTTTTTTTTTTTTTTTTTTTTTTTTTTTAATATCTACAATCTCTTTCATGGTTTCCTTGATTGGCTCTTTTGTAAATCTTGTGAAGGCACCTGTAACATTTGGACACAGTTTTCTCCAGCCAGATTTTATTGTTTCAGGCTCTGATGGCTTTTGCTGCTTTTTCTATAACAGTGGTGGCATCTTCAGTGGTGTAATCTTTCCAGGCCTCTCTAATATGTTCTCTTCCATAGCATTGACAATCCTTTCCAAAGAATACCATATGTAATGAGCTTTATGACTTCTTATGACCTGACCCCCTGATACAGAGGTTGAACTAGAGATATTGCATTTGGGGGCAGGTAGATCACTTTTACACCTTTGGTGTTGTACTCATAGGGTTCTGGGCACCCAGGGGCATTGTTCAATATCAAAAGTATTTTTTCATTTGAAAAATATGATTTGCTAGTCACTCTTTTGTCTAAGCAAATCTGAGTGCCTACGATGTACCAGATAAAGTTCTAGTCTGAGATCACTGCTCCAAAAATTGAAATTTGTTACTGTTCTTCCATTCCTCAATCACAGCGTCCACCCCAAGAGTTTGTACCCCTCTTCCTGTGTAAAGGGATTTCACACTTAAAGACTTTTTTTTTTTTTAAAAGGGTCTTGATTGGGGTGGAGCCCACCTCCATCTGTTAGAGGGGAAGACCCAGTTTCCCTGATATTCTTGCAGGTGGACATGACTCCTTATGGCTTCACCACTCAGATGACCACATGCCAGACTCTGACTCAGGATCTGGTGATACAGAGGCTGGAACTTGTGCAGAAGCATTTGGCATAGGTGGTAGGAGTCGCAGTAGTGTGGTCAGGAGCAGCAACAATAGCAGTCCTGGCCACAGGGTCCAATGTTCAAAATTTAATAAGGATGAGAATAGGAAGAACTTTAAAAAGTAGACCCTTATTGGCAAGATACTTCTGACTATAGGGATAGAGCATTGATGGAACGGGTTCTCGTAGTGGAGAGACTTTGTTGTATAGCCCAATGACTGATGTTTATCTTTTTCCTTCAAGCATCAGGTGTTAGCAACTTTAGAGATAAGGGCAGTCCTGACCATGAACCCAAGTGCATTGTACAAAACAGTAGAATTAGCTTGTCTCTTCCTATCTTAAATCCTGGTGCTTGCTTCTCTTCCTTACCAATAAATATTCTTTGCGGCATTCTACCCTCCCTGTGTGCCCCTGCATCCCCAGGATAGGACACTTAGATCTGCATTAAAAACTTGCTCTACAGATACCCTTCTCTTCAATGATTTTCTAAATGGCATCTGGGAATTCATCTGCTGCCTCTTGGTCAGCAGAAACTGCTTTTCTTGTTGACATTTTTTTAAAAAAAGATTTTATTTCCTTGATAGAAAGAGACCACGAGTAGGCAGAGAGGCAGGCAGAGAGAGAGAGAGAGAGAGAGAGAGAGAAGCAGGCTCCCTGCCAAGCAGAGAGCCCAGTGCAGGGTTCGATCCCAGGACCCTGAAATCATGACCTGAGCTCTAGGCAGAGGCTTAACCCACTGAGCCACCCAGGCGTCCCCTTGTTGACATGTTTTAAGGCAGACCTCTTTTTTCCAAACCATCCTTTGCTGGGATTAAATTCGTCAGCTTGACTAGATCCTTCCATCTTCCTTTTGCCATAAGTTGTCATCTGGTGACTTTGATTTTTCTTGAATCATGTTAGAGTCTACAGGTACGCCTTTCTTATTAACAACCTGCACCCACATAAAAGCTGCATTTTCAGTACGAGATAAAAAGGTATTTCACAAAAAGTATAAGGTTTTCACTCCTGCTGGCACAGATGTAGAGAGGGTTCATGAATCTACCCCCTACCCCAGCCTTTTTAAAATAATGATCCTTACAGTGGATTCATTTATCTTCAAATAGTGGGCAGCCGCAGCTGTAGACCTCACTGTGTGGTACATATCAGGCAATTCAGCTTTTTCTTAAAATGGTATGACTTTTCTCTTTCTTGGGAGCACTTCCAGCCCACTAGCAGCACTTCGTATGGGCCCCCTGGTGATACTCAAGGCTTAGGGTTTTGCACTAAATGTGATGAAAAATACATGAGAACCATGAGAGATCACTTTTTACTGTGATACACAATTTACTAGAGAGATTAACTATTCACGAAGAAATGATTAGCAGCACACGGTATTTTAAGCAGATGTTCTGACACTTGAGCTCACTATAATAGCAACAGGAGGTGGCTACAAAATTATTAACAGTTATACAGTATGTACTACAGTTAATTTTATGCAGTTATGATTTAATACCGCATTTTTACACTTGTTTGCATTTCTCTCAGAATGGCACCAAGTACGGTCTGTAAGTGTGTGTAAGTTTTGAGAAATTTTAACTTTTTCTAATTTTCTATATTTTATGATAGTAAATGGTAAAGTAGACAAGTATCTACATATATTTAATGCATTCATGACATACCTTTCAGTTTTCTTTGATATTTCTAGGCTGTACAGTTCATCTGTTTTTCCAAATTGCAAATCTCTAAAAAATTTTTCAATGTCTTTATTGAAAAGAAAAGTCCACGTATAAGTGGACTGATGCAGTTCAAGCCTGTATTGTTGTACTTTGAAAGGCTTCTCTTTTTTAGGTTAAGAGAAACCTAAAGTAAAACTAATCCTTGAGATTTATTTTTTGAAGGTGAAATACCTCTTCAAGCTATTCCCACTGTGGTCAGATGTATCACTTGTACCGTCCTGCTCTCTTTCTTTTTTTTCTGGAACCCTTCTTCATTTCTAATCTGGTCCTATCCTCTAGGCCTACTGTGTAGTTGTCATCCTGGGGTGTCATATCACGATCAGCCATCCTTTACCTCTCTCATGCTGGAGTCCGTCTTTTCCAGGTCCCTTTTCTTTTGTTTATCCCCTTGTTTTGATGAAGAACATTTTCTTACAGCTGCTGGGAAGGGGGTCCAAGAGATTATTGTTACTTTCTCATTACTATATTTTATAGTGCTTATTTGGATGTAATTTTCCTTTTATCCTTCTCTAAGAATATTTGGAGGTTTTAGTATTGTTTTTTTCTTCCTTCTTCATTATTTCTGTTATCCCCACTAACAACCCTTGTTTGTTTTGGTACCTTCCTTGTTGGTATCTTCCTCAATATAATTGAGGATATAATATAATCAGTTTAATTAGTTTTGACAAATGTATTTTCTTGTGTAATCAGCACACCAGGCAAATGTATAAAACATTTCCATCACCTTAGAAGAGTTCCTTCCTACCTCTTTGCAGTCTGTTCCTTATATTTCTACCCACACACCCTTTACTCCACCACTGGTCAGTCACCATCTTTGCCACCATAGTTAGTTTTGCCTCTTTAAGACTTTCATATAATGGGGCGCCTGGGTGGCTCAGTGGGTTAAAGGTTCTGCCTTCGGCTCAGATCATGATCCCAGGGTCCCGGGATCGGGCCCCGCATCGGGCCCTCTGCTCAGCCCTCTGCTCTGCCTCTCCGCCTACTTGTGATCTCTGTCAACTAAATAAAATCTTTAAGAAAAAAAAAAAAAAAGACTTTCATATAATGTGGTCATATAGTATGTTCTTTTGTGCCTAGTTTCTTTTGCTCAGTATCACTTTTGAGACTCATTTATGTTGCGTGATCAGTTTCTTAATTTCTATTGCAGAATACTACTCCATTGTATGGATATACTACATTTATTCACCTGTGTATGGACAAAGGAGTTGTTTCTAGTGTTTTGGCTATTATTAATACAACTCTTGTGTACATTTTTATACAGTATTTTCATTTCTCTTGGGTAAATAACAAGGAGTAGAATTGCTGGGTTATAGGATAAGTAAGTATATGCTTAAGTTTGTAAGAACTGCCAAACTGCCCATTTATTTTTAAAAGTGTACATTAAACATTGATTGGATGACTAATGTGTTTGAATTTGTCACTTGACTTATGGGATTTTCCTATTGGGTAATTAGTTGGGAACTCAGCCATTTCTAAGGAGGGAATAGAGTCTCCTCTCACTCCATGTCAGTAGCAGTAGGCATATGTTCTGCTATCATTTACTTTTCTTCGGGGAAGAATCCTATTTATTCTGCCTACGTGATACCTATGTCTCAGTAGGGCAAGGAATACAGATGCTCACTTAATCTTGACCTTTTTTCATTTCTGATTATTCTTACAGCTCTCAGGTAAACCTGCTGTTTCCATGTATGGAGCCTTTCTACCTCAGATGCTTTGGAGAATGTATCTCTGGCCTTTTTAAATATATATCTATATCTAAAAGGTTTGTGTGAAAGTTGTAGCTTGTGCCTGACTACGTCCTGCTTCAAGGTTAGACCTGAGGGTCTGGTCTAACCACTTTTCATACAGATTTTCAACCAGTCAGTCTCTCTTTATCCCCCCCATTACCACCTACCCCTCCCACTCCCGCCTTTGGTGGTAATTGGTACCATCAGTTCCTGAGCCTTTTTTGGGGGGTGCTCTGAATAGGGTAAAATAGGTAAATTAGTTTGCTTCTTGTTCATATTTCTCAACTGCTAGTGCTTAGGTTTCAGGTCTTTGGTCTGCATAGATAGGTCACCGCTCCTCCAAACACTTGATGGTCACAGAAAAATTTGACTCATAGGTCCTCACTTTTCTCTTCCCTTTGTTCTTGTGAATTTATATCCTTTTATTCTTGCTGTAGTTTTAGTGAAGTCTAGAGAGACAAAAGATTTTTTTTTTTAAGATTTTATTTATTTATTTGACAGAGAGATATCACAGTAGACAGAAAAACAGGCAGAGAGAGAGAGAGGGAAGCAGGCTCCCTGCTCAGCAGGGAGCCCGATGCGGGACTCGATCCCAGGACCCTGAGATCACGACCCGAGCCGAAGGCAGCGGCTTAACCCACTGAGCCACCCAGGTGCCCCAGGAGATTTTTTTAAAAAAAGATTTTATTTATTTGAGAGGAAGTGTGAGCAGGGGGAGGGGCAAAAGGAGGGGGAGAGAATCCCAGTCGAACTCCTCACTGAGCATGGAGCCCCACATGGGTTTGCTCTCATGACCCTGAGGTCACGACCGGAGCTGAAATCAAGAGTTAGACAGTAAATTGACTGAATCACACAGCTGCACCTGAGAAGAGATTTTTTAAAAAATGCGTTCAGGGATGCATGGGTGCCTCAAGTTGGTTAAGCATCTCATCTGCCTTTGGCTCAGTTAAGCATTTGCCTTCGGCTCAGGTCATGATCCCAAGGTTCTGGGATCGAGCCATGTATCAGGCACCCTGCTCAGCGGGGAGCCTGTGGCTTCCTCTTCCTCCTGCTCCCCTTGTTTATACTCTCACTCTCTTGAATAAATGAATTTTTAAAAAATGTGTTTCGTTTTCCATTTTTTACCTGAAGTTGTTTTTTCTTTCTAAAACTAAAATAACTACATTAATGTTATGTTTTCCTGCTTTAAAATTTTACTAAGCTTGATCCTAGTCTATTTTCCATCTGCCTAAATTTTTATTTTTTTGTTATTTCATTTTTAAAATAGGTACCATTTATTGAATGTCTGGGTGTAGTAGACCTCACCTATTATGTGCTTTATATTCATTAGGCACTTTAGTTTAAATAAAAGTATGTGAAGCTGTTAGAGTATTGGAAGTATGATATAATTTCATTTTATTTCATGTTATTCTCACAGCAGTTATAGGAGGCTGTTCTCATCACACATATATGATAATGACAGCCACAGTAAATAACATTTAGATGGCTTTCTAGAACTCAGGCACTGTTCTGAGCAGTTTGCATTAGTGAACAGAATTCTCCCAGCCACCCAGTAAGGTACATACTCTGCAAACTGCCATCTTACAGAAGGTTCCAGGGATAAGGAATGACCCAGCCGGGATTGTAGTCCTCCTAAATTTTCATTTTTAAGGTTTTCAAAATTTCAGTTGTACAGAAGTGAACACTTTTATGTATGTACTCCTTGTCTACATTTGAGCCAATTGTTAGTCTGTTTATTTTGAATAAATAAAAATGCTGTTTATTTTCAGTAAATACGGATCTGTGGCAGTATTTTAGTGTTTAATATTCTATTTCTAGTATATACAGTAACTTAGACTCAGTCTGTCTTGTGTTGATAGACATCACTTGCTTTTTATAAGTGCTTTAAAAAGCTCATTACAGGGGTGCCTGGGTGGCTCAGTGGTTTAAGCCTCTGCCTTCAGCTCGGGTCATGATCTCAGGGTCCTGGGATCAAGACCCACATCGGGCTCTCTGCTCGGCGGGGAGCCTGCTTCCCCCTCTCTCTCTCTGCCTGCCTCTCTGCCTACTTGTGATCTCTCTCTGTCTATCAAATAAATAAATAAATAAAAATATTTAAAAAAATGCTCATTACAGGGGCGCCTGGGTCGCTTAGTGGGTTAAAGCCTCTGCCTTTGGCTCAGGTCATGATTTCCAGAGTCCTGGGATTGAGTCCTGCTTCGGGCTCTCTGCTCTGCAGGGAGCCTGCTTCTCATTGTCTATCTGCCTGCCTCTCTGCCTACTTGTGATCTCTGTCTGTCAAATAAATAAATAAAATCTTAAAAAAAAAGGAAAGCTTATTATATACATTTTCTCATGTTATAAATGAGTAAGTTCATTAGTCAATAGTCTGCTATTTTTTAAACATACTACTAAATAGTTCTTCAAATGATCTGAAACCAACAGTGTATGAGATTATCATTTTATATCCCAATGATTGATTTTTCTTATCTCTTCCACTAGACTGTGAGCATTCTAATTTGTTAGTAAAGCTGTTAATGCAATCAGCCATCTTGAAGAAATATGTATTTCAATAACTGAAGTAATTTCTTTACCATTACCATAGTTCATGAGATTGAGCTTTGTTCTGTTCTTTACTTTTGCATTCACTTTTTTTTTTTTTTTTTTTAAAGGGAGTGTGCACACATCATGGGCGGGGCAGAGGGGAAGGGAGAGAATCTCAAGCAGCCTCCACTTCACACGGGATCTGATCTCATGACCCCGAGATAATGACCCAAGCTGAAATCAAGAATCCAATGCCTAACTGACTGAGCCACCCATGCCTCCCTCACTTTTGCATTCTTATGAGGAAAAAAATGACTATATTGAGGATGTTAATAGTATGACTCCAATTTTTAATGAATTAAGCATGTAGTATTTACATTTTTCTCTAGTTACTTATTCAAGTATTAGTTCTTATTTTTATTTTTATTTTTTTGACAGACAGATCACAAGTAGGCAGAGAGACAGGCAAAGAGAGAGAGAGGAGGAGGAAGCAGGCTCCTCGTCGAGCAGAGAGCCTGATGCGGGGCTCGATCCCATGACCTGAGCTGAAGGCAGAGGCTTTAACCCACTGAGCCACCCAGGCACCCCAGTTCATATTTTCTTATCATTGCCCTACAAATGGTCAGACCCATGTTTCTTTCCCTACTACAAACATTTATTGAATGATAATAGATGTGCCAGAGACTCTTCGGTCCTTATTTTGTTGGTCCTTTCTGCCTTGTGTGAAACTGTAGACCAGTTCCTTTTTCTTGTCCTTTGGAGACTATACTTTCTTGTTTTTCCTGTTCTAACTGTTCCTTATCAATATTCTTAGAGTATTTTTCTTTTTCTGCAGATTCTGTAAGCATTGGTTTCTTACAGTTTTGTCTCTGACTTATTGTGCTTCTTATTTATGATTTTAATTGTCATCTGTGTGCTGATGACTCTCTTCAAACCTCTCAGCTAAGCTTTACACTCATAATTGTAAAAACCCACTGAATTTTCCCAGGTTTTTCATATACAGTATATTCTTACCAGAGTTTATCATCTTTTCTTCCTCACTTATCTTTTCTTACATTCCCTTTCTACATGATATCACCATCCTTCAAGTTTCCCTGACTAGAACCATGAATATTATCCTAGATTGCTTCTCAGTCAGCCTCCAGGTTCTACTGACTTTTCTTCATAGACATTTTCCCAGATGCAGCTTCTCCTTTTCTTTTTGTATTAGTCTACTTTTTGCTTCTCTATACTACTAGTAGAATGGACTGTCTGAATTGTATCTGACATGTCCTGTTTCCTGTCTGCGTGGAATTTGTATCTGAATTGTGTCTGACTATATTCCTTCCTATATTATGACAGAGCAAAATTTCTATGACTTGGTCAAATGACTTTTACCCTAGGTTTATAGCTTACTACTTCCTGCCTTGTTTATTTTGTTCTAGTAACATACAATTCCATACACTCCATTCGTCCTTGTACTTTGTAACAAACTGTCATCTCTGCCTGGTATACCCTTGTTTCTTTTGCTTTGGTTAGCCTTTACATTTTTATGTAATCATCCTCTCTGTCCAGAGTCTTCTCTTTCTTCCACATGGGCTAAAGGTACCTACCTTTTTTATGTACCTATCTGTGCCTCCATTATGATCCCTGAACTGACTGCATACTATTAAAAAGTATTTTTCTTGTCCTTATAGACAGATACTGTTCTAATTGGTGAAAAAAAAAAGTCTTCAAAATGTCTAAAATAATGACTTGGTAATTTTTTTGATAGCAGATGTCTAAAAATAATTAGGTTGTTACAATAATCAATTCATAGATTATTTTCTTTGTAAACAATGACAAAATCTAAGCTAAACTTGGAGAGTGTCCTCCATATGGATACATAAGTGCTTAAGGAGTATAAATAATACAATTTTTATCCCAAAGGAAGTTGAAGTATAGTTGGCATACAATATTTTATTAGTTTCAGGTATACAACATAGTGATTCAACATTTATATACATTATGAGTGCTTGTTATACAATGTTAATACAGTATTAACTATATTCCCAGTGCCGCTCTTTATATCCCTGTGACTTACTTATTTTATAGCTGGAAGTTTGTACCTCTTTATCCTCTTCACCTGTTTTATCCATCCGTTATTCTGTCTCTCTGGCAACCACCAGTTTGTTCTTTGTATTTATGAGTCTGTTTCTGTTTCGTTTGTTTTGTTTCTTGGATTCCACATATAAGTGCAGTCCTACAGTATTTGTCTTTCTCTGTCAGACTTATTTTGCTTAGAATAAATACCCTCGACATCCATCCAAATTGTTGCAAATGGCAAGATTTTGTTCTTTTTCATGGCTGAGTAATATTCTTTATTGCATATATATGTATGTGTATATATGTATACACATACACACATACCCACACACACACACCTCTTATTCATTCATCTGTTTTTAAAAGATTTTATTTCTTCATTTTGAGAGAGAGAGAGAGAGAGAGTGCAGGCATGTGCTTGTGAGTTGGGGGAGAGGCAGAGATAGAGGGAGAGAGAGAGACTCTCCAGCAGGTTCCATGCTGAGCACAGAGCCCAACACGAGGCTTGGTCTCAGGACCCTGAGATCAAGACATGAGCTGAAATCAAGAGTCAGCCACTTAACTGAGCCATCCAGGCACCCCATACCCATTTATTTTTATTAATTTAATAAATTTAGGTTGCTTCCAAAATTCGGCTCTTGTACATAATGCTGCAATGAACATAGGGGTGCATCTGTCTTTTGAAATCAGTGTTTTTGTTTTCTTTGGCTACTGTGAAGTGTGTGTATGAGGGGGAAATACTCAGAAGTAGACTGCTGAATCATATGGTATTTCTGTTTTTAATTTTTTGAGGAACTTCCGAAATGTTCCATTGTGGCTACACCAATTTACATTCCCACCAGCAATGCACAGGGGTTCCCTTTTTTCCACATCCTTGCCAACACTTACTTTTAAAAAAAATGAAGCTTTTGAGAGACTTCTTTTCTCTTCTGGTTTCTTACCCTCTTCAATTTCTGAATTGCAGTTACAGATGTAGAGCTGAAACGACTGAAAGATGCCTTTAAGCGGACCTGTGGACTCTCATACTATATGGGCCAGCACTGCTTCATCAGGGAAGTGCTTGGGGATGGAGTGCCTCCAAAAGTTGCTGAGGTAATCTTTGTATTCTCAGTTTTCCTTTGAGATGGTTGTCCACCAGTCTGAGTTCTTGAGGAGCTTTCTGGTCTTAACATGTGTAATCTTCCCTACAGTTATTTTTCTTCCTGAGTAAGTAAACAGGTCTTATTTTAGATGTCAGTATGACTATGTTTTTCAAGGCCAAATGGGAGTAACACGAATCTACAGTTCTTCTGCTTTTATTCTTCTGAGCTTCGGTAGCCACTGATTGTAACCATGGGACCATTTGTATGACTGACTTCTTATTGATATAAACTTCATTATTCTGACATATATATTTTATGTTAGGAGTATGTTTTTAGATTGTGACCTGAGCCGAAGGCAGAGGCTTAACCCACTGAGCCACCCATGTGCCAGGAGTATGTTTTTAAAATTTTTTGTTAAAGAAAACCTTTCCATAGAGCAAATCCTCATTAAATTAATTCTATAAAATTAAATGTTGTAAATGAAACACTAGCTTATTGGAACTTGTAAAGACTTATTTAATTTCTACTAAATATTTTAGATAGAGATAAGATGTCCTAAGTTGATATAAATATACCCTTTCTAAAAATAGTAAGTTAACTATTTTATAGCTACATACACAGATATGCATTTTGTTTTTCCAAATGTGCAATGAGAATAAAACGTTGAAAATGTTAATTTAAACACTGAAAATTATAGGAATTAAAGCTTAGTATATTAACAAAGAACCATAATTCACCCTTCTTTTTTTTTTTTTTTTTTTTTTTTAAAGATTCTTATTTATTTGACAGAGAGAGAGACAGACAGACAGACAGAGAGGGAATACAAGCAGGGGGAGTGAGAGAGGTAGAAGCAGGCTTCCTCTGAGCAGGAAGCCTGATGCAGGGCTCTATCCCAGGACAGACACTTAACAAAGGCAAACACTTAACAACTGAGCCACCCAGGCACCCCCATAATTCACCATTCTTAATTAGTGACAGTTTTTTTTTCTTTTTTTAAAAAACGATTTTATTTATTTATTTGACAGACAGAGATCATAAGTAGGCAGAGAGAGAGAAGCAGGCTCCCTGCTGAGCAGAGAGCTTGATCTCAGGACCCAGAGATCATGACCTGAGCTGAAGACAGGCTTAACTCACTGAGCCACCCAGGTGCCCCATAGTGACAGTTTCAATTTCTAACATGGGTTGGTGCTTTTAAACCTGTGGTTTACATAATACAGAGTTTACATTTCTAAATTTTATCTTTTTTTTTTTTTTTTTGGTGGGAATATATATGTTGCATTAATTCTCCTTAATGTATTTGTTTTGTAAAATTATGTACCTCTGCCATTGTTTTGGATTTATGACAAAGTTAACTTTTTTTCTTAATACTATATTGGGTTTTCTTTTTTCAGTGTGAGTTCTTTTGCCTGTTTCTTTCAATCTTTTTGTCTTAAATGCTTGTATATCAAATTCTGGAATTTATTTTATTTTAGGATATGATTAACAGTGTATGAGATAATATAAATTGGCAGATGAGGAAGGGTCTTCTGAGTCCATAATAATTAAAATATTCCAAATTCAAATATATACTACCTTCAGCCTTTGTCTCCCTTCACCTCCTTTCTTAAAGTCAAAACTGTCAGACTGAATATAATTCATGGTACTGGGAAAAAATTAAGTCAGAATATCTCACTTGTCTTTCTGGATCATATATAAAGATTTACATGTATACATTGAGTTATAAGAGCTCTTTATATATTCTATATACAAGTCTCTTATAAGATACATGATTTGCAAATATACCCTCCCATTTTATAGGTTGTCTTTTCACTCTCTAGATGGTACCCTTTGTAACACAAAACTTCTAAATTTTGGTGAAGTCCAACTTACTTATTTTTCCTTTTATCATTGTGTTTTATGTATTGTATTTAAGAAATCATGGCCCCTCCCTCCCAAAAAAAGAAAAAAGTAAATAAATCATCGCATAACCCAAGGTCATAAAGATTTATTTTTCTGTTTTTCCTCTAAGAGTTTTAGCTCTTCAATTTAGGTCTCTTCCATTTTGTATTAATTTTATGTATGGGATAAGGAGTTCAGCTTCATTCTTCTGCAAGTAGTTCTCCAGCTTTTGTACCATTTGTTAAAAAGACTGTTCTTTCCCCGTTGAATTGTCTTGTCACTGTTGTTAAAATTGTTGAAAATCAGTTGACCATAAACATAAAGTTTTTATTTCTGGCTCTCAGTTCTTTTCCATTGATATTTGTGTCTCTCTTTGAATCAGTATCACGTTTTCTTGATTACTCTAGTTTTGTAGAAGATTTGAAGTCAAAACATGTTCTTTTTTTTTTTTTTTTAAGATTTTGTTTTTTTACTAAACAGAGAGCGACTGGGCACGCCACGCTCTGAAGCATGAGTGAGGGGGAAGCAGAGGGACAAACAGGCTCCATCCCCTGAGACCCTGAGATCTTGACCTGAGCCACACTCAGGTGCTTTACTGACTGAGCCTCCCAGGTGCCCCCAAAACATGTTATTCTTCTAACTTCCAACTTTAATCTTCTTTTCCAAGTCGTGTCTATTCTAGGTCCTTTGTATTCACATATGAATTTTAGGATCATCTTGTCAATTTATGCAAAAAAAGGCACCTGGGACTTTGATAGGGGATGCATAGAATCTGTAAATTGGTTTGGGGAGTATTACCATTTTAACAATATTTTAAGTCTTCTGACTTACGAAATTAGGAAGTTTTTGCATTTAATTTTTAATTTTTTAAAATGCTTTATAAGGGGTGCCTGGGTGGCTCAGTGGGTTAAGCCGCTGCCTTCGGCTCAGGTCATGATCTCAGGGTCCTGGGATCGAGTCCCGCATCGGGCTCTCTGCTCGGCAGGGAGCCTGCTTCCTCCTCCTTTCTCTCTGCCTGCCTCTCTGCCTGCTTATGATCTCTCTCTGTCAAATAAATAAATAAAATCTCTAAAAAGAAAATGCTTTATAAGTTTAGTTGTACAACTCAGATGTCTATTGGCTGAACAAAATGTAGTAAATCCATATTAACAGAATATTGTTTGTTAATAAAAGGAATGAAGTTTTTTGATATGTGCATGGACAAACATGCTGAGTCAAAGAAGTCAAACACAGAAGACCCATTTTTAACTCAGTTTTATGAAATGTTAAGAATAGCCAACTCTGTAGAAATGGAAAATATACTTGTTAAAATTCTGGTTGATTTTTTTCTTACTCACGTGTGTAGCAGCTGCATCTTCTTCCTGTGTTCTGCTATTGGAGAGTCAATTCATGCGTCTCGTGTTTTGGAGGAATCTGTCCTTCCTGGGATGCCAGGCTATTTCATTGCCTCTGACAGGCTCAAGAAATATTGTAATATGATAGTTTATTTGGCTTTTTCTGGTTTTTAAGTTAGAAGTAACACTCTTGCGGATACTTTACATTGAAGGTAGAAGTGAAACTCCGTGCAACATCATCTTTATGTGAATCTCTCATAAATTTGATTTCACCCAAAACTGCTTCAGGAATCTTGCTCTGTCCTTTGGACTCTCTGTTAAGAGCCTTCACTAGCTAGAATAATTAAACTAATTATTTTACAAGAGCAATCTTAATGTTAAATTGTAAAGTCCACAATGATAATTTCAAGTTTCAATTCCATTGTAGTTGACACTTTTTTGTGTAAAATCTAGCACTGTGCTAAAACACATGAATTCTGTAAATGCTTTTAGTGATGATATTAACCTTTTTTTGCGATAGTGTTAAAACGCATGATTTCTGTAAATGCTGTTAGTGATGATATTAGCCTTTTTTGCCATTTTATTTACTGACATAGGCTTATTTTAAGTGAGGATGGGTACTAATAGCATGTGGATATTGATTAGTAAGTATAATTCATTGTGTAAATTGTGAAGTATGATAAGGAGCTAATACTTTTATCTTTAATTGATCTCTGGTCTTTTCTCAGGAAAGGAAGTCCTTATAGTTTCTCATACCGTGGTCTCAAAAGGTTGAGTGAACCTCATTTAAGCTCAGTTTTGGAGCAGTTTCAACATTCAGCTTGTGTTTTATTTTAGCTGTCTCTCAAAGATAGATAGACTTTACCAGCTTTTGTGTGTGTTTGGGAATGGGAGAGAATTTATTAGTATAATTCATAGTTGCAGAGACAAAGTTAATTGCTGAAGGAGAAATGCTACATTTTAAATAAAATGGAAGTTATAGGTCTACTCAGGTAGTTTTGAAGCTTGAATTTAGTTTTAATGTGTAGATAGACTCAGAATGGAGGTCTGCATTCTACAGCTTCAGGGAAATAAATTAAATGATTGGATTTATAAATAAAGAGATGGCCTTGTGAGACCTTTCTTAAAATCCTATGGAGAGCTTCAGCCTTAAATTTGTGTGAAGGGGGTCACCCACTCTTGGTGAGATTCTGAAATTAATGTTTTAAGGCACAACTGCATTACTTTAATGCCAGTATCTCTATACGAAAAGCCACAGGAACCATTTCAGCTGCCAGTTGTGGATAGAGAGAGAACTTCATTCCCTAGTTAATCAGTGTTTTCCTTTAAAGTAAAAGTAATAACATCTTTGAAAAGTAAGGGGAAGGTATTTTTGGAATCTTAGTAGAAAAGGATGATGAATTAAAAAGTAACTTTAGTCCTTAATATGTTAATTAAGAAGCAGTACGAGTTTCTAAATTATTTTCTAGAAGAGAGTCGCTGTATATTTTTAGAGTAAAAGAAAGATTTATTTAGGATTGAACTGAACTCTCTTTTTTTTTTTTAACTTTGAAGACTTACTGTGATAAATTCTAAGACATTTTGGATAAGGAATAAAAACTCATGACAGTTTACAAGTTTTGGAATTTAAGCATTGATTTCATTTGTCTCATTGTTTCTAGAATAGATTAGTGTAATTAATATTTTGATGCAATTCTGATCTTGCTTGTAATATAACCATGTATTATTTGAGTAGAATATCAGATGAATAGAATTTGAGGGCCTTGAGATAACAAAGTCAAATGAAGTATGGGGTAAGTAAATGAAAAATGTGTAATACTTGAAATTGGCCTTTTCTGAACCAAGACCACTAACTCTTAATAATCCAGTGCTTCTTTTGGGTGCCACCCATCCCCCAACTCCTCTCCTCCCAAAGAAATTCTAATAACATAATATTTTCATGTAGTATTAATTTGTAATCACTTCCTATTATTTTCACATTCACTTAAAAGTAGTTTTCAGGGGCGCCTGGGTGGCTCAGTGAGTTAAGCCTCTGCCTTTGGCTTGGGTCATGATCTCAGGGGCCTGGAATCGAGTCCCGCATTGGGCTCTCTGCTCTGCAGGGAGTCTGCTTCCTCCTCTCCCTCTCTCTGCCTGCCTGTCTGCCTGCTTGTGATCTCTGTCTGTCAAATAAATAAGTAAAACCTTTAAAAAAAATTAAAAGTAGTTTTCACCATTTACAAAATCGGCTAGGCAAGTGAATTTGGAATAGCTACTCATTAACTTTTTTTTTTTTTTTAAACGAAAAATTCTTAAATCTCTATCTCAGGATTTATGTCGATTCTGGATGACTGTTGAATATAGTAGTACCGTTCCACCTTTCTCTTTACAGCTGCCGCTGACAGTTTCAGCTCACATTGTTTTTCTCCCATTCCTTACAGGTTCTAAAGCCTGCCTCTGCTATGTAACAACATTTTATGAAGTGACGGCTTGTTCATTTAAATCTTGTCTTTGAACCAAGTTGCAGTTCTTGATGGGCCGACTTCATGACTTTTAAAAAATATGCCCCAGAGTGCTGTGCGTATAGTATAAACTTAATGAGCATTTATTAATGCTTTTTTAAAAGTAGTTATAGATAGGGACACGTGGGTGGCTCAGTGGGTTAAAGCCTCTGCCTTCGGCTCAGGTCATGGTCCCAGGGTCCTGGGTCCAACCTCACACCGGGCCCTCTGCTCAGCAGGGAGCCTGCTTCCTCCTCTCTCTCTGCCTGCTTCTCTGTGATCTCCATCTGTCAAATAAATAAACAAAATCTTAAAAAAAAAGTAGTTATATATATATATATATATATATATATATATATATATATAAAATATTATATTATTCTGCAAAATCCTATTACAAGAATGACCAGGGGCACCTGGGTGCGTCAGTGGGTTAAGCCTCTGCCTTCGGCTTAGGTCATGATCTTGGGGTCCTGGGATCGAGCCCCATAATGGGCTCTCTGCCTGGCAGGGAGCCTGCTTCCCCCCCTCCCCTCTCTCTGCCTCCTCTCTGCCTACTTGTGATCTTTCCCTCTGTCAAATAAGTTTAAAAAATCTTAAAAAAAAAAAAAAAAGAATGACCAGAAAACCAATATTTGTGAAGTCAATTAGCTTTGCTAATTTTTGCAATCTTTGAACATTTAACCTTTTCCAAATTAGAGGAAAATGCACATGTTAAGTGAAAGCAATCTTAGAGCCTAAAGTGTTTACAGAGATAGTGATCAACATGTAAAAACAGTTGATTAGTAGAGTATTTTCCACTAGTGGTGGTAAATTTACACTGAAGTGTTCATATTCATTTAGATGCCCCTTGGGACTGGGGACGTAGTTATTGTATAGTCAAGGTTTAGGGGGACTGACCACAGAATTATGATTAGTATTTGTTTTTTTGTTAGTTGATCTGTATTACTTAGTACATTCCTTTATGTTGGATTTACTAGAATGATGGCTAACAACTTTCTTGACAACGCTAGTCATTGATTGTTAGTGCTAGGTGCTACAGATCATTGACTTTTGTGATATCCAAAATAATTGCTTATATCAGCCAGAGAAGAGTAGCTAACTGTGTAACATTTATTACTGTAAATCCTGATCTTGACATTATAAGCTGACAGGAGAACACTAGGTAGGATACTGGTTTAAAATCTTTCTCTGTAAGCAGAATCTCTAAAACGTTCACTAAACTTGATTTTAATTGCATTGGTTTTTGTTCTCAGTGTAATATTTATGCTAGTTCATAAGTTTCATGGTTTTTCAGTATTTCTCTTTGAAAGACTAGACAGAAAAGATACCAAGGATTTTATTAGGTGAAAATATTAACAGAATATTCTACCCACTTGTAAAATTATGTATGGACTTTTAAAAAAATGCATTATTTTCTTTATGGTTCTTTTTTTAAAATTAAAAAAAAATTTTTTTATGTCTTTATGGGTCTTAACTGCCAAGTTTTACTCTAGAGTGATTTTTAGATAGCTTCATAAACTATTGAGAAACAGTTTATAGGAGTGCCCGGGTGGCTTATTCAGTTGAGTGTCCAATTCTTGATTTTGGCTCAGGTCATGATTTCAGGACCTTGAGTTTGAGGCTGCAGTGGGGAGTCTCTTGAGGATTCTCTTCCTCTCCCTGTATGCATCAGCTTGTGTGTGTGCACATGCTTGCTCTCAATCTCTCTCTCACTCTCTCTCAAATAAATAAATAAATAAATATTAAAAAAAAAAGTTTATAGAAGAACTGACATGTCATTAAGCATAATGGAATTAGTGAACTTCTTATATAAAGCATTATATCAAGTACAATGTGTAAATTACGAATGTTGTAAATTGTATTGCATATGTCAGAGAAGTTACTTATATTAGAACTAAAAAATACTTTTACAGAAAATAACTTACACATAATTACTCAAATCCTTGATGTATTAACTGAGCTACCGATATGACTGGTGTAATTGGTGAAAATAATCAGTATATCCTGTTAAAGTCAGTCTTGTTAAACACATCTGTCCAATAGCATCTTCCTTAATTGGCGTAATAAAGGTAAAATAAGGTTGATTTAATTTATAACTATGTTAAAAACTCTGCAAAAATTTAGCTGATAAGATTTAGCTAGGTTTGACTATAGAAATCATAACATTTAGGGCGCCTGGGTGGCTCAGTTGTTAAGCATCTGCCTTTGGCTCAGGTAATGATCCTGGGGTCCTGGGATCAAGCCCCACATTGGGCTCCCTGCTCCGTGGGAAGCCTGCTTCTCACTCTCCCACTCCCCCTGCTTGTGTTCCCTCTCTCAGTTGTGTCTGTCTCTGTCAAAGAAATGAATAAACTCTTTAAAAAATTTTTATAAAATAGAAAAATCTTAACATTCATATAAAAATAATTCTAGGGGAGCCTGGTTGGCAGTTGTTAAGTGTCTGCCTTCAGCTCAGGTCATGATCCCAATGTCCTGGGATTGAGCCCCACATGCCAGAGAGCCCGTTTCTCCCTCTCCTACTCCCCCTGCTTGTGTTCCCTCTCTTGCTGTTTGTCTGTCAAATAACTAAATAAAATCTTTAAAAAACAATAATTCTAAATGGTGGGAAAAGCAACTAGTATTTGCTAAACTTGAGTGAATATAGAGGGAGACATCTGAATTCTTAACTTTTTCCCCTTTCTCCCCAGGCCCATAGATGGAATAAAAATAGGCTTATTTTACTGAGGAGCTGCCTAATAAAATTGTCACAGAAATGGAACCATTTTGTTTGCCTTGTATATGGTTGCTATTATCTTCTAAGACTTTCTTCTTTGACTACTGTGAGTAACTACATTCAGTATTTAGATTAAAATGTAGGACCCTGAGATCATGACCTGAGCTGAAGGCAGATGCCTAACAACTGACTGAGTCAACCAGACATCCCATCCATGGGAATGCTTTAAAGAAATTTTGTCCTGTATTTGTAGCTGCTAAAAGTTAGATAATTGAAGTTTTTAATTCTTTTTTTTCCCCCCAGTGATGATATACTACTGAAATACATCTTTTCATTGGGTAGTCTTTCCATGACATTCTTTCCTTTAAAATAGAAGCATATTAAAAATATCTGTTCTGTTCATCATAAATACAGTAAAATGTATTCACAATGAAGATTTTCTTTTAACTACTTTGAAAAATTGTACTTGATGACTCAGCAGTAAAAAGGAAGATGTAAAAAAAGGAAGATCTATTGATATAAGCAAAAACATGAACGAATTTCAGAATCACTGTGCTAAGTGAAAGAATCCAAGTAAAAATAGAATATATGCTTATGATTTCATTCATGTAAAATTCTAGAAGTTGCAAAGTTCTCTATCTTGAAAGGAAGCTTACTGGGTGTTGGTGGTGCACGGGGAAGAGGGAGAGAGATTACAGAGGGACATGAGGACAGTTTGGAGTTTACTAGTTTTTTTGATTGTGGCGATAGTTTCAGAGGTATGACATGCCATTATAAAACTGGTCATTTGTATACTTTAAATATGTGCAGTTTATTGTACCTCAGTTATCCCTCAAAAACTTTGTTAAACATTTAATTGGATTTTCAGAAAGAATACTAATACTACTTGGAAAAGAGAGCCTGAAATATAAAAATTGACTCCCTTACAGTTAGGATATTTGGGTTTTAGTTCTAACTGATTAATTTTTTTTTTTTTAAGATTTTATTTATTTATTTGACATACAGAGATCACAAGTAGGCAGAGAGGCAGGCAGAGGGAGAGAGGGGAGAGCAGGCTGCCTGCTGAGCAGAGAGCTGGATGCAGGGCCCGATCTCAGGACCCTGGGTTCATGACCTGAGCCGAAGGCAGAGGCTTTAACCCACTGAGCCACCCAGGTGCCCCCTAACCGATTAATTTATTTCAAGGTCTTTTCCTAGTCACTTAAGCTCTGAGGCAAAAGAACTTCCAAACCTTTGATCACAGTGGTTGTAGGAATTAGGTGTATGAACAGCTTGATTGTAATTAGAAAAGTTAGAAATGCAGTTAAATTTGTGTTTTAGTGGTCTTTGAAATCAGCCTGGAATGGAGTAGGAAAGGATGTGGGCTAGGTTAGGCTGGGAAGGTTGAGGCAGTGAAAGGGAAGACTTCTCAATGATAAATTTGGAACTCTGCCTTTTCACTCTTGATTTGAAGTTACATATTGAGTTAAACGTGTAGAAAATTGAAGTTAAAAGCAAGGAGATTCCAGATTGAGATTGTTAGAAATAGAAGGTCCAGGATAATCAGTATCTAAGAAAAGTAAGGATAATAAGGTAGGACAGGGAGCCAGTTGTGAGGACAAGGATCCATCTTAGTATCATGCATTAAGGTGTGAAAACATGAAGAAGAAAAGCCTCCATAGGCAGAATTCCGAGACACTGACTCCAAGGAGAGCAGTTTTGACTTGAAACCTTGTGGTTGAACCTGAAGCTTCTGGTTTAACATAAGTTTTGAAGCTTCTTCAAAGCACCTGTGGATCTAAGGAGACTGCAGCTTCTTCATTGGGATGGGACTAGATCAGGGACAGACACTTGCTTTAAAGGAAGCTAGTAGGGTGGCTGGGGGCTCAGTGGGTTAAGCCTCTGCCTTCAGCTCAGGTCATGGTCTCAGGGTCCTGAGATCGAGGCCCACATTGGGCTCTCTGCTCAGCAGGGATCCTGCTTCCCCCTCTCTGCCTGCCTCTCTCCCTACTTGTGATCTCTCTCTCTCTGTCAAATAAATGGTTAAAATCTTAAAAAAAAAAAAATAAAGGAAGCTAGTTAGTGGATGGGAAGTTACAACCCAGAATTTCAAAGAAATTAGTTAATTATTTTAAACCACTCCCAAGCTAATTGAGAGGGTATACTAATAATTTACCTCACTAATGTCTAGTGACACTGTAGTTTATACTCTGAGTATGACATGTCGTTGTGTATTTGAATACACTTAAATAGACAAGATATCTAGAGATGAGAAAAGAGGTAGAGACCGAATCTCAGAACTTGCTTTTTGGTGTGGTACAAGCAGGAAGTTACCTAAGACAGGCAGAATTAGTAATCTGGTTTGTCCAGTTAATCCTAGGATTAGTTATCAGTTGGACAGTCCATCAGATGTAAATAAGTAATGTACAGAGGTATCCTGGGTTATTTTGTTTTGGCAAGGCTTCTTTGCTTTTGTGCTTGAGGAAGGGAGAGAAGTGATATGGAGTATTCTACTCTCTAAATTTAAGAAGAGTATTAGTAACTTTCTTGTGGACTCTGGTGTTACATAAACACTTTATGATACGGGTTTATGTTTAGCATCTAGAACCGTTTTCTGTGGGATAGATACCTGATGCAGGCTTATGAAGCTCTAGGACAGTTCTTACGTGAAAAAAATAGGGGTTATGGGATAAATATAGTAAGATATACTTCAGAACAGAGCCAATGGCATGTTTTAATTTTTTTCTGAAAATAGTATTTAATTTTTTTCCCTTTAACAGATTTAGCAGCTGATTCTTTAACAATAAAATAATTTGGGAGGATAGTAATCTACATAAAGAAAATTTCTGTCTCTTAAAATGTCTTTTTTTTCCATTTTTTATTTTTTAAAGATTTTACTTATTTGTTTGACAGATAGAAATCACAAGTAGGCAGAGAGGCAGGCACAGAGGGAGGAGGAAGCAGGCTCCCCGCTGAGCAGAGAGCCCAATGCGGGGCTTGATCCCAGGACCCTGGGATCATGACCTGAGCCAAAGGCAGAGGCTTTAACCCATTGAGCCCCCCAGGCGCCCCTAGAATGTCCTCTTTTATGACACTTGGTAGGTCTTTTTGGGGAAATAGGACTTAAATTATAGATTATTTTATCCTATGGGCATGAATTTTCCTTTGATGATTCTCTGGAGGAGCCTCGAACAGATAGGTGATGTACAGAGTTTCTCATACTGAGAGGTCTGAGAATTGCATGTGACCACAAGCATTAAGTCTCAGTAGAATGAGAAAGTAAACCATGGTGTCTAGTATGGACTCCCAAATCAAATTACAAGAGCAGATGATCTGAAATGCAAGTTTTGATTTATGATTGATCATTAATATCTTAGAAAAAATTGAGGTTCTATTACTAAGGAATGAAAGAAAATGGATATTGTGTAGACTTCTAACGGTTTCTGCCACTAACTATCTCACACAAGCTGTATTATGATCCAGAGTGAGTAGCAACAGGAATTTATTTAAATAGATTAGACAGTATTGTGGAGGCAGGTCATTCTTGTATAAATGTAAATTTTATTTAATAAAATTGCCTTTTGGAACACCTGAGTGGTTCAGTAGGTTAAGTGTCTGCCTTCGGCTCAAGTCATGATCCCTGGGTCCTGGGATCAAGTCCCATATTCGGCTCCTTGCTTGGTAAGGAACCTGCTTCTCCCTTTGCCTGCTGCTTCCCCTCCTTGTGCTCTCGCTCTCTCTCTGTGTCTGACAAATAAAATATTTTATATTAAAAAAACAAAATTGCCTTTTGAAAAATGTATGCAGTGAATGTTCCAGTTATATTATTTAAATTGAATTATAGTGCTCTTGTTTTCAGTTGCTCTGTATTATTGTTTTGAAAGAGTAGGCAATGTATGCTGAAGGCACACTATTTGAAACTTACAGAAGTATTTTTAATGAAAAGTAAAATGAACCTTCTCCATCTTATCCCTATGACCTAGAGTCCTTTCATAGCAGCAACCAGTTATCCTGTTCTGCAAATAAAGTTTGGGTTGTTTTTTTTTTTTTTAGAGATTTTATTTATTTATTTGAGAAAGAGAGAGAAGAGAACATGAGCGGGGAGGAGAGAAGGAGGCTCCCACTGAGCAGGGAACACAATGTGGGGCTTGATCCCAGGACCCTGGGATCATGACCTGAGCCAAAGGCAGATTTTGAATGACTGAGCCACCAGGCACACCACAAATAAAGTTTTTATTTGTTTTTGTTTTTGTTTTTGTTTTTTAAAGATTTTATTTATTTGACAGAGAGAGATCACAAGTAGGCAGAGAGGCAGGCAGAGAGAGAGAGAGAGGAGGAAGCAGGCTCCCTGCTAAGCAGAGAGCCTGATGTGGGACTCGATCCCAGGACCCTGAGATCATGACCTGAGCCGAAGGCAGCGGCCTAACCCACTGAGCCACCCAGGCGCCCCCAAATAAAGTTTTTAAATTATCTTTTTTATCATAGTGATATATGCACGTGGTCATAGCAGAATCAGAAAGAGCTAGTGAAAGACAAGAATCCCCCAACTACTCAATCTCGAGTGTTATGATTATGTAAAATTTTTTTTGCAACATGTTATGCTACAATTTTTTTTAATTTTTAAAATTTTTTTGTTTTTTCCCTGGGGTTAACATTTTCCTTATTTTTTCATTTGCTTAGTTTTCATACCTGTGGCTAAATCATCCCAAACATTCCAAAAACTTTTTAGTGTAATTTTTCATGAGTCAAAGGCTAATTTTTAAAAAAGATTTTATTTATTTATTTGATAGAATAACCGCAGGAGCAGGAACACAAACAGGGGGAGTGGGAGAGGGAAACCAGGCTTCCTGCTGAGCAGGAAGCCTGATATGGGGCTCCATCCCAGGACCCTGGGATCATGACCTGAGCCCAAGGGAGATGCTTAACCATCTGAGCCACCTAGGCACCCCTCAAAGGCTAATTTTTTACACTGAGCTTCTAAATGTATGTGTAAATATTTTAGTTGTGATACATGCATAAATATGTCATATATATCTGTCTTTCTATCTATTTTTATATCAGGCTGTCTTTCTATCCTTTTATATTCATGAGCTTTTATACTTTCTGGGCTTCTGTATCCTAACTGTGAATAAAAAAACTGATTCAGGATTTAATTAGTAAGTTTTCTTTATTTGCTGTTGAAGTAATGTGGGACATTAAGATAAAATATAGGTGGTGAAATGGGGGTGAATTTTTATCACATCATTTGCATGTTGCTAAATTACCATTAATAACAACAGTGGGAAAATACTACATAAAAAATTCCATCTGTATGAAGCACTTGACCTCAGAGGAAAGAGAAAGGCTTAAGAATTAGTTTTTTTTTCCTTGTCTAATGTGAAAGAAGCTGAGATACTCTTTAACTAGTTAGCATATCTAAACATGTGTTTTGTTTTTTACAGATTTTGGCTAGAATTTAGCTTTTTAAATAGTTTTATAATTTTTAAAACCAGCTTATAGTTAGCATGCTCATAGAAATTAGTAGTAGACAAGATAGTTTGCTTAAGTTACTTTATTTTTTATTATTTAAAAATATTATTTATTTTTGTGAGAGAGAGGAAGAGCATGGCCAGGCCCGAGTGGGACGGGAGGCGCAGAGGGAGAAGCAGGCCCCCAGCCAAGCATGGAGCCCCATGCGGGACTCTTTCAGAGCCTTGGGATCATTACACTTAACCGACTGAGCCACCCAGGCACCCTTAAGTCATTCTATTTATTTATTTATTTATTTTAAGATTTTATTTATTTATTTGACAGACAGAGATCACAAGTAGGCAGAGAGGCAAGCAGAGGGAGAGGAGGAAGCAGGCTCCCTGCCAGGCAGAGAGCCTGATGTGGGGCTCAATCCCAGGACCCTGGGATCATGACCTGAGCTGAAGGCAGAGATTTTAATCCACTGAGACATCCAGGCACCCCCCTCCCCTTAAGTTATTTTATATATGGATGCCAACTTTAATAGTATTCCAGCTTGAAAAATAATTCTCTCATTCATTTCCAAATGACAGAAGCAGTAGGGGCGTTTTGACATTTATAGAAAAAGCAGTATTGACACGGGACGCTTGAGTGCCTCAGTCAGTTAAGCATCTGCCTTTGGCTTGGGAGTCCTGCATCGGGCTCGTAGCTCAGCGGGATGCCGCCTTCTCCCTCTACCTGCCTCTCCCCCTTCTTGTGTGCTTGCACATGTGTGCGCTCTCTTTCTGATAAATAAATAAAAGACTTTAAAAAAAAACCCAATATTGACATACAATACCGCACAGAGGATTCATTCTGAACTATTTTTCCTATCTTCATTCTTTTTTATTTTTATATTTAACTTTCAAAAATTTTAGATGAGGAGTAAAAAGGCTTATGGGAGCAGTCTTCCAGGAAATGTGTTAAGCCAACTTTTCTGTGTAAACCAGATCTCTGCTTTAAATGAAATACTGGTATTGTTTCTTAACAGCCTTTTCCCTAACGATTTCCTAATTATTGAGATGTAGTACATGTTATTCAACTCATCCCTTTTATTTTATTTTCTTTCTTTAAAAGATTTTATTTATTTGTCAGAGAGCACAGGGAGGAGGAGCAGCAGGCATATTTTTTTTTTAAAGATTTTATTTATTTATTTGACAGAGAGAGATCACAAGTAGACAGAGAGGCAGGCAGAGAGAGAGGGAAGCAGGCTCCCCGCTGAGCAGAGAGCCCGATGTGGGACTCCATCCCAGGACCCTGAGATCATGACCTGAGCCGAAGGCAGCGGCTTAACCCACTGAGCCACCCAGGCTATTTCATTTTATTTTTAAGTAATCTCTATACCCAGCATGGGGCTCAGACTCACAACTCAGAGATCAAGAGTTGCACGCGCCAACTGAGCCAGCCAGGTGCACTTCAGTTTACTCGTTTAAACTATATGGTTAATGACTTTCAGTTTGTTCACAGAGTTTTGCAACCATCGCCACAGTTAGTTTCATCAGCCCCAGGAGAAACCCTGTACCTTTGTCACCCCTATTTCCTCCATCCCCTCCTCCATCAGCCCTAGGCTAATATACTAGTTTACTTGCCATCTTTATAGATTTATCTCTTCTGGGCATTTCTTAAAAATAGAATCTATAATATATAGTCTTCCGTGACTGGCTTCTTTGACTTAGACGAATGCTGAAAATATGCTGTTGCACTGTGTATCAGTCCTTCATTCCTTCTTATTGGTGAATGATACACACTTGTATGGATGTATCGCATTCTGTTTATTTGTTCATCAGTTGATGGATATTGGGGTTACTTCTACTTTTTTAAAAAAGATTTTATTTTTATTTATTTAATAGCGAGAGAATGCATTCAAGTAGGGGGAACAGCAGGCAGAGAGAGAGGGAGAAGCAGATGCCCTGCTGAGCAGGGAAACTGATGCAGGTTCGATCCCAGCACCCTGGGATCGTGACCTGAGCCGAAGACAGACTCTTAACTGACTAATCCATCCAGGCACCCCATTTCTACTTTTTGGCTATGATAAATAGTGATGCTATGAACATTTTTGTGTATTTGTGTGGGCATATATTTTCATTTCTTTTGGATATGTACTTCGGATGGAATTTCTGGGTCATATATGGTAACTCTGTGTTTAACCTTTTTGAGGGACTGCCAGACTGTTTTCCAAATTGGCTGTACCATTTTACATTACCACTAATGGTGTATGAGGGTTGCAGCTTCTCTACATTCTTGCCAACCTTGTTACTATCTGTGTTTTGGTTAGAGACATCCTAATGGATATGAAGTGGTATCTCATTGTGGTTTTGATTTGCATTTACCTATATAGTGGTATTCTGAAATAAAAAAATTTTTTTTAAAGATTTTATTTATTTGACTGAGAGATCACAAGACAGGGGAGTAGGCGTTGGTGGGGGGTGGAGCAGGCTTTCTGTGAGCAGGGAGCCTGATAAGGGGCTCAATCCCAGGACCCTGAGATCATGACCTGAGCCTAGAGGCAGAAGCTCAACCCACTGAGCCACCCAGGCGCTCCTGAAGAAAAATTTTTTAATTTTAATTAATTTTTTAAAAAATTTTATTCATGAGAGAGAGAGAGAAACATGTGCCTGAGTAGGGGAGGGGCAGAGACAGAGGGAGAAGCAGATTCCTGGTTGAGCAGGGAGCCAGACTTGGGGCTCAGTCCCAGCACCCTGGGATCATGACCTGAGCTGAAGGCAGATGTTTAACCAACCGAGCCACCCAGGCGCACCTTAAGTTTTTAATTTTTAAAAAAGAGTGTTTGAAAATAATCTCCTAACTCTTCAGGGATCCCAATTATATTAGTAGATCTGAAATGTGCAGTAGTGGTTTATACATTCTGTGGTGTGCACGTGTCTGGGAATTTGTGTATGACTTAATTGTCTCAAGCCTTTTGAGTTTTTTGAGGGCTCTAAAGAATTGGAGGTTTTCTGTATTTTAGCAATAATATTTTTAAAAATTTAATGTAATAATCATTAATTAAACTTAATGTTGATATAAAGGATAAGCCATATTTCATATTAGGGTTGTATAAGTATAATTCCAAGTCTAAAATGCTTCTTTAATTTAAACTGCAGCATATATATTTTCTTGGTTTGTATGTTGTAATACTTATTAAAAATTTATCTCTCTAAGAACATTGTTTTTAACACATAAATGTGATTTAGATCTGCAGAGGGACATACCCTTCTCACTTTAAAGAAACAGCATCTTGAGTCTCAAGATCTATTAAATATATCTTGTGAAACAGTAGGCCTGTTTTGTACTTGGTACAAAATTTCAATTTTTTTTCACCATCTAATAAGGACTTATGTGTCAATACTGTTTATTTCTGTTCATTAATTTTATTCAGTAGTTACTGAGAACAAACTCTATGGGCACTTTTTAAAAAAGTGATGACTCAGTTTGTGACAAAGTTGAAATCTAATCATTCTCACTTAATACCACTAGTGTTATGAAAAAAGCCATCTGCTTAAAATAATTAACACTGTGGTGTTAATGATTGATAGAGTTGGCCTTCACAAGGAGTTACCATTTTTTTTTTAAGATTTTATTTTATTTATTTGACAGACAGAGGTCACAAGTAGGCAGAGAGGCAGGCAGAGAGGAGGGAGCAGGCTCCCTGCTGAGCAGAGAGCCCGCTGTGGGGCTCGATCCTAGGACTCTGGGATCATGACCTGAGCTGAAGGCAGAGTCTTTAACCCAGTGAGCCACCCAGGCACCTTGGAGTTACCACTCTTAAAAGAGCTTTTTTTCCTGCATTTCCTGTTACTAGATACAGGGAAGTGATATTTTTTTGTTGTTACTGGATTATTCAGTTCTAAAATTTGCATATGGTTTTTCTTTATGCCTTCTGTTTCTGTACTAAGACTTTCTGTCTTTCCATTCAGCAGTGAGTGTTTGACCTCATTTGTTTTGTCATTTTTATAATAGCTTCTCCAGTGTCTTTGATAGGTCTAAAATCTGTCTCATGTTGTTGATTATCTTTTCCTAACTGAATTAAGGCTTTTCCTGGTTTTTTATATGCTGAGTAATTCTGGATTATATTCCAGACATTTTTAATATTATGTTATGAGTTTTTTAGTCTCTTTAAATCCTATGCAGAGGTTGATACATTTGTTGTATTCAGTCATTGTATTAGATCATTGATTCTGATCATTTAGCAGCAAGTTCCAATCCATCTTCTTCTGGTTGTGGTTCCAGTGTCAGTTGAGTTTCCAAAGCCTGTGCACTGTTATTTGATCTGTTTCATGTGTGCACCACCCAGTGGCCAGTGTGGAACTTGGACAGTGCTCTATCCGGAATTTAAGTCTCAGACTTTGTTGTGATGTTTAAATTCCAATCCATGAGTGTGCTGTTAAGAGGTGAACCAAGGAGTCAAAAAGAACTTTGCTGCACTCCTCCCTCCTCTCATCGTCCATAGTACTTTCCCTTTCCCTGGAGCTGCCATTTTCAGTAGAAGGCTTTCCACTACTCTGCTTGTGTCCAGAGCTAAGCTATAGGACAACAGAGAGAGAGAGAGAGAAAGGGAGTTTGGCCTATCCTCTTGGGATAATAGGTGTTCTGATTAGAGAGTGTGATAGGCTGAATAATGTTGCCCCCCCCCACCCCTCTAATCTCCAGGTCCCAATCCCTTGAACCGGCATATAGCTTGTGTCTGTAGAACTGTATTAATAAATGCCCATGTTCTAAATGCCAGGTTTATTACTTATGACTTCTGAAGATATTTTTATTTAATTAGGGATGTTTTGGGGCACCTGGGTGGCTCAGTGAGTTAAAGCCTCTGCCTTCGGCTCAGGTCATGATCCCAGGGTCCTGGGATCGAGGCCCGCATTGGGCTCTCTGCTCAGCGGGGAGCCTGCTTCCTCCTCCCTCTCTGCCTGCCTCTCTGCCTACTTGTGACCTCTGTCTGTCAAATAAATAAATAAAATCTTTATTTTATTTATTTATTTTTAGATTTTATTTATTTATTTAACAGAGAGAGAGAGAGAGATCACAAGTAGGCAGAGAGGCAGGCAGAGAGAGAGAAGAAGGGAAGCAGGCCCCCTGCTGAACAGAGAGCCTGATGCGGGCCTCGATCCCAGGACCCTGAGATCATGACCCAAGCCCAAGGCAGCGGCTTAACCCACTGAGCCACCCAGGCACCTAATAAATAAAATCTTAAAAAAAAAAAAAATTAGTCATGTTTTTCTTGATTACAAGAGATAGGTTTATATAATTACGTGTTTTTGGTTAAGTCTCCAATTCCAGATTTTCAACAGAGATGACTAAAAATTTACTGTGTGGGTGACATTGTTCTAATGATGATACTGAAAATATTTATAACCTGTCCTCCTTTGTTATGTAATGAATATTCCAGTTGCCCCATTAATTAATAAAGTCCAGCTGTTGATAAAGTATTGGGTACATTCTTATACAAGATGAGTTAGGTGTTGTTTTCCCCATTTCTCATAGAGTTATACAGTATTTATGTAATGGTTGAGTGGTACAGTGTTTAGGTCAATATAAGCTACCAAAGGGTGTAGGTAAGGGCATGAACTGGCATGAGCCTAGGAAGAGCTTGCTGTGAGCGTACCGCTTTTAGTTTGGCAGAGCAGGTCAAGCTAATAACTATATTTTACTCTAGTCTGCTCATTCCTTGTTCAGGCAAGACCTTTTGACTGCGAAGTTAGTTCTCAGAAGGAACCTTCCTTACTGCCACTTTTACACTTAAGGAGTAGGAATGATAGACTACTAAATCAAAGCATTGTGTGTCTCAGAGGATTTCTAAAAATCTCAGAAAATAAGTCTTCCTTCAAGACCAGACACTTATTAATGAGATAAGGAAGGTGTAGAAGGAGGAAGCAGAGTAAAGCACATGTAAAGAAGACGTATACATCTATTTTCAGTGAGCATTCTACAGAATGTTAGTGCCAAGAAAGACCGGTTCAGTTGTTTATTTCTCTTCCACTGTGTCTCCCATATCTCATTTGATGTCTGGCATGTAAGATGTCCAATAAATATTATGTGGAGTATAAATTTTAATTACTTACCTGGCTCTGTGAATAGGTGTTTCCTTTCTTGAACTAAAAAGTGTTACATTGTTGTTGTTTTTTTTAAGATTTATTTATTTATCTATTTATTTATTTATTTATTTGACACAGAGAGGGAGATCACAAGTAGGCAGAGAGGCAGACAGAGGGAGAGGGGGAAGCAGGCTCCCTGCTGAACAGAGAGCCCGATGCGGGGCTCGATTCCAGGACCCTGAGATCATGATCTGAGCCCAAGGCAGAGGCCCAACCCACTGAGCCACCCAGGCGCCCCTGTTTATTGTTTTGAAATAAGTTCAGTTTCTATATGTGTGGATCTTTGTGGAATTATTTTCCTTGGTCATTGTGCCTGTGGGAGGAAAGCTAGCTATTAAATCTAGTACTAGGGAGGAAATATTATTGAGAATACATTTAACATAAAATTTTTTAAATGATTTTTTTCCTGGGGTACATTTATTTAAATATTTTGAAAGTTTGTTCTTCCTAAAAGTTTTAATTAAAGTTTGTTTTAAGATAAATACAGATTCACATGCAGTTAATAAGAATAGAGAGGGATCCTTTTTTATACTTTGCTAGTTTCCTCTGAAGGTAACATTTTACAAATGCATATCACAACTAGGATGTTGATACTGATGCTTTCTAACCACTGATTTTAAACTGCTTTCCCCAGTTCGTGTGTGTGTGTGTGTGTGTATACTCAATTCTATATAATTCTGTAACTGTGGGGGCTTGTGTATCCACCACCATGGTCAAGATACTAAATAGTTGGTGAAGTTATCATAGCTTGATATTTTGTTAACCTTTGAATTTTCTGGTGTTAGAGGCTTTTTGTTGTCACAGCGTAGAACCCACGCACAGTATGGTTTGCTGCTGTCCATTTTACTAGTCTTTTCCCAGCAGAATTCCTTTCGTTTCTAGTAATTTGGTTTGGTTTATGGTACTTTTGTTTCCTGAGAATGGAAGTCCCTTTTCAGTTCTATTTGAGGATCCTATCATTTGTCTAGACAACCCTGAGAAAAAGATCAGAAGCTTAATTGTACTGATATTATTAAAGCTATATATTGGAAAGTTTGGGGACTGAAAAATAGCCCCTATTAGTTTTTCATTGTCTGTCTCTCTCTCTCTCTCTCTTTTTTTTTTTTTTCTCATAGGGTCAGGATTATTTTTTCATTAATCCCTGGAAACCAGCCTATTTGTTTTGAAAGAGAGTAGGATACTTATTTAATACCTTTAAACTCCAAAGAGATACTATCTGAATTTTTAAATTATCTTGACTCTTTTTCTTACTAGGTCATTTGAGAGTATCATGCTATAATGGCCAAGCTTATTTATTTGTTTTATCCTCTTGTGGATAGTTTCAGCTGAACCCTAAACTGGCAATAACATACTCATATGTAGTGACAGTTTGCAGGTGTTACACAAGGTATAAATAAAAGCAACTTATTTATTTGGAAATCAGATCTTTCCCTCAGAGAAACTATTTAACTGTGAAGAACTTTGGCTGTTGTTTATTAATATTATATGCTAGTTATTACCTGCTTTGTAAACATGTCATTTAGTACTTGCAACAACCATGTGTAATTGATTTATCTTATTGGGGATGTTAACTTTAAACACTTAAAGATTGTGTTTGCCTGGTGAATTCACAAATTTTTTTAAAAATTTAATTTATTTATTTGACAGAGAAGAGAGACAGAGTGGGGTTGGTGGACACAACCAGGGAGAGTGGGAGGGGGAGAAGTAGGCTTCCCCTGCGCAGGGAGCCCAATATGGGACTTGACCCCAGAACCCTGAGATCATGACCTGAGCCGAAGGCAGACGCCCAACAACTGAGCCACCCAGGCGTCCTGAATTCACAAATTTTTATCCAATATTTTGTTTAAGTTATATGATGTTTGTCATGATGCAGGTACTAATATTATTACCATTTAATGAATGAGGCAAAGGTACAAGACTTAAGGAGGTTAATTTACTTGCCTAAGGATTAAAGCTAATACATGAGGGGCACCTGGGTGGCTCAGTGGGTTGAGAATCCACCTTTGGCTTGGGTCGTGATCTTGGGGTCCTGGGATTGAGCCCTGCATCGGGCTCTCTGCTCAGCAGAGAGTCTGCTTCCTCCTCTCTCTCTGCCTGCCTCTCTGCCTACTTGTTATCTCTGTCTGTCAAATAAATAAATCTTTAAAAAAAATAAAAAAGCTAATACGTGAATGCAAGGTTCAAGTCCAAGTATCCAAATTCATATTAGCTACTCTTTTATGTTGTCTCCTACTGATGATGATCATAACTAACATTTATGGACTTATTTATCATGTGCTTGGCACTGTGTTAAACATGTTATGTAAATTATCTCAGTTCTCACCACGCTTTGTGAGGTTTAGGTGCTGTTACTGTTAATCTTGTTTTCTAGACAGATAAACAGAAGTTACGTAATTTGTCCAAGAACACACAGTCCCTGAGTAGAAGAGCTAGGATTTGATTAATTTGACCTCATGTCTATTTGGTTCTTAACTACTGTGTTGCACTGAAAACTGCAGGATTATACATTGATTTGTCATGTTACCTCTTTTATATAAAATATATAGCATATATAGAAAACTATCTTGTCTGGTGACTATGACTTCATTTTTCACCCATGTTAGGTCTCTGTCAGTATGATATAGTGCATGAGGGCAATTGGAAAATGCTTATTTTTTTCTTTTTTCTCTCTTGTATTTTTTAACAGATGATAAATTCTCATGGTTTAGATTTTTAAAAAGAACAAAAGGACAATGAAAAATTTCCTTTCCATCCAGTTCCCTGGCCACCTAGTTCTCTTCCTGAAAAGAAGGAAGGATCTTAGCATTTTTTGGCATATTCTATCAAAGTTAAGATGTATATTAACAAATATAAATTGGGATATTTACTCTTTTTTTTAAATTGACATTATATCAGTTTTCTTAGGTTTCTAAAACACTTTGTTACCCTGTAGTTTTGAGTTTTTTTGCAGTATCTAACTCTTGGGGATTTCTTCTCTTTGCTATTTTGGTGAGGACATTTAATTTCTATTCTCATAAGAAGTTTGAATTAGGGGCGTCTGAGTGGCTCAGTGGGTTGAGGCCTCTGCCTTCAGCTCAGGTCATGATCTCAGAGTCCTGGGATCGAGCCCCGCGTCTGGCTCTCTGCTGAGCAGGGAGCGTGCTTCCCTACCTTTCTCTCTGCCTGCTTCTCTGCCTACTTGTGATTTCAGTCTGTCAAATAAATAAATAAAATCTTAAAAAAAAAAAAAAGAAGTTTGAATTATATAATACAGTATTATCAACTGGAGTCACCGTGTTTTACATTAGAACCCGAGATCTTACTCATCTTACAGCTGAAAATTTGTACAGTTTTACCCACCTGTCCCTATTTCCCCCACGCCCCAGTCCTGAAAACCACTTCCGTACTCTGTTTCTTGGAGTGTGAATTGCTTTTCTTTTTTCTCTTCTCCCCTCCCTTCTTTTCTTACTTAAATATTCCATGTGATACTGGGAAGTATTTGTCTTTCTCTGTCTGGCTTATTTCATGTGGTATAATGCCCTCAGGGCTTATCCCTGTTGTCACAAATGACAGGATTTCCTTTCCTCCTGAATAAAATTTCATTGTGTATGTGTGTATCCATCCATACTGTCCCAAATGGCAAGATGCCATTCTTTTTATGGCTGAGTAATACTCCATTGTATATAAATGCCACATCTTTATCCATTGATCTATTGATCTATTGATGGATATAGTGATTCTGTATCTTGGCTATTTGTAAACTACTGCAATGAACATAGGGTGCATATGTGTTTTCAAATTAGTGTTTTCATTTTCTTTGGATAAATACTTAGAAATGGAATTGCTGGCAGATGTGAGATGGTATCTCATCATGGTTTTGATTTGCATTTCCCTGATGATGAGTGATGTTAAGCATCTTTTCATGTGCCTGTTGGCCATCTGTTTGTGTTCTCTATTATATAATGTCCATTCAGCATTCCCACCTTTCCCCCCTTATTTATTTATTTATTTATTTATTTGACAGAGAGAGAGAGATCACAAGTAGGCAGAGAGGCAGGCAGAGAGAGAGAGAGGAGGAAGCAGGCTCCCCGCTGAGCAGAGAGCCCGAGGTGGGGCTCGATCCCAGGACCCTGAGATCATGACCCGAGCTGAAGGCAGCGGCTTTACCCACTGAGCCACCCAGGCGCCTCCACTTCCCACTTTTTAATTGGATTGTTTGTTTTTGATAGTGAGTTGTGTAAGTTCTTTATATATTTTGGATATTACCCTCTTATGATTATATAATTTTCAAATAGCTTCTCCCATTCAGTAGGTTGCCTTTTCATTTTGCTCATGGTTTCCGTCACTGCGGGAGTTATTTTTTTTATTTTTTATTTTTTATTTTTTAGTTTGATGGAGTTCCATTTATTTTGGATTTTGTTAACCCTTCCCCGAGGAAACAGATCCAAAAAATACTACTTAGACTCATGTCAAGGACCTTACTAAGTTTTCTTCTGGGAGTTTTATGGTGTCTGGTCTTACATTAAGGTCTTCAATCTATTTTTAGTTTGTTTGTGTATGTTATAACAAAAGTAGTCTTGGTTTCATTCTTTTGCATAAACTTGTCCAGTTTTTCCAGCATCCATTTGTTGAAGAGACTGTGTTTTCCCCATTGTATATTCTTTTTCTCCTTTGTTGAGATTAATTGACCAAATAAACATGGGTTTAATTCTAGACTCACTGTTTTGTTCCATTGATCTATGTGTCTGTTTTTGTGCCAGTACCATACTGTTTTGACAGTTTCAGCTTTGTAGTATAGCTTGAAATCTGTGGTTGTGATATCACCAGCTTTGTTGTTCTTACTCTAGGTTGCTTTGGTTATTAGGGGATCTTCTATGGTATCATATAAATTTTAGGATTATTTGTTCTAGTTTTGTGAAGAAGGCCATTGGTGTTTTGATAGGGATTGCATTGGATCTGTATGTTGCTTTGGGTAGTATGGACATTTTAGCAATAATAATTCTTCCATTTCCTGAGCATGGTATATCTGTTCATTTCTTTGTGTTTCTTCAGTTTCTTTTATCAGTGTCTTATAGTTCTCAGAGTTCAGGTCTTTCATCTTCTTGGTTAATTCATTCCTAGGTATTTATTGTTTTTGCTGTGTTTGTCTATAGATGATAGCTTTCCCCCACCAAGATTTATTTATTTATTATAGAGAGAGAAATTGAGCAGGGTGAGGAGCAGAGAGAAAAGGAGAGAGTGTCTTAAGCACACTCCCTGCTGACCACAGAGCCCAGTGCAGAGCTTGATCTCATGACCCTGAGATCAGCACCTGAGTTGAACCCAGGACGGTAAACCAGCTGCACCACCCAGGCGCCCCCGATGATAGCTTTTCTAGTAGTTGTGAGGTGATAGCTCATTGTGGTTTTGATTTTCATTTTTCCAGTGATTAGTGATGCTGAGCACCTTTTCATATACCTATTGGTTATTTGTATGTCTTTGGAAAAATGTCTTGATCCCTCTGCTATTAAGAATCAGATTTTTGTTTTTGTGCTATTGTACTATATAATAGCATACAACATATGTGTGTTATCATGATATGATTTGCAAATATGTTCTCCCATTCCATAGGTTGCCTTTGCATTCTTTTTTTGGTTTCTTTTGCTGTGCAGAAGCTTTTTAGTTTGATGTAATCCCAACTTGTTTATTTTGTTGTGGTTGCCTAGAATAAATATATGTATCTTTGGCTACTGAGGGAACGAGTAAGAGGGTAATGTCTTGGCACAAAGTTATTATTACCATCCTTCAAAATAGTACTTAGAGGGCACTTGGGTGGCTCAGTCAGTTGGGCATCTGCCTTTGGCTTGGGTCACGATCCCAGCATCCTGGGATCAGGTCCTGCATCGGGCTCCCTGCTCAGTAAGGAGCCTGCTTCCCCCCTCCCCCACTCCTGCTCATGCCCTCTCTGGCAATTTCTCAAATAAATAAATAAAATGTTAAAAAAATAGTATTTAGAGTCCCTATTTTTTTTTTAAAGACCTAGGGCAGCAGTGGGATGTGACAGCACCTCACTAGCATTCCCTAGTACTGTTGACTTCTCTGCAGGTTTATTATTGCCAGTAGCCAATGTATATAGCTGGAGGTTGTATATAGCGCTGGAAGTTGTATTCTATGATCAAGTGCTCCATTATTTCTTGAACTGGATTCCTAGAAATGAGAGGAAGGAATGAACAAAAAGGGTAGTCAAGCATGTTATTATCTTGCTTGATTGATCCCATCCTTAGAGGAATGGTAGTCCAGGTTCTGTGAATGTGATTTTGTCTAGATTTATCATTTCTGATATAGGGACTTGATAATGTCTCCCGTCCCTACTCCAGTTGCTCACTCTGTTTCTTTAGCTTATTTTTGTCTGCCTAATAATCTCAGCAGTGGAGGCTGGGAAGGATCAGGTAAGGGAAGAGCAATGAGCAGAGACATATTCATGTTGTGTTTTTATTATCTGTTTTAACACATGGCACAGGCATATCTCTCTGGAAATAATATTTGTAAATGATGACTGCATTCCTATACTAGCGCCCAAGCTTATTTAGTTCATAATAACACAGGTGGAATACATACACATTCACAGTAGTATGCTTTTAAAGTCCTTATAATTATTGTTGTTAATTACTCAGTATTATAGCTACATTATAATTTAGGTAGAATTTTGGAGGTTAGCTAGGGAAATCTGATCATTAATTATGAGGGGAAAAGCATTTTGTATTCTAAATAGTCATTTTCACAAACTGTAGCTGTATAGTATGTTTGTAAGTTGGGAACGATTTCCTTATTCCTTAGAAAATAGAATTACTTGTGAGTTACTTAAGGGTTACCTTTGCGGTAGGTTTTGTTTGATTTTGCTAGTCAGTCTTAAGATTTTCTAAGTAATTCCATGATACTACAGACTTGGACTGGATGAGTGAGTTGGGTCAGGACTCCAGTAAGTCACTTTGTTTGCTGGATCCTCCTGAGCCGAGAGGGCAGAGAAGCATTTGGAATAAAATATATAGAATAAAATTTTCCATTTTAACCATTTTTAAGGACATTTCAATGACATTAATTAAATTCACTTAATTGAATTCATCACTACTATCTTTGTCTAAAATATTCTTATCACCCTAAAGGGAAACTCTGTACCCATTAAGCAGTAAAAAGGCCTTCCCCCAACCCCTTGCCTTACGGTTCGCTATCTGCCTCTGTGAATTTGTTTATTCTAAATATTTCATATAAATGGAATCATACAGTATTTATCTTTTTGTGCAGCTCATTTCACTTTACTTAATGTTTTCAAGATCTATCCATGTTGTAGTATGTGTTAGAACTTTCTTTTTATGGCTCAGTAATATCTCATTGTAACTAATATTGTAACTAATATTGTAACTTACCTGTAACTTAATTGGTTAAGTTTTTTCTCACAATATCCTTCTGTTCAACATTTCTCTTACATTGTTAGTTTTTTATCTTTCTAATTGTTACATGTTTTAAGTTGATGTGACAGATCAGCTTGAAGATGTAGGATGTCTTGGATTCAGTGAAATTTTTGTTTATGGTTCCATCCCATTTAAATTTGGGGGCATTGAAATAGTTTGGTATATGCCCCTGACCTAGTCCCAGTCTCATTTTCTGTCTTTAGAGATGGTGGTGGAGCTAGAGGCAACTGGGAAATTTGGCACAGTATCATGATCCCAGAGTTTGTGCTACTAGAACCCCCACTGGGAATCTTTCACCCCTTAGAGATGGAATTCAGCTATGTGCATTGGGAAAATGGACCTTTTCCTTCTAGGCCTGTGAATAAGTCCTTTTCTCCTGCTGCTTCTTAACCATAGTTAATATGCATACTAGTTAATCTCATGCTGTTCTCTAGATGGAATTAGATTAGTGAACAGTAGGAGAATATTTAATTCTTTAATCAGTACCAGGCAACATAAAATTGTATTAACTTAAACAAAAAGGTCATAGCTTTCTTAGCTAAAATTTTCAATCTTAATCTTGTTTTTCTATCCTTATATACTGAGTTTTAAAGAAACTCTAAATACATTTCACCCAATTTGATTCTATATGGTTACCTATTTTATTAGACACTTTTGTCCTTTATAAATTTAATACATATGCCTTCTATGTCAAATCCAAATCACTGATAAAAAGATGTTTAATAGGGGCGCCTGGGTGATTCAGTCAGTTAAGCATTAGCCTTTGGCTCAGTTCATGATCCCGGGGTCTTGGGATCCAGCCCCACATAGAGCTCCCTGCTCAGTGGGGAGCCTATTTCTCCTTCTCCAGCTCCCCCTGCTAATGCACATGCTTACTCTCTGTCAAATGAATAAATAAAATCTTTTCAAAAAAAGATGTTTTACAGTTAGAACTTCCTTCGAGTCTTTTTTCCAAGGAAGATACAGAATTTTTAAATAATATTTTTTGTGTTTATTCTCAGTCATAATTGCATGGCCCTCAGTATGTTTATTAAGTCTGCAGTTTGCCATAATATCTAAAATATAGTATTATGAAATCTTGTCAAATACTTGTCTGAAGAAAGTAAGCATATATTTACTTTAATTCTTACTGGTTAATTTGATTACTGTACCATTTTAAATTTCTGGAACATGATATTTGTTATAACATGGAATCTAACTTTTTTTGGTAACTTCTAGGCTAACTTTGGTTTAGGCATATGAGGGAGTTAGTCTCTTTCTTACATAATCTCGTAGAAAGGTGTATTATTTAAAAATTCACTTTTATAATGGTTTGAATTGAGCCCTTTTTCAAAGTAGTAGAAAAATGTAAGAATTGGCATATTTAATGATTAAAAGATTGCTTTATTCATTTGACTTACATTTCTGTCCTAAGATACTGAGCATCTTTTCCTATGCGTATTGGTCATTTGTATATCTTCATTGGAGAAATCTCTAAGTCATTTGCCCATTATTTGTTTTCTGGTTTATAAAGTCTCCTAGTTTTTGTTTTTGTTTGCTTTTTGTTGTTAAATATAGAACCCTAGGCTGTGTACAGACATTTTTTTTCTTCCTTTCAGCACTTTAAATATGTTCCTTTTATTGTCTTCTGGTTGGCATGTGTTTTTTCTGATTAGAAGTCAGTGATTATTGGGGCGCCTGGGTAACTCAGTGGGTTAAGCCGCTGCCTTCAGCTGAGGTTATGATCTCAGGGTCCTGGGATCGAGCCCCGCGTTGGGCTCTGTGCTCAGCAGGGAGCCTGCTTCCTCCTCCTCTCTCTCTCTCTGCCTGCCTCTCTGCCTACTTGTGATCTCTCTCTGTCGAATAAATAAATAAAATCTTTAAAAAAAAAAAAAAAGAAGTCAGTGATTATTTTTATTTTTGTTTTGCTATGTAAGGTTGCCCATTTTTCCCCCCTCGGTGCTTTCAAAATTTTCATTGTATTTTCATGAATTTATGATATGCTTTAGTTTGTTTTTCTGTATTTATATTGTATGAGTTTCTTCAAGAATCTTAGATCTGCGATGGAACTTGAGAGAAATCTTTTCCACTATCTTTCAAATATGTTGTTTTCTGTCTCCCCTTCCTTTTTCTTGGCCTCCAATTACATGCATGCAAAAATGGTGATTTTTCACATGACTGGAACTCTGATTTTCTCCCTTTTATTTACTTTCCTTCTCCTCACCACCTTCCATTTTTTCTCACTGTACTTCAGTTTGGATAGTTACAATTGTTCTGTCTTTAGGTTCACTGATCTTTTATTTACCAGTGTCACATATGCTTGTTAAGGCTCTACAGTAAACTTTCTCGGTAGCTTTGGAAGGTTATTACTGTTCTTATATTTTGGGAATGAGGTTACCAGTATGTTTCAGCATTCTAACCAAGCGTATTCATAACAAAATCTTCTGTATTTTAGAAGTACTTGCAAAACTGAAAATCATATCTTACCCCAAATTCCTTGATTAACTTTATCCTTGCTATAATGTCTTTGTATTAAAGTCAGCTAAGTGGTTGGAAATGAAGAGCCTTCATCATCAAATTAAAGCAGTGGGAAAAGGGATGCCAAAAATAAAGTGCTTATGCATTAAGTTTGTGATCATTTGGGATTTTGTAGTTTAATTTTTAATAGATTTCACCAAAATGGTATAATTCTTGCTGGTAATGGCTTTCATTTCATGTAATACTAAAGAATGTATATAAATGTTATATGTTATATGTTATAGAACTACAAAGTGGTTAAGAGTTCAGTTTCAGGAACCTTCTTGCCCAGGTTTTGAATCTTGACTCTGCCACCTCATTAATGTATGACTGGACCATCTCCTTGGGCTCTAGTTTTCCTCAACCACAAAGTGGGGACACCAGTAATACCTTCCTCATGGAATTGTCTTGAGTCTTAATACTTAAAGCACTTACCACCACTGTTATATGGCACATAACAGGTGCTTAAATATTGGCTGTTGTTTTTATAATTATAAAAATAATGAGTTAATGTTGGGTTAAACACTACAGTGCGGTGATTTAGTAAGTAGTTTCTTGCTGAGTGGCAGTGTAAGGATGGAGATACACGAAATACCCTTGTATGTGTGGAATGCAACAGTGTGTGTCCAGTTCCTTTCTCCCATCTTCTGTACTATTGTCATGTGTTTTAATTTTACACATGCTATGAACACATTATATTTTTACTCCTGTTCCTTTAGACAGCCGGTTATCTTTTAGAGCAATTAAAAATGAGAAAAAAACTATACTTATATGTACTTTCATTTATGCCATTTCTTTTTCTTTTGTTTTCATGTAGGTACATGTATCTAGTTTGGTATTGTAGTTCCTTCAGCCTAAAGTACTTTTCTCCCACTTCTGTGTGGTGCAGCTTTGTTGGTAAGGACTTCTTTTTTTTTTTTAATTTTCCTGAAAAAGTCTATTTGACCTTTCTTTTTGAAAGATATTTTCTCTGAGTATAGGATTCTCAGTTTTTTCTTCTTAGTGTGGTAAACATGCCACTACACTTCTGGCTTGCGTAGTTTTCAATGAGAAGTGCTTCTCTTAATGTAGTATGTCTTTTTTCTTATCGGTGCCTTAAAGATTTTCTTTTTATCTTTGGTTTTGAGTAGTTTGACTATGATTTCTGTAGTTGGTTTTGGGAAGTCAGAGGTATAATTTATCCTGCCTGTTCTCAGAACAGCTTCTGCCTGTGGTTTTAGTGTCTTTATTAGTTTTGGAAAATTCTCAGCATTTATTATCTCTTCAGATACTTGTTCTGCTCCATTCTCTTTCACTTCTAGGATTTCAGCTGCATGTGTGTTAAATCACTTGATTGTCCCACAGCTCTTGGATTTTGTTTTTTGTTTTTTCCCTTTCTGCTCACCCATATTTCCCCCTCTGTTTCATTTTGGACAGTCTCTTGCTTGATTCTCTTGAGTTTACTTTTGAGCCATTCCAAAGGTTTATTGAACTCTGTGTTCCCCTGATTCTCCTTTGTCAGGGTGGTTTTTTTCTTTCCTTTCTTGTAGAACTTATAATTTGGTTGAAAGATGGGTGTTTTATACGGGACAGTAGAGACTGAGGGCAGTAATATTTATGCCTGGCTATGTCTTTAGCATGGGCAGTTGAGTCAGTCTCATTGAGCTACATTTTGTATTGCTGGACACCCACAGTGCCTGTTAGGTTTCAAATTCTAGTCTAGAGTTACCTTTTTTAGGGTAAAATCTCATTTGCCGGAGGATTTTTCTTTTCTTTACTTTCCTTTTCTTTTTCCTTTTCCATTCCTTTTCTTCAAGATTTATTTATTTATTTGAGAGAGACTGTGCAGGAGTAGAGGGAGAGAGAGAATCTCAAGCAGACTCCCTGCTGAGAGTTGAGCCGGACCCAAGGCTGGATCCTAGTACTCTAAGATCATGACCGGAGGTGAAATCAAGAGTCAGATACTTAACTGAGCCTCCCAGGTTCTCCACCAGAGGATTTTTCTAATGTCTGCTCTACCTTCAACTTTGGATCTTACTTTCTTAGTTGTTACAGTATCTCAGAGAGGGTCTCTGTCCCTAATATTCCCTTCCCAGCAGTAGACTGATACTATTTATTGTCAATGTTTGCTAACACAGTCGGAGGGTGGGTGAGGGTGCTAGAGTGGGAGACAGTCTGTTTTCCATTTATCTGTTTCAGTTCTAGGCAGACAGTATATTCTCAGAGACTTTCTCAGTGGTTCCACCTCTCTCCCAGGGGTAGGGAATCTCTACAGGTCTAGGTCTATGATGTTTTCTATTCCTGTCTCAGGGATAGAGGGTGTTTTCTGTTAGCTTCCTTCAGTTTATGCAGAGTCCAACTAAAAATAGTTATTCCATAGAGTATATCTGTTAAGATTTTATAAATGTTTTTTGTATTCTGATCTGAAGCCATCTCCCTAGGCATTTTCCTAGACTTTTCTGTCAGTGGCACCAGAGATGGAGAGTTTTTGGCATCAAGAATGTTACTAAATAATATTTGTAAATACCATTTAATAAATAATGTATTTTCACCTTTCATATTGACTCTATAAGTTTTATTTCTTTAATTCTTTTTTTATTGAAGTATAGTTGATACATCATGTTAAATTAGTTTCAGGTGGGGGTGGCTGGGTGGCGTCAGTTGGTTAAGCAACTGCTTTCTACTCAGGTCATGATCTTGGGGTCCTAGGATCGTGTCTTGCATGGGGCTCCTTGATGGGCAGGGAGTCTGCTTCTCCCTCTCTCCTTCTGCCCCTCCCCCTGCCTGGGCTCTCTGTCTTCTTGTCAAATAAATAAAAATAAAATCTTTAAAAAATAATTAGTTTCAGGTGTACAGCATAGTGATTTAACTTCTCTATACATCATGCTGTACTCACAAGTGTAGCTACCATCAGTCACTGTACAATACTGTTACAGTACTATTGATTGTATCCCTTATGTTGCACCTTTTATCCCTATGAGTTGTTCATTCTATAACTGGAAGCCTATATCTCCCACTCCCCTTCACCCATTTTGTGTATCCTCCCCCCACTGCCCCTCTGGCAGCCTTCAGTTTGTTTTCTGTATTTGTGGGTCTGTTTCTGCTTTTTGTTTTATTCATTTGTTTCATTTTTTAGGTTACACATATAAATGAAATCATCTCACTTACCATAATACTTTCCAGCTCCATCCGTGTTGTCACAAATGTCAATATTTCATCCATTTTGTGTGGCTGAGTAATATTTGTGTGTGTGTGTGTGTGTGTACACATACAACATCTTCCTTATCCATTCATCTATCAGTGGACACCTGGGTTACATAAAAATAATGCTGCAATAAGCATAGGGGTGGATATATATTTTCAAATTAGTGTTGTCATTTTCTTTGAGTAAGTAGCCAGTAATGGAATTACTGGATCATATGGTATTTCTGTTTTTGATATTTTGAGGAGCCTCCATACCCTTTTTTTTTTTTTTTTTTTTTTTTAAAGATTTTATTTATTTATTTGTCAGAGAGAGAGCGAGCGAGAGCGAGCACAGGCAGAGTGGAGGCAGAGTCAGAGGGAGAAGCAGGCTCCCTGCAGAGCAAGGAGCCCGATGTGGGACTTGATCCCAGGACGCTGGGATCATGACCTGAGCTGAAGGCAGCTGCTTAACCAACTGAGCCACCCAGGCGTCCCTCCATACCCTTTTCTACAGGGGCTGCACAATTTATAATTTTACCAACAGTGTGCAAGGGCTCCCTGTTTCTCCAGTCCTCACCAACACTTGTTATTTCTTGTGTTTTCTATTCTAGCCATTCTGGCAGGTGTAAAGTGATACCTTTGTGGTTTTGTTTTGCACTTCCCTGATGATTAGTGATCTTGAGCATCTTTTCATGTGTCTTTTGGCTATCTGTATGTCTGTTTTGGAAAAAATGTCCATTCAGATCCTCTGCCTTTTTATTTCTTAAGTACTCCATGCCCATTGTGGAGCCCAACCTGTGGGGCTTGAGTTCACAACACTGACAAGAATCGGGTGCTTAACTGACTGAGCCACTCAGGTGCCCCATGTCCATTTTTAAATTCTATTATTTGGGTTTTTTTTTTAATTGAGTTGTATAAAAGTTATTTATATAGTTTGGGTATTAAGCCCTTAACAGATACATTATTTTTCAAATATTTTTTCACATTCAGTAGATACCCTTTTCATTTTTTCGATGATTTCCATCTCTATGCAAAAGATTTTTATTTTTGTTTCATATTATTTATATTTTATAAATATATTATTAATATTTATATTAATAGTTTTATATTTGCTTTTGTTTCCCTTGCTTAAAGAAACATATCTTGAAAAAATGTTACAACATCTGATGTCAAAAGAAATTACTACCTATATTTTCTTTTAGGAGTTTTATGGTTTCATGTTTCACATACAAATCTTCAGTCCATTTTTATTTTATTTTGTTTTGTTTTATTTTATTTTATTTATTTATTTTTTAAAATTTACTTGACAGACAGAGATCACAGGTAGGCAGAGAGCAAGCAGAGAGGAAGAAGCAGGCTCCCTGCTGAGCAGAGAGCCTGATGTGGGACTCTATCCCAGGACTCTATCCCAGGACCCGGGAATCGTGACCTGAGCTGAAGGCAGAGGCTTTAACCCACTGAGCTACCAAGGCGCCCCATTTTTATTTTATTTTTGTGTTTTGTGTAAGAAGGTGGTCTAGTTTCCCAGACCTGTTCAGTGTTTCCCAGCACCATTTATTGAAGAGACTGTCGTATTTTCATTGTACAATCTTTCCTTTTTTGTCATACATAAATTGATCATTTAAGTATGTGTTTATTTCTGGGCTGTTTATTCTGTTCCATCGATCTTTATATATTTTTTATGCCAATACTGTTTTGCTTTGATTACTTTAACTTTGTAATATATCTTGAAACCTGAGAGTCCTGGCTTTGTTGTTCTTTCTCAAGGTTGCTTTGAATATTGGGAGATAGGTGGGGGGTCTTTTGTGGTTCCATACAAATTTTAATATTGTTTGTTGTTGGTCTATGAAAGATGATGTTGGTATTTTAATAAGGATTCCATTGAATCTATAGATTCCTTCGGGTTTGAACTACTCTCTAATCATGCATTTTACTGACAAAAATTCTGCATGGCAAGTACTAGGTCAGTTTGGTTGTTTTAAACGATATGGCACTTCTGACACCAAAACTGTGGGTTTTTTCCCCTGTTATCAGTCAGTTTTTCAACTCTCTGGACACCAATTAGATGTTCTACAATTCAGTTCAATTCTGATACTGAGTACCTGGAATTAGTGCTGACCTCACAGGTTTGATCTGCCCCCTACTTAAGATGCCAGTCACAGGTCCTGGACCTTTGTTACTTCTTACCAGTTGGCTGTAAATCTAAGATTCCTCTGACCCCCTCTATGGGTTCGGTAATTTGTTAGAAATGGTTCACAGAACTCAGGAAGACACTTTAATTACTGTTACCAGTTTATTTTAAAGACGACAGCTCAGTAACAGCCAAATGGAAAGCTTTGCTCATGGAGATGAGGGATGTGGATGGGCCGGGAGGAAGACAAGATGCAGAACTTCCATGCCATCTCTGGGTCCACCCTTCCAGCACCGTGAGTGCTCACCAACTGGGAAGCTTTCCAGGCCTTGTGGTGTAGGGTTTTTTTGGTTTTTTTTTTTTTTTTTTTTAAATTTTATTTATTTACTAGACAGAGAGAGTGAGTCAGAGAGCACAAGCAGGGGGAATGGCAGAGAGGGGGAGAAGCAGGCTCCCCGCTGAGAATGGAGTCCAACCTGGGCTGAAGGCAGATGCTTAACTGACTGAGCCACCCAGGTGCCCAGGTTTAGGGATTTTTATTGTAAGTTCACTTATGTAGGCATGGTTGATTAAATAATTGGCTGTTGATTGGTTATTGGTGATTAACTCTGTTTCCGGACCTTTGGGAGTGAAGCTGAATATTTCAGCCCTTTAATCACATCTTTTCCTTGACTGGTAAACTGACATTTTGAGGCTGTGTAAATTAGGCCCACCTGGAGTCACTTCATTAGCATGTGAATGAACAGGGCTTATTGGATGAATAAGAAAAGATGCTCCTTTCATCTACATCACTCAGGAAGGATTTTTAGAAGCTCTTGTGTCAGGAACCTGGGATAACACCAAATACATATTTCTTATTATATCACAATATCACCCTATGGACTCAATAAAGAATTGTCGAATGAATGAATTTTTGTAATTGTTGTTGCTGTCCCTTTTTTATGCATAGCTCTTTTTATTTTTAATTACCATAATACTCATTTCTAAGAGTATAAAAAATGTCTTTTGTGGTCTCTATATATTTTACTTTTTAGGCCACCTGAGTGGCTCAGTGTGTTAAGCGTCAACCTTTGGCTTGGATCGTAATTTCAGGGTCCTCTGATCAAGCCCTGCATCTGGCTCTCTGCTCACTGGGGAATCTGATTCTCCCTCTCCCTCCCTCTGTGCTCTGTCTCTCAAATAAATAAATAGAAGTCTTTATATTTTACTTTTAAGAAATTGAATATATTTGACATGTAACATTGTGTAAATCGGAGGTATACAACTTGTTAATTTGATACATTTATATATTGTAATAAAGGGGCCCCTGGGTGGCTCAGTGGGCTAAAGCTCTGCCTTCAGCTCAGGTCATGATCTCAGGGTCCTGGGATGGAGCCCCGCTATGGGCTTTCTGCTCAGCAGGGAGCCTGCCTCCCCCACCCCCCTGCCTGCCTCTCTGCCTACTGTGATCTCTGTCAAATTAAAAAATATATATATTGTAATATGATTGCCATTTCATTTTTGAACTTTCACTTAGAGAACGTCCATCTTTTGAATAAAAATGTGTTTAAGTTTTACAGAGATTGAAGGAAATTCTATAATTATACAAAATTATTATCACATCATTGGGGCTTTTGAAGATGGGGGGAGGAGCTTTATCTTCTTTCTTTAGCCTTCATAAGGACTCCATAGAGAAAGAATATTCAGTGTGTGAGCCAGTGATATATGTACCTTAGAATAGATACAGTGTATTTTTAGCTAGTGCAGTAACAAGATGTATGAGAGGAAGAAGAGAAAGAAACAACATCATTGCACTGAAGTTTACCAAAGCCTTACTTGGAGATGGAGATAAGATTTGTTAAAGGTGATATCAGCTTCAAATTCCTCAGCAACTGAAACATCTAATGTTGGCTTTATCGTTTTTTTCCCAGGTGATCTACTGTTCTTTTGGTGGAACATCCAAAGGACTGCACTTCAATAACTTAATCGTTGGACTTGTCCTTCTTACGAGAGGCAGAGATGAAGAGAAAGCAAAATGTAAGCACTTTTATTATCTCAGAGTGATAATACTACATTGGTGTGTAGAATAATTTACCTGAAAATTCTGATGACGGTCAAAGCATTTGAGTTGATATTTCTCCAAAGGAAATACAAAAGTGACCAATAGGCGCTTGAAAAAATGCTCAACATAATCAGGTATTAGGGAAAGATACATTAAAATTAGAGTGCATATCTACCGGAATGGCTGAAACAAAAAAGACAGATTAGGATTGGTGAGGATGTAAAAGTTGCAACGCTCATACGTTGTTGTTGGGTGTGTAAAATAGGACTGTCACTTTCAGAAAACTGTTAGATAGTACTTCAAACTGTTACACATTGAGTTATCATATGACCTGGCAATTCCACTCCTATGTATATATCCAAGAAAATTGAAAAAATGTTTTCATTAAAAAAATATACCTGAGCATTCACAGAAGCACTGTGCATAATAGTAACAAGACGGAAACAACCCTAGTGGCCATCAACTGATGCATTCACCATAAACAAAATGTATATGTCTATACGATAATACACTACTTGACAATAAGAAGGAATAAAGTACAAATTAATGCTGCAACATGGATTAACCTGAAAATACGATGTTAAAGTTACAAATGCCAGTCACAGTAGGCCACATAGTGTGTAATTTTACATGTATATGAAATGTCTGGATTAAACAAATCCATAGACACAGTTGATTAGTGACTTCCAAGGGCTGGTGGACGACAGGAAAAATGGAAAACAACTGCTAATGAAGGTGGGTTTCTTTTCAGGTTTTTATTGAAAATTTCCCAAGGAAGGGGCACCTGGGTGGCTCAGTGGGTTAACCTTCTGCCTTCAGCTCAGGTCATGATCCTGGGGTCCTGGGAGTGAGTCCCAAACACGCTGAGCAGGGAGCGTGTTTCTCCGTTTCCTAGGCTTGTGCTCTCTTCTCTCTCACTCACTCTCTCTCTCAAATAAATAAGTAAAATCTTTAAAAAAAGAAAAATAAGTTTCCCAGTGGAAGTAAAGGCAAGTGTTTCTGTTTCATAGGATATACATATAACATTTTGCTCTAAGAATTCCCAGGTTTTTATCCTTGGCCACTGGATGTTGGGTCTTTCTCTCTTCCATCTTCCTTTTCTAACCTGCCTTCTGACTGCTTCCCCCAAATCTCTAAATCCCTGAATTTTTGTATTTTTTTTAAATCATTTTGCTTTTTTACAGTTTTATTGAGGTGTAATTGACTTAAAATAAAATGCAAAATATATAAAGTGTAGATTTTTATATGTTTAGACACATATATACCCACATCATCACAGTTAAGATACTGATCGTATCCTTAAAACCCAATTAGAATTTAACTGTGATCCTGGTTTTTCAAATTAGCATCCCTCTACCAACAAATACTAGAGGCTCCAGGCAGCCAGTAATTAAAAATAACATTTTTAGAGGGTCACAGACATAAGCATATATTAAAATTTTTTCATTTTTTAAAAAAAGATTTTATTTATTTATTTGAGAGAGAGCGAGCGAGCGTAGAAGCAGAGGGGAGAGGGAGGAGGGGAAGCAGACTCCTCTTTGAGCAGGGAGTCCAATGCAGAGCTTGATCCCAGGACCCCAGAATCATGTCGTGAACTGAAGGCAGATGCTTAACTGACTAAGCCACCTACCCAGGCGCCCCTCTTTATTTTTATTATACTGTTGTATTAGTTTTATAGGGATGCCCTAACAAAGTGCTGCAGACTTTCATAAGTGGCTTAAAACAACAGAAACTTAACTATCTTACAGTTCTGGAAACTGGAAGTCCAAATTGAAGATACTGGCAGGGCCCTGCGCCCTCTGAAACCTATAAAGAAGAATGCTTCCTTCCTGACTTTTCATGGTGTCATGTTGGATGTTCCTTGGCTTGTAGCTGCATCACTCCCAATTTCTGCCTGTCTTTACATGGCTTCCTTCTGACTGTGTTTTGTTTTCTCCTCTTACAGTCAGTCATGTTGGATTAGAGCCCACCGTGATGAACTCATATTAACTCGATTACATCTGCAAAGACCCTCTCCCAAATAAGGTCACATTTATGGGTACTGGGCTTTACCGTCTTTAGTGGAGAACACAGTTCAACCCATAACAGGTGGTCAAAGCACTCGAGCAGATAATCCATCTGAGGAAATTTGCAATGGGATGCAGGAAGGCAGGCAGGGAAACCTGCCATGCCTTCAGAGGAATGGAATGTCTCTTCTCTCTTTCTATCTTCTACCTTTCCAAATAAGTTCCCATTCACAAATACCTGGAGGTTGGGTTTCAACATATCTTTCTGGGAGATGCAGTTCAATCCGTAACAGCAATACTTCAAACATACATATAATATGTACATCCACCAAGCTTTATTCTTAACATTATATCATATTTGTTCCAGGTCTTATTTTTTAGGAAATAAAATATTACAGCCAAAGCATGGTGCTATCTCTCTGTATCTCTCCGTGGTTCTATCCCATTCTTCCCTTTACAGAGGTAACCACTCTGATGAATACAGTGCTCTTTCATTCCTCATGTAGGTCTTTATATAGTTATGATGTTGTAGAAACCCTTAAACATATCTTCACCTGTTTTTCAGATTTTAAACTATTTTAAGTAAATGGTATACGATACAGATTATTTTGCAGTTTGCTTTTTCCCTGAATATTTTTTATATTTATCCATCTTGAAATACTTACTTCCTTTATTCTAACTGCTATATAATATGTCATAGTGTGTGTATATCTCAGTTTACCTATTTTCTTATTGATAGACATTTATCTTTTTTCCCTCTGAGTTTTGCTATTACTGATAATACTCCAGTGAACATTGTTGTATCTCATGCACATGTGTGAAAGTTTCTCAAGGGTGGAAGTTGAGTTGCTTAGAATCTGAATTTCTAGCATATATTCCCTTTGCTAGACTTGGCCAAGTGAATCTCCAAAGTGGTTGCAGTAATTCATATTCTTAGTAACAGTGTATAATAGTTCCTGTTTCTCCCAGTTTATTGCTAACACTTAGTATTGTCACACCTAAACGTTTTTGCAAATGTGCTGTGTTTGAAAAGATACCACATTGCTGTTTTAATTTGTATTGCTGGTTTTCATTTTCTTTCTTTCTTTTTTTTTTTTTAGGAATAAATTAAATTATATATTTATAAAGTGTTTGGCACTGGTAATCACTCAGTAATATTTACCTCTCTCTTCCTTTCCTACTTCTACCAAGGTATATCTAAGCCATGGTAAGTTTAATTTATTCTTTTTTTTTCCTAGACATTTTTAGTCTTTTTGCAAGTGAATCTGGGAGCTATGTTATACGGGAAGAAATGGAAAGAATGCTCCATGTGGTGGATGGTAAAGTCCCAGATACACTCAGGAAGTGTTTCTCAGAGGTATATTTAAAGATTTACATTTCATCTCTGCTTATTACAAAGTATTAATTCTTAGATGTTTATGTGCAACATATTATTGACATTTTTGTTTTTAATGGTTGATGTTTCAACGGTTTATGTGCTGTGCTCAGAGGTCCATGACATTTAACTAATGCTGTTATTTGTGAATCTGAAAATTCCCAATTCTGCTTTAAAGAAGTGTCTGTACTTACGGTATAATGAAACACACTCTTACATTCTGACACCAACACAACGGGTGATCTGCAGGAAGCTGAGCGTTGCTCACATTGTAGTGTCATTGCTTTTCATTGTACAAATGGCCTTGAGCCATCTGTTACTCTGGGACGTGTCAAGGCTTATTTTGTCATTCATTTGACTTAACGGATTTGCATAGTGAAATATTTGGGTCTGAAAAACTTGTTATTTTTTTTCTGTTTTCATAAATATATTTTTATTGTAGAAAACCTAAACAATTAAAAAAAAAAAGCATATCTTTAACAGAGCATATTCTCCACCCCACCTCCCCTACCCTTTTCATTGGTCTGCTAATATGGGAAAAGTCCCTAGAGATGGTAGAGTAAAAACCCTTTTAGAATATTCTGATCCTTTCCTGCAGCACACTCAGTGCTGCGTATTTCTTATGGCTGGCTGTTTGACTCATTTGCATTTCACAGATAGGACAGCCCCTTGCTGCTCATAGTTTTATTCAGCTTAATTTAGTCACCTTCCTGTGTAGGCACTGATTGTCAGTACTCCAGCCATATGCATATATGTGGTTCTAACGTCTCTTTGGACCCTCTAACTTTAGCTTTTCACTATTCTGTCTTTGAGTTTCTTCTGAGTTGATAGCACCTGGAGATTTCCCTTTCTTGCTTTGAGCTCGCTGGTATGGTTTTTGGTCACTTTTATGGTGTTACATTTTACTCAGCATTTCTGTGTGTTTGTTACAAAAAGTTTGGTTTCCTGCATTTTATAAGGGGGATAGGTGGAGATAGGCAGGAGGTGGCTGAGTGGAGTTATTTTGTTTAGGGTAGTTGGGAAAGGCTTGTCAGATAAAGTGACATTTGAACCAAGAATTTAAAGGATGAGAGATACAACCTGCAGATATCTGGGAAAGCATTTTTCAAGAAGAGAATACTGTAAAGGCCCTGAGTGGGGAGCGTGTTTGACATGTCCAAGCAACAAGTAACCTCCCGTAGAGTAAGAGAATAGTAGGAAATGAAGTTACAGAGGTTGGGGAAGGATGGGGGTGGGATGAGGTGGGGAGATTATATGTGGCTCTGTAGGACAGTGTGAGTTCTTTGACTTTTACCCTGAGTGAGATAAAACACTGGAGGGTTTTGGGCAGAGGAATGAATACATGAGGGTTGTTTTCTTGTTTGTTTTTAAGATTATTTATTTGAGAAAGAGTGTGGAGGGGAGGGGCAGTGGGAGAGGGAGAAAGAGAATCTCAAGCTCCACTGAGTGCAGAGCCCACCCGCCTCAATCTGATGACCCCAAGATCATGACCTGAGCCAAAACCAAGAGTAGGACACCTAACTAACTGAGCCAAGGAGCCCCAACATAAGGTTTTGTTTTTGTTTTTGTTTTAATATTTTATTTATTTGACAGAGAGAAATCACAACTAGGCAGAGAGGCAGGAGGAAGCAGGCTCCCTGTGGAGCAGAGAGACCGATGCGGGGCTCGATCCCAGGACCCTGGGATCATGACCTGAGCTGAAGGCAGAGGCCCCAACCCACTGAGCTACCTAGGCGCCCCCCAACATAAGGTTTTTAAAAACATGATCAGTTTGGCTCTTCTGTAGAGGGTAGGCTAAACAGAGACCACCTGAGGTATCTGAATAATCCAGGTAAGAGGTGGTAGTCATGTAGATCATGGTATAGTTGTGAGGTGATGAGGTTTCAGATTCTGCATTTATTTTAGAGAGAGAGTTGACAGGAATTTTTCTTGTATTGATTATGGGCTGTGGTAGAGAGAGAAGAGGAGATGACTAAGGTGTTTGGCTTGATTTATGAAGTAAATGGAACTTCCTTTAATTACTATGGCTTATATATTAGAGGTAAAAGTTTGGGGTTTTGATATCAAGGGAGATTAAGAACATAATTAAATTTGAAAATCACTTTAGACATTAAAGTGGAGATGTCAGTTGTCCTTTTTGATATATGATTTAGCATTCATGAGGTAGGATTTGTTGGCTTACAGTTGAGGATGAGATCATCTTGGAGTGAATTTAGATAGAAAACAGATTGGAAGACTGAGTCCTGTACTCCAATGTTCAGAGATTAATGAGTTGAAGAAGAATCAAAACAGGAGCCTGAGGAATAACCTGTGAGGAGAACCAAGAGAATAGTGCTCTGGAAGCCAAGTGATGAAAGTGTTTTAAAAGAAAGGAGTACTTACACCAAATAAACTGAAAGGTCAAGTGAGTTGACTTTTGATCATTGAGAAGTGGTTATTAGATTTGGCAGTGTAGAGGAAGGTCACTGGTGTAGGTCCTGTGGAGTTAAAAAAATCACTGGAGTTAGGATACTGAAAGAAGTTGGCTCATAAGAGGATATTGTAAGGGGGGAAGTGGAATGTTTAAAATTGCATTTAATGGAAAGGGAACAGTTACTATAATAAAAAGATCATAAGACTGTTATTAAGGCTGCGGTTAAGTGTTGTAAGAAGGACAAGATCTTTGGAAGAGGAAAGATCAAAGAAATTAGAGTCCCCAGTTTTGGAATACTCATGAAGAGGCTATTTAAATCACTAGATGCTTGTGATTGGTTTAAAAAAAAAAAAAAACAAAACCAAAACAGCAAGGTAAATGTGCTAATTTTTTATCTGATTCAACTATTTGATCTATTAACCTGATGTAATTTCTGAGTAATCTGACTGATTATCATGTCCAAACCCTTGATTTTCAAGTTAACCATGTTTCAGTATAAGTATATATGATATAATACTCATATTAGAATAGATATATTTGGACCTCCCATAACACAACACCTCCCATAACACAACAACAAAAAACCCCCAAAACTATAAAGAGAAGCACTGTGGACCTAGTACCTAGATTTAAGTGACATGGAATGGGTTTCAGCTTTTTCTGTCTTGTGCTTTTATTAGCCTTGATGAAGTTATAAAGGAATCCATGTAGGAGTTGTTGTATTCTTTTCTTACTGAATATTTTCTTATGTTGTCAGTTTTTAAGGTGGAAATTCATATTTTATATTGTTCTTTAAAGATGTATCAGTTTCAGGAGCCTGTTATTTTTAATTGCCCTATGTTAAATTGGAATTTTTTTTCCCCTAAACTATTGTGACAATTTATAAAAGGAAACTTTGTGTTTGCTGCCTTTTTTTAGAAGACATCCATGACTCAAAAACATAAAAAGTTGGGTTTAACAGATGGAATTTGGGTGTTACCAGGATTGCAGTGATCTGAATGGATAGTTGGAGTTCTGAGATTACTTCATATTTTACTAAGTCAGCCACCAAGTGTGATGTATAACTTAGGCTTAGAAACTTTTTACTGCCTGGGTTTAGTCATATCCCTGTCACTGTATAACTTAAATATTTCACTTTTTAATGCCTCAGTTTTCTCTTGTGTGAAATAGGGATGATAGTAGTATCTCCTATAGAGGGTTACTTTGAAGATTAAATTAATATAAACATGTTTAGGGCTGCCTGTCTCGTTCATTTGGGGGGGGGGGTTGTGACTCTTGATCTCAGGATTGTGAGCTTGAATCCCATGTTGGGTATAGACATTACTTAAAAATATTATTTAAAATTTTAGAACAGTGCTTAGGGAATTGAAAGCAGTATTGACTATATGGGAAGGTGGTAGAAGTGCCTATTTTAATTGGCAACTTCTTTCTTTCTTAGTATGTAAGGGTGCATTTTATAACAATAACATCTTAGCTTCACTGAAACCATTGATACTACTTGTTTCATTGTATCTAAGATCCCATCGATTAGAAGATGTACCTGCATGTATTACAAAGAAAGAAAAAAAACCTGCTAGTTATAACTGAAGGACACTATTGATTTTAAAACTCATCCCAATTTACACATTAACATGTATAAAAATATGTGCAAGCTTTTGGATATATACTGCTAATCCTCTTTCTAGACTAAATGTGGGAAACAGAGAAAGAATATGGGTGTGATCCCTGATCTCTGCACATGCTGGCAATGTCCTCTCATGTCCCTGCAGCAGCTCTGAATGCCACCTTCTTCCATTCAGAAAAACAAGACTTTCACTGTTGTTTTGATTTGGGTTATACTGTTAAATCTTCTGAAACTACTACGTGAAGTATATTACTGTACTTAATAGGATGCTTCCAAATAATGTAGAAATTATTTCTACCATATATCACTTTTAGGTTATGAGTTATTTGTATCCCTTAATATTTCTATCAGGATTAGACCCGATAGGCTCCTGAATGTCAGTTTTCATTGTATTTCCATGTGGGTTGCTTCTCTCTTTTTTCCATAGAAACATCTGGCCCTCATTCACCCTAAGTCCTCTTGTCTCCCAGGCAAAGAAATTGATTTACATAGCTATATGATGTTCTTTCTCAGCCCAGATACTTTTTTTAATCCAGGATTTAGAAAGCAAAATATTTGACAAGAAAGCAAAGAAATAGAAATCTACTTGTTTCTTTTTGTATTCTAGTTGATTTATGAATACATGTTTTCAATGATGCCTTCTGTAAGAGGGCCCCAGGACAGTTGTTTTAAATTTGCCCTGGAAATTTAAAAGAGCATATGAATACCACACATACTTAATTAAAAATGCTACTTATGACAGATTCAGGTGCTAAAGAAGAGGGATAAGGCAAGTAAAAAATTAGCCTTCTTAAATATAGGAAAAAATGCAGCTTATGGATTTCAGGATATACCTTAGTAAATAAAATATGGCTTATTAGTAACAATGCACTGCTTTAATGAATTGATAAAATAATTTACAATTAGCAAATAGATTTTATGGAAATAGAAGTTCTTAAGTACAGGTATTTTTGAAAGCACTTTGATTTCCAGGTATACAATCTGTAGTGTTATTTAGATTAATCATTCCTTTGTAGATAGTAGAAAGGTAAATGTCAATGAATTGTAAATTTCAGGTTGTGCAAGTTCTAAGCAAGATACGGTAAAATTTGACTAAATCTATGGGTTTGTATTTTTTCCTTTTAGGGTGAAAAGGTAAACTATGAAAAGTTTAGAAATTGGCTTCTTCTAAACAAAGATGCTTTTACCTTCTCTCGTTGGCTACTATCTGGAGGTGTTTATGTGACCCTCACTGATGATAGTGATACTCCCACTTTCTACCAAACTCTAGCTGGAGTCACACATTGTAAGTAATGGCATTTTGTTGTTTTCTATTCACTTTTTAATACAGTTGCCTGGTTATATGACAATATGCCTAGTAAGGAGAATTTTATTGTCAGTGGTTTTTTTCTTCCAAAGTGTAAAAAATAAAGTACTGGAACACTTGGTACATAGCTGAAAAGGAAAACTCTTTTTCTCTACTCACCAAATACTTTTGTGCTTCATATGTGTGGGAGTTTCCCCCACACAAAGCAATTCACCAATGCTCTGTAGATACCAGTGGATGTTCTACAGTTCAGTTCAGTTCTTACATACTGTCTACCTGGGAGTGAGCACAGACCACACAGATTTAGGGCTCAGTCTATCTGCTGCCCACATCAGAGGCCAATCACAAATCTTGGTTGTTGCCAGTGCTTCTGATCAACCAGCTCTAAATGAGATGATCTCCCTCCTTGGGTTGGATAATTTGGTAGAAGAGCTCATAAAACTCAGGGAAACAGTTTATGTTTACTGACTTAATATATATAAGAAGGATTGTGTTAAAACAATACAGATGAACAGCCAGATGAAGAGATACATAGGGCAAGTTTGGAAGGGTCCCAGGCACCGGAGCTGGGATGCGTCAGTCCTTCTGGCATGGATGTTGATGTTCATCAATCCAGAAACTCTCCAAAACCCATACTTCTGGAATTTTTATGGAGGCCTTATCACCTATAGGTATGATCAGTTATTAACTCTATTTCCAGTCTCTAGTAGGGCTGAAAGTTCCAAGTTTCTAATTATGGCTTGGCCTTTCTGGTCACCAGCCCCGTTCCAGAAGCCCACCAAGAGTCACCACAAGCATTATAATGAAAGACTGCTATCACCTAGGAAGTTACAAGGGATTTAGGACGACTTTGTCAGAAACCTTGTCACTCAGGAAGTTAAAAGAGTTTGGTCAAAGACCAAATATTGCCGGGAGCCGGGGGCAGAAACCAATTTCACACTATTTCATAATAGCGCTCTACTTATTGTCCATAACCAAGTGGTATTAGTTTCCTAAAGTTATTCTAACAAATTAGCTCAGTTCTGGAAACTGAAATCAAGGTGGTAACACGTTCCTCTGAAGGCCCAGGGAAGAATCCTTCCTTGACTCTCCCAGCTTCTGGTGACCCCAAGTTTTGCTTGCGGTCATTTAACTTTACTTTCTGCCCCCATCTTCCAGTGGCCTTCTCTGTATCTCTCTGTGTCCTCACCTTTTCTTATAAGGACACTCGTTACTGGATTTAGGCCCCAGCCTAAATTCAGGGTGCTGAATTCATTACATCTACAAAGACCCTATTTCCAAATAAGGTCATATTCTGAGGTTCCAGGTGGTCATGAATTTTTGAGGGATATCATTGAACCCACTACTATATAGGCCTTAAGTGTTAATTTCTACTGTTCTTTCCTGTAGGTACAGAAAAATACCTGCACTGGGCTTTTGCTAATGCTGTTTCTTAATACTGGAATCCTTTTTCCTTTCCTTCTCTCCATAAATCCTAGTCATCTTTGAAGACTTAAATCACATGCCCCTTTGTTTCCATGAAACCTTTTCTTTCCCTACTGTGGGAAATCATCTGTCATTCCTCTGAACTATCATAACACCTTTTTTGTACCCTTCTTGGATGAGCTTACCAATTTCCACCTTTTATTATAATTATTTATAGCATTCTATTTATGTGCACATGTCATCTCTCTTTTTTTAGAGAAAGACACAGTGAGAGTGGGGGTGAGGAAGGGGCAGAGAGAGGAGAGAGAGACTGCTGAGCAGGTTCCATGCGGGGTGAGGAAGGGGCAGAGGGAGAAGGAGAGAGAGACTACTGAGCAGGTTCCATGCCCAGTGGGGAGCCTGTGTACATGTCATCTCTCTTAAATCATAGAATCTATATTATTCTTTCCTCTCTCTCCCTCTGTGCCAAGCCTTAAAAATAAGTATTTGTTGACTGAATAGGGTACCTTGGGTGTCAAGTACTGTTTTTATCTGTTGCTTTATGGAACTTAGGACTGGTTATTAATTATACAGCAGCTACTTTTCTGCCCATTTTCATTCCATTCTTACCAGAAGTTCCAACAGATTCTGGCATGAATAGGCAATGAACTTGATTTTACTACTTTTCTGTGCCCTTGTCTTTACTTTTGATAGGAAGCCTCTTTAAAAAAATTGTTTTGCATAAAAAATTAGGGACTTTTTTTTTTACACTCACAGTAAGCTCTAACTTAACATTAATATTTAAATTGTTAGTATTATGTATATTTTGCTGAACTTTTGGTTTCATATTTGATTGTATGGTAAATTATTTTTCTGTTAATACTGACTAAGAGTGTGAGTACTCCCCTTTAATGATTTGTGTTAAAGAAAAAATTATTCTGACACTTGTTAAAGTAATAAGGAAGACTTAAATCCAAGACTTCTACAGTAGTCTGTAGTCTCTCTAGTAGTCTAGAGAGAGATGGGTCAAAACAGGGACAGATAAGGAGCTGTAGCCAGGGAGTGAGGTGAGGTGGTCAGAGGAGATGTCAAGGGTAAGGGGAATTCTTCCTAAAGGCAAGCCAAGAACTTACACATCAAAGGTGGGGTTTGAGGAACTTGATCAGATATCAAGGGTAGGCAGACAACTTGGCAGGATTCTTTGCTAAGACTGGATCTGAAGACTGGTTGGGGGCCAAGTTGGAGGCCTAGTAGAAAGGAGGCCTCAAAGAAGCAGGACTAAAGTGTGGTCAAGGAGAAAGTCTTTTTGTCAGTTTCTTTTCTTTCTTTCTTTTTTTTTTTTTTAATTTATTTATTTGACAGAGATCATAAGAAGGCAGAGAGGAAGGCAGAGAGAGAGGAAGGGAAGCAGGCTCCCCGCTGAGCAGAGATTTCCCTGATGTGGGGCTTGATCCCAGGACCCTGGGATCAGGATCATGACCTGAGTCAAAGGCAGAGGCTTTAACCCACTGAGCCACCGGGGCGCCCCCTTTTTGTCAGTTTCTTGAGGTTAAATTAGGTCTGACATACTTTGCAGATGCAAATGCTGCTTATTCCTTATTTTGGAAAGCACTGTAGTATTACGGATTACAGATTTACTTAAATTCAGTCAGAATAATTTTCAAAATGTTAAAAATGTTATCCCATTATGTGGTTCCATTTTTATTTGAAAGTGATCTTTTCTATTTAGCTTTTTATCATTTGGGAAGATTTCTTAAATTTTTAATAGTGTTTGAAAGTTATAATTCCTTTGCCTTGTTAAAAATATTTATCTTGAATTATTTAAAGCAAATATTAATGTAGATGCATTGTTTTACCTGTAATAATGGCCTTCTAATTTCTAAACTGAGTGATTTCTTCTTAGGGTCATTGTATCTACTCATATCTCACTGCCGCATTTTAGCACTATTGACCATTCAGTTTTCATGAAATTCTCTTTTTTGGCTTTTGAAACATTGTAGTTTCCTCGCTTTTGTTATTGTTTGGGTTCTGTTTTTTTTGTGGAGTTTTTTTTTTTTTTTTTTTTTTTGAGTTTTCTTTACTGCTCTCCTTTTTCTTCTACCATTTAAATGTAAGTTATTTCTCATGGGTTCACCTTTGGCCCTATTTTCTTCTTAGATGATGTGCATGCTTTTATTTCACTACAGCCATTTCCATTGCTTTGCCTATCCATCATATCTCTGTGGGTGATACTTTTTTTTTTTTTTTTTTAAGATTTTATTTATTTGACAGACAGAGATCACAAGTAGGCAGAGAAGCAGGCAGAGAGAGGAGGGAGCAGGCTCCCCGCTGAGTAGAGAGCCTGATGCGGGGCTCGATTCCAGGGCCCTGGGATCATGACCTGAGCCAAAGGCAGAGGCTTTAACCCAGTGAGCCACTCAGGTGCCCCTGCAGGTGATTGATGAAGTTTTCTGGTCTTGCTTATCTCAAACTCTATATCATTTTAATCAGTGTCTCCTGAATATTAGTGGAAGGCAAGATTCAGCTGAGTAAACTTGAAGATCAAATTGGCTTTATTCAAATCATGAGCTCAGCAGTATCCCGTCTAGCAAATAGGAGCTCTGAGGAATTGTAAAAAAAATGAAAGGCCTTTATAGGCAGAAGGAAGTGGGAGTAGGGATAGGAGGATGGAGTTTCTAAAACAGAGTGGATTGTTAGATTGTTTCAGGTAAGGTCATCTTCTTTTGGGGGAATGGCAGGGGTCTGTCAGGTGCTGATCAGGTAATTCCAGATTGACTGGTTAAAGGTCAATTCTGGAAGAGGGTGAAACTACAGTTAGATTAGATATTAAATCTTTGTTTGCTGCGCGAGGCTCAGCACAGGTGACTCCATTTGGGGCCTACTGGTTTTTTTGTTTTGTTTTGTTTTTCTTATTCTTTTTCTTTTCATTTCTTACTCTTACTCTTACCAGAGCTCAGATCAAGACAGACACTTAACCAGTTAAACCACCGGGTGCCCCTGTTGTTCCTTTTTAAAACGACGTATATTCTAACATCTTAATCTCGTATGTAAAATCAGATTCACGTTTCCTTGCTTTCAACCCACCTAAAGGTTTGGAAAGCAAACAATGTGTTCTTCCTCCTGTCTCTTCTGTCGTGGTTAATAGTATTTGTAATTCCAGTCATCCAATTTGAGATTAATTTTGACTTTTCCTTGTCAGGCTTCACATTAGATCCTATCAGTCTTAGCCATATTTCTTACATCTTTCTTTCCTGTTGCCATCATTGCAATATTTGTCCTTATTTATCTGTTAATGCTAGGAAAGAATAAAGGACAAATTTGTTGTGTTTGTTGTTGTTTAGTTTACATTAAAAAATATAAACTCTCCCTGCTCCAGAATCTTTGAGGAGTCTTAATGTTCTATAGAACAAAGTGTAGGCTTCTTAGTGTGGCTCTAAAGTCTCTTAGTTTCCTATTCTTAATTATCCGTATTCATTTTTCCTTACATATGTTCTGTGCTTCATCCCCAGAGCACTGCTCAGTCTTCCATAACTATACCCCCATGAGCTTTTACAGCTACCCTATACATCACTCCTAATATTCCTTCAATTAAGATTGTATTTCATCTTTCAGCCCTTGACAATTGAAATACATTGTCCTCAAAGCCCAGTTCGTATGCTTTCTTTTTCTTCATGCTTTCTCCATTTTCTTCAGTTTGAATTAATTACTTTCCATTTGCATTCTTGCACATTTTACATTTAATTAAAGCAATTAAGATGCTTTTTGCCTTACCTTAGAGACATTTGAAAATGGCTTTGATCCCCCCCCCCAGAAGTTACAAGTCCTTGGAGGACAAGGTTCTTGTCCATTTCATCTTTGAGTTCGTAGTACAATGGACTAAATGCATGTTATTGGACTGGCCAGTATTGAAAAATTTTCAGTCACTAACAGTCTCCTTTCTAAGTGTGATTTACATGTTTGATTTCCCCAGAAGTGAGCGGGGGTATATGCTATTTTAGGATTATAGCACTAAACCTATGCCAAGGAGAAAGGCCAGCATCATGTTTGAATAAGGTTCAGCAGTTTCAGGCGCCTGGGTGGCTCAGTCGATTAAGTGACTGCCTTTGTGGCTCACATCATGATCCTGAGTCCTGGTGATCCTAGGGTCCTGGGATGGAGCCCCATGTAGGGCTCCCTGTTCAACAGGGAGTCTGCTTTTCCCTGCCACCCCCCCCACCGTGTTCTTTCTCTTGCTCTCTCTCAAATAAACGGATTTTTTTTTTTAAAGGTTCAAAAGTCTCATAGTATTTGAACATTCATATAAAGACATGCCATATTTGGGGGGGAATGAATTATAATATTTATAAATATAACTGCTGAAGGGTACGAAGTTGGTTCTAAGATCTTCCTTCTGAAACTCTTCGATAAATGATGTGAAATACAAAATTGATTAGCATTAAGGCACATGGAGGATCAGCTTACTATAAATAGGAGGGAATTATTATCTGAACTAATTATTTTATCTGCCCCTGTAGTGTGCCCATTGATTTCCCTGGTGGCCATAGAAATAAGTAGTGTATGGTAAAAGCCTGGAGAAATGGTATGCTTTAAATTTTTTCAGTTATTTATAACATTTTAAATTGCTGGCATCTTAGTTGAATTAGGTCATATCCTTGTGTCTTATAAGAGGAATACATCAAAATAAAAAAATTAATCAAATATAAAGCTACTATGGTATATTGGTAGTTACCAGTCTTTATTGAGCATTAGAATTATTTTGGAGAAGGTATTAAAAGTGCAGGTTCCTGGTTCTGTGGTAATAATTGTTATTCAGTGGGCCTTAGGACTATGTACTTGAATAGACATCTAAAGTAATTCTCACGTAGGTGGACCATGAACTACATTTTGAGAAATACTGATAGGATGTTTAGGAGTTCTTCAGACTCTGAGTCAGACACTGGCCCTATCACTTATGTAAGTGTGGGAAATTTATTTAATCTCCCTGAACTTCTTTTTCCTCCTCTGGAAAGAAGGGAAAATGGTACAGTTAAGTTCATGGCATGTAGGGGAGGAAAACTTCTTTCCTCTACCCGTCTTGGGTTCATTGGCTGGGGCCCTTTAAATTGGACTGACAAAAGGTGGGTAATAAGCAAAAAACATAAGTTTATTAACATAGCTTATGCATGGGAGTATTCATTGTGAAGAACTGAAACAGGTGGTTAGAATTTGAATTTATATTGCATCTTGGCAAAGACCAGTAATTTTGTAGAGAAGGGACAAGACAAAGGGAAACATTCATATAAAGACATGCCAGGCATTGACTTTGAGCTTCTAGAGGTGGCAAATTATAGGAAGGCAAATTTTTGGAGAAACGAGTAGTAGGTAGGGCTGCTTAGTAAGATCTGTTATGTAGATTCATTTATCTAGTGCAATCTCCATGTTGGTAAGGATCTAGACTAGTCTCTGGTGATTACTTCTGTCCTTCCTGATAAAGGGGCAGGGAGGACGCTTTTACAAATTAAGTAAATGGGGGGCGGGGTAGTTTGCAGAGAGCTTTTCTCTTACCTGTTTCTTCTCAGTTACTTTCAACTCAATAGAATCCTTATGCCAAAGTGACATATTGGGGGTGGCATGTTGTTCTACCCTTTAGGCGGACATGACATAATACTTATTTTAAAGGACTCAGCTCGGTGCCTGTTCTGGAATTGGTGCTTTACGATGACTATGCATCCTCTTGTATCACTGAACACTTCACTTGCAAATGTCAGTGAGCTTCACCCCATTATCTCCAGGGAGTAATTGTTTTAGAAGCCAGTAATTTTATAATAGAGGGTTGTAGATCGGTATTAAAATGAACTCATCCACATCTGTGGGAAGAAAGTCTTTTTCTTCTAAGTTTTTTTTTTTATTTTACAATTCATAGAAACAAAGAACCAGCATAAACCAGTGGAACAGACAACTCAGTGGGTATGGGCTTCACCAGATAGCTACTTTCTTCATGCGGCTTACTATGAAGCTATGAAGTCTTTTTTTTCTTTTTCTTTTTTTTTTTTAATTTAAAGATTTATTTAAATTATTTAATTTATTTAAATTATTTATTTAGAGATCACAAGTAGGCAGAGAGGCAGGCAGAGAGAGAGAGAGAGGGAAGCAGGCTCCCTATGGAGCCAAGAGCGAGCCCGATGTGAGACTCTATCCCAGGACTCTGGGATGGTGACCTGAGCCGAAGGTAGAGGCTTTAACCCACTGAGCCACCTAGGCACCCCTTACTGTGAAGTCATTATCACAAAGTCAGAATTACTGCTAAATTTCATTTATACATTCTGACATGGGTAGATTTACATTCTGATAGCTATGGTTCATCATAGTATCTATAAATTCTCATTTTCTGGGTAAGCAACTTGCAATTGAATTCTTTGCCAGCTCTCCTACTTGAAGAATATTTGGCACATTAAACTTTTCAAATAATGTATCCTGAATGTGGAAACTTGTGATAAAAAGTAGAGTGTTATTAACTGATTTGTAAGTAGACAGAAAATATTTATTTTAAAGCATCAGTGATTCCTTTTAAATATGTGTAATGAGCCAAGGTATCTAGGAAACAAAAAGGAATTAAAAATTTTCACTTGTAAATAACATTTATATTAGAGTGTAGATGCCTTTAATCACTTTTGCACATACAATTATAAAGTAAAATTTGAAGTTACAGTAAATTGAACACACTTCCATATTTAATCAAATGCTGTTCTCTTTTATGCAAATCACAAAGGAAACTGGGGAGCTATTTGTATTCAATACAGAGTTAGAATAATTAACTGATCTGATTTATACAAGATTTTAGATTTTGTCATGGCAAGTACATTTTTCAGAACTGCAAATTCCAAATTATTGTTACCTTTTTTTTAATTTAAGAAAGTGAATTGGAACTTTAGCACAAAGTTAAATTTTTAATATTTGAGTAGATCTTAATAAAATTTTTATTAGGGCTGTTACATTTTTCTATCATGATTTGCTATTTAAATACCTATGATGAGATCTGAAGAAGATTAAGATGGTAGAGTAGAAAGATTGTGGGCTTACCTCCTCTCATAGACACACCAAAACTGCCAACTACATATAGAACTACTCTTTCTTAGAATGACCTGAAGACTAGCAGAACAGCTAATCCACAACTAAAGATATAAAGAAAAAGCCACTTGAGATAGGTAGGAGGGGGCACAGAGATATGATACAGTCAGGAATGACACCCCCAGTGTGGTAACCCTTAAGCAGAAGGGATATCACAAATGTGGAAGTCCTCCCTGGGGAGCAAGGGATTTCAAGCCCCACATTGGACATCCCCACCCTGGGAACCTGCACTGGGAAGATGAGCTCCCAAAAGGCCTCAGCATAGCTTAACTCCAGAAGAGCTGTTGAAACCCGAAATTCTACCCTTAAAAGTAGTCTGTGCACAGATGCACTCACTCCAAGAGGCAGGAGTTTGAAAAGTTCCTGGGTCATATATGAAGATTTATTTGTCTTTTTTAGTGCATGTGCTGAAGGGGCAGGGCTTTGTAGGAACTTTATCTTGAAACAGAAATGCAGGTAGGTGCCATTTTTCTTACTCTCCCACCTAGCTGGCCTGGTGCTGGTAGGTACCATTTCTGACATTCTCCATCTGCTTTGTTAGTACCACTCACCATGCCCCAACATTCCTGCACCCCTAAATTGTTTCCCCCCTCAAGCAGGCGACTTTCTCAAACAGCTTCTCAGCTTATCTCACATACCCCCCTCAAATGGCTCCTACCTCACAGCACCATTGGGTGTCCTCCACCAAGACGACCTGCCATTCTGCATGCAATGTGTGGGTATGGTCTGGACCAGCAACCCCAAACTGACTTCCAGTCCAGAGAGTCAGCCCAACGCATTAGTGTGCTGGTAGCAGCTGCATCTGGTCATTTCAGCCAGTCATGCTAGGGACACTCCTACTTAACAGTGTACTTGCAGCCATCACAGCCCAGTCACAATAGAAAGGCACACACAACCCACAGAGGGGAGGGGATACCCTTGGAGGGGATACCAGGAGATACCTGGTTTTGATGACCAGGGGGATTGTGCTTCTGGGCCCCCATAGGATATGTTGTACGTAAGGTCACTCCTCCAAAACTAGGAGATGTGGCTTATCTCATACATGGAAACAAACACAGGTAGAATGAGGAGACATAGGACTATGTTCCAAATGAAAAAACAAGATGAAACCTCAGAAAAAGAACTAATGAAAAAGAAATAAACAATCTACCTGATAAAGACAAAAGTAATAAAGATGCTCACCGAACTGAGGTGAAGAATGGATAAACACAGTGAAAACATCAACAAAGAGCTAGAAGATATAAAAAAGGACCACTCAGAGGTGAGGAATATAATAACCAAAATGAAAAATACACTAAAGGGAATCAGTGGCAGATTAATAATGCAGAAAAATGGATCAGAATCTGGAAGAGAGAGTGGTTGATACCACCCAAGCTGAACGGCAAAAAGGAAAAAGAATGATTAAAAATGAGGATGGTTTAAGGGACTTCTGGGACAACATCAGGCATATTAATATTTGCATTATGGGGGGTCTGAAAAAGAGAAGGGAGAGAGAAATATGAGAAATATTTTTGAAGAAATAAAAGCGGAAAACTTAACTTAAATCTTGGGAAGGAAATAGAACATTCAGGTCCAGGAATCAGAGTGCCAAACAAGATAAACCCAAAGAGATCCACAGGAAGAAAGACAGTAATTAACATGTCAAAAATTAGGGGCACCTGGATGGCACAGGTAAGCATTTCACTCTTGGTTTTGGCTCAGGTCATGATTTCAAGGTCATGAGACTAATCCCTGTGGTAAGCTCTGTGCTCAGTGGGGGGGGGGGGGGGGGTCTGCTTTTCTCCCTCTGCCCCCTGCCTAAATGTCAAAAATTAAAGATCAGAGAGAAACTTAAAAGCAGTAAGAGCAAATACGAGAGAACCCCCATGAGACCATGAGCTGATTTTTCAGCAGAAACTTGGCAGGCCAGGGTGCCTGGGTGGCTCAGTTGTTGGGTGTCTGCCTTCTGCTCGGGTCATGATCCTGGGGTCCTGGGATCGAGCCCTGCCTGGGGCTCCCTGCCCTGCAGGAGGTCTATTTCTCCCTCTCCCACTCCCCCTGCTTGTGTTCCCCTCTCCTGCTGTCTTTCTCTCTCTCTCTCTGTCAAATAAATAAAATCTTTTTTAAAAAAAGAAAGAAAGAAAAACTTTGCTGGCCAAAAGGGAGAAGCATGATATGTTCAGTGTGTTATAAGGGAAAAAAATCTATAACTAAGAATACTCTACCTAGCAAGGTTATCACTCAGAATAAAAGGACAGATTGTTTCCCAGATTTCCCAAACAAAAGTTAAGGGGAATTATCACCATTAAACTGGCCTTATAAGAAACATTAAAGGGACTTCTTTAAGTGGGAAAGAACAGGCCATGACTAGAAGTAAGAAAATTATGAAAGAAAAACATCTGGTAAAAGCAAAAATATAGTAAAAGTAGTACAATCGCTTATAATGCTAGTATGAAGGTGAAAAGACAAAGTAGTAAATAAAGTCTCCTATTTCTACAATAATTAGTTAAGGGATACTCAGAATAAAAAATAAAATATGACATCAAAAACATAAATGTGGGGACAGATGGTAAAAATGTCGTGTGTTTAGAATACATTTGAACATACATGACCACAAACTTAAAATAGATTACTGTATACATATTTGGGTGTTACATATATGAATCTCATGGTAATCACAAACCAAAAACCTGTAATAGATACAGAGAAAATAGAGAAGGGAGTCCAGACATCATACTTAAAGAAGGCCCTCCAGTTTTCAGAGTATAAGTCTCCTCTCTGCTCGATTAAATTTAATCCCTAGATATTTCATTCTTTTTAATGGTCATATATAAATCGGACTGTTTTCTTAATTTCTCTTCCTGATAATTCATCATTAGTACAGATTGAGCACTTACTGGAGGAGGTACTATGTGTACTCTGTGTATATTATCTTGTTTAATCCTCGTGCTCTCTCTGAGGTTCATTTTATCCGTATTCTAAAGATGAGGAAGCGAAGGCTATGTGAAGTTAAAGACCCTCTCTCAGGATCAGATGGCTAATCGGTGCCAAACTGGGATGAAGACAGTTTATTGACATGCACTTTTGTTATTCTCCAATCTTTTATGAGTAGCTTGTAATTATAGATAAAAGGAGTTGGTCATGTGGTTATTGTGGTTGTGGTGCTCCATCTCCTTCAGACTCACTTCAGGCAGTCTTTGCAGATTCACTTTTCCAATTTCCGTTTCCCCCCCCTCTTGAGATACTTGCAATGATTATTTTTTATATCTCTTCAATAATTAATTTCATTTGATCCAGGCAAGATCCTTGAATGATTGTATATTTACCAATAGTGAAATGGGCAGTAGAAGAACTAGGATTTTAAGAACTGTGTTTTAAAAATGAGATATTTTCTTTAATGTTGATTATATTTTCATATAATTTAGCTATATTTTTGGCAGAAAATGTGTGTTCTTGATTTCCTTTTCTCTTTCTTTCTTCCTTTCCTTTCTCCCCACTCTTCCCCTTTCCTTGCCCTTTCTTCCTCTTCCCTCCCCTCCCCTTCCCTTCTTCTTCTTCTTCTTTTTTTTTTTTTTTTTTTATTGTTGTTGTTGTTTTTTAGTTATTTTAAGTAGGCTCCCAGCCCAGCTGTGGAGCCCAGCATGGGACTTGAACTCCCATTCCTGATATCAAGACCTGAGCTGAGATCAAGAGTCAGACACGTGCTTGACTGAGCCACCCAGGTGTCCCTGTGCTTATTCTTTCTTGTAAAATATCTCTCTAAATAAACCAAGAATGAGTTTTTGGGATTTCCTTAAAATGTAACATAAGAATGAATAAGCCTATTAAGTCTAATTTCTTTTTAGTAGTAGAATCTGGATTTTGAGGTAATTAATGTAGTATTTTGGGCTAATTTTAGGGCGATGGAATTCATTTTGATCATTTTTCTTTTCGTATCAAACTTAAATTTATACTGTCTCTATTTTAGCATTATTATTATATTCCCTTGCCACATTTTAGTTGGTACTGTTAGCACCTTCTTTCGATAAGAAAAAAAGTACTTCAGTGATTCCTTGACCATAAACCCCTAGTAAATCTGCTTGTCCCTTCTTCATTATCCTCTTATCTGGTTGTACAGGACGTAAGGATTACAGCCCTTATAGCCGTTTTAAGTAGATCTCAGAAGGTCATTGCGTTTGTGAACAGGTTGCTTCCTCAACAGTGTTAAAGAACTGTGTTACTGTTTGAAAATACTTGAATATTTTGCCTGGTTTTTTTTTTTTTGTTCTGTTTTAAATGAGAATCCAGCTCTGGCCTTAAAGACCTATTTCTGCAGCTGCAGCCTCTGGTAAGGTGAGACTTCATTAGGATGGCCCAAAGTGTAGGCCAGGAATTGTTTAGAATGCTGGGAGTATGGTGTGCTGCTGTTGTGAACCAGAAAAAATTATACCTGTAGGTGGGTGATAAATTCAATCCTATTTAACTAGTAAAGTGTAAGTTTGGGATTGACCTAGGAATTCCAAGTAGAGTAATTACTGCAGTCATAACCTTTAACTTCCTTAAGTGAAAATAAAGTTAGTTCCCTTCCTTCTTCCCAGGAATTCAGCTGCCAATTCATGTAAAATGTTTGGGTAATACTAATACACATAATTTACTTTAGCTTGCTTTTGGCAAGTATTCGGTAATGACTTGCATGCAGTCTGTAACCAGAATGTGAACAGATCACATAAGCTTGAAAGGGAACTGTAAAGCATAGTTTTAATTGACCATGACTGTCTGATCCTGATCATTTTTTTTTCTTTTAAATATCTTCTATATGTCTTTCCACGTTTCTCCTTAAGCAAAGAAATTGTGTTTTTAAAGGAGATTAATAAAGTTTTTAAAAATGAAAAAAAAAATTGAAAGGCAGTTAATGTAATTTTCTAATTTAGTGTATTGTGTAGACACCAGTTAATCAGAAGTTCTTATTGAACATATGCTCAGTACCAAGAATTACAGAATAAGAACAGTTTCTGTCAAGGCTGCTGTCTTTCTTGTTTTGTTTCAGGATCAGATTTTTTATGTAGTAGATCTATTACTTGGAAGAAAGTTTAGAATTTGAGAAAGCTGTTTCTCTGGAGAAACAGAAGAGGGTTTTCTTTTATATATTATAAATAGAGTGAACAGATATCTAACTTTGGAAAAGGAAACAGTAGTCCTGTCTTAATTTATCAGACTCCTGTGATTTCTCTCCTTATGGTTAAATTTTTATTTTTTTTAAGTTTTATTTGTTTATTGAGAGAGGAAGAAAGAGAGTGTCCACATGAGAGTGGACAGAGGGAGAAGCAGATTCCCCACTGAGAGGAGTTAAATTTTTAAACATTCCATTTTATTAAATTCAGTTGTCTAGGTATTTGAAGTTGAAAAAATCTGTTTTAAAAAATCGAAAGTTACATGCTCATTAGAAGTTCTGCATATTTAAAAAATTATTTCCTGTTTCAAAATGATTGGATCCTTTCAAAGATTGATTCATCAGAAGGTTACAATGTAGTATATTCAGTATTTAATTAAGAAGAAATGTGTACTCTTGTATGAAAATTTTATCTTTTTTGTATCTCAGTCTTGATGATTTTGATGTAAATTTTTTAAAAATTTAGCCCATTGATGATTTGAATCTGTGAACAATGATTTTCTATACTTTGAGAAATCCTATAGTAGTATAGATGATACAATGAAAGTATTGGAAATAATCTTCCCATACAACCTAGGTGACATTTAGTTTAAATACATGTACATTCAGGAGTGCCTGAACTGGGTGGTTCAGTCAGTTAAGTGTCAGACTCTTGATTTTGGCTCAGATCGTGATCTCAGGGTTGTAGGCTCGAGCCCCCGAGCTCAGCAAGGAGTCTGCTTGGGACTCTCTCTCTTCTTCTCCCTTTTTTCCTCCCCATGCTCATGCTCTTTCTCTCTCTTTCTCTCTCTAAAACAAATAAATCCTTAAGTAAATAAATACATGTATGTTCAAATATATATAGTTATATGAGAACATACAATTATATGTTTTTTCTTTTTCCTTTTTTTGATTACCTATATTTTAAATAATTTTTCATGTAACAAAATATATCACTAGTCTAGTGAAAGCAAGTAATATAAATTTAAAAATTTTGGCGCTAAGTCAAAAGGTATCTAAGTCAGTTAAGCGTGACTTACAGCTAAGATGATCTCTCATTCCTAGGACCAAGCATCTGGTCCCTGCTCAGTGGGAAATCTACTTCTCCCTCTCTCCCTGCCCCTCCTCCTGCTTGTGCTTGCTTTCTCTCTCATGTAAATATATATTTTTTTAATTTAAAAATTAAATTAGGGGCACCTGGGTGGTTCAGTGGGTTAAGCCTCTGCCTTCGGCTCAGGTCATGATTTCAGGGTCCTGGGATCGAGTTCTGCATCGGGCTCTCTGCTCAGCAGGGAGCCTGCTTTCTCCTCTCTCTCTCTCTGCTTGCCTCTCTGCCCACTTGTGATCTCTCTCTGTCAAATAAATAAATAAAATCTTTAAAAATTATATTAGTATTACTAGTATTTTTAGTTTTAACTTTTGAAAACATGTTATAACTTTGTCATTCAGTTGTAACTCAGTTACAACTCAGTTGTTCATAGTTACTTTTAATAATTAATCAGTAATTAGTTCTTTTTAAATGCCAAAATACAGGATAACTTCATTGTCATTCTGAGAATCTCTTTTCCTAGATTTTATAGATGATTAAGAAGACTATTCTAGGGATAGCCAAGTTACAAAATTTCCAAGAGAGCATTCTTCTTTGTAAAATGGGGACAAGTTAGAATCAGTGTACTTCACCCCAGGTACATACTGTTAAGGCCTTTTTTTGTTTTAACCTATGGCAGGTATAGTCATTTCCATGTACCTGTTCTGCTTCAGAGTTAATTAGAACACGGTCTTTCTCAAAATCTCAGTTCTCTGTCTGATGATGTGTAATAATGTGCACAACTTTCTCTATTCCTAGTGCAGATTTATTTTTATTTTTATATTTTACTTTCTTTTTTTCTTTTTTTTTTTTTTAAGATTTGATTTATTTATTTGACAGACAGAGATCACAGGTAGGCAGAGAGAGGAGGAAGCAGGCTCCAGGCTGAGCAGAGAACCCGACTTGAGGCTCAATCCCAGGACCCTGGGACCATGACCTGAGCTGAAGGCAGAGGCTTTAATCCACTGAGCCACACAGGCGCCCCTATATTTTACTTTCAAAAGAATTTCACTCTTAGATCTTTAAAGTAAAAACCTCTTTTAGGTTTCAGGTATAGAGAACATCAGGGCAGAATATGGAGTATGAAGGGAAAATAGAGAGACGTTAGCTTTAAGTCCTGGAAGCCCCATGAAAATAAGCAAAAGGAATATTTTTCTTAAAATTTTGTGAAAGTTGGTAGAATATATGTTTTCCTTCACCTTCTTATAACTATAATATTAACACAAATACAGTACAGGTATGCATGTTGATTTGGCTGTCTCTTAATTATCTTGTTAATGAATGAAAAAGTTTTCCCCCTAAATTTGTGCTAAAACTATAAAAGAATAGAGGACGAGTCCTTTGAAAGCAGTGGAAATTTAGAGAACATTGTTCTTGTCTTCCTAGGTAACTTGTAAGTTATTGGAGGCCAAGGTTCCCTACTGATACCAATCTTCATTTTTTATCATAATTAACACTATTCTGAATATATATATTCTGGATTCAACAAATAATTCTTGTTCATCAAAAAAATATTCTGTGAGTGTTCAAAATGTACCAGGTTTTATTCTGAGTGCTTAGAATATCGCAGTGAACAAAACAGACCATAGACCTTACCTGAAGGAAGATATGTTCCAGTTGGGGGAGGCAACCAACAAACAAAACAAGTAATTTATGCCAGATATTGATAAATATTGGGACCAAAGTAAAGCAGGGAAAAGGCATGGAGGAGTATCTTCAGGTTGGGTGCAGTTCAGATGGTCTGGGAATGTGACATTTGAATAAAGAGCTGAAGGAGCTGTTGGAGTAGCCATGCAAGTATCTTCGGGAAGAATGTTCAAAAGTTTTGAAGCAGAGAAGTAGCATGATTGTGTTTAAATTTTTCTTCTGAACTGATTTATTTTATTTTTAAATTATTTAAAAAATTTTTTTATTTATTCATTTGAAAGGGAGAGACAGAGAGCGGATGAGTAGGGGAGGCAGAGGCAGAGGGTAGAAACACACTCTCCACTGAGCGAGGAACCCAACATGGGGCTCGATCCCAGGACCCTGAGATCATGAGCCGAAGACAGACACTTAACCATCTGAGCCACTAAGGCTCCCCTGATTTTTTTTTATTATTAGTGAAATTAAATCCCTCCCCATTATTACGAATTGTCCATCTGTGCTTGTTAATCGATTGTCTAGTGTTTCTTAATTGCATGTATTGATGATTTTAAATCTTTTATTAAACATCTAACTGGTCATCTCACTTCTGTTCTTGCCACTCACCCAACCAGGCTATTCTCACTTGGTAGTGAAGAATAGTAATCCTCTAAGTCACATCATGTCACTGCTCCGTGTCAGGCCCTCTAGTGGTTCACAGTTTAAAACCAAAGTCCTCACAGTGACCTACATAACCTGACCCCCATTTTTCCTTAGACTGTATCTTCTGCTGCTGTCTCCCTCACTAATTCCACTTCAGTCACTTTGATCTTCTTTCTTTTCCTTGAGCATGCTAAGCATGCTTTTGTCTAGAGGCCTCTCTCCTTGTTCTCTCTGTGTAGAACGTTTTTTTCTCCACCATTTGCCCCCTTGGCCTCCTTCAGATCTGTACTCCTGTCACCCTCACAGTGTGGTCTTACATAACCACCCTGTTCAAGCCCATGTATGCCTCTGTCAAGGCCCTACTTGGGGCCATGGTATGCTTCATTTATTCAGACCTTTAATATTATTATATAAAATTTTCTTCATAAAAATCTCATATCTTAAAGTTTACTTTTAGATATTCATTTCTTATAGGGAATTGCTATTCTTGTGTATTTTTCTCTTTAATGTTTTCTTACATGTTATTAATGTTATCTAGAAAAGCACTGATTTTTGTTTATGTATTTTGTATCTCTACAGATTAATTTTAATTTGTAAAAAAGAAAAAAAACAAAAACAAAAAACCTGAGTTTTTTCATATGCATTCTGCTCATATGCAAAGAATAACCTTGCTTCTTCTTTTCTAATTTTATACTTCATGTTTATGTCTTACTGCATTGGTGAGAATTTTCAAATTCATGTTAAGTAATAATTGAAGGGTTCTGCATTAGGTTAGGAAGTGGAAAGATATGAAAGACCTTCACTCCCACTGTAATAACATGAAATCACCACATAAACTAAATCATACTCTCCTTTAAAGCCATATCATGCAAAGAAATCTTAGAAGGGAAAGAAGGAAAGGTGGAGAGGAGGAAAGGAGAGGAGAAGAAAGGAAGAAAGACTGAACTCCAGAGGGATAAAGCCCTTCCTAAGTGATCAAGGGGATGTAGGGTGCTTTCATATCTCGGGCCAAGAGCCTGAGATTGGAAGTGAGGCTGGCAGAGGAATGAGCCTGCCTGAGGACAAGCTTTACGGGAACAAGGAGAAACCAGCCAAACTTTGAGAAACCTGTTTCAGATTTGAGTCTGAAAGGACCCTGAATACAAAGATAATTGTTTCTACCTAGTTCTCTTCTGTGGAAGTCTTGCTGAGACTGGGGGCAAGTTGAAAAGTGAAAAGAGATCTCTTGATTTGTAGTTTCATGGCCTAACAATTTTGAAATCTCAGACTGTTGAAGGGTTGCAGTCTCAAGGCTGTGGTGGTCCCCAGGTACTTTCATTTTGTAAAATCTCCTAGTTTTGAAGTTCTTGCAGTTTTAAGGTCTAACACAGGCAGTGTTTTTTTTTTAAGACAGGTAGTAAATATTTCAGACTTGTGGACCATATGTCTGTTTATCACAATTACTCAGTTTTGCCTTTGTAACACATTAGCAGCCATAAACTGTATGTAAATAAATGGCATGGTTGTGTTTTAATAAAAATATTATTTATATAAACATGCATGCGGCCTTTAGGCTGGAGTTTATGGACCCCTTAATTTCAACAACTAGCAGTTTCTGGGTTTTCCTGAATAGAAATCTGAACTCAGTTTTCAAAGCATGAACTAGGAGCTAACAGTATAACCAAAGCTGCATTCAAGCCCCTACCCAAAATCTGGGATGATCTGTGATATCAGCCCCATGGAAATTAGGGACTGGGCATTTCCTGTTTTCATCATTCAGTCTGAAAAACACCCTTTAATAGTCCTTTTGGTGCAGTTCTGCTATTGATGAATTCTCTCAGCTTTGGTTTGTCCAAGAAATTCTTCATTTTGTTTTTTTGGGGGAAGGATATTTTCATAGGATATAGAATATGAGATTAACAGTACTTTTTTTTCCCCCCTAGCACTTTTTTCCTCCATTGTCTTCTAGCCCCCTTGTTTCTGAAGGGAAATCATTGCTTATCTTAGTTCCCTTGTTTGTAATGTGTTTTGCTCCCGTGTGTTGCTGCTTTAACATTTTCTATTAGCAATTTGATTGTGACTTGCCTTGGTTTGGTTTTCTTTGAATTTTTCTTGCACAGAGTTTATTGAACTTTGGGATTTGTGGAATTATAGTTTTCATTAAATTTGAGGATCTTTCAGCTATTATTATTTCAGATATTTTCTGCTGTTCCTTCATGGGATCCCATGTGTGTTGTGCTGTTAGAGTTTATCTTATAGTTCACTAAGATTCTAGTAACTTTTCACCTGTTTTCTCTCCTTATGCTTCCATTTGGGTAGCATTTCTGTTGCTTGGTGTTCAGATTCACATATCTTTCCTCTGTAGGTTTTAATCTGCTATTAAATTTTCCAGTGAATTTCTTTATTTCAGATATTGTATTGGGAGGCCTGGGTGGCTCAGTGGGTTAAGCTGCTGCCTTCGGCTCGGGTCATGATCCCAGGTTCCTGGGACAGAGTCCCTCATCGGGCTCCTTGCTTGGCAGGGAGCCTATTTCTCTCTCTGCCTCTGCCTGCCTCTCTGCTTTCTTGTGCACTAGCTCGGGCTCGCTCTCTCTCTCTCTCTCTGACAAATAAATAAATAAATAAATAAAATCTTAAAACAAATATTGTATTCTATATCTCTAGTAGTTTCGGTTGGTACTTTTTTATAGTACCAACTATAAAAAAGTGATTCAAAACCAAGATAAAAATCAGTCAATACAAAAAGACATCGTCTGTTATTTCTTTGGCTTTTTGTATTGACTGATTTTTATCTTGGTTTTGAATCACTTTTTCCTGCTTGTTTCATATTTTTGTGGATGCTAAACATTGTGAATGTTAAGGTTAAGGGGATTCTCCCTTTCAAAGGAGTTTGTTTTCTTCTCACAGGCATTTAAAGTACTTTTGGATCAGCTTGACATTTTGAAGGATTTTTTAAGAGCTTTGTTGGGGCGGGTCTGGAGTAGCCTTTATTCTGGAGTTAGTTTTTCCCCTTCTTGTTAAGTGTGACCCTCTGAATCTGTGAATACTCCCAGTGTTCAGGAAGGTGTCTCTACCTTGGCTGGTCAAAACTTAGGCATATTCAAGTCCAGCCTCAATGAATTTCACTGTGTGCATACACAAGCTTTCTATTCTGCTATTCTCCCAAAACTCAACAAGAGTCCTGTGCAGATTGCTGGAGCTCTTTCTTTGTATTAACTCTTTCTTTTCTAGTACTCTGCCCTGCAAATTTCAGCTATCTTAACCTCCCAGAACTATAGCTCTCTGTTTACCTTAGTTAAAATTTCACTGCTTAGATTCCTCATACCTTACCAACATCTGGAAAGTGACTGTAGGCAAAAAACCATGGCAGTGGAAGGCCTCTCACCTGCTTGCTTTCTAAATTTTACTTTAGTTCCTTGGTGGGGGAAAGCATACATAAATGCAACAATGGCTGGAGCTTACCTGTAATTTTTTATTGTATCTTCTGTTGAATGAGGAGAGAAAGATATTCACATTTTCATGATGCCCCATTACTTATCACATTGTAAATCCTTTTCTACCTCATCTGTTGTTTATTGACTTTTATTATTTATAAAGTCCTTTTCATACTCTTTTTCATTAATAAATATTGACTGTGTAGATACTTATCCATATCGACAGGATGAGTCAGACATGGGTCCTGCTATTAGGATGATTACAGTGTGGCCAGGAATGAAATAAGATAAGAACAGAGAGAGGTACAAATCATAAGAGACTCTTAACTCTAGGGAACAAACTGAAGGTTGCCGGAGGGGAGGTAGGTGGGGAGAATGGAGTCATTAGGTGATGGGCATGAATGAAGGAAGGCAGTTGATGTAATGAGCACTGGGTGTTACATGCAACTGATGAGTCACTGAAGTCTCTCCATCAGACTACTAATACACTAATGTTAACTAACATGAATTAAAAAAAAAAAAAAAAGAATCTTTAAATCCAAGGTAAAGATTGAAAATTATGAAAAATGAGAATGGATAAAAGTGGTATAAGAAGCCAAAAAGGAATGTCTCAGTTTTTTATTATTTTGCATGTTGGATTTAAGCAACCTACTTAATGGGAAATTGTAAATATTTTTTTTCTGATTTTGAGGCCACTTTTATATTAATTCAGATTTAATTTTCATGCTGTTTTATTTATTATTTTAAAAAATTTTTAATTTAGAGTGCAAGCAGGGGTGAGGGAGGGGCCTATGGAGGGTAAGAGAGAATCTTAAGCAGGCTGCGTGCCTAGTGGGAAACCCAACTCCAGGTTAGATCTCATGACCCTGAGATCATGACATGAACTGAAATGAAGAGTCAGACACTTAACCAGTGAGCCACCTAGGCACCCCAATTTTCATGCCATTTTAGATACACTGTATTTGTCTTTCAGAGTTTTGTTTAGGCAATTACTATTTTTAACAATTGGAAATTAAAATACATCCTTGGAAGTTACATGATCAGGATAAACTAACTGCCTAGAAGAGAGGTCTGAGGTTTTATAATCTTATTTGTTTTGACTCTCAGTGGAGGAATCAGACATCATTGATCTGGAGAAACGCTACTGGTTGCTAAAAGCTCAGTCCCGGACTGGACGGTTTGATTTAGAGACGTTTGGCCCATTGGTTTCACCACCCATTCGTCCATCTCTAAGTGAAGGTAGGAATCATTCTCTTTTCTATAAATGTTCTTTGGTAAACATACCTGAAGCCATCCCTTCTTTCTAATCAATATATCTTAACTCTAAAAGACCATAATGTTACAAGTTTGCAAGTTTCTTACAAATAGCTTAGTGGAAAAAAACTAGAAGGGAAATTAAGATTGTAGTCTTGAGCTTCCTATTCTACCTATGAAACCTTGCATAAATCAGGTAAGCTCCAGAATATTCTCAAATATAAAATGAATTTGACTGAGTTAGTCACTGTATTGCAGTGAAGTATCTCAGCCTCTGGTGTAGGGGTTAGGGTGGTGGCCACCGCCTGGGTAGAGCTCCAGGTTTCCACACGTAACCCCCCACCCCTTCCTCACCTCAAGCGCCTCCCCTTTTTAAGAAGCTTCCACTGCTCTATCCACCCCACTCCATCCCCACCCCTGCACCAAAAAAAGATTAAGAAACTATTGTACTGGACCATCTCTGAGGTCCTTGCTAGCTCTAAACTTTTCATTACTGTAACTTTTTTTTTTTTTTTTTTTTTAATTAGGAATACAGAGAGTAATTGTGGGTGATATCCTAAAAATCATATTTGGAATCTGAATATTTGGATTCTGTTTTTGATTCTGACCTTGTTTAATTTTTCTTACTTTGGGCCAGTCACTTTTCCTCTCCTGAGCTTTAGTTTTCTATTCTTTAAGGAATTACATTCTTAAAAAGTACAGTCTGTGTTCACCAGGTTCCTAGCATACTTCAGAAGTACTTACTGAGGGAGCCACAGCAGATAGGGCCCTGGGCTTTTCCGCCTACTTCAGCAGTGCAATTGGGATTTTACCTTTTTAGAATTGGATATTGAGAAATCATCTTATTTGAAGACAGAATTTTTCTATTTGTATTTTATAAAAAGGTTAAAAACCACAGGATTATAATTCCCTTTCTGATTTTACATATTTGTTTATAAAATATAAACTATGACAAAGAAGACTACAGTACAGAATATCTTTTGTTTGTTATAAGGTGTGTTATTTTTCTTTGCTTAATGGGAGCTCTATAGGAGCTTACATAACATGTTATATCTTTGTGTATACATTAGCTTTTCTCCTTCATTCTTCCTTTTTCTTCTCAATCTTTCTAAGTAAGGATAATTATAATTTCCAATATTTTTAGTTTTTAATTTTTTACATTGATTTTAATTTTTTACATACTATTGTCATTTTTAGCTGTTACAACTGATAGAAGATAGAGACAAACAGGCAAATATAACTGAACGCTAAAAGACTGTAATGTATTTTCTGCAAGGATCTTGAGTTTTAGTCATACCTGGAGAAAAATACTTCCTGAGACAGTGGGAACTACTGAAAACTTTTTTTTTTTTCTTTAATTTGGCCAGTTTGTGGGAGTCATGCCTCCTTTCATAAACATGATATTATTAACAGGAGGCTTGTTGGCTGGGATTTAGGTTGTCCTTTCCTCTTTCACAGGTTTGTTTAATGCTTTTGATGAAAATCGTGACAATCACATAGATTTTAAGGAGATATCTTGTGGATTATCAGCCTGTTGCAGGGGACCTCTGGCTGAAAGACAAAAATGTAAGTGTGTTAAACATTTAATTTAGCGATTAAAAAATTGCAAACTCTGTATACAGACAAAAAATTAGCATTCATCCGTGTAACATCATCTGTGTATTAAGGCTTGAATTTTCATCATATTGTCAGATTGGCAAATACCAGCCTCATGTTGAGGTTTTACTGAGGTGAGTCTAAGGATTCAATCTTCTCTTCTTTTTTACTGTGGAATAGTTTGGGATCTTTGTGATTACTAATGGAATTGATTTTCCTGATGAATTTGCAGTTCATGGTAAGTGAACTACATCAGTCACAATATATTTGACAGTGTTAAGCATTTAGAAAATACTTTCTGTTAGTCCATAGAGGATTTTGTGTCTTGCATAATTTAAAGTACAACTCATTTTCTGTCACTTGTATACATTAATATTTTATTAGTAAGATGAAATCTGTGATCAGAACACAATTTTATTAAAGACTAAAATGGTCTTTTTAACCTAGCTAAAATGTTATTGTAGCATAATTTACAAGCATAAGTACATTATGTCATTAAATCTTAACCATATTTGAGAAAATGCAGCCATTTACATTTAATTGGAACCTAATTCTGTTGTATTTAATAGGGTCACCATTTCTGTTGTCTTTCTAAAATACAGCTTCACAAATGTCACCTATTTGGGGTGTGCTATTTGATATTTTTATCTTCTTTAGTAATATTTACTATGCTGCACTCAGTTGATTTAATAGCATAATTATTATGGAGGTATATTGAAATAGATAACTGTTTAATTTTAAAATTTACGATTCTTCCCTGATGATATACCATTACTGCAATCTGGCTTTATAGTAGATTATTTGTTCCCAGTAAAGTTATTAATTAGTTATTAAAGTAAAATATTAAATAAGAACGATGAAATCTTTGCTTCTCATGTGAGGTTAATTATCACCTTATATTTGTTTTTAATTGCTTTTTTGCTGATGGACTAACAGAAGTTAGAAAACTGTCATGATTTGTTTGGAGGTAATTAGGAAAGTGCTGATATTTCTTTTCTTTTTTTAGAGATTTTATTTTTTTGTGTGTGAAAGAGAGTATGTACAGGAGTTGGGGAAGGGGTAGAGAGAGAGGGAGAAGCCAACTTCTTGCTGAGTAGAGAAGCAGACTACTTGCTGAGCAGGGCTCAATCCCAGGACACTGAGATCACAACCTGAGCCAAAGTCAGACACCCAAACTGACTGAGTCACTCAGGTGCCCCAGTGCTGATATTTCTAATTCTTAGCATGTTGTATATAAACTTCACTGAAGAGTTGAAATTGTTCTTTGGCAAAAAAAAAAAAAAAAAAATGAGAGTGCTTTAGTTTCATTAGGGGGGCAGAGTGGAAGCAGGCCATCTTTATAACACCTTGTTACTGATTCTTTTTTTTTTTTTCCTTTTTTAAATTCGAGAGAGAGTGAGTGATTGTGAGAGAGAACAGGGGTGGGGAGGGCCAGTGAGGGGGGAGAGAGAGAATCTCAAGCAGACTCCCCACTTAGTGTGGAGCCCAAATGGTGCTCAATATCACAACCCTAAAATCATGACCTGAACCAAAACCAAGAGTCGGACGCTTAACTGACTGAGCCACTCAGGTGCCAGGTGCCCCACCTTACTCTTCTTAATATAAATGGAATATTTTCAACATTATAAAAATTAACTCTGCAATGATCAGTTTTAAATATTAGAAATTAATTTAAAGGCTTGGATTACCTCCTCAAAACGTGTGAGGTATTGTAATATTTCTTGATAGTAACTTTGCAAGGAATTTAGCTCTAGATTTGGGTGATGGATAAGACTCTGTGACCCAGGTAGTGATTCAGAGAGGGATACATGAAGTATGCAGGAAGTTCTATGAGTGCAGAGGACTTTAATAACATATCATAGCCTACTCCAGATGAGAACTTAATCCAGAATATACTTGTTTAGAAACTAAGTGATTTTACTAGGGCAGCTTCAGTGAAAGGCACTGTACTTCAGAACAGGAAATTAACTTCCCTCCATAAGAGTTTCTTTTCTTTAGTTTGCTTCAAGGTGTTTGATGTTGACCGTGATGGAGTTCTCTCCAGGGTTGAACTGAGAGACATGGTGGTCGCACTTTTAGAGGTGTGGAAGGACAACCGCACGGATGATATCCCGGTAAGTTCTGATTTTAAGCATACTGTTAAGTTCTGATTTTAAGCATACTGTTGCATGTATATTCCAATAGGAAAATAGAGTGGAGAATTTGAAAAGAGAGAGAAAGAGAAAGGATTTGTTACGACTTTTGAGTTGCTATGTTGCATTACTACTTAAAATATTCATAGCTGAAGGTACAAATTTGGGAAGAGAATGTACCTTAAAAAATTTAATAAACTGAACTTATTGTGTAAAGTAAGAATAAAACTGCAGAATTCTCTTGATTTTTTTTTTTTTTCAAAGCAGATCTGAGCACCTATTTATTAAGGTAAAAAAATGTACTTGACTGGTAATTACTAGAGAGGAGGGATGTGGGGGAATAGATTAAACAGGTGATGAGGAGTTAAGGAGAGCCTTTGTGGTGATGAGCAGTGGGTGATGTATGGAATTATTGATCCACTATATTGTATACCTGAAACCAATATAACATGTATAACACTGTAAAAAATAAAATTAATATTTAAAAAATTTTTAAATTAAAAATTCTTTAAATACTTGACCAAAATATGCTGTACTTTAGCCATTGAATAATAAAAATGATAACTCTTTTCTAATTATTCCTTTGGATTTCTGTTTTTAAAGGAGTTACATACGGATCTATCTGACATTGTAGAAGGCATATTGAATGCACATGACACCACAAAGGTGAGTCTAGCCAGGACTAGAATGAATTATATTCTTTTCTAAAAATACCAGGTATTCTGAATTAGGATATATAGCTTATATACATATTTGAGTCTCTTCTGCATCATCTCCACCAAATGCTTATTTGGACCTACAGTTTAGTACCTTCAAGTTGTCTCTAAAGATAGTCCATTCCATCTTCTTTCTTTTTTTTAAGATTTTATTTATTTATTAGAGAGAGAGAGAGAGAGAGTGCCAGAGAAAGAGTATAAGGAGGGGTGGGGGAAGGACCAGTGGGACTCGATTCAAGGACCCCAAGGTCATGATCTGAGCCACCCAGGTGCCCAGCCCGTTCCATCTTCAAACAACTCCATTAAGTGTTTAGATATACATTTATATTTTATAAGCTAGGTATTTTATAAAAATGAAATAGACCTAGCCCTTGTCATATGTGGTTTATAATATTTAATTTTCACATTTAAAAAAGTTATGGTAGAGCTAACCTTACATTGAGCAAAAGAAGTTACACAAAAAAGAATACTTACTGTGTGATTCCATGTATATGAAACTCAAAAACAGAAGCACAACTAACAAATGGTGATTGGTATTAGAATAGTGATTTGGGGAATGGGTGGATTAATTGGGAAGAACCACAGGATATCTGGGATGATGGAAATTAATTTTTTAAGATTTGTTTATTTGAGAGAGAGGGCACAAGCAGGGGGAGGGGCAAGGGGACAAGCAACCTTCCTGCTGAGCAGGTATCCCAACAATGGGGAGCTCCACCTGGGGCTTGTTCCCAGACCTTGAAATCATGACCTGAGCCAAAGTCAGATGTTTAACCAGCCGAGCCACCAGGTACCCTGATGGAAATGATTTTTTATCTCAGTCTGGGTGATGCATACATTCCTGAATTATTTTTTCCAATAGTATTGGTAAAGATCTCTTCTGAGCTATTTAATGGCACCCAAATTAATCGTGTAATACCAGGAATAAGCATATGCTTTACAAAGAGTAAATTCTTGATTTTTTTTTTAAGTTGGACAACATTTATTATAGGTTTATTCCTGTGGCTTATATTACTGTAATGTCTTCGTGACCCTGTGTGAAACTGAAAATAATGCACATATATGAGGCACATTTGAGTTATTTTGAGCCTTTGCATTCAAATATTGACTTGTACAAAGTACCAGATTGGTTGGATATAGTCCATAGTGGTGTTACAGAGGTTTAGGAAAAATAAGTGACATCAGTTTTGTTTTGTTTTTTTTCTTTCTTCAGTCACAGTTACAGAAGGAGTCAGTATAGTCTTATTAACTCATGCTCAGCAGAAACAAATAATAGAAGTGAGTCTTAACAGGACTTAAGCTTTGTGTGGTAATACAGCCTTCGCCTTCATTTACTTCTCTCTGCCTAAAAACTAAGGTCTCCACTTCTATTTGATATGCATAGAAACCTGGAAAGTTTTCTGTTAGAAAATGCCTCATGTAGGGGCACCTGGGTGGCTCAGTGGGTTAAGCCGCTGCCTTCGGCTCGGGTCATGATCTCAGGGTCCTGGGATCGAGTCCCGCATCTGGCTCTCTGCTCAGCGGGGAGCCTGCTTCCCTCTCTCTCTCTCTCTGCCTGCCTCTCTACCTACCTGTGATCTCTCTCTGTCAAATAAATAAATAAAATCTTTAAAAAAAAAAGAAAAGAAAAGAAAATGCCTCAGGTAGAGGTACAATTTCCAACGCCCTTTTTCTGAGTGATAAATATGTAGGTATTATTACTGTCTGTTTTTAGGTAAGATGTAATTTCTTCTTCTGGCTCTACTGTGAACATTAACAAGAAGATAATTTAGCTGCTCCATCTCCTTGTAGCAATGATAATGAAATGGTAATAGTTTAGAATAAAACTTAGACCTTTCAGCCAAACCTATGTCTCACCTGAGACATACTATGTCAATAGTAAACTTTTTTGTACCTTTAGATTTAGTATTAACATACTAAGAGAAGCTATATTACAAAAACTAATAATTACAGTCACAATATATTAAAATCTTTTTGTATCGTATATTGTTGTATAGTGAAAAGAAAACATTAATATCATTAAATAATAAAAGTAAAAAACATTATTCATCTAGAATTGAACACATGCAGAAAAAAATATTTGGTTATAGTTTTGTTGAACAAGAAAAAAAAACATATTGCCTCTATATGCATATGTAAGTTTTGTACATGTTGACACCACAAAATTACTCAACTTGTAATTTGCTCAATTATTTTGGGGGGAAATTAATATGGTTATTTATTTTTGATACATCAAAAATTTGTTAGCAAGTTATTAAATATCTGATTAGTCTGATAATATTGTCAGATACTTCTAAGTTGGTCTTAGGAGATTGTTGGAATTGGTGTGCCTGGGAGACTCAGTCAGTTGAGCATCTGCCTTCCTCTCTGGTCATGATCCTGGGGTCCTGGGATTAAGCCCTGCATTGGACTCCTTGCTCACCAGAGAGTTCTGCTTTTCCCTCTACCACTGCCCCTCCTTCTGGCTGGTGCTCTCTCGGGCTTGAGCTTTCTCTCTCAAATAAATAAAATCTTAAAAAAAAAAAATGTTAGAATGAAAGTGCATAATCCAGAGAGTCTGCTTTTTTCTTTCAAAATTTGTAAATATTTCAGTTTCCTATACAGAGCCTTTCCATAGATAATCCTTGAAGCAGAAGATAATGAGAGTTATTTCCCAGGTCTTATTGGAGGAATGAAGACTTGACAATAAATTGTCCTTATTACCATTGACTGCTTTTTTTTTTTTTTTTTTTTAAAGATTTTATTTATGTATTTGACAGAGAGAAATCACAAGTAGATGGAGAGGCAGGCAGAGAGAGAGAGAGGGAAGCAGGCTCCCTGCGGAGCAGAGAGCCCGATGCGGGACTCGATCCCAGGACCCTGAGATCATGACCTGAGCCGAAGGCAGTGGCTTAACCCACTGAGCCACCCAGGCGCCCACCATTGACTGCTTTGACAGAGTTTTGTTGCTTTTAAACTTATCCTAGCTGGTTTAGTTTTCAGATGAACACACAGTGTCTACTTTAAATTTTTGCTTTGCTTTCAGAAAAATTACCGATATAAGTTTAATAAACCAGATTTTATTCAAATGCTATAAAAATGAGGGCATGCTTGGGGTGCCTGTATGGCTTAGTCAATTGGGTGTCTGCCTTTCGCTCAGGCGATGATCCCAGAGCCCTGGGATTGTGCCCAGTGTTGAGCCCTGCTGTTGGGCTCCCGGCTCAGAGGGGAGTGTTCTTGTCCACCTCCCTCTGGTTCTCCTCCCCACTCATGCACCCACTCTCTCCCTCTCTCTCAAATACATGGAAAAAAAAAAAAAAAGAGGACCTTCTTAACATGAGATCTTCTAAAATATTGTTTCTCTTTCAGATGGGCCATCTTACTCTAGAGGACTATCAGATTTGGAGTGTGAAAAATGTTCTTGCCAATGAATTTTTGAATCTGCTTTTCCAGGTATGTTTAAGATAAATGACAGGTATAAAGAGTAGTAGTTCTACGTCTGTTTCATTGTGTAGCAGTTATTGCAACTCAGCTACAAAACCACATATTATAAAAAGAACTACATTATCCTTTATACAACTGAAAGATTGGTAAGGTAGAGTTTGAGAGCCCTGAGGCATCTCAAAATCATGACATGGGAGATGAGGAAGTAGAAAAGAGCTGACTATGTTTATTTATCTTATGACTCATGGTAGACCAGCATGTTAAATACATAGAAAATAATTTAGATTGCAAAAGCCATCATAATTTCTTATTTTTCTTCACTGTTGTCTTTTTTAAAGGCCCTTCCTAACAAGTCAGGCAGTGTGAACAGACAGATGGATCATAAGTAGGCAGCTGTAAAATTTTCGATGTACACAGTCTCTCCAGTTAGGAGATTATCCTGGCTACAAAGCTGTTTCTAAAAGTTTTTAAAAGTTCTTTAGAAGAAATAAGAAAGATTGAAGAAGGAAGAGAGAAAAAGCACAAAGTGCCAGGAATGAACATTAAATTATAAGGCTTGCCAGATTTCAACTATTTTCCTTGTTAGAGTATTTCTCTTGCTCCAATTTAAAAAAAAAAGGAAATTATGATTTCCCATTTTTTATAATTCTTCATAAATATTTAAGTTGGTTTAGTAGTGGTATTTTAGATTCTTATTTTATTTTCCTTTCCTTGTAAAAACAGCCCTGTGAAGTTAAAAAAAAGTTCGGTATTTTTGTTTCTATCATGCTCTTCCATATTAAATAAAGAATAACTCATTTGTGCATGGCTGTTTTGGAATAAATGATAATTGGTCTCTTCCTGATAGTTAATGACTAATTACTATGGCTATAAAACATATACAATCTAATAAGCCTGTAATATCCATTTATATCAATCTGTTACTCCACTATCAGTTACAGTTTTCAGGAGGATTTAAGTTGATAGCTTTATAAAGCATAAACAAGTACAAAAATTATATAAATCATTATTCTAAACAGAAAATGCTTGCTTGATAATATCAAAATTGATCAACTATTTTTATCTCATTTAAAATAATATCCTCATTACTTTTTCTCATAATTATATAAACATTTAGATCACTTAGGCTTATGTCTGTGTCATCTTGTAGCTCTCACATAGCATAGCATTTTGATTTTTTCCTATTGCTTTTTCTATTTTCTCATTCCTTTTTTTTCTCCTTATCAGGGACTTGCAGTGGCACTAATTTTCTATGACTAATTTATAAATAAGCATATGCTTGAGATTTGTTTTTGTATGTGTGTGTTTCTAATATTATATTATGAAGAGCTGAAAGATAGTTTCCCATGAATACCTGTCACTGTCATTTTAACATTACATTCTACTATATTCACTTCATTTCACATACAGTATGTTTTTAAAACTATATATATTCATTAAGTATATGAGTAAGAGACTGTTAGCTAAGTTGTATTTTCTGTGTGTCTTAAAATTGGTAGAGTTACTTGGTAAGTCTATCAATAAAAGCTTGAATTACACTCTTATTTGCCAAGATTCCTCTTAGCTGAGTGTTTTGGGTATTTAAGTGTAACATACATAAGTGTCAATAGAATTAGAAAACCATCCCTATAATAATAATCTTTATTTTCAATCTTTTTTGTACACTCAGTGCCAATATTTTGCAGAGGCAGGATGCTAAATATAACCAGGATCTTGTTTCTTTTGCATTTGTCAAAAATGTCAAGTTTTTAAAAGCGTGGTAAGCAGAAAAAATGCACACCACCTCCAGCACCAATTATCCATGCCCTAATCCCTGGAACCCACGCACATAATCTTCCATAGCAAAAGGGACTTTGCAAGATGTATCAGGTTAAGATGTATCCTGTTAAGGGAGATTAGCTCAGCAGATGGGCCTTTCTAATAATGAGTCCTTTTTTTTTTTTTTTTTTTTAAGGTTTTTTATTTATTTCAGAGAGAGAGAGAGATCACAAGTAGGCAGAGAGACAGGCAGAGAGAGAAGGGGAAGCACCGAGCAGAGAGCCTGACGTGGGGCTCCATCTCAGGACCCTGGGATCATGACTCGAGCAGAAGGCAGAGGCTTTAATGCACTGAGCCATCCAGGTGCTCCGCTAATCATCTGTCCTTAAAAATAGAGAACCTTTTCCAGCTGTGGTCAGAGAGAGGGAGGGAGAGAAAGGAGGAGAGGGAAAGAGATGACCTTGGAGGAAGAGTTGGAGATGCCGGCTTTGAGATAGAGGAAGGGGCTGTGAACAAAGTAATGTGGATGAGCTCCGGAAGCTGAAAAAGGCAAGGAAGTATATTCTTTTTTTAACCTCCAGAAAGGAATGTAGTTCTGCTACTGACATCTTTTTTTTTTTTTTTTCTTTTTTAAGATTTTACTTATTTATTCATGAGAAACAGAGGGAGGGAGGGAGGCAGAGGGAGAACAGGGAGCCTGATGCAGGACTCCATCCCGGACCCTGGGATCATGACCTGAACTGAATGCAGACCTTAACCAACTGAGGCATCCAGGCGCCCCAACACCTTGATTTTTAACCTAGTGAGACCCGTGTCTGACTTCTGACCTACAGAACTGTAAGATAATAAGTTTGTGTTGCTTTAAGATGCTGAATTTGTGATAATTTATTACAGACACAATAAAAAAACAGCACAGAGTGAGATAATCCGCATTTATGGATGGTAAGGCTCAACATTTTAAAGATGTCAGGTCCCTTTAAATTAGTTTGTAGGTTTGGTGCACTAGCAATCAAAATCCCCAAAAGTTTAATATTGTCATTGTTTTTGTGGAACTTGACAAGCTGTTTCTAAGTACATACAGAAGGGAAAGGGCCAAAAATAGCCAAGATAATGTAAAGAAGTGTTAGAGGACTGAAGTTACCGGATATTAGGACTTCTTATAAGACAATGGTATTAAGACAGTGTGATATCTGTGTGAAGGTAGACAAAGACCACTGAAACAACATTGAGAGTTTTAAACAGACCTACATGTAGAAGACATTGCATTGCACATGGGTAGGGGTAATCTTGGCAGTAAATGGTGTACTGGGTCAGTTGGTATCTCTATGGGAAAAAATGTATCATTATTCCTACCTCATGTCATAGATAAAAATTAATTCCAACTGAGATCATAAGTCTCTTAAGTTTGAAAGGTAAAAATAAAGCATTTAGAAGATAATGTGCAAGAATAGTTTAATGGCTATGAGGTGGCAAAGAGTTTTTTAAAAGGACACAGAGAGCATTAACCACCAAGGAAAAGTTTTTAAGTAGGACTTCAGTAAAATTAAGCGTTTTTGTTTTGTTTTAAAGATTTTATTTATTTATTTGACAGAGACAGATCACAAGCAGGCAGAGAGGCAGGCAGAGAGAGAGGAGGAAGCAGGCTCCCTGCTGAGCAGAGAGCCCGATGCGGGACTCGATCCCAGGACCCTGAGATCATGACTTGAGCCAAAGGCAGCGGCTTAACCCACTGAGCCACCCAGGCGCCCCTGTTTTTGTTTTTGAATTGGGAGATGCCATTAAGAATATGAAAAAATAAGCTATGCAGTGGGAGAAGTTGTTTGTGATACCTGTATCCAGAAAGACATGTGACTAGGGCATACAGAGAATAAAAATGAGAAAAAGGTAAAACTTCAATATAAAAAATGTGTAAAGAAAACTTGAAGAGATGCTTCACCAGAGAAAATATCCAGGGGTGCCTGGGTGGCTCAGTCGTTAAACGTCTACCTTCAGCTCAGGTCATGATCTCCGGGTCCCGGGATCGAGCCCCACCTTGAGCTCCCTGCTCATTGGGGAACCTGCTTCTCCCTCTCCCACTCCCCCTGCTTGTGTTCTCTCTCTCACTGTCTCTCTCTCTCTGTCAAATAAATAATTAAAAATCTTTTTTAAAAAAGAATATCCAAATAGTTAATGAATATTATGGAAAGGGGCTCCTTAGTCATCATAGACATACTATTAAAACCACATATGAATTACTAGTAGACATGTCCCCAAGAATGGTTAGTTTTTAAGTGATAAGAAGTATTGGTGAGGATAACAAAAACCTGAAACTCCCATACATTGCCAGTAGGAATACAAATTACTACAGATACTTTGGAAATTGGGGCTCCTGGGTGGCTCAGTCAGTTAAGTGTATGCCTTCAGCTCAGGTCATTATCCCGGGACCCTGGGATTGAGCCCCGTGTCGGGCTCCCTGCTTAGCGGGGAGCCTGCCTCTCCCTCTGCCTACCACTCCCCCTGCTTGTGTTCTCTCACACTCTCTCTGACAAATAAATAAATAAAATATTTTAAAAAACAAACAGAAATACTTAGGAAGTTGCTTGGCAGTATTTACAAAGTTGAACATACGCTTCCCCCGTGACTCATAAAGTCTACTCTGTATGTAAACCCTAGAAATGTATATATCTGAGCATCAAAAGACATACAAGTAAGTTCTTATAACTTGTTATAGCCCAAAACAGAAAATGACCCAAATATTTATCAATAGTAAACACATAAACAATAAGCAAAGTGTGACGTGCATAGAGTGGTATATTGTAACGCAATGAAAATAAGTATAATGGTGCCACACACACAAACTTGGATGAATCTTATATCTAATCTTTTTTTTTTTTTTAAAGATTTTATTTATTTATTTGACAGAGAGAGATCACAAGTAGGCAGAGAGGCAGGCAGAGAGAGAGAGGAGGAAGCAGGCTCCCTGCTGAGCAGAGAGCCCGATGCGGGACTCGATCCCAGGACCCTGAGATCATGACCTGAGCAGAAGGCAGCGGCTTAACCCACTGAGCCACCCAGGCGCCCCTATCTTATATCTAATCTTGAGTTGAAAATACTAGACCAAAAAATTCAAAGGCAGACAAAACTTATTCTATGGTGACAGAATTCAGGATCATGGATCCTGTGGGAAAGAACCCAAAGTGGGACTTTGGGTGAGATAGCAGTGTTCTGTTTCTTGACTGGGTAAAGATTTCATAGATGTTACTTTGTGAAAAGTCATTGAACTATACACTTAAGATTTGTTCACTTGTAAGCATGAATACTGTATTTCCATTTTCTATAAGTTCGCTTAGAACACCTGAGCATCTTCGTGACTCAGTTGATTAAGTGTCCGACTCTTGATTTGGCTCAGGTCATGGTCTCAGGGTAGTCAGATTAAGCTCTACATCAGGCTCAGTGGGAAGTCTGCTTGAGAAACCTCTCCTGCTACCTCCCCCACCCCCAGGCTCTTTCTCTCAAATAAATCTTAGATAAGAAAAATTGGTGGGGTTAGATTTTTTTAGGTGGCTCAGTGGGTTAAAGCCTCTGCCTTCGGCTCAGGTCATAATCTCAGGATCCTGGGATTGAGCCCCACATCACGATCTCTGCTCAGCAGGGAATCTGCTTCCCCCTCTCTATCTGTCTCTCTGCCTACTTATCATCTCTCTCTGTGTCAAATAAATAAGTAAAATCTTTAAAAAAGAAAAAGAAAAAGAAAAATTGGTTTCAGAAGCTCAAGTATTTGTCAGTATGAGAATGGATGAAACAAACAGTGGTATGTTCGAAGAGTGAAATGCTACTCAGCAATAAAAATGAACAGCCGCTACATAGATGAGTCTCAAAAACCCAATTTGTGGATTTTGTTGTTATGTAAATGTTACCTCAAAAGGTAAACAAAATTGAATAGATATTGAACTTTCTGGTTAATGTTAGCCAAGCTGATGTATTTATAAAAAGTTGTACTAATGTCTATAATTTACTTTGAAATGCATCCAAAATTAAGATGGATTGATGGGTGAATTAAGGGATAGATGCAAGTATAATAAAATGTTGATGTCAAATCTAGTTAATGGATATGTTGTCTTCAGTATAAAATTCTTTCAAGTTTCCTGTATTTTTGAAATTTTTCATGAGAAAATGTTGGAAAAAATTGTATCTTTTGTGATGATATTTAGAGAAGGCAAATAAATTGATGAAATGAGCCTTAAAAAGCATATTTAGCATTAGTGGCAATAATTTCTTTCTTTGAACTGTTTAAACTAAAATGCCACCCATATCTTTTGTCTCCTGTATTCTCTTCATTACCCTCACCTTTCTCCTCACGTGCCATGATGTGCTCTTCAGATTTCAGGAATGAAAATAATATTTTCTGCATGGTTCTTTTAGTAGTTCTTTGTCTCTCTCCCTCTCCTGTCTCATACAGAGATTTGGAAATTGGCCTCTACTGAAACAGTTTGTTTAAAAACAAAACAAAAAAAACAATAGCTAAAGTTTAAAGCTCAGAGTTGCCCAAGTGAATCATTGATAATTCATCATTTGAAAGCTATGGCTAATTCAGATTCCCATCTACAAAGTGGAACTCATGCAGAGAATGTGAGATTACGCAGTCCAGTCATTGCCACCAGTCAGTGAAGTTTGATTTACCACTTTTTTCTCTAGGTATGTCACATAGTTCTGGGGCTAAGACCAGCTACTCCAGAAGAAGAAGGACAAATTATTAGGTAAGTTTTTAGTGTATTTTTCATTACATAGTTGAAAGTTTTGACACCTGAAATATATTGTTAATACATAACAGCATGTCCCATTTTAATACAGCCATTACAGTGACATCTTATTTCTCCTGATTAATTTCATACTGAAATATTTTTGTTAAAGTAATTTCCTAACCAAGGGATTGAATTAATTTAGAAATCAGATTCTCTTTAACATTAAAATTGCATTGAGTACTGAATTTAATTTTTTGAAATAAGACATGAGAAAAAAGGTAGCAAATTTTCCTTACTACAGAGTAATTCTTGTTTATTGTATAAAGATTATAAAGTAGAGCTAAACAAAAAGAAGCAAAAAAATACCCATCATCTCTGTATTTAAGGTAATTGCTGTTGACATTTTTTTCGGCTTTATTGAGGTATCATTGACATCTGAAATTTTAAGATACTTAAAGTGCAGTGCGATTTGATAGATGTATGCATTGTGAAAGGATTTCTTTCATTGAATTAACACATCCATCACTAGTGCCTCACATACTTTTGTGTGTGTGTCAGAACATTTAAGTTGTACTCTCAGTTAAACATTATAGTGTTAATCAGCTCTGATCATGTTATATGTTACATCTGCAGACTTGATTCATCATATCGTAAAATTTTTTACACTTTTATCACCTTTCTCTGTTTCCGCCAGCTCCCAGCAACTGCTTTTCTACTTACTGTTTCTGAATTTGACTTTTTTTTTTAAGATTCTACATACAAGTGCTATGCCTTGCAATATTTGTCTGTCTTTGGCTTATTTCACTTAGTATAATGCCTTCCATTCTCATCCATGTTGCTGCAAATGACAGGATTTCCTTCTTAAGACTAGATAATAGTCCATTGTATATACATACCACATTTTGTTTATCCATTCATTCATTGTTTTCATACCTTGACTTTTGTGAATAATGCTTCAAAGAATATGGAAATAAAGCTATCGTCTTCAAGAAAATCATTTTGTTTCCTTTGGTTATATACCCAGAAGTGGGATTGCTGGGTTATATGGTAGTTCTTTTTTTAATCTCACGTGAAACATGTTTTTTATAGTAGCTGTTCGAGTTTATTCCAGTCCCATCAGCAGTGTACAGGGGTCTCTGTATCTCTGTCAGTGTATATTATCTCTTGTCTTTTTGACAATAACCGTCCTGACAGGTGTGAAGTGGTACCTTGTTGTGGTTTTGATTTGTATGTCCCTGGTGATTAGTGATGTTAAATATCTTTTCATGTAGGTGTTAGCCGTTAGTATGTCTTTTTTTAGAAAAATGTTCAGGTTCTTTGTTATTTTTAATTGGTGATTATTATTATTATTTTGCTATTAAGTGATATGAACTTCCTATATATATTTTTTGGATATAATTCTTTATCAGAGCTGTGGTTTGCAAATATTTCCTCCCATTCCATAGCTTGACTTTTCATTTGTTGATGGTTGCACTGTTGACACTTTTATATTCATATACCTATGTGTATATGCCATTGATGGAATTTATAATTTTTTAATGAGAATCCTTCAAAATATTGTTTTATTTATTTATTTTTTTAAGATTTTACTTATTTATTTGTCAGAGAGAGAGGGAGAGAGAGCGAGCACAGGCAGACAGAATGGCAGGCAGAGGCAGAGGGAGAAGCAGGCTCCCTGCCAAGCAAGGAGCCCGATGTGGGACTCCATCCCAGGACGCTGAGTTCATGACCCCAGCCAAAGGCAGCTGCTTAACCAACTGAGCCACCCAGGCATCCCATAATACTGTTTTATTTTTGGCTTCCATTTTCACTGCAGATCCTATCAGATGATACTTTTACATACCAATAAAGCCTCTTATAATTTAAATGGATAGCTAGTAGGCCTTATTCATCCCCTATTTTTAATCTCTCTTTTTCTTCAGTATAATTCAGTAATAAAGGCTGTATGCCTTTGGTTAGGTATGTATTTAGGCAAAATTACTTGAGGTAAAATATCTTGGTTAATAGGCCTGCATGTTTTTATGGCTGTAATTCAGGTTTTTTTCCTCTTCTTTTTTTTTTTTTTTTTAAACATATAGTGTATTATTTGCCCCAGGGGTACAGACCTGTGAATCATCAGGCTTATACATTTCATAGCACATACCCTCCCTAATTGTGATTCAATTTTTAATATATCAGGTCTCCTTCGTTGCTTGAGTGTTACCATTATACTATACATTTGTGTAGAAAGTTTCAGAAACAGAACGAATCTACTCAACTTCACTTTTATTTATTTAAAAAAAAATTTTTTTTTAAAGATTTTATTTATTTATTTGACAGAGATCACAGGTAGGCAGAGAGGCAGGCAGAGAAGCAGGCTTCCTGCCAAGCAGAGAGCCCGATGCGGGGCTCGATCCCAGGACCCTGGGATCACGACCCAAGGTGATGGCAGAGGCTTTAACCCACTGAGCCACCCAGGTACCCCCTAAACTTCGCTTTTGAAAGGAATAAATTCGATACATAGTTTGTCACTTATTCTTAAAAGTAGTGTGTATACAAATTTTTCAGTAGTTTTTTCTGGTGTGAGACTGCTTGGTAAAAGAGTTTACTAAAATAGAGTGGTTTGGAATACCTGAAAACAGGATTATGTGAAGAATACCAGTTCATGTTCAGATGAATTGAAGTAGCAAAATATATTTTCCAACCTTTTTAAGGATTCTTATTTAAAATGGTCTGTTCTTTTAAAGAACGTTAAGCAAAATCTGTTTTTTAAAATGTTGTTTTCATAAAAACACTAATCTCACATTGTGTTTTTAATTTTCATGCTCAGAATATTCATTCTTGTTTATGGTATTCATATGTTGACAATGTTGTTTTGATTTTTGTCTGATTTTTAGATATCATAAAATAAAATTTTAAAATACATTTAAGTGTACAAGTGAGATATTGAAGAGAAATACTGAAAGGCTTTTATGTAGCTGCAGTAGCTTTTTTTTTTTTTTTAACTATTGCAATCTAATTTAATCACATACTAATACCTTCTGAAGTCAGCATGACTTACCGTACATACTAAGATTGCTATCGAGATAAGCACCGGGTGATGTATGGAATTGTTGAATCACTATATTGTACACCTGGAACTTGATATAACTCTGTATGTTAACTAACTGGAATTAAAATAAAAACTTTAAAAAGAAAGAAAAGAAATGTTGATTTAAAAAATAGAACGAAGGATGCCTGAGTGGCTCTGTCCGTCAAGATGCCTTTGGCTCAGGTCATGACCTCAGAGTCCTGGGATCAAGTCCCTCATTGGTCTTCTTGCTTGGCAGGGGGCCTGCTTCTTCCTCTGCCTGCCATTCCCCCTGCTTGTGTTCTTTCTCTCTCATGTGCTCTCTCTCTGACATAAATAAAAATCTTTAAAAAAAATTTTTTTAAGGCATGCTGTATATCCACTGTATATATATTTCTTGGCTTAATTATTTTGCAAATGCTCATAGCATCCCTATTTAAAAATAAAATGTTGGTATAATCTCATTTTTTTGTTTTTTTAATCTCATGTTTTTATAGAACTTTATATTACTTGCATTATTTCATCTGTTCCTTAGAATATAACTGCATTTAATTAGTGTCACCATCCCATTTTATAAAAGAGGAAACTGAGATTCACAAAAGTTGAGGAACTTACCAAAAATTGGATGGAAGTGGCAGAATCAAGTCTAGAACCTTTTTCATTGAAAACACAAGCGGTCTGTTTTCTGTAATCTTTATTTTTAAAAAAATCTGAATCTTAAATTCTAGATTCCAAATTGGTTAATTTCATTTTGTGATTTTTGAATTTTGTTTTATTTTACCTCCATTTTCACTGTTAAAAATTCATCTGAATTTTTAGGATGATTTTTTAAAGATGTATCAGGTTGGTATACAAGTAGTGAGGTGAAAGAAATATTTGTAACTTAAAGAGTCAGTAATTTATTGCAAAATTAGTGTCATGATTTCTGCAGTGGCTGAGTGAAGATCTCAGCATATCTCCTCCTGAAAAGCAACTAGACAAAATATAACACTGTATAAAATTGTCAGCCAACTATTTTAGGACTCTGGAAACTGAGCAAAGGTATTTAACAAGTTGGGAGGCATTTATTCAAGAAAAACTACTATACCTTGGTAAGAAAAATGGGAATCCATAGTAATTTTACCTAGGGCTGGTCCCATTCCCTCCTTCATGATAGTTTTACCAAGACATAGGTGACAGGGCTGACTTGATTTGGATTAGAGCAGAGATGAATGCCCGCCTAAGAGAATTGTAGCAAATAAACAAACAACAACAAAAAAAAAACCAGTGATCATGGTGGCAAATAGTCAAGGAACATCAGTAGCTTGGGTTTGAGATACTAGTTAAGGAAAGCAACAAACTGAGAGCCCAGTCAGAATTTTAACAAAGAGATCCAGAGAACAAGACAAACAGAGTGTGTATTGATAAACAATAAACTTCCCCATGTCCCAGATGATCTGCAGGGCTGCTCATACATCCAAGGCTGTATGCAAGCTCAGCAGAAACCAAGGAGGGTTTTAGCTATCTATTAATACCTGATGGAATGTAGGGCCTAGCTCATGCAGAAAATAAAAACCAAGAAAGGTTTATAACCTGCCTGAACTTTGCATCATTTCCCAAACGGAACTGATACATCAAGAAAAAGGTGCAAATGTCACTGGCTCAAGATGTTTCAGCATAGCACCTCACCAGTTATTGGCCGACCAGTAAATTCTGCTCTCCCCAAGGAAACCAAACTTTAAGAAATAATAATGAAGAAAACGGAACAACCTCACACTGCAGGGAAAGCAGACTCTATAGAGTTAGTCCAGGATGTCACAAGGCAAACACACAGGCAGGGTCAGAATCCAGAGTTGGTGAAATATATTATCAAATATGTCCAATTCTCAGGAATGGGAGATGATGAAACATGCAACAAAATAGGAAAAATGTGACCCGCGGTGGTGGTGGTGGGGATACTAGTTAATAGAGGTAGCCCCAGATGGTTGACTTAGGACACAGAAAGGACACAAAAGACTTCGAAGCAGTATTATAAATGTTTTCACTGCTAAAGGAAGCTTTGTTTAAAGAATTAAAGGAAGTTATAATCACAATAACTAACCAAATATAAAATATCAATAGAGACAGAAATTTTTAAAGTGAACTAAATGGAAATTCTGGAGTTGAAAATTAGAGTAAACGAAAATTCACCACAGTGACTCAGCAACAGATTGGAGCCACAGAGAAATAACCAGCAAAATAGAATAGAGTTAAATAGACTTTTCCAATATGAAGAACAGAGAAAATAAATAAATGTGAACGGAACCCGAGATATGTGGAAGTCCCAAAAGGAGGAGAGGAAGGTGCAGAAAAACTTGATAACATGATGGCCAAACCTCCTAAAATTGCTTTAAGTTGTTAATCCAAAAAGCTCAATGAACTGCAGAGAGGTTAAAAACAGAGATCTACATCTAAACATACCACAAACTGTTCAAAGCTGCAAAGAGAAGATCCTAAAAGTTGGAAGAGGAAAATGACTCCTTCTTGTAGAAGGCAACCCCAGTAAGATTAATGGCTGACCATTTTTTTATAGAAATGATGGAGATCAGTAGGCAGTGGTATGACATTCAGAGTGCTGAAGGGGAAAAAACTGTCAACCTAAAATTCTTTATTCAGCAGACCTATCCTTCAGAAATTAAGGTAATTTGAAAACATTCTCATATAAACACTGTTGTTAGTAAACACTTAAATACTGAAGTATTGAAATACTGAAGGAACTTCTTCATGCGAAAACAAAGTGACCCCAGACAATTTGAATTACACAAAGAAATACAAAGCACCAGTAAGCATAATTACATACTTAAAAATTAGACAGTATAAATACATTTTTCTGTTTTATCCTTTTAATGATTTAAAATGAAAAATCGTGGGGCGTCTCAGTGGCTTAGTGGGTTGGGCCTCTGCCTTCGGCGCAGGTCATAATCTCAGGATCCTGGGATTGAGCCCCACATCAGGCGCTCTGCTCAGCAGGGAGCCTGCTCCCCCCCTTCTCTGCCTGCCTCTCTGCCTACTTGTGATCTCTTTCTCTGTCTAACAAATAAATAAAATCTTTTAAAAAATAAAATACAAAATTGTAAGATAATAATTTGAAAGCTACACTGTTCTTACAGCATAAAAAATGTCATATGCATGACAATACAACTGAAAGAATAGGAAGTAGAGCTGTATTTGAGCAGCTTCTATAATTTACTGGCATAAATTAGTATTAATCTGAAGTAGCATGTGTTAAGGTTTATTTTATACTTCTAGAGTAATCAGTAAGAAAATAATCCCAAATACAGTTTCTTTAAAAAAAAAAATTAAAATGATACAGTAGAAAACAACTACTTAACACAAAAGAAGGAAAGTAAAAGAGGAATAGAAAAACAAATAAATACACTTGAGATGAATAGGAAACAAGTAACAAAAGGGTAGGCACAAATCTATATCAATAATTACCTTAAAATAAATAGATTAAACAGTTATCAAAGCTAAAGATAGACTGATATTTTTAATCCAGATACTTGAGGGGTACCTGGGTGGCTCAGTGGGTTAAAGCCTCTGCCTTTGGCTCAGGTCATGATCTCAGGGTCCCGGGATTGAGCCCCGCATCCGGCTCTCTGCTCAACAGGGAGCCTGCTTCCCTCTCTCTCTGCCTGATTCTGCCTTCTTGTGATCTCTGTCAAATAAATAAATTTTTTAAAAAATCTTAAAACCAAATACTTGAGATTCAAAGACACAAATAGATCAAAAGTAAAATGATGGAATAGATACAAGGCACATAGTAACAATAAGAGACCTGGAGTGGATATGCCGACATTAGGGAAAAAATGGCTTTTAGGCAAAGAATTATTATTACAGGCAGACATTTTATAATGATAGAAGTTTTAATTCATCAGGAAGATAGAAAAATTGTAAATACATGTGTCTACAGCAGCAGAACACCCCCAGCAACAACGGAGTACGTATTCAAGTACACATGGAATATTGTGTAGGTGTTAAGCCATGGATTATTATACTATTGCCCACTGACCAACTTTGGTTTGTTTCCTGATTTGATGCAGCCTGCAAGCTAGAAATGTTTTTTTCCCCCTGTTGTTACACACTGAGAATCACAACGCTCGGCTGACAGAAGTTAAAATCTAAAGACAGGTCAACTGAAGCTATTGAGACTGAGGAATAGAAAGAAGAAAGAACGAAGGGAAATGAACAGAGCTTCCTGGATTTGTGAAATAGCAGCAGCCTTACCAGCATACACATGATAGGAATCCCAGAAGGAGAGGAGGGAAAGGGACAGAATATTTGAAGAAATAATGGTGCCAGACTCCTCAAATTTGACAAAAGATGTGAACCTAAACATTTAGAAAGCTCCCTGAACTTCAAGAAGGATAAAACTAAGTGATTCACACCAAGACACATTATAATCATGGTCAGAAGCCTGGGGACAGAAAATTTTAAAGAGCAGCAAGAGAAAAGCTACACATGCAATAGATCCTCAATAAGATTAACAGCAGGTTTCTCATCAGAAATCTTGGAATCCAGAAGTGAGCGGAATGGTACTTTTATTCTATATCCGGGGAAAAGATTTTTTCAAGAGTGATTTGGATTTTAAGTTAAATTCTTATATGTGACACTAACAGCATAAGCAACCAAAGAAAAAAAGATAAATTTGTCTTCATTAAAGCTTCATTAAAGTTTTATCAAAACACATTGTCAGGAAAGTGAAAAGATAACTTGCAAAATGGGAGATAGTATTTGTAAATCATAGATCTGCCAGAGGTCAAGTAACTAGAATATATCCAGAACTCCTACAGCTCACCAACAAAAAGAAAACTCAACTAAAAATTGGGCAAGGGACTTGAATACACACTTGTGTAGATACGACAGACAGCTGGTCATTAGACACATAAAAAGATGCTCAAAATCATTAGTCATTAAGGAAATGCAACTCAAAACCACAATGTTTCTACTTTGCATTTACTAAGATGTTTATAATTTTTAAAACGGAAAATAAAATTTGTGAGGATGTGGAGAAATCAGGGCCCTGATACATCACTGTTAGAAATGTAAAATGGGGGGGTGGCGCCTGGGTGGCTCAGGGAGTTGAGCCTCTGCCTTCGGCTCAGGTCGTAGTTTCAGGGTCCTGGGATCGAGCCCTGCATCAGGCTCTCTGCTCACAGGGAGCCTGCCTTCCCCTCCCCCTCTGCCTACCTCTCTGCCTACTTGTGATCTCTGTCTATCATATAAATAAATAAAAAATCTTAAAAAAAAAAAAAAAGAAATGTAAAATGGTGTAACTGCTCTGCAAAAAATATGGTAGTTCCTCAACAGGATCACCATGTAACTTGGCAATTCCACTTCTAGGTATATACCTCAAACATCGAAAACAGGAACTCAAATGCTTGTACACAGATGTTCATAGCAACACTATACACATTAGCCAGTAAGTAGAAACAGTCCACATAGCTATCAGTGGATGAATGGATAAACAAAATGTCGTATATCCATACTATGGAATATTATTCAGCCTTACAAAGGAATGGTACATGTAGTCATGCATGCAGCAACATGGATGAACCTCACAAGTGAAAGAGGCCAAATACAAAAGGTCACACATTGAAGGATTCCATTTATGTGAAATATCCAGAATAGGTAAATGAATAGATGTAGGAAAGTGATTCTCAAAGGCCAGGGAAAGGTAGTAATAGGAAATAACTGCCTAATGTGTAACTGCTCAATTGGGATGTATGAGAATGTTTTGGAGAAATACACATAACATGGACGTGACTATTTTCAAGCAAACAATTCAGTGGCATTGGTTCATTCAAAATATACAACCACCACTTTATGTTATGAATTTCTCCTCTGTAAAAACTTTTAAAAATCACAATGTGATGCAACTTCATACCCACTTGAATATTTATGATAGAAAAGATAGATGGTAAAACACGTTGCCAAGAATGTGAAAAAACTAGAACTATTATACATTACTGATAGAAATGTTAAATGGTATGGCCACTTTGGACAATAGCTTATCAATTTCAATTTATCAGATGTTAGATGGATAAACAAAATGTGGTGTATACATACCTGTGGGATGCATTATAAATAGTATTTGGGGGGGCTCAGTCAGTGAAGCAGCCAGGCAACTCTTGATTTTGGCTCCAGTCATGATCTCACAGTCCTAGGATTGAGCCCTGTGTCAGGCTGTGTGCTCAGTGGGGAATCTGCTTGAGATTCTCTCTCTACCTCTCCTTCTGCCCCTCCCCCCACTCGTGCTCGCTCGCTCGCTCTCTGTGAATAAATCTTTTTAAAAAATAGTGTTTGGAATGGAATAACAAAACACAAAGTAATGATATCTGCTAAAATGTAGATGAACCTCAAAAACTTGGTAAGTCAAAGAGGCCAGATATAAAAGACCATGTGTTCTATTACTCCATTTATATGAATTGTTCAGAAAAGGGAAATTTGTAAGAGACAGAAAATAGACTAATGGTTTCCTGGGCTGAGAGTGTAACATGAATTGACTAAAGTGGACACAGGATAGCTTTGGGGGGTAATGGAAATGTTCTAGAATTGGATTGTTGGATTATGGTGATAGTTGTCTATAAATTTACCACAGTCATTGAGTTATACTCTTAATTCAGGTAAATTTTATGTTATGTAAATTATTCCTCCATAAATCTATTTTTAAAAACATTGGGGTGTGGAGCTTGATAGTGTTGTTATGACTCCTGAAATGGACTTACCAGTGTTTCACCAATTGAAACTATGGCAGTCTATGTAGTATATCCGTGTCATGTTTTTACTTTGTAAAAATTTCTAATAATTTCTGGATGCGTGTGTGGTCATCTGTTTCATATGCCATTTAATGTACTGAATTTCTTTTGTATGTACAGAGGGTGGTTAGAACGAGAGAGCAGGTATGGTCTGCAACCAGGACACAACTGGTTTATCATCTCCATGCAGTGGTGGCAGCAGTGGAAAGAATATGTGAAATATGTGAGTATGATTCCCCTTTATCTACATATTACATAGAATTTTCAGTTCCATCAGACTTTGTGTGACTGTTGGCCAGTAATAAAATGCTTCGGTGTAGATAAGGATTTGAAGGGGAAGGAAACAAATACGGACCAAGCTGTGTTCTTACACTTCCACATAAATTTCCTCCCTTTCAACAGCTCTGCAAGGAAGGTAACAGTGGACATGGGGGTGCATGCATATGACCTTGCGTTTCTCAGTTAATCTTGACAGTATCTCTGGGAGGAAGGTGGTATTAACATATTTTATCTGCGATGAACCTGAGGCTGAGATTAAAGGTAACCTAAATACAGGGTAGAGTTCTGGGATCAAACCTAAGGATTGACTTTTAAGCCAGTGGTGTCTCAACCACATCATTTACATTATCCTTCATTTGTTCACCTTTTTCATCAAAATCTTGAAGACCCTTTGGTAAGAAGTGCTGATTTTCTATTTAAAAAGTTAATTTCAGGACTAACATTAGAACTCAGTTTCTAATTGAGAATCTGCCATTGTTCCAAATAAAGAGTTCAAAGAGAAACTGTCATTAGTGAATAGTCTTATCGTACTTAAAATGGAATAGATTTTTCTTTAGAATTAAAAGACTCAGAGTAGGCGCCTGGGTGGCTCAGTGGGTTAAGCCGCTGCCTTCGGCTCAGGTCATGATCTCAGGGTCCTGGGATCGAGTCCCGCATCGGGCTCTCTGCTCAGCAGGGAGCCTGCTTCCTCCTCTCTCTCTCTCTGCCTGCCTCTCTGCCTACTTGTAATCTCTGTCAAATAAATAAATAAATCTTTAAAAAAAAAAAAAAAAAAAAAAAAAAAAAAGACTCAGAGTAATTCCAGGAATCCAATTTCTCCATACTTGGAGAGCCAGCCATTTGGTATGTAGACTCATTGTTAGTTACCAAATAATCACTAACCTGGTTTTTTGACTTTTATTTTTTTTCTCTATGTCCTTTTCTATCCTTATTTTTTAATCACAATATGGGTAGATTGTTTATATTATCTACTTAATTATTATGCCTGGTTCTTTTTTCTGTTTTGCAGGGTTAACACTTTGTTTTCACATATAAAATACATTAATCAGTGTTGTTGAAGGAGTAGAAAAGTAGGCAAATGACTTCAAACCCTTTAGGTAGATAATGATGGTTATTGTAAATAGAGAATGAAAATGGGGTAAAGCATCACAGTCTATGTTGAAATGTTTTTTGTCCTTTATGTTCTTAGATTGGCCTTGAAATGAATGGTTATTAATGTTTTACTGGCTGCGGACTCAAAGTGATACCTCATTTTGTGTTTTGAAGTATTACTTTTTGTTTCCTGTAGGAACATGGTCTTGTTCGCAGGAGCACATCCCTTATAAACAGAAGTGCACTGATGAAAACACAAACCTGATTTGCCCTCACCTGTGTAACCCTTCTGTGCATTAAAAGAATTAGTGGAGGGTTGCAAGAGAAAGATGTGGAGGGGGAAATTACACTTAAGGGTCGTATTCTATCCCCTACGGCATTCTGTATTACGTTCCAGTATGTGTCTGCCAAATGCAGACTTTTAAAGTTTACTCTAAAATGAAGTTGGTCTGGGGCATCTGGGTAGCTCAGTCAGTTAAGTATCTGACTCTCAAGCCCCTTGTCAGGCTCCCAGCTCAGCAGGGCATCTGCTTCTCCTTCTCCCTCTGTCCTGCTCATGTGCTCTCGCTCTCAAATAAATAAAATCTTTTTAAAAAAATAAATAAATGCAATAAATAAATAAATAAATGAATAAATGAATGAATGAATGAATGAATAAATAAATAGATATCACCTTTTAAAAAGTGACATTCTGGCCCATGTCTGTAAAATGACATTAAAGAACAGTTACCGGGCGCCTGGGTGGCTCAGTGGGTTAAGCCGCTGCCTTCGGCTCAGGTCATGATCTCAGGGTCCTGGGATCGAGTCTCGCATCGGGCTCTCTGCTCAGCAGGGAGCCTGCTTCCTTCTCTCTCTGCCTGCCTCTCAGTGTACTTGTAATTTCTCTCTGTCAAATGAATAAATAAAAAATCTTAAAAAATAAAAAAATTAAAAAATAAAGAACAGTTACCTCCATGACAGGATGTTACAAAGATTAAAGGAGTCGATACATGTTAAACATTTTAGATCAGTGTCTGGCATATAGTAAGTACTCAGTAAGTATTAGCTAATAGTCTGAGAAAACAGTACAGGATAATAGTAGTGAGCTATTATCCTTTTATAGGATAATAGTAGTGACCCATGTGTTAGGGTCCTCCTGGTCCTGCTACTTGTGGTATAACCTTAAACAAGTTACTTACCCTTTCTGTGCCTCCGTTTTCTCATACAAACAACAGGGTTGTTCAATAGGGTTGTTGCAGAGAATTAAATGAATTAACATAGATGAAGCACTCAGCCCCATGCCTGGCAGGTAGGACCCAATGTAAAGTTAGAGGAAATAATGGTAGTAATACTAGCAGTGATTTCAGCAGCAGTGGCAGTAGTAATTAGTGATTTATATTTGCCTTTCCAGTATATATGGCAATTTTGGCAAGTGCTTTGTTTAAGAAAAATAATCGATATTTCCAGTGTGTTGGATAATTTCCTCTGGGCTTAGTCTGCCCACCTAATAAGAAATCCGTTAGCTTTATTTAATGTCTCTTCATAAAATGGTGTATTTGCTGATGTGAATTACTAATTGTCTAGAGGGCAGACTGTATCTTTCAGACAGCAACATGTCTAAATAGAAAGAGACTAAGGGAGCAGGAAAAATAAGCAGTCCTTTCTCAGAAGTTGCCTTGCCTCAGATATGAATGATTGACTTGAGTTTGAATTTTGGATCTGCTCATAGGATCTGTTCTTCTTTATGGAGCCAAAGTTTTTTTTTTTCTACTGTGTGAAATCTCCTTTTGTACAAATGTAAACTGGGAGAAATGGTGAAATCTTTTCTGTCATCATTGTAGTATATATTCTTGTCTTTCCCTCCTGTTTGAGAGCTGAGAGAGCAGCTCTTACTACTCATGTACAGATTTTACTATTCATTATGTATTATTGGTTGGTATGTGACTTTGGAGTTAGAAAGCACTTTAAGCACTTCTCTTTTCTAAACTTGCAAAGCTTCTGAGGGCCCTTTAGGTTTTATAATTGCACAGAGTTGTATTGGGCAAATATTTTATTCCTGATCTAGATTTTCTAGAGTTTCAGGTCTCTTGACTCCTATCTTAGTACTTTTTCCATTACTCATACTACCTTCCATTTTTCAAAAACCAGCATTGCAGACTAATGAAATATAATATTGACATAACTAGTAGTTAGATTCATGAATAGTTATAGTATACATATATGTAGAAGAAAGTAGCATCATCATTGATAGAGAAGAAAGTGAATCCTGACCCTTATTTTGGAATACCATTAAATTCTGACACAACTCAAAAGAAATCATGACATGCTTAAAGTAGAATTATCTTCTCTTAAAGTGCCACATATCCCTTTTGGGAGTCAGTGACTCAGAGCTCAGAGGAGGATGAAGTTTTTCACCATTGGTGAATCTTTATCTACCTAGAGACCTGTCTTCTGAAAACACAGGGTAGTTGCTAAGAGTTCCAGAGCCAGAAGTCAGTAAAAACAAAACAAGATCCTTTGACATTTAAGGGGAAAAATTTTCCCAGAGCAACTGGAAATAACACTCAGAGTCAGTGACTATGTATATGACCTTTATTGATTTGTTTAAGATGTAGAAGGAAAGTAGTCATAAGATGAGTCAACTGAAAATGTTGATAATTTCACTGAAAGACAAGGGTGGAAGCAATGACCTAAAAAATGGGACAGAGAAAGGGGAAGAAGAAAGAACCTGAGTAATGGTGGCAGTTTCAGACACTGCCCAACACTGAGAGCAGTAGATTCCTGGAATAGAAAAACAAGCCAGTCAATGAGAAGATAGACCACTCTAGTTGGAACATTGGAAAATAAGTGAAGAAAAGCCTTTATTCTCTATCTAAAAAGGTTATCATTCACTGCACCATGTTAAAAGCATATGGTATAGTGTGAAGTCACTGGTGACAAAGACTGCAGTCTCTGATAAGCTATTACAATTATTCTATTGCTGAATTATTGTAAAACTTAACAGATTTAATGCCTGGTAATATTTTTACCACCCCATTTTCTTACCAATAATATCTATAGATTTCATCCTAAGGACTAAACTGTTCAGAATAAGAAATAAGAATAGTTTCATGTAGGGGTACCTGGGTGGCTCAGTGGGTCAAGCCTCTGCCTTCGGCTCTGGTCATGATCTCAGGGTCCTGGGATTGGAGCCCTGCATCTGGCTCTCTGTTTAGCAGGGAGCCTACTTCCCCCTCTCTCTCTGCCTGCCTCTCTGCCTACTTGTGACCACTCTGTCAAATAAATAAATAAAATCTTAAAAAAAAAAAAAAAAGAATAGTTTCATGTAAGTTTTCTTTAGAAATATAAGCTATATATAAGATTTCCAAACCCTGGGGGCCTGGGTGGCTCAGTCTTAGGTTAAGTGTCTGCCCTCAGCTCAGGTCATAATCCAGGGTCCTGGGATCGAGCGGGTTGGACTCCCTGCTCAGCTGGAGTCTGCTTCTCCGTCTCCCTCTGCTCCTTTCCTTCTCCCCTGCTTGTGCAGCTCTCTCTTTCTCTCTCTCTCAAATAAATTAATCTTTTTTAAAGATTTAAAATACAATACCAAATGTTTCTCTTTGAAATTCTGCTAAATATCAAACTCAGAGGAAAGCTTAAAGGAATTTTTTTTCTCAGATATAATTAAAGGAGAGCCAGTCTTCCTCAAAGTATATTACTACTTTTTAAAATTTTTATTTATTTTTATTTTTTTAAAAGATTTTATATTTATATGACAGAGAGAGATCACAAGTAGGCAGAGAAGCAGGCAGAGAGAGAGGGGGAAGCAGGCTCCCCGCAGAGCAGAGAGCCTGATGCAGGGCTCGATCCCAGGACCCTGAGATCATGACCTGAGCCGAAGGCAGAGGCTCAACCCACCGAGCCATCCAGGCGCCCCAATTACTACATATTTTCAAAAAGTGAGTTATAGTGCATAAACAAACTTAAAATAAATGGAATAGAGAAATGAGTATAAATTTTAAAAAGAGTTGCCTATCAAGTCCACATGATAGTTACATGGACATCATTTAAGTTCAGAAACACTTGTGGCAAAAATAAAAGATTTTTCTGGAGGATAATGAAGTAACCTGAGAGAAGACTTAAATTTTTTAAGTTGTTCTTTCAAAATGACTATCTTACTAGTTTTACTCCATCTTTATAGGAAAGAAGCAAATGACCCAAAAGTTCATTAAAAATCTGAATCTTTCTAAAAAGCAAGTTCCAGAGGAAGTAGTACACTTAGTAAGAAATCAGTTACTCCTCTACTCTCAGCATTGGGAACACATTTATAAAAACAAAAGTATGAGCCTATAATCCTCACTGGGGCAGTGGTTATCAGTTTTGACTACATAGTAGGATCACATAAAGGCCTTTACAAAAAGAGAAATAAAATGCCTCTGTTCCTCTCCAGACCAAATAAATCAGAAAGTATAACGGGGGTGGCAACATTTAATTAATATAAATAAGTCATCTTATTTACGAAAAATTTTGAAACTTAAATCCATTTCCGTTGGTATGGACTCAACATCAGAAAAGCTGTGAGAAGATCAATATTGTGTTTGAGAAGATGAATATTATCTTTAAGAAATTGCCATGAAATCCACACACAAAAGGCCAAACATAGGATTAATAATATAAACTACTCAAACCTAGTTTACGTTTCTAATTCTTTGGCCATAGGTCATTTTTGTTTTGTTGTACATACAATTTGACTTCTTTGGTGGATAGTCTAATTTAAAATACTGATGGTGGGAGGCGCCTCGTTGGCTCTTTCGGTAGAACATGTGATTCTTGACAGGTTATGAGTTCAGGCCGCATGTTGGGCATAGAGCTTACTTATTACAATTATTCTATTGCTGAATTATTGTAAAACTTAACAGATTTAATGCCTGGTAATATTTTTACCACCCCATTTTCTTACCAATAATATCTATAGATTTCATCCTAAGGACTAAACTGTTCAGAATAAGAAATAAGAATAGTTTCATGTAGGGAAATAAAATATGAAATAAAATCCCAATGGCCCCAAATCCATATTTAACGTAGATTCCCAGTTTTTAGTCATTTGTGTACTATGGCCATCATATTTTGCCATATAGTTATATGCTTAATGTGTTTATTTAAATAACTTTATCATTTTTATGTAAATAAATGTCTTTTTTAAAGTGAACTCTTGATACCAGCATCTTAAATAGAAAATCAGTGTCACACTCCAGAAATAGAAGGTCAAAATAAAAATAAATTCAGTGAAAATAAGATATAATATCAAATTCCAGCTAAACAGTGTTGTATTAAGGTCTGTTCTCTGTTAAAAAGAGAAATTATCAGGTGTTACATTAGCAGATCAAGTATTAGATTAGCACATTAGGAAAAAAAAGATTAGCACATCAGTACCAAACGGGGACCGTTTCCTTGAAGTAATTAGAGGATTGAGAGAGAATTGAATAGGGAATAACTTTTTCACTGCAAACTAGTTATTAATACCCAAAATAATCTGGTACCTTTCCTACACTTTAGGAAACGTATTAATTGACAGAAGATGCCAACATTAGGATCTGTAGTAAAGAATCTACATGCTTTTGAATTGTTTGCAGTTTTAACAATTGCTATTTTAAAAAACTTAATCCCAAAAGTGAATTGGTTTGTAGAAAGGAACCTAGGTTTTATTCTCATTCTTCTTGCCACTCTTTCAGTTAAAGGCATTGAATTTTTTTCAGAGCTGGCTTCTGAAGGATCTATGAATTGATAGTATTCACCTGGCTTATAGATGATACAGGAGAAAGCATCTAATAAAATGTTGATCCAGTGTCTCTCTGGGCTAAAATTAGGGATGTTCTAATTGCATTAAAAGAAACTAAAGGTCCCACTGTGCTATTGCTATGGTGTTACTTGGAGCTTGTCTTTTAAATTGGATATTTTTCTTGGGTTGGGTCATTTGTTTTATAAGCAGTACCTCCAGCAATCAGTTTTTTCCATAAAATGCATGTCAGTGTTTGTTGAATGCCACTTGAGTTCTTCTACCCATGCTATTGCCTTTTGGACCTTGTTTCACTGGTAAATCCCTTTAGTCTCTTTACCCTCTCAGTTGCAAATGTCCTGATCTTCTAAAGACATTCATAGATATACATTCTCAGAGTCTTATCTTTATGTTTTCTGTCACTAAACTTAGTAGAAAATAATTCTGTGCTAGTCATCTCAGCTTCTGGTACTAAACAATCTCTTGATTTTTCTTTCATCATTCAGTCTCTAGATTCTTTTTTTTTTTTTTTTTTTAATTATTTGACAGACCGAGATCACAAGCAGGCAGAGAGAGAAAGGAGGAAGCAGGCTCCCCGCGGAGCAGAGATTCCCAGGACTCTGGGATCATGACCTGAGCTGAAGGCAGAGGCGTTAACCCACTGAGCCACCCAGGCGCCCCCCAGTCTCTAGATTCTTACATTACAGATTTTATAAATATTATTCTCCCCTTATTTTACATACACCATGTTCTTAGGCTTCAGGAAGGCTCTTGACCTTCAGATTTTTATATTCTACCTCTTTTTCTGTCCTGAGCACAAGACTCAAGTGTCCCAGGTAACTCAAAAAGAATATCCCAAAATAAGCTCATTTCCCCAGATGATCCCATTAACTCATAAACTTTATCTTATAAAGGTGTCAACTCCCGTCTAGTCTTCTATGCCAGTACCTCAGGTTCTACCTTGGAATTATCTTTGCCTCTTTTTTATACACAATTAGTTGTCAAATTTTTTCACCTCTTACATATTCTTAGTCCATGTTCTTCTCTCCATCTCCTTACTTCTGGATCTATCTTTATGGTTTATTACCTTACAATCTCTTGCCTTGAATTATTATAGGAGCCTTATTTATTTATTTTTTTTTAAGATTTACTTATATTTATTTGAGAGAGAGAGAGAGAGAGACCGTGCAGGAAGGGGAGAGGGGTAGAGAGAATCTCAAGTAGACTCCCCATTGAAGAAGGAGCTCATCATAGCGCCTGATCATGACCTGAGCTGACATCAAGAGCTGTGACTGAGCCACCCAGGTGCCCCAGTATAGGAGGCCTCTAGCATGTGTCTCAGGTTTCCATTTCTGCCTCTGGTCCTTTCTGTAGAGTACTTATTAAAGCAAAAAATGGATTATACTGCTCCATTTGAAAGCCTTTCACAGAAAAATCCTGTGGATATAATGTTGAGTGAAAGAAAAAGAAAACTCTATGCTGTGTTTAAAATGTAATACCAGTTTTATAGCAACTAGAATGATGGTTCATATTTACTAAACACTAGGCACTTTACATGTGTCGCTTAAGTAATCTTTACAGTAACTCTGAGATAGATACTAACATTACCCTGATTTTTACCCATGAAGAATCCAAGGCTTAGAAATTTACTTATTGTGGGGGTACCTGGGTGGGTCAGGAGTCATTGAAGTATCTGACTCTTGATCTGGGCTCAGGTCTTGATCTGAGGGTCGTGTGTTCAAGCCCTGTGTTTGACTCCATGCTGGGAGTGGAGCCTACTTTAAAAAAAGTTATCCTGAAAGGTCACATAGCTGGTAAATCAGAGCACTGCCCTTAGTTCTAACTATATATTCCACACTATTTATTTTTTTACATGTGTGTGTGTGTTTTCAGTCATGAAAAAATAAAGGAAACACACCACAGTACCAACTGTAGTTAATGCTAAATGCTGGGATCATTTAGCATATTTATGATATTCTTCTGTAGTTCTTGCAGTGACAGTGTAATCTGTAATAATAAAAAGAATAAATGTTATTTAATTTTTTAAACATTAAAAGAAACCTTCCATAATTTTCAGTTTTCAACAGAATAAAGGCCTAAATTAGTTTGTGTCAGGGGCACCTGGCCGACTGGCTGGCTGGCTCAGTGGGTAGAGCATGCAATGCCCCCTACTTTTTTTTTTTTTTTTTAAAAAAAGGCTGACCCCCTTGGGGTGCCTGGGTGGCTCAGTGGGTTAAAACCTCTGCCTTTGGCTCAGGTCATGATCTCAGGGTGCTGGGATCGAGCCCTGAATCGGCTCTCTGCTCCAAAGGGAGCCTACTTCCCTTCCTCTCTCTCTGCCTGCCTCTCTGCCTACTTGTCATCTCTGTCCGTCAAATAAATAAAATCTTTAAAAAGAAAAGCTGACCCTCCCATGAGTAAGAAGGACCTTCTTTTCCCCACCCTACCCCAAATATTTTCTGTTTATTTGACAGAGAGAGACAGCGAGAAAGGGAACACAAGCAGGGGGAGTGGAAGAGGGAGACGCTGGCTTCCTACCAAGTAGGAAGCCATATGCTGGGCTGGATCCCAGGACCCTGGAGTCATGACCTGAGCTGAAGGCAGACGCTAAACAACTGAGCCTCCCAGGTGCCCCAGAGCGTGCAATTCTTGATCTCAGGGTCACGCTTTTAAGGTCCACATTGAGCATAGTACTTACTTTAGAAGATAATAAATAAACAGGGGCACCTGGGTGACTCAGTAAGTTGACTGTCTTGTCTTCAGCTCAGGTCATGATCCCAGGGTCCTGGAATTGAGCCCAGCGTGGGGCTCCCGTGGGGCTCCCTGCTCAGCGGGGAGCCTGCTTCTCTCTCTCCCTTTGCCTTCCATTTTGCCTACTTGTGCTCTCTGTCTGTCAAATAAATAAATAAAATCTTTAAAAAAGATATTTAAATAAAATAAACACACATACGTACATACATCACTCACTCCCTTTGTGTCACAGAGTCCTTTGTGGTATGTGTCCCCAGTCTGCTTTATCAATTTTATTTACACACACACATCCCCTTTGAAAAAACTGAAATTTAGTTACAGATTAAAATGTTCTTAATTGGCAGTAGCTAACTACAGGAGGATTAAAAGCAATAGATAATTTAGAGATTCATTTTTGAAACCTGCTTAGTGCTTGGATTATTAAATTGTACCTTTTAATTTCTGACCTCATGATTTTTTAGGATGCCAGCCCTGTTGTAATTGAGCCATCATCTGTTCTGAATGGAGGGAAATATTCATTTGGAACAGCAGTACATTGTATAGAGCAGAGTGAAGATAGAATCGGAGGAGGCAGCCTCAGCTATGTGAATACCACAGAAGAGAAGTTTTCAGACAACATTTCTTCTGCATCTGAAGCCTCAGAAACTGCTGGCAGTGGTAAGATGGCTTGCTTCCCATAAAGTTTATTCAAGGTCACATCTTAAAAGAGTATACTTTGTCAGAGAATGTGCTTCGTAGGATATAACCAGACGTCTGTTCACAGAAATAAGTTTTGAATGAAATGGTCAGTTATAAAATTCTTGAATATATTAGTAACTTTACAAAGAGAAACTCTTCTGTATTCTATTTCATGAATCTCTCAATTTGAAAATATGTTCGCTGTTTGGGTACCTGACTGATTCTGTCAGTAGAGCATGCAACTCTTGATCTTAGGGTTGTGGTTCAAGGCCCAGGTTGGGCATGAGCCTACTTAAATAAGTTCATTTGTTTAAATATATATACATACACATATATATATATATATGTGTGTGTGTGTGTGTATATATAGTTTCACTATTTTCATTGATTAAAGCTACTTCTCTCCATATCACTATTTAATTATTTTGTCAATCATTTGGAAGGACAGTTTTTGAGAAAATCTGAAATTCCATCTCCAAGACTCTCTGCCTTCACTGGGTTAAGTGCACCCTCATATTAGATTCTGCAGACATTTCAGGCTGGAATTAGGGGATTATTTTGTGAAACTATTGAGAAAAAGTCAAAATGTATCCCATAATCCTTTGCAGTCCTTTAGTCATACCTAAAACTCAGTGTTTCTACACATTTGGGGAACATGCTTTGATGTTTTTGTGGCATAGCTGAGTTGAGCTGATCCCTCTGCTGAAAACAGTGGCAGTACTCTCAAGTTTACTCTTACTTCATCTCTGAGATCCAGCAAATCGGACAGAGCTAGCCTCTTCTCTACAAAGTTCTTTGTAAAATCTACTTCTCCTTCTTCCCCATCTGATTTTTTTTTTTAAGATTTTTAAAAAATTTATGTTTGACAGAGAGATCACAAGTAGGCAGAGCAGCAGGCTTCCTGCTGAACAGAGAGCCTGATATGGGGCTCGATCCCAGGACCCTGAAATCAAGACCTGAGCCGAAGGCAGAGGCTTAACCCTCTGAGCCACCCAGGCACCCCTTCCCCATTTAGCACTCCTAGAAGTTCTGTCTCTGATGAGCTTTAACGCCAAGATTATTTTTTAACACCAAGATTATTTTTAACCCTCTCTAAGGTCCTGCTATCCATAGTCTGAGCAGTGCCCCAAACAAAAGGTTTAAAGTGGCTGATGGCTAGAATGTTTGCCCGATTGATGGCTAGAATGGTTATTAGTCTGTTGTTCAGAGTTGAAATACCTTTTTTTTTTTAAGATTTTATTTATTTATTTGACAGAGATCACAAATAGGCAGAGAAGGGGGATGGGAAGCAGGCTCCCTGCTGAGCAGAGAGCCCAGTGCAGGGCTCAATCTCAGGACCCTGAGAACATGACCTGAGCTGAAGGCAGAGGCTTAACCCACTGAACCATCCAGGTGCCCCCAGAGTTGAAATACCTTAAAATACCATTGAATTTCACAACTCTTAAGTCATTATTAATCATTTTTCTGTGTGCATTTTTCTATTGCAACCTGACATGCCTTCCTTTGAAATAAATTTACTAGGAAAGTTTCCTCCTCCCTGGCACTCTTCTGTTAAGAGTTCTTGTTTTAGCTCCTTCCCTTTGGTTTAGAGACTTCTTATGACCAGTCTCTTAAGAACATTTGGAATATGTTTACAGGTGGAAAAAGAAGAATTAAGGGTGACTCTGTGAGAGCCCAGCTGTTTGGCCATACATCTTCCTTTTCTATTAAAAGGTGTATAATTATTGTGAGTTATTAGATATTTTAGGAGGCTGGCCACATGTTCATTTGGCCACAGTTTGGTCGTGGTTTTTGTTTTTTGTTGTGGTTTTTTAGATTTGTGTTTATTTATTTTAGAGAGAGAGCATGTGAATCAGGGTGAAGGGAGTGGGAGCCAGAGGGGGAGAGAGAATCCCAAGCAGACTCCATGCTGAGTATAGAGCCTCACATGGGCTGGATCTCATGACCGTGAGATCATGACCTGAGCTGAAATCAAGAGTTGGGCACTTACCTGTAACTGTGCCAGTCAGGGGCTTCATTTGGTAATTTGGTAACAGTTTTTAAAGCTTTTTTTCCACCTATAATAACTACAAATAAAGAGATTCCATCCTCTTTTCCCTTACAGGCTTTCTGTATTCTGCCACACCAGGGGCAGATATGTGCTTTGCTCGACAACATAACACTTCTGACAATAACAACCAGTGTTTGCTAGGAGCCAATGGGAATATTTTGTTGCATCTCAATCCTCAGAAACCAGGGGCTATTGATAACCAGCCACTAGTAACTCAAGAACCTGTAAAGGTAGGTGATATGACATCTACTTAAAATAATTCCCTTTCAGGTGGCAAGTAAGTTTCATTCTAGAGGTTTTAACATATAGCAAGACATTTGTACATTCACGGTTCGTTAAATTAACCTGTTGTAGGTGGGTGACTCTGCATAGTATATTTCCATGAGGATATTTTATGATTTAGTAATTGCACAGAAGCAGTGTAGTAATCCTTAGAAATAGTCTTACTTAGGACAGCTACTGGGAAAATGTAGTTTTTATGTGTATGTGGAATTTTTTTTTCCAAAGTAATATTTTCTGTTGTTTGAAAGAAATTTGTGAAAACCAGTCTTATTTCCAAATGCTCCAATGATTTTTTCAAATGATTTGCCTTGATTTCTCTTTCTTAAATAATTTACTTTGGAAGTTAAAAATAAAAATCTCTTTTAGAAAATGATTTTCCAGTAACGTGAAACTGAGTAGTGACATATGTGTTTGTTCTCCTGTATCTAGATTTTGTTAAAACACAAGAGACTGTAATACTAGAAATATTAAAAACCAACATTTGTATTCCATTCTTTCTAAGGCTACATCACTAACACTAGAAGGAGGACGATTAAAACGAACCCCACAGCTGATCCACAGAAGAGATTATGAAATGGTCCCAGAACCTGTGTGGAGAGCACTTTATCACTGGTATGGAGCAAACCTGGCTCTACCTAGACCCGTAAGTATAACCAATGGAGCTTTATATAAGGAACAGTCCTACTTTGGGTCTTCCATTACTTTGCTATATTGAATCCCACTATCCACAAATTAGTACTGTCTTATGATAGCAGAGTGCTCAGTACCTGTAAATTAGTTGAACAAAATTTAGGTTCCTTTATATTTAATCACTTATTCATTCATTTATTCATACATTAACCAAGCACTTTATTAGTATCAACTCTATAGTGATGTGCCTGTGGAAATGGGTGTCTTACCTGGGGTGAAGGAAATAGTCACTAGACTTAAGTCAAGGAATTATTAGGCTAGGCTATTAAATAAGCCATCCATATAAACATAGACTTTAGAATAATATAGGGCTTAGGCTGGAGCAGAAGTCTGAAAGCCAGTGCCAAAAAGTTCAGTGAACATAGGGGAAGTGGTGCAGTGATTACTTCTGAGACTGTTATTTTCATTAACCACACAGGCATCCAGTTAGGGATTGGTTCATCCCATAGTTGTTGGTGGATTTTTGTGTTTCGTCTTCTTGAAAGAAGGACACAAAAATGATCATAACAGGAATGCAAGCAAGTGAATTCTGATTGACACCATTACTAGGATGAGTCATTCAGAGCATAAATAAAATGCTCTAAAGTAATTTAAAAGACTTGAAGAATATAACAACAAAACATTAGAGAGTTAACTATACCATTATACTGTTGGGCTTATACCGTAAGCAACAGGACGCATACCCTGAATACTCTTTGCATTATCAGTGCAGTAAAATGCTTCGTAATAAGGTTCCTTTTGTAGATCAGGAAGCACTCTCCATCATATAATGTCCAAGATAGAATTTTTTTATACCAGAAAAGTTGGCGTAAATGAGATACAGTAACTTAGATCACTTCCAAAGAGAGTAGAAGTCTGCTATAAAGCCTTAGTCTATAATTTTGATGTTGATTGTGACTTATTAATAATTATGTTTATTAAGAATTGTGTTCAAGTCAGAATCAGGAATTTGGGCTTTGAGTTTGTTGGCTCCAAAAGGTTCCTACTTGTATTTGGCATCAGAACTCCTAGATGTATAAATACAAATACATATATAAATATATAAATATAAATATATAGAGATATGTAAACATATATACTTTATTTATTGGGAGGTGGGGTAATCCTTCAAATAGTTGCTTAATTTCTGGGACTTTCCAGCTCTAGCTTAATATTATATATCTGGGAATATATCTGGGAAAACACTGTGATAATCGTTTTTGACATATATATAGTTTGATGTTTTAGAGTCTGCCTAAATTTGGATTACCAGTGTTCCAATCTCTAAATCTTAGTTTCTTCCTCCTCTGTAAAATGGAGCTAACAGTACCTACTGAAAAGGGAGGTAAAAGTATCTACTTGTTTTGATAATTAAATAATACATATGATTAACACAGCATCTGATTTACAGTAAGTGGTCAGTAAATGTTGATCATTGCTAATATCATCATCATCATTAAGAGCATTTTCAGAACCTCACACAAGATCATTTTTTTTTTTTTAAGATTTTATTTATTTATTTGTCAGAGAGAGAGAGAGCGAGCACAGGCAGAGGCAGAGGGAGAAGTAGGCTCCCTATGGAGCAAGGAGCCCGATGTGGGACTCCATCCCAGGATGCTGGGATCATGACCTGAGCCGAAGGCAGCTGCTTAACCAACTGAGCCACCCAGGCGTCCCAAGATCATGTTTTTTTACATTTATGTCAGACAAATATTAAAGTGATTTTACTAGATCAGAGCTGCATTTGCTGGCTTGATAGAATTTTTTCATCTCTAAATATGACACATTTGCCTAATTTCAGGAAAAAATGCTGCAAAAAACATTTAAAATGGTGTTTTTAGGTAGAGAGAATACTAAATATTTTGCCATGGCAAGGTTAAAAATGAATGCTTTTATGATGTGTAAGTCATACTGTTTATATAAAAATATCTTTGGAGTGCCTGGGTAGCTCAGTCGGTTAAGCGTTCGACTCTTGATCTCAGCTCAGGTCTTGATCTCAGGGTTTTTTCCAAACGTGTGTGATCTCTTCAAGGTAAATTCTTGCACGTGGAGTTCCATCTATTGTTTGGCAGTTGCCACTGAAGTTAAGAAGTTCAAAGATAAGAATAATTAAAATGTAAATAAATAAGTGTTTTTGTATGTTTGTGTGTAAGATGTTATTAATTTGTAAATTTTCACAAACTCACTTGTTATCTTGGCAAACAAGATGCATATTATAAAAACTACTTCATTATCAGTTCAGATTCTGCCAAAGGTATGTTCTATGTAGCCTGTCAACTACTAATACTGAATTATTAATGCTTCCTCAGATCATATTAAACTGAAATTATAAGAAATTTTGGTTGGCTTTGTAACTATTAGTACCTGCCCAGAAGTGGACAGACTTCTTCCAGCAGTCTAGAATACCAGGGAGAGCCCTTTCTTGCTTATCATTTAAGTAGGATTTGAAAAAGCTCCCCAAAGGAGCTTTTCAAGTGCCATACTGTAGAATAACAGAACGTGTAGAATACTGTTAAGGAAAAGTCCTAAAGATTTGTAGCATTGTTTTCATTTGGTTCTTTACTGTTCTTTACTCTTGATATTGAAAAATGATCTACTGCAGAAGATACTGGTTACTAGGGCAGAGGGAAATAAAATAAAACCTAGTCACTTGAGACTGTTAAAGATTGTGTAGGATTTTGTGTTTTAAAGTAGGTTAATCCTGCTATCCTTTTGGAATACTAAATTGATAATGTTCTATTCTTAAAACTCTTAGAGCGATATTTTTATAATGAAATGTTTTCCAGTATCTTTGGGCTGGCAAGCGTATTATTTGGAGGGAGTTACTAAAAAATCCAGTTTCAACATGAATCTCAATTTTGTGCATCTGGAGTAATTTTTTTTTTTTTTACTAATTTTTTTTTTAATTTTATTTATTTATTTGACAGAGATCACAAGTAGGTAGAGAGGCAGGCACAGAGAGAGGAGGAAGCAGACTCCCCGCTGAGCAGAGAGCCCGATGTGGGGCTCGATCCCAGGACCCTGGGATCATGACCCGAGCCGAAGGCAGAGGCTTTAACCCACTGAGCAACCCAGGTGCCCGCAGAGTAATTGTTTTAATCATAGACAAAAATACATGGAACAAACCAGTTATAGTAGAACATAGCAAATTTTTATATGAAAACATTTCTATTCTTAAAACTAATATAAGAGGGGCACCTGGGTGGCTCACTGGGTTAAAGCCTCTGCCTTCGGCTCAGGTCATGAGCTCAGGGTCCTGGGATCGAGCCCTACATCGGGCTCTGTGCTCAGCAGGGAGCCTTCTTCCTCTTCTCTCTCTGTCTGCCTCTCTGCCTACTTATGATCTCTGTCTGTCAAATAAATAAAATCTTTAAAAAAAACTAATAAATAAAATTTAGGCAAATTTATAATCTTTTTATATGTGTTAAAGAAACCAGGTATTTTCAAATGATATCCACTGATAAGGTTTTATGAGGGAAGTACACTCATAAATTTCTGAGGATATTGTAAATTGCTACACTTCAGGTGGCAAAATGACTCAGTTAATGATACGGCCTTCCATACTTTTTAACTTCTAGCTCCAGTCCTAAGAATTTGTCACTTAAAAGACCTTTTAGGGGTGCCTGGGTGGCTTAGGTGGTAAGCATCTGCCTTCGGCTCAGGTCATGATCCCAGTGTCCTGGGATTAAGCCCCACATCAGGCTCCTTGCTCCGCCGGAAGCCTGCTTCTCCCTCTTCCACTCCCCCTGCTTGTATTCCCTCTCCTGCTGCATCTCTCCGTCAAATAAATGAAATCTTTAAAAAAAAAAAACACAAAACAAAAAAAGAAGACCATCATTTATGTATGAAGTATGTAAAAGTGAGAAGAATTATAGTGTGAAGGTAATAGAATTATAGATAATATTTAAGATTTTCCCCCTTAATTTCAGTGTTAACTTGCTTTTAAATGAAAGAGGAGAAAATACTCACCAGGAGTTCAAATCTTAGAAGATGAGTTTAGGACCAGGAGCCTGAGAGTATTTAAACCCATGTAATTTAAATCTATGAATCTCTGTAATCTAACAAATACAAATAGTGAACCTATTGAACATTTTAGTTTCAAAATAAATCTCAGAAATTTGATAAAAAATGACATTTTGTTTCTTCTTTTATAGTGATCACATTATATCTTTTATAACAATAGGTGATCAAGAATAGCAAGACAGAAATCCCAGAGCTGGAGTTATTTCCTCGCTATCTTCTCTTCCTAAGACAGCAGCCTGCTACTCGGACACAGCAGTCTAACATCTGGGTGAATATGGGTATGATGAGCCTGAGAATGTTTCCTCAGCATTTACCAAGAGGTAACTTAAGAATGCAGCAAGAATACCATGCATTTCTTTAAAAAAACAAAAACAGAAACAGCCAACTTGCTCAAAGTCTGGTGCCACTGTCCTAACACATACACCCATCTGCTTTCATACAGAATCAGTAAATCATCTGTGGGGCTTAGATCTATGGTCATGCGCAAGACTAGACAGGGTAGTGGCAAAGTCTCAGCATCAAACTGAGAAGAATTTTTTCCTTTTCTGGTTTTTAAACATACAAAGAAAATAAATAGAATAAATTTCACATACATTTTTTTCTTTGAAAAAAGGCATTATAAATTACTTGTTTGCCCTAAGTTAGAATCTGCCAATTGATGACTGGTCTTTCCAACTCCACTCAAATTTCTGAAAAGTAATTCTTTTTACAATATCGTGTTTTTGTTTATTTGTTGGTGTTTTGGGGGGACTCTTTTGGCAAAAGAGTATCTTTCATGGTTGGTTCAAGGAGCCTTTATAAGAGACAGATAATATAAAGTGAAGAATATATTTTTGAAAATCAAAATGGCACATTTGCTTTGAAAAACATCAAGCCTGGCTTATCAAAATGACGTGTAAGTTCCAATTTTAATGTATTACAGGCAAAAATTCCCCTTTGATTTCTCTGTGAGGTTACACTATATTGATGGGCAGAACTTGCTTTATGCTTTTGCTTTGCAAATATTTAACATTGTTCTTCAGCAGAAATAATGAGTTACACATTTACACAAAGTCTGAGGCTTTGTGTAACAATACCAGAATGTTATTAATATAACTTAGGATGTAAGAACTACCTCGGAACCCAAACCAACCCTATATTTGGATATCAAATAGTTTTATGTCTTCCTTAAAGATTATATTCACATAATATATGCAGATTCTTACACATTCTCTTTGGTTAGAATTATAGCAAAGCATTGGCTTCTGCCTAACCAAACTTTGTCTTTGGGGAAATGTCAAAATGAAGAAACAGTGGAAATAGAATCACTATGAAACATTTTCTTGATTTAATTTTCCATTGAATAAAAGTATTCGCCTTGCTTCCATGACACCCATAGCATATATCTTTCTCAATTCTCTTTGAAAGATAACATGAGAGGCAAGATGTGTTGTTGCACTTTTAGTAAGTATTCTTTGTAACTCTTGTGCTGATCCTAGATTTTTGCTGTTTCTGTAAATTCCACTAGATTTGTTGGTGTTACTCAAAAACACAAAATTATGTGTAATAAGTGGCTGCCTGCTTAATGAGCTATGCTATAAAAACTGTCTAGAATTCAAATAAATTTCTTACATGGCTTAAGATAATAGAAATTGACTTGGACACTACACTTGCAAATGCTTCTGAATCCTAGAACTGGGTAGCTCCAAATTTATTCTTAATTTGAAATTTTATTCCTTACTAATTAGTTCTGAAATCAATCATTAATCATTTTGAAGTTTATGAAAATATGCTTTCTTGCTGTAATCTTATAACTAATCCTCTGATGTATAATTGGAAAATTTTGCTCTTTTATTTTCTGTCAGGAATTATCCTTTGCTTGCTGATAGTAAAAAACTTGCTAGACTATGTTTAAAAATTGATCATGGTTGGGTTTCGTTCTGTCATAACATATTTTTCATCTTTCTCATTAGTGTATTAGGGCCATTTACTAGACTCTTTTATTACTTTTGAAGTGATGGATGTACAAACTGTGACACAGTTAACAATGACTTAAATGTAGCCTTGTTGACAGATAAGGCTACAGGGTCTTTGTTTCTTATAGATTTTTCAGCCTATTTTAGGTGAGTAAATTTTTTTTGGAAGCTCTTAAAAAAGCAGATGATACCAATACTTTTCTCTGATTTGTTGAAGTTTATAGTTGAAGACTCAAAAGCATTTAATAAGAGGAAGGAAGCTAAGTCTCCATTGGATGGGTGGAAAATTACCTGGCATGTATAATTGTACCCTCAATGGATTATATTGATACACTAAGTTCATTTTTTGGGGGGGGTGCTCAGTTAACTATAACCTACTGTAGCTAGAGAGGACCATTTTAAGCTACAGCTCTTGCCTGGGTTTTTGACTGAATAGTTAACCAAGGTTTGGTTGATTGTTTTAGCAACCTATTTTGATTTCCATCATCTCTTGTCACGTCATCCCCCTTCTCTTTAGAAGTAGCAGGTGGTTAATTAAACTTAGTAAATTCTTTCTTCACTTTCCTCTCTTTCCCCTTATTGTCATTCTTTTTGTTTCTTAAGCACTCTTGGAATTCAAGATCATGTCTGCTGTCGTCTTATTTTGCAGGCAGGCCATATGGTTTTCCTGCCTCCTACCTTTTCAGCAGGGCAATTTTTTTCTTGGCATGGGGAGGTTCTTGGTTTCACTTTAAACTCTGTTTGGCCATTGTAGAGTCTATGCCTTTTACTTTAAGTAAAAGTTTCTTGTGTAATTGTACTACTGTGCCAGGTAATTGGGGCACTTAATTACTGAGAGTGATGGGATTAGTAATTCAGAGACAGTTTATTTTAAGAAAGTGGGTCAGGTTGTTAAATAACAAAAATTCGACCAAGTAAATTTTAAAGATCTAATTGGCTTTATTAATTGATTTATGGATTTGGCAACATCCTTTCTAGCAAGTAGAGGGGTGCTCCCAAGAACTACAGAAAGAAAAGCGGGGGTTAAAGATAGAGGAGTGGGAAAAAGGAAACTTTTCACAAAGATTCCTTTGTTTTAGGCAAGGTCTTACTCTAAAAGGGAATAATATGGGTCTATCAAATTTTCTAGTACTGACTTGGAAAGTCCCATGTTGACTGGTTAAAGGTTACATTTCTAGGGGTTTGAAAGTGTAGTTAGGTTAGGTATTAAGTCTTGGTTTATAGACTTACACCTTTAACGTAGGTGATCCCATTTGGGGCCGATGGTTTTTTTTTTTTTTTTTTTTTAATGAATCCAGTTTTCTGTGGAATTCTTTTTAATGAATTCAGTTATCTGTGGAATTCAGATCCAGTCCCATATGATCTTCCCCATTCTTAAATTGAATATTGATTTTGCTATTGAGTGCGACCCTGCTGAGGGCAGCCTAGGTACCAGTGTCTGTTGTTGATACTTGCCACTTTTCTTGGCATCGAAATACTGCCTGTTACTTGGGCCTCTGGTTTTGTTGCTCTTCCTTTCACAGTTGGTCTCCTGTCTACATTTTAAAGCTTCTTAATTTATAAAATTATTAAACCTGTAATTCTCATCTCTCATCATTATTTCCTAAAACAATCATTGCTGAATGGGGCGCCTTTTTTTTTTTTTTTTTTTTTTTAACATCTACCTTTTTCCTTATTATGATTACTATAACCATAGGCAATGTACCTTCTCCGAATGCACCATTAAAGCGGGTCTTAGCCTATACAGGCTGTTTTAGTCGAATGCAGACCATCAAGGAAATTCATGAATATCTGTCTCAAAGGCTACGCATCAAAGAGGAAGATATGCGCCTGTGGCTCTACAACAGTGAGGTAAGTCATTCCTAGTTGTAAGGTGACTTGTACACATACTGACAAGATCCAAACAGTACATCCTGGCACCTTGTAGGCCCTCTTTAGCATATGAAAACTCCACTGACACCTCCCTTCCCCTCACCTTCCCCCAACCGCAGGGTACAGAACTTGCCATCCCTCACAACCCGGGGCAGCAGTTCTTCCTGCCCACGGGTCCTGTCCCTGTGCTTTAATAAACCACCATTTTGCACCAAAAAAAAAAAAAAAAAAAAAAAAAAAAATCCAAACAGTACAGAAGTATATACTGAAAATTCTTCACTCTCATCCTCTTACCCCTAATTACTAAAATTAGCTCAGTTTTTTACAGTTTCTTCCATCCTCCTCTGATGTAGTGTTATTAATTGCTTATATAGTCGTCCTAACATCACAGTATTTTCAGATTATACTCTGAAATTGGATCATAAGTAGTTTGAACCAGTTCTGTATCCCATTGTTCCCTCTTTTATCTTCCTGTGATCACCATTGAGAGGCAGTATAGTATAATAGTTAAGAGCACAATTCCTATAGCCACACCACCAGGAATTAAATCCTGGCCCTGCCACTTGTTTAGTTGTATAACCCAGAGCAAGTCACTTAACTGTCTCAATTTTCTCATGAAAATTGAATGAATTCCAACATAATAGTATCTCCCTTAGAATTAATAATATCCCTTAGAATTAATAACAACATAATAGTATCTTCCTTAACATTCCAACATAATAGTAACTCCCTTAGAATTAAATAACTTAATTTTGGGAGCACAAACAAAAACATGTAATTCTGCTGTAGAATTTTGATTTTGTATTTTTGGTTCCCAGTATGTTTCATCTTGATCATAAGTATGTTTACTGAATTTCATACTGGGTACTAAAGAAAATTTCTTTAGTGCAAGTGCTTCAGAAAATCTAAATCTCAGTGAATTATGGTTTGGTGTGTGATGAGTCTTCTTATCTCCCCAAAATTCTGTTATAATTTTGTTTTAGAGACAGTATTTCTTTATGACTTAGATATTGTTTTTCTCTCATTTTGCCACCTAAATTGAAAATATTTCTGAACAACTATAATATGCCAGATATCTTTCACAGGAGTTATGGAACTACATGGACATGTTTAAATTTTTAATTATCATTCATTTTTACTTCCTTTTCTGTTTTAAGTTTAGTAATCAAATTAACAAAAACATTTCTTCCTCCATGCACAGAATTACCTTACACTTCTGGATGATGAAGATCATAGATTGGAATATTTGAAAATCCAAGATGAGCAGCATCTAGTAATTGAAGGTATAAGATGGAAGCATGCATCTATATTAAATTTTAGGGGAAGAATTTAAAGATTTAGATACTAATAATCTACTATAATTTTTCTGACTATTACTTGATCATTATATTCTTTATAGTAAGAAAAACCATTAAGCTCCCTATGTAACCCTACATACTATGTAAATTGCTTTAAAAGAAAAATAATACCTGCATTCGTTGGTTGGCAAGGAATAGAAACATTAGGTAGAAACAAGTGAATTCGGTTATAAGTTTACAAAATTTCAAGCTACCTCTTGAGTTTGAGTAAGAAAACTAACTCTCTGGCATAGCTAGTGGCAGAGGCTTTCATTAATCATCAACACTGGTCACTCACCAACAGAACTTACTTGTATACTCACACATAGATCTACACACTGGCATGGGCATGTCAGTGAAAATTTAAAACATATTTTTTCCTTTCCAGATTTTTGGAAACATTGCAGGCTGCCTTTGTATTAAAATAAATTACTCTTGACAGTTGTCATAATTTAAGAAGGAATTGTGATAATTCTTATGCATTCAGTTTAAGAGCTTTAATTACTTCTATAGATGTTTGAGTATAATTTTGATTCAGGTAGGCAGTTGAGGGAATAGCTTACCATTGAATTCGAATCAAGTGACTATAAAGCCCCCAGTATAAAGAGTTAGAATGGTTTCAGAATCAGTTATTAAAATTAGCTCAATTTTTTTCAGTTTCTGATTTAGAAATAAAAATCTTTCTTTAAAAAAAAAAAAAAGACAGAAGCAATTGATTTGAATGGGTAAGAAATTAATACATTCCTCTCTCTGTCTTTCCAGTTCGCAACAAAGATATGAGTTGGCCTGAGGAAATGTCATTTATAGCAAACAGTAGTAAAATAGATAGACACAAGGGTAAGTCTCTGGTTAATTATTTCTAAAGAAATTATCTTAAAATTACTAAACTATTGAAGTGTTAACAACTTTTGGCTTTCTAGTTCAAAAGTGATTAGAACCCCTTTTTCTTTCCTGGAGCATCACATTTTTTTTCTAACCTTGGCAATTACATAATTTATATATATTTTTAAAGACATAATACTGGGAGAGAATTGTTTGAATTGTAAAAATCTATCATAGCAATTAAAGAGAATCATAGCTAATTTTAGATCACAAATGAGCTTAGATTACCATGATCGCCAGTGATACTCTGTGAAAAACCTCTACTTCAGCATTCCAAGACCGGATAAAGAAGTATTAGCTCCATTTAGCTGATTAAAAAACATTATAAAAATCATTGCATCAAATACAAGTAACTGTTTGGTCTGCCTGTGACATTTTTCTATAGTTAGGCTTCCTTCTCATATTGTTTGTTCTAGTTCCCACAGAAAAAGGAGCCACCGGTCTGAGTAACTTGGGAAACACTTGCTTCATGAACTCAAGCATCCAGTGTGTTAGTAACACACAGCCACTGACGCAGTATTTTATCTCAGGGAGACATCTTTATGAACTCAACAGGTAATATTTCGTGGTTCATTGCCCTCTTTTATGACTTTGATATGAACCCACTGTCACTTAAATCTCCTCTTCTAAACCCTGGGGGAGAAAAGTCTTATTTTCCCTATTTAATATGAAATAAGGGGTAAGGGATACTTATCTCATTTTAAAAAGAAATTTGTGAGAAAAATAGATGCTAGACATTTCTTTCCCCATGGGATCGTGATTTATGAGAATGTTTGGCAACAAATTTTCCTCTCAAACTTCTAGGACAAATCCTATTGGTATGAAGGGCCATATGGCTAAATGCTATGGGGATTTAGTACAGGAACTTTGGAGTGGAACTCAGAAGAATGTTGCCCCATTAAAGCTTCGGGTAAGCAGATCTTTCATGAGAATAAACTGGATGTCAGATGCTTTTACTTGTTCAGATGTATACAAAATACTGCTATAGATGTAGTATTAGGAAATGATCAAAGTCATAGTCTACATTTGGGTTGTCATTCAGTTTACTAATTTATCAAATATCTTGTATACATAGGAAATCTTCCTTTGTTAGTCCTTTACTGTTAGTAGTATTCTAACTGCAAGGTATAGGTATACCTCTGAGCCTAATAAATGATACTCAGTACACTTTTTAATGTTACTAAGGTAATTAGTTCTATCTATAGAATTTTTTTAAAGATTTTATTTATTTATTTGACACAGAGGGAGAGAGAGCCAGAGAGCACAAGCAGGGGGAAGCGGCAAGCAGAGGGAGAAGGAAAAGCAGGCTCCCTGGGCTCGATCCAAAGACCCTGGGATCATAACTTGAGCCAAAGGCAGACACTTAACCAACTGAGCCATCCAGGCCCCCCCATCTATAGAATTTTAAAAAGCAGCAAGAGGGATGCCTGGGTGGCTCAGTGGATTAAGCATCCAACTCTTGATCTCAGCTCAGGTCTTGACCTCAGGGTGATGGAGTTTAAGTCCCACATTGGGCTCCACACTGGGCGTAGAGCCAAATTAAAAAATAAATTAATTAAAAATAGGAGCCAGAAAGAATGTAATTACTGAAGTCCATGGATACAAATAATCATTATAGCTAAAAATGTGACTTCTTAACCACTTCCAAGCATTACTCTAATTACTTTATGTGTATTAACTCAGTTAATCTTCTGAATAGTCCTAAAATATAAAGCAATACTATTATCCTCATTTTATGGCTTAGGAAACTAAGGCCCAGGGCAGTTAAATAGCTTGCCCAAGATTATAAGCTAGTAAGTAAGTCCTCACATTTAAACGGGCTATTCTGCCTCCAATAATAAAAGTTAGGATACAAGACTAGAAAAGTTAACCATAAAAGAAAATACTTTTTCAATGAGAGCAAATGCTATTTTAGTATTTCTGTCCTGTGTGTCTTAAATAATATCTGTGTACCTAACTATTTGCTTATATGATACTGAACTGGAACACAGTATTGGCCAAAATACCTTTTTTTCCTTGTCATTTGAGATTAAGACTAGAAAGATTTCATGATTATTCAAAATATATTTGCTGAAATCAATGCAGACTAAATATTATTTACCTTCTCATAATGCCGCTGAATGAATTATGGGGCATGTTCATAATGAGTTTGATTCCTGTTATATTTATAGTGGACCATAGCAAAATATGCTCCCAGGTTTAATGGGTTCCAGCAGCAAGATTCCCAAGAACTTCTGGCTTTTCTCTTGGATGGTCTTCATGAAGATCTCAACCGAGTCCATGAGAAGCCATATGTGGAATTGAAGGACAGCGATGGCCGACCAGACTGGGAAGTAGCTGCAGAGGTTTGTCGGTTTTGAATTTCTAGTGTAAGCAAAGGATCAGATGCTCTGGTCACAAACGTGTCACAGAACTGAAATGCTAGTTAAACTATTAACATTTAATTTAATTAAACTATTCTGTGATTAGAATTTTACTGTGAAAGTGAAGGAATTTATATTTCTCTGTTTAATTCTTACTCAGTAACACCAAAACAAAGCATCTTTAATGCAAGTTTTAGAATGTTGCCTTTTTACATTGTAAACTTTTGGGAAAAAAATGTAGGAATAATCATTCAGTAGAACTTGGGAGTCCCCTTACTCGCTAAAATAATGTGTATAGTCACCAATAGGCATATTTTATCTACCTTTAATGGACAGAGAACTTTAATACTCACCGTTGTCACCATGGTAAGAACAAAAAAAATAGGATTTCCCATCTGTATTTAATATGTAGGTTGAACAAAAAGAATCAAAGTCCATTCAAGAACTGGTTTTCTGTACTATCTCAGTAGATGGTACATTTTAAATTACATATCTGTACTGTAAATTTACAGGCAGAAAGCTTCCATATTTTTTTTAATTTAATTTTTTTTCAGTGTTCCAAAATTCATTGTTTATGCACCATACCCAGTGCTCCATGCAATACAAATGAAGACTAAGGATTATTTTTTTTATTGGAGTATAGTTGATATACAATGTTACATTAGCTTCAGAGGATTATATTCTTGACATTTAAACCTAATAGATTTAGCCAGTTTATTTGAATTTGTGTAGAAATAATTATCTTTTGAATTTTAGAAAAAAAAAAGTTCTCTGATTTTTTTCCTTGCTAGGCCTGGGACAACCATCTGAGAAGGAATAGATCAATTGTTGTAGATTTGTTCCATGGGCAACTGAGGTCCCAAGTCAGATGCAAGACATGTGGGCATATAAGTGTCCGATTTGACCCTTTCAATTTTTTGTCTTTGCCACTACCAATGGACAGTTATATGCACTTAGAAATAACAGGTAGGTCACAAAGTTCTGAAAAATTACTTAACTTCAATGTCTTTTACCTTATTCAGGTAACCTGAGTTTGTAAGTATAGTCATTTCTTTATAATGCATTTTCATAAAAATTGGCCAGCATGTTATAACCTAGCAATCTAATTTTAAGAATAATTTGTGGTTTGAAAGACCTGGAATAGGGGTCCAAACCTTGTACCCATCGATTCCTCTATTAGTTTCAAACATGCCAGAAACTATTTAAGATCTTGCAGGGCCATTCACATTTCTATAGCAGGTGACCATCAAAAAATAGTGATTGCACTCAGCATCATCCCTAAGTACCATCTATTGTAATTTACATATAAAATAAAAATTTTAGACTGAGGGGCACCTGGGTGGCTTAGTCGGTTAAGACTCTGCCTTCAGCTCAGGTCATGATCCCAGGGTCCTGGGATCGAGCCCCACTCTGGGCTCACTGCTCAGCAGAGGGTCTGCTTCTGTCTTTCCCTCTGTTCTTCCCCCTGCTCATGTTCTGTGTGTGTGTCTCTCTCTCTCAAATAAATAATAAATAACATCTTTTTTAAAAAATTCTAGACTGAAATATTTGCCATTTCCAAGTCTCTCACACACACACACATAGGAAAGCTTTCAGTGAAACCTGTATTTTACTGATAAAAGATGTTTTCCTTTACTAGTTATTAAGCTGGATGGTACTACCCCTGTACGATATGGACTACGACTGAATATGGATGAAAAATACACAGGTTTAAAAAAACAGCTGAGCGATCTCTGTGGGCTTAAATCAGAACAAATCCTTCTGGCAGAAGTACATGGTTCCAACATAAAGGTAATATTAACTGTTCTTTTTAAGAAAACTTTGATTCCATCCTTCCAAGATCATAGTTTTCTCGGGGCACCTGGATGGCTCAGTCACTTGGGTGGCTAACTCTTGATTTTAGCTTAGGTCATGATCTCGGGGTCTTGGGATCAAGCTCCGAGGCCATCTCCTTGCTCAGTAGGGAGTCTGTTCCCTCTTCCTCTGCTTTTCTCTCTGCTCTCGCTCTCTCAGATAAATAAAATCTTATAAATTAAGAAAAAAATCACAGTTTGGTCAATTAATGTCTGAAGGAGATACTAAAATGCAACAGAGACTAAATAAAAAAATTTCTCAAGCTTCCCATTCCAGAAATTTTAAAAAGGGTTATCTACCAGCATAAAAAAGTAATAATGGTAGTGGCATTTTTAAAAAAGAGAAACATGTAAGTCCAGTGCTATCCAAATGGAGTAATCTAGCTATGTCACTGCAGTATAGAATTACCCTAGTGACTACTGCTGCTACACTTTATGGTTCTCCTATATTACCATGCTCACTAGAATTCTTTCTAGGTTAAAATACATAGTTATAAATGTGTTCTTTTCTTATTTCTTTATTAATATATACACCTGGATACACCTGGCCTTTCAATACACTAAGTTAGGGAGGAAAGGCAAATGACATAAATCAGTTCTTTCTGCATACCAGCTGGAAAAAATAAGCAATTTAATAAATATATTATATATATATTATATATAATGTGGATATATATATATATTGCCTACATATATAATATATATATTGCCTAAAACTAATATACACCATATGTTAACAAACTAGAATTTAAATAAAAACTTGAGGGGCCCCTGGGTGGCTCAGTGGGTTAAAGCCTCTGCCTTCGACTCAGGTCATGATCTCAGGGTCCTGGGATCGAGCCCCACATTGGGCTCTCCACTCAGAAGGGAGCCTGCTTCCCCCTCTCTCTCTGCCTGCCTCTCTGTCTGCTTGTGATCTCTGTCTGTCAAATAAATAAAAATTTTAAATAAATAAATAAATAAAAACTTGAAACAGGGGCACCTGGGTGGCTCAGTGGGTTGGGCCTCTGCCTTCGGCTCAGATCATGATCCTCAGGGTCCTAGGATTGAGCCCTGAGTCAGGATCTCTGCTCAGTGGAAAGCCTGCTTCCCCCACCTCTCTGCCTGCTTCTCTACCTACTTGTGATCTCTCAGTCAAATAAAATCTTTCAAGAAAAAAAAAAAAAAACTCAAAAAAATAAATAAATATAGGTGGGTGGGAGTGGCGTAACTGGGTATCGAGCGTTAGGAAGACCTGTGATATAATGCACAGTGGATGAATAACTAAACTCTGCATCTAAAACTAATGCTACACTGTATGCTAACTAATTGAATGTATTTGTTTGTTTTTTTACTGCAAGATTTTATTCATGATTTAAGAAAGAGGAAGCTAGAGAGGGGAGTTGAAGAGCAGAGGGAGAAGCAGACTCCCTGCTGAGCAGGGAGCCCAATGTAGGACATGATCCTGGGACTCCAACACCATGACCTGAGTAAAAGGCAGACCCTTAACTGACTGAACCACCCAGGTGCCCAACCAATTGGATTTAAATAAAATAAGCTTAAAACATTTTTCAATAAAATAAGTATGTTGCCTACCCTGAATTGAGCTCCTACCATTAGTATTATTAACATTTATCTTTGGGCTTTCTTAACGAACTCACCTAATTAATGTTTTTGTCATGTGTAAAGCAAAGGTGAGAGCTCTCTGAGTTTGGGGTTTAGATGCTTGAAATGAAGGACCAATCTTAAGGAGCCAGTTATGCACAACATACTTGTTTCTTATGGAAAGGGATAATGGTTTTGTCAGTAAGGTTAGTTTTCAGCCAGTTGATCAAGCTTTCATCTTTTAGTTGTTTGAGAAGAATGATTGTCTTTTTGTTTGTTTTATTGGTCAAAGCATCTAAAACATTAGCTTGCATGTATCAGAGAGAATGATTTTCCATTTATCTAAAAATTTTCCCCTTCTCATCTTACCTTTTTTTTCTGTAGAATTTCCCTCAGGACAACCAAAAAGTACGGCTCTCAGTGAGTGGGTTTTTGTGTGCATTTGAAATCCCCATTCCTGGATCTCCAATTTCAGCTTCTAGTCCAATACAGACAGGTAAGATAGAACTAGAGCTCCCTCTTGTGATTTTAGCTTTAAATATTGGCCTAAAAGCTTATATTTGTTTGAGCTAAAGATATTTGGGCAAAAGAACTTTGGAGCCTGATGGAAAGCTTGATGATCATTTGGCTCAAATTCCTCATTTTTTGGATGAAGAGCCTAAAATTCAGGCAATACAAGTGACAGGTAGATGGTTAACTAAATCTTCCACTGGAATTCAGATTTCTTAATTCTTTTTATCTGACACTAACATGGCAATAGATGGTGTAAGAGATATGTACTATCAGAAAATAAAACCATAAACACAACTGAAAAAGAATCTGTTTTAGGGTTGGGATGGGAAATAAAAAAAGAATTACTGTTTATTTAATACTGCATGTGATTTGATACGGTTATCTTAGTCTTTTTGACCATATAATATTGTTTGTCCTATAATCTTTTCCATCCAATAGAATATCCACTAGTCACATGGAGTGTTGAGCACTGTTGAGACTGAAACAAATGCATTTTTAATTTAATTTAAATTTAAAAAGTATTTTTCATCATTGTTTGTAACAAATACATCCCTTTGGCTAGTGAGGTGTTGCTAATGGGGAAGGCTTTGCATTTGTGGGAACAAAGGGCATATGGGAAATCTGTGTACCCTTCCTCTTTAGTTTGCTGTATACATAAAGTGGCTCTGAAAAAATAAAGTACTTTATTAAAAAGATTACAAAAAAGGCAACATCTAGCTAGAGACTACTGTATTCAACTAAACATTTTTAAGAGAATAGAGAAATGAATTTGTAGAGGAAGAAGATAAGAGAGAACTGTTTGCATGCCACAATATGGTGCTGATCGAGGTTTTTTGAAAAATTTTACTTAAACTTTTCAGAAAACTTTCCAGCAGTTACTCTTGGTTTGTTACTTAGTCTTAAATGTGAGTTATAGAAGTAGAATCTGAAATTAAAATCTTCCAATTTAGAATTACTATTTGAATTATGGTTTCTCCCCATCCTTTGCTAAAAGGGAATCTACTACATTGGTCTGGGTCCCCACATTATTTGAGAAAAGAGCAAAGGTGAAGGCACCAGAGGCTTATGATGCTGTACTTATCTTTGAATTTGTAGATTTCTCCTCTTCTCCATCTACAAATGGAATGTTCACTCTAACCACCAATGGGGACTTGCCCCGACCAATATTCATACCCAATGGAATGCCAAACACTGTTGTGCCATGTGGAACTGAGAAGAACTTCACAAATGGAATGGTGAATGGTCATATGCCATCTCTTCCTGACAATTCCTTTACAGGCTACATCATTGCAGTCCACCGAAAAATGGTTAGTTTAATGTTAAGCAAGTTATTGCTGGTCTTGCCAGTGTCATTTGTGAAACATAGCCACTTTCTGTCTTTGGAGCATCTTCGCTGTGTTCACTTTCAATGTATTATGATGATATTGTATGTGATTAGAGCCAGGATTTGGTATCACATATGCTGACCTGTGTATGAAATGACATTCTTCACTCATATTAAACAGCAAGAGGATAGATAGCTGGTACATCAGAACACTACTTTCTTTTAACGGTTTCTGTCTCCTATGTTACAAACACATGTACACCTTCTCCGCCACGTTAGTGTGGATACCTGTGGAGATTGGTTGGTTGGTTGGAGAGAAACAAGGATGTTCTTGGATAAAACAAGTTGTTTCCTAGGACTGCTATAAAAAATTAGCACAAATTTGGTTATTAAAGCAACGGAAATTTATTCTTTCATACATAGTTCTAAAGGCTGGAAGTCTAAAATCAAGGTATCTGAAATCAACAGGGCCATGCTCCCTCCAAAGGTTTTAGGGAAGAATCCTTCCTTGTCTTTTCCAGCTTCCGTAGGCATTTCTTACCTCATAACTCCAATCTGTGCCTCCTTCTTTGCATGGTCTTCTCCTTCTCCCTTTGCTTTTCACTAATAAGATTTACTGATAAGAACACTTGTCATTAGATTGAGAGGCCATCCAGATAATCCAGATGTGAGGACTTCTCAACCTCAAGAGCCTCAACTTAATTACATTTGCAAAAACTATTTTGCCAAATAGGGTCACATTCACAAGTTCAGGGGAGTTAGGATGTAGACATATCTTTTGGGGAGCCACCATTCAGTCCACTACAGACATCGTTTGTCATAGTATGAAAAAAATTTAAGTACCTAGAAATAAACTACGATAGACATATAAGGCATCTATATGGGAAACAATAAATAAAATATTGACAAAAATTTTAAGACTCAAATATTTGAAGGACTAGACCATGTTCATGGATTAGAAGACCCAATATTTCAAAGATACCAGTTCTCCACAAACTGATCTACAGATTCAACGCACAATCTCAATGAAAAGTCTAACTCTGTGTGTAGATGATTGTATATGTATAACCCGATAAGCTGAATCTAAAATCGAAGTACAGGGGTGCCTAGCTGGCTTAGTCGGTAGAGCATGCAGCTCTTGATCTTGGGGTCTTGAGTTTAAGCCCCATGTTGGGCGTAGAGCTTACTTTAAAAAAAAAAAAAAAAAGTAGAAGTACAAAGCACCAAAATATTCTTGAAGAAAAATAAAGCATGAGGAATTGAGCTGCCAGATACTGTAATTTTATAACACTACAGTACTTAAGACATTGTGATTTTGGTGTGAGAAAAGACAAGTAGACCAGTGAACTGGAATAGAGAGCCCAGAATCAGGTTCACAAACGTATGAACACTTGATTTATGACAAAGATGGCATTGAAGATCAATGAGAGAAAGACAGTTTCCTCAGTCTCTCTCACTACATCGTGTTCAATTCCAGGTAGGCTATAGAACTAAATATGAAAGCAAAACAATAAAACAATGCCCAGAAGATAATAAAGGTGAATACATTCATGACCTTGATGTAGGGAAAGGCTGCTTAAATAGGGTATAAAAAGCACTAACCGTAAAGGAAAAGATTAACAAATTGGATATCATTAAAATTAAGAACTTTAGTTTCATCAGAAGACACTATTAAGAGAGTAAAAAGGCAAGCCTTGGAGTAGAAGATGTTTGTAATGCCTATAACTGCCAAAGGGCTCAATCCAGAAAATACAAAGGACTTACATAAATTATTAAGAAAAAAGCAGTTCCATAAAAAATGATTGATACTTCACAGTAAGTATCACAGAAAGGATATTCAGATAGCCAGTAACCATATCAAAAAGTGATCAGCCACACTACAAACCAGGGGAATGCAAATTAAAGTCACATTGCATATCAGTGCATACCCACCAGAAAAGCTAAGATTAAACAGGTTGATGGCATTGGTAAGGATATTTGAGTAACAAGGACTCTCATACTGTTATTAAAAGTATAAATTAATATAGCTCTTTTAGGGACGCCTGGGTGGCTCAGTTGGTTAAGCAGTAAGCATTTAAAAGCAGACATGTATACCAGGAGATATATACAAGAATATTCATTCAGGTAACAGCATTATCTGTAATAGCCCAAAGCTAAAAAGAAAAATGAAAACATTAAATGTCCATTAGTTGGGGCACCTGGGTGTCTCAGTTGGTTAAGCATTGGACTCTTGATTTCAGCTCAGGTCATGACCTCAGGGTCATGAAATTGAGCCCTGCATTGGACTGCAAACTCAGAGGTGAGTCTGCTTGAGATTCTCTCCATCTCCCTCTGCCCCTCACCCTACTCACCCTCGCTTGCTCTTGCTCTTTCTCTCTAAAATAAATAAATCTTAAATATATATATTAGTAGTGGAAGGGATAACAAGTTGAGACATATTCATGTAATAGAATATTGTACAGCAATGAAAATGAATGGACTTAAGAGTTACATTCAACATAAATGAAACATCATAAACATAATGTTGTGGGAAAGAAACCAGACACAAATATAAATTACATGATTTTTAAAAAAACAAAAACTTCAGAAACAGGGAAAATGAAATCGACTATCTTTTATGCATAGACTACAAAATTTAAAAAGCAAAGAATAATTGACTACCATAAAATGCAGAAAAATTGTAAACTTTCTCTTTTTTTACTTATTTAATAGAGAAAGTGCAAGAGCAGGGCCAGAGGGATAGAGGGAGAGGGAGAGAAAATCCCAAGCAGGCTCTACACCCAGTGCACAGCCCGACGTGGGGCTCAATCTCACGACCCTGAGACCATGACCTGAGCCAAAATCAAGAGTCAGACATTTAACCGACTGAGCAACCCAGGTGCCCCAAAACTGCTGACTTTAGAAGGAAGTAAGAATTTGGATTCAGAGAAAGCAGAAGGAAGCTTTTAGAGTGCTAGCTGTATTGGGTCATGACCTGAGTGTTAATTATATAGCTGTTTGCTTTCTGATAATTCTTTAAAAATGTACTTTTCGTCCCTTTTGAATTAGTAACTCTTGACTTAAAGTGAGTTTCTGACCACATGGATAACATTCTGTGGACCAGGATTGTATGAGTAGACAGAGAAAGGATCCATTTATGACTTGGAATTGTCTTTAAGCATGGCTCCAACTGGTCCCATCAGCTAAAATAATTGATCCATGTATTTCCCTTTTTTACCAAATGTTATCAGGTCATAAGTTAAGAACTCTGATGTACTTTTTTTTCAGTCTTTCTTGGAAAACATCTCTCTTCAATTATCATGTATATGTTACATAATTGCTTGGTAAATGCTAAAGCATTATGTACAGGTTTTCATAATTATTGGGCCATAAAGCCACATTGTCAGCTCTTAATTTTCATATTTAACTAGTTTCCTGTTTCCAGTTACCTTCATGATCTAGACAGCTGCTTTGGGAATGCCTAAATTTGATTTTACCATCTGTCTGTCTCAAGTCAGGTTCCTTTTCCTATCATTTTTGTGAAAGGCAACATTATTCTTCCATGCTAAAGCTAATGGCTGGGAGTGTACTTAGGTTTTTTCCCCCCTTTTCTTCTAACCGTATATTCATACATCACTATGCCCTTTAATTTCTTCTTTCAAAGTACTTAAGTACTTGAATTTACCATTTCTTCATTTTCCCTGCCACTTTCTTTCAGACCTTATTGCTATCATGGTTGAATTACTTTGAAAGTAGGGTTTTTTTTTCTATTCCCTTCTACAAGATACAAAAAGAAAAGGAATAAGGCAAGGCAACATAAGCAATATTCAAAAAATAAAGGGAGAAATAGAAAAATAGTATTGACATGACAGCTAAAGGGCAAGTCAATTTAAAAGAAAAAAAGTAGTTTACATGGGCTAGAGAAGTCAAAAAGTGAAAACTACAGTTTCACAGTGTAACCTAGTAAAAAAATGAGGAAGTTCTTTGCATAGTCAGGTCAAATGAGTTATTTCAGCTGAGAGGAAAAGTTGTTAGGAGAGAGCAAAAGGAGAATTTCTGGTGTAGGAAAGTGGGAGCGTTATCCCAGGGGAAACTGAGCAGAATCTCTGTAAGGTATTGGGAGAAGTTATCCTCAAGAGGATGACATTTTTGTGTGGGTTTAGAAAAGAGTTAAACTGAGAAGAGTAGAGGAAAGAGATCATTGCTTAGCTGATCTCATTTAGTCTTTTTTTTTTTTTTAAAGATTTTATTTATTTGACAGAGAGAGATCACACGTAGACAGAGAGGCAGGCAGAGAGAGAGGAGGAAGCAGGCTCCCCGCTGAGCAGAGAGCCCGATGCGGGACTCGATCCCAGGACCCCGAGATCATGACCTGAGCTAAAGGCAGCGGCTTTAACCCACTGAGCCACCCAGGTGCCCCTGATCTCATTTAGTCTTATTTAGTTAAGTAAGTCATCTGTTGAGAGTGGAAGAATAGTGGAAGTTCAAGTAGAGAAGAACTAATCTACGTTTTTTAGGTTTCTATTTTTTTAATTTTTTTAAATTTTTTTTTAAGATGTTATTTATTTATTTGTCAGAGAGAGAGAGGGAGAGGGAGAACACAAGCAGGCAGAGCGGCAGGCAGAGGCAGAGAGAGAAGCAGGCTCCATGCTGAATCAAGGAGCCCGATGCGGCACTTGATCCCAGGACCCTGGGATCATGACCTGAGCCAAAAGCAGAGGCTTAACCAACTGAGCCACCCAGACATCCCCGTTTTTAGGTTTTTAAAACTTCGAATTCTAAAATAGTTCTGAATTTATCCACATTTCTCTGAGTCTTCTAAAAACATCAACACATGAAATGTGGTCTTAGTATCATCTATTTAACTAATAAGCTTAAATAAATAGTGGCAAGGGGTGCCTGTCTGGCTCATTTGGTGGCACATATGACTCTTGATCTCAGGGTTGTAAATTTGAGCCCCACTTTGGGTGTAGAGATTGTTTAAAAAGAAAATCCTTTAGGGGCACCTAGGTGGCTCAGTCAGTTAAGTGGCTGCCTTTATCTCCGGTCATGATCCCAGAGTCCTGGGATCGAGTCCTGCATCAGGCTCCCTGCTCAGCCGGGAGTTTTGTTGTTCTTCTCCCTCTGCCTGCCGCTCTCTCTGCTTGTGCTATTTCCCTCTGTCAAATAAATGAATAAAATAAAAAGTAAAATAAAATCTTTTGAAAACTTTTACTTAAAAAAAATAAATAATGGCAAGATAAAATGCTTGAGAATCTGAGATGCAAGTCTTTTCCCCTAGAAACTAGATAAACTTTAGTAAGTTTCTAATTTGTTGATTTAGCTTCTGTAAGTACTACACAGAGACCATACTTAAAGAATTAAATGCCCTGGGGCGCCTGGGTGGCTCAGTGGGTTAAAGCCTCTGCCTTTGGCTCAGGTCATGATCCCATAGTCCTGGGATCAAGCCCCACATTGGGCTCTCTGCTCAGCAGGGAGCCTGCTTCCTTCTCTCTCTGCCTGCCTCTCTGCCTACTTGTGATCTCTGTCTGTCAAATAAATAAGAATTAAATGTCGTAAGTGCTATGCAGCTTTTTAAAAAAAATTAACATATAATGTATTATTTGTGTCAGGGGCACAGGTCTATGAATCATCAGTCTTAAACAATTCACAGCACTCATCATAGCACATATCCTCCCCAGTGTCCATCACCCAGCCACCCGCTAGGTAGTTTTTTTCAGTAATCCTGAACTCTAGCTAACCTTTCTATTACATTAAACTTTTGTTTTATTAAGCAGCTATTTCCAAGCTACTTCTTTGTAGTATCTCTATATTAAGGAATATCATAAAACTCTCCTTTACTTACTAAAAGCAAATATTTTTAAAGTGTACCTTTTATCATGTAATTAAAAAAAAAAAGACTAAAGTCACTCAGCTACTTTTAGGAAGATGCATAAGTTTTTATAACATTAAGTGGCTGGGTTTTGTACCTTTCCAAAAGTTTGAGAATTATGCTGTAACAGCAGCTATCAATGCCTTACTAGAAAATTGCATTTTGAGGGAGTTTTGGTTTACTGGCATACTTCATGAGAAAGGATTTTAATTGCTTTTAAAAGCCTTGAGCTCTGAAACTATCACTAGTTTTTATGTATGATTCAGTATGTGTGAGAAATATTTATCAGAGAAAACTAGTTTGAAAATATTAAATGCTGAAAATCTCTGATAGACAACAGCTCTGAAACTGGCAATACGTCAACCTTTCAGTGACTCCACTTTAAATCACCAGTCTCTTCATATTAATAAAAAATGGTTCTATCGGGACGCCTGGGTGGCTCAGTGGGTTAAGCCGCTGCCTTCGGCTCAGGTCATGATCCCGGCGTCCTGGGATCGAGTCCCACATCGGGCTCCTTGCTCGGCAAGGAGCCTGCTTCTCCCTCTGCCTCTGCCTGCCATTCTGTCTGCCTGTGCTCGCGCTCTCTCCCTCTCTCTCTCTGATAAATAAATGAAATCTTTAAAAAAAAAAAAAAAAAAAAAAAAAAAAAATGGTTCTATCAATAAGGGGAGGTGTGATAGTACTAATTTGAAAATGATAACGATGTCTGTTACTGGCAGTCTTAGAAGAATGAAAAGGAGGAATCAAAGGCCTCTCTTCTCAGCCTTCTCTTTTGTTTGTACATACAGATGAGGACAGAACTGTATTTCCTTTCATCTCAGAAGAATCGCCCCAGCCTCTTTGGAATGCCATTGATTGTTCCATGTACCGTGCATACCCGGAAGAAGGACTTGTATGATGCGGTTTGGATTCAAGTGTCTCGATTAGCCAGCCCACTCCCACCTCAGGAAGCCAGTAACCATGCTCAGGATTGGTGAGTTTAGGGGATCAGCCTAGACCTGTGGTTTCCAAACTCAAGAAGAAGAAGAATTTCTGTGAACTCCATGTTATGTTAATCACTTGTTGAACAAGTCTATTCAACCATTTGGTTTGATCTTTTGAATAGGAGACTATACAGCTTCCTTTCATCACCTAGACATTCTAGTGTCAAAAAATCCTTTCATTCTCTAATCTCTTACCTAAAATCTCTCCTGCTAATGCTCTAAATCCTTCAGGTAATATCCTTGACTTCTGTTACTGCAAAACTAGAGACTATGAATTCACCAGGAAATTTGTATCCTCTAATGTGCATTTCTATATATGTACCCTAAAAAATTCCCATGCCATAACAAATGATTCAGTTAGATTGTTTCCATACTATGTCAGTTTAACACAGAATAATATCATAAGTCTTAGGTAAAGAAAACAAACATCTTCTGTTTTCTTTCCATTCCTCCTACCAGTGTTCTGTTGGATTCCTAAATATATTTATTTGTAATAATTGTTGGGATCACGATGCATTACTTAGATCTGAACTGAACTGCTGTTTATTATCTTGTCTTAGTGCAAGTGAGATCTCAGCTTCTGTGTTAACTGAATAGAAGTTCTCTTTGCTGATAGGTTATGGTATGGGGTTTTTTTGATGACTAGGGTAAGGCTTAAGGATAAATCTTAAGGGAAAACTGCAAATAATAAAGAATTTAGTTGAGGAATGTTGTGCTTAGTAAAAACAACAGTAGGCAGGGCACCTGGGTGGCTCAGTGGGTTAAAACCTCTGCCTTCGGCTCAGGTCATGATCCCAGGGTCCTGGGATCGAGGCCGAATCGGGCTCTCTGCTCCGCGGGGAGCTTGCCTCCCCCGTCTCTCTGCCTGCCTCTCTGCCTACTTGTGATCTCTGTCAAATAAATAAATAAAACCTTTAAAAAACAAAAAACAAAATGACAGTAGGACAAGATTAAATTTGAAGCAAAAGCCTGACTGATGAGGACTTTTCCCAGGGTTTGCTAATGAATTAGATATGGACTATGAGGGAAAGAGAAATCCAAGCTTGGTTTTCAGCCTTAGGACTTGTTTGTGAATGGTGTTAACACTTAATGAATGGAAAAACTGAGAAAGGAGTATGTTTGGGCAAGAGATGACAGGAATCAAGTTAAATTCAAGATGTAGGTTATATTTTCAAGTAGGAAATAGAATTAAGTGTCCTTTGCTAGAGATAGAAACATAGGTGTCATCAGCAAATAGTTGATATTTAAAGCCTTGAGACCAGATGGTATCATTAGGGAGTAAAAATTAGAGAAGACACCCACAATCTAATTCCTGATCCCTTCCAACGTTTAGAGGTTGAAAAAGGACAACAAAAGAGATTGAGAAGGAACAGCAAGTAATATAAGAAGAAAATCAAGAGTAGGTCGTGTCCCAGAAGTTAAGTGAAGAAGTGTTTAAAGGAAGATCTGGTCAATTTTGAGTGCTGCAGAGAGATTGAGAAGGGGACTGGGAACTGACCACTGGACTTGATAAAATGGCAGTCTGGTGACCTTTGCAAAAGCTGTTTTAGTGGAATAGTGTAGATGAAGGCATGGAGGTTAGAATAGGTAAGAAAAAAGTGCTTCTACAAGCAATAAAAAAGATAGTAAGAGTTGACCTTTTAAAGATAGCACACTGAAATATTAATGAAAATGATAAAATGCCTCTAATTCCCTTCAAAAATAATTAATGGGTCACAATAACCAAGAGGTAGAAACAGCCCAAATGTTCATAAACAGACAAATGGATAAACAAAATGTGGTGTACCATACAGTGGAGGATTTGCCAACCATAAAAAGGAATGAAGTTCCCGTACACACTACAGCATAGATGTACCTTGGAAACGTTATACTAAGTGAAATAAGCCAGACACAAAAGGACAAATACTGTGTGATTTAACTTTTATAAGATATCTCAAGTAGGAAATTCATAGACAGAAAGTCGATTAGAGGTTACCAAGATTTGGGAGAAGAGCTGTAGGGGAATTATTATTGCTTGATGGGTACAGAGTTCTCTTTCAGAAGATGAAAAATTCCTGAGATGAATAGTGGTGATGGTTGCACAACATTGTGAATGTATTTGATGCTACTGAATTGTATACTTTAAAATGGTCAAATGGTAAATTTTATGTATATTTTAGCATAGTTTTTTTTTTTTTTTTTTTTTAAATGGAATAAAAGAATCTTATGGAGGTAGGTAAGGGTATAGATGAAATAAAAGTGCCCAAGAGTTGATGATGATTATAGCCGGGTGACAGATACCTGGGGTTTCATCATCTAGTACTCCATTTTTGTGAGCGTTAATGTCGGTAAGTTTGCATGTTTACATTAGAGGGACAAATTCCTAGAATTGAGGATCTGTATAAAAGAATATTTTGAGGGACAGTGGACAAGAAGAAAAGTGAGGATTTGAAGACCGTGATAAGGAATTTCTCTTCGGTCCCTGGGGGCCTGGGTGACTTAGTCACTTAAGCATTTGCCTTGGGTCCAGGTCATGATCCCGGGGTCATGCCCCACATCAGGCACTCTGCTCAGCAGGGAGTCTGCTTCTCCCTCTTCCTTTGCCCCTCACTCTTGCTCTCAGGCACATGCTCTCTAATAAATAAAATCTTTAAAAAATATACATAAATAAGAAGTAAATAAAAAAGAAAGTTCTGTTTGGCCAAAGAATTGTTAAAGTAGTAATACTTGAGTAAGTGATGTAAAAGGATAGGAGATGGTCGTTGCAAAGCAGGATATTTGGAACTGAGATTTTTGGAGGTCGTAAATTCCTTATCGTGGTTTCATTATCTTTGGCAACCACGTGGTAGCCAGTACCAATTGCCAGATATGCTGTCCTTCATTGCTTCTTATTGGGGAAAGGATGAATAAATTTTTTTTTAAGTTGGAGAATTCAAGGCTCTCTTGCAGCTAAAAGACATTACTCTAAAAATGTTATGTACCTTATAGCTTTGAGTAGTTAAAGCAGGGAAGAAGAGTGCCTCTCGTACCACATCAAAAGAAAGCTTATAAATATATGGTTAGTCAGCTCTTCTAAAAAACCATTATGGGGGTGCCTGGGTGGCTCAGTTGGTGAGGCGACTGCCTTCGGCTTAGGTCATAACCCAAAAGTCCCACATCGGGCTCCCCCTGCTCTGTGGGGAGCCTGCTTCTCCCTCTGCCTGCTACTCCCTCTGCTTGCATTCTCTCTTTCTTTCTCTCTCTGTCAAATAATTAAAATCTTTAAAAAAAAAAATTACGACCTTTCAGCCTTCTGTGCTATGTCAATGCTCTTGTCATGAAAAGATGTAATTATTTTAGTTTAATGTGAGTTAAATCTTATGATAGAATTAGAACTGAAGCATAATTGGTATTTGATTTCATAATTTGCTGTTCTTATAAAATTTGCGTGGACCACATGGACTGTCTTATTAGAGACATCTGGCAATCTAGTCTGTCTGCCCTTCTGTATGCAGGGATACAGCGTGGGAGCCCTGAGTGTGGTTGGTACAGGGCTGCTGCTAAAGGGTTAAGATAACCAGGATCGAACCATCGTCATGAGCCTACTGCTATGATAGATGTCCCTGCCTTGGGTTACTTCAAGAGAAAATGAAAAGGATTTGAGACCTCAAATCAGAAATGTTTTTTATACTCTGGTTTATGTTCTTTTTCAGTGATGACAGTATGGGCTATCAATATCCCTTCACTCTACGAGTTGTGCAGAAAGATGGGAACTCCTGTGCTTGGTGCCCATGGTATAGGTAAAGTGATCTTCTGCAAAGGAAAAATTTTAGTAGAATTGCAACTTGAGATATTATACCTTTCTTAAAAGTTTTCCAGTTTTTGGAAGTAATACTGAATAATGAGAAGCTTAAAATAAACTTGGGAATTTTTTACTGGTCTTTTCCTTATTATGAGGTCTATAGCTTAGTTTTGCTCTTGAGCCTTAGCTGGTTCTGTACACTCTGTGCTCCTCATCGAATTCATAGTTTATGATCAACATTTATTATTTTATACTTTCTGCTCCTTAAATACAAATCAGTTTAGCAGTTCTGAACCCAGTAGAACATAGTCTCCTTACTAGACTTCCCTGGAAGTCTGTTTTTTACTTTTAGAAGAATTATGGAGATTGATTGGTCATTACTGTTGCAGCTTAGAAAATACCTGAGTACCGAAGTCAGCCTTCAGAGAACTGTAATAGACTTAGCAAACAACCTAAATAGCACTGAAACCTTGGCTTTGTCATGGTCCCTCCCCTCCCATAAAACTTTATATGCATTTATTTAACGTGCCACTTTATGAACAAGGAAATAGGGATTGTTATATCTGATGAGTTATCCTACCTCAGAGCATTAAATAACTAAATTTAGAATTTTCTTACAAGTGTATTATCTCAAATGTCCAATTCCCATGTCATTTATTTGTCATAAAGTCCTCTCATATGGATTAAAAATGGCTGTCCACTGCACTGAAAAAAGAGACTTGAGAAGTGATAAGCATGCTTCCCTGAAATAATAATAATTATATTAATGTATATTCATGCATTGACCAGTCTTAAGTTAGAGGCCCATGACAGACTATGAACCCAAGAAAGAAAGGGAGAATATTTCTGATAACGAAAATTTAGATTCTTTCATAATGACTCCATCCTTCAGTAGATCATTTTCCTCCCTTTAGATTTTGCAGAGGCTGTAAAATTGATTGTGGGGAAGACAGAGCTTTCATTGGAAATGCCTATATTGCTGTGGATTGGGACCCCACAGCTCTTCACCTCCGCTATCAAACATCACAGGAAAGGGTAAGTATTCAGGGCCACCATAAGATGGTGATTGTGATTTGTGAACATTTTCCCAATTTAACTGTATTATGCCATTTCTGTTTTAGATGATCTAAATCATGAATCAGAAGAATATTCGTTGGTATTCTCTATAGCACTTAATATACTGGCATGGTTACGTGGATGTTTCAGTTTTCCCACTTCTGGAGTTAATTGTATTGGGGCCTTATATTTCAAAAATACTAATAATAAGTAAATCTGGAAACTCTGGGTATAATTAAGATGTTGTATTGTTTGGCCATCACATACCAAGCAAAAAATCTTTCTCTGCCTGTTTATTAATTATTATTGAAGCTGCCACATTTGATAACCACTGTTACTTAGCTCAAAGGCATCCCAGGGCTAGAGGTTCTTAGTGGGCATAGTGGTCAGAAGAATTTTAGGGAAAAGATTGAATGTCTCAAGACTGGACACCTAAGAGAACATCTCAATGGCTATTCTTACACTTGGCATTCCTCTACTGGCAGAGCAGTTTTTAAATTTGGAAAATAATACTTCAAAAACAATACTAACTCCATTCCTAAAAATGTTTGCCAAGTATCATTTGAAGGGTAATTTGGCTAGGTAGCTTTTGGATAGAAATATAACGAATCTGATGGAGAAGTAAAAGGAACAGAATCGTGTGAAGAATTGTAGTGGCTTTTACATTTATGTGGCTCTTGATGGAAATTTCCAGTGTACAATCTGAAAAACTCTAGAGGACATCCTGCTTTTAGAAAGAAGGGCCTGCGTGACCTGTTCAGTCTCACCCTATTTCCACTTTCAGTGATGCTCTTAGGATACCACGGAAACCAACTTGCTGTTGAGATATCCTGCCTTGCTAGGGACTGGGGCCACATGACTAATTTCTTTCTTTATAACTTCTCTTCCTACCCATGATTTCTGCGTGTGCTTGGGGAGTCACGTAGACAAAGGAGATCCCTTGGTTTAAATTGACATTTTACCCATATATTTTATCCCAGTGATTCTAGGAATTGATTCTAGGGAAATACTCTGTAATTTGCTGACAGATTCTTCATCTAATATTTTTTAGAATAGTAGGAAAATTTTAAACAACTTGTATTTGTCCCACATTACAGGAATGGCTAAATAAAGCATAGTGTACTAGCTGGATAAAATATTATACAGTCATTGAAAACAGTGATTACCAGGAGTTCTGGAGGGGGTGGTATTTAAAAGATGTATTTATTTGAGAGAGAGCAAGTATATGAAGGAGAGGGAGAGAGGGAGAGGGAGTCAAGAGAGAGAGGGAGTCAAGCAGACTCCACGCCAACCTCAGAACCCTGCATGGGGCTCAGTCTCATGACCCTGAGATCATGACCTGAGCTGAAACGAAGAATTGGGTGCTTAGCAGGCTACCCAGGTATCCCATTACCAGGGATTTTTTTACTGTCATATATGGGAAGATACTTAACAATGTCATGGTTTTTTTTTTTTTAAAGCAAGGTATAAAATTGCATATACTGAAAAATCTATTTGATGTAAAGGAATACTATTTAGGAAAAGGACAGAAGAAAATCTGCCAGTATTTTGACAGTGTTTATCTTTGTATTAAGAATATAAAAGGGGGGGGCGCCTGGGTGGCTCAGTGGGTTAAGCCTCTGCCTTCGGCTCAGGTCGTAATCTCGGGGTCCTGGGATCGAGCCCCCCATTGGGCTCTCTGCTAAGTGGGGAGTCTGCTTCCCCCTCTCTCTCTGCCTGCCTCTCTGTCTACTTGTGATCTCTCTCTGTCGAGTAAATAAATAAATAATTTTTTTAAAAAAGGGAATATAAAAGGGGACAGGGTACCTTGAGACGAGACTCTTTCTTTCCCTTTCCCTCTGCCCCTCCCCCCTCACACACTCTCTGTCTCTCTAAATAAATAAATAAATCTTTATAAAATATATCTGTATAAAAGGGGGCGGTACCTGGGTGGCTGAGTTAGCTAAGCGTCCCACTCTTGGTTTCGGCTCAGATTATGATCTCGGTTCAAGCCCTGCATTGAGCTTCACGCTGAGCATGGACCCTACATTTTAAAAAAAGTAAAAGAAGGGGCGCCTGGGTGGCTCAGTTGGTTAAACTTTCCACCTTTGGCTCAGGTCATGATCTCGTCCTGGGGTTGAGCCCCACATTAGGCTCTCCGCTCAGCAAGGAGCCTGCTCCCCCAAAACCTCCTGCCTCTCTGACTACTTGTGATCTCTGTCTGTCAAATAAATAAATAAAATCTTTAAAATAAATAAATAAATAAACAAATAAATAAAAGAATATAAAAGGTTCCCTGCCTTTTTATATTTTCCATCTTTTCCAAAATTTCTTTGTAAATGTTTTATTTGGTAAACAGGAAAAAAGGTAATTGCTCTTAGTCTTTTTCTTTTTCACTTGTTTAGACTTCACATTCCTCATTAGGTAGTTGAACTAGATAGCTTCTTATGTCTCCCTCTTTCTAATAGTCTTATCATATGAGGAAGCCATGACTTTATTCTTTATGTTTTGTGTTAAGGATGAGCTTTCAAGCAGAAGAAGAAAGAGGGTGCCAGTGAGTGATTTAAATTATTCGAATAGTGGTAGAGGATCTGGGAATGGATCCCAAGAGGTAAAAAGGGAATCTTTGTCATTTAGGGAAATTTTATTGATATTGGGGTTTTTTTTAATCAGCCTGTGTCCCCCCTGTCTCCAGTAGCCTGTGTGTTCCATAAGAAATATAACAAATAAAGATCAATATTCATTACTAGCTTCTGCAATTTGTGGTTGTCCATAAAGCATCCCTGATAGAGATAATGTTTCACCAGCTAAGAGAAAAGAGTATTACTGTTTTTCTACTCTGATTCTAGCAACCATGATGCAACATATTTTCTTTTGAAGCATGTCAGTTTTTCTCGAATGACGAGCTCTAAAGATGATGAAAGTTAGTATCAGAAAAGAAATCAGTAGCCAGATTTCTCATTCTGGAAGAAAAAAACTTTTTTCTAAGTTCCTCTTTTTATAGATCTTTAGAAATGGCTGGTGATGCAATGCTGAAACCATTAACTGCATGGTCAGCCCCAGCAGTTGACAGCCTGTGACTAAGCTATTCTCTCGTGTAGGGAAAAAGTCACACATGGCAACCTCTTGTAAACCGAATGTCCTGAGCCATGCCAGATTGTAAGCTAGGGAGCTCAGTATTCCCATCATAAATTCAGGAAGGAAAACAGAAGGGAAGTTGCCTCAGGCAAAGAGAACAAATTTACCTCTGGATGGGGTGAGTAATAAGTTCGGTAAATGGACACGTGTGTGCCCTTTGCAGAAAGAGACACACCTATTGTTGGACTTGGTGTCCAGACTTGGGATGAAAAGATCACTGTATGAAGTCTCACAGTAGCACTTGTAGTCCTGATGCTATGTGTCACCCGCTGTGGTTCTGGGTTGCTGTAAGTGGCTACCAAGAATGGAAGAGGGCAAAATTCTTCCTTTTCTGTTGCATTCTAGGTACCTCCTCCTCTCCTTCTTCCTGATCCCACACTACCTCCAACGCACATACTTGCACACCTGTCCACCTCCGCTCTCTCTCTTACATGTATGTCTTTCTCACTCCAGAACCTAGTGTGCTGGTTAATATGACCAGAGAGGTTTGGGCAGGTAGTAAGGGCCTTCTCAACAAAGTTCAGCACTTTTTGAGACTGCTTTTGCTTTTATTGCCATCTCTTTATTGCTGTCTTAGAGAAAAAGGCCCCAGGAGGCAGGAGACAGATGATACACTTGGTATTCTGATAACTATATGACATGGCACCAGTATGCAAATGAGTTCTATCCTGTGGGGTTTCATGTTCTCATATGTTCCCTTCTATGGTGAGTTTTTCTGTACCCTTTCTGATCTAATCCAGATCTGACATTTGTGTTCCAGTGATATTTCTCCTAGCCTCTGTAAAGCCTGCAGTCTGCTAATAATGTCTTTCTGGTTGAAAATGAATGGCTTAACTTAAACACCCCTGGTTTGAGGGTGAGCGCACATGTAAGCTGTTTTAGGATTTCAAAATTGTAAAATAGAGGTGCAATAGCTATTGGTCGCATATGGCTGTTGAACACTTAGAGGTGCCTGATTTAAGTTGAGGATTGTAGATTCCAAAGACTTAGTAAAAAAGACTCTAAAATATGTCATCAATAATTCTTGTATTGATCACATGTTGAAATGATACTGTTTTAGATAAAATACATCATTATAATTAAAAAATTGTAAAACAAACAGGCAATTCTTTGTTTTTGTCATCTTGAAAAGTTCAGAGAATATTCAAGAAAAGCTGTTAAGGTCATATAAATAGAAATTTGATCCAGGACGTTATTGATGTGATTTTGGAAGTAAATGTACAAACACTGCATTTGCTCAGACTCATTTGAGTCATGTTTTCTTTCTCCTCATGTAGAATAAAATGAGAATCAGTCACCTAACAGATGATGCCTAACCATGGGACCATTTTAAACTCCCTTCTTCCCTCCCACCCCTTCTGCCATTCCTTTTGTCCCCTCCATCTGCAGGTTGTCGATGAGCATGAAAGTGTGGAACAGAGTCGGCGAGCACAAGCTGAGCCCATCAACCTGGACAGCTGTCTCCGTGCTTTCACCAGTGAGGAGGAGCTAGGGGAAAATGAGATGTACTACTGTTCCAAGTGTAAGACCCACTGCTTGGCAACCAAGAAGCTGGATCTCTGGAGGCTTCCCCCCATCCTGGTATGTTACAGCCCTACCTCTGAGAGCACAGGAGCCTGGCATAAAGGAAGGAAGTCATGCACAAATAGGAATTTTATGACTTTAGAGAATAAAAAGACCTTTCCTGTGACAGTGTTCAAAACACTTTGGCTATGCAAGGTTTATGTGTTGCACCCAGATTAATTGTTCTGCACATATTATTACTGCCAGTTCCTGCTATGAAGGAGCATACAGACTAGAAGGAGAGAGAAGTCAAACAGATCATTAACTATAGTTCCATGTAGTGTGTGAGAAACGCCGCAGGTTGTGCCTCCTGGTGAATTAACGCCGCAGGTTGTGCCTCCTGGTGAATTCGAACTTCAGGAGAAGGTGAAAGCACTTCTGGGTGTAGAGAGAGAAGCTTAGGCCCTACCCTAGAAGAGCAGCTGAGCCCGATCTCCGGTCCCACTGTGTTTGGTCGCCTGGCCACAGCACAAGCACACAGGTGCACTGGGGCCTGTGTCTTCTTGTACGTGTTATTTACTACTTCTGCCTTTTGCCTCATAGAGAAGATGCTTCTGTTGCTTGTCAGGAGAGTTTGAAGTGCCAGATCTTCACATCCATTTAAGGAAGTGTTTTTCCTTAAGGATGGAAGTATATCAAATGTGACTGTAAGGCACCGGTATATTTTAACCAGACCTTGTGTGTATTTTTTTCTTCATGTCTTCTTCCTACCACTCTGTGAGTCTGCAAATGTGGGTTTTCTTTCCTTGGACCAGAACAACTTCAGAGGAAAAGATGGAACAGGAAATTAATAACATAAATTAGCTAGCTCCAGTGTTGGGAACTCTGGGAAGAGAGGAAAAGGGCAGGGGGGAGGCTTGGGAGAGGTAGGTGGGAAGGGAGAAAGTTCATTTTTAACTGAGGTGTAATTAGCATGAAATTAAATGCATAGATTTTAAATGTCTAGTTTGGGAAGTTTTGTGGGTTTTTTAAAGATTTTATTTATTTATTTGACAGAGACACATTGAGAGAGGGAATACAAGCAGGGGATGTAGGAGAGGGAGAAGCAATGTGGGGCTCAATCCTAGGACCCTGGGATCATGACCTGAGCTGAAGCAGATGCTTAATGACTGAGCCACCCAGGCACCCCCAGTTTGAGGAGTTTTGATAATTATATATACGTGTATAATAATCACATAGAACATATGCAGTAAAGGCATTTATATAAAAACTATGTTTTTGATGTCTTTAAAGACATATATTTAAAGAATATATGTTACCTTGAGAGTTTGTTGGGCTTCTGTAGATCCATATGCCAGTATATGGAAGGGCTTCTCTTTATATAGACAATAAATTGTTAGCATTAACTAACATTTAGGGTAGAGGTAGCCACTCAAAAGATTGTGCCCACACTAGGTTGTATAATAAACTGTGTAAGATTAGAGGAATTTGTTGCTCTTGAAAAAGAAAAGCAAAGCCACAAAGGAAAAGGGAGATTCTTATGCTTTTTAGGACAGTGAAACTCCCTGGTAATAACTAAAGGATATGGTAAGAAATGAGAGGCCTCCTACTGGAGATTGGGTAAGTTTCATCCATTTTTCTTCAAAACATTCAGTATAGTCTTTTGTCTTCATGACAGAAGTATATTTGTGATGGGGTCTTCTCTGATGCTTGAAAAAGGGAAACGTCAGTTTGGGTCACAGGCCTAGGAAGCAAGGGAAGACATGCAAATATGGGCCCTTACGATGTTGCAGAAATTTGGGGAGAATTTAGGATATGCACAGGGTATGAAATATGGAGATTATCATGTTAGCTATGTATCTAAAGGCCAGTGGCCCCACTGATAACTGAGAGAGAGAGAGAGGAGGAAGCAGACTCGCTGCAGAGCAGAGAGCCTGATGTGGGGCTCGATCCCAGGACCCTGAGATCACGACCCAAGCCGAAGGCAGAGGCTGTAACCCACTGAGCCAGGGTGCCCCAGACTTGGGGTTTTAAATGTAATTTTGTATCTTCTAAACCCTTTAATGTAATTTTTTTCTGCCTTTGCTTCTCCAGATTATTCACCTTAAACGATTTCAGTTTGTAAACGGCCGATGGATAAAATCACAGAAAATTGTTAAATTTCCTCGTGAAAGTTTTGACCCTAGTGCTTTTTTGGTACCAAGAGACCCGGCTCTCTGTCAGCGTAAACCACTCACACCCCAGGGGGACGACCTCTCCGAGCCCAGGGTTCCAGGAGGAGATGTGAAGAAAGTGGACGCTCTGAATTCAGCTGGCGAAGAGGATGTCCTCCTGAGCAAGAGCCCATCTTCACTCAGCGCAAACATCGTCAGTAGCCCTAAGGGTGAGGAAGCCTGGGGGACTCACAGCACCCAGATCTCACCCTCAGAGGGGCTTTCCTGGGACCCCTGTAGGCTTCATGTTTCCCTCTGCCTTCCACTTTGGAGCTTGATGAGGTAGAAAGAACCCACCTGGAGTCAGACCTATCTAGGTTTGAGTCACCTGTGTGACTTTTAGCAAGAGATACAGCCTCCCCAAATTTGTTTTCTCATTCATAAAAGTTCCCAGAGTCTAAGGATTTGTTTCATCAGGAGCGAAGCACCATATATGCCTAATATCTCTGGTGATCATGAATGATAGTTGTCATCCTTGTTCATACAGCAAAGGTTCTCACGGTGTAGTCTGGGAACCCCTAGGGGGTCTCTGAGAGACCCTTTCAGAGGGCCTGGAAGAGCAGAATGATTGTCATAAAAACTACTGAGTCAGTATTCACCTTTTCAGCTTTTGTTCCCCAAATGTGTAGTCGAGTCAGAGCCACCATGATATGTGATGATACATTAGTGAAATATGTGCTTATGTATTATATTTTTTAATTCCTCAGTTTTCGTTTCTAATATGATTAATACTGATAGATATAACCCACATAAACAAAAGTTCTACAGGTCTTCAGCAATTTTTGAGAGTATATAAGGAGGTGAGGGAGGCTGTGACCAAAAAGTTTGAGACCCACTAACTTATGAGATTGTTGTGAGAGGTGGAGATAGTAGAGAGAGTTCCCAGTACTGTGCCTAGCAATAGGAGGTGCTTAATAATTGGTGATCATGTTCTTTAATCTAATGTAACGAAGGAGGATATGTATTTGTACTATGTCTTAGTCTCCTTGTCTGTTTTGACCTGAATCTGACCTGTTAATCTTTCTACTGTTTGTCTTTATTTTATTTTATTTTATTTATTTTATTTTAAATCTAGTATAGTTGATAAACAGTGTTTTATTAGTCTCGTGTACATCTTTCATTTTTATCTCTCTGCTCTTTTTAAGTCCCTACATGGTACTTTACATTTTCAGGACATTGCTGCCTGTGGGGGCTTGGCCTGAGGAAGACAAGAATGTAACTTACTGACTACATAATAGGAATAAAAAGTAGCTGGTCAGAGCACCCCTGTATTTGCCTTTATGTGTACACTTGTGAAGTTGGCTTCAAAATTAGCATTTGGTGGCTGGTTAAACTTGTGACATTTGGATTTATGAATCTTTTCCTTCTCTTCTTTTCACAGGTTCACCTTCTTCAACAAGAAAAAGCGGAACTAGCTGTCCCTCCAGCAAAAATAGCAGCCCTAACAGTAGCCCTAGGACTTTAGGGAGGAGCAAAGGGAGGCTCCGGTTACCCCAGATCGGCAGCAAAAATAAACTGTCAAGTAGTAAGGAGAACTTGGATGCCAGCAAAGAGAATGGGGCTGGACAAGTTTGTGAGCTGGCTGATGCCTTGAGCCGAGGGCACATGCTGGGGGGCAGCCAGACTGAGCTGGTCACCCCTCAGGACCATGAAGTAGCTCTGGCCAATGGATTTCTTTATGAGCATGAGGCATGTGGCAATGGCTACAGCAATGGTCAGCTTGAAAACCACAGTGAAGAAGACAGCACTGATGACCAAAGAGAAGATGTTCATGTGAAGCCTATTTATAATCTGTATGCAATTTCGGTAAGTGGTGTGTTACATGGTTTGCAGAATGATTGGCATTTCTCTGTGGTTCACTCATCTTCATTCATCAGTCATTTTTTTCAGGGCCTGCTTATTGGCTAGGCATTGAACTTGGTGATAGACAAAGTTAGCAGGGGATAATCACGTAATCATAATTGGAGTCACGGGTTCAAGACATTCACGGTTATGTACACTTAAGGAATTTTTGCCTTTCAAAAAATAGTTACAACTATAATATGGTAGGATTTGGAGCTTTTAAATTTTGACTCTTCTATTTTGTTTTTAGAAAATGGTAGGTGATTCCAAAACATTTTTCTTAATCACTTAAGTGATTGGTGTTTTCCTGATTGGGTTCTGGTACCACGCCCTGGCCAGACTGCTGTTAACTACTAACATATGTCTGCTTTCTTCTCTCTTGCAGTGCCATTCAGGAATTCTGGGCGGGGGCCATTATGTCACTTATGCCAAAAACCCAAACAGCAAGTGGTACTGTTATAATGACAGCAGCTGTAAGGTAAATATCCCCAGTCTTTGAATAAAAGAAGCAGAAATGTCAACAGATCTAGGGGACATTTGTTTAAATAATGGACTTTGTCCCAAACAGGAAATAAATCTAGTTAGAGTCAGTATATAGGTGCCTTCAGTATTAAAGGAGCAAAAGTGATGTGCAGAGTAGAGAATGAAAACATGAATGGTGAGGAAAAAGAAGGTATTGGTTAATGAGAAAAAGTTCTTATCTTTTGAGCTATTAGGATGTGATGGGTTTTTGTTATTCTTTTGTCAATGGTCATAATATTTTCCCCAAAGCAAACATTGAGAATAATAGGACTTATTTTAGGGCCAGTGTCAGGCAGCCACAATATCAAATTGATTGGAAGCAGTCTGGCTTAGTAATTAAAGAGGGTTGGTGCTCCCTTCCCTAGCTAGGATTAAGAGCCTGCATAGGGACGGCTTTTTTATTAAAGGCTTTTCTTGCCCCTTCAGGAGCTTCACCCTGATGAAATTGACACCGACTCTGCCTACATCCTTTTCTATGAGCAGCAGGGGATAGACTATGCACAATTTCTGCCAAAGATCGATGGCAAAAAGATGGCAGACACGAGCAGCATGGATGAAGACTTTGAGTCCGATTACAAAAAGTACTGTGTGTTACAGTAGAGCTGCTGCTCTGGCTGCTAGACAGGCTGGTGGGGAGGGAGACGGCGCCCTGGAGCTGACATTTGGCAGAAGCGTCGCTGAAAGGCAAGCTAAATGTAGTTATTTTATCCTGTGACCCTGAAGCACAAAATAAAAATCCTAATTAAAATAGCAGTTAACATAACAGTAGTAATACTTTGGTTTGGAAGTGTCTCACACAAGCTCTCTGGTAGAGAACTTTTCAGGCAGAGCCCACCATTAGCCTGTAAACAAAAGGGTTTGGCACCAGCCACCTGGGACCAAATAAGAACTAAATTGTGCTTGTCCAGATATAAACAAACATGTAGTGAGTGTAGAGTTTACCAATAACCATAACAAAATGCTAAGAATTTCCTTGGAGTCAAAGTCAGACAAAAAATTGCAGTGTTGTCTGGGGACGACATGATATGCTACCTCCTTTTTCCTGAAGTTTTATTCCATTATATTGACAAGATGGAGAAAGCAAGATTAGAAGGTGTGCAAAGGATTCTTCTGGCACGGACACAATGTTTTTCTATTTATTTTTTTAAACTATTTCCCCTCCTCTTTCTATGCCTTTCTTGCTTTTTGTTTCTGTTGCTGTGTTCATGTTTGAGACACAACCAGTCATTCGTGGCAGAGGCATATAGAAGTGGTCAGTTCGGAAGGGAGACTCTCTTAAGAGCTGTGTGCCTTCTACCCAGGGCCGTGGTCAGAGACCCTGTAGGGGAGAAAAAGCATCCTGGGAAACCCAGCTAAAGTAGCCCTGCATTTAGAGGTGTCTTACCTTGAGGACACTTAACACTTAAAGTATCCTCAGAAATGGACCCCCACCCATGCTGAAGCGCGGTAGAGTAGTTGTGCCAATATTTGCACCATCTCTCATGCCCACATTGCACAAGAGCTTCTGAGAAGGAAAGTGACATCAAAGGTAGATGGTGTTTTACAACTAGGGGCTGTTTGTTCTTTGTTTCTTTGTTTTGCACTTTAAAAAAAGAATACATGCAAATGAACTTTTTAAAACATGTTCATATTTGATGGCTGTAAGGGCTATAAATTAACTTGAATAGGGGGTATTTTGCCCCATCATATTAAACTTAAAAAAACAAAACTCATCCCAGGCACTGATAGTGTGTATTTTTAATTTAATTGGTGGGTTTAGGAAGCAAGCTTTTATTTTGTTTGTATTGTCCTTCTGTGTGTGTGTGTGTGTCTTTTTTTTTTTTCTTTTAATAATTTCACCGTAGTGGTCATCAAAAGTTATGTTTCTTTGCTCGCTTAATTTTTTTTTCTCTGATAATTCAAAACTGGAACAAAAGTATAAATGTTATTTATTTTAAGCATCATTTTTTTCCCCTGTGTTGTTTTTAAATATATATGAAGTAAATATTTACCCTTTTCCCCAGTCTTTTTTCATTCATCTGGACCTTGGGAGTGACTCTCATTAATAGTCAGATTTCATTAACTTCCCTTCCTCACAGATAGTAGGTACCAATGTAATTGAGCATTTGTGTTCTGATATCTGAGGCCGGTTATTATCCAGTTCTTCTCAGAGCATTTGGAAAGGTTGTTTTAAATGGATATGTAAGTTGAAACCCTATTCAGAAAAAGACTGTAATTACAAGTAAGAGGAAATGGCCTAAATGGTAAATATGATGAAGTCAGACAAAATGCAGGCTTTATAGTTCATGATTTCAGTATATAAAAATCTGTCCATTTCTACCTGGACAAGTCCCATGAAAAAGTGGAAGATTTAAAATAATTTCCTTACAGATGTTTTATTTAAGCAGGTAGCACAATCTACTAATGTTGTTTGATCTGTGTTTGTTATATTGGTTGTAATTAATTTTTTAATTCATGACTAGCAGAAAATTTATTAACTATTAACTACATTCACCTTGTAAATTACTGTATAAAACTTGTTGACAATGCACTGACTTTAGAAAGATGTTAATGTACATAAATAGAGTGTAAATAAAATAGTGTTGATGTACTGAAATATGAACTGTATAAAAAAGTATTGGTAATTGTATATGGAGTGTACCTGTTTATCTGTAACTATTATCCAAACAAATTAAATACTGTGGATGCATCTTTGTGCTGTTTTTCCTCTATACAAGTAAACACCGGAAAAGTCAGATTTTTCAGTCTTTCTCTCTGTAACCCTGTTTAATTCTCCTACTTGAATAATACCTACCTGACAATAGAGTGGATTCTCCATCTCTGAAAGAGCCAAGAATGGAAACCATTGAAGGTAGAACAAGATCCCTGCTGTGACCAGGTGCTCACATCCCTAATTAGGACATTGTTTGAAAGGCACTGGTGTGGGGGAAGAGGGTGTGTATGAGATCTAGTGGTGAAGGGAGACCTGATGAAGGAGATCTTACAGTAGTTTTCTTGAAAATCTTCAAGAGATAAAGTGAAGAGGTAGACTTACCATTGAATAATGCCTCAAATTATCCTGGCTTTCTAGGGGGCGCTGTGAAACCAGGGATATCGCTGGGTTGTCTCTTTGGGAGGTCACCAAGGAAGCAGTTGGCCCTGGGTCCTTCACCCTTAGTCCCTCTTTGTTTATCTTTAAAAATAGAATGCCTACCTCTCAGCCTTATCTTAAAGTAAATGAAGTATATAAAAGTCTGTGAGTTCCTTGGTAAATGCTCAATGAACGTGGACTCTTACCCTGTGAAATTCAATCATGTTTTGGCAAGAGGTTTTTTTTACTCTTGCTATTCTAATACTAAAAGAATTTAATAGCTCTTTGATCAAATTCTCAAAAACAGGAATACACATTAAAAATGTAATAGAATGAGGGCGCCTGGGTGGCTCAGTGGGTTAAGCCGCTGCCTTCAGCTCAGGTCATGATCTCAGGGTCCTGGGATCGAGTCCCGCATCGGGCTCTCTGCTCAGCAGGGGGCCTGCTTCCCTCTCTCTCTCTCTCTGCCTGCCTCTCCGTCTACTTGTGATCTCTCTCTGTCAAATAAATAAATAAAATCTTTAAAAAAAAAAAAATGTAATAGAATGAAACATGTTGAATCAGCAGCAGAGGTAGCTTGTTTAAGGAAAGGAAAAAAAAGAATCCAGAAAGTCATCGAAAATAGGGCTCCTGGGTGGCTCAGTTAAGAGTCTGCCTTCGGCTCAGGTCATGATCTCGGGGTCCTGGGATTGAGCCCCATGTCTTCAGGCTCTCTGCTCAGCAGGGAGTCATCTTCTCCCTTTCACTCTCCCTCTGTGCTCACCACCCCCCCAAACAAATGTCTCTTAAAAAATCAATCAATCAGTCAATCAATCACAGCTCCTAAAGCGTAGTCTGTGTCTCTGGCTCTTTAAATGACAATCTTTTAAAAAATATTTTATTTATTTACTTGACAGAGAAGCAGAGGGAGAGGGAGAGGGAGAAGCAGACCTGAGCAGGGACCCCTGTTGCAGGACTCGATCCCAGAACCCTGGGATCATGACTTGAGCTGAAGGCAGATGCTTAACCCACTGAGCCACCCAGGTACCCTACAGGACAACCTTGAAATGAACCAGCCTGTGGAGATGGGTAAGCATTTTGTTTCTAGCTTCTGCATGGCCCTTAATAAATTGGGAGGTGTTTGGCCTCCCAGCCTCTCTGGCTGAGGGTAGAATTTCTACATGCAATCTCCCTATCACTTGGTGGCTTTGCTTCCTGTGGGCTCCTTTCGTAATTGTAGACATAGTTGAATTGAAGAAAATTGACGAATTGCCACATTTCGTCCCAACTATTTTAAGGGTTGCATATAGGATTTTACTAGTCCAGAACCAGAATGTGTAGCTTAGGGAACAGAGGATCCTAGTTTCCATGACGATGTACCAGCAGGTTCCTTAGTATTGACATCACAAAGTCAGAAGTGCACACACCCACCCCTATGATCAGAAACTCATGCAAGACAGTACAAATAAAAAGAGGATGTCTTTAGGTTTGCCAAACTTCCTGAGCAATGAAAAGCAAGACCGTAAATAAGAGTGCAAGAATTGCAAACTCCAAGGCCTGTAAGGCCTTGGTTTCAGAACAAAGTATAAGAGAAACAGGTTCAGCCATGGACGAGAATGGGGAGTATTAGGGACTATGGTGGGTTCTAGGGCACACATCCATTGGAAAGTTCCATTTGATGGTTGCCTTGCAGGAAGGTGGGCCCCCGTGATACCATATCTTCTTTTTTAACCCCTAAAGAGAAATCAATAACCCAGATTTTAATACAAAATACCCAATTTAGAAATGTTAAAATTTTTTTTAAAATTTTTAAACATTGTAGTGTTCACATAAAGCCTATCTGCAAACTAGATACAAGCCACCAGTCTATGCCCTCTGGCAAATGGAGAGGTTATGGACTTAGAGCCCATTAAATCAAAAGTCAGGTTGTAGCTCAGCTAGTTCAACCTCTGTGCACTGAAAAGTCCTTTAGATGCTCAGATTCTCATACCTAGGGAACACCATTTTACTTCAGAAGGTTACTATAAGGAGTAGATTATGGATCTAAATAGGCACAGAATTGACACTTATTAAGTACTCAAATAACTATTCTTTCCTCATTTAGGGAAACAGAACAGAAGTATAATACAAGCGTAATGTTATGATCAAGTTCATTACCTGTCCAGAGGCATGTAGCTTACGACATGGAAGCACATTCTAGGTACAGAGCTCTGTGCCAGGTTCTCTGGGGCAGCAGTTCCCAACCTGGCAATTTGTCAGGATCATCAAAATCAACCAGGAGCTTGGGGTACCTGGGTGGCTGAGCTGAAGCCTCTGTCTTCAGCTCAGGTCATGATCTCAGGGTCCTGGGATCAAGCCCCCGAGTCAGGCTCTCTCTCCGCTCAGCAGGGAGCCTGCTGCCCCCTGCCCCCCGCCTGCCTCTCTGCCTACTTGTGGTCTCTCTTTGTCAAATAAATAAGTGAATCTTTTAAAAATTTTTTTAAAAAATCAACTAGGAGCTTGTTACAAGTGTTGATTCCAGGGTCCCCATCCATCACTGTCATGTTAAACCTGTATTCTGTACGTCTGCACTCAGATTTATGAGATCTTCCGTGCAGTCCAAGAATCTGCATTTTAATCAGTTCCTAAGGGCAAATATTTTACAGCCAGTTCACACTGGTCTTCAGGTTGGTCATTTATGGAAACCACTGCTCCAGGAAAGGAATAATGATTCAGTCTAATTAGGGAATGATGATATGCATATGCACACATGCAAGGAGCAGTGGTAGTAATTAACCAAAGCTCTCTAGATATAATTGTCTTTGATGAGGTGCTGGCTGAGGGCACTTAGATAGTAGGCTGTTGACAAAGTACTTAGGGAAAGCCAAATGGGAGAGGGAAGTGAGCTGTGCCATGAAGCAAGATCAGGACTTTATCAGAAGCGTGCAGAAGAGTCTGGCAATCTAAGCAGGCAAAGGAGCAGAGTTGTGTAGCCCTGTTTGGAATGAGCTGAAAGTGCATGAAGAATATGGTGGAAGATAACAAGCAGGCAGAAACCATGTTGTGAAGGTCTTCAAAGGTCAGGCCCATTCTAAGAAGTGTTTCACGTTGCCAAGTATTTTCGTATGGTTGCAACATATTTTATACGTTTTTTTCTAAGTTTTTAAATTTATTTATTATTAGAGCAGAAGCAGGTAGAGCGGTAGGCAGAGGGAGAAGCAGGCTCCCCGCTGAACAGGGAGTTGGATGCAGGGCTCGACCTAGACCATGACCTGAGCTGAAGGCAGACGCTTAATGATGACTAAACCACCCAGATGCCCCTTCTTGTGGTTTCCATAAGTGCACAGTACATCTAGACCATTTTATTGTCAACAAGTTTTTGTTTGCTGTCATTTAACTTTCTCTTTTTCATACACACAATCCCCATTTGCTGAAATTTCTGTTGATAATAGACTTTGAACCTTACCATGAGCCCAAGAGGAATGCAGAAGGGTGCTGGGCTTAAAGTGCTCCAATAAAATCAAAGTGGAGGAAAAAGAAAAAAAGAGTCGGGCAGGAGATGGTAGAAAAACTTGGAAGGGCTTTGGAAAGGAAGAAGGCAAGTGGGAGAGAGTGTGGCCCAGAGAATGGAGGAAAGGAGGCCCAGAAAGGAGAGTGAGCTGTTGGGGCATCTAAAGCTTTGGGGAATCACGGAGGCAGGCTTCTTTAGTTCTCTACAGCAGGATCCTCTGCTATTAATGGCTGAACCCTAGTGTTCACTGGGATTGTAGGTCGAATAGAGGGGCAGGAACTTCCATATTGGTGATCAGCAGAGAGCCTCCGGGAATGCATCAGGAGATGCCTATGGTTGTCAGAGGCTGCTGTAGCCTCAAGTTCAGGGCAGTCATCTTAGCTGCCACCACAGAAAGCAATGGACTAGAGATCTAGTCCGTAGTGTTTTTAAATTTTTTTTTTTTTTAAGGATTTTATTTATTTATTTGTCAGAGAGCAAGCGAGAGCGAGCAAGAGCGAGCACAGGCAGACAGAATGGCAGGCAGAGTCAGAGGGAGACGCAGGCTCCCTGCGGAGCAAGGAGCCCGATGTGGGACTCGATCCCAGGACGCTGGGATCATGACCTGAGCTGAAGGCAGCTGCTTAACCAACTGAGCCACCCAGGCGTCCCTAGTCCGTAGTGTTTTTAATGCTCCTTGAAGAATTGTATGACCTTGAGCAGATCACTTGTCTCCTCTGCACCTCAGTCCCCTTCGTGAATAATGAAGGGGTTGCATTAAGTCAGTAGTCTCCAGCTTTTAGTTTGAAACCACATTGGGACTGGACCCTTCCAACTCCATTTGCTCTGAAGGACTGGTGGCTCGAGCAGATGAGTTGGAGTTGCTCGGATTGAAGTGAGGGTGGGAGATGGGGTGCTGCTTGAACAACCTTTGAGGAATCAGATGTGCATTAAAGCACCCTTTGACCTCTAAGCATATAGGAAGTTGTCCTGCAGGGCCTGAGGAAGTCCCAGAGGATTGTCCCAAGACACAGGAGAAATTCTCATTTGGTCTGCTGGAAATCACTGGCCTCAGGATGGACCTTTCTGAAGCTATTTTGTTATCCTCAGGACATCTGGGGAGGGAAGAAAAGAGAGCCAACAACTAGAGAGAGTGAGTGCCTGCCTCCTTCCCTACCACAGGTAACAGGCAGCTTGGAGCCCCTGGGGCTGGCCAGCTACAGGAAGCCAGCCCCAGGGCCTGTGACCTTCCACTGTGTCAGCTGGAGAAAGTTGCTGCTGCCACTCCTTGTTTGCAGAGCTCCCTGTGCTTGGAACTCTAAATAAACATCCTCACCTTCTGGGAGGGGTGGGGAAGAGGAGTTTATTGCTCATCCATCAAGCGTGTTCTGAGCACCTGTTGTAGGGCACGAAGGATAGGCCTGCACTTGGAAGCGGAAGACGCGTTCAAGGGGCACTTAGACATTCAGTGGCTATCCACCATTGACCAGATCCCATGCTGTGCACATCTTGTTCATCATTAAACGCCCACCACATGAGGGATGCAATATCACCCCTTCTTATGGTTGAGGAAACTGAGACTCAATAAAATTAAGTCTCTCGTCCAAAGTGTCACACAGATGGAACGTTTCTGAGCTGAATTCAAACCCAGATTTATCTGGCTGCTTCTATACCACCTCACTGCTGCCTCAGCTGGAGTCTGTGATCTACCACTTAGCAACCTCTGGCAAGATGGTGAAGAACTCTGAGACCCCTTGGCCGCCTTTTTTTTTTTTTTTTTAGTAACTGACTATGCAAATATACAGCTCAGAAACGGCTAGATGCATTGGGCAAGGTATGCAGGAAAGGCTGTGGAGCTTTCATGCCCTTTCAGGCACACCACTCTCCTCACGTCTCCCCATGCTCACCAACCCAGCTCTCTGAACAACCCCCGTGGGCTTCTTTGACAAGAGATGAGGGTCTGACGACATTACAGTGTTGTGGTAAGCACTGAAAGAGAAAGTGATAGGGAGCCTGGGTAGCTCAGAAGAGCACCTGACTCTTGATCTTGGGTTCATGAGTTCAAGCCCCACATTAGATGTAGAGATTACTTAAGTAAATAAATTTTAAAAAAAGTGAACATGAAACCCTTTTACAACTGATATCACTTATGCAAATATGAAATATTATTGTTACATAAGGGGAGGAAGTAGGTGTCCTAAAAACAGCCTCCTCCCTTTGTTTCTGGAAGATGAAAAACTCCTGGGAGCAAACAGCCATGAAGTGACTCATCTGAGATGATATTCTAGGTTGGTTCTCTCCACTTCTGGTGGCCCAGGGACCTTAGGAGCTGGACAGAGGGAGGAAGGAGGACATAGGAGGAGAGGTGGGACTGGGGAGGGAGAGAGAAAGGACTCTGGGTCAGGTCAAGGCCTGCAGCTCCAAACTGGACTTTGAAGTGTTGGAAAATACCTTATCAGGGATTTGACAGGGATGTGATGGTTCCAGAGGCACGGTAGGAAAGACAAGGATTGCATGAGCTGATCTTGGGAAGGCAGCCACCAGCCAGAGCAGCCCTGAGATTCTCCTGCTCCCCACTGGCCCCCTGCCAGACCGGGCTACCTGATGATGCTTACTTAATCCACTGAGGACAATGCCTCCTCCCATAAGCTGGGGCCTTTTCCTTCCTGACCTTTTCCTGGGAAGAGAGGGAGAACAATTGAGCCAAACCATTTCTACCCAGGTGTTTGGGCCTGTAAACCAGGGCTCTAAACCAAATACCACATGTCTATGTAGCTGCTGTGTCACACGGCAGGCGGACTCCTCAGCTGCCTTCCATTCAGTCCTGGCTGTGCTGAGTCCCAGAGACACAGCCCATTGCCCTCCTCTCCACACACCCACCCCCGCCTCCCCACCGGGGTTAATGAGCCCAAGTTTGATTTTCTGTCCTCTTCAGTGATAATAGAAATGCTAGAACTCAACCCAAAACTGATACACGTATCCCCCACTTTTCGAAAGTTGGAGTTACGTCACTAACCTTTTACAGAACACCTACATAAGTACCTGTTTTCGCTAACCAGAAGACATCCAAAGAGGATTTTCACTTTTATGAAAAAAGCCACTACCATACGGATATGGGTCTTTAGTGAAAGCTCAGCGGTGTAACATGAACTTTCAGAAGGTTTCGCTTTACACCGCTTCCATTTATGAAAGGTTTCAGAGGAATACTCCGCTTTAGTTTGGCTTTTGCTTTGGTTTTTGTTTTAGAGGTGGGGCTGGGCGGAGGGGGAGAGAGCCCCAAGCAGATGCCCCACTGAGCACGGAGCCCAACAATGGGGCTCGATCTCCCAGCCTCGAGATCACGACCTGAGTGGAAACCAAGAGTCAGACGTTTAACTGACTGAGCCACCCAGGCACCCCAGGATAGCGAGGGAAATCCATACATGTCCAGAAAGAAAGAGCGAGGAAGAGAGAAATGGAGAGAGAACAAAGGAAGGAGAAGGGAGGAAGGAAGGGAGAGAGAGAAGCATGCCCAATGTGGACCCGGAGGAAATCACCACCGTCAATGCAAACTGATGTGAAAAGCGACGTCGAGGTCAGGGGCTGCTGCGCTGCCCAAGCACTACCTTTCCAGGGGTGGCAGCACGTGATCGACACCTGGCAGAGGCTCGGAGGAAACATTTCCTCTGTTTCCCTGTTTGCACTGATGTTCCTTGTGGAAACCCTCTTCCTCATCTGGATCACGGGCCCACTCCCCAAACTTGAACTCTCAGCAGATGGCACACAGCAGCGTCTCCCGCCCACACAGACTGTGCCCGCCCCGCACAGCAGCCTCACGCTCTGTAAAAGGACGGTCAGTCCCTGTGATGACCCGGATGTCACGGCATCTTCCTCTTACCCCCGCGCTCCGGGTACATATCGAAGGCAGCCTCCGAGGGGATCTCAAATACGTCTTAAGCTAAGCCTCTCGGCTGTCACGTGATGTCTCCCCAGGCGGAACCTCCAATCCCTGATCTTCTGGTACAATACCACCACTGCCTCCCCCAAATGTCCCCTCACAGAGTGGACACCAGGTGGGAGCTGTTCGCTGGGCCTTCAGACCAGTGTCCCCACATCAGAGCTGCCTGCCCCCCACGAGCAAGCGTCACATTTAGCTGGGATTGCTCCTTCCAGCTTCGTGGGCCACTTCCATGACTTTTATGACCTGCTGAGTAACAAGAATTCAACCGAGTAAGTTTTCAAGTTCTAACTGGCTTTCTTAATTGACTCATGAATCGGGCGGCATCATGTCTAGCAAGTAGAGGAGAGCTCCACTGAGCTGCGGGAAGGAAAAGGTTTTCAAAGGCAGAGAACAGAAGAAAAGGAAATTATTAGCAAAGAATGCATTGTTACAGGCAAGGTCACCCTTCTTCCAAGGGAAGGGAAAGGGTCTATCGGTACATTTCCTAGTGCCGACCAGGAAATTCCTGGCGGACTGGTTAAAGGTTACAATCCCAGGGGCGCTGAAGCTGCAGTTAGGTTAGGTAGTCAGTCTTGGTTTGCTGACACTAGTCTTTTGATGTAAGTGGCTCCCTTTGGGGCCTGAGGTTTTCTTTCTGGCAGACCCCAGTGTGAATCCCAGAGGCTGACTGATGAACCCCACACTGAACTTCCAAGTCCTGAACGTCCTCCCTTTCGACTCTACTTGGACCCAGCACGTCACACCAGTGCCTTTCCCTGGAGAGCTGTGTCCCAGGAGACCACGCAAGCAGTAGACCCGGGCAAGACCGTCCTACATACCCCGAGCAGCTCCTGATACAGCCCTTAACCCCGTGGCTGCACGTGAACACACAATCCGCATGGGAGCGAAGCCCCCGTTTGACCCGCAGCCTTGTGGAGACCGTGTCGGCTCCGGGCCCACGGAACGGAGGAGCCCAGGCATCTCGGGCCACGGATTGGAAAACAGATTCCCTGAGGAGGATGCATTATGTCGGGGAACAGTGAAAGCCCAGGATCAAGTATCTCCTACGCCCAGGCCCTGCATGTGGAAACAGCTGTTCAAACTGTAACAAACCCGGATTGATTGTGTCAGTCACAGAAGGAAAGTCAGCGTAAATAGAGCTTAGAAACCTGGCTTATCTCTCAGGATTGCCCCGTGGGCAAGGTAAATATTTAGTTCCAGCCCTGGAACGGTGCCTGCTAATTCAGTGTTTTGCTATCTTTTTTTTTTTTTTTTTTTTCCAAATTCATTCATCTTGCAAACATCTACTCCCCCCCTCTGTGTGGCCAGCCAAGATGTGGCACTTCCATACTCGGATGGCCAAGAGGCACTCCTCCAGTTCTCCATCAGGTCAGGTCGGGGTTCTTGGTTGGGGAGATGGAGGGGAGCTGACATTGAGGAGGGCTTCACAGATGAGTCAGTTCTAAGCTGGGTGTTTTGGCTGGTGTGTAAACCTCACGAGAAGAAGACAGGTAGGGAGGGCCAGGGGCGAGTGTTCCAGATGGAGGGAACAGTGTGTCTCTGGCGGGCTAGGTGACTTCTGATTGCAAGCTTCCGTGGAAGGACTTTCAACACACATCTCAGAAGCTTGTTTTAAGGATCGAGACATAAAGCATGTTGCACAGTTTTGCCTGAATAAATATTTGCTGCAGTTAGTGGAGTGTTATTTGTGCGGAGTCAGGACTAGCAATGCCTATCCCAGGATTCTTCCAAGACCATACTGATTGAAAGCCTACTATGTGCTCTAGGCTATATGGGTACTGATGCGCCCCAGTCCTGCAGGTTAGCCCCCCAGGAAGCTGACAGAGTTCAGTGCACAAGGTGTTTATTAAGAAGTGCCCCTAAGGGTGGCTCAGTCAGTTAAGCATCTGCCTTTGAATCAGGTCATGATCCTGGAATCCTGGGACGGAGTCCCACATCGGGCTCCCTGCTCAGCAGTAAGTCTGCTTCCCTTCCTCTCTGCCTGCCTCTCTGCCTACTTGTGATCTCTGTCTGTCAAGTAAATAAATAAAATCTTTTTAAAAAATTTATTAAAAAAAAATAATAAGAAGAAGAAGTGCCTCTAAGGGGTGCCTGGGTGGCTCAGTCAGTTAAGCATCTGCCTTTGAATCAGGTCATGATCCCAGGATCCTGGGATGGAGCTCCACCTCAGTCAGCAGTGAGTCTGGTTCTCCCTCTCCCTCTGCCCCTCCCCCTGCTGATGCTCCCCACCGCCCCCCACCAGCAAATAAATACATAAAAGTCTTTTTTTTTTTTTAAGTGCCTCTCCGGCACCTGAATGGCTCAGTGAGCCAAGCCTCTGTCTTCAGCTTAGGTCATGATCTCAGGGTCCTGTGATCGACCCCCGCATCGGGCTGTCTGCTCGGCTGGGAGCCTGCTTTCCCCCTTCTCTCTGCTGGCTGCACTGCCTGCATATGAGCTCTCTCTCTGTGTCAAATGAATAAATTAAAAAATCTTAAAAAAAAAAAATGCCTCTAGGACCCACACCTGTGGAAGAGAGCAAAGCAGGGTTGGGCTGGGATGAGAGAGATGGCGCTGCCACACAGGCCCAGTCGTCCCCTTGACTGGCCCCACCTGGAGCTCGGAAGCTAGAATGATCCCTTGGTGTCACCCTGAGCTGGACTAACTGTACTTCCAACCTGATCAGTTACTGGTTGGAGGCTGCTGCAGAAAGGAGCGTGACCTTGAGTGAGGGAATTCCTTCTCTCCAGAGAGGCCAACAACTGAAGGCATCTGCACCCCCACCAGCACTCATCACAGGGGGCCAGGTGTCCCTAGGGCTCTGAGCTGTGCAGGACAGCATCCCCCACAAGCAGTCAACAGAACAGATGAAAATCCCTGCTGTCCCCAAGAGACGGTGCCAGTGCGGGCTTTTGTCCTGAAGATCACTGTCAGGATTCAGTGAAATAGTGCATGCAGATAATGACAGCTGAAGGTAGTGAAACAGATCAGGCGATTACAAGGTGAACGGCACGGGAGGAAGGGCGGCAGGTGGACAGGAAGATCTCAGCGGCCTGCTGGTGTCTGGGTCCTGCTCTTCCTGTACTCCAGGCTCTGACTCGAGTAAGCATTCCAACTCCCACAGGGTCCTGCACCTCTTGAGTCTCTCCTCACTTTGTTAATAAAACCCTGGCACCGGGCCCCTTCTGACCTCACCTGGAGACTGCAGCCAAATCCTGCCTGAGGGCTCACTTCTGTGTGAGGTGGCTGGTCTGCTGGGAGAGGAGGGATGGTGGGGGGTGGGGGGGTGGGGGTGTGTGTGGGACTGAGCTCAGGAAGGGATCCTGGCACTCCAGCGCCGGGAGGCTGGCATCAAGCAGAGACCCAAGGAAAAGGGACGAGATTACTGATGTAGGAAAATATTAGGGTTCAAAGCCGACGGCCAAGAAAGAGTCTTGAGACGTCTTTGGTCCAAAAAGATGGTTTTGTTAAAGCATAGGGATCCGTGGGCAGAAAGAGCTGCGCTGGGGTTGCAGAGGGTGGTGATTATATACTTGCAAGTTGGGAGGGGGTTCAGGACAGGATAAACCTCCAAGGTATTTTGGAAACACGGTTTCTAGTACCTTGAGGGGGCTAGCTTTTGTTGGGAAAGTTCATTTTTTATTGTTCAGTACAATCAGGAGACCCTTCAGATGCACATCAGTGGGACACATGCTTGGAGGAGGATTCCTAACAGGTATCTTGGTTCGGGGCAGAGATAAAGGAAGCTTCCAGAGGAATTATGGCATGTTTAAAGCAGACCCAGGATCCTGAAGGGTCAGCCTAAGATGCCTTTTGCCCTTATCAGTGAATGTCACTCTGCCTGTTTGAAGGACTTGTCAATGGGCTGTAAATAGTAAGGAAATTCTTCAGCTTTGTTCCCACATCAATTTCCTTGGCATAGACCTCTCTTAAGTCTTTAGAAAACTGTGAGGAGGAAGTCCACTGGCAGAAGGGCCTGCTCCCAAGTGTACCCAGTTTCCCTCCCACCAGGGAACCCTATACCAGGCAGAGGGAAAACCCCCAGCCAGCGTGCTGTAAGTTCCTGGAAGGTGCGGCCAGCGGGAAGGACAGGGGATGGTCCAGGAGGGGATGGTGGTGGCTCAGTCTCTGACCCTTTGTCCACCCTTCCTTCTCGGCCTCAGTCTTCCAGACATAGGTGGGGCGGGAGTAGGACCACCACACATGGTAAATACAAATTCAAAGCACCGAGGTCAAGTTCAGCTGCAGATAAACAATAGGTAATGCTTTAGTATGAGTCAGCCTCATGCAATTTTGGAGATACACTTTAAAAATTCTTCCTCTGAAATTCAGTTTTTTTTAAAAAAAATTTTAAGATTTTATTTATTTATTTGACAGAGAGATCACAAGTAGGCAGAGAAGCAGGCAGAGAGAGAGTGGAGGGAAGCAGGCTCCCCACTGAGCAGAGAGCCCAACGTGGGGCTCAATCCCAGGACCCTGAGATCATGACCTGAGTGGAAGGCAGAGGCTTCACCCACTGAGCCATGCAGGTACCCCTGAAATTCAGATTTATCAGGCAATCCGAGGTAGGTGCAGATCATATCCTGGGGAGAGCCCGCAGCAAATCCAGACAGGACAGACGGCCAGGGACAGAGCCAGTAATAGAGAAAGGGACCCATCAGAGGGCACACCTGGTAATCGCAGCTCCTGAGGAAGGCCGGAAGGAAAGTGAAATGGATTCCGCAGCAGGAGCTCTACAGAGGCTCAACCCTACTCTACCCTACACCCTTACCCAATAAGGCAAGGATGTGAGCTCTGCAGAGCCGCAGGTGGGCGTAGTGCTGGGGGGTGTGTCCCACTGAGGGGAGAAGCAGGCCCCTCAGGACTGCTACCCCACCTCACCTCTGCTCCCCATCACGGAGGCAAATCTGGGCGTCACTCCTCAGGATTCAGACCCCTCCCTACTCTTTCCTATCCCCATCCCTGGAAGTGGCCAATTTCTCTCCATCTGTAGGTCCTACCCAAACTTCAGTACTCCCTGTAATAAAAGGAATCCTCATGATAGCTACAAATTATGGAATACATCCTCTCGGCCAGCATCTTGTTTCATCGTGACAGTGTCCTTATGTGAAGTAAATACCATCATCATCCCCATTTTACAGATGAGGAAAACAGAGGCTCAGGAAGGTGAATTAAGTTATCAAAGCCTCCTCACTTGCTTTTCGTAGCAGTGGAAGAAGACTCAGATCTAGGTCTGTGGCCCTGGGGCCCACGCTCCATGGGTATATTTTGTAGAGTTGGCAGTATTGTGCCCTCTGTGTCTGCCCTTTGGCCAGGAGTCCTGGGGGAAGAGCACAGACTGGGTTTTTTTCTACCCAAATCCTCAGCCCCTGTCACAGAGGAAATAATAGTGTTTGTTGAAAGACTAAATCTAGTTGAAAGATCAAAATGTACCTTTAGCCCGCCCCTGTCGCCTGGCCCTCTGCCTATCCTCCCTGGCCTTGGAGCAGCCAACACGGAATGTGAAGAGCCTTCCACGTGTCCATTCTCAGCTGGGGCCAGGGCTCAGAGGAAGGAACTGGCTTGTGACTTCGCCTGTCCTGTAGCTCTCCTCCAAAGGAAGCCCCTCCCCAGGCCCGCCTGGGCCCGGGGATATGTTCTCAGTCCCCAGAGGAGATAATGCCTTTGTCCCTACTCAGATAAACAAACAGAGCTGCTAGCTGTGTAATTGGAGGTGCAGGAGCAGTGCCCCACCCGCAGAGATGGGTCCCGCCTTCCTCTCAAGGTCATCGGCAGGAGCTTGAAGACCGCTAGGTCCAGTTAGATGGAAAGGTCAAGCTTAGCCCATTTTGTAGATGGATACACAGGCCCAGAGCAGGGGGGCGATTCCCAGGCCCCCAGCTTCCTGTCTTCCCACACAGACGCACAGTCTTAGGGTCATACCACATGGGGGCACTATCCGTAATGGGGCCTCTGTTTAGGTACCCCTCAGAGTTTGGTGTCAGAGCGGCCTTTCCGCATACCTGTGCCCACGTGCACGCTTCACCATGACTCTGGGCCCCTGTAGACCCTTCTATTCTCCCCACCTTCCCATTCCACCCCTCCCAACACTGCACCCCCCATGCACAGTCAGATCAGAGCCACAGGAAACAGGGCCAGCAAGTGTGCAAACTGAGAGCCAAGATGGGGAAGTTTATCTTCCAAGAATCATCTAAACACATAGGGAGTATTTTTAGCCCCTGGCTCCCATCCAGATGCCAAATCTAAACAGGGGGCCAGAGGGAGGCCAGAGAGACGAGCCGTCGGGGATACAGAGCAGCCAGCGGGGACAGGGTGGGACAGGGTGCTGTGGACTCCACCCTACCCCTGGTCAGAAGATCTGTCCTCCTGCGAACTGCCCCAGGTCATCAAGGGGAGCTGAGGTGATACAGAGAAGTGACCCCAAATTCTGACAGGCCCCCTTGATGTAGTAAAGATGTTAGGGTTCAAAGCCTACGGCCAAGAATTCTTGAGATGTCTTTGGCGCAAAAGGGTGGCTTTATTAAAGCACAGGGACAGGACCGGTGGGCAGGAAGAGCGGCACTGGGGTCAGGAGGAATGGCCCATTCTATACTAGCAAGTTGGGAAGAGCTTCTGGACAAGACAAACCTCCAAGGTATTTTGAAAACAACGTTTCCAGGATCCAGAGGGGGCTAGCTATTGTTACAAAAAGGTCATTTATTACTGTTCATTAAACCCTCTGTCAAGAGACTCTTCAGATGCACATCAGTGGGCCATAAGCTTAGAGGAGGAATCCTAACATGTATCTTAGGGTGGCCGGCTAGAGATAAAAGGAGCTCCCAAAGGAATTTCTATATGTTTAAAGTAGACCCAATATCTTGGAGGGTCCGCCTAAGATTGCCTTTTGCCTTTTGCCTTTATCAAAGGGTCAACATGAAGGCATTTGAGTCCCTAGAGGAATGTCATTCTGCCTGTTTCAAGTACTCATCAATGGGCTGTAAGTAGTAAGGAAATTGAAGAATTTTTCTCCAACTTTGTTTCCCACATCACCTTAACCTCTCTCTGTGCCTCAGCATCTCGTCTGCTTCTGCGGTAGTACTGCCCTTACAGGACTGTAGTGAGGCCCATGTTGGACCCGCAGCGGGCATTGGAGGAATGTGTGTCATGGTCTGTACTGAGAGCCAGCAGCCTCAGAGAAGTCAGGTGGTGACCAAAACCAGCCGCTCCGAGGCCTCGCCAGTCACAGTGAAGTGTGAGTACACACTGGATGCCCAGTGCAGTGACCAAGGGGCATTAGAAGTAAATGAAAGCAGGGCTGTGTGGCAGGGACGCTGGGCCCTGTTTCTGGATAAGGGGCTCCTGGTCGCCCCCCACCCCGTCATCTCTGGCAGAGCTGTGTTAGGAGCCAGGCTGGGTCTCTAGAGAGGGAGCGCCTTCTCCAGAATGGCGTCTGCCCAGGGCGGTGCCTTCTGTGCCCAGCACAGAAGGACTGAACTGTGGCGGGAGAGGAGGCCCTCTAGAACACACACACCCCACAAGAGGGATTGCCCGTCAGGCTCACCCTCCAGGGTGTGGGGGCCAATTCCAGGAATGGCTCCTGCAGTGACTGGCCAGGAATGACCTTGCTATGAATCACGGGCTGACAGCACTTACTGGGCTTTAGGCACGAGGAAGGGCGGACACCAAGGGAAGAGGTTTCAGCCCTGGGACCTGAGCGTGCTCTGCCCATTCTGGCACCCACTGGCCGGGTTTATTACTGTGGGGTCAAGGTGACGAGGGAGGGTCATGTGCCTTACCCCTGGGCTCCTTTCACCGTTGGAGAGAGCGGGGCACTTCCGGGGCTTGCTGTTCAGGGGTGGGGGTGGGGCTTAGTGGTGGGGGGCACCGTGGGGGTTTCTGAGAGCCCTGAACCTTGGGTGGGAGGGGCAGGGTTCAGGTGAAATCTCTGATCCCCTACAGGCTGCACCAGGAACCAAAGAGAACAGGTTTGGTGTCCTCACCCCCCTGCTGACACAGGCTGCCTGCTGTTGCCATGGTGACGGTAACACCCCCCCCCCCCCATGGCTACGTGATCACCTGCGAAGGGAGGGGTGCTTATTCTTGGTCACGAAGGGGAAAAGGGGAGGGCAGTCTCCTCCCTCTGCCCAGGCCAAGGTGGGTGGCAGGAGGAAGTCCAGGGGGAGTGGGGGGGAGTCAGGTTCTCTGAGATCTAAAGGGCAGCAGAAGGCATAGAGGTCACCTCTACCAGCCAGCTCCCCTCCAGAGACGACTGGCTTGCAGGAGGTGGCGGGGCGGGGGGGAGGGGGTCGCTGGAGGGGCTTCTAGCACCGGGTAATGGAATCCCTTGAGTGCCCGACTAGCTTGCACATTCCTGTAGGAAAGTTCACCACCTCCAGATGATAGAACCTGCTAGAGACCCCCAAGAACCCCTCTTCACCAAGCAAGGCTCATTCTCCTCCCCTTCCCCAAGCTGATACTCCGCAGTCCAGCCCTCCCTGGATGATGAGATCCCAGAGCCTGGGGCCCCTTGACCCCTGCTCGCCTGGCTTGGGACCTGTCCTTGGGGCCCTCATTTCCTTCTCTTTGTTTTCTCGACCCTCTGCTTCATACCTGCCTCCCCCTGGTCTCACTCACAAAGAGTCCTCTATTCACCTGTGACCACGAGCTAGCTCCGGGATCACTGCACCGCCTTCCCCTCCCTCCTCACCCCTACAGCCCCTGCTTCCCCCAGAGCGGCACATCAGGCCCCTCTGCTCTAGCCTCTCCAGGATCCCAGCTCTCTCCCATTCAAAACCAGCATCCTTACAGTGCCCTCCTACAAGCCCTCCCTGCCCCTAACACACTTGACCTCTCCTTTTCCCCTTGACCTTTTCCCCTTCTCTGCCCTCCAGCTCTCTGGAGGGCTTTCTCCTTCCCTCTCTTGACTTGAGCTGGCCTGCCTGCTGTTCCTCTGACGGGTGCCCTTCCCTCCCCACAAGGACACCAGCTGGTTCCCAGATGGTCCCCCCCCCCAGGGCTCCTTCAAGTCTTCCTGAGGCCCCTTCCTGCTGAGACCTTCCCTAACCCCCTTCCCTTCCCAATTTATCCTTCTTCATAGTCCTACGGCCCTCTGATACGCTGTATGCGTATATTTCATCTCCAGCAACTCCAGCTAGACTGGCGACCCCAGGAGGGCCGACATTTTTGGTCTGTCCTCCCTGCCATATCTCCAGTGCCTAGAACATAGACGCTCAAGAAATATCTGGGCAAATAAATGAATGCCTTGGCACCTAGCTTCCCTAGGCTGCACCCACACACGACCTGCGCTCTGCAGCCCAGAGGAGTCCAGAGGAGACAGTGCTGGGCAGGGGGCAGAGCCCCCTTGGCCACAGCCCCACTGTGTGATCTCCACTGAGCCTTTTCTCCTTCCTGGGCTCCGGCTTTCCCCATTGTACAGTAAGGAGGCTGGATTGGAACTTCCAGGGCTTTCTTGGTGTGGGAACTCAGAGTTGTCTTTGCATCTCTCCAAGTGGGGTACAGACAGGAAGTTTATTTACAAAGGTGGGAGGGGGTGCCTGGCAGTCCCTGCTAGGAAGAACTTCCAAGACTCGGGCCCCTTCCCTGAAATGGTGGCAGGTTGAGGGGAACAGGGCAGGGATGGTTATGGGAACTAAAAATAGACCCTAGAAAGTTTTCTCCAAAAATATATCCCTTTAATCATCATCAAAATCCATGCTAGGAAGCCTGAGGAATAGAGACCCCAGGCCTCTACACACTAAAAGCAAAGGTCAAGTGTCCAGAAGGGATCGCTCATCGGAGGAAGCCAGTCATCAGGCAGGTGAGCGTGGGGATCAGAATGGTGGCCAAGGGCAAGGGCAGCAGCTGTCCTGGGGCCCGAGACTTGAACACGGGTCGCTGCCCCTGCGGCTGCAAGGGTCTGACATTCTCTGTCATACTCAATGTCTGCTCCTTATCATAGTATAGGTTCTTGGAGAAGGCGAAGATCTGTGGAAGAGAAGGGGCTCAGCACGAAGCCAGGCGCAAGCAGAGCTATGCTCCCTCATGTGTGACCCCAGACCAGTCACCTTGCCTGTCTGAGCCCTCTTTAGGGCTTTGGAATCCCTGGCTCTCAAGTTTGTTTTGTTTTGTTTTGTTTTTCCCTAGCTCTCAGGTTTTTGTGCAGATGAAAAGAATAAGGATGTAGAGTGCTTAGCTTCCCTTAGACAGGTGGACACACAGCTCACAGTTTTAAGGGCCCATAAGCACGGATCATTGCTGTCTTATCGCTGTTACTACAGAACGGTGGTTCTCAGACTTAAGTACATGAGCATCATGGAGGGGCGGGGCAGGGCGGGGCCAGGGTAGGAGGGGCTTGTTGGGCCCCACACTGCCAGGCCCCATCCCCAGGGTTTCTGATTCAGGAGGATTGGGGCGAGGTCTGAGAATTCAAATGTCTAGCAAGTTCCTAGATGATCGTGATGCCCCTGGACCAGGGACCACCCTTTGAAAATTACTGTTCAGCAAGGAAAGTATCACTGAAGCAGGGATTTGGCCCTTGGGTTCATGGCTATATCCCTGGAGCCTGGTGTGTTGGAAGGTCTTGAGTACCATTGTTGAATGAATGGACTGTTTTTCCTACTGGGGCTGCACTGGTCCTTTCTCAGCGGCTCCTGACCATTCCCGGCCCTTCCCCCTTGCTCGCCCTCCCTCTCTCCCCAGGACACCAGCTCCCTGCCCTCACTGGACAAGTCCCACCTACTGGCAGGGGACAGCGTGGAAGCCTTTTCTGACCGCTCCTGCCACAGCCTCCCCTTCAGCCCTCGAACCAGGGATGGGACAGGCAAGAGCTTTCTTGTTTGCCATACCCTGGGGAGTGTCTGTGGATTCAACCAATAGGACCTCAGCTCCCTGGGGTGCCCCATGCCCATTGCAGCCCCAGGGGCCTCTATGAGGATCCAGAGGGATGGTTTCTGGAGAACTGGGCAGTGGGAGGCTGTAGGTACCCTGGGCTGAGCCCTATGTACCTGATCCCTGCGGAGCCGAATGCGCTCCTGGAACACGGTCCAGACAACTGTCTCCTGGCAGCCTGGAGTGGTGAGGGAGCCCAGGTAGCGATAGTAATGCCTCAGTTTCTCCTTCTTGGGGATTAGGTCGAACAGGCTGATGCTCTCTTTCATCGTGGTGTTCATCTCTGGGCAGGGAGTAGGTAGGGAGGATACCGTCGATTGGTGGGGGAAGCAGGCGGTCCCTGAGAGCCCAGACCACCGCATCACCCTGGCCCTTCCTCTGTAGGAAGAAGTCTCCTCCCTTCCCCTCCCCCCAGCCACTCACTGGGTCTGGGGACAGAAGCCAGGGCCTCCACCAGGGGCTGGAAGCCATAATTCTCCTCAGATCCGGCCTGGAACAGAAGGGAAGGGGGCTTGAGAGGGACCTGTGGGGAGCCAGTGCCGACCAGAAGTCCATTCTCCTGGTCCATGCTGGGGAGGGCAGGCAGCTTCTGGGACTGAGGCCCTGAGAGCCTCGGGGCTCCCCACCTAGGGGTGTACAAGTTGCTGAGAAACAGAGGGGAGGTCAGGGTCCCCCAACCCCTTCCTGCCTTTCTGGAATCCTAGACCTCTTGATCCCAAGAAGCAGCCCCTCAGCCCCTGGGGAATGAGAGTCCCACCTCCAGCAAGAAGGCCAGCACTGCAATCTCATCTTTGGGATCCTGGGCCTCTTTCTCGTTCCTCGATGTCCCCTTCTCTTTCTCATGTACTATGTGCATCTGGTGGCAGGGAGAGGAATGGAGAGAGGACCTATGAGGGGGTTGGAGCACCCTTCTCACCCAAGGCAGGCCCACCCGGAGCCCAGCCACGCGCCAGCCTGGAGAAGGGCCCTCACCTCCATGGCAAAGCGCCTGCCATCGAGGGTATGCTCTGAGCCCCTATCCAGCTTCTCGGACCAGTGCAGGTGCAGCTGTGTGGCCCGGTACCGGGCAGCCAGTCCTCCTCCAGCGATGGAGGCCTCACCCTCCAGCAGCACCATCACTGGAGGGCACAAGAGGGGGCTGAGTCCCCAGCAACCCCCTCGAGCCCCCCACACATAAAGCTTTCTCTTCTGCCTCCCGCCCTTCACAGGCAACAGTCCTGGGCCACAGGGACAGGATGGGATGGGGACAGGTGGTACAGCCCAGACCTGTTGCTGGCCCCCTGTGGCCCCCCAGGCCCGCCTCTCCCTCTGCAACTCCCCCTGCCCCCACTGCCCCAAACATGCACCTCAGCCCAGCCTCTCCCCTGCATCAAGCCTCTCCCTGATGCCGGGCCTTCTCAAGGTAGGGTCCAAACTCCTCAGCCCTGAGATGACCAGCCCCTGGGCCCAGTTCAGCTGCTCCTAGCCTGACCCAGGCCCGCCCTAGTTGTGCTCTCTGCCTCCATACGCGATTTTCTGAACACCCCAAGATGCTTTACGCCTCTGCGCCTTTGCCGTGTTGTTCCCTCTTCCTAGGATGCTGCTTGTCCTCCACTGAAAAGCATCTCCCCCACTTCCAAAGCCCTGCGCTCTGCAGCCCCTCTGCAGCCAAGGTGGGCCTGGAGGAGCACCTCCAGCCCAGTCCTCTGGAAGTCAGAGATCCCGGGACCAGTTGCCCCTGCCTGCCCAGGTCCCCCCCACCCCACCGCCCGACACCCACCTGAATGCCCATTGTTCTGGACTTTCCACTTTTGCTTCTTGTCATAGCCAGAGAAGGAGAAGGGTCCCAAGTCTGGGTCTACCTGTGCCTTTGTAGTGACAATGTCGATGGGGGACTGGCGGTTCTTCTGGCAGTCTTCACCCCAGTGGCTAGGACCTGAGCAGGGAGGAGGGGCAGGCTGAGAGTCAGGGGCACACGCCCCTCCTCAGATTCAAGGAGGTGGAAGGGAGAATGCATGGAAGCTGACAGTGGAGCCCCCTGGAAGGGGGCCTAGGAAAAGACACACCAACTGGTCGTATAATCTGAGGGCTTGGAGGCGGGGAAGGCTGCCCTAGACATGGGTGTGGTTGGGATCTAGGGAGGGGGCAGCACTGTTCAGTCCCTGAAACACGGCAGAGGCAACCACAGAGCTGACTGCAGGGAAATTGTGCAACAGTTGAAAAAAATGCCAAGGACAACCTTCCAGGTCTACCCGAAGAGGGGTCGTTGGAACAGAACCAACTCTCCATTGAGCAAAATAGGAGATGCCCGGCTGGCTCAGTTGGTGGAGCATGTAACTGTCTCAGGGTTGTGAGTTCAAGCCCCACGTTGGGCAGGGAGCCAACTTAAAAAAAAAAAAAAGTGTCTCTATAACTGATGCAACTGCTGATTTGTTTGATAGAATACTTCCCCTCTTAGGGACAGCGACGGGAGATGCCAGGGAAGCCTCGGGTCACTCTACCTTCCCCGTCCTCCGAGCACCAGGACTGTGTATGTACGTGTCCGTGCACGCGTGCCGATGTGTGTTTGTGTTTGAGTAACCGATAGCTCATTACCCTGATCCTTCCTGCCCTCCCTGGGTTTTCATTTTGACTTGGGCAGTCTCCCCCGATGCAGAAAACCCGTCCCCGAGACTTGCTGTACTCACCCAAGCAAGTATAGTTGGAGGCCTTGGCTTGAATCTCGTAGCACCAGTGTGACTCTGGAGCAGAGAGAGGAAGGACATGAGGCCTGTGTCAGTGCACTTGCACACACACGTCTCTAGGAATAGACTGGAGCTGTGTGCACATAAGCAACACTGTGTGTGTGTGTGTGTGTGTGTGTGTGTGTGTGTGTGTGTGTGTATGTGTACGCAGTGGGTCAAAGACTAGGAATATCCCCAGGGTCAGAGACCCCCTTGGGTTGGGATGGAGCATCCCTGCATCTGGGACTGCAGGCCCAAAGGAAGGAGACTTGAGGAAATACAGGAATGGGGACGGAAGTGGTAGAAGCAGCCAGACCCCAAAAGTCCAGACCCGTAGCTGATTGACTGGTTACTGTGCCCAGGACACTGGTCCTCAGGAAAAACAGCCACTCTTGAGGGGCCTTGGGAGGCCCTCTGAGGCCCTCACCTCTACCCCAGGGCCTGGCCTTGACTCTCTCCTCCAGCTGCTGTCGGCCTCCTCCTCCTCCTCCTTCCTTGTATCTCCCACCCCAAACCTGGAAGGGAGGTTCTGGCAAGAGGACAGGAGGAGGATTAGTCCTAGTCTCCCCTCCTGGGACAACAGAGCCGAGTTCAGCTTGGCTGTCTTCCCAGACTTGATCCGGGATGATGAAGGAGATTAGACGAGCCCTTCCCTGGAACACGCGCTCTTGTGTGATTAAGACCCGTTCTAGATTAAACTCTCACAACCCACCAGGGACGGTAGTCAGGCCTTTTCAAACCCTGTCCTACCACCCTGCAATACTGGTACGTGGGGTAGATTCAGGTTCTAATCTCAGCTGTGGTTCAGGGCTGGAGAACCAGCACCTCTGAGAAGAGGTTGCACGGCAAACACTACACTAAGTGCAAGATTTACCCACCAGGGGCGCCTGCCAGGGCGGTGTGCCTTGGAACCTTCTGTGCTTTCTGTTCAGGTTTTCTGTAAATCTAAATCTGCTCTACCATTATAGTCTATCAACTAAGCGGGGGTGCGGAGGGGGGGGAGGCTGCGGCAGTAGGGCGGACAAAACATTTGATCCAGAGCTGAAATTCTTGCTGGGCCACTTAGGGGCAAGTCACCTTAATCTCCCTGAGCCTCAGTTTTCTCATCCGTCAAATGGAGCTAATAGCATCCGCCTCTTCGGACTGTGGGAGTTAATGAGAGACAGTGGAGTAGTCCAGGCAGCCTGCAGCACAGTTAAGTCCCCAGTGAGTCCTTCCTCTTCCTGGCCTCCCTCCCCCTGGCCTCAGATCAGTGCGCAGATGGCCAAAGCTCAGGCTGGGCCGAGAGGAGAGAAATGAAGTGAGCTGGAAAGAACTCAGGGATGAGAAAATTCCTAAGAAAAGCACAGCTTCCCACTCAGCCTGAGATGAGGCCTCTGAGCACATCCGCCCCCTCCTCTGGGGGCTGCCTCCGTCCACCTCCTCTGGGGTCTCCGGAATGAGGCCAGGGTGGGGCAGGAGCCAGGAGGTGGTCAGGTTCTCTGGAGGGGAGGGGACAATCAGGTTCTTGGGAGGGGAGGGAACAAGGGGTTCCAGGCCAGGAGAGTGAGCATCCCCAGAAAACGGGGCACCTTTTCGCTCCAGGCCCCTTGGAGTCAGCTAGGGCTTTGCGTTTCCAGGCTCTGGGTCAAAGGCTTCACCCGCTGCTGCTCTGCTGCTCCGGCCTCTTTCAGAGTCTGCCAGATCCTGCAGTGTCTTCCCCATCACGGTCCACTCCCCGCCCTGGACAGGGCTCTGCAGCCCGCCTCCCATGGGGGGAATTTCTGCCTCCAAGGAACCCCCAGATGGGTCAACTCTGCAAGGGCCTGTGGCCACTTCCCCAACTCCCGGGTCCCCCTGTGCAGGTGGCCAGAGCTCGGGGTAGCTGAGCTGGGGACTGGCAGAACCAGCTCAGCAAAACCCAAGTATGTCCTTGGAGCCCGCTCACCTGATTCAGTCCTAGCTCCAGCTCTTGCTTCATCTCCGAAGGAGAGTTCAACTTTCCCCAGCCCTCCATTCTACCTCAGGCAGAGCGAACTGCCACTGGGCCAGCCAGGACTTTGCTCAGTGTCTGAGGAGACGATGGTTGGATGGAGCCCATTTGCAACCGTGAAAGCCTCCTTGTCAGAATTCACCCATGTCTTCCCCTCTCAAAGGTCCTGAAGGCAGACGGGGCCTCCAAGGTTGACCGGAGGCCCCAAAGGAAGCTATTCCAGGGGAAGCCTTGCTGAAGTCAGAGTCCTGAAGGGCGGACCCTCCTCTCAGCCTCCCCAGGGCCCATCTGGTTCGGGCTGAGCCATTCTCAGGAATGTGCTCTTCCCTGACTCTGGCTATAGCTCCTGGTTTTGTAATGGTGACCTCTGGTACACTGTCTTAATTGTGGAGACTTTTGACCTGTGTGGCTGAATGCTCTTGTAACTACCCTCTTCAGGAGGCAAGAGCCAGGAAAACAACATTGATGAGGTCAGGGGTCAGGTCTACGTCCCTGGGCTGAGGTGGCAGGGTCCCAAACCAGCTCAGGTTCCTGTGTTCATGAGAGGGCTGCCCTTGCAAATAATGACAAGCCTGCTGTCTCAGGGGGCCTGGGAAGGAGAGGGGCTCCCCATGGACAGATCTTGGCTCCAAGATCCAGGTTCTACCTAAGTGACCCACCTAGGTGAACCAGGAATGCAGTCGCAAATCCCACAACTATCACCAATTACCCAGCCACGGTCCCTTACCCTCCACTTGCCCTCCTGGACCTTTCTTGGTGATCCAAGGAGTTCTCTCTGACGGACCTTGCTCACTCTACATTCCCACTCTGTGGGGAAGGAGGAATCCTGGAAACCAGCTCAGCAAAACCCAAGTATGTCCTGGCAAAGTCTCAGCAACTCCTGGCCTGGGTTCTGGGGCCCCAAAGAGTCCTATGACTCCTCTCCTCCTCCCTCCATGACAGCAGATGTTCTGGGTTGTCTGATGTGTATTCTGGTCCCTCTCCAGCCTCAAGTGTCCCAGGAGATGAAATGGGTGGAGGGAGACTGGTCCCGAGACAGTTTCCAGTCTGAAAGCCCCAGCACTTAATGGGAGCACAGGTTGTAGGAGGGGGCAGCTGAGATAGATTCCTGGCTGGTTGGCCCCAGGCAGCCATCAGGTCTGGGGTGTCTGCCATGCGCCACTCAAGTACCACACCAAGCACTTACAACCACTAACTTACCTGAATCCTTAAAACCTCTTAAGTCAGCATTACTATCTCTATATTGTGAGAAAACTGAAGCGAAGTGACTTACCCAGGGCCACACAGCTACAAAGCAACAGAATTAATTGTAAAGTGTTTCTCTTTTTCTGAGTCCTGCCCGACTTTACATATGAATTTTGTCACATCCCATCTCCCCTCTTTATTCCTCTCCTGGGAAGAAGCCAGTAATTTCTGCAAGGTTCCCTTCATCCCCTCCAAAACAGACAGACAGACAGACAGACACACACACACACACACACACACACACAGACAGCTAAATCTTTCCTACAAAAGGCACATACTCTCTCCTTCTCTGCTGCAGAGGGAGGACCTCACTCCTTACTCCACGACTCCCAGAAGGGACCATAGATTTGGAGAGGACGTTTGGCCAGCCGGACCCCAACAGGGGACCATCGGAGGGGTAGCTGAGCTGGGGACTGGCAGATCGGGACTTCCTGCAGAGGAGATGGTCCCCTGCGGGGTCGCAGAAAAGATTCCTCCCCTGATCCCCGTGCCCAGCCCTGGGGCTGGAGGTGCTTTCAGCTCTTTATCAAATATTAACACACAACTCCTGCCACCTCCCACCTAGGCGAATAATTAAGAGCTCGGCCACATCATTAATCTTTAAACGAAAATCACCCTGGCCGGAAAGACTGGCTCAGCCAGGGTCTCCGGTCTCCTAGTGTCCCCCCTGGCCACAAGCTCCCAGTGTGGCTCTGGGGAGGGGAAAGGGAACGACCAGGAACCCAAGGTGCGAAGCGGAAAAGCCAAAGCCTCCCGTGCTCTGGGCGGGGGGCAGCCCCTCAGCACTGAGCCCCGGAGGGACAGACAACGACGCAGGGACAGGCTGAGGACCAAAGGCGCGTGCAGTGCCAGAAAGGGCGAGAACGGCGGCGTGCGTCGAGGCGGGTCGGGAAGCATCCCCATCACTGACTCGCACTCTCGCCCGGCCGAGCGCCGCGGGGCCCCGCCACCCCCGCAGCGGCGCACACGCGCGCACGCAGCACTCCGCCGCCGCACGTGGCCGTTCGGAAGCGCCCGGGGGTCCGCGTCCGCCCCGTCCGCCCCGTCCGCCCTCCCGCCCCGTTGCCACAGCGGTGCCCACGCAGCCAGAGCCCGGCGCGCACCCCGCGTCCCGCGCCCCGCGCCCTGCGCGCACTGCGGCTGGGGACGCCGAGGGGCAGCCCGCCGCGGACCGGACGGGAGCCCGCGCGGTCACCTGCGCTGGCCAAGGGCCGGGCGGCGGCGAGGGCCAGGAGCGCAGGCAGCAGCCGCATCCCGCACAGGAGCCAAGACGCCGCCGAGCCGGGGGTCGCGTGCCGAGGAGGCCTCCGGGGGTGCCGCGATCATGCCGGCCCCGGGTTTTATAGCGGAGCTGCGACGGGAAGGAGCCCCGACAGCGGAACGCGGGTAGCGGCTCCTCCCCCTGGCGGAGCCTCCCCTCCCCGCGTCCTGTCCCTGCGCCGAAATCCTCCGCTTCCACCCCCTGCCGGGCCACCTTGTGCCTCGTGCCGGCACCACCACCACCACCCCGCCCCCGCCGCCAGCGCCGCTCCTCTCGCTCCTGCCTCCGAGAGCCGCCCGCCCCCATCACACCTGGTCTTCTGTTTGAGAACCGGGTGGTGACCTCGCGAGGTACTTGATCCATACAAGGATGGGTGCCCGATTCCTGTCTTTGATCGGTTTGGCCTGGACTCCCAGCGCAGCCCTCTCGCCTGAGTAGTCATCCGCCAGGACCTTGGGCTGGAGGTGGACGGGTGGAGACAGCCTCCAGAGGATGGTGCAAATGAGGGAGGTGTGCTGGCGTTTCTTGAATCCGGTGTCCCCAAAGAGAGGGCTGGCTTTTCTCCCTCGGGCTGTGGTCGCTGATTCTCTGGGTCTCTTTTCTGTTTTCTCCCAGGCTGTTCCAAACTTAATTTCTAAGCAGACCAAAGACTCTTCTTCTAACACGGAGTGAAGACGCCCGTGAGCATTTCTGCGATGGCCAGAGGAGAGAAGGGGAACGGGGAGGGGCCAGATTGAGAAATAGATCCCAAGGGGCTCAGGGAGAGAAGAGAAGCTTGTGGGGTCAGAGGGACCGGACTGGCTCCTGTTGAGGCGCCCAGACCCCTGAGATGAGATGGGAAGAGAAGAGATAGGGGTCTGAGTGGGCCCCTAGTTCTCTCATCTGCCAGGATCTTCAGAGGGGTGCAGGGAAAGGAAAGTTTCCTCTAAGGAAGCCCTGCATTTGGGAGGACAGGGCTGAGGGGAGTCATAGAGAGGAAGCTGCCTCTGGTCTCAGGAGGGGTACTCAGTCTTCTGGCTGCCACCCCCCTGCTGCAGAGCCTCTAGACTCTTCCATGATGGCTCTAGGTACTGTGCGTCCCACATTGGGTGGGGGCTTCCGTAGGGGTTTGGAAAGCTTAGACTCGGGTAGGGAAGAGGGACAGGGAACCAGGCAGTGGGCCTGGGCCCCCTTCATCAACAGGAAGCCCCTGTTTTCTGGTCTAGTCGCTTCCCTATCCGCTGCCAACCTCTCTGCTCCCACCAGCCTTTGAACCTAGGCTAGGGACCTCTGAAGAGGGATTGCCTCCCCTAGAACTCTCCAGGCCAAGGGCCTTCCTCTTTGGTGAGAGTCCTGGCTGTAACCACCACCGCCTGCACCCCCCCCTCTATCCTGGCCCAGGATCACAGCCTCAAGGAACAGCTTTGATCCTACAGAGAGGGGAGGGAGTGCCCACCTCCTTGGGTTTAGGGCTCTATTGTCTCCAATGCTTTTAAATTTAATCAGCAGCTGAGCCCAGGCAGTCAGGAGAGGGATTCCACACCCTACAGCCTTTTCTGGGGAGTGGATTTATGTCCACAGGGCTATTCAGGACTGAGGAATGGAGCCAGGAGGAACCCTATTCCTGGGAATGAAATGCACTTCAGGGGGTCTGCGTGACCCCAGGCCAGGCCACTGACTGGCAGGAGAGATTGAAAACCTTTGGTGGGGTTAAGGGGCTACTGATCAGTGACTTTTGGACCCACCTCAAAGTCCATCCCTTTGGGGCCTCCCCGGGAGAAGAATGAGTGGGAGGAGCTGTCCCCTAGGTAATCAGGCTCTATGCCTGTGAGTGTGCCCCACCCTGTGAGTGTGCCCCCTACTATATGGGGGTGGGGGAGATGGGGCGAGCCAGGCTCTGGTGTGGTGTCCCCTGTGAGGCATGGGCTCATGTGGGAGGAGCTTAAGGATGGGCAAGTCTTCACGAATGTGCCTTCAGAGCCACCCCAGAGGCTGTACGTGGGCAATGTGGGAGGTCAGGGCGTAGCCTTATTATCTCCCCAAGGTTACACGGGGCAAGAGGCTCTCCACTTCTAGCTGTAACATTCCCAGCCTTATCTCCCAGCCAGCCTTGCTGTCCTGGCTTGCCATTAACTAGTGACCTGTCCCCGTCCAGGCCCAGGGCCTTGCTCCCCTGGAGGCGACAAAGCCCTCATTCAAGCAGGGATCATTAGAGCAGGAATGGGTCCTGTTGTGTCTCAGTGACTTATAGGACCCATAAAGCCATCAGCCCAGGCCCACTGGCCCCAGCCCTGGCGCAGCCTCCTTCCTCTTACTCTGCCCAGGCTCCCCCACGTGTCCTGCATTCGAGTCTCTGCCTTTCCTCTAACTCAGGCATGGCCTTGGGCAGCTTTCCAGCTCCCCTCTGATTGCAGCTTCCTCATCTATAAAGTGGGGATCATCACCTGGCCCTGTGCCAATAAATAGTTACTGGGAACCAGCTGTGAGCCATCCCCTGCCCTGCCCAGACTTTCACAACGTGCCTCACGGTTCCTGGGTGCAGCCACTGCCCCTAGGCAGCCTCCGAGATGAATTACAGTTGTCATCCTCCGGGGACGTGCGCCCACACAGCCTGGTCCGGAGAGGGATGGATGGAGGCAGCGGCCAAGCTGAAGGGCTCTGAGGACACACCACCCTGGGCTCCCTCAGGGGCCAGCCACGTGCTCTGTGAGGACAGCTGAGACTTGGTTTCCCTCATCTGCAAAATGAAAATCATACCCCTAACTTCCCCCTAGGTGGTTGTGAGAATTCTGTGACCTGTGCCTGAAATGGGCTGGCCCAGGCTGATACAGGCGCTCATGTGACCATGACCTCTAAACAGAGGTCCCTTTACCTGGATTAAATGTGACCCTGGACAGGTGTGGATGTGGCCTCAGGTGGGAGGGGACACTGAGCTAGACCCCGGAAAGGCTCTTCCTGGACTCGCAAGACCCAAGGAGCGGGTAAAGAAGGTTGCGGAGGGAGGCTGGGTCTCAACTGCGTGGACACAAGAACATGAGATTTGGATTCAGCCCTTGGTGGGACTCTGATTGGTGTGAGGTGGTTCCCGGGGTTCATAGGTCAGAGGAAGGATGAGCACGTATCTCTAAACAGAAAACCATCGCACCCATGTTCAGTTGGCAAGGTGGGCAGGTAGAGCAGGCAGAAGTGTAGAACCAGCTTTGGAGCATCCAAATCCATTCGCATCCCAGCCCCACCACTCACCCTTTACCTCCCTCGGGCTCCAGTGTCCTGGAAAATGGATACAGATCACACCTCCCTCACATGGTGTGTGAGGCTCCACATCTGTGATGCTGAGTAAAGAGCCTTGTGGAGGTCTAGGCACTCAGTAAGTGCTCAGTAAACCTCAGCTGTAATTACTAGCCATTAAGCAAATGCCCTTGATTGTATAGGAGCCCAGAGGAGTGGCGCCTAACTCAGCCAGTGAGTGGGGAATCGGAGAAGGCTTCCTGGAGGAGATGAGATCCAAGCTGAGTATTAGAAGACGAGAAGACAGAGCCCAAAAAGGGAAGGGAAATCCAGCCAGAGGGAACAGAATGAGAAGAGGCATAGGGCACCGTGGATAGACTCCCAAGGAGGAGGTAAGTATGCAGAGAGATAGGATGGGGGAGGTATTTGCCATCAGATGGATAGCACCTGTTTGCCGGGGTTGAAAGTTTGGACTGGTATTTCCTTTGATGAGGAGGTAGATCTTAAGAGCCTGATCTTCTAGGTCAGGAAACCTCTTCAGAGAGGATCACACAGCCCTAGAAAGGGACAGGGATCCTTAATTACTTGAGTTACAGAAGAGGAAGCTGAAGCTCGGAGAGAGCAATGACTCACCCAAGGTACCCAGCAAAGACAGCAGAGCCGAGATTTGAATGCTGGTCTCCTGCTCCTCTCCCCATACTCTTTCCATGCCATCTCACCCTCCCTCCCCACAAACACCCACACCTCCCAGCCATTGGGACCCCCGGCCTCCATCTCCCATTGTTTTCTGCACCCTCAGAGCCTCCACAGATTAGCAGATAATTCAAGTCCAGGTTTGTGTCCCTGGGTGTTATGATGAAACCCACATGCAGAAGAAGCCTTAATCAATATTCTCCTCTCCACCACTCCCCGCCTTGGATCTCTGCCATATCCTAGCAGAGACAAGAAAGCCTTCCTTGCCCGCATCTGTGAAAGCTGCTGTTTCTCTTCCCTTGTCTTCACGCCTACCCTGTTTCTCTGGTCTATGGGGGGAATCCAGGGAGAGAAGAGGGAGGGGGCATAGAGAGCTGGAGGCTCTCATGGGGGCAGAGTAGGAACCTCCTTCGTGGACGGGTTGGTGGAAACTTCTTCCGCTGAACATTCTGAAATAGTAAGAGCAGGAAGATGCCTGGGGCATGGTCCAGCAGAGGGGATGACGTCTGTTCTGCTCCTGCCCTGCAGAGAGTTCAGGAAAACTCCCCCAGAGCTGTCCCCTTTTCTCTCCGTGTCTCAACCACAGGAATCCAGGCTCACACCAGGCTGCTTTGGATTTTCCAAGTGTACTCACTTACATTCTGATTTTGTGGCAGAAGAACTCCGGAGAGGATGATGAGGGTGGAACCAGGTGGGGAGGAAAAGGCAGCCTTGGGGGAAAGGGGAACATTCCCTCCTCTTGAGTCAGGATGCAGCCACGGGAGGAGAACAGGCTCTTTCAGGTCTCTGTGTGTGTGTGTGTTAGCCTCTTTGTCTCTGATTATCCAGATAATACTTACCTTTGTACACTATTTGGAAAGAAGCGGGCGGGTGTGTGTGTGTGTGTGTGTGTGTGTGTATAAATCACCAAAACCTCTCTCTCAGAGGCAACTATTTTATAATTTGACATATTATTATTTTTAAAGAAGATTTTATTTATTTATTTGTCAGAGAGGGAGAGGGAGACCACAAGCAGGGCGAGTGGCAGGCAGAGGGAGAGGCAGGTCCTGGCTAAGCAGGGAGCCTGATGTGGGACCCTGGGATCATGACCTGAGCCAAAGACAGATGCTTAACTGACTGAGCACCCAGGCGCCCCTCAATTTGACATTTACAAAAAACAATTTTTTAAAAAGATTTTATTTATTTATTTGACATAGAAAGACACGGCGAGAGAGGGACCACAAGCAGGGAGAGTGGGAAAGAGAGAAACAGGCCTCCTGCCAAGCAGGGAGCCCGATGTGGGACTCCATCCCAGGACCCTGGGATCACGGCCCAAGCTGAAGGCAGACGCTTAACGACTGAGCCACCCAAGTGCCCCAATTTGACATATTTTTAAGAAAAAGATTTTTTTAAACAAAATAATCATCTCCCCAGGGCGCCTGGGTGGCTCAGTGGGTTAAAGCCTCTGCCTTTGGCTCGGGTCATGATCCAAGGGTCCTGGGATCGAGCCTCACATCGGGCTATCTGCTCGTTGGGGAGCCTGCTTCCTTCTCTCTCTCTGCCTGTTTCTCTGCCTACTTGTGATTTCTGTCTGTCAAATAAATAAATAAACTCTTTTAAAAAAATAATCATCTCCCCACCTTAATCTGTTTAATTTTTATGTTTTCTCTTTCAGTCTTTATCTATATGCAAAACACTGTTGACAGAACGAACAGCTCAGTGTTATGCTTCTCAACCTTCACATTTCAGTGCAAACACGAGTCCACTTTACCTCGTAGCCCTTCCAACTGTCATTTTGTGGTTCCAGAATGTACCCAAGCTGTCCTCAGCTGACTTGCCATCTTGCAGGGACATCTTTCCACCGGAGAGGTAGAGCCAAAGACTGGGGAAGCAAACCAGGCATCCTGGTGCCTTCCCCCAGCTCCTCACTGAACAGAACCACCGTCGGTTTGGGAGAGCAATGTGGAGGTGGGATAAGGGATAAAGCAAAAGATTGGTGAGGGACTCCAGCCAAGGGACCCTCAGAGGCCAGCTGGAGAATCTGAGCCTGGAGTCCAACTCTTTGACCTCCGGTGTGCCTGTAAGACAGGGAACATGTGCGAGGGGGCTGGGGAGATGGGGTGTTCTGCGTAGATCTGGGGGGAAGAGAGTCAGTGAGGAAGAGTGTGCCCCTGGGTGCTTCCTCCCCTCGGTGTGTTTGCACAGCAATGGCGCCCTCTGCTGTCCCTGCACTTCGAACCCATCAGGGCCTTTTACAGTTAGGAGTTCTTCCTGGCCACTAACTAGATCCTTCCGCCCTGCCCTGGTTTTTTTCTTTATCATTTGGGCAGTGGGCATCATTTAATGACTGAGGTAGCATGCGGAGAGTTGGAAAAACAACTCTTTAGGGCCACCCTGTACCCGATTCCCAGAACGTTAGCGCCCTTCAAGGGACTTCCCACCACGACCCCTGGAGCAACCTCATTTCACACCTGAACTACTCTCAGATATCAGAAGGGAAACTGAGACAGGGCCTTGAGCATGTGTCAGCAAGAACCCTGCCCTAGCTCTTTCCTTCGGGTGTGGCCCCGGCTCCGCCGTGCCCCGGGGACAGGAGGAAGGTGTGCAAGCCTCAGATGGAAGCTGGGATTTAGCAAGGCTGTAAATTGCTCACCTCCTGCCTCTGGTAGGAGATACATGTAGGCACATGCGAGATGGTAAGAATAATCTGCCCGCCTCCTCCCTCACTCTGGCAGCCAAAGGAGGTGGGGGGCGAGTGGCTGCCGTAGTAAGTAATCTCAAAGTTAACTCTAAAATGTAGTTCAAGGGGCGCCTGGGTGGCTCGGTGGGTTAAGCCGCTGCCTTCGGCTCAGGTCATGATCTCAGGGTCCTGGGATCGAGTCCCGCATCGGGCTCTCTGCTCGGCAGGGAGCCTGCTTCCTCCTCTCTCTGCCTGCCTCTCTGCTTACTTGTAATTTCTCTCTGTCAAATAAATAATAAAATAAAATCTTTAAAAAAAAAAAAAATGTAGTTCAAGTTCAGTGAGCCCTCTGTGGGATGGGAATGGGCAGGGCTGGCTTCCTGAGTGTGGGACTTGTGTAGACACAGGGCAGCTGCACTTGTTTGAGTAGTCCGCTGTGGCCCTCTTGACATTTTCCTTTTTAAGATTTTATTTATTTATTTGACAGAGAGTGAGAGAGCACAAGCAGGGAGAGCAGGCAGAGGGAGAGGGAGAAGCAGGCTCCATCGCAGGACCCTGGGATCATGACCTGAGCCAAAGGCAGATGCTTAATCGACTGAGCCACCCGGGCATCTCCGCTCTAGACATTCTTGACAATTTTTGAATGGGGTGCTCTGTGTTTCCACTTTGTAGCAGATCGGGGTGGGGGTGGGGTGGGGTGCAATGGCTGGGCCTCCACCCTCCTAGGGCTGGTCAGGAACCCTGCCATGGTGCCTGAGAGAACCCATGGACCAGCAGCCCCTTCTGGAGCCCTCAGCTGGGTCACATTCTTCTGGACTCCACATGCTTCCAGTTCAAATCATGCAGGTTATTGGACATGTCTTATAGTGAGCATGTCTTAGAGTTTGGGTCAGACTGTGCATGGAGGCTACAGTAGGGGAAGCGGCTCCTGGTAGAGATGGGAGTGGTCAGGAGCTTCAGCACTGTGAAATGGACAGCACCCTTGAGGCGGAGGCTGAAGCTCTGTAGGGTGGGTGAGAGCCCCACACCCTCTCTGGTTACCCTGGGAAGCAAGGTGGAGGAGTGGGCCCAGTAGCGCCAAGCCCCTGGGCCAGGGCCACAAGCCCCAGAGGGTGGATGGGGCTCGGAGCCTGTGCTCAGGGGATCAGCCAGAGTTTGAGGTCAGGGATGGGGGGTACGGGGGAGGGACGGAGCCTGAATGGAGCTAGTCTAAGGAGGGAGGCTGGTATTCTAGGACCGTGCAGCCAGGAGATGGACGCCGAGCCGTGGTCCCACCCCTGGCGGCTCTTCCAGACTCTGGTTGCAGTGCTTGTTGTGACAAACCCTCCTGTTCCCGCAGGCCCAGGTGTGCGGCCTCCACCTCACACCTCAAATTGGAAGGAAAGATAGAGGCACCTCTGAGGAGAAATGGAGGTGCCAACCGGCTGTTCTGGGGGAGGGAGGCAGAGAGGTCCAGCTGTGCTGACTTGGTGACAGGGGGATGCTGTGGACTGTTTCCAGGAGACATGCAAATGATAGGGTTCAGATTCCATGTCTCATGGGAGGGGAGCAGAGCAGCGTCGCAGCCTGGGCCTCCTCCTGGCAGCCACCCTGTCCCCAGAGCCTCCATGGCTCATCGTGGGGCACCCCTGTCAGAAGCGGGAAATGAGTGGACAGAGGCAGAGGGGAGACACTTGAGGGCAGCAGTTTATGGTCATGGGAGGGCAGGCATACCCATCTGCACCCCAGGACCAGGATGAGGCTTTGGACTTCCATTAAACATGACCCCATCTACACACAAGGCCTCCGCTCCTTACTGCCATACACCCAACCTGTCCCTCTCGTCTCCGCCCACAACCAAGCTCTAGGCAGTCTGCTAGCGCCCATCTGGGGGCCCCCTCCTGGCTGTTTCAGTCTCCAGGAATTCCTGATTCCATCTGCTCACAACACCCTTCCCGATCAAGCTTGTACATCCCTTCAGGCCAGGGTCCCAACACCTCCAGTTGGGTGGGGTCTCCCTAGCTTGTAGCCCTTGGCCCCCCCCCGCCCCCCCCTCCCTACTCCCCAGGCAGATGTCCCTGGGTGTGGTCTTCTTGTCTCTTCCCAGATCAGCCTTTCCCATCCCTGAGGCCCTGAGCTCTGTCAGTTCAGGAACCAACCAGGTTGGCTTCTTCCACAGCTGAGCTATGCAGCCAGAGCTCGGCAAATATGGGTCAATGAACCAGCCTTGTCTTGCTTTACTCACTGTGGGTGGTCTCACTGAAGAAAGATGGGTCCGTATAGGCCAGTGGCTCAGGGTCGCCCCAGGAGGATTTCTGTGCAGTGCCTTTCAGGACCCGACTGCTGGGACAAACCCAGGCTCATCCAGCTGCAAGATGTATTGGCAATGTTATGAAAATAACGTGGTTGATCTCGGGACATTCTGAATTCCCTTTACAACTAGGTCTCCAGGCCCTGAGAGGGGGCGGTAATTTGTCCCAAGTCACCCAGCGAGGTAGGTAGACCCAGACAATCAGAGGGAGGCTCCTCACCTCCTCCCTTGTCCTTGGAATGTGCACGCAGCTGCTTGCCTATCCCACAGAGAAGCTGCCCAAAGACACGGCCTTGAGAGAGTAAGGTGTTGATGAGACCATCTCGATGGTGCATGTGACTGAACCCAGTGAAAGCCTTTCTGTAAACTCTTATGATTCTATCAGTGGGTACGGAGGTAAACTCACCATGCAGCCGGCCAAAACAAGCTTCATATGGAAGTTCCGTTGCTTATCAGACCAGAAAGGTTTGCCTCTTTTAACCTCTCTCCTTGCCCTCTGCATAGGGGGGCTTATTTCAGATTATACCAGGGAAGCTCCGGAAGTTTCAAATTAACAGCATCAGAGTTTTTTTCTTTGCTTTGCTTTTCATTTCTTTTTTCTTCTCTTTTCCTTTCCTTTTCTCTCTTTGCTCTTTTTTCTTTTTTTAAACAGTGTCAGAGTTTTTCTAAGACATCAATGGATTGGGGAGATCACTTTCCACCCTCCGCCCACCACCACCATGACCACAGAAAATCTGATCCTTTTGCAGCCCAGATCACAGCCAGAAAACATAATTCTCAAACTTAGCTCTAGTCTCCTCGTTCTGGTGTTGGTCAAGTGCAACCACGCTTTACTCCCAAAGACTTGAGAAATAGTAGGGCTGCTCTACTGGTGATGCCGGCCACGAGATGGGGGCTGCTGAGCGCAGACTGGTTCTGCGCCCCCCACCCCATGTGTCAAAGGCTTGCACTGGCAGAAAGGGCGCTGGGGAGGACCAAGCATGGGTAGCACAAGGTCAGCATGAGCTGTGGGGAAACACAAACACGGCTGGCAGGTCCTCAAAGGGTTACTTTTACTCATGGAGTTACCATGTGACCTGGCAATTCCACTCCTAAGTCTTTACCCAAGAGGAGTAAAACACATGTTCGGGCGAAAACTTCTACATGACTGTTCATAACAGAATTATTTACAGTAGCCACAAAGTGGAAATAATCCGATGTCTACCAACTGACGAATGGATAAGTAAAACATGGTATGTCCATTTAGTGGACTCTGATTCAGTCATAAAAAGATAATTCTAGGGGCGCCTGGGTGGCTCAGTGGGTTAAGCCGCTGCCTTCGGCTCAGGTCATGATCTCAGGGTCCTGGGATCGAGTCCCGCATCGGGCTCTCTGCTCAGCAGGGAGCCTGCTTCCCTCTCTCTCTCTCTCTCTCTGCCTGCCTCTCCATCTACTTGTGATCTCTCTCTGTCAAATAAATAAATAAAATCTAAAAAAAAAAAAAAAAAAAAAAAAAAGATAATTCTAACATACTCTACAACATGGAGAAAACTTGAAAATCTTGAGCTAAAGAGAGGTCACCAAAGATCACATATTGCATACTTCCATTTATACGAAATGTCCAGGGATGCCTGGGTGGCTCAGTTGGTTGATTGGCTGCCTTTGGCTTGGGTTATGATCCCAGCGTCCTGGGATCGAGTCCCACATCGGGCTCCTTGCTCGGCAGGGAGCCTGCTTCTCCCTCTGCCTCTGCCTGCCATTCTGTCTGCCTGTGATCACTCTCTCTCTCTCTCTGATGAATAAATAAAATCTTTAAAAAAAAAAAAAAAAAGAAATGTCCAGAACTGGTAGATCCAGAGAGACAGAAAGTGGATCCGTAACTGCATGTGGCAGGCAGTGTTGGGGGGAAGTAGAAGTGACTGCTAATTTGTAAGTGGTTTTTTTCTTTGTTTTTTGGGTTTTTTGGGGCATGGTTTATGTGGGAAGGCTCACCCATCCCAGTCAGACACAGAGCCTATAAGTGGTTTAAGAGAGGGGGACTTCCTATTACTTGGAAAAGCTGTCTCTTTCTGGGGGAGGTTGGGTGGAAGCCCATATTTTTTACTGGCTAAGCCCTTGTGCAGTGCACAGACTACACCATGTCCATGGTCCTGCTCCTTATCACCCCAGGGCCACGGCCAAGCTAGTCTCTGTGCAGAGGTGAGGTCCTATGTGAATTCCCTCTTCCTGGTATATGGTCTGTGCCTGTCCAGCTGTTGGGCTTGGTGCAGAGGATGTAGGGAGTGTGGTGCTGTGTAGGCCCTGCAGGGCATGGGTCAAGAAAGCCTTCAGAAGGTAAAGAAAGCACCCAGGAACAGCTGAGGACAAACCAGGGGCTTGTTGACTGGATCAGACATTTAGATAGACCCTCCCAGCCCTGTGATCGGGGTCCCCAGGCTAGGTTCCTCATGTGTTCTGGGATGCCCCATTTGATGACCACACTTGTGTGCCAGCAGCCGTGTCAGCGCTACGACGGAGCCATCTCTGCTCTCTTAAAGCTAAGAGTCTAATGGGTCATAGTGGCCATGCCTGGGACTGATACCAGGGCAGGAACAGGGCACTAACTAAACCTCGGTGTCTCGAGAGGTCCTTCTGTGGCAGCTGATGGTAAAGCTGGGGTTATAAGGAGAACGAATTAACTAAATGATGTGGAGGATGGGACTGAGGATAGAGTCGAGGGGGCAGTGGTTGAAAAGCATTAAAAAAAAAAATGAAAAAGAAAGGCATACCAGAAGGTGAACAGTATGTGCCTGGAAAGGCTCATGGAAAAGGAGAGAGTGTGGGATATTGGAGGAAGCCGCAAACCGGTTCTGGCTCAAGGCAGAGATTGGGGATGTACCTGGCAGTCGGGAACGGGCCAGATCACAGAAGTGCTTGTGATTAGGACATCTCGATGACCATGCCACCAGTAGTGGGCAGGGGCCTCTCACCATGTGTCACCCTTGGCCCCTGAGATCACTTACACCTGATGATCTATTCACGTGTTCCTTGTGTTGCCTTTGCATGGGCCTTGATGCCCTGAGCTTCCCCTCTCCCTCATCATTGGGACTTTCTGCCTGCTGTGGGCTCACAGAGAGGGCATGGACCACCTTGGGTATGTATGGGGAAGAGGTTACTGCTCTGTTCACCGCCCAGCATCGCATTCCCTAACCTCGTCCTCAGGCACCCTGGTAGTGGGTTGCTTCTGGTTCATGTTGGTCAGGTGTAGATGTTTAGGCTGCCAATCATTCAGTTTGGTGGGAGAGCTCCTACCTTGGCCTTTGGGGAAACCCTCTCTGGTGGTGCCTCAGTTTCCCTCATTCTGCCAGGCCTGCTGGAGGTGTTTGGATCCACGTTTGTCCCAAAAAGGGCTTGGCACAGCAATGAGAAGGTGAAGCCACGCTCCCGGCTCACCGCCTGAGGGCCCAGCAGGGGTGGGATGCACCTGCACCTCCTCTAGCCACCCTCCCCCACAGCCGTGGGGGCTGACTGGCAGTTTCCTTCCTCTTGGGTGCCTGGCAGGCTGGCCAAAGGGGGTGCATGTTGGTTCTCAGGGGAGAAAAGCCCTGCTCTTGTCCTCCCCAGGAGGACTCTGTTATTGACGACCTGGAGTGGGTGTTACTTACCATGATGAGCAGAGGTGTTTGGATTTGACAGAGGGGACAAAATCTGCTCCTTGACGAAGGAAGAAGATGGAGAGCAAGGAACAGGGAGGAGGGTGTCACAGGTAGCTGAACACCATAGGTGAGTCCTTGGGCTTTCTCTGGGGCTTCAGTGACTGTCCCATGCCCTCTCTTGCCACTCTGTCTTCCCGTCTGCCTAGAATGGGCCTCTTGTGTCATCCAGTGGGACACTTGTCCCCTTGTGCTGTGCCAGACAGACTGAGGAAACTCAGGTCCTGGTAGGCGAGGAGACTTACAAAAGGCCCCTGAAATGTCAGAGGTAGGACTTGAACCCAGGATTTTCCATCCCAGTCCACACTGCCCTATGTGGGACAAATCACTTTAGAAACCCTCTTTGTTCTCATCTGTAGGACACAGACGATGCTGTCTGTCTCCCCAGAGATGGGGCGAGGACTAACATTCATGGTTTCATCAAGGGCATCACCTTCCAAATTCTACCCTCAGGCCTCCCCCTACCGTCCCACCCACGCTGGCCCATTTCCGGACAGGGCAGGCCCTGCTCCCTGGCGCTGTGACCGCAGCCCAAGCCCCAGGCCCCTGCCCTGTCCTCACACTTGGCATCGCCCATCAGGTGGCAGGGCTGGGCTTCGTCCTCGGAGTGGGCAAAGCAGACGTTGCCGAGGTGCAGCAGTCCGGCCAGGACCTGAGCGGGCAGGAGAGGACACAGTGTGAGCTCTTTCTCCGGGGCTGGTGTCTCACCCCAGAAGGGCCCGTCTCCTGCTGAACAGAGTCCCAGTAACAGGGTAAGAGGAGACCCTCCTAACTGACGCCCCCTGACAAGGGACCCTGCCGGCACAATGCAAGCAGCTTGTATCCCATCACTGACTAGAAGGGAGGCGTGTGCTGTGACAGCGCCCACCATACCGATGGGGCCGGAAATAGTTAAATCACCAGCACAGACCACACAGTCATGGAAGAAGAAGCTAGGATTTGAACTTAGGGCAGCCTGACTTCAGCTGCCTCTGGGGCGCTCTCCTGGTCTTTCAGGTGTTCTTCTTGGTGGGACTTTGGTGCTCAGGAAAGCATGGCCTGCCTGGTCATTTCAAGACAAACTTCTGCAAAAGAATCCCAGCAGAGGGGCAAGCCCGGGCAGGCCGGCTGGGTGCATTCTGGCTGACTCAGGCTGCATGGGGCTCCCCCAAAAACTTCCCTCTCAGGATTGGGCAGCCAGGAGAAGGTAGTTCCTGTGGGGCAGTGCCACGGGAGCATCCAGTTGGCACTGGTTCCTTGTAGATCTGTGTGTGGGTGAGAGAGAGCCAGTGGCAGACCGAGGGGAGCCCAGGCCCATGAAGGAGTAAAATCGTGTAGCTAATGTGTGGGGAGAGTTCTGAAAGTGTCTGTGGGGCAGTCAGTGCAGACACTGCAGAGAAGCGTGCAGACACTGCAGAGAAGCATACAGACCTTTGGGGTTTCCAACTTCTTTCCTGGTGACAGCAGCCTGGATTAAGAGGACAACTCCCACCCTGGGGAGATCACTGTCTGATGGGGGAAGTATGGCCCTTCACTGGTGGTGCAAGGACCACCCTGGTTTCTCCCAGGGCACCCAGCACCATTCCAGGGCCAGAAATGTAACAGGAGCAAAATATTTGCCCATGAACAAGCCCCCCATTTTTTTCCCCTCTAAGCCTCAGTTTCACCAGAACTGGGGAAAACCTGGCTGCATGTGTTACTGCTCCAAGAGCTTCAGAAGGTCATGGCCAAGGTGAGACCACTGACATTGGTCTTGGGTTTGTGTGAATGAGGGACCATACTGTTCTGTCCTATTCATGTTGTACAGGTGGAGCAAAGGACCCGGACAGAAGAGATGACTTGCCCCAAGCTGCACTGTGAGGTTGGGGGCAGGGGAGGGGAGGGCCAGGGATGGTGTTCTTCTAGGACCTGAACTGTTCCAGAACAATTTCCTAATATGCCTCGGAATCTCGACCTCCCAACCACCCAGGAGGCAACCACAGAGCAAGGTCCTCCAACTCGGCAGGCGTCCCTCCTTCAGGTCCAGGGCCTCCCACGCATCGAGTGCACGACGCTTGGCTTCTGGGTGTCGAAGACCAAGCAGGACAATCGATTGGTTTTCCCCTCCAGGCCTTATGGAGTGTGCATTGGCTTTGGTTTGGAAACCCAGAAAAGACGGGGCAAGCGGAGAGCAGGTGGAGGCGGGTCCCCAGGATGCGGGGCATCGTGCCGCGTCAGCACTGCCTGGAGGAGGTACTTGAAGCCCGAGTGAGGAGGCCTGTCGCAGGGGCAGGGGTCCCCTGACTCCCCAGTGCAGTTGGTTCTAAGTCTGGTCAAGCCTGCCCTTTATGTCGTCCCCTGGCTGTGCTCAGAGGCCCTGTGGTCTCCTGCTCAGTGGTCTCATTAGTCTTACCCGCTCTTGTAGCCCCCCCCACCCCACCCCCACCCCCCGGTTGAGAAGCCCTGCTTTTGAGAAGAAATCACAGCAAGCAGCCCTCTGTGCCCAAAGCAGGGTTGGGGGGCGTCTAGGTTCCTGAACGCCTGTCTACACTCCAGAACTCTGGGGGTTTGCCTCCAAGCATATTCCCGTTCTTCCTTGGTTGCCCATAATAAAAGTAGCATGATGGCCTTGCAACATTCACTACCAACCCCTCCCCCCACCGCCGCGTCATCATTTCTTCAGCTGGGGAGGGAGATAAATTAGAGTAATAAGATTTGAAAAACAAATTGCAACACCAAAAAAGCCATGTTACGTAATGCAGTGCCATTTTACAGAACAAGTTGTCAACAAAAATAGGACTAGTTAATTCTCTGGAAGCAAAATTAATTAAAAATTCACAGGAGATGCCAGAACACTTCGCTGGGAGGTTTTAAGAAGTATTGGGACTCTGGAAAATTCCTCGCTGTATGCGTACAAATAATCCAAAGCTAAAGCTCCGGAAGTGCAGGTTTCTGCCAGAGTTGAGGGGGGCGGGCTGCCTGCCTCGCCTTTGCAGGGGCTGAGTGGGGCCTGGAGCTCTGGTGGGACATTCTCTCCTGTGGTAGTCATATCATGGATAAATTCAATGGAGGATTGGCAGGCAAAAAATAAAAGAGAGGAGGAATTTCAAAAGTGCAGGCAGTTCATTCTCTTCCATTCCAGAACTGAGCCCGAGAGGGCCAGGCCCCCAGCCGGTCCCAACTCCTTATACCTCTTAAAGTGCAGTTATTTATTTCTCCAGGCTTAAGGGCAGTTGGAGGTGTTCGTTTGTTTTTAAAATACCTTTTGAGGGGCACCTGGGTGATTAATTTGGTTAGGCATTCGACTTGATCTCAGCTCAAGTCTTGATCTCAGGGTCATGAGTTCAAGCCCCATGTTGGGCTCCAACCTGGGTGCAAAGCCTACTTATAAAAAAAATTTTTTTTTAAATATCTTCTGCTATTGTGCTGAGCATAGAATATGACCTTTATGAAGAAGCATAACACAACCTTCATAGAAAAGAATATTACTTCAGTGGCTGGCTCATCTGGTGGGTGTATGTTTCACATTTTAAGAAACTGTGGGACTTTCTTCCAGAGTGTTTGTACCATTTTACATTCCCACCAACAGTGTATGAGGGTTCCATCTCCTTGTGTGAGGAGGTATACCTGGTACTTTTGTATCAAAATGAGAAATGCTGTTTGTATAACATTAGACTCAGCATGTTGGCATTTGTAGATGAAACTAAAAATCACCTATAACCTCACCACCCCCCATGCTTTTGCTGTATTTTCCTGCAGAATTTTTTTTCTAAACACCCACAAATGGAATGAAGGGTGTACCATGACTGAGTCATTCCTCTGCTATCAGATACTTGGATCGTTTCTGATTTTTTTAGTTTTTAAAATAATATTGCTATGAGCATAATGCTAAATAAAGTCTTTCGATTTGGTTATTTCATTAGGAGTGGAATTAGTTCATTCATAGAAGTAGAATTATTGGGGCAAAGGCATGAAGGTTAAGGTTAAGCTTCTCGGTGCACACTGTGCAGAACCAGTAAGGTCTATATGCACATGTACACGTACAAACACGTATGTGTGTGTGTGTGTGTCCTGGTCAAATGGACATATGAAATTAGCCATCATGGAAGTGAATTACTGATGCATTGCTACAGTGTGCATTAAACTTGAAAACATGATGCTAAGTGAAAGAGCTAGTCACAAAGGGCCACATATTGTGTGATTCCATTTATATGAGATGTCCAGATCAGGCAAATCTATGAGACAAGGATTAGTGGTTGCCTAGGGGATGAGAGGATTTGAAGGTGATGACTAAGGGGTGCAGGGTTTCTTTTTGGTTTCTTTTGGGGGTAATGGAAATGTTCTAAATTTGCCACAGTGGTGGTTGCACAACTCTGTGAATATGATTAAAGCCACTGAATTGCACGCTTTTTAAAAAATGTTCGATGTAAGCTTTATTTTTTTTTTTAATTTTCAATGTAAGCTTTATGCCCAGCATGGGGCTTAAACTCACACACCTGAGATCAAGAGTTGCGTACTTTACTGACTTAGCTAGCCAGGTGCCCTGAATTGTACACTTTAAGTGGATGAATTATACAGTATCTGAGTTATATGTCAATAAAGCTGCTTTTAAAAGGGATGCCTGGGTGCCCCAGTCAGTTAAGCGTCTGCCTTCAGCTCAGGTCATGATCCCTGGGTCCTGGGATGGAGCCCTGCTGTGGGCTCCCTGCTTGTGGGAAGCTTGCTTCTCCTTCCGCCTCTGCCTGCTGCTTCCCCTGCTTGTGCTCTCTCTCTCTTTCTGACAAATAAGTAAATAAAATCTTAAAAAAAAATAGAGTTGCTAAAAAATATACCAGTCACTCATTGTAGCCAATAGAGTGGTATGTTTGATATTTGCTGGGTGTCAGCTCGGTGATCTTATTTTTGTCTGTGCTTAAAAATTATGAAGTGGCCTTATTTTTCTCATTTTATCATGGTCTCAGAGTAACCTTATCTGACATATTGCTTATGTCCAACAGGAGAAGAAAATACTTGGCTCTGTTTGACCAGTTCCTAGCAAAGCTGAGGTCTAACCGTGAATGTCAGATCAATTGTGAATGTCAGGGGCTGTGATTTTTCTTCCTCAGTAGACACTGAGAATCTCAGTGGGAGCCTCAGGGACCCACAGGAATGCAAGTTAGCACACTTGGGAAGGCCACAGAAGCTCTGGTCCCAGCCTCCTGCTGGTGTGAGCTTGGGCTCATGTGTGTGGGGCTTTCGGAGGTGGGGCCCCTAGGCTGGAGGAGAACATATGCCATCTGCGTTGTAGGGACCATTTGTACTTCCTGTGTCTGCTGCTATTTCAAAGTACTTAAAGGCAAAATGTTCTTTTACTCACTCTGCTGAGGAGGCCCCGTCATACTCCAGTGACTACCTCTAGCCTTCTCCCTGCCTTGTTCACTCTTCTAGGATTCCCTCAGTAACCCATGGAGGACCTGTAGGGTTGGGGTGAAGGGGAAGAGAGGGGAGCAACAGCTTTTTCAGGCCTAGCAAGAAGAGAACTTTTCCTGTCTTTGCTCTCCATTGCTGTTGATTAAGCCTTATTTTGTGTTGGGTTTAATCTCCACAGACATCTAGGGTACCCAGAGTCCCTGCAGACCCTTCCTGGTATCACTGCCTATCAGAGAAGGCAGAGGAGAGGATCCAGTAGAGGTTGGGGGTCCCAGTGAGAAGAAGGCAGGGAGATGGCATAGAAGGTGCACTAGGAGTTTCAAATTCCAGCTGTGGTTCACTAGGCCTAAGGGCCTAGCATGTGTGGGAGGCAATCAAATCTGGAAGACATTTGCACTTCCTCAAGGCCCGCAACCTTCCCCATGGCCTTCCTAGCAGCATCCTTTCTTCTTTGGATGCTGTTTGAGTCCTTGCCTTGGCTGTGGGGCCAGCCAAGGGGTGGCACATTGGCCCTCAGGCCACATGGACCCTCCTCCTGTCCCCTAGGATTATGTTGTTGAGAGCCTAGAGTGGTGGTTTTTTAACTACCATAGTAACCAGAGCTGTTAGGATCTGACTGAGGGGACCTCTCTTAGCATCAACCCCTTGATGGATGAAGTGGAGAGCAGAGGATGGGAAGGAGAGTGTCATGGTGAGTTGAACACCAGAAGTTGGTCTTTAGGCTTTCTCAGGGGCTTTGGTGACTGTCCCATGCCTTCTTTTGCCCCTCTGTCTTCCCATCTGCCTAAAATTGATTTGCTAATATCCAGTTTGCCTCTTGGGGTCATTATGATGCCCATGGTGACATTAGTTATTATGCATTGCCATGGAGGTCACTCTGCGGAGCCCATGTGTTGGTGGGTGGTGGGATTAGACCTTCTTATCTCCTTGTTGAGTGTCTACTCCCTCCCATGCAGGTGTGTGCTGAGCAGCATGGCCCATCTTTAGACACTCACCCAGGGTGTACTAGCAAGCACCCTGGATAAGGAGAGGGGTAGGTTTCATGAGTCAAGCAACATGATTCACTCTGCAGTGCAATTTTAAGAATCTTCATTCTTGGATGGTTCAACAGTCCTGAGGCCACTGACTGCCCTTCCTCCTGGTGTGAATTATCCTTCCACTAGTACACAGTCCTCTGGGGCCCTGCAAGTTATGTTCAGCCAGAATGCTCTCAATACCCTGGAGATCCTCAAACTGGAGTTGTTGGTGTTTGTAGGCACCGGACTTGGGTCCTTTCATGAATCTATGAAGAGAATATTTGCTAGGTGCTGACCATATGCTCAGCAACTCTGGAGCACTCTCTGAAAACCCTTTTACCTCAACTGGTACCTCATCTCTCTTCCAGCCAGAACTGAGGCCAGCTGATGCTAAGGAAGCATGACTGGGCCCTGGACTGCCAAGAGGGTCACTCAAGGGATCCCGGGGCAAGCCAGGGCATGTGTGGGTTTGGTCATGAACACCAGTGCAGTCTTCTGGCTGCTCTTTCTGGGGTTCTATTGGCCCTCTTTTCTGGACTAATTTCTGCCCCAGGAGCTATATATATGCAGTTTCTTTATGCTACCCAACATTACTGCCATTGTGATTATGCTGTGCCATTTACTCCTCTGGGGACAAGATTTCAGACTCTAAGTTGCAGAGCCCTTCACTGGGAACATCTGGTCTCCCCCGCCTGCCTGGGCATTGGGTGGGTGGGGGGAGGGGTTGTGAGCATCCACAAAAGTTGGGGGTCATCCAGAGTGGAGGGAGAAGCATCTTTACTGCAGGGAGTGTATACAGGAGGAATTCCAGGGATCGTCTCACCTCATCGTCTTCAGGTAGCAGGCCTACCGGGTTTGGATGCAGGTGGGAAGAATCGAGTTCCTGGAACGTGAGGGGACTCTCCCCTGGGCCCAGTCTCCCCGCACAGCTCATAGGACAAGCGGGGAGAGGGCAGTGGAGATACCCATAATGTGTGAATGCCTACTTACTCTGGATTGGAGCATGGCAATTGAGTACAGTCCGCTTTCCTATGCTGAGTAGCCCCTGAAAACATTGGCCCTCCCTGGGCCCGCTCTGGGAAGTTCGGACCTCCAAGTCGATTCTTTTTAAGCCCGCTGAGGCGAACAAGCATCCTTGTGGATTATTAGGCCCGTGTGAACAAGGCCTGGAGTCCGCTGGGTTGGGAACGGTGGCTGTAGGCAGGGACCCACTGATTATTCTCTGTTCTCCGGCGGCAGGGCCCAGCACATTTCAGCACCGTGGGCTGGACAGCGCCTTTCAGGGCGAGCTGGTGGCGGGCGGCAGGGACGGCTGTCCTTTCTTAAGCAGACCTTTCGCGCGGAAGGAACAAGACAGGAACAGGACGGAGTTTCCAGGGTGGGCCCAGAGCTGGGGTTGGGGTGAGGGGCAGGGTGTCCTTGTCCCAGCGCAAGAGGCAGGCGTCACGTGACCCAGCGCCACCAATCCGCATTAGCCAGTGCCTGGACTTACGGCATTGTGCAAACGCGGGGTGAAGCGTCTTCCCGGGGATGCTGGATCCTTGCCTAGGAAGCCACCCTATCTAGCAAACGCTACGACCAACGATGGGCCCAGGGAGGGCCTGAGAATCGCCCCAACCCACACAGCGAGGCAGGGGAGGGCCAGCACTAGGTAGGGCCTGAAACATCTGGAAAATCTCATTTCAGCTCAAACCTGTGAGAAAAACCACCAAACAAGCAGCCCTAAATTTACCTGCTATGGGCCTGTGGGCTCTCAGTCTGTGTCACCTCTCCACTCATTGCCTTTATCATAGCATTATGCTGCCGAGCCACGACGTCCAAACGTGCTCTCAAGGTCCTGGCAGCCTTGGGTACCTTTTTGGACACTGTCCTAGGGGTGGCTGTTCCCAGAAAGCCAGCCTTGAGGCAGCAAGACAGGTTCTCAGGTGACAAGAGGAGAATGTGACTTGAGAGAGCGGTCGTTTCTCGGCTACCAGGAGAAACAGAACTATTTGGATGTGACTGGGAAGAAGCAGTGCAGATATGCACTGTTCCTCCTCCGAGTAGTGGAGGGATTGGGTAGAGGGTAGAGGCGGGTGATACTGCGCCATCAGATGAGACCTGAAGGCAGTGCCGCTTTAGCCTGTTCATAGGATCAGAAAGGTCCCGGGGAGACCCCAATGCAGGAGGGGGCACTCTTTAAAAGCTATGCTAGGTTTTTTTTTCACATTTAGTTTTATTGTAACAAAGCAACTTTTACACTTCTAACGTTTAAAACTGAGCAGCCTCTTTCCTTTCCAGTGAAACAAAAAGAAAATTTAAAAATAAATAGGAGCAAAATTACAATAGAGAATGTCAATTCCAGAGGAGATCCTACAGGTTCTGCTGATTCTCCCATCGAATAGCAGGGCTCAAGTCATCATTAGGAGAGAGCTCTATTTTAAAGGTGTCATCTTAAACTGCAAGGATGTCCGCTAAACATCACAAACATGCCAAAGGAGAAGCCATGTTGTCAAAATGCCCACTTAACCCACCCAAACATCTCAAACCCACCCTTTGCTGACCTTCTATAACCCCATTTTTTAAAAAAGATTTTTATTTATTTATCAGAGAGAGAGAGGGAGAGAGAGCGAGCACAGACAGACAGAATGGCAGGCAGAGGCAGAGGGAGAAGCAGGCTCCCTGCTGAGCAAGAGGCCCAATGTGGGACTCAATCCCAGGATGCTGGGATCATGACCTGAGCCGAAGGCAGCCGCTCAACCAACTGAGCCACCCAGGCGTCCCTATAACCCCATTTTTAAAAGTTTTTTTCAAACAAGAGAAAGTAGATAGGCACATGTTGGTAAATGTTTACTGTCCATATTCACATAGAGACACAGTGTAATCTCTGAGCCCAATACACAGAGAAAGGAGGAAAAAAGCTAGAATTCTATGGACTACTACACAGGGGACTAGCACCCTCCAGCTTCCAGGAGAGCTAAGGGAGCAGAAGCTTTTTCTTTTTTCCCACAGAAAAAAGTCTGGTGTTGATTCCATAAAGTTTTTGTTTTTGTTGAGACAGGAAAGGACAAAAATGAATTTGGAACAAAAAGGAGTAGAGATTCTTTTCCCACTGTAATTCTGCTCAAGGTATTCCCTCCCCTACCCACCCCCCCCACCACAAATAAGCTGAAAACCATGGTAGAAAGGGAGAGAAAAAGGAGACTTCAAAAAATGGGGCGAATGAGCATGAGAGGAGAAAAGAAAAAGAAGAAGAAGAAAAAAGACAGCAACTTGCTCCCAGGGACTGAAGAAAATTTAAAAAGGAAGGTTAGAATCCATTAGTATTCCATCAGTCATCTTCTCCTTCATCCTCCACTCCTTCCTCCCCCTCATCATCATCTTCATCTTCTTCACCTTCATCCTCATCTCCTTCTTTATCAATATCTTCTGATCCTTCATTATCATCATCATCATCATCATCTTCTTCTTCTTCTTCCCCTTCTTCATCATCCATATGGGGAACCAAGTAGTACTGTAAAGGATTTGGCCAAATACCACCTTTGAGGACCTCTCCTAACTCATCTTTGCCTGCATGAGAACGGTCAGTAAACCAGGTGAAGAAGCTCTCTGGTTCGTCATGCTGTCTCTTCCTGCTGGCTTTATTCTGTGTTTGACTTGAATGTTTCATCAAATCCTTTCCAGATTTCCATTTGATTTCAGTGGACTTTGAAGATGCATCACCACTCTCATTCAGATGGAATTCTTTGGGGAGAGCTTTATTTTTGAAGTAAGGGTTTTCATCAAAACAAAACTCTAGGGGCACCTGGGTGGCTCAGTGGGTTAAGCCGCTGCCTTTGGCTCAGGTCATGATCTCAGGGTCCTGGGATCGAGTCCCGCATCGGGCTCTCCGCTCAGCAGGGAGCCTGCTTCCCTCTCTCCCTCTCTCTGCCTACTTGTGATCTTTCTCTGTCAAATAAATAAATAAAATCTTTAAAAAAAAAAAAGCCAAAAACCAAAAAACAAAAAACTCTAGGGGTGCCTGGGTGGCTCAGTGGGTTAAAGCCTCTGCCTTCAGCTCGGGTCATGGTCCCGGGGTCCAGGGAGCCTGCTTCCCTTCCTCTCTCTCTGCCTGCCTCTCAGCCTACTTGTGATCCTTCTCTCTCTGTCAAATAAATAAATAAAATCTTTAAAAAATAAATAAAAATCTATTCTGTAACCTGATTTAATATCTTCCAATTCTGTCACTTCACCTCTTGTCAAATAATGCAGCGTCTCTTCATCCTCCTCCCCAAGCAGTGCCGACACTAGTGGATGGTTGGCAGATGTTGTTACCCCCAAATTGGGGATTTTGGTGATCCATTCCGACCTCTTCTGAAAAAAATGGTTGGCGGAGTTTGTTATATTTCTGTTCTACTTTCAAAATCTCACTGGCTTGTTCATTAAGTCTGTCTGTTTCATCTTGTACTTCATCAATATGTTCAGTTGCTTCTTGCTGTTCTTCTTCTCCCTTATGCAACTGCTGAGATGTTGATGTCTTCCCTGACTTGGGGGCAGGAGGGAGTCTCGGTTTCTTCCTTTGAGGCGGGAGTGAAGACTGGCGTTTGGGAGCCATGCTGTGAGGAAACTCCACGAAACCAGGAGAGGGGCACATCTGGAAACTCTGATTGCTCGCTATGCTAATTTTTAAAGCTTCTTGTTTTGAAATACTCTGAAACTTTCTGGAGAAGGTGGTTCAAAGAACTTCAGTAAACCCATCGCTCCTCTTGAGCTCTTGTTAATGTTTTGCCAAGTTTCTTCTATTTTCTGCTTTCATTTTCTCCTTCCCTCCTTGTCTCTTGAGTACACACACTCATATGTGTTATCATCACTGTTGTTTTGAACCGCTTGCCAGTGAGTTGTATAGGTCTTATCTGCTTGTAGTCTGTGAAAGAGCCCAGTCACTGGGCATCGCTGGGAGCCACAGCCCAGTGGGGAATCAGCCTGATGGGGTAGGTGGGGATCTAAGTAGAGTGATCAATTTACTGGGGACACTGGGGGACCCTGTATCTCATGGTTTTCATCTCCTCAATGAGCCTATGGAGTAGGCTGTTTGCATCCCTCAAAAGGCAGGTAACCACCCCCCCACAACTCTGTCGGGGGGGGGGTGCCCAGCCAGGGAAGGAAGCCAGCTCTAGTCCCCACATCAGTGAACAGCTCCCATTCAGGGGCTGGAGCTGGGGAAGGGGCTGAATTATCCTGCTGCCACTTCCTGACCACCACTGACCATTTTCAGCAGTGTGATCTCTCTTCAGGAGGACCAGATTCTTGGCACAGGGATTGGAAGTAGGAAGTGAGTCCTGTCTACACATAGTAGGACACCCACACGGGCCCTATTGAGACAGTGTGTTTGGTTTTTCTTGAGTCTGGGGCAAAGTTTTGTCACTTTGACTCCCCAACCCCCCCAACCTCCCTCTTCTCCATGGCTTACTTCCTCTTCAGTGACTCTGGCCTCTGGCTTCTGGTTATAATGGATTTTTAAAAAAATATTTAATTAATTTATTTGAGAGAGAGAGAGAATGAGCGAAATGAGGGGGAGAGGCAGAAGGAGAGGGAGAAGTGGACTCTCCAGTGAGTAGGAAGACTGACGTGGGGCTTGATCCCAGGACCCCGGGATCATGACCTGAGCTGAAGGCAGACGTTTAATTGACTGAGCCACCCAGGCACCCTTGCTTATAATGGATTTTGTTGCTGTTTATCATCTGCAGTCTCCCCTTGGGCAGCCTCTGTCTCCAGAGAGGCACTGGGCAGCTGGTCAGAGCACTCAGGTAAATTCTAAGTTGGAGATCCCGTGAACGCAGGAGGGCAGGCAGTGGGACCCACTGGGCCTTCACAGGGCTGGCCGGTTTCATCTACCTTTTACTCCTACATGGTGGCAGTGAGAGGGCCAGGTGCACCTGGCCTCGTAAGCATTCACGAGGAGGTTTGGAACTCCAGGTTGGAAGGTCATCCCACTCACCACCAAGCAGTCTTTGCCACCCTGCCCAGGGGAACCCACAGCAACGGGGGCTCCAGGTCAGTCCAGGTAAAGCCACAGGTGGGATGGCAAGACGCCTCGGAATGGCCAGATCCTGAGCTCCTCAGAAAATGTCCAGAGGGAATAACAGAAATCATTAGAAGCAGGAATGACAGGAGAAGCCTGTGCAGTGCCGAGGGGGCAAGAGCCAGCCATCTCTTCAAGCTACGGGTGGTTCGAGGGTTATTTCTCAAGGTCATTTCTGAGTTCTTTGGTGCTGACTTTAGGATATAACCTTTATGGAAAATACATTCAAACCTTTCCTGGAATGCTGGGCTCAGATCAGAGACAGATACCTAACAGCTCTAATGACATTTAAATTTTTCTCTTTTTTCTGTTTGAAGCTGAAATTATTAGCAGCTAGTTCCTGGCTGACCTGGAAACATATCTGGAGGCTGCTGGCGGTTGCTGCTTTCACCAACTCTGCGTAGCGTAGGGAGTATCTATCGGGCGTGGGGAGGCAGGAAGGAGACTCGGCCCCATACAGGCCTGAGGTGGAAGGATGGCTCTGTCACGGAAACCTGGGTGACTTCAGGTGAGTCACTGCACCTCTTGGGTCTCATGTTCCTCCTGTATGTGGGATCCAACCCACCCTGCAGCCTTCCCTCTGGGAATTGTCTTAGGCCACGGTACTCCCAGGGCCTGTGCTAAGGCTGCACATCTTCCTGACCTCTGTCCGTGTCCCTTACAGGCTGTGTCCACTGAGCGTCAGTGAACTCAAAGCCCAAAGTGAGATTGGATTTATCACATCAAATCCTGCTTGGAAAGCACAGGTCCATTCGCTGGAGATCTATTCTAGCCAGAGACTTTCCATGGGGTCATTTTACTTAGAATTTCTTCAAATGTTCAGATGAATTAGGGGATAATTTGCATTTTGCGTACAGAGGATTAGCATTCCATTACTTAGGTACTCTTTGACGTTTTTCTAATTGATGGGTAATTTCCTCGATGACATCTTATGACAGCATTTTTACAGATTCCCCATGAGCTCTTTGGAAGAGAACAGTGCAATCACTCAGGGGAGGCCAAAATGAAAGGTGACTTAAAATTTTGGCTGGGGAGAAAGTAGGAATTTGGCACAGAGTTACTTTTGAAAGGGAACCAAACCTTAGTTTTTAATAAAGAAAACATTTCCAAATGATAAAATCTTTTATGTGGTTTACCTTAATTATACCAAAAACCGAAATGTTTCAAAACAACCATTTGGCAGTAAGCAAATGTCATGTCAAGTTTTCTTTCCACAAGGAATCTGTCACCTTGAGTAGCCCCATATGTCTGTGGAGATGGGTGAAGGCTTGAATGGTTAAAACATTTCAAGGAGCACAGGTCTCTGTAAACTTCAACAGGTTCTTGCCTTGGAACACGTTCCCTTTTCTCTGAGCCCTTTGAGAGATACACACCCTTTTCTCCTTAGTTCCTCTGACCCCTACTCATTTATTGGGCTGATATTTCTTAGAAAAGTATCACACCAAAATTTCTCCCAAAAGGAGGAAATAATTTTAGAATTTGATGGTAGTGATCAAAATAGCCAAACCAGGAGAATTAAATGGCCCTTTAATTGCTCCATCTCTGACCCAAGTCTGGGGACCCTGATCGTTTATTCCTATTGGGTCAGCTACCTTCCTCTTTACAGGCAAAAACCTCAACTGATACGGGTAGAACCCGCAGCACATGCCCCATCAAGATTCAAATTAAGGTTCTACTAAAAATAACCATGCTTTGGGGCACCTGGCTGGCTCAGACAGTAGAGCATGCGACTCTTGATCTCAGGGCTGTGAGTCTGAGCCCCACACTGGATGTAGAAATTACTTTAAAAACAAATTTCTGTTTGGGGTGCCTGGGTGGCTCAGTGTGTTAAAGCCTCCGCCTTCAGCTCAGGTCATGATCTCAGGGTCCTGGGATTGAGCCCCGCAGGGAGCCTGCTTTCTCCTCTCTCTTTGCCTGCCTCCCTGCCTACTTGTGATCTCTCTCTGTCAAATAAATAAATAAATAAATAAATAAATAAATAAATAAATAAAATCTTTAAAAAATAAAAAAATTGAAAGTAAAGACAAGACCTCCAGAAAGACTCTTCCACCTCTCTGGAAAGGTTCTTTTCAGGAACTACTTACCAACTCTTGTGCCATCGAAGAACAGGGAACAGACTCACGGAGTCACGTGACACGCCTAAAGCAAGCACCAAACTTGGCCTGGAGACCTGCTGGCCACCTGATGACCTGAAAGGAAAGACTTCCAGGAACTGAAGCTGACGACATGGTTTTTCCAAGATGTCCAGACTAGATCTGTGTACCTTTTTCTCACTGTTGCTTCTTCTGTCTCTTTTGTGGCAAGAAAATGCCCTTGTCCATGTTTCCCAAACTCGTAAGGAAGGGGCAACCTCTTCTGTGACTATGGCCTTTTGGAAACCATCTCATCATGATCCCATGACAAAGGAATATTTCACTTGATTTTTCTAAAGGGTTAGAAGGTTCTAAATTCATGAAAGTTTTCTTTCATCTAAACTATTATCTGACTCTGGATTCTTATTCAAATTCATGGTTTTCTGAAATTACATCTTTACAGACGATTATTGAAAATGCATGTGGTTCTAAATAGTTATTTTGAGATAACATAGTGTTGTTGTTGTTGTTGTTTAAAGATTTTACTTATTTATTTGACAGAGAGGGACACAGCGAGAGAGGGAGTCTGACACGGGGCTCGATCCCAGGATCCTGGAATCATGACCTGAGTGGAAAGCAGATGCTTAAAGACTGAGTCATCCAGGCACCTCAGAGATAACAATAGTGTTTTAAAATGTCTTTGAAGTTTTGCTGTTTTGCAAAAAGTACATTAGCTGCTGCTCCATGTTTATACCTGCCCCGAATCTTCCCAAACGCACCTGGTTCATTCTTAAGCGGAGATGGCAGGAAACATACGGACGCCAGGTCTGCTGTCACAGGACAGACCTGTGACAACAGGTCTGTAAGTGCCAACGAATAGTTCAGTGGGTTACTTTCCGACCTAGAGTCTTGGTTCGGAACTACGATACAATTTGGAACTGTTATGTTACTACTACTACTTCTTTTTCTCCTTCTTCTTCTTTTTAAGATGTCATCCATCCATTTGACACAGAGCACAAGCAGGGGTAGCAGCAGGGAGAGGTAGAAGCAGGCTCCCTGCTGAACAGGGAACCCGATGCAGGACTTGATCCCAGGACTCTGGGATCATGACCTGAGCAGAAGGCAGACGCTTAACCACCTGAGCCACCCAGGCACCCCTGGAACTAGTATGTTACTTCTTCCATTATGTATAATTGTTTTAGGTTTTGTAGAATTTCAGTGTATGAATTTGGGGGGTGGGGCACAAAACTCCAGACTCCAGCAGCCTCTTTCCTCGCAGCACTGGGTATTGCCAATCTTTTTCATTTTCATCGTTCCACCCGGTGTGTGGTGGTATCATTTCAATCTGATATTATTTTCCTTTGGCTTTTATAACTTTCTGGTGCAGATCTGCTAGTGAAGAATCCTCATGGTTTCTGTTTGGGCTCTTTATTTGGTCTTTATTTTTGAGAAGGGGGAAGGCAGTTTGGGGTCTCAGTTTCTCTGCTCCTTACTGAGTGGAGTTCCTGTGCTTCTCCGTCACATGGATATGAGGTTGGTGCAAAGCCCAGATCCACTCCCTGTCCACGTGGGACCCCCAGCTTCCTGGAGAATCTTGCTGGGAAGTCCTGATTCCTTAGATCTCTGTCCTACGGAGTGTAAGTGGGATCTGTGTGGATCTGCAAATGGGAGAGGGTGTGAGAAAAGTGTGAGGTTTGGGTGGTAGGATATGTTTATGAAACAGTGGTGAGTTCTTTTGTCTGTGCCTTCTCAACAGCTCTGAGACTGGGAATAACACAATTATTCCTTTTTAAAATTAATTAATTAATTAATTAATTTGTCAGAGTGGGAGCGCAAGAAGGGAGAGTGGGAGAGGGAGAAGCAGGCTCCCTGCTGAGCAGAGAGCACGATGGAGGACTTGATCCCAGGACCCTGGAATCACGATGAGCCAAAGGCAGAGGCTTAACTGACTGAGCCACCCAGGCATACCTAATGCAATTATTCTTTATCCCTTTTGCTGTCTGGAAGTTCTCCTTGAAGTCTAATTGTAGGTCAGACTGTTACTGTCTAGAATTTGGGAACGAATATCTCTTTACTGCTGTAAGATAACACTCAGAGTTGGAAACCGACCACTCCACTCCACCTGAACCTCGGGCCTCCTTAATTTGATTCCCACCAGCAACCTCACTTTACCGTCTGAACTACTTAGATACCAGAGGAGAAACAGCGATGGAGGAGTAGATGAGAATGAGGCAGAAGGCCCTCAAATACCCCAATCTCAGACACTCCTCCTGGTGCTGACCCTGGGTCCCCCATGCCCTGGGGAAGCTGAGATTTGAGGGGCGCCTGAGTGGCTCAGTTGGTTAATCAGCTGCCTTCCCCTAAGGTCATGATCCCAGGGTTCTGGGGTTAAATCCTTCATTGGGCTCCTTGCTCAGCAGGGAGCCTGCTTCTCCCTCTTCCTCTGCTCCCCCTGCTTGTGCTCTCTGTCAAATAAATAAAATCTTAAAGAAGCAGCAGCAGCAGCAGCTGAGATATGACAAGGCAGCAAAGAGCCCAACCTTATGCACTTCCTGCCTCTGATAATCAGAACAGGTAGCTCAGTGCACCCCATCATGGCACCGGGGAAGGTGCAGGGAAGTGGCTCAGGCCCTGGTTAGTAAGCCCATGCTCCCAAAGCACGGTTAAACTTTCATCGGTTAATGTGGGTGGCCAGCTTGCTGCTGGATCTCCACCCTTGGAAATGCCAGGAAGCGTTGGGCGGTAAGCATCGGGGAGTTGCCGCTGGAATGACAGTTGCTATTGGAACCCTCTGCAGATAAGGGTCTTGCTTTTGTGGAGGAGACACTCCTGCCCATCCGGTGGCTGGCTTCAGCACCGCGCCCTCCACGCTTTTCTTGCCTCTTGGCAATGTTCGAGGTACAAAGAGGCCAATGCCTGGATTCACCCTCCCCTGTGCAGCGAGACAGCCTTGGCTCTGACGGGGAGCGGGTGTTTACTTCAATCCAGCTCGAGTTCCGCGGCGCCAGGCCAGTCTGGACCTGGAGCGCCCTCTGGCGGTGCTGAGCGGCGGGCCTGGACCTCCACACGCAACGCAGAGCTTTGGCTTTGGTCCCCGGAATGTGCTGGACAGCGCCTGCGGGGTGGCAGAGCTCTGAAAATCATTCTACCCCACCCCTCTCCAGGTCGGTCTTGGGAGGTGTGAGGCAGCCTTAGACAGCTGCTAGGATGGGTTTGGAGGGGGGTCCAGAAAGAATCAGGGTGCTGCTAAGGGTGACTACATCAGTGTGGACGTGCGTTGCTGGGCCTGGAGTCTTATGTGTCTTTTTTTTTTTTTTTTTTTCTGAACTGGCCACTGCCAAGAAGATCTATACTGGCCTTGCTTGGCCTTTTGATGTTCCCCAACCTCATCACCATCGCCGAGCCGCCTTCTTTCCTGGACATTGGAGCAGGAGGGGTACAACTGTTTTGGGATGCTGTGGTGTCTCCCAGAGTAGAGGGAAGGCTGCCTTTACTGCGTGGAATGTGCATGGAAGGAATTCCAGAAACTTTCTTTTCACTGAAGTCACCATCTCTGGACCCAAAGGTAGAGGAATAAGCGTGGTTTGGTTGTGGGTGACGTGGGGTTGAGCCCTGAAAATTGTGGAGACTCTCCATGGCCTCAGCCTCCAAAGACAACTCACAGGAAAAATACGGAATGGGTGGTGGTGATGTCCACAGTCAGCAGATTTCTACCAGGTGTGAGACAGGGCACAGGATTCAACTGTGTCCTGGGCAAATCACTGACCTTCTCTGGCCTTCCCAGGTAAGCATGGGCCTTCTGGGATGGTTCTGGGGTGGTCACAAGTGTTGAAGAATACAGGAGATGCCGCTGATTATTGGGTCAGTGTGGACATGTCTTAGATTTCAGGCAGGTCCTGGTTTACCCCGGGAGCATCTGCATGTGGGGCAGGTCGGGGTCCATGCTACTTCAGCACTAAGGATTGAACAGCATCCCCAGGGTGGTTGGGCACATCCAAAGCAGAGATGGATAGTGGCCTAGGCCCACCGAAGGTGGCTCATAGAGGCTGACAGCAGAACCCTTTTAGATGGACCTGCGCTTCGGGACCCTGGCCTTGAGGGACTTGGGGGCGACACCTGCACTTACAGGGTTGGGACCTGAGCTCCAGGAGTTACAGACTCTGGGTTATCAAATAAATCCTTTGTAGTGCTTCAAATTACAAAGTTTTAAAAACATTCAATCTATTTATTTACATATATATTCTACATAAGTTACAAATCCTCACTTCTGCCACACTGCTAGAACTCCATTTCTCCCTTGATCCTGTTTTCTTTTCTTTTCTTTCTTTCTTTCTTTCTTTTTTTTTTTTTTTTAGATTTTATTTATTTATTTGACAGGAGAGAGGGAATACAAGCAGGGGGAGTAGGAGAGGGAGAACAGTCTTCCCGCGGAGCAGGGAGCCTGATTTGGGGCTCGATCCCAGGACCTTGGGATCATGACCTGAGCTAAGGGAAGATGCTTAATGACTGAGCCACCCAGGCGTCCCGATCCTGTTTTCCATCAGTAATTCGGAGTTACTTTGTTTTCAAGGTTATAGCTGTTTGTGAATACCTGTTTGTTGGTCTTCCTGGCTAAGTGCTGGGCAAGGCCAGTGGAGGTCGCTGTCAGAAGTGTCTCCAAGGAGGGAGGTAGATACCGGGATGGAATCTGAGCCAGTCTGGAATCTGGTCCCTTCATGTCACCCAGCAAGCCCCAGCCTGCAATCACTGAGACTCTGGCTCTGCTCAGATTACAGACATTTTTACACGTGGTCTTTTCTCTGCTTCTCGGCTGCTCAGGACATCAGGCCTGCACATCCACACTAATAGGTGAGGGATCTCAGAGACTGTAGAAGTCACATAGCCAGGGAAGGAATTGAGCCAAGACTCGAACAATTGCTTTGGTCCTACCAGGTTATCTGCAAAAACAATGACAATCATGTGGAGCCTTTATAGTAGTGGAATCCTGAGGGCTAGTGGGCTCAACACAAGGGAGGAGGGACTTGGGAGTGAGAATGACTTAAGGCTGCGGTGGCAGCCCTGGTTGGGCTGGGCGGTGTTAAAGATTTCAAGGAGGCACAGGCTGCTAATGAAACATGACTGTTCCTAAAGCCTGAGGTGCCACTCAAGGCCCATCGCAGTTCATCTATCTGGACTCATTAGGCCAGAATCCCCTCCTTTGGGCCAGAGCTCACTCATCTGTTCCATGACCAAGCCAAGTGAGTGAGGAGCCCGGAATGCAAGATTTGAAGAGGCATTCGCTCTCTGGGCCATGCAAGTGAAGGCTAGCACCGGCAGGACCCTAAGACGATCTCTTCTCCCTCCTGCCACCACTCTAAGCTTTGAGCTCACAGAGGGCAGAGACTGTGCCTGCCTACTGCCTTGGAGCCTCAGCTTTCTTTCCTGAGAGAAAAAGGGCTTAAGCAGGGAAGAGCATGTGTGTGTCACTCAATCTAACCGATTCTGGACCAGGGGCTGGATTTCTCATTTGCTAGATAGAAGCAAATGGAATGTCGAGGGGGAGGACCCAGTGCCCTTGCAAGAATTAGAAAGTCTAAGTCAGGGGCGCCTGAGTTGTTCAGTGGGTTAAACGTCTGTTTCAGGTCATGATCCCTGGGTCCTGGGATGGAGTCCCGCGTGGGACTTCTTGCTCAGTGGGGAGCCTTTTTCTCTCTCTCCCTCTCCCTGCTACCCCCGTAGGGAGGACTACGAGACCTACTCCGGGAAGCCGAAGGATCGAGTGTATCTACTTTCTACTTATCAGGACTGGAGCAATGAGCAGGATCAGTCCATTGCTTTTGACTGCCGGTGAGTGCTGCGCGCCGATTGGTCCCGGTTAAGGAAGCGAGGAAAAAAGGGCGTGCACGTGGGGACTCCCGGCCAGACTCTGGCGCGTCCCGGGAGAAGAGGCCGTGGAGGGATTATGGCGTCGCTCAATTGCAGCGCCGTCGTCTGCGTGATTTGCTTGGAGAAACCCAAATACCGCTGCCCCGCCTGCCGTGTGCCTTAGTGAGTGCGGGTGTCGTCTGGAAGGGGACCGGGCGGGGCGTCGGGGGTCCGAGCGGGGACCCCGGGAGGGTCCGCGCGACTTCCCGGGCTAACGCGGCCCGTGGCCTCTGTTGTTACAGCTGCTCCGTGACCTGCTTCCGGAAGCACAAAGGTAAGACCCCGGAGTCTCCCCGCGCCCCCGAGCCGCCCCTCTTCTCGCGCGGGCAGCCCTCACGTCCCGCCGCGTCTCTCCCGGCCTTGCCTCCCTCAATCCTCTCGGAGCCCCAGAGGGAATCTCTGCCTGTGAATGCTTCCCGGGACTTGGACCAGTCAGAAACTTCTGCTATACATTTCCTTCCAGAGACCGCCGCCCCCCTCTGCCCCCCAAAATAGGTAACTGCTTTGACCGCCAAAGTCAACCCTAGTGGTTTTTCTTAGTATTCTCAAAAGCTGCGCTGGCTGCAGTTAACAAGAGCAATTTTTTCTTTAAATCCCTGGCTAGAAACAACGAGGTAGATCTGTTTACCTTAAGGGGAGGTTAGTACTGTCTAAGTCTATATTTTAACTCCAATCTGGAGCCTCCTCTTAGTCCTCAGGGACCCTTTCCCATGACCTCATGCTGAGTTGACTCTGATTATTGAAGTGCCTTATTGGTTTTTTGCCTATAGCGTGATCCCCTCTCAGTCCTTGGCCTAGAGGTATGTTTCAAGCTGTACGGCTCCCCCTGCTGTTTTTGTTTTTTACCCTAGTATTTCTTGAGCATTTTCTTTCTTTTCTTTTCTTTTTTTTTTTAAAGATTATTTATTTATTTATTTGACAGAGAGAGATCACAAGTAGGCAGAGAGGCAGGCAGAGAGAGAGAGAGGAGGAAGCAGGCTCCCGGCTGAGCAGAGAGCCCGATGCGGGACTCGATCCCAGGACCCCGAGATCATGACCTGAGCCGAAGGCAGCGGCTTAACCCACTGAGCCACCCAGGCACCCCTCTTGAGCATTTTCAAAAGAAACTTTTCTGTTCAAGATAGAAGCAGAACTGCTTTGCTGAAAATTGGGTTGGGGAGCCGGGTTGGTAAGCTTTGCTCTGGCAGTGCGGTCCTGAGTGGCCCCTCTAAGAACCCCTAGGGCAGTACGGGGCAATCAGGAGCTCTTCACTGTGTGGCCCTGCTGCGGCCAGGGTTTCTCTTAAAATGCACATTTGAGTAATTCACTCCCTTGTTGAAAACTCCAGTCTCTCTAGCAGAGGGAGGTGGTGGTTCTTAGCCTGGGTATTGCTCTCTATATGGAGACACATTGCGAGAATGTTTCTGTTGTGACAGTAGCTGAGGGTTGGGGGCACTTCTGGTAATTGGTGTTGGTGCAAATAAACACCCTGTGGAGTGTGAGACCATCTCACACTGTTAAAGACCTTTCCACCCTGAACATCACAGTGCCTTTGATGAGAGACACTGCTCTTGGGAGGAAAGGGCAGCCTCCTGTGTGGCCCTCTTCTGCTCTTGCTTCCTCCACTTGCATCCCAGCCACCTGCCAGTCCTCCCCTGTCAGTCAGCTGCTAGTTGCATATCACTGTCCTTGCACACGACCCTATTCTTCCAGGGTTCTGGTCCAGCTGTAGACCTCTCTGTCAGGAATGCTCTTTCCACCTGGCAGCGCCTCCCCTTGGTCTTCCAGTCCTCTCAGGTGACATCGATCGGACTCTTATCCAGGTCTCTGGCTGCCATCCCTAAGGCTTAACCCCTTGAGGTGGGCCTGATGACTTTCATCTGTGTCATCCCAGCGGCATGTGGTACATGCAAATTTGGTACCTGAAACTGCTGAGAAAATTGTTCGCTAATTGAAGTCAGTGTGTCACTTAATTCTAGGGAGAGCCCAGCGAGGTTAGGCGGGGGAAAGGAGGATGGGGACAGCTTTCAGGTTCGTGAGGCCTGCTTCTTCCATCCTCTGCCAGGCCCAGGGTTGCTTTTCTCAGTGCTGCCCTTTGATAGGATCCCTCACTTTCTCTGCATACATCTCCACCCCCCCCCATCCCTAACCACATACATGTTTCCCAACTAGAAGCTGGCTCGGTGGGGCAGTGTGGCCTTGTCACTAAAGTGGAGGTGATGTGCATCTGTTCATGTCTCTTTCAGAGCAGTGCAACCCTGAAACTCGTCCTGCTGAGAAAAAAATAAGGTCCGCTGTTACGGCAAAAACTGTAAAGCCCACAGAAAACAAAGGTGGGTTGCTTGACTTCAAAAAAACTAACCTTGAAAGGGTTTCAAGGTAATAACTGAAAGGAAAGAGATGTGGGTTGGGACAGGGAGTCAGGAAAGATGGCTTCATTAAGAACAGCTTCCATAGCCCAGAGCACTAGCAGTGGGGGCCCCTGTTGCGTAGTCTAGAGCAGCCTGAGGGCAAGAAGTAAGGGTGTGAGAGGCAGCTGGCTGTGGTGTTTGGGGGAGGGGGACACCCTAATGACAGGAGCCTTCTCCAGTCATGGCTTCAGGTTTCCCCTGACTGGAACATCGGTTCACCTGAGCCAGGCTCATGTGGGAGGCTCCCTTGGGCCAACCTCCCCTTCCTGCTGTTGGGGCACCTCCCAGCTTATTGTGGGAACGCGCAGTCGTCCCAGCCATCACTGCAGACTACAGTCTCTCCTGGGTGTCAGGCACCATGCCAGCCTCTGAAGGCAGTCCCTCCTGGTGCCAGCAAAGAGGTATTGAACATTCACAGCATGGGATAGCCCATTTCTGCCCTTTGAGAAACCTCCTTGTTGGGTTTTGGCAATGTCAGAAATTTCTGACTATACTGAAAACACAAGGTATTCATGTTAGCAGGTTTTTACCGAGCACCGAATTTTTTGTCCCCCGCCAGGGCTGGAGCCATAGTGAGGAGAGCTGGGGTGATAGGGATTGGAGAATCAGGCTCCTGGCCTAACGACCAGAGAAGCACATAGAACAAGCATGTGAGGGGCGCCTGGGTGGCTCAGTGGGTTAAGCCTCTGCCTTCTGCTCACATCATGATCCCAGGGTCCTGGGATCAAGGCCCACATTGGGCTCTCTGCTCAGTGGGGAGCCTGCTTCCCCCTCTCTCTCTGCTTCACTGTCTGCCTACTTGTGATTTCTGTCTGTCAAATAAATAAATAAAGTCTTAAAAAATGGTTTAAAAAAAAAGAACAAGCATATGAACACACTAGGGTGCATTTGTTAAACTTCCCAATTCTTGGCTTCACCCTCCTTCCCCAAAAAGAGGAATGTTGGAAAAGTCATGAATTCCAGATAAGGTCATTTTTGTTTTGTCAGTACCTGCTTCCCCTTGCTACTGTCACCGATGTGCACTTTTATCTGTTGGGAGTTGTTCAAGTCTGGCGCCCAGGCTTTGTTTCTAGTCATAATTAGTTGTGCTTTCTGTTCCAAAGATGACGACGACTCTGTAGCTGACTTTCTCAATAGTGATGAGGAAGAGGACAGAGTGTCTTTGCAGAATTTAAAGAATTTAGGTAAGTGTGTATGCTTGCTTCTTCATCAACCGCTAATCTATTTAATTCAATGTATAGAGTCTGATTTTTTTTTTAAGTTACTAAATACAGGTGACCCTTGAACTGCACAGGGGTAGGGCTCCCCTTCGTCTACCCTGCAGTTGAAAATTTATCTTCTGACTCCCCCAGAACTTACCTACTAATAGCCTACTGTAGACCGGAAACCTTACCGATAACTTAAGTCAATTAACACACGATCTGTATGTTCCATGTATTACATGTTGCATTCTTACAATAAAGTAAATGAGAGAAAAGACAATGTTAAGAAAATCACAAGGAAGGGAAAATACATTTACAACACTGTATTGATGGGAGAACACTGTGTAGGAGGGGACCCGTGCAGCTCAAACCTGTGGTGTTCAGGGGTCTCCCTAACGGAGTGTGGTATGCAGATCCCTTTGGCCACTTGACTCCATAAACACTTGGGGCTTCCGCACCTCCCTGCCTAGAATCCTGCTGGTTTTGTGGGTCGCCAGAGTTCTCCCTCAAGGCTTGGTTCAGGTTACCCTTCCTCACCTTAACTTTCCTTGACCTTTTGTCTTTCTCAGAAGCAAGCACTTTCACCTTTCCATGGGGCCTGGAAATACACCACTCATACTTGATGGTAACTTCTCCCACGCCAGCCTGTAGGGCAGGGGCCTGCATTCGCTCCCACCTCCCCCGTGCTTCGTATGTGGTCTGGTCACTCCAGCAGACAGATTTTTAGAGGGACACCGGTGTTCATAACGCCTGGCGTTTTTGTAGGCCCACATGGTCAGGCCTGGGGGCAGTTCTGTGAAGTGTTGTGATGAACAGGCCAATGTGGTTCCTGCATGTGGAAGGTTTTGTTTCCGTCGCCTGAGGCCCACACTGCCACGCACCCAGTCCCACGGCAGTGAGGCCGAGGGCAGGCGTGGATGGTTTTGTAAACTGAGGCAGCAGGCAGATGTCCGTGTCTGTTCATTGCTACCAAGGCTGCAGTGTGAGGGCCGTGCGCTGGCCTTCACAGCGCTCAGACTGTTTGGTGTAACTCTCCTCACCCGGGAGAACATTCAGGCCCATGAAAAACAACGTGCCAACAAATTCATGTTGTTCTCTGTGTATGTGCTGGTATTTTTTTCCTAGTTGAAATGGCATAAAGTTAAACTTTTATAGGGATGCTGAGAACAAGAATCTGACGGCCTTTAACTGGGAGATCAGCTGCTCTGGTGACCTCACCTTGTTAACGTGGAGCATGGGTTCCATTCTCAGGTTTAAAGGTTTAGGGCATGCAGCACCCTTGACGGGTACTACACTGGACGCATTTAGCTTTTAGCCGTCTCCATCTGTCCCCACTTGAACCCACATCGGCTTTCTCGCTCATTTTTCAGGCGAGTCTGCAGCACTGAGAAGCCTTCTGCTCAACCCGCACCTTCGACAGCTGATGGTCAGCCTCGATCAGGGTGACAATAAGGCGAAGCTCATGCGAGCCTGCATGCAGGAGCCCTTGTTTGTGGAGTTTGCGGACTGCTGTTTACGGATCGTGGAGCCATCCCGGGAGGAGGATTCGTGAGCTGAACTCCCGAGCTGCTTGCTGGCACATGTGTGTGCATTCACCCTGCCTGCGACCCCCAGAAGAGCTAGCGTGGGGCCCTCGGCCACGGTGCTGACTTCCAGGCCGGCTGCACAAGCTCTTTGTCTTCGGCACTGTGGGCGTGGGTTTCAGACAAGAGGAGGATACTCAAGGTGACAAACCCTTGATGGAGGGAGAACTGGACATTCAGATGGTGGTGTTTAGATATTTTAATTTTGGTACAGTTTAGACATCACATGATTGGTCAAGTTTCATACCCATTTGAGTTAAAACTTGCTCACTGTTGCTAAATAAAATCAGGACATGGTAATTCTGTGGTAAATTGTATTCACACTTTTGTTACATTATTACATTAAATAAATCAACATATTAAAAATAGGTTTTGTTCCTTTTAAAGGAACTAAATGCAAATATTCTAATTGAAATTTGGGGGCTAATTTCAAGCTGACCCACCTGTTCTGTTTGCAGGGAATTGGGATGCCCCACTGTAGTGATGGACTACCCTGCTGCATTGGATCTATGAAGGTAGTAAAATGGGGGACATCCTCTGTGGTCCTGAGGTTTCTTAGCCCTGATTTGCTAACCAGCCCGACAGCTGTCAGGGCCTGAGATGTAGAGGGGAGCCCCAGGCCCCTAGTGCAGGGGCTGCAACACATTGCTTGGTCACAAGTGCTTGGAGTTGCTGTGGGAGTAGTTTGGCATCTTTGTGTGGATTAAATGTCTTTGGCAAAGCAGCTGGCAGGAAAGGCCTTGTAGACACAAAGGCACCAAAGGATTGCCCAGCCAGGTGAGGCTAGAAGGTGAGAAGAGCTCACCCATGGCCCAGGCTGTGTCTTTCCAGCAGAATCTGATTAAAGCCAGTAACACTGTAGGGTGAGGGTTCAGGGCAGATGTCGGCGTACGGCAGTGGAGACTTCCTGCAGTGGAACTTGATCGAGCCCTAGGGAGAGAGAGAGAGAGACTGCTAGAACCCCAGATCCCGGGAGTGCGAGTCCTCTCGGGGCCCCACAGCGCCAGTGCTAGAAACGCAGAGGTGTGGACAAGCACTGATAGCAGGGTCCCAGCAGGAGCAGGATTGAATGCAGGCTTTCTGCTCATTCTAAATGAGGGGCAAATTAAAAATACAACATTTCACATCCACTTGGTGTGATGGATGAGCAAGCTCTCTCCTCTAAGAGTGTTGCCTGTCATAGTCCTAAGACTGCTTAAAACTGGCAGAGCAAACAGTCCCACTGCTGTTTATCTGGCTGACCCATGTGTTGTCATGGAGATCTCTAGGTTCCGTTCTAACGTAATTCCTCAGGTATGGAAACTTGCTGCTTCCTTCCTTCTGACTTGTGTCACTTAACCCTTGCTGGGACCTCATGTGGCAGGTTGAGCATTAGCCCATTATGTGTGTTGGCTGAGTCTTTCCCTGGCTGTGTTTTTGTACTATAAAAACAGCTCTTGGACCACTGACTTACCTGCTTGTCATCTGCACAGCTGGAGCAGGAGATAAACGAAGTAATAATTTGAGGAAAATAGGATGCTAACTTCAGTGCTATTTGAGACAATAAACTGTCACCACAAAAAGTGGGACTAATTAGGGGCACCTGAGTGGCTCAGTGGGTTAAGCCTCTGCCTTCGGCTCAGGTCATGATCTCAGGGTTCTGGGACTGAGTCCCACCTCGGGCTCTCTGCTCCACTGGGAGTCCGCTTCCTCCTCTCTCTCTCTCTCTCTCTCTCTGCCTGCCTCTCTACTTGTGATCTCTCTCTCTCTGTCAAATAAATAAATAAATATATTTTTTTAAAAAAAGTGGGACTAATTAAATGGAGATTTCAGAGGAGAAGCCAGACAGTTTATAAAAGGGGAATGGGGGGGCGCCTGGGTGGCTCAGTGGGTTAAGCCTCTGCCTTTGGCTCAGGTCATGATCCCAGGGTCCTGGGATCAAGCCCCGCATTGGGCTCTCTGCTCAACAGGGAGCCTGCTTCCCTCTCTCTCTGCCTACTTGTGATTTCTCTGTCAAATAAATAAATAAAATCTTTAAAATAAATAAAAAGTGGGAGGACTCTAGAAAATTCTGAGTTGTAATGATGGAAACCACCCAAACCTACAGCCAGCTGGGAAGCTCAGGCTTGTGGCTTCCCTGGTCAGAACAGCTCTTGCCTCAGTCCTGCTCCTGCTGCGGACTCGGGCTTTGGCTCCTGCCTTCTGCAAGGAGGTGTGAGGGACCTAGAGCCGTGGTGGGCAGGACTGCTGTCCCATCACACAGCTTACCTGAGGCAGTGCTCGGATGGATGTGACACCAGCTTGTCCTTGTGCTATCTGGACCGGGTAGCTACTGGGGTTCCCCACAGGGAGCTGGAGGCAGGCCCAGACCACCAGCTTTCTCTGAAAGCCTCGGACTCCCACAGTTGCGTTGGCCAGGACCAGTCCCAGGGGCCAGAGGCGGATTATTGCTGCCAGGAGGCTGGTCTGTGTCTGTGGCAGTAGGAAGGAGCCCGTGGGAAGGGGAACTTGAGAAAAGTGTTTTTCTTCCACACCATCCAGTTCTTTCGAAGCAAGGAAGGCCATTCCAATCTTAAAAAAAGAGAATGCCACTTTATAGCTTTCAATCTGTTAGGTTTTTATTTTTTATTTTATTTATTTTATTTTTTTTATTTTTTTTTAAAGATTTTATTTATTTATTTGACAGAGAGAAATCACAAGTAGATGGAGAGGCAGGCAGAGAGAGAGAGGAAAGCAGGCTCCCTGCTGAGCAGAGAGCCTGATGCGGGACTCGATCCCAGGACTCTGAGATCATGACCTGAGCCGAAGGCAGCGGCTTAACCCACTGAGCCACCCAGGCGCCCCCAATCTGTTAGGTTTTTAAAAAATATTTTATTTATTCATTGGACAGACAGAGATCACAAATAGGCAGAGAAGCAGGCAGAGAGAGGAGGAAGCAGGCTCCCTGCTGAGCAGAGAGCCCAATGTGGGGCTCAATCCCAGGACCCTGGGATCATGACCTGAGCCAAAGGCAGAGGCTTTAACCCACTGAGCCACCCAGGTGCCCCATCAATCTGTTAGTTCTTAATGGAAACCCAAACTATAATAAGATAGCTCAACAAGGTGATCGGAAGGGCACAGGACTGTTGAACAGCTGGATGCCTTCAAACAGATGTGGCCTTGTGGCCAAACATCTTTGTGCCCAAGGCACCTGTGCTCAGGCCTTATATTTGCTACTTTAAAAGTAACAGCTTTTCTCTCTGTCAAATAAATAAATAAAATCTTTAAAAAAAAAAAAAAGTAACAGCTTTGAGATCTACTTGAGAGACCATAAAATTCACCCCTTGAAAGTGCAGAATTCCATGATTTTTAGTATGTGCCCAGAGTTGCTGATGCTGCCCTTTCTGCACCCCAGGTGTCCTGGGGGACAGGTGGTGTCCCATGCAGTGCCGGGCGAGCACTCCAGCCCAGGGCCGCTGGGTGCCAGCCGGCCACCACCCGTTCTGCCCACAGGAGTCCTATACTCACTCTCCACTTCCGCCACGCGCGCTTGATGACTGTGGCGGCGGTGTGCAGCCTCTGCACCTGTTTCCGAGCTAACCAGGAACGGATGGCTGGCAGGTTTGCCCAGAGACAAGAAAGTAAATGGAATGTTAGAACTCTGCAAGCCTGGCCCTGCAGCCACGCCCGAGCTGCCCAGAACCTGCGCCTCCTTGGTGAACGGCCAGCCCACGCTGCCGCCTACAGGAGAGAACAAAGGCCCTCAAAAAGCTCTGGAAGGCCACTCAGAGTGTCAGGCTGGGATAGACCTCGTATGGAAGGACAGCGGGGAGCAAACTCACCTCTGCCTCAGGCACTGCCCGAGGTAGTGCCCGGGGAACAAGGGGGAAATCCTCAGCTCAAGCTACTTACTGGCCTTAAGAATTCATAAACATTGTTTGAGACCCCACCATGCGCCCACTATGGTAGACTGATCATGTCGCAATTTTCATTTCCTTCTCTTGCACTTTGAGCATTTTCTCGTTTTTTTACATTCAGAAAAGGGGCTATTCCATTCACTATTAATAGTTTGGATTCTAGAAAACTAAAAAGTTTAAAGACAGATCCAAATCCTGTTAGCTGACCACTGCAGAGTTCTACAGTTGGCTTACACGATTTTTTTAGGCTTGTAAACACAGAAACACACCTGAGGAAGGTGGCATCGCGCTTGACATGCAGTTTGGTATCCTGATTTGAACATCACATTGGAAGAGGTTTTCCATTAAATTTAAAATACTCTTCAAAAAGACTTCTTGGCTGTATTGTAAGTTTGGTTCATGACATAACCATGACTTTACTACGGTCAGCTATGTGAGTGGTTTCTAGTATTTTCAAGGTAAGACTGCTGTGAATATGCTTTCTATGTCTCTTCCTTTGATAAATCAGATCTTCTCAAACTCATTACAAGCCCTGGACCCAGCACATAATGATTTGTTGTGGAAGCAAAGGAAGATGGCATAAGCCACCCTCTAGGTCTGGGAAAGGGGAATTAAAGGCAATTTTTTAGTCTCTGCTGCCTACAGACAGCCGTGTGACCTGGTTTTCACTGGACTGGGGAGACAATGGGTGAGGTGGGTTGGAATTCGAATCCCAGTGCACCATAGGGTCGTGCCATCCATGTGCTGAGGCTCGGACACGGCCTTGGCATAAGGTTCTGCAGGAAACTCAGATCACGCAGGGTCTGCACACAGGCCCATGCACCTCCTACCTGCCTGGATGAGCACGGCCGCCCGCCTCTGCCTCTCCTGCTTGCGATGCCAGTGTCGCCTCCAGCTGCCTTGGATGCGGCGGGCACACTGCTCCAGCACCTGGGCGCGTCTGTGTTCCAGAAGCTCCAGCTGGGAGAAGGGGTATCCGCTGAGGGTCTCAGCCTCTCCTCCCATGGCCCCGAAGTGGTTCCAGATCCCGTGGTACTGAGGAGAGCAAGCGGCTGGCTTCGGAGAACTCCCCTCCTCACCATCAACCAGCTTACCATGGAGTCCGTCATGAACACCTTGGTCTTGCCACAGTGAACTGGGGCTGGTATGGCCTTAGCGGGGTCACCAAGTATGGCTGCTGCCTGAGTCAGAGCTGGAAGAGTGTGGAGGATGTCCTGGAGAACAGCTTGCAGAGTGGCCACCTCGGTGCATGGAGACCTTTCTGTGGGATGGGAGATGGAGGTCCCATCAGCTCTTGGTCATCTACACACTTCTGTGGACTTGAGAAACCGGTTCTGGTCTCCCCACTACTCCACAGGCTTCTCTGCTCCTGTTCTTGCCTCTAACCACTTCTCCACCCTTTTTGGGGGGAGGCATCTGGTGTTCTGAGGCATACAGAAATCTTTACTTGTGGCTGGGCCCTGGGCTGGCCCACAGCCTCCATGCCTGTGGGTTCCCTGGGCAAGCTGCCAAAGGGTATTTGGTGCCTGGACCCCCATCTGGAAACCCAGGCTACTCTGCAAGCATGTGTTCCAAGGCCCCAAACATGCTGAGGGCCAAGTAGGGCAGCTGGGCCGTTCCCTCTGCCTGACCCCTCAACTTCCTGCCACGTGAGAAAAGGGCGAATGAATCCCAGTCCCAGGGAGGCCCAACAGGTGCCCCTGCCTGCCCTCCCGCAGCGTGCAGGGCTGGCTCCTACAGAGGATTTACCTGAGGGCTCTGACCACCTTTTGCTGCCCAGTGCCTCTCTGGAGACAGAGGCTGCCAAAGAAGATGCCGCAGACGAGAAACCGCAAAATCAACCAGGGGCGAAGGGGGCTTTGGGCATGAGACACAGCAGTAGAGCAGATCACGAAGAGAGGGGAAGGAAAGAAGTGGGGGAAAAGAGTGAAAGGCAAGTGACAAAACTGTGCCCGAGAGAGAAGGGAAAGCAGAACTGTCCCAGGTCTGCCAGGCTCCAGGGCAGGGCTGTGTGTGTGGAAGCCACTGCTGCTGGGCAGGGGCCTCCCACTCTGTCCTTGGCTTCTTCTTCTTCCACCTATGCAGGGGGCTTACCCTGCATGCTGACAACCCCCAAACTGGGGCCACATGCGACCTTCCCTTGACGTTAGAGCTTGCCGAGGGCTTTGCAGATGCCTCCACAGGATGACTCCAGGAACCTGGAGCTCAAGTCAGCCCTATGGGGCTCAGCAGCTCCCCCAAACCTCTCTTCCCCACTGGCCAGGCACAGTCTGACCAGTTTCTTCCTAACACTGCCCATTGTGCCCACACCTCTAGCTTGACTCTGGCCAGCATGAATAGCCTCACTCCCATGGCCTGCCATAGGGGCCCCACAGTGGTCTCCAGAAAGCATGAGGCTGATGTCCCTCTCTTCCTCCTCTGACGTGCCTCCATCTACCCAGAGAATAAAGCTCGGCTTCTGTGACATGCCTGTTCTCTTCCTTATGGAGAAGCAACTCTGGCCTGGAGTTCCTCACACACACAGTGTTGTCTCCTGCATGCAGCCCTCCATCCAATTACCTGTCATGTGGAATGTTCTTCACCTGGCCAATGCCATCTGTCCTCAGACACTACTTCCTCCAGGAAGCTTTCCCTGATTCACACTTCCCCAGCACTACCCACGGCATTCTGTACTCAGCTCTGCCTTTCCACTTTCCCTAGTATTTGTCTTCTTTTAGTTTGTTTCCCCTACTGAGCTAAGAACCAGGAGAGCAAGGCTGTGTTTTCCTCTGCTCTGAATGCCCAGCCCCATCCGAGATGGCTCAGGATAGGAGCTCGGTCAACTGTGGTTGAACACCTGACTAGCACACGGGCCCCACTCACCGGAGTGCCCTTCAGCAGGAGATGGGCTGTGGGGGCCAGAGGATGTGCGAGCACAGAGCCTTCTCAGTACTTCATATCGTTCCACGAAGTTCCGGTGAGGGATCCTGGAAGCCGAGGGAGGCAGAAGAAATGAAGTGACTTCATCTGTGAGCCTGGCACAGAGCTTGGGGCCAACGGGAGTTCCTTGATTTAATCTACTCAACAGTGGAGCGAGGCGCTGCCCTCAGAGTGCCCGCGATGAATGGATGCGGTGTGGTTCTGGAGGGAGGACTGTGGTCATTCACAGAAGCCAGTGGAGACCATTTTAAACTGGGTCTGCTTTTCCTGCCAAGGTGATCTGCCCAAACAGCTGTTCGCTCTTTTCATAGGGGACTGCGGCCTGCCTCCTTCCAAAGGAACTTGCAGGCTTCTCCCCAGCTGGATGGCTCCTGGTGTGTATGCAGTCAGTCACATCTGTGGCTTCTGACCCCAGAGCCTCCCTTGCTTCCTCCTGATTTCTCTGCTCCCCTCCACTGCAACACTTAAACTGCTGGTGACACCTTGTATCTGTCTCTACCTCCTCCTCCTGAGTCTGGCTTCTGTCCCCAGCGCTGTTCCCGTGTGCTTCTTCTTGCAGCCGTCAGCAAACACCACGCCACCAAATCTAACAGTCAGTGCTCTGCCTGGCCTTGGGAGGTGCCCAACTGGCCCCCGTCTTCATGCAGTTCTCTCAGCCCCCGCAACCCCCGGAAGCCTGGCTTCCTCCTTCACCCACGACTCCTGCCAAGTTGCCGTTGCTGATTTCTTGTCACCTACCCTCTCTATAAATGTGAATGTTCCTCAGGGAACAGCTTCAGAGCACTTCTCTCTCCCCACCATGACTTCCTCCTTGCTCACGATGAAGACAGATGCTCACGCACTCTAGTTCCCAAAGCTCTGGGCCCTAAGCCTGTCTTACAGCCGCTACAAACCTGATAAGGTCACATTCCTGTCTCTCCTCCCATCCCACCTCCAGCCTGTGCCTTCCCCAGACATCCTATCTCAGGGAACTGCCTCCTGATGCATCCATTAGCCTCAGATGGAAGCCTGGAAGTTTCCTGTGTGACCTGGAAGCTGATTGCTCCCCTGCCCACACCCCACGGTCAACCAACCCACAATCCCATTTGTATCAGAAATGGTACTCCAATTTCCCCCATTTCACTCCATTTTTCATGGCTGCCCCCTCATCTGGGTCACCATCCTGCCTGCACACCAGCAACAGCCTTCTCTAAACATGTCCCTTCTCTCCTACCCCTATGTCCAGCCTCCACACAGCAGCCACAGAGCATAAATGTGCGCACAGCACTCTCTCCTCACAACACCCAGCGGCTTCCAGGCCCTGTGGACAAACTGCCAAGTCCTTGTGGGGTCCATGCGGCCGCTCTCCTCCAGGTCTCTATGCGCCTGTCACGTTAGCATCTTAGTTCCTAAACTGGGAGCTTTGTGCTTGCGGTTTCCTCCCCCAAACCTTTCCTTAACAGAGGCCTGAGCTGTTTAGAGGGGCCCCTCCCTCAACAGCCCAAAGATTCTTTTCTCCCATTAGTCTACCGAGCAGCATTTTTTTGTTTCTTTCCTAGCACTGGTTAACTTTGTACTTCTTGTATGTCCATAGGAACGGATGCCCCAAGAGGCAGAGGCTCACCTTCCTTATTCACTGACACCGGAAACAGTGCCTGCTACAAAACAGTACACAGAAAGTGAACGGATAAACGAAATGAACGAGTGAAGCCTCTTGAGCTCCAGGTTGACCTCTGAAGACTTGCTGCTTTCTCTTCACCTCCACCTCCTGCTCTGGGCTGGGCAGCTCGTCATGCCCGAGTCCCAAGCTCCACCCCAGCACTGGTCCTGCCCCGTGCCTGGCTCAGCCCACTCACCGGATCGGGAAGCCAGCAGCACTGATGTGGATGGTCTCCACAAGGCCACAGGCCTCCAGCTGGCTCAGGACCTGCAAGGGTGGAGACAGGATGGGCACCTGTGGCATGGGGCCAGCAGGTCAGAAATACCACTCCTTCTGCCCTCTGAGGCCTTACCCTGGTCTTGGTAGGTATGAACCTGCAGGCTGTCCAGAGGTGTGGCTGCTGGGGGTATACTCCTTGGGACCTCAAGATCTTCCTGCTAGAAAGGGTCCAGGTGGCCCCAGGTACCCTTATCGGATGCCTGGCTTTGGATGCAGCTGAGGCAAGTGCTGGTCCTACTTTTGTCTCAGCCCTCCAGCCAGCGCAGAGGCTCTGCCTCACCATGCAGCCCAACCCAATCTGTTTTCTATTTATTTTATATTCTGCGGACAACAGAGTAAATCACAGCCAAGAGAGAGGAGAGATCATACTGTAAAGGTTCTTCGGGACCTGAGTGGAGAGATCCTGGCCTTCAACTCTAGACCACTTGGCTGTGGGACCCTCTCCAGCACTCTGCAGCACTCAGACCTCATCCACACCACAGAGCTCGGTACCCTGAACAAAGGGCAGCTGCTGGCCGACTGCATTTGTGCAAATCAGCAACAACTTGACAGAAATGGCTGCACTGTGCTGACTCTAAGGCGACGCAGGCTTTCAGTGAATCACAAGAGTCACCTGTCCCACAGGGCAGCTTTGGTCTCAGCAGGGCACAGCCAGTGACAGAGCGTCAGATGCAGGGGGACATCTTGACTAGCTTACTGTGCCGTGCACAGACCATGAAACCATACATGACCATGCTGCCAAAGCAGGGAATACAAGACGCCCTCATGTGGGACAGCCTGAGACACGCACTCTGGTTACTCCATTTGGAGGGTAAGTTCTGGCTTTCAATCCCTCAGGGCCTTGGCCAGATAGAACTCGCTGCAAAGCAGCTCCAGCTCTGTGAATTACCTCCTCCTGGAGAAAGCTGTGCGCCTGGCCCTGGCTGTTGGGCTTGATGCAGCGAATGTAGTGGGGCGTCGTGCAATGCAGAACCTGCAGAAGCTGCTCCAGGGAGGCCTGCAGGAGGGAGACTGTTGGTCAGACAGACTGGGGCTGCCGGCGCACATCAGCTGGGCCCTGGTTAGTGACAGCCTCCAACACCCCCAGCGGTCCTCACAGCTCGGAGACGGGGATGCTGTGAGGGTCCTGGGACAATTATGGGACGTGCTCATGGAGTCTAAGCACCCTCCTGGCCTGACCTCCCAATGCTCTTCATCCCCTGCCTCCAGGGATCTTCCTGACCTGCTATCTTACACCTGGCTGGTCTCTGCTCCTCTCCCCTCACCCTCACCGGTGCAATCTTCCTAGAAGAGCACCATCTCAGAAGCCACTGCCACTCATTCAGGCAACAGCTGCTCTCATGAAACCCATCCTGTGTGCCGGGGGACCTGTGCTGGGGTAATGACATGGTCAGTCTGGGGCTCAGAACCCAGGGTCTGACGGGACACAGAGACATGGGGTGGGCCCCCCTCAGTGGGGTGTTTGAGGCTAGGCAGGAAAGTCCCAACAAAATCTGGTCTCCACAAGGTGTTTCCTCTAGGAGGTGATGATCAGGCTGAAGTTTGGAGGAGGAGAAGGAATCAACTAGGGCAAGGGGTATGGAGGGTGGGAGTTTGGGGGCAATAGCAGGGGCAGGGGAACAGGCGTCCCAGGAAGGGGGAGCAGAATGTGCAAGGGCTGAGAGGGGGCAGAAAGCAAAAGGTGCTGGGGTACATGGCCAGTCTACCAGCCAAGGACAGCTGGACTAGGACGCTGGAGAACTGGGAAGGAATGGGGCACAGAGGTTCAAGGAACTATTGCTTGTCCACGATCACCCTATCAGCAGTGGGTAAGAGGCCCTCACTCACACACCCACAAGATCCTAGGCTTTCAATCATGTCAATTATATGTCTCTTTGTCAGTTTCCCATCTCGATCTTCCCTGTGAGGCTACCAACTCCATGTGGATGGGATCATGTTTCTGTGACTCATCAGTGGTCCCCAGCACACAGTACCCACCCTGGGAGATGCCTGGTAAATATATGAGATTGATGAGTGAACCAGGCACATATTAGCACCCCCAGACCCACCTTGAACTTGGACACTACAGTCAACACAGGGGCTCTGCTCTGGCCAGAGGGCTCCTCCTGGGCCTTTTCTTCAGGGTCAGTAGGAAAAAGCACCTTGAGTAAGGGGTCCTGGGATTGCTGTAGGAGTCTGGTCAGCTCAGGAGGGACAGGGTCCTATTGGAAAAGGATAAGGGCAGCAGGTAAGGGCAGGTGGCATGCACCCATCTGGTGCGCCAGTCCTGCTCACAGGGCCCCAGAAGATGGCTTCACCGGAGCCCCACTGTGACAGGAGTCATTTCTGGGCAGCTCATCCCTGATTATCAGGGACCTCATGCAGGTAGGCCTAAGAAGTGACTTTGGATTCTGGGAGGATGTTCAGGAGAGAGAGTGCATGACTGGAAACTTCCATGTATGTGCAGCAGTAACTCAACACCTCATTTCATGCAGGCCTCCCCAAGCCATGGCCTGGCCTCACCTTGTTCTTCTCCACCAGGCCTGCGGTGTGGTACTGCACGGGCCCCGCGTAATGCAGCACGACGAAGCTGGGCTCCCGGCTGAGCTTGTTGTGGCCCAGGCTGGGGCTGCCCACCAGTGCACTCTCGATGCGGGTCTGGAGCTGGGCTGCACTACTTGGCCGATTTAGGCGGCATTCCTGCATGGAAAACGATGGGTGGTCAGCCACAAACACGAGATAGGCTCGCCACAACCCTCACAGTCCCCATGCCCTGTGCCCCCCCCCCCAACTGCAGAGCTGTCACAGAGGCATCACAGTGACACTGAGAGGGAAGGAACATAGGGATTAGCAAACCCATTTGGCAGAGGGGAAGACAGAGGCACAGGGGCACAGTATAGTCTCCAAGGCCCCAGAAAGGCCCCACTCTGGTGCTCAGCACACTAGCTGACCCCACCTCGTTTATGAGGGAACAGATGCTGATGGGACTCCCCTCGATGAGATCCAAGCAGGTCTGGTTGTCCTGGTAGTTGACAAATGACCACTCCAGGCCCTCAATTGCATATTCCTCCTAGGGAATAAAAGATGGCAGGAGAAGGCAAACGTGATCTGAGGCCAAGATGGCTCATCCATGGCTGGTCTCAATACCACAGCATATTCCAGAATGGCATCAAAGAAGGAGCAAAAGGCTCCTGGTAAGCCCCCGGAAGAAGCTCTCCACCCCTCACCTGTTGCGCCCTCAGGTAGTGAGCCACAAAGTGCTGCTGCAGCTTCTCGTTGGCGTAGTTGATGCACAACTGTTCCAGGCTGTTGTTGGGAAAGGACTCAAATCCGTACACATCCAGCAGGCCTGAGAGGATGGTGGAGAGCCTATGGGGTTGCTGCCCAGGCAGAAGGAGTATTGGGGGGACTGTGGGAGCCTGGGACAAAGGTGCATGCTTGGCAGCCTGGAGATGGAGTTGAATGAGCATGACACCCGGCGGTGGGCACAGAAGACACCCCACCTTGGGGTGGGGCCCATCTCTACTTCATGGCCCCTCAGAATTCAGAGCAGGAATAAAGGCTGAATGAGGATTGAGGGGCGGCCTAGAGAACATTTTCTGTGTCCAATCCAATTTGGAGGGCCTTAATCTCACCAGCCCAGCTGGTATCTAAAATGCCACTGTCCCTTGAGCAAACTTCCCATATTTGAGCTTGACTTCCTCCTCTCCCTGACTTTTCCACCCCAGTTCCAACCATGTTGGCATGTCCCTCAAATCCCTCTAATCTAGCTATCTTGCCTCTCCCCCAACTGCTTTCCTGAGGCTGGACCAGGGTCTCAGGGGAGGAGGGGCCCTCACAGACAAGATACCATCCGAGTCTGCCTGGAGAGCTACCGACGGGTCAGATGTGGGCACCGAGAACATGAGCCATCTTGCCCAGACATTGGTGGCTGAGGACAAGATGGTGCAGAGAAGGGAAAAGAGCTGCCCGGAGTCACACAGTGGACACTATGGTTCTTTTTTTGAAGGAGTGCTCCCAAAAAGGTGAGCCCCTGCTACCTATGAAAGTGGTCCAGGAGGCAGGGTCTGCACAGATGCTGCTATTGATCACGGACACCAGCCAGTCAAACAGCCTGTTGGGATGGGGATGGAGGGAGAGAGGACTCCGGTGAGAGGTCAGGTAAGCCTGAGGGACAGCAGCACTGCTCCTCCAGCCAGGGTGCCATGCTCCGAAGGGCCTGTATCCCAAACCTGGCAACCCCATAGTCGTGCCTGTCCCCTGACAAGACAGAAATCTGTTTTGTCCTGCCAGCACGCTGAACAGAGGACGAGACCCTGGGGCTAGATGGGGAGTGCATCTCCCATCAGTCACTTGGCCAGACACTCAGCTGGTGTCTTGATTAGAAGGGAAGGAACTGATGAGCAGGCCTGCATTAGGCTTGCAAAGAACCAAGTTCATTAGACTCCCCTGCAAAACCAGACCTGTAGTGCCTAGAACTTGAGACCCTGCCACATGCCCCCACTTGATCCCGCAGTGGCCCCAAGTGGCATCCTGTACTCTGGACCATTCCCCCCTACCCCCAAGAAGACAAGGCAGTCACTGTCCTGGGGACACGTTCAGCACTATGTACGGTACTATTAAGGGGCCTCTTACAGTTTTTCTTAAAGTGACTGCTCTGCAACTTACTGCAATCAGGCTCTGGTTTCTGTTTTTGCCACAGGGGATTCAAGTACCCATCTGAGGTACTAGACACAAATGACCAATTGATACAGTAACCCTGTATGAAATGTTCTATTTCACACAGGCTCACTCTGTCTGTGGCCAAAGTCATATTTATCTTATCTGCTCATTTTGCCGTGACTTGACACAAAGGCTTTAAAAGTCTTTGGCTTGAAATCAGCTTTGGGGCAGTGGGAATGAAGTCTCTTGCTGAATGGGGGTAGGCCTGAGCCTAAATGCCACGGGCCATTTTCATTTCAGTGGATCTTATTCCCCCAGTAATGCCTCTTGGGAAGTTCACAAAAGCGGGGGGACCCTCTCTCCCCAGGGACTTAGTTCCCATAAGCACATGCATATACTCGGTCCCATAGTTTTGGAGGATTCTGGGCCCTTGATACCTTTACTTGGTACCCTGAAGGTTCTCAAAAGCCATGGTGAGAAATCAACCTTACCCACATGGCCAGAGGGTGGAGATGCCCAAATAACCGACCAGGGAAAGGCCAGGACCCCACCTTCACCATGTTCTGGGCTCGCACTTGTGGCACACTATGCTGTGCAAGATAGTGGGCCACACTCTGCCTCCATCTATCATTATCCCCAGGTAACATAAAGACACGAAGTACGAGGGCACATGGAAACAGAGGAGCCAATTCACCCAGAAGTCTAAGCCTGGAACTGTGACGGCCCCAGATTGCCCTCCAGGCCTGCTCCGCAGGCAGAGTCAGGCAGGCTTTCCTCACCCATGGCCAAGGGCAAGGTAGGCTCCTATGCTTTCACAATGAGCTGAATTTCACCCAGACTGTGGCAACTTCCCCAGGCAGAGGACTCTGGAATTAAGGTCAAAGGCATTGCTCAAGGAAAACCCAGAAGCCACTCCCTGCAGTCCCAAGGATCTGGGAAGGGTCTGGGAAGCATGGAGAAGAATGTGCCTGATTTATCTAGAAGCCTTCACCAGGGACCTAGGCATACTGCCTGAGGGTGCTTGGTCCAGCTCTAGATAGGCGGAGAATGTGGAATGAGGGCAGGGCCTGATTGCTCACCGTGCATAGACTAGTTTGGCCACACAGTCTCTGCGGGTGTCGCACTCTGCTCGGGAACAGGGTTTCCGGAATACCTGCTGCTGCCTGCCTGCCCTGATGGTTCTGATCTGCAGCGTCTCCAGCAGCGGGTCTTCTGGAAGCTGCAGCAGCAAGGCTGATGTCCTGAGAGAGCCTGAGAGGGACACATCACCCTCCATCCAAACAGCCCTTCTCACAAGACCACGTGGAAGTCATCACAGTGGAACCATGACCCACCCAACGGGACAATAAACCTAGGTTCAGGTGAGTGGGACTTGCCTAAGGCAGAGACATGACTTAAACCCAGGATTCTCGGTCTCAGTCCACACTGACTCATGTGGGACAAATCACTTTTAAACCCTCTTTTTTTCTCTCATCTGAAAGATAGGGACGATGCTGTCTTCCCAGAGATGGGGCAAGGACCAACATCCACAGTTTCATCAAGAGCATCACCTTCCGAATTCCCTCCTCAGGCCTCCCCACCCAGTCCCGCCCACACTAGCCCGTTTCCAGACAGGGTGGGCCCTGCTCCCTGGCGCTACAACCACAGCCCGAGCCCCAGGCCCCCACCCTGTCCTCACACTTGGCATCGCCTGTCAGGTGGCAGGGCTGGGCTTCGTCCTCAGAGTGGGCAAAGCGGATGTTGCCGAGGTGCAGCAGTCCGGCCAGGACCTGAGCGGGCAAGAGAGGACATGGTGTGAGCTCTTTCTCCAGCGCTGGAGCCTCGCCCAGGAAGGGCCCGTCTCCTGCTGAATAGTACCAGGGTAAGAAGAGAACCTCCTAACTGATGCCCCCTGAGAAGGGACCCCACCGGCACAATTCTGTAAGAGTTACAGGCATCACCTTGTTTAGTCCTGTCAACTACCAGTGAGGAATGTGCTGTGATAATGCCCATGACAGAGGTGACAGAGGGAGAAGTTCATACAGGGGTCCTGGCTGGCTCAGAGGAGTGTGTGACTCTCAATCTTGGGATCGTGTGTTCAAGTCCCACATTGGGTGTAGAGATTACTTAAAAAATAAAATAAAATCTTCAAATCACAAGCCTACAGGCCACAGACTTAGTAAAAGACGAAAGTAGGATGAGAATCCAGGCAGTCTGACTTCAGATGCCTCCCAGGGCAGCCAGTAGAGCTCCTAAGTCACCCACTGCCTGTCCCTGTGCCTCCCCTTCTCTAGGGGCAGGCTGTGACAATACCACTGTTACCTGGGTGCCAGGCTCACTGCTGTGTGGCCAGTGGGGGTTTGGTCCTGGCTCCCTCTGGCCTTTTCTCAGCATTGTGGGGCTTCTGACAGCTCAGCCTGGGGTGGAATCTGGGACTGTGTAGTGGGCTCTCTGTCCCAGTCCACACTCTACAGTGGACTGTGCACTCACTGATCCACACGGATGAGTCCCCAGGGGCTACAGAGAAGAGACTCAAGTCCAGCAACTTGAAAGCTCTCAGACCCTTATTGGGGGAGTAGGACCTCCCCTACCGTCCCTGTCTGGTTCCAAGCAGGGGGTCTCTACATGCTACTAGAGTTGAGGCCACAGCCTACCTTCGGAGAAGACTGCCATGCCCAGTGGGCAGAGGGTCAGGATACTGCAAGGTCAACACTGTTATCCAGAACCCAACTGTTGTCCACTTGCCCTGGTTGTCCCCATGTGCTTTCCCTCTGGCCAAACTCTAGCCCTACAGTGCATATACAGGCCATGACCCCCTCCTGCCTGAGCAGCCCCCATCCAGAGGCAGAGGTCATTTCCCAGTGCACCACCATCTCCCCCCGCACAGACTTCGCTGTGGCTGCTGCCAACCCACCCTATATATCCCCGCTGGTGCTCTGGGAGGGTGAGAAGGGAGGCCACTTGTGGGCCCAGCTCACCTGGGTCAACACTCTGAGAGGAGGGAAAAGTGGGAAGTCGGAATACCTACATCTGATACAAACCGTCAGTGATGTCTGACCTAGGGCTAGAGAGGTCACTTTACTTCTCTAGTCTTTTCAAGCATAAAAATGGGAATAATCTCCATATGTGTAGGACTACTGAAAAAAACAAGTGGACTAAGAGGTATGAACATGATTTTAAAAGTCTGTTAAAGTCTGAATACTTTAGACGAAGCTGTGATAGCGTTAGTTTCTATTCTATATTCTGATCACTGCAGTAGTAACTGACCTAGGCACCTCACCCTCCCCCCGCTGAGCCCCCAACCACTGTGTTAGGTTTTAACCACCGCATCTGTGCAGTCAATCATTGTCCCCTATGCCCTATCCATCCTGACACCCCATCTAGGCTCAGTAGCACAGAGGGTAACTGACTCCTTAGAGGTTGCACAGTGGGGCTTCAAGCCCTAGATCTTCAGAGTTCAGAGAAGGGACCCATGAAAGGGGCTACCCATCCACCACCTCTGCCAAACAGAAGAGATGTGCCTTTTCTTCTAACCTGAAAGATGTTGTTCTGAGCAGGGGTGTCGATGCCCAAATGAAGCATGGCCTCTCTGGTCACCTTGAAACAATCCTCTGAAAAGGAATCCAAGTCACAGCCCAGGGTCAGGACCAGAGGTCAGCAGGGGCATCGAGGGGTGAAGGCAGGCCCTGTGCAGAGGGTGAGTGGGTACTGATGGGCCAGTCCAGCCAGGGTGCTAGACAAGGCTCCCCCTACCTTCCAAGGTCCTCTCTGGGTTGGGCAGCCAAAAGAAGGCTGCTCCCTCGGGGAGGTGCCACTGGAGCCTCTCGTCCATGCTGGCTCCTTTACAGATCTGTGGGGAGGAGTGGGCAGGTGGTGGAGGTGAGGGTGTGAGGAAGCCAGGCCTGCATAAGCCCGGGGTTGCCTCGAGAGGAAAAATGCTTTGGTATCACAAGGCTGAGAGGTGAGAGAGCCAAGGCATAGAGCCCAGGACAGGCCCAGGGACAAAAGTCGCAGCAATAGTTCTGAATGTCTCCAACCTGATGCAAAAACAGCCTGCTGAGGAGGCCTGTGGTCTGATGAAGAAAACACGACTCCTGTCTGGGGAGCCCAGGTCCATATGAGCAGGAGACATCCTATCCAGGCTCTGGGGTACCCCAAGCCTGATGGGAGACACATCAGACGTAGCTCTAGGGAAGTTCTCACTCTGCTGGAGACAGGTGCCATTCTAAGAGTCCTTGGTCTGATGAGGGAGACTCAGTCCCAGTGTCAAGGACCTTTTGGTCTGATAGAGAAAGCAAATGCATCTCCAGGTCAAAACCATTCTGGGAGCCAAGGTCCAGCGTGGGGCAGAAGAGTCACGGAAAGTCTGCAGGAATAAGTGGCGGCATCACTGAAAGCGGTGTGTCAGGCCTGGGGCCTGGTGGGCAGAGAAGTGGGCTTGGAAGCTCAGATCCATCTCTACCCTACATCTGGGCAGCTGTGGGCCCAGCTGGACACAAACCTGGTAGAAGATGTGGAAGTTCCTCTCACTGGACGCCTGACAGGCCACTCGTGTTTTCTCCAGGAGGTATGTCTGGACTGCAGCTCCGGTCATCTGCTGGGCCCTGGGCACAACCAGGTAGGCATTTATTAAGGACTTAATGTCTGCCAGAATGCAACATAGCCACTCTCCCCAAAGCTCTTCCACCTAGTCAAAGTGGGTCTTGAGCACTAGGGACCACCTGGCAGGTCCATGGGTGGTCTAGAACATTCCCCTGTGACCAGCTCAGGTGGACAGGGCCAAGGCCTCTATATACCATTTTGTCCCAAGTCAAGGCAGGAACAGAAACCCCTGCTTCAAGCTCAGGGGTGCAATCCAGAGAGGTGGTGGTTTAACTGGAAGCCCCTGAACCAGGGTAGAAGCCAGGAGGAATTCATAGGCCATGATAAGCACACTGCCTCAGTGTCTTTTAGAGGCTGGAGTAGCTAGAATTCTCCAGGTTCAAAGATCACCCTCAGGTTCATTTATTCCACAAACATTACATGCCAGGAGGGGCAGGGTTCTGCCCAGAGGAGCAGCCCAGGCTGGAAGCAGCCCTAGCCACTTTCAGACTCCCCATCCCCGTCCTCCCCTTAGCCAGAGTGGCAGCAGCCATTACCTGTTTAGCTGGAGCTGGATGAACTTCCCAAAGCGACTGCTGTTGTTATTCCTCAGGGTGCAGGCATTCCCTACAGATCACACCTAGGTTCATACCACTCCCCCAGTGTGACCGGGTTCTTATGGGCCGGGATAAGGGCACGTCCCTATCCTCAAGTCACCCAAAAGCCCCTTTATGGGTTTCCATGTCACAGGGGACAGGACTAGGGAATGGGCACTTGGGCTTCAGCAAACGTGTTTCAGGAGGGTTAGAGCTTCTTGGCAACGAACTGGAATGAGCAAGCCTAGCTGGTCAGGGACTGTATTCTTTGAAGGGAAAGGGCCAAAACCAACAAGCTGTCACTACTGAGTTAGACAACATCTAGGTACAACAGACTTATATCCGCTCTGCCTCGGGACAGCTGTGGGCCCAGCCAGACGCACCTAGGCTCGAGTCACAACATGGACACTCACTGAAGAGCATTCTTAGACAAGTCCCCTTCTCTGAACCCTCAGGAAACCATATGTAAGAATAGGATTTGAACAAGGTGAGCCACAAGGTCCTCTCTGGCACTCTGTTACATCTGCCTAGGCCAGAGGAGGGGGTGATTCTAACGGAAGGAGCCCAAGGGCACTCTGGGAGGTTGCGGGTCCAAGGCAGTGAGTGATACTCTCATCCTCCAACTCCCACAGATGGACTGAAAGCACTACTCCTCTCCTTGGGAAGTGGCAAATCCCAGGGGAAACAGAATCAAGGTACTATGCAGAGAACACCAAGCTCACCAAAAGCTTCCATGACAGGGTTGGAGTTCAAGATTCGCTGTTCAATCCTCTCTGCAATCTTGTGGCTCTCTTGGGATGTGGGTGAGGCAGCCACCACAGCGTAGAACTTCATCAGGCAGCGGGACGTCCATGTCTGTGGCAGAAACCACCCTGTGGGAGCCATGTCCACATTCCCTCCTACTGTACCTCATGATATGGGGCCCACCAGAGCCCTCTTCTCCAAGCACAATGCTGACCAAATGAGGGAATGCTGAATTCAACTGTGTCCTTGGGCAAGGCAATTCCCCCATCTGTGAAGTGGGGGGTTTTTCACTTCTGCTGCTCCTAGTTCCAGAGGACACCTTTAAGAAATGAAGGAAGCTGGGAGAAGCGACAACCCACCTTGACCTGGGCAGGCTACTCAGTGTCTCTGAGGGCTCACAGCTAAAACTGACCACATCCCCAATGCTCTTTACTCCTTTGTATCAATCCCAATATTCACATGGTTTCATATTCCTTTGGCCTAAAGAACTTTAATATTCCTTGTAGTATAGGCCTACTGGCAATGAATTCCTTCAACTTTTGTCTGAACGTCTTTATTTCATTTCCATTTTTTTTTTTAAAGATTTTATTTATTTATTTATTGCGGGGCTCGATCCCAGGACCCTGTGACCATGACCTGAGCCGAAAGCAGAGGCTTTAACCCACTGAGCCACCCAGGTGCCCCTCATTTCCATTTTTTAAAAATTAAAAAAAAATTTTTAAAAAGTAATCTTAAAGTAAAATTTTAAAGTAAAATATTTTAAAGCAAAGCTCAGTGTGGGGCTTGAACTCACAACTCTGAGATCAAGAGTTGTATGCTCCACTGACTAGCCAGCCAGGCATCCCTTGTTTTACATTTTTTAAGATATTTTGGTATTTTTCCTCGTAACAGAATTCTAGGTTGACAGATATTTTTTTCTTAAAAACAAACAAACAAACAAAAAATGAAACAAACCTCAACCCCAACTTTCTTATTTATTAAGTAATCTCTATATGCCCAATGTGGGGCTCAAACTCATAACCCTGAGATCAAGAGTTACATGTTCTACTAACTGAGCCAGCCAGGTGCCCCAACAGATACTTTCTTTCAGCACTTTTTTCTTTCTGCACTTTAAAGATGTTGCTACTACCTTTGGGCCTGCAGGTTTTTTTGCTTATTTGTTTGTTTTTGTTTTAAAGATTGGCTGACTTATTTTTTGAGCAAGAGAGTGAGAGAGAGCATGAGCAGGATGGGCAGAGGGAAGGACATAGAATCTGAAGCAGATTCTTTGCTGAGTGTGGAGCAGGGCTTGATCCCACCACGCAGGGCTTGATCCCACCACCCTGACATCATGACCTGTACTGGAACCAAGAGTCAGATGCTCAACTGACTGTGCCACCCAGGCATCCCTGGGCTTGCAGGTTTTGAAAGATGCCCATTGTCACTCTTATTTTTGTTCCTTTTTCCATAATATTTCTTTTTTGCTGGTTCCCCTAAAAGTTTGCTCCTTATGTTTGGTTTCCAGCAATTTGTTTTCTTTGTATTCATCTGCTTTTGCTTTCTGAACTTCTTGGATCTGTGCTTTTCATCTTTTGTTCATTGTGTAAGGTACAGCCTCTGATCCATGTGTTCTCTTTCTCCTGGTGCACCAAGAACAACTATGGTAGCCCGTGGGCTACCGTACCACAGCTCTCAGATGTGCTTCTCTCTGTTTCTCAATTTGAATTATTTCTATTGATTTACTCTCAAATTTACGGATGTATTCATCTGCAAGTCTGGTCTGTTGATAAGCATGAAACAATTATTCATTATACTTTTATTTTTTATCGTTTTCATTTAACTCTTTATAGTTTCCATATCTCTGTTAAAGAATCTTTTCTGGAGCCTGACAAGCTTATGAGAAAAGTTGTGGACATTCAGGGTCCCACAGGTTTCAAAAGCTACCTACAGTGAGGCTCCCTGGTTGACAATCCTATCTATAAACATGAAGATTCTAATCAGTTGCTTAATGAAGCATTTAAAGCCTTATTCTTAAATATGAACAGAAACTTAAATATGAACAGTGATCATCAACTATTTGATAAACCTCTTTTATACAAATGACAAATATCACAACAAATGAAGGAAAAGGAACTAGAAGGAAACAAAGTCAATGCAAGGAGCAGAAGACAAAATCATGAAGTATCCTCAAAAATAAGATACTGAGGGGTACCTGGGTGGCTCAGAGGGTTAAGCCTCTGCCTTCGGCTCAGGTCATGATCTCAGGATCGAACCCTGCATCGGGCTCTCTGCTCAGCATGGAGCCTGTTTCCCAGGCCCCCCTCTGCCTGCCTCTCTGCCTACCTGCGATCTCTCTCTCTGTGTCAAAAAAAAAAAAAAAAAAAAATACTTGGGGCGCTTGAGTGGCTCAGTGGGTTAAGCCTCTGCCTTTGGCTCAGGTCATGGTCTCAGGGTCATGGGATCGAGCCCCGCATCCAGTTCTCTGCTCGGCAGGGAGCCTGCTTCCCCTCTCTCTCTCTGCCTGCCTCTCTGCCTACTTGTAATCTCTATCAAATAAATAAATAAAATCTTAAAAAAAAAAATACTGATATGTGAAATAAGACCAGGATGGTGGGGCAGTAGGGAATAATATTGAGAGAATAAGAGAGAACTCTCAGAATTAACTTTTTTTTTTTAACAAAAATCCAAAAAATTGGAAGGTAGAGAATATCTCCCAGAAGGTAAAACAAAATATTAAGAGACAGAAGAACAAGTAAGAAAAATAAGAATATTAGATAATTAATCAAACTTCTTTCTAACAGGAGATCCCAAAAGAGAGAACAGAAGGGAGGAAATTATTAAATTGTTAGCTGTAATACAAATTTCCCCCAACAAAAGAACAGGTTAAAAAAATCCACACAAAATATCCAGCATAGCAAATGAAACAAAACAAAACAAAACAACCATACCAAGACATAGCACTGTGAGTTTTACTACCTATGAATAAAAATTAAGACTGTAAAAGCTTTTGGAAAAACAAAAACAAAAACACAAACAAACCAAAACACTAATCACCATTATGGATTGGGACTCTCAGTCACAACACTCAAAGAACAGAGAAGGAAAAAACCTTATAAATTTGGAAAGAAAATGGTCTCCAACCTGGAATTATAAAATCCAGCCAACATATAAAATTTGAGGCAAAATAAACATTTTCAGAGGTGCAACAACTCAAAAATCTGCCCACATGTACCTTTTCCAAGAAGCTACTAAAGAACATGTTCCATAAAAACAAGGCCGTTAAGAAACTGAAGCCGCAGGCTCCAGCAACAGGTTTTCTGGGGGCAGGGGTTTGTCATAGGACAAAGGGCAATTGGGGGATCCCGGAGTGAGGCAGAGAAGCTCCCAAGTAGTAACTGTGTGGCAATACCCACTGACAGCCACCAGTCTAGGTGGGAGCCAGAGATCTGGGAGCTCTGGGAAGAACATCACCAAGAAAAAAAAAGGATCTGATGTTCTGGCCAGTGGACAGGTGTTATGCAGCTTTGGTGATAGGTTTAGTAGTAACTTAATAATAGGTATACAAAAACTAAACAAGTGAAAAAAACAGGGCGATTATGAAGTAGAGGGCAAGTAAAATTATATAAGAAAGGACAGCTTATTATACTGCTTTGCTATGAGCAATATATACATGGCTGTAATACTGCATATTAACTAGAAATTGTGACATTTATGTATCTGGGGGCAGAGAAATAGGGCTAAATCTTTATCATACCTGAAAATGAACGATAAGGTAAAAAAACTGAAAACTTAATAAAAGGATGTTGTTTAGAAATATGGATGCGGGGTGCCTGGGTGGCTCAGTGAGTTAACCCTCTGCCTTCGGCTCAGGTCATGATCTCAGGGTCCTGGGATGGAGCCACGCATCGGGCTCTCTGCTCAGTGGGGAGCCCACTTCCCCCTCTCTCTCTGCCTGCCTCTCTGCCTACTTGTGATCTCTCTCTGTGTCAAATAAATAAATAAAATCTTAAAAAAAAAAAAATACTGACGCAAATGCCCAAATAAAATGCTAGAAGATGTGAAAGTTGTTGCCTCTGGAAGAGAGCGACAGTCTTTGTAGATATGGGTAGGGCTGCTGTTTTTTTGTTTGTTTGTTTTTTGTTTCTTAATTTATTTATTTGACAGAGAGAGAGATCACAAGTAGGCAGAGCAACAGGCAGAGAGAGGGGGAAAGCAGGCTCCCTGTTGAGCAGAGAGCCTGATTCAGGGCTTGATCCCAGGACCCTGAGATCATGACCCTGAGCTGAAGGCAGAGGCTTAACCCACTGAGCCACCCAGGTGCCCCTACTGTTTTTCTTTGTAAGCCTTGCGGTATTGCTTTTGAACTATGTAGTTATGCTACTACTTATTAAAAATGAGCTTAAAGGGACGCCTGGGTGGCTCAGTGGATTAAGCCGCTGCCTTCGGCTCAGGTCATGATCTCAGTGTCCTGGGATCGAGCCCCGCATCGGGCCCTCTGCTCAGCAAGGAGCCTGCTTCCCCCTCTGTCTCTGCCTGCCTCTCTGCCTACTTGTGATTTCTCTCTGTGTCAAATAAAATAAGTAAAATCTTAAAAAAAAAAAAAATGAGCTTAAAAAAAATATATATATAGACCCAGCAAAAGACCATAGCGACTGCTCAATAAAGTTGCTGACCTCCGGTGGCATGGGTTTCAGGCCAGGTCCGCCTCTGCTCCCCAGAGCAATTCTGGAGGACGATGCGCTTCCTCTAGGAGCCTGGTATGAGCCACTGCACTGGCCACTTTGAAAGAGCTCTTGAAGATCTTCTCTACACCCAAGTCCAAGCTGTCATCCCTGCAGCTTACTATTTTCACCTGTTTCCTTGTCTTTCCCAGTGAACTAAGAGCCTCCCTGGAAGCCGTATGTTGCATTTTTCATCTTTGTTCCTTCCCCTGCCATTCTTTTTTTTTTTTTTTTTTTAAAGATTTTATTTATTTATTTGTCAGAGGGAGAGGGAGAGAGAGCGAGTACAGGTGGACAGAATGGCAGGCAGAGGCAGAGGGAGAAGCAGGCTCCCTGCTGAGCAAGGAGCCCGATGTGGGACTCAATCCCAGGACGCTGGGATCATGACCTGAGCCGAAGGCAGCTGCTTAACCAACTGAGCCACCCAGGCGTCCCGTCCCCTGCCATTCTTTAGTGGCTAGCCCACGGCCTAGAAGCTGGCAGGTACTCAGTGCTCAGCAATTCTCTCACATGTTAAGTATAGGCAGAGGCAGTTTATGGTCTAAAAAAATCCCTTGTGATGGTAAAAGCGTTGTGGAAAGGGTGGAGTGGCTGGGTGAGCCTTGGCAAGAAGGTGATGAGGTCTGGCCTGGTGGCCTCCTCTGACCAGCTGTGCAACTCCTGAACCAGCCCGGTGTAGCATTCTGTCTCACCTGTTGTGGTTTGGGAACCTGGAGCCACAAGACTGCATCAAATGATTCTGTCCTTCCGTACAGCTGGCCCAATGCACAGTCCTTGCCATCATGGCCAACCCATGTAGTGGGTGGACTACTCCGTTAAACCTTTTCCCACCAGTAACCCCAGGTACTTCTAGAGTGCTGCCACGTGCTAAGTGTGCCACCAAGTGCCTACGTGCACTGATCCATTTAACTCTCGTAGGAGTCCCATGATTTTCAAGTTGGTCCTCCTATCCCTGTCATGTTACAAATCAAAGAACTGAGGTTTGCAGAACCTCTTAACCATATTCTGGAATCCCCAACAGCTGACTTTTGTTTCCAGTGGTGTCAGCGCAGAGACCTTTGAGGAGAAAAATGAAGACTGAGAGAAAAAGTATCTCACCCAGTGTTATGTGGAAGAGCCTGGACTAAAACGCTGTGTCTTGACTTCCTGCCTTAGCTTACCACTGCACGCTGAGTCCCTGCTTTAGCCAGCCTATCTGGGAATGACTAGGCAGCAAACGACTCCACAAGGAATGACCTCCTTCTTCTCTGCCCACCCCACCAGTCAAAAAGTTGACAGGGTAAGAAAGAGGCCCTCCTACCTTTCCAGCACCACTCTCTCCGCTGACAATGATAGATTGGTTGACTGGCTCAATCAGGCTCTTGACGTTCCTGTAGGTCTGTTCACCCACAGTGAAGATGTGGGGCTTCAGTTTCTAAAACATCAAGGGGTGAGAGGCCACATAAGGGAACGCCTGTCTCCAAGGAGTGGTTGATCAAATGACGGCTGAGAGGGGAGGCTGCCAACAGCAGCGCCAGGTTTCCTCTAGAAAAATCCCTTGGATATAACAGTGTTAGACCCAACTGTGGGACCCCTATGATGGCTGTATCCACTCACCTTCTCTTAGTATGGAAGCAGTGCTGGCCTTTACCAGTTTATAACCTTAACACTTTGTCCTCCCATTTTATCTTACCTTATGTCTTATTCTTATTCTGCTGCTTATTATTTTGTGTTACTGTACTCTGCAGCATGCAAAGAACTTTCCTATAAGTTACTGCCTAAAAAATCTATCCATTAGTTGGGTAGCTAATCCTATTTTATGGACGAGAAATCTGAGGTTTGGAGGTGTTAAATAACCTTCCCAAGGCCACTCAGCAAGTAATTGTAACCATGTGACTTGAATTTCAAGGCCACTATTCTTTCCATTTACAAATACTAATTATCCTCAATGTGCTAGGCATTAAACTGGGCACTGGGGAAACAGGAAACCATGACATGGCTTTTGCTTTTGAAGAGGCTCTCAGTGAGATATGGGCTCTCAGGGAAGACTCAGACACTTAACCATGCATGAGCTTCTGGGGGGCCAGGCCATCTGCACAATGCCTAGCCAGCCCGGCATGGCCCACCCAGCAATCATCATCTATCCACAGATTCCTGGAGAGAAGGCACTGCTGTGGATAATGACAGAGCCTTCCCTCTCTGCACCTGCCTCTGCCCCAGCCTCCTCTTCCCTGGACTGTTAAAAGCCTCCAACTGTTCTCCCTATATCTTTTTTTTTTTTTTTTTGAAGAATTTATTTATTTATTTGACAGACAGAGATCACAAGTAGGCAGAGAGGCAGGCAGAGAGAGAGGAAGCAGGCTCTCCAATGAGCAGAGAGCCCGATGTGGGGCTCGATCCCAGGACCCTGGGATCATGACCTGAGCCGAAGGCAGAGGCTTTAACCCACTGAGCCACCCAGGCACCCCTGTGCTCCCTATATCTTGTTTGACCTTTCTGAACTTGACTCCCCCAGCTTCCAGAGTAATTATCCCCATGGCAGGCTCCAGTCAGTCCCTCCACTCCTGGGGGAGCAGCACCATGGATATATTGCACCTGCTGTGCTGCTTCAGACCCTTCGCCAGCAGCCCTGGATTGTCTCATCTTCCCATCTCATCTGCTGTCTCTCTCCTTGACAGTAACCTTCCTGCCAGCAAGTTTGCTCTTCCCTCTCTCTGAGGACATCATGCACTTAAACACCAGCTAGTTTATTTGCTGCCTGCTCCAACTCCAACCCCACCAGAATTTATTCCTCTCATTCCTCTTGGAGGAGAGGAACAAGTGCTGAATTTTCTAGGGCCTTCCTTATTTATTCTCCCCCCTCAAAAAGGTTCATTAAATACACAAATATACCTTCATAAATCTGTCCCTATTAATAACGTCACAAACAAGAAAAAAAAAATCCGTTATTCTATCTTTTTATTTTAGGTTCCAAACTCAGTTAAACAAATATTTATTTATATCTCATTTTGCACCTGTCCTGTATCCAGAATTCTTCAATCCCTTGGTGGGCAGGGCTGTGGCACCAGCAAACTCTGAATGACTGCATGGCTGGTGAATAGATGGATGATGATGGGGAAGCTGCAAGGAGGCCTAGGGGATATGGCGGAGCCCTGAGGCCCAGGATGTGGCTGAGTCTTACCTGGGGCTGCGGAGCAGCATGGTACTCTCTCATCAGTGCTGGTGAGTAGAGCTGAGGGACGGGCTTGAAAGGGTTCAGAGCGACCAGGGTGCAGCCAGCATTGGTGTAGAATATGTCTGCTGCGTACCGAGCCTGCAAACACCTCAAGACTGAGGCAGAGGCACTTTTAGCAAAGTCTGGCTCAAATATAGACACAACTGCCCACACAAACACTGGCCTAACAGTGCTACTAGCAATTAGCCAAGTGCCTTTAGATCCCAGCAGCTCCCTGATGAATAGGTACAAGATCTAATTAAGATGAGCCCCAAATCTGGAGCAAAGTCTGCCCTGGGGAGTCTGTGTGCAGCTGCCAGGCAGAGGTCTGGAGCAGCCTATCTGGCTCGAGGTCCTGCCTGCCTTGGCTTGACCAGGGAAAGCTGTGCAGACTACCCACATCATCTCCACGCTCTTGGAGACGGCACCTTTTTTAAGATTTTATTTTTAAGTAATTTCTATACCCAACACGAGGCTCAAACCCACAGGCCCAAGATCAAGAGTGGCACGCTCCACCAACTGAGCCGGGCAAGCACCAAGGGCTGTTTTGGAGACGGCATTGTTGAGGAGAGGGAGGCCCATACCTGTCTCCAGTGTCACAGGATTCACCTTGGTGAGGTCATCTAGCTGGTGCAGCGGGGCTTCCCCGCTCAGGAACTCCTGCAGGTCTTCTCTGAGGGACTCCCCACCTTGGGCACCAGAGCCTGAACTGTGACCATTAACCTGAGAAGCCATGAGAAGAGGGCCATGAAAGCTGGGACTGAGACCAGCTGGCAGTAATACAGGGGTGAGGGCCTGAAGAAAGAGAACAGGCTTCTACTAACATAATCTGGTTAGATTCTGCCACATATGTTCAGTATGTTCAGTTCTGCTACATACTAAGACTGTGAGCCTGGTTAAGTTACTTAACTTCTCTGAGCCACAGCTTCTTTATTTGTAAATAAAGGAAAATAAAACCAGTTTGCAGAGCTACTGGACAGAAAAATAAAGAGACACCCAAAGCACTTAGTGCCTGGCACACAGTGTGTACTCAGTAAATGAAAAAATGCTATCCCCTCTCCTCTGAATGAGTGCCAGCTTCCAGGCTGGCCAGCCACCAGCCTTACTGGGCCTGGTAGGGGTGAGGACCAAGGTAGGGGACTGCTATAGGGAATCACAAACCATCCCTCCCCCAGGAAAAAACCATGGTTTGGGCGTTTTTTGAAAGAGAACATTTAGCATGTGATAAAAAACCAGCTGTGACGTAGCCCCATGCCTTCATCACCTGGCTCTCTGGGCTTAAATTTAGCCTGGCTATTTAGTTAACTTCCTCTGCCCTGGTCCACTTGACAGGGAGCCTGACTTGGAATTGGATGAGGTTAAGAATAGGCACCAAGGGGAAAAGGCTGTTTCTCTTTCGCCTGTACGATCCTTGATGCCAACACTTTCCACATGTTTCTTCTTTCCATATTTCTCATTTTTCCTCTTATCTCTCTGGAGACTGCAGTGAACATGGGATGGGGAATAGAAGACAGTAGTACCTGGCTGAAATCTGCTTTTGGAGAAGGGAGTCCATAATACGACTGTGTAGGTTTCAATGAGATTAGTGAACCCAAAAAGTTCAAAGTTCCCAAGGTGGTAAGTGTTATTTGAGAGGCCCAGCAACAAGTTTCTTTCCAAAGATGTTGCCTGTTCTCTGAATGTAGGCCTACCATAATTCACAAGGTAGGCTCTTGGCCTCTAGGATAAATGCTGAGGTCAGACCATGGCTGGAACCATGCAAATCACTCTACTCTGGGGATGGAGGGGGGGAAATCACAAGCCAAGCCATATTTTAAGATCAGCTCTGATCCAACTAGTTAGGCAGCTGAGTATAATAGTCAAGAGCCTAGACCTTAAAGCTAGATTTTCTGGATTTGAATTCTGATTTTACCACTTACTAGTTGCATCATGTTATGTAAATTACTTAAAACTCTCTATGCTTCAGTTTTTCTCATCTATAAAATGGGAATGCTGATAGCACCTACGTCAGACCCTAACAAGCACATCAAGGATTTAGAGAAGGTACCTGGTATATGCACCCAAAGTTAGCTATTATTATTCTTTTAAAAACAGCTCTTCTTTAATTAGGCAATGATATATCAAGGCCTGAAAAGCACATACCTCTTTAGCCTGGAATTCTTTTAGAAAATGATGCTATGTAAAGGCCATAGGAATATTCAGTATATATTGAGCTATCTATAATGGTAAAAAAATTGAAAACAACCCACATGTCCTAATGGTGGACAATTTATAGTATATCCTTATAAAGGAATAAAGCAGGTTACAAAAAAGTATGATAGCTTCAAACATTTTAAAAATATATACTTAGGGGGAAAAAGGATATTTTCTAAAATGTTATCTCTGGGTAGTATACTTACAGGTAATTTTAATGTTCTTGTTGCTTATATTTTCCACATTGCTTATGGTGAATGTGACCTTGAAAAAGTCACATAACCTCTCTGACCTGTATCTCCAAAATGGGGATATAGTAGCTCTGTACATGTAACACTGTAACCTACCTGAGGACTAAACAAAATTATTCACATAAAATGCTTAGACTAGTACCTACTACTTAGGTGGGGCTCAACACAGAGCAGCTGCCAGTATGGTTATGATGAACATTACTGCTTTTTTAATAAGAAAAAAAAAAAAGTTAAACACAAAAAAAGCCCTGAGCAGACAATTGTCCTGCCAGCTTCTCCCCAGTCTCAAGCTCATTCCATAAGACAAAAGTCTGGAAGATGATCAAGCAGTAGTGTCTACCAGGGCTCCCTTGAGGCTGGATGGCTTTCCACCTGGTTATCCTAGTAAGTCTCAGGCACTTACCTGCCTAGGACTCCACCAGACTGTGAGCTCCTGGAGAGCAGGGATCACCTTAAACATCTGCCTCAGCCCAGTGCCTGGCCACATTTTGTAAATAAAAATGCAGCAAATATCTATCTACTGGCATTCTCTTTGGAGTGAGAGCTGCATGAGAAGGATGATACGGATAGGAGATGGGTGATTTGGACTCCTGAAGGCCTGGGGCCACAGTAGAATTTTTAGAGAGGCAGAGGCCTGGCGTAAGGGCCACAATAGCAACCTCTCACCATGCACTTCATGATCCATTCATTAGACTCCTATATTTCCATGCAGATATCTTCACCCACATTTTGCACTGACACCTCTGCTTGGACTGCTTACTTCCCTTCTCCACCTAGCTAATTCCTACACATTCTTTAAGGTTCAGCTTCAAAGAATACCTCCTCTTGGAAGCCTCAGACCTTCACTGTACCTCAACAGTTCAGGCTGGCAGGGACATCTCTCAGGACTCCTTCCCTGGTTCAGGTTTGTGAAGTCACCAAAGTACTCCAAGGAGTCCCCTCCCCATCCCATCTTACCGTCCCATCTTACTCATCTCAGAAAAAAGGGCTAAAGACCACAGTAAGAGAGATTCAAATCAGGTATCAAGAAAAGCCTCTCAATGACAGGTGAAAGGCACTGGAGTGACTGGGTGAAGAGTGAGAAGAAGAAAGACCTTTAAGGGATCTTTCCCTTCCTTCCAGGTCAGGGTAAGTAGAAACGTCATCCAGCCACCTAACTGACAGGTGGGAAGTGCCTTAGATGCTTCAGGGCCTAGGTTACCTAAGGGTGACATTTTACCTGCTGGAGCATCCTGCCTCAGTGTGGTCAGCCAGGGTTCTGGGTCACAGGCACGAGGAGTGCTATCCACCTGGTCATGGAGGCACAAGTTGGAACATAGGTCCAGCAAAAGGCTCAGTTCTGGAGGAATCTGAGATGAGTCACCTCAGAGCCTATGACATGAGAGAGAAGACAAGGGCCAAACACAAGTGAGGGTTTCTTCAGGGTGACTCACTCATGCTCCTCCCACCAAGCAAGGGGAATCAAAACAAGAATCAAGGCGAGCCTGGGCAGAGAGGGAAAGTCTGTCCTATCCCTTGACAATTAGGGAACAGGGGAAACTTTTATGAGAGCCTCCAGGGGCTCCCCAGGCTCTTCAGGGCCAGTTTTACTAGAGAGGTTTGGGGTGGGGCTGCATATGTTCTGAATCAATGCTGTGGAGGATGGAGATACTGGGAGACAGAGAAGTCTCATGCCCTACCCTCTCCAGTAAACAGAAAGATCCTATTTTTGTATAGCGAGTAATTGATAGACCAGGGAGGCTGAAGTCAATTCTTGATGCTCTAGGAAAGCAGTTGTGTGGGAATAAAATCACAGCCCATTCACAGAAAAGCCACTGATCACCTTCCTGGACCACCTTCATCCTTCATCTTGAAAATGGAGGTAGTAAAATCTACCTCACAAGGAGTAGTTGTGAAGGTCAATGATGTCATGGAGTATAAATCTGAATATTCAGTCGGAGGGGAAATATTGTTATTACTAGTAAGGACTACAGAGGATGGATAATCCATCTGGGGACACTAGTCAGGAAGAACAGTCCAGTGTCAACTTTAAAAATGCAAAGATTTCAGAGGAGGAAAATCTGAGAAGGGGGTATTGTGAGGCTATACCAAGGCCAATCTCTGAAAATCTGTTAAGAGACCCTAAGACTTAGAATTTCCCAGGCATTACACCTCCCTGGCAAGGAAGGATGAGGATGAGGGGTGTCTGTAATGGACTGACCCTAGCAGAGACTCTTTGAGGCTCTGAATATATCTAGCATGTGAAAGACTTCAGGGATAGGGACTTCATACAAGCTGGAAAAAGGACAGAGAAGAGCATCAGGAATGTGTTGGGCATATTCACCTTGGACATTGACCATATGGGGACATGACCACATAAGGGACAGCCATGGAGAGGGCAACCCGAGAGTCAAGGAGAACAAAGCTCCCTCAACTTGAAGCTCATTTTAAAAGAGAGGATTAGGGGGAGCATAATAGGTAGTGGAGTTAGAAATCAAAGCCCACAACTCCTCCAAGACAGATCACAAGAGCTCTCTAAGCCTTATTCCGTTTACTTGTTTGCAAAAAGGAATACTAATACCTACACCTCAGAATACTGAGGTAAGGATCAATTGGGCTAGTACCTCAGAGAACGCTTTGCAGATGTTGGTTATGATGATGCAGCCTCCGTACCCAGCCAGAGTCAAGTCAGATTAGAGCGGTTTTCTCCAGTTCTCCCAGCTTCGCGGTTACCAGCCAAGAATTTCTGGAAAGGGTGTGACCACTGTGGACAGAAAGGAGACGGTAACACGCAGATGAAACTCCGAGTCAGGGCAAGAGGCAACCTGATCACTAGCTCCTCCTCCTCCTCCCCAGCTAGTTCGTCCCCGGCTTGGAGGACAGTGGGAGGGCAAGCGAGAAGAGCTGGGTAAGGGTCCCGGGAACCCAGCTGGACCCGCCCCCGGGTTCCCAGCGGGAACCAGGACTCCCTCTTTGGACGAGGTGCCCGCCGGGACTAGGGCTGGGATGCCGCTCCGGAAGCACCTGGTACGGGGAGAGTGTGTCCTTCCCAGGAAGGTGGATGTGACCCCAGCCAAGGGCGCGGCTGCCCTGACGCTTATCCGGGCCAGCAGCCCCTTCCCCGGTCCCAAGGAGTGAGACAATAAGGGCAGGAGACGGGACTCAGCCTCCCAGCTGAAACCTTTTCCCGACCCCGGATCGCCGCCTTCCACCGAGGTGGAGAGGTGGAATGGGGACCCTGAAAGGTTCTCTTTCTAGGCAAGGGCCAAGAGCTGAAATACGAGACAGTCAAAAAGGAAATGAGAAAGGGTAGGCAAAGGCGCTTTGGAAAAAGGAGAGGAAAATGCCCCCCGTTCCTCAGCGCTCCGGGGGCAAACCGGCCTCCTCGCCCTTTCGGGCTCGCGAAGCGCTTCGAACCTGGGCTGGGGGTGACACTCACCAGTCCCACGGCCCGAGCCGCCGAGTGCGCGGCCCTCGCCAGGCGCGACTGGAAAAGCAGGCTGGGAGAGACGGCGGGAAGAGCCCGGGGAGGGGAGGGAAGAGGAGAGGGCGGGAGCGAGCCGGGGAGGAGAGGAAGCCGGGAAAGCCAGAGCGCACCGGCCGGCCGCCGCTCGGGCCCAGTGGCCTGGAGCCAGCCGGCTCCTCCCCCGGGGCGGGGCGCGCACTGGGCTCCGGACGCACGTGGCCCGCTCTGGATGCCGGGGTCGGAACTAGGGGCTCAGCTGGGGCAAAGTATTTCGAGAACCTGGGGTAAGATGGGGTTGAGACGCTGGTCTCCCGTATTCCCGTGGGAGAGGCGCGGGAAGCAGGGCCTCCAGGGTCTCACAGGGCCTGGGGTCCTTCGGTAGAGGACGCCGTGGTGGAACACTGAGCCGGGCCCCCTGACCCCACCACTCTGAGAGAATCGTCGTGAGGTTCGAGGGGCGGCGGTGGAGCGCGTGACACGCCTGCTCCGGGCTCCTCTGACGGACCTGGGCGCGGCAAGCCCACCACAGGCAAGAATTGGCGCGCGGAGCTTAAGCGTTTGGGAAACGAGCTCGGGTCCTGGCAGGGGCGCGCGCGTGCGCGGAATCCGCCGGCCCGGAAGCGCAGGCTGCCCTACGTCGGCCGGAAGCGCGGCTCGGGAGGCGGAAGTGGGTTGCTCTTGCATGGCTCTGCGGCTGCGGTGGGAGTCAAGCAACCCGGGCCAAGTAGACCGCCGGCCGTCAGGGCGCCGGAACATCGAAGGCATGGGAGGTGTAAGGGACGGCGCGGCCGTGGCGCGTGTCCGTCAGGACAAAGACTCCTTTATTTCTAAAAGCCAGACGATTCTGATCGGTTTGTTATCCTGTGAAATTATTGCTGGCTCAGACAGGCCGTCAGGCACGCATGCATCCATTTGTTCTACATGGTTCTGGTTTAGTCAACAAACGTGTTCTTTCTGTGTGCCCCTTTAAAGACTTTGAAATATGAGAGAGGTGTTTTACAGCTCTTTGAAACCACGAATACTAGCGTGTGCTCTACATCCAGGCCTTTCCTGGACGTTCGCCCCTTCCCGAGGATTAGCATCCACTCTACCCATCTCCACCCTAACCTGAAAGCATGACTGTGAAGGAGGTAGGGAGCAGCCCGGGGCTCAGGATGTAACTGGAGGACTAGTATTTTGTACTGGAGGCAATGGGTTCAGAGAGGCTGTACACACAAACCAAGGTCTCCAACTCCAGCGTGTACTTAAGTAACTTCTTTCTCCCTGTCCTCTTCTGATTTGACTTGAAGTCATTAGTTTTGTTTGCATTACAAAATTTTAATAGCATATTATGTTTGTAATAAAAATTCATTTCTCTGATTCCATTTTCAGGATTTATATCCCAAAGTAACTTTCTTTGAGAGTCTGCCTTATATAGAGGATAGCTACAGCTCATTAACCAGTAATTTCATACTATTGGTATGACATTCCTACCCTTTTTAAAAGATTTTATTTATTTTGAAGATTTTATTTATTTGACAGAGATCACAAGTAGGCAGAGAGGCAGGCAGAGAGGAGGAAGCAGGCTCCCCGCTGAGCAGAGAGCTTGATGACAAGGACCCTGGGATCATGACCTGAGCCAAAGGCAGAGAGGCTTTAACCCACTGAGCCACCCAGGTGCCCCAAGATTTTATTTATTTACCTGAGAGAGAGTGAGATAGAGAGCACGGAGGGAGAAGCAGACTCCCTGCTGAGCAGAGAGCCCCAGGCAGAGCTGGATCCCAGGACCTTGGGATCCTGACCTCCTGAGCCCAAGGCAGACGCTTAACCAACTAAGCTACCCAGGGGCCCCTCCTTTTTTTTTTTTTCTTTTTTTTAAAGATGTATTTATTTACTTGAGAGAGTGAGAGCACTGGTTGGAGAGGGAGAGAGAATTTCAGACTCTGGGTTGAGCACAGAGCCAGTGGTGGGGCTCAATCTCAGCAGGACATGAATTGAAACCAAGAGTTGGATGCGTAACTGAATGTGCCACTGAGGTGCCCTGACATTCTTATCCTGAGGTGTTAGGCTTCTTCCCACAATCCTTGGAAGGGGAATCACAAATTCTATTTCCTGCCCTGATTTGAAATCATTAGGCCTAAAGTTCTGCTGTGAAATCTAGGAATAAAAGCAAAATCAGGCCCCTGGGTGGGGCAGGCGTTTTAAGGACCAGACTCTTGGTTTCATCTCAGGTCATGATATCAGGATCTTAAAGTCGAGCCTCCTGTCGGACTCTGAGCTTAGTGAGGAGTGTACTTAAGTTTCTCTCTCCCTCTGCTCCTACCTGCACACACGTACGTGCTAATAAATCTTTATAAAGAGTAAAATCAAGTCCTGTACATATATATGCCTATTCCAGAAGAACTTTTCCAATGCATCCCTTTGCTCATATTTTCACAGGAAGAAGAAAAAATGTCTCAAAAGCAGATGAAGGAAGCTTTTGTCAGTAACCACAATGGAACCAGTGTGCTTGAAGTCACCCAGGGCCTATGCTTACCTGCATTCTGTATCCTGTGCAGAGGGCTTCTGATCATTCTCTCACAGCACTTGTGCTCTTCACATACCTGGAGAACTAGATTCTTCACTGACTTTGTTTTCCTAATAGTTCCCCTGGTGGCCACTTTGACCATTTTGTCTTCATTTGTCCTCCTTGAGCACCTTGCTGTAATTATCCTTGGGGCAGGGCTATTCTATCAAATATACTGCAGGAGAACTTGCTGTGCCAGAATGCCTGTCCAGAAAATACTTGAAAAATTCTTGAAAATTGGTCTAGAATCAGAATACGTTCCAGCCATCTCTTGTTTCCGTGTAATTAACAGTGCATTTACTGCTATTGCCATTTTGGCTGTGGACTTCCCACTTTTTCCCAGAAGATTTGCCAAAACTGAGCTCTATGGGACAGGAGCAATGGATTTTGGAGTAGGAGGTTTTATTTTTGGGACTGCAATGGTTTGTCCAGAGGTTAGGAGAAAATATACTGACGGGTCCAGATTTTATTATCTTACAAAGTCATTGTACTCTGTTTGGCCACTAGTCTTCCTAGGAGTAGGACGATTAGTCATTATAAAATCCATAGGCTATCAAGAACATTTAACTGAGTATGGAGTTCACTGGAACTTTTTTTTTACCTTAATAGTTGTGAAACTGTTAACATCACTGCTTTTAAGTATTTTTCCTCTAAATAAATCCTGGATTATGGCCATTAGCATTATTGTGTTATACCAGCTAGCCCTTGACTTTACCCCACTGAAAAGGTTAATTTTGTATGGCACTGATGGCAGTGGCACAAGGATTGGTTTATTAAATGCCAACCGAGAAGGAATAATCTCTACTTTGGGATATGTGGCAATTCATATGGCGGGTGTGCAAACAGGGTCATATATGCTTAAAAAAAGATCACATGTCAAAGACTGGGTAAAAGGAACATACCACATTCTGCTGACAGCTATTAGCCTCTTCATATCTCTTTACATAGTTCAGGTAAATGTAGAAGTAGTATCTCGGAGAATGGCCAATTTAGCCTTTTGTATTTGGATAATTGCTTCTAGCCTGATACTTCTTAGTAGTTTATTACTGTGTGATATAATTTTGAGTTTTGCCAAATTTCTAATTAAAGGGGCTATAGTACCATGTTCTTGGAAACCAATCCAGTTATCTGCCACAAATAAAAAGCATTCAGAATCTCTAGTCTCTGAAGCTGAAAGAAAGGAACCCAGTCTTTGTTTAATCACAGCTATGAACAGAAACCAGTTAATTTTTTTCTTGCTGTCAAATATAACTACTGGTTTGATCAACCTGTTAGTAGATACATTACACAGCAGTACCTTGTGGGCCTTAATTGTGCTCAATCTCTATATGTTTACCAACTGTTTAATTATATATGTGTTACACTTGCAAGATAAGACTATAAAATTTTGGTGACCAATGTGGGTACAAAGTACCTGTGTTACAAAAATATTACTTTAATGAGGGAGAATATTAAATGTGAAAAAAATGGGCTTTTGGCAACCCAGTGTTAAACATATTATAGAATTGAGTTTCAATCCTCCATAATAGTAGTGATGCTTACTGTTATAGTGTATCTTAACACCATGTAATTTTAAAGAAACTGTAGTCGTGACACTGAAAGATTAGAGGGTGGTGGGGAGGAGGAGATTCACTCTCCATTTTATATTACAAACCATTCTATATTTTTTTATTGTATGACTTCTATAATAAAATTTAAACATCTCAGTGTGATCACGAAATTGTCAACTTCTTAATTTTTTTTTTTTTAAGATTTTATTTATTAGAGCACAAGCAGGAGGAACAGCAAGCAGAAGGAGAGGGAGAAGCAGGCCTCCTGCTGAGCAGGAAGCCTGAGGCAGGGCTTGATCCCAAACCCTGGGATAATGACCCAAACCAAAGGCGGACACTCAACCAACTGAGCCACCCAGACACCCCTGTCAACACTTATTTACTGCTCAATTTTAACCTTTTAAAATAGCCCAAGTATAAAAAAGCAGGTGTTGATATATCATCAAATACCTATTATAAAGTCAGAAAACAAATGCTCCAAAGAATGGACTGAATTGTACGATGTAGTTTACATGCCTAGTAATTATAAGACAATAGTTTTACTTTGAGACTAATATTTAGCCAACTCTGCTACGAATAACCAGGTTTCCCGATACCCTGGAGCTTGTAATCCAGTGGGGAAACAGACACCGAACAACCATTATAAACTGTTAAGTCATTAAGTACAAGTTATCCAGAGTGTCAAACCAAGAGTTGATCTAGTAGAGTCAAAGTTTTCCCCTCAGATGATGATGATGATGATTTTTTTCTTTTAAGGTAGGCTCCACACCCAGCACAGGTCGGCGGGAGGGAGGCGCAACATGGGGCTCAAACTCAGACTTTCAGATCAATACCTGAGCAGAGATCAAGAGTCTGAGTCTCAACCCAGATACACACACCCATGGATGTTTTTGTTTTTGTTTTTTAGCTAGAGCTGATGGATAGGATAAGGAGTTAAAATGTGGTAAGAGAAGGGGTAAACAGCATTCTAGCATTCAGCAAAGGTCCTGAGTTGAGAGGGAAAATTGCACATCTTGGAACTCAAGGCTGGAGCTCAGAAAAAGGTAGAGAGGGTGGGTAATAAGCTAGAGGGCAGGCAGGGACCATATCAGACATACCTCATTTAATCTACCATGTTAAAGGGAAAGAGAACCTGTGAAAAAGTCAAGTACTAGGCTGCTTTTTTTTTTTTTTTTAAGATTTTTATTTATCTATTTGATAGAGATCACAAGTAGGCAGAGAGGCAGGGGGAAGCAGGCTCCCCGCTGAGCAGAGAGCCAGATGTGGGGCTCGAGCCCAGGACTCTGAGATCATGACCTGAGCCGAAGGCAGAGGCCTAAACCACTGAGCCACCCAGGCGCCTTAATATAATGATGGCTATACTAACATTTAATATCCTACTGGGAATTTAAAAATTCTAAGCAGAACTTTGAACCAGCTGTTCAAAACTAAGATTTAAAAACCACAAAATCCTTAGTTTCCAATTATAATGTTCCCTGTATATTGTTTAAAGTGGGCAAAAAAGAGGGGTGCCTGGGTAGCTCAGTTGGTTAAGGGTCCTACTCTTGATTTCGGCTCAGATCTCGGTATCAGGGTTGTGAGTTTGGGCTGGCATTGGGCTCCATGCTGGGCACGGTGCCTACTTAAAAAATAAAAAATAAACTTAAAAAGTGGGCAAAAAACCCCTAAAATCTGCCTTTCTGTTGTGTTCTATTTTCAAGAAAAAATCTGATCTTTGCAGAAATAGTGAAGGGTCAGAATGCTCAAGTTAATTTTATACTTGGTAAGGAACCTGGATTATTTGTATATTGTAGGTAGCTCTTCCTCTTACATTACGTTTTGCATTTGTGGTTTTAATCAGTTGCCTCTAAATTAGTTAAGCATTTGTTTTATTCCCAAAATTGTTAAATAGTCATGTTATTACACTAATTAGCTTACTTCAATTTGTTACATTGATGATGGCTAATTTAGTATTTATGTGGCATTTTTGCCAACTATAATCAATGATATTTGGAGTCAATCTATTATTGAAAGGAATTTTCTCTCTAAAGAAATCAGTATGTTGAGCAGTTATACAGCTATTAAAACAAAAATCAGATTCTATTTTCAATTAAAAAGATTTTTGAAATTTAACCAGTAAGATTATAGCCTATCAATTAAGCATGACTAGGAAAGGTGATTGGTTCTCTTGCTATGTCAGAGTGATTAATACCCGACGACCTATCTGTTTAAAGCATTCAAAGGAGGGCTGAGGAGACTAAACATACTGTTCTCTCATTTAAAAAAAGTAATTTATTTGATGACTGGATGAATATGTTGTCTAACTGGCCTGCTGCTTTTCGGTAACTGCTCCTTCATCTTTTCTAGATCTTAAATCTCTCTCAACAAGTTTATGTCTCACAATTATGGATACTGAATCATAAAGGAACAAAGTGTACTCTCTGTTTTTTCTACCTCCAGTTATGAAAGTCATATAAGAGAAAGCTAAGGAAACAGCATTCATAAAAACAGAAGAATTAGTTTAAAAATTCTGACTTGGTTCTAGTTTATAGAAAAGATCATTTGACATAGATTACTGAGCTCCAATGTACCACGTATAGGTGCTAGGGAAACAACAGAAAATAAGACAAAGTCCCTGCCTTCAAGGGGCTTATTTACATTTTAACTTGAAGACATTATTTTCCCTTAAAAGAAATTTTTTTTCCCTTTGAAAAAAAATTTTTAAAAGATTTTATTTATTTATTTGACAAAGAGAAAGAACAGCAGGGAGAGGGAGAAGCAGACTCCCTCTCCCACTGAGCAGGAAGTCTGATAGGGGACTCGATCCCAGGAACCTGAGACCACGACCCAAGCTGAAGGCAGACACCCAACTGACTGAGCCACCCAGGTGCTCCCTTTGAAAAATTTTAAGTGGGGAAAGTATTTGCAGACACAACAAAACTTCCCACTGTCAGCTCATGGGAAAGAAATCCAAATTCACAGATTCTGAGATTTGGACAACCAGGGTAATTTAAATAACATTCTGCTATTGATTTTACTACCACACAAAACAACATGGTTATCATAGTGAAAACAACAAAAGGTATTCTAATTGGCTAATTTCTTTTTCAATTATCAATTTTTTAAAACAAATTTTAAGCCATCTCCACACCCAAAGTGGGGCTCGGATTCACAATCCTAAGATCAAGAGTCACATGCTTCATGACTGAGTCAGCCAGGTACCCCTCAACTATCAGTTTGTTTGTTTTTTTTAAAGATTTTATTTATTTATTTGACAGAGAGAGATCACAAGTAGGCAGAGAGGCAGGCAGAGAGAGAGAGAGAGGAGGAAGCAGGCTCCCTCGATCCCAGAACCCTGAGATCATGACCTGAGCCGAAGGCAGCGGTCTAACCCACTGAGCCACCCAGGCACCCCAACTATCAGTTTTTGAGGACAGATAAGGGAAGGGGATAAAGAAGGAAGAATATAACTTGGTCTATGACTTTATCCTACTCATGACCTCCAGGAAGTGACTTATTCCCATGACTTTAACTTTACAAAAACTGGAGCTATCTACCAATATGTATCAATAGCTTGTGTTTAGAAGAGGACATTTTATTTTTATTGAGCATTGTCCAATATGATGTATAAATTATATAAAATCATATTTTGCTCCCTAGGAGTCTGTGTATAATCTATGAATACAGAAAGTAACATAAGGCATAAATCGGTACTCATTTCTTTTAAACGTAGGTTGCTTGGAAAATAGTCCTATCTCTTTTACGCTTGAGTCTTGTGGCTGGCTCTCGCACACTGGGAATCTAATAAGAAAAAGAAAGGTATTTTGTTGACAATTTATTCTCTCTCCATCACTCTAGGTGCTACTAGGTACCAGCAAAATATCCTTTGCTGTTGATTGTGTTCTCCTGGCCTTTCAAGTCCTTCAACATTGCCTCTCACAATGGCTGTATCGAAATTTAAAAACAGGCAACAGCTGGCTTTTTTATGTAGTAATAACTTATTTTGTCGATTAAGAGTTAAGCTCTCTAAAGGCAGATGCTTAGTCATGAAATAATTCCTGCAGCAGTCTTGGTTTTAGCAGAAGCTAGACCAATAGTGAAGATGAGTACCTGCTCGAAAACTAAGAAGATAAGATAGTTAAAACCTCTAAAAATTGTTTCTCAGTGAAATAATTTTCTAAGCATTTCTCTTCAATATTTATCATATTTAGAGCACCCAGGCTATCACCTTACCTCCTTAGGAACTTACTTATGTAGCAAATTAGCCACCTTTATAACCTTACAGTGAGTATTCACTAAGTATCTATGTGTTGTCCAAAGACATGAAGCAGCATGCTCAGTGGATTTAAAAGACAAATCCAGGGGTGCCTGGTAGGCTCAGTTGGTAGAGCATACAACTCTTCATCCCAGATTTGTGAGTTTGAACCCCATGTGGGGTGCAGAGATTACTTAATAAAAGACAAATCCAAATCAGGGAAAGTAACCTCAGATGGAAAGAGACTGCTGTGGTACCATTATGTTTTTTTATCTGGGTTTTCATACCTTTTCTAACTTAAGATTCAAATCCCCCAGGGAGAAAACTCTGTTCTTTGCTAGTACCCAGTGCATACTCAATAACCAGAGTTCTTTAAATTAGCACCTATATATTGAGCTTGTCATTTTCAATGTCCGTTACCAACCACAACCCAAAAGAAGTTTAAAAGATATAAAGTAGGTACATTAGTATTTGTAAAAGGCCCTTTAGGTCTTAAAAGCCACAGTACTCTTTTTTTCTTAGAGGAGTATTTTTACATAAAACACAAGATTCTCTCAAAAGCCCAAAGTTTGGTTATGCAGTCTCACCTGTCAGATGCGGCATGCTCGTCCTACATTCCTTTTGGAACCAAGCTAACGATCCCGTGTTCTGCTCTCCAAACATGGCCAAAAGACACAAATAGTAAGTACTTGCGGGATAATCACACCTTTGGGACTTAACAATGGCTCTTCCAGTTTATTATGTCACCTAACCTAACAGTGACAACACAATGTCAGAAGGCAACATGGCTAAAGATGCACTGTGGGGTTTTGTGTTGTTGCGAGTCTAAGATTTCAGGTGATGACGAAAACCCTTTTTACAGATCAGTATCACCGCTCTAGCCTATTCTACCAGGAAATACAGATCTGTCATCAGGATTAGTTAGTTGTAAAGCAGGAAATGGATCTATCCCTAAAATCATCAAGCCTTTCATAGGCAAAGTACTTCCCAACGACTGTTTTGGCTTTACAACAGGCTTCCCAAAGCCTTCAAGGTAGGAAAGGAGTACGCAGTGGCACGCAGAGTGCGGATGAACAGCCTCTACAGCGGCTCTGCTGCTCAGCAGAGGGTCAGAGACAAGGGCCTCTGGCCCGTCCCAGTACTTTGCCCAGGGAAATCCGTGTCCCGAGTCCCTAAGTTAATATTAAATCGGCCCAAGAAGTTTCTCTGGGCAGTGCGTGGACCAGCCTCTCCTCACACAGTCTTCCATCCGCCTCTAGTGTAGCAACTACAACGCAAAAGCATCCGCACTCCGGTAGTTTCCCTCGGCGGGACCTTGACGCAATCGCAGGCAAGGAAGCAGTGATGCGGCGGGCTCCGGGTGAATCGGGGTGTTCAGGAAAAGCGGCGTCAAGTACGTGGAAACCAAGCCTGGAGTTTCTCGCTCATCCGCCAGACGCTCGTCTCCCCTTCCCTCACTCCCGCTTTCCGCTCCCACTGACCTGGAAAGCGCCTCAGCTCCTCCCCACTTACCGAAGTCCTCCCAGGGCCTCGACCCTCGGGTGGGCCCGGAGTCTGCTCGGCTCCGCACCCTTTCCGCCCTCAAGAGAGCGGTTCCCAGGCCCGCGCGGCAGAGGGACAGAGGTTCGGGCCTATTCACTCCTCCTGGCAGCCCTATTTCGGATTTATTTGGGTAGCTAGACTCAGAGGAGGGGGTCGACCACGCGTTCGAGATACCCAAGGGAACACCCCCACCCCTCCAGCAGGGTTTCGAAAGAGGCGACCCGGGAGCGGCTGTCTACAGTCTCGCGAGAGGAGGCGGGGCTCCGCCCGGAGTTCTCGGCCCCTCCCTGCCCCACCCTCCCCACGTCCCCCGCCCTCCCTCCCCCACTCCCCGTGGCGCGAGCGGCTGACTGAACCTGGAGAGGAAACGGCATTCGGAGCCGCGCTCCCGCCCAGGCCGGCCCTGACGCGGGCCTCGTCAGCCGGTAACGGGGAGCAGAGGTGGGGGTCAGGGAGGCGACCACGAAAACGGTGAAGGTCAGAACCGAGGAGCCTCCTCCGAGAAGGGTGAGGAAAGGGTCTGAGCCTCCCTCCACAGACTCTGCAGAGCTGAGGCGGGGTCGACCCCTCCCAGGGGCGGGGTCGCGCTGGGCAACTGCAGCCCTGGGGACTGACTGGGCGGGGCGCGCCAAGAAAGGGGAGTAAGGGGTCAGCTGGGGGTTGAGGGCTCCCCGGCGGCGGGAAACAGGAGGTGGGCTGTGGAGCTGAGGCCGTGGGTGGGGTCCTGGAGCTGAGACTCCGGTGACGGGCTGGGGAAGCCCCGGGGCCAGCGGGTCCCTTCCGCCTCTCCTTTGGACCCTGACTGGAGGCCGGCGGGGGTGGGGGCTGGGGAGGGCGAGCGGCGCGAGGGGGCGGGTCCCGGCGTTGCTCGGCGCTGATTGGCTGAGCGCGTGTGGAATCGGGTGATGGGAAACGCAGCCCGGCTCTCCCGTGCCCTCCTGCTCCTCTCCCTCCCCCCTGTGGCGAAAGTGCTGCGCGGCGGCGGGTGCTTACGCTCGCGGGGTTTGGCTGTTGCAGGCAGGAGCTGGGAGGAGGCGGCAGCGGCAGCGGCAGGAGCAGCAGCGGCGGCGGCGGCAGCAGCTGGGAGGAGGTGGTGACGGTGGCAACGGCAGCGTCGGGGACGATGGCGCGACTGGTGGCAGTGTGCAGGGACGGGGAGGAGGAGTTCCCCTTCGAGAGGAGGCAGATTCCCCTCTACATAGACGACACCCTCACGGTGAGCGGGCCGGGCCGGGCCGGGCTCGCCGCTCCCCTGGCAGCTGTTTCCCCTCCTCCCCCTCCCCCAGGCCGAGCGCTGCGCACTGGAGAAAGAGTGTGTTGCAACTCCTAGGCGAGGCCTTCTCTCCGGCAGGCCCCACAAACTCGCCTTTGCAGTGTGTCGCACGGTAACCTCTGCGGGCCCCTGGCCCAGCGCTTCGTAAGCATTTCGAGCCCCTCTCGCCAGATTTCCCTTCCTTTTTGAACCCTCTTCCTTTCCCCCGTGTCTCAACGAGGCGCTGCTTTTGCCAAAGCACGCGCCTCGGAGTGGGGTTGAAGGATCTTGGGCGTTTAGGGCCTATCCTTTACAGAATCCACCTACCCTCGGGGAAGCTTAATTATCTGGAAATGTCGCAGCTGCCACTGCTACCTATGTATTTTTTCTCTCAATACTGTAGCTCACTACAGAAGCTTAATTACTTAGGGCGGAATGACATGCTCTCGCACAGTAAAGATTCCACTAAAATGATTTGGTTTCATTGTAAATAGTGTCATATTGCTTAGTACATTAAAACTCTCCGAAATGATTGTATTGGTAGGCCATGACTCTTCAAAATGGGTTTTCTTGGCAGTAGTTGTTTTTTAGTTTGCAGGTAACGTTTTCTTCTTCTTTTTTTAATAAAACAAAATTATTAAATGAAGAGCATTATAAAAAGCTGATTGCTCATCTCAAGTGTCAAAACCCACTTCTGGGTAGTTTTCTTTTTTAGAGTTGATGGTAGTACAGCATTACTGACCCTCTGCCCTGTGTTGCTGTACTATTTCCTTTGAAAGGAAATGGCAGAAATTTGAATTGAATCTGAACAGGAAATGAGTGCAGTTGCTTGCCACTATTTCTTAAGAAATGAAATGAACCTTTTCTGAATATCTTGAAATTTGCATTTTGATGATGCTGAAGCTTTGGGTTATACATTGCCTATTTTGATAGGTGTAACTCAGTCTCTTCATTTTATTACCTTTGCCTTTTTGCTTTTCAGAGGTAGTTCTGTTTTGTTCTTGAGTATTTTTTTTGCAAATATCTATTGAAGTTTTTTCAAATTTTATATAAAATGCAAGTCATTGTAGAGCTGCCACTCTATGCCTTTCTGTTTGCCAGTCTCAATTAAGACTTGATTGAGCTGCAGTACTTTTAAAAGGATTAGAAGAGCGATTTGGTGACTTAATTTGTTAGAACGTTTTATGTGAAAGCATCTTTTTTTTCATGGAAAGAAAGTGCATTTTTTTTCCCATGGTAAAAATGATTTGGCCTGACATAAAGGTAAATAGAATTTGTGTTGATGCATTAGAAAGTGCTTGTATGCCTTGGTTACGATTTGCGTATTTTTTACATTAAAAGTATAATGGAGTTGTATCTTAAGTTAAAAAGAAAAACTAGCACTTTGATCAAATTAAATGATGCATTTCTCCATTTGAAAACTCCTAATATGAGTTCATTTGTTACTTTCTTCTCTTCCTCTTACACACTTTTCTAGAGCACATAATTTGGTATCAACTTTGTTTGATTATTGTCCCAGAATGCCTTTGAAGTTTAAAAACCAGTGGGTTTAGACATAAGATTACTTTTGAGTGTATAATATCAAAGCATAGGGAACGCCAAAATAAATTTGCATATTTATAGCATTTTAAGAGACACTTAGTGACACTTTCTGACACTTCCTTATGGTCACATAACCACCTTTCCTGTGAGTGCAGCATTGACACATCTGTCATATAGCACTTTAAAACAGTGGTTGTTTTTATACTCTGTTCTCTGTACAATGATACTGATTTCTAAAATTTTCCATGGAAAAAAATGTAACCTTGCACTGTGATACATTATTGTACTTATTTCTCTTATTGGACTGAACTTGGTGGTTGAATATTCTTTTTATAGACTTGTGACCAAGGCCAATAAAATCTAGGGTCATTTAATTTAAATATCTCAAAATAGCATTTTATTTAGGAAAAGGTGCAGTTTTTCTTTAGAAGGGTTTTTATCACTAGGAATGAATGGGACTATTTATTGCTTTGTCTTGGAACTTGTGCATAGTCATGGAATGCTTAGTGAAATTTCTTGTCAAGAATGTCTTATATTTAGGGAAACAACTTTCTTTCAGAACTTTTTATTAACTACTACTCAGAAGAATGCAGAGCAAACACCTGTTGGAGAAGAGGGAGGGAAGATACCTGTAGCAGAAGTTTATGCTCTGCACTGGTCCACTAATAGTTTGATGGCAGTGTATCCCTGAAGTTAACATTTGGTCTGGTCTTTGTTCTTAGGGTTAATAGGTAATGCGTTGAAAAAACGTGTGATTTTTATTTCATGTAGTCTTAAAATCTTGTTAGCGCCTTCTAGTTAAGTCTGGTTACAGCTTTCACAGTTCAGTTATAAATGTTGTATCGTTTTAGTAACAGAAAGTTGAACCCTCTAGCCTTAATTCTACTGGTGATTTTAGGTTGGATTTGTAAAATGAAATTGAGAAGCTTGTATGGGAGGAAGTAGTCTCCTCTTTTATGCGGTATGTTAAATCCACGTTTAAGACTCATTTGGTAACTAAATGGGTTTGAATACTTGAGTACAGGTAATATAAGTGTATTTGAGAAAATCCCAAAGAATATTTAGGAAAGTGGTACACTATGTGGCCAAAATGCTTTCTGGTGTTACTGGAATTGTAAAATAGCAAATGGGCAGAATACGGATTTTATTTTAGAGATATTTTTGGAGAATTGCAATTTTTAAGTAGTATTTTTAAAAATTGAGTTAAAATGTATACCCTTTTTAAAATAATCTTGAAAAATAATGATATAACAAAGAAAAAAATTATCCTTCTACATCCCAGCGAAACCTAATTATAGCATTTGCTATAATTCTACTCATAGACACTTAGATGCAGAGTTGAGATGTATTGTCTACTGTAACAGTTTATATCTGGCTTTTTTTCACTAAATGTAATACTGAGAACATTTGTTCTTGTCATTCTTAAGTAGCTTTATTGGCCATGTAATAATTTGTTGTGTGACATCCATAATTTAATCATTATTCCTTTGTGGATATAGGGGTGATTCTGCTTTTGACTATGAATAATATTACAAGAATATAAATAATGCATAAGTCTATGCATTAAAAATTTTTTCCTCAGGCTTTGGAAGTACAGTTACTGGATCAAAGGAGAAGAGCCTTTTGTAAAGTTCTTGATACATAGTGTCACATTGCTATAATATTGCTTGGAAGCAGTTTACTCTCCTGATAATTCAAATGATCTAATTGGACCAGAGACTCTGATAATGGATTTTAATGGAGACATCAAAAGATAGTAAATGGTAGCATATTCACTTGGGGATTAGGTGTTTAGCATTTTTAAATTTAGTACTTAACGTTTTCTTTTAACTCTTAAATATTTAATTGATTTTACCAAAGGTGATAGATGTTACAAATAGCTGTGAGGATAAAGTGAAAAAGTAAAGCTACAGTGACAATGACTTTTAATAAAGACAAATTTAATATTGTTGGTTAGAGATTGTGAGAATGTGCTAAAAACAGATTATTTGTGGTCAGGAGAAACCAGGATAGATATTTAAGAGTGAAAGTGGGTAATGGATTCAATAAACTTTATAAAGCAGTAATTGCAGGACAATTACTGGTTCTATTTTTGGCCAGCTAGGGAAAGGCAACCTCATCATGAAGCAAAACACTAATGATTCCTCTGTGAAACCACACCTGAAATACTTTTCATGACTGTCTTCCTTTAGGTGACCTAGAATCTGAAGATTAAGTCAAGGAAGTGGTTTTAAAGAATTGGAAAAAATAGTGCTACTTTCCTCTTTGCCTTCCCTTTTTCCTTTTTTCTTATTGTCCTCTCTCAGTGTTAAAGAGCATATAGTGACTGTCTAGAAAACACCAAGGTAAAAAGCCATTGTCCTCAGTGTTTGAAAGGCAAGAACAGAATAATTTAGTGTGAGTGCAGAGTTTGTAATCAGGGTGGTATAGAGTAAGTACAAGAGAAAATTTAGTATTATACAAGCCAGTGAAACCCAGGAAAGACACAGTAATAGACTTAATCTTGACATTTATCTCTGCTGGTTAGGGGAAAATCAAATGATCTGAAATGAAGATATAAAAAATTTTTTAACCCTGTCCTTTGTTGTACCTTTTAGAAATGATTCCTAGGGCGCCTGGGTGGCTCAGTGGGTTAAAGCCTCTGCCTTCGGCTCGGGTCATGATCCCAGGGTCTTGGGATCTAGCCCGCAATGGGCTCTCTGCTCTGCAGGGAGTCGGCTTCCTTCTCTCTCTCTCTCTGCCTGCCTCTCTGCCTACTTGTGATCTCTATCTGTCAAATAAAATAAATAAAATCTTAAAAAAAAAAGAAATGATTCCTAAAGCAGGTATTATCCATTAAATTGTATTTTAAACATCAGCCGTTAGATCTCAAAATGTTAGATTTGTTCTTTGAGCTCTGCTTTAATTATTAAAACAATAAAACATATTTGATAAGAATAAAATTTCATTTATACAGAGTCAGAATTTAAGATTTTACCTATAAACCAGACTAGAGAGACCTTCATTTGGTTAAATAAGAAGCATTCTTTGAATGTTCCTTAAATTGGTAGCTTTGATCTTAAAATAGTACAGGTAATTATCTTAATTTTTTTATGGTGGCAATTGATATGTAGTAAAATGGTGTATATTTGTATCAAACAAGTGAGAATGCAAATCAAGGTGTTAGTTGCTTAAGTGGTAGATTTGGACTGACCTGCAGTGTTGTCTTGAGTTTATGTGGCTTTAAAAGTTTATCCTATACCTTTTTTCTGATTCGACAGTTCAGTTTCTTTGTATTTTAAACCATGTAGTGCTGACAAAAAACATGGGTTAACTGTACAGTACTACTAACTACTTTTATGTTTTATATGTTTTCATGGACCAGGATTTCTAATAATGGGATTATTAAGTTTTTTAAAAATTTGAGTAGATTCTGTTAAATATTAAGTATAGTGGACAGTATGGATCATTAGATTTTTTTGCCTACTTCTGTCATCCTCACTTGTTCATTTAGAAACACCTTGTTAAAGCAGACCAGTGACCAGTTTTGCTTAGTACTAGTGGTTAACATACGAAATTGCTTAGAACAACACCCAGTATATATGAAGTTACACTAAATGTCTCTATTATTACTACTGCCAGTCTTTGGAAATACTATTAAGACTGTAAGAGGGAGGACTAGAGAGAAGTCAGTAAACCTGAAAATTGGTAATTGATCCTTGAACCTATAAGATTTGGACATAATGGTCTATGTGTGTGGAAGAAGAAACTTCCAGAACAATAAAAGCTCTTGAGATGGAAGCATGTCTCTGAATTTGGTATAGTGAACATAGAATTGGAAGCAAGGAACACTAACTTCCCCTTGGTAATAAACAATATATGTGCATTGTAATAAATTTGGGAAAGGTAGGAACACATGAAGGAAAAAGTCTTACCTTTTCACTCTGTAGAGATAGGCCACATCTAACACATCATGTATTTTCTTTTTCTGTAAGAAAGTACCCACCTAAAAACATCTGAATCATTTTGTAATGCAGCTTTTGGTTCTGTGAAATACAGTGGTGTCCTGAATTGTTGAGTTCTTGGTATCCTTTTGTCTCTACTTCACATATCCTGTATTCCCCCCACATCAGATCAAGAGAAGATCTATCTATTGTTTATACTTTATTGTTAGTCCTTCACGTATTGTTAGAACAAGCATGTTTTAGGGCTGTCATTTCTAATCTGGAAGAAAAAGAATGGTCACGTCTATTAAGAAAGCAGATTTTTGTGGTGCTGGTTGTTGAAGAAGGAATCTTTTTAAGATCATGTTCAACTGGTTGGGGCATTTTTAGTGTTTTGTTTTTGCCTCAAATATATCTCTTTATCATGACTTCACTCTTTGGGTATGTAGGAGTTTGTGGTCCTTGTCATCTGGAAATAGAAGTTGTCCTAGCACAGTATGTTTAATACCTTTAACAATGTTTTAGTTAAGATATAAATGTGTTACTTTATTTCATTGTTTTGAAAGGCATACTTTTTTTGCTTATACATTTTACCATCTCTGACACTGGGATGTTTCTTTTATATGGTGACGTCTAACAGTTACAAAGTCTTTTTCCTAGTGGTATGTGACTGTGGTACTTTCTAAAATGAGTGGTGTCACAGATCAGTGACATGTTCTAATTAGTGATTCTCCATTATCTGATATGCAGAAATATCCTTAAGCTTTATATCCCTCCTCTGGTAGGGAATTTTGATAATTGAACAAATATCTCTGTATTCCTTTTGTTCCTGGTTAGAGCAAACATTTAGTATATGCCAGGTATTTTTCTGAGTTTTTCATATATGTTGTGTGATCTGTATGTGTATGGCCATTTGCATAATAATAATTAAGAGGAATAACTCAAAGTATGTATATTTAATGTAAAATATCAGGCTGTTTTACTTATTATTATTGGCCATTAAATGTAATTTAATCTTTACAGTCTACTTTGTGAGAGATATTAAACATTATTACTTAATCTCATTTTACAAATGAGGAAGCTGAAAATCAAACAGGTTAAGTAACTTGACCAGATTTATGACATACTTGTAAGTGGAGGAGCTGGGATTTGAACTCTTGTTTGTCTGACTGCAGTGTCCTTGCTTCTAATGATTATACCATTCCTGCCTTTAGAAACTTGTGGGTGGTGGTGGTGGTGGTGATTGTCTTAGCTTCTTTTGACAGGGGACAGGACTGGGATGTACTAATCCTGCTTTAGGGATCTATTTTTGTCCTCAGAGTGTATAAAATAGTTTGTAGCACATGTTCAAAGAGGATATAGTAATTGATTTTCATTCTTTTGCATATTAAGATGGTGATGGAATTCCCTGACAATGTTTTAAATCTCGATGGGCATCAGAATAATGGTGCACAACTAAAGCAGTTTATTCAGGTAATATTTTTTCTAAAATTAATGTTTTAAATGGGGTGTGTGTGTGTGTTTTGAAGAGTCATTTCAAAATTTTAGCTTTAAATATATCATTTTATCTGGGGCTCTCTGGGTCTTAAGATTGCACTGAAATTGTTTTCTTTTAGTATTGCTACATATTTGTGTACTTGTTACTATATTTATGCACTTGTTATATGAAAGAAATTTGGTGGTATTGTGTTGTACATGCCCCTTTGGCTTTACTTTCACCAAGCCATCTTTCCCTGTTTTTGAAAGACGGGGTATACAACTTTTCATTCGGGGTATACAACTTTTCATTGAGAACTTGTTGGTTTTCTTCTGTAGTGGTTGTTTTGTTCAAGTAAAAAAAAAAAAAAAATCCTGGTACTGTGAACTTCATGATTTGTATTTAATTTTTAAACAGTATGATACCTTATAAAATCCTGTATATAATCAAGATAATGGAAGGTAAATTGTTGCTGTACTTCAAAATTCTGTTTCTACTTTTGGAGAAAACTTTGAATGAAAGATTAATGGTAAATATGAGGAAATTCTTTGGAGTATCTTATCCATCTTTTCTGGTAAAGCTAGAAACACTATTTGTAGTATAACTGTAACTCCATCCAGATAGAAGTTATTTACTAGAGTTTTGCCCATTTCTCTACAGCTGAGGTTCTCAGTTATTTTTCTACCTTGTCATAACCAACAGATAATATTTATATGCACCACCCTGTTAGTTACTCACTGCAGGCTTCTTATATAGGTTTGATAGGCCTTGTTCTCTCCCACTAATCTGTAACACACCTGTCCATACCTCCAGGTTGAGAATTGCTGCTTTGCATGAGCACCATCCTAACTTGATTCTAGTAGCTAAATATAGTGTTCTTGTTAAAAATTGAGAGGAAGACATGGCACAGCTGCATTCCATCTTTTTTCTTTGTTTGAAATTTTTTTTTGAAAATTGTATTTGTTTGCAAGAGGGGCTGAGATAGCGACAGAGATAGCAGGAGAGAGCACAAGCAGGGAGGAAAGGGAGAAGTAAGCTCCCCGCTAAGCAGGGAGCCCTCTGTGGGACTCAATTCCAGGACCCTGTGATCATGACCTGACCTGAAGGCAGTTGCTTAACCAACTGAGCCATCCAGGCGTTCTAAAAATTTTATTTCAAGTGAGTGTACTAAGCTTAATAGTCTCTGAACAAACTGAATTTCCAGAGGCAGGGCTTCTTTTTGTATGCTGAGGCATGTAACTACTTAGCCCTGACATCCTCCCAGCAGAGTTTTTTAGACCTTAGATGCTAGAACAGAGGGCTTTGTGGAGCAAACTCAGTACAGCGTGGGCAAGGCCGACTTGTTTTTCTGACTCAGTTTCAGATAGAGATGGCAAGCCCTGCCCATACTGTACTCACTACACAAGGACAGGAACCAGAGTAGTAATAAAGAGAAATTTTATGTCTTTTTTAAGGACTGTTCTTCATTTTTCTCTTCCTCTTTCTCAGCGACATAGCATGCTTAAGCAGCAAGATCTAAGTATTGCCATGGTGGTGACGTCCCGTGAAGTATTGAGTGCACTTTCTCAGCTTGTCCCATGTGTTGGTTGTCGTCGCAGTGTGGAGCGCCTCTTTTCCCAGCTTGTAGAGTCTGGAAATCCTGCACTTGAACCCCTGACAGTAGGGCCCAAGGGAGTCCTATCTGTAACTCGAAGCTGCATGACTGATGCAAAGAAGCTTTATACCTTATTTTATGTACATGGGTAAGTATAATCAATAGGGGTTAGATGACTTAGTTAAAAATTTTAAACTTTGCGACAGTGGTGGCTCTTTTACTAAATTTGGTAGGGGCAAAGCTTGAGTCCAAAATCATTAATTTTTTAAAAGATTTTATTTATTTATTTGACAGAGAGATCACAGGTAGGCAGAGCAGCAGGCAGAGAGAGAGGTAGAAGCAGGCTCCCTGCTAAGCAGAGAGCCCAGTGAGTGGCTTGATCCCAGGACCTTGGGATCATGACCTAAGCGAAGGCAGAGGTTTTAACCCACTGAGCTACCAAGGCGCCCCCAAAACCATTAATTTTATTGAATATCTTCTGTGTGCCAGTGACTATACATATTGTTCTCATATGGAGAGAGGCAGGCAGTAGGCAAATGTATGATTTGTCAGGTAAGTTATAAGAGAGATGAGAATGTTTGGGTGAATTAATATGAAGGATGATTGGGGAAGGCTTCTATGATAAAATGACACTGAGTGTAGACTTTACTGAAGTGAGTAAATAAACCATGTACATATCTGCAGGAAGGCACAGAAGGAGGAGCAAGTGTCAAGTTTCAAAGTTTGGAGTTTTCCTGACATGTTTGAAGAACAGTAAGGAAGCCATTATGGCTGGAGCCAGGTGATTGAAGGGAATAGTAATAAAAGGCCTACTTATGTAGTGCCATCTTGAGTTTTTGGTTATTGTTGGGGTTTTGTTTTGTTTTGTTTTGTTTTTTTACTCTGAATAAGATGGGAAGATTTAGGAATGTTTTGAGCAGAGGAGTGACATGGTCTGACTTGAAGTTTGGCTTACTTTGACCTCTGTGTTGAGAATAAGTGGAAGGATGGTGGAAGGGGAAGAAACAAAAGCTATTTAATAATCCATGCGAGAGATGGTGACCAATGTGGTGGTCACAGAGGTAATAAGAAATGGTTGGATCCTGGGTATATTTTGAGGAATGAGCCAGTAGAATTTTTGGATAGATTGGCCATACAAGAGAACATCAAGGATGATTCTCAGTTTTGGGATCTAAAGAGCAGGACCATTGGTTTCCATTCACTGAGGTGGGTAAGAATGGGAGGAGCAATTTTGTAGAGCTCACTTTTGGACCTGTTAAGTTTGAGATACCAATTAGGCATCCAGGTGGAGTTCAGAGAGGTCTGCTCTGGAGATAAAAATTGATGTCATCAGCACATATGTAGTATTTGAACTATGTATAAACTACACACACACTCACACACATGGACATAATTTAAATCTGTGAGATGTGAGATGGTCACCAAAGTCTGAATATAAATAGGAAATGAGAAGGGGTCTGACAACAAAAGCCCTAGGCTTTTCTGTTTAGAGGTGGTGGTAGAGAGAATTTTTACTCTCCTGAGAAAAGGCTTAAGGGTTTTTGAATGGAAAACATAATGTGATCTTTGTTTTGAAACGATCACTTCAGCTGCTGAGTGAAGCCTAGAATGTAAAGGCAAAGGATGGGAAGCAAGGAGACCATTTGGGAGGTCAGCTATTGCACTTGACTAAGCTAGAGAGGTGAGTTGGAAATGGATGGTAATGGTGGAGGTGATAAATGATATATTTCTGGGTAATTCAAAAGTTAGAGTTGATAGTCTTTGCTGATTGGTTGGATGCAGGGTGGGCTATTAGCTGTAGGCATTTCTGTATTTGCGTAAAATTTCTGTTGATGGTTCCTCATCAAGGATCGTGTTTATTTAGATATTGTTTGAACAGGGCAAGATTGCTGAGAGGTAGCAGTCAGTCATAAAATATTTGAGTGTCAAGTGCACTGCTAGATACAGCGCAGATATAGGGATGAACAAGACGGATGCAGTCTGGGGGAATGAGTACATTGAATAGAACAGGTCTCTTTCAACATACTGACAGACTGGGAATGGACGGGAGAAGACAATTGTACGGATTCTTCTCGGTTAGAAATTGATGAGAAATTTTCAAGGTAAGTGATGTGTCTATAATACTTGAAATACACGTTTGCACTAAAAGGTAGTAAACAGATTTTGAAAATTCTGAAGAAAAATGAATATTAATCAAACTTTTAATGATTTATTTTTGATTAGGTCCAAACTTAATGACATGATAGATGCTATTCCAAAAAGTAAAAAGAACAAGAGATGTCAGTTGCACTCCTTAGATACGCACAAACCAAAACCTTTGGGGTAAGTAGAATTGACTGTCAAGATCCTTAGTAATTGTTAAGATTATAAATGTTGATTGTATTTAGTGAAACAAACAAAAAAACCAGTTAGTTTTGCTTTATCAATTAGTTAACACTGTAACATAGGTTAAAATAAATCTGTCTCCTAATTCTGTAAGGCCTTTTTGCATTGAGACTGTGTAGGGTCTCAGTATAGATTTGATTTTTATTTTGGAGTTATTTTTTTTCTTATATTAAATATGTTTCAAAGGAAGGAAGTTGAGATCTTTATTTAGCCAATACTGAGTTTTTCAAGGTAGTGACATAATTCTTTGATCTGTATAATAGTCATAATGTATAAATCATTGTTCTTGTCTTTCTTATCTCTAGGTCTCCCTAATTTATCAAGGATTAAAAAAAAAGTCTTGGATTAGTTGTAACAATGTATATTTATGTAACTAATTTGCAGTTTTGTTCTGGTTAGGTGGTACAATGTCCAAGGCTACTTTTGCCCTCATCTCCCAGCACATTATTACATTTGCCCCCCTACAAAATTGCTTTAGGTTGGGGGTGGTTAGGAAAAGGTATTGAATTTGAAGGGGGTGCTTCTAAGAAGTAACTTGTGTTTTGAGGAGAATGGGATGATATAAAACAATACTGGATTGCCTTTAAAAAATTAGTTTTTGAATATCTCATGAGTAGTGCTAATATCATTGTTGTATAGATCTTTTCCTTCCTGATAAAAGACCTGGATGACTAATTGGTGGTATGTTGATAATCTGTTAGCAAGTTTGTTTGTTTTCCTATACTCAGGAACAAAATCTTAAAACAATTTTATTATGAAAACTGCCTAACGTATAGGGAAGACTATTCAGCAACCTTCCTTCCTACCAGATATCGTCACCCTGATTCAGTAGTGTTATTAAGATTTGTCACATTTGTTTTATTTATCCATCTTTTTCTTTGCTGAAGTACTTTATTTTTTTTTAATTACTATTATTATTTTTTTTGCTGAAGTATTTTTTTTTTTTTAATTTTTTTTAATTGCTGAAGTATTTTAAAACAAGTCCCAGGCATCACACTTTTTTGCTCCTGCGTATTTCCACATCCATCTCTAAATACATGGACATTTTCTTTCATAATGACACTGCCATTATAACACTTAAAAGAGTTAACTATAATAATCTGATACCCAAATTAGATTTCCACATTTTTCTCTAAAAGTGCCTTTTTAAAAAATGGATTTGTTAGAATCAGGATCCAGACTGAACCACAAAGTATATGGTACCTAATGTGCGAGTACTCTGAACCTGCAGTAAAGCTCCATACAACTTAAAGTGGTTATCGAAAGAAAATTATTTTACACAACTGATTTACAAATCTCTTTAGAGAATTCCTATCTTTCAAACGTAAAATTCAGTCTAGTTTTCTCATTAAGACAGTAATGACCTGAATGACCTGTTGGCTAAAGCCACAAGAGTAGTAACCTACTGCAAAAAGCCTGCCTTCTGATTTTCTTGTTATGAATTTTCTTCATTGCGGAACCAAAAGAGCAACAGATAACCTCAACATCTTACATAGCTGTTCATTGGTACCTTCCTTCAAAGAGCAGTTCTTCTACCTTTGCTCCAGGTTCCATTTCTCAAGTGACTGCTTTATCAATTACCCACTTGTGTTAAATTGGCATACAGCTCTGTTTTCCTATCTTTCAGTTTAAAAACAGAAACAAACCTCCACAGACTTCACACTCCCCTTCAGCAACAGCCCCACCGCATGGGAAGCCAAATGTTTTAGAAGGTTGTTTGCTGAATTATGAAATCAGTGAGTTGATCTTGAGCACTGTCTCCTAAGGGAGCTTCAGGTACTTCAGGTATTTCCACACTCCATATGGATAGCAGGCCAGGGAGTACAGTGTGCTTAGCCGAGACTCCCCCCTCCTCCATTTTGGATGGCTACTGCCATTGTATGATACTGTGACTCTCCATTTTACACATTTCAACTGTTTATCCCCCCCCCCCTTTTCTGTTTAGACATTCTCCAGGGAAGTGTTAACAGTTGATTAGGTTGAAACCTAATCAATGGCAACAATCCAGCTCAGTCTTCTTTTTGAAAGTATTCTTGTATCCATGCAAGTAAACCCAAGTTATTGGCTGCTTGGGAGTAAGTTTGAGATCCTGAAGAAAAGTCTAGGCTACAGTCGTAGGCCTGTAACCGAAGACTGAAGATTATCTTAGAGAATAGTATATAAAGTCTACCTAGAGAGAGAGTAGAGTAAGAGAGAAGAATGCTGAGGAATTCAACGTATTGGTAGAAAAGAATCTAGTAAAGAATCTTGAGAAAGAGTGGCCAGAGAGGTAGAAGGAAGCCAAGGGAAAAGAGTGTTAGCTGTGTTGAATGCTCCTGAATCATCAAGGACCCAGAAGTGTCCATTGGATATAGCAGCACTGTGGTAATTGGTGATCTTGATGACTAAATCTGTGGTTGAGTGGAAACAATCCAGATAAGAATGGGTAGAAAAGTGATTGCAATCTAAGGTTATGGTGGATTAAGCTATGAGTGGAAAGTACAGGAGTGGAAAGACTTCTTTTTCAGAAATCTTGATCTTGAAAGGATGGAGTGATAGAAAGTCGAGAGAGGTTATAGATAAAGTCTTAATTTTAACTGTAGCATTTTTTTAGAAGTATTTCTTGGATTAATGCTCTTGTGTTCTGATGATATAATAATCATTCCCCACACTGATTTCTTGAACCTTTTCCTGAATTATGAGAACTTGAGTTTGAGAGTTAATCAGTTTTAGGAAATTGTGGATCGCTCACGCATGATTAGAAAGAGAAGAAATAAGGGGATAGAGAGTTGAAGGATAGAACATGGAAGATAGCAGTTGTTGAGGTCTTTGTTTCAAATTAGGGTGCTGAACCTTGCTTGAGGTCTTGTTTCAGGGAATAGGGAGCTGAATTGTATGGATGAACTTAAATAGTGGGCAGGGAGTTGAGAAGTACCTATTCAGCATATAGAGAAGGTTAAGTAAAGATTCAGAGGTTTTTCCATCTCAAGCATCCAAGGTAACATTTCTGGGACTGTAGGCAGACCTGCAGAGGAACAGGCAGGAGTCAGTTGTTCAGAATCATGAAATATCAAGAAGACTGTCATTGAATGGAATATAGATCCACATTTCTTTTGGAATGTACATCTGCCAACAAAGCAAAATGCAGGACCAACGCCACACTGAAACCTGTGGGGGAGGGAGAGTCTGGGAAGTTTTAGTAAGTTTTTAAAAAATTACTTATATAGTACTTATTACTGATAAAGGCTGTGTAAAATGTAAAATGTTCCTCTTAGTGTGCTGTGTTTATTTTAGTAAATGTAAAATTTTATTGTAGTTAATGTAAAAATGTATTTACCATAATTACATTAATCTGATTTTTTTTTTCCCTCAGCTAATTATAAATGTGAAGGTACAAAACATTGAGTTTTGTTGCCATGGATTAGATATAAAATCACATTAAGTAGAACAAAACTTACTAGAATTTTCAATTTGTGGAAGATTGAACAATTTTATAGATGAAAATATAATTTCTTTTAGCTTTGTTGACTTTAAAGCATTCCAAGTAGATTTGCTTATAAAATGCTTAGTATCTAATGAGTTGGTATCTTGATAAATGTAAATGTTGTTAAATTGTGTCAGATAAACTTAATAGTTGAGCAGAAATTTTTATATAAAAGTATGAGCATATGTCTAATATTTTAATATGGCTAAAATGAATATGTAATTATATACAAATTTGTAAACTTATTATACTAATATGTATTAAAGAGTTCATGATTTTAATTTAGACTATAGAAATTATTCCTTCAGATTATCTGAGTGTCACTAAGCTTTGTACTATACTGTACTACAGTGAAGGGAGCAGTAGCAGTGTCAGTTCAGAGAAGTTAAGTACAGATAAGAGAAGTAGTGAAGACCACAGGAAGGACAGCAAGTGTAGGATCATTTTCCATTATGGACCTTTCCAGGGAACAGCCAGGTAAAATCAAGCAATCCTTTACTCTGCCTTTTTTAATGTTTTAATGTTTATCTAGTCCTCCTTTCACTAATATGTGTTTCTTTCTGCAGAGGTTGTTGGATGGACGTATGGGAACTAATGTCCCAAGAATGCAGGGATGAAGTAGTTTTAATCGACTCTAGTTGTCTTTTAGAAACACTAGAAACTTACCTGCGAAAACACAGGTGAGTCTAAAGGTCATTGCTATATAGTTGGAAGGTGCTGTAAGTGCTCTCTCAGTTATCCAGATTGACCTCTTACCTCCTTCATATAATAGCACTCCAGTCTTCCCATTAATACCTGGTGCTAGGCAGAGCTTAATATTAGGATAAGCATTTCTTTATGGGATGACTCTCAGTGTTAGCCTTCTTGTGTTGAGCCAGCATCTCCTCTTTTTGTATTTTTTACCTGTTGGTTCCACGCCAGTGAAGTGTACTTAGTTGGGGAAAGTACTGAATCACTTTAGAAACTCTAGTATTCCTTGTTTTTATGATAGAAGCATTTCATGTTGTCATTTTCAAAATTAAAGTTTAAATTAGTGGTTTTCATTTAGTACTATTTTGAATAATTTCTTCTATAATCATTTGTCAAGACCTAAAAATAGAGTTGGAATTTGTGTGGTTCATGTACTGAAAAAGTAACTTCAGGTTTTTCTTTTTAGAATACCATTTTATAAAGGAATTTTCTCTTTTCTTTTCTTTTCTTTCCTTCTTTCGTTCCTTCCTTCTACATTTTATTTATTTGAGACAGAGAGTGCACAAGGAGGAGACGGACAGCGGGAAAGGGAGAAGCAGGCTCTCTGCTGAGCAAGGAGCCCAATGTGGAGCTCCATCCCAGGACTCTGGGATATGACCTGAGCTGAAAGCAGATGCTTAAATGACTGAGCCACCCAGGTGTCCTACAAAGGAATTTTCTAAGTGTCATTAGCATTTGGAAATTTGTAGGTAGGGAGAGTGCAGTAGGAAAGGAAACTGGTAAGGGAGCTGTCTAGAGATGGTATTCTAGGAGGGAGCTGTACTCTTTTAATGTAAATTTGTCACATGTTTGGTGTTTGGTTTTGTGTTCTTTGACCTGGGACATAAATACATACTTACTTTAGGGATACTTCTAGAAAACATACGTGAATGATAAAAACTAGGGTTTATCAAGATTCATGTTTATATGGCAATGAGCTAATGACTTAATCTGCATACTAAGTTTATTCAGTGTTTTTCTTTTTTCAGTTACAAACTTCCTTGTTTATTTGCCTTTTTGGTTGATTATACCCAAGAGAGTAGAGAATATGTCAAGTATTTGCAGTTTTGACAGAGAGGGATTATACAGACAAAAAACATTTAAATATGTAGGTCCATTATAGATTGCTTCCTTTTTCAATATGAATTGATCCCTATATTCAACATTAATTGGTCCATCCAAAAGATAGCTTTTTGGGGTGATAAATGACTAGTTATAAGAGCTAATGTTTAGGAGTTTCCTGTAATGGTTGTAGATATTTCCTTTATTGGGGTGGCAATATTTTAGGGCTCTGAGCAGGTGGAATCTACTTAATAACTATCTGAAGGGTGGGGAGAAGTATGATTAAGAAAGATTGCTTTGAATCTGGGTTCTACTAATTATAACTTTGTACAAGTTACTTAACATTTCTATGCCTTCTTTTCTTAAGACAAAAATAATGATAGTACGGATTAATTGTAGGATTAAATTTGTCATGGGGATAGACGATACACAGTCGGGCTTACTTAGAACAGTATGTGGCTGGGAATGTAAGCTAGTGCAGCCACTCTGAAAAACGGTGTGTAAGTTCATCAAAAAGTTGAAAATAGAGCTACCGTATGACCCAACAATTGACTACTGGGTACTTACCCCAAAGATACAGATGTGTGATCTGAAGGGGTATCCAGCACCCCATGTTTATGGCAGGAGTTCCACAATAGCCAGATGTCCACATCTGGCTAGGTTCCACAATAGAACCTAGATGTCCATCAGCAGATGAATGGATGGAGAAGATGTGGAAGAGGGGGATGGGGCACACATGGTGGAATATTATGCAGCCATCAAAAATGGAAATCTTGCCATTTGCAACAACATGGGTGGAACTAGAGGGCATTATTACGCTAAGCAGAGTAAGTCAGAGAAAGAAAAAGAATCTCTCTGATACATGGAATTTAGGAAACAAGTCAGAGGATCATAGGGGAAGAAAGGAAAAAAATGAAACAAGATGAAACCAGAGAGGGACACAAACCATCAGAGGCTCTTTTTTTATCTCCTAAAGATTTTATTTATTTTTTTGACAGAGAGAGACCAGGAGAGACAGAACACAAGCAGGGGCAGTGGGAGAGAGAGAAGCAGTATTCTGCTGAATAGGGAGCCTGAAACAGGGCTTGATCCCAGGGCCCCGGGATCACCTGAGTTGAAGGCAGAGGCTTAACGATTAAGCCACCTAGGTGCCCCAAGAGACTCTTAATCTTAGGAAACAAACTGAGAGTTGCTGGAGGGGTGAGGGGATGGAGTGGCGGGGTGTTGGACACTAGAGAGGGTATGTGTTGTGATGAGTGCTGGGTGTTGTATAAGACTGATGAATCACAGACCTGTACCCCTAAAACAAATAGTACGTTGTATGTTAATTAAAAATAATAATTGTAAAAATATATAAATAAAATGTGAATGTATTATATATAATATTTTAAAAACCCAATATCTGGCATATAGTAAGCACATTAGTGAATGTTTGCATGCCAGATTTGCAAATGCTTGTTATTCCTATGTATCTAGTTCTTGTTTTAGGTCCAGTTTGAGTTTTTGAGGTATGTATAATAAAAATTTGTTGGGGAACTAAGGTGGCTCAGTCTGTTAAGTGTCTTGACTCTTGATCTCAGCTCAGGTCTTTATCTCAGGGGTGTGAATCCAGGCCTTATGCTGGGCTTGGTGCTGGGTGTGGAGCCTACTTACAATAAAGATTTTATAACACTGGCCAGTTAAGTATTATGGTAGTAAATTATTAGAAATAAAGTGTTAAACTATGAAACCTCTGCCTTAAAAATTTTTTTTACTTTTATGTGCAAGTTTTCTTTTTGAAAACAGAAAAATCATTTTCATTCTTATAGCTTATATATAGTATTTTTAAGTTGCTGTTTACTTATGTTACTTATGATTATTACAGATATTAAAGATTATGTACAAAGATTAAACTACTATGAGGATTTAAAGTTAGTAAAATAAGAGCAAAATATTTTCAAGTTTTATTATTGCTGCTCTATGACATCTAACCATTTATTTACCTGAAATTGTAAACTTAATCTTTTATAACTCAAGAACACAGAAAAATTTGTTATTTCTGCATCCAAGTCTTTATTCTCCCCCCTCAAGGGGAAGACTTTTTTTTATTGTAGCAAAAAAAAAAGTAAGTTTACTTCTTAAACAGTTTTTAAGTGAACATTACAGTGTTGCTAACTGTATGCACGTTGTTGTACAGTAGATCTCAAGAATTTTTCATCTCGCATGATTGGAACTATACCCATTGAACAACAATTTCCCCATCAGCCCCTTCTCCCAAGCCCCGGCAACCAGGGTTCTGTTTTCTGTTTAATGAATTTGATTATTGTAGATACTCACATATGTGGAATCATTTGGTATTGGTCTTTCTGCGATTGGCTTATTTCACTTAGCATAATGTCCTTAAGAGTTCATCCATGCTGTAGCATATGATGCAGAATTTTCTTCTTAAAGCTGCGTAATAGTCCATTTATGTATGTACTGCATTTCCCTATCAGTGGACATTTTGGTTGTTGCCCCTACATCTTAGCTATTTCTACAAATGCTGCAATGAACGTGAGTGTGCGGATATCTTTTTGAGATCCTGTTTTCAGTTCTTTAGGATATATACCTAAAAATGGGATTGCTGGATCATACGATAGTTCTGTTTTTAAATTTTTTTAGGAAATGCCATACTCTTTGCCATTATTGGCAGCACTATTTTACAGTTTCAGCAACACCAGTATCAAGGGTTCCAGTCTCTCTACATCTTTGCCAGCACATGTTGTTTTCTATTTTTTTTAATAGTGGCTATGCTAAATGTATATAAAGTAGTATCCAGTGGTTTTGATTTACATTTTCCTGAAGATTAGGAAATCATCACCTATTCAGTGCATGAAATTTTTCTTCCAGTGTTTTCTTCTGGGAGTTTTGTAGTTTCATGTTTTACTCTTTAGGTCTTTAGTCCATTTTGTGTTAATTTTTGCATATTCTGTGTTTTTTGAAGCATTAGTGCATCAGTGATTTAACTTGTCAGCATTATTGCTTGTGTTTACTAATTGGGCTTAGGGACTCTATATTAACATGTATTCATTTCAAGAAACAAATGTGTGAATCAACTAATATGTGGCAGTATAAGGGTAAATAAAGTAAGAAGTGTAAATTGCAAATATAGGAAGATAGAGGAAGGCTGAATTCTAGTTATGGGAATTGCAGAAGGCATCTTTAAAGATGGACATGATTTAGGCAGATGGAAAAGGATGCGGAAAGGGGTGGGGAGGAAGCAGAAGAAACAAGACTTTGAAGTAGGGACATAATCTGTTATGTTCAGGGTAGTCCATTGTCTGTATGGTATGTGTTCAGGAGCAGGGTAAATTGTCTAGGGGGAATTGGAAAGAAGACCTGTAAGAGATGTAAGAAAGATGTAAGAAAAAATTGATACCAGTTGGCTCCACCCTAAAAGAGGACCTAAGAAGAAGTTGGAGGTTAACTGAGGTTTTCTTCCTGGGTGACTGTATGAATGGTGATGTTCTTAATAGTTTTGTAAGGGAACATTCATGTTGCCCTTGGTTTTGGAGAGGAAGTTAAAACATGTTACCTATTATACATCTGTGATGTCTCCCATTTTACAGTATGGGTTTAGCCCTCAGGCAAGGGCAGAAGACTTGAACAAGAGCTGTAGAGGTAAGAGGTATACCTGTTGGCTGAAGCCATTGTAACAGAAGAGGCCAGCTAGGGAGATGAATGAATATAAAGAGATTAAAATTTCCTCATTCCGCCACAGCTGATCTTCTCAGAGATGCAGTTATTAATTTTATTATCTTTTTTTTTATCAGACTTAAGTTCTTTCTTGTTTCAGGAAATCAAAGCTAAAGAAACAAGGTTCTGTTTTTCTTTCTGATTGAATAATATTTGGTTTCTAAAATAAAATGTCATCATCCTCTATGTTCACATTCTTTTTTTTCTCTTCTACACTTTTGTAACTGAAATTTAGACTACATTTCTATGTATATGTTATCAGGCGCTTGGGTGGCTCAGGGGTTAAGCCGCTGCCTTCGGCTCAGGTCATGATCTCAGGGTCCTGGGGTCGAGTCCCGCATCGGACTCTCTGCTCAGTGGGGAGCCTGCTTTCTCCTCTCTCTGTCTGCCTCTCTGCCTACTTGTGATCTCTCTCTGTCAAATAAATAAATAAAATCTTAAAAAAAAATTTAAAATCTATGTATATGTTATCAATACTATGATTATGTATTGAGAAACATGCGTTTTTTTAAAAGAAATTTGACTTTTGGGAATTACTAGTAAACTAAAACTACATGTGCCACTTTCTTGCCCCTACCCTCTTTCTTATGTTTAACTAGTAAGATATTAAAATGTCGTAGCAACATTTGGATTCAGGTTTACGGAATGAAGGTGGCACAACTGTTTTTAGAGGTTGAAAGGAGTGGGATTCTTGAGTCACTTGTTTGTGGCTTCTTGTTTTCATGTGTCTGTCTCATTTAAGAATCATTTATTTGCAAATGGAGATCTAGCTATACTGTAATCCCTAAATTTGTATTTCTCTTATATGTGTATGTTTTAAATATGTGTCTGGAAGATTTTTTTTTTTAATGCTCCACATGGTAGGGGAGTGTCATTGTCTAGTACACTGTTAACGAGTTTCATGAAATAATTATGCAGCTAGTTCTTAATTTTGAAGTTTTTCTTTTCAACAGGTTTTGCACTGATTGCAAAAATAAAGTCCTCCGAGCATACAACATCCTTATTGGTGAACTTGATTGCAGCAAAGAGAAGGGCTACTGTGCTGCACTTTATGAAGGCTTGCGGTGCTGTCCACATGAACGGCACATACACGTTTGCTGTGAAACAGACTTCATTGCACATCTCTTGGGTCGTGCTGAGCCAGAGTTCGCAGGAGGGTATGAGTATGTAATTTGCTAGAATGGGCTATCTAGCGCTTTGCTTCATTTTATTACTGAAAGTTTATTTCCATCTCCTTTTGCCTCAGTACATATGATATATGTATAAATTAAAGTGTGCCTTTGAAGATTCTGCTTTCTTTAAAGTATGCATTTGACTGAGTAAAAATAGGGAGAAAGTGTTGTGTGGTGTTCATTTCAGTCCTCTGCTCCTTGTTGCTTGAAGTAGATAGGCTTTTTTTTTTTGCTTTCATTATTATAGATTATCATTTTCATCAGAAAATGATTAGAAGGGATTTACCCCCTCCATCCATGCATTTCCATGTTTAAATTTTGTTCATAATGATGGTTTTTGCATAGGAAGAAAGGTCTTTGCGGCAAGGGGTTAAATACTTTATTGAGTGTAATTCATGAACTGTGTATATTATTACTGAATTGTATAAGAACCTAAAATTTTATCTCTGGCTTTGTCATGAAAATAATATCCGAGAAAGTTGTTCTAGAATAAGTTGAATCCATTTTCCTTTGTGTTTTGTGTATCAGCTCTCATTTGAGTGCCTACTTTCTGCTAGCCATTTAGAACATGAAGACTTACAACTGAAATTCCGTGAACACTTCTACTGAAGACTAGCCTGGAGGGCTTTTGTCCATGATTGAATCACGTTGGCATTTCTCCATTCCCCCTCAAAAAAAAAGAAACAAAGCAAGTAGGCATTTGTTCAAATTGGAAGGTGAAAGGAGCTGTCATGCCTACCTGTGAGCTGGACACATATATAACTTCTCTGTGCCACAAAATAATCTCTCTTCAGGGCCAGTTCCTGAATTATCTTATTTTTAGCAATATTAGGACTGATTCTGCTTGCATGTGTATTTCTTATTGGTTATATACATGTGTGCTTCTATGTTTATATGTATATTGAATTTGAATGTATAACTGGCTTGTTATTACATATGCAAATTGTGTTTTAAAACCTGAACTTGAAGTTTATCTGTCTCTTAGTGTTTCAGTAAAGGGTATTAGGAATTATTATGTATGATTTATTCTCCTTTACAGGCGAAGAGAAAGGCATGCTAAGACAATAGATATAGCTCAAGAGGAAGTTCTGACCTGCTTGGGAATTCATCTTTATGAAAGACTGCATCGAATCTGGCAAAAACTACGAGCAGAGGAGCAAACATGGCAGATGCTTTTCTATCTTGGTGTTGATGCTTTACGCAAGAGTTTTGAGGTAAAAACAGTGGGCTGCTTCAGTGTCTAAGATTGCTTAGTCACATTATTAGACTGAATGTTAATATTAAGCTGCCAGTCTGATTTTACCTCAGAGGCCTGTGATCCAGTCATAGTGTCATGTATCTGAAGGCGTTCAGGGAGGGGAATTGGAATTTAGAAGAGGTTTGTGGATTTTTCTTTGTTTTTCAGTCCTCTTATTCTGCCAGCTTTGGTTTTTAGACTTTCAGAGTAGAAAACTGAAGTTTATGATTATTTAGCAAGATGTTGCTATCAAATATATCTAATGGAAAGTTAAAAGCAACCCCAAAATAAGCAACAAAATTAGAAACTTTTTTTTTTTTTTTTTACAGATTTTATTTATTTATTTGACAGACAGATCACAAGTAGGAAGAGAGGCAGGCAGAGGGAGAGGAGGAAGCAGGCTCCCTGCTGAGCAGAGAGCCCGATGCGGGGCTCGATCCCAGGACCCTGGGATCACGACCCGAGCTGAAGGCAGAGGCCCCAACCCACTGAGCCACCCAGGCGCCCCCAAAATTAGAAACTTTTAATGAGTCTCAGCTTGCCTGCCGATGTCCAGTAGCTTCTTTATATTGCTGGTATTGGGTTTAGTGCTTATGATTTGGTAACTTTTTTGAGGGGGGAGTTCTACACTGTCAGCACATAAAATATTGGCTAGTGAACATTTTGTTACATTCTAGGGCATGTTCTTAACCCTAACTGGGTCACAGATCCCTTTTGAGAATACTATGAAAGCTATAAACCCTTTTTTCAGAAGCACATCCATGAGCTTTAAACATTGTTCTGGGGAGTCTGAGGAGATTTGTACTGGTTCTTGGTGAACACATTCCTGTTTCCTTTTCTTTCTGTATGTTTGTGACTTCAGAAACTAGATCATCTAATCAGGTTAAATAGTCTTCTCATTGTGTGAAGAAATGAATATTTACTCTGCTGTGTTAAAAATTTTGGAATTTGAAACTAGAATATTGCCAGTTTGGAATAAGAGTGTGTATAAGTCTGCCTTTCCTGTTGGGATTCATGGTATATTCACTTGCTATGGATTTTAAGATGTCATCATTTAAAGTATTAAAATTGAAGATTCTTTGTGGGGATGCCCTGTAAAATTGCAACATGAATTACCTGTCTGTGTGTGGTATCATTTAAAATTAGCAAGTGAGGGGCATCTGGGTGGCTTGGTCAGTTGAAGGTCTGACTCGTGATTTCAGCTAAGGTCTTCTCACTCAGGGTCATGAGTTAAAACCCTGAGTTCAAAAAATCGAATTAGCAAATGAGAATTTCCATGGAAAATACAGGAAGTTCTGAACAATATTTATTCTCAATTTTGTTTTTTAATAGATGACTGTGGAAAAAGTACAGGGTATTAGCCGATTAGAACAACTTTGTGAAGAATTTTCAGAGGAGGAACGAGTAAGAGAACTCAAGCAAGAAAAGAAACGCCAAAAACGGAAGAATAGACGAAAAAATAAATGTGTATGTGATATTCCTACTCCCTTACAAGCAGCAGATGAAAAGGAAGTAAGCCAAGAGAAGGTAATATTCCATAATTTTGACTCATTATTATGTAGTATTGCTTTTTGCTAGATTTTGGCATTTTTACCATGCTTTTCCAGAATGTGACGAGCTGCAACTTGTATATTGGCTTTTTTCCTACTATAATTGGTAAAAGCCAAAATTTTTAATGTCATGTATTCTTTTTATAATATTCAGTAGTTATCTTTTTTTTTTTTTTTTTTTTTTTTTTAAAGATTTTATTTATTTATTTGACAGAGAGAAATTACAAGTACACTGAGAGGCAGGCAGAGAGAGAGAGAAGGAAGCAGGCTCCCTGCCTAGCAGAGAGCCCAATGTGGGACTCGATCCCAGGACCCTGAGATCATGACCTGAGCCGAAGGCAGCAGCTTAACCCACTGAGCCATCCAGGCGCCCCTCAGTAGTTATCTTTGTACCCGATCTTAGTGTGTTGTTAGATCAAATGGGGAAATTAACTCCATGCATGACCTAGAGCAGTTCTTTTTGGTCTCAGGACCCCTTTGAATTCTTAAAAATTACAGGGCCCAATGTGCTTTTTGTTTATATGGATTATACTTAACCAAAATTCACTGTATTAGAAATTAAAATGGAGAAATTTAAAATTATTTTTAAAAATAAGCCCTTCTATTATGTTAACATGAATAATATTTTTTTAAATGTCCCACCCCCACTCCCCCCAAAAAAGGAAGTGAGAAGAGTGGCATTATTTTATATTTTTGCAGATCTTTTTAATATTTGGTTTAAAAGGAATTAGATGGATTCTCAGATCTGCTTCTGCATTTAGTCTGTTTCCATATGTTGCTTGGTTGAAGCATATGAAGAAAGTCTGGTCTCAGAAAAGGGAGGAATATTTTAATATAAACTTTTTCAGATAGTTGTGGCTGTTCTTCTTTAGCATTACAACTCAACAAGAGGTAGTGTCTTAAAGATTAGTTATGATACAGAACCTGGCACCTATCAGTGACCTTTTCATAACTTAGTTAAGTTAAAGTCCATTAGTCAGTCTTGCATTTTGAATAGATCTTTTACTCATGCATGAAATTGGTCATTTGAAAGATATAGATATACTGAGTTACGCAGATCTTGCCAGATACTGACATTTCTTTACATAATATCACATAATCATGTTAAAAGCACTACTGATCTCATCAGAAAGATCTTTAAGTAGTGGGACACTTCAAGCTTATTGTGCTTATTTATATAAGTTTTCAAAATTCTGATCGTGATTTGAAAGTTTGAATTTTTAATCACTGACCACAAATACGGTCCATTGTTTTCCTTGAGGTGATGGGCTGACTTCATTTTTTGAGAAAATGTCTTTTTAAGTGTCTAAGTCTGAATAACCACAGTTTGTCTCTCATTGTTTGAAGCAGAATTGATGTTCCAGGATAAAAAAAAAACACCTGGTTTAGTTCATAACTTGAACAGTTGCTCAACTGCTCTTCCTTGAGAAGACCATTGTACTTTGGTATGCAGCAAGAGTGCTTTAATTAAAGCATACTTCCTCTTTGTCACATACACTATTAAAAAGGTATATACTCATGAATTGATACTTAATAAAAATATTTTAATGTCTTCATCAAAGACATTATTGAGTATCCACTTATTGATTTCCTAAGCGTGCTTTGTCAAGTAAGGAATATAGTAACCATTAGTACACTTTGATTGCTACTGCTTTTATTTGTGCTAAGTACTAGCAACTTTTCCCCACCATTGCTTTTGTGCCATCAGTGTGTCAATACAGTGGAAAATAGCAAGTCACATCTTATATCTGGATGAAAATAGTTTTGACCTAGGGAATCAGCAGACTGCACTTTGAGAACTACTTTCCTAGACTTTCCTGATACCATTAACTCTTAACTTGCTTTTAGTTGTTTCATACTCTTGATCAGTGGCTTAGTGATTTTTTTCATGAGAATAATTTTTTCAATTGTTAACCTCCTAGCTCCTGTCTAATTGGTTGATGTTAAGGAAATTAAAATGTATCCATTATGAAGGTAAGATTTTTTACTATCTCTTAATATTGATCCTTAAAGGAAACAGACTTCATAGAAAACAGCTGCAAAGCCTGTGGCAGCACTGAAGATGGTAATGGTTGTGTAGAAGTCATTGTTACCAATGAAAATACATCCTGTACCTGTCCTAGCAGCGGCAATCTCTTGGGGTCCCCTAAAATAAAGAAAGGTAACCAGATACAGTTTTGTTTTTTTCTTTTTAAGATTTTTATTTTTTTATTTTAGAGCACGAGTGGGTGGGGCGGGGGGGGAGAGAATATCCAGCAGATTACGTGCGAGAGTGGAGCCTTATGTGGGACTTGATCACACGACTCTGACTCTGAGATCATGTCGACTCTGAGATCATGTCGAGAGAGAAAACTAAGAGTCTGATGCTCAAGTGACTGTACAATGCCTCTTTTTTCTTTTTTATGTAGATTCCACGCCCAGCGTGGAGCTCCAACATGGGGCTTGAACTCAAGACCCTGAGATCCAGACCTAAGCTGAGATCAAGAGTCAGGCACTCAACCAACTGAGCCACCCAGGGGCCTCTACAGTTTTTTGTTTTTTGTTTTTTAAGATTTTATTTGACAGAGAGGAGAAGCAGACTCCGTGCTGAGCAGAGATCGCAATGTGGGGCTCAATCCTAGGACCCCAGGATCATGACCTGAGCCAAAGGCAGATGCTTAACCAACTGAGCCACCCAGGTTTCCCCCTACCCCAGTATTCTTTCTTTCTTTTTTCTTTTTTTCAAATGTAAATGGGACACCTGGCTGGCTCAGTCGGTAAAACATACAACTCTTGGTCTTGGGCTCATGAGTTCAAGCCCTACGTTGGGGATAGAGATTACTTTAAAAAACAAACAAACAAAGCAAAACTTGAAAAATAAAATAGATATAAGAAGTTTTAGAGAAAAAAAAAGTTTTAGAGATCCTGTAACTTAGACACTTAATATTTCCTTTTTCTTGGAGTGCCTGGATGGCTCAGTCAGTTATTTTCTGATGAAAACAAAAAACTGTAAGCTCCTAATCATGTTTTTGTTACTTAATTCACTCTCTGTTTTCAGTAAGCCATCAATTTTGAAATTTTTCTGTAGTTTCCAGTTGGTTCACTCTTTGTGTAATGTGTTTATTGGTATCTTAATTGTAACTCTGAACTGATTGATTCGCAGGCTTATCACCACACTGTAATGGTAGTGATTGTGGATATTCATCTAGCATGGAAGGGAGTGAAACAGGTTCTCGGGAGGGTTCGGATGTTGCCTGCACTGAAGGCATTTGTAATCATGATGAACACGGTAGGTTCAGATGAGCTTCCCAATTATTTCTACTACATGGCTGATTAAAGCACATGAATAAGAGATTATGGATTTCTACAGGTGACGACTCTTGTGTTCATCACTGTGAAGACAAAGAGGATGATGGTGATAGTTGTGTTGAATGTTGGGCAAATTCTGAAGAGAACAACACCAAAGGAAAAAATAAAAAAAAGAAAAAGAAAAGCAAGATGTTGAAATGTGATGAACATGTAAGTTAAAATTCTTAAACCTTTGCTGTTGAGAGGAGAGCAACCGATTTTCCTTGGAGTGGCAAGTCTGAAGCTTAGTTGCTGGTATTTATTATTATTTGAGAATGAGTACCTTTAGAATGCAATTCCCAGGGTGCCTGGGTGGCTCAGTGAGTTAAACCTTTGCCTCCGGCTCAGGTGATGATCTCAGGGTCCTGGGATTGAGCCCTACATCTGGCTCTCTGCTCAGCAGGGAGCCTGCTTCCTCCTCTCTCTGTCTGCTGTTCTGCCTACTTGTGATTTCTCTCTCTAATAAATAAATAAAATACTAAAAAAAAAAAAAAAGATTGCAGTTCCCATCAGTTGCTCATCTTGTGAGTTTTGTATGCATGTGTGTCTGATGTGGTCATTTGACCAGCAATCCATTTGAGTCATAAATCCAGTTCATTCTTTTCATAATACTTGTATGTATGTATGAATGAGAGAGAGCAAGAGCACAAGTGAGGGGCAGAGGGAGAGGGAGAAGCAGGTTCCCCGCCAAGCAGGGAGCATGATGAGGGGCCTGATCGCAGATCTCCAGGACAAAGACCTGAGCTGAAGGCAGACAATTAACCAAAAGAGCCAGCCAGACACCCCATTTTTTGTAATGCTTTTAAATGAGTTAGCTCTGTAATCTTGAGCAGTTTGCTGGATGTTAGTTGTCCCATCTGTAAGGAAAGACAGTCCCTATCAGATTAAGTTCCGAGAAGATGAAATGAGATAGATGGTATTAATGGGATAGCATAGCATCTGGTATGTAGTAAGCGCCTACTGAATGCCACCTGCTGCTGTTACTCCCCATTCCTTCTAAAAAGTTAACACACTATTAGTTAATGCACCTTCCCCCCGCCTTATTCATTTATTTATTTATTTTTAAGATTTTATTTATTTGACAGATCACAAGTAGGCAGAAAGGCAGGCAGAGGAGTTGGGGAGCAGGCTCCCTGCTGAGCAGAGAGCCCAATGTGGGACTTGATCCCAGGGCCCTGGGATCATGACCTGAGCTGAAGGCAGAGGCTTATCCCACTGAGCCACCCAGGCGCCCCTTTCCCCCTTTATTTAAAGAGTAATTGCTGTAATTTCCTCTCTTTTTACCTGAGACATCCTTTGCTGTGGTTCCAGATCCAAAAGCTTGGAAGCTGTATTACAGATCCAGGTAATCGAGAGACCTCAGGAAATACCGTGCACACAGTGTTTCACCGAGACAAGACCAAAGATGCACATCCTGAAAGCTGTTGCAGTTCTGAAAAGGGTGGGCAGCCACTGCCTTGGTTTGAGCATAGGAAAAACGTACCACAGTTTGCAGAATCCACAGAACCGTCATTTGGTCCTGATTCCGGAAAAGGTGCCAAGAGCTTAGTTGAACTCCTTGTAAGTAAGGATATCTTAACTGTGAATAACTGCTTATGGGGTACAGAAGAGGAGGGCGCAATATTTGAGAATTTGAAGTTGGGACTGGGTGGGGGAGCTTTTAAGAAATTAAGGGCAGTCTTTTGGGTTTTTTTTTGTGTGTGTGTGTGTGACTTCATTTCTGCTCTTCCCCTCAACGAGTTATGCAACTGCTCTAGAGCACATTTTCTTGTCCTCTTTTGTCTCTGAAGATAGGAGAGAATAGTTGAGAGAGGGGAATAGAGTTAGCATCATGTCCAGGAATCTGCCTCCTTGGAGAAAGTTATTTGTAAGCAAACTGCCTTTCTGAGTGTCAGTTTATTATGGCCTGCCTTCCAGACCAGGAAAATATGTAGAATCTGAACTAGAGCCCACTCTTCTAGGTTACTTCCTTTCAGTTTATATAGGATAAAGGCATAACTGAACTTGGAAAATCTTTTATACAGACTTCACATCTTGATACTTCAGATGAATTATGCCTGATTATGAGCAACCCAGTACATAATGTGGAGCTTGGAGGAGGGGAAGAAAAGAGAAGGGTGTTATATCTTCAGTATAGTAGTTCGGCTCCTAATGGAACCAGATTCTATAGAACAGGGTTTTTTTGTTTGTTTGTTTTTACATGGTGGTTAAATTTCATAAGTTTTAAAAAGGTTATATTTTACTTAATTTGTAGAGATAAAAGTTTCAACATAGGACCAGATGGTTAAAAACCAGATCAGTCTGGTTATTTAAAATTTAGTAACTAGTTGTAACCATCTCTAGTTAGTAATTTTTTTTTTAAGGATTTTATTTATTTATTTGATGGAGATCACAAGTAGATGGGGTGGGGGGAGCAGGCTCCCTGCTGAATGGAGAGCCCAATGCAGGGTTCAATCCCAGGATGCCCTGGGATAATGACCCGAGCCGAAGGCAGAGGCTTTAACCCACTGGGCCACCCAGGTGCCCCTAGTCATTTTTTAAGACAAAGACATGTCGGTAGTCTGTCAGGCTCATAGGTGTTCCAGGACAAATTATAGATCCAGAGTTTCAAACTGAGTTGAGTTGGATTTTATTCTTATTAGTACTTTCTAAGACAGAATGACATGATGCTTGTTCTGTAAACAGTCCAATCAGAGACTTTATGTGACTAAATTGAAATTAAAAGGCTAGACTGCCTTAATTTTTAGCTGTCCTCCATCAGCATAGTATTTGGCATTCCTAAAATAAGTCATGATCTTAACTACTGCTTTAATTTGCAGGATGAGTCTGAATGTACTTCAGATGAGGAAATCTTTATCTCACAAGATGAAATACAGTCATTTATGGCTAATAACCAGTCTTTCTACAGCAATAGAGAACAATACCGACAGCATCTGAAGGAGAAATTTAATAAATACTGCCGCTTAAATGATCACAAGAGGCCCATTTGTAGTGGCTGGTTGACAACGGCTGGAGCAAATTAAATAAATAAAATAGCTCTGTCTTTCAATGAAACACTCAAGATGACTACTGCGCCTTCTCTTTCAAAAAACTCTTAATTTAGTGACTTATGGCAAAATTTTATCTTAAATCAATGTGATTCTTTCTTGTTTTGGGAGACGGTGGAGGTAACCTCATTAGTTTGTTCTTTCTTCAGGCTTGTGTCTTTAGTTGCGTGGCTGCGCAGGCCTGCCATATGATTTAAGCCATCTCTCTTCATTAAATGTTTCTCTTCCTGTGAGACTTACTAAAGCAACTTAGTGGCAAAAAGTAATGTTGTACTTCTACTTCTGTACAGAAATGACAATGAGCTGAATATATGGTTTTACAAAGTAGACATCCACTTGAGAAATGTTTGGATGTAATGTTAAAGCGCAATGTGCAAAATTTAAAATAAAGAATATTTATTAATACGCATAGTAAAAATTGGTGTACATGTTTCTACTTAATGTGTGGCAGTATTTTAATATTTGCCACTTTTGAACTCGGTACTTGGCCACTGTTTATATCAGATGAACTGCTAATGAGGATAGAGATACAGATTGTTGAGGACAAAATTCTTCCCTTGACCAGAGTTGACAGCCAAAAAAGCAGTTTTCAGTCTTGTGTTTTGAAAGAATAAATTTGCTGCGATAGCTTTAAATAAGCATCTTTCTCATGACATTAATTTCTATTATTAAAAATTCCCTGATACCTAACATAAAGCACCTTAAATTCAGAGATTCGTATTGAACTAGAAGAATGGAAACAGAACTTGGCAGAATTTCCACCAAGGGTTGCCTGAGAAGGAATTACTGTAGCGTGTAGACATGGGACTAGAAGGCTGCACCCAGAGCTAACCACATTGCAGTGTGTAAGTGCATGCATGCTCCTTATCTGGTTTCCAACAATAAAGTCACTATGGCTTTACAGTTTACTGCTTCCACAGCTGTCTGTGTGTAATGAAGGAGAGAAATTCCCCCAGGACTAGCATTTGGCTGCCATTTTAAAAAAATGGTTGAGTCCCTAGTTCAGTAAACACATGTGCTTAGAGCTTTGTGTCTGCATGTTGATAATACTTGGTGGGTAGCAGGCAAAGAGTGGCACAGTACCTCTCTGTGCAGTGGGGTTGGAGTCAATTTTATGGGCTCTCTACCATTTAATCAGATTTCAGGTGGGCAACAGCAAAAACTTAGATTTAATTTTTATAGATGGTGGCATTTCTTTGATACACCCCCTTGGTTGCCATTTCAAATCTAAGGGTTGTGTAGGGGTGGGGCTGAAGTAATATGAGACTCTCTGACTTCTTCACTTTCATCCGGGAATCCAGAAAAAATGACTAAGGATCTCCCACAGCCCCAGGGTCCAAGCCCAAACCTCTCTCAGCCATCTTTGCAGTCTAGTTTTCTCTTGAGATTGCTGAAAGCAAGGGCTGGTTTTATTTTATCTTAATCTTTATTCTTGGGCCAAGCACATGAATACTTGGTGAATGAATAAACCAGCCACATTTACTGCTTATACTATTGCTTGCAGTGGCAGGATTCCTTAGGCAGAGGTGTTTTTTCTTTGGAAGGATGGCTATATTAAGAATGCAGAGGTAAGGAAGGCAGTTTCCAGAGCTTTGATGGAACATCCTCAGTAGTTAGCAAAGTGAACACCCTCTGAGCACAACCAATAGCCCAAGAAGAGACAAAGGAGAGAATGAAATGAAGGCAGATTAGGAGGAGCGCATTCCCTGGCCTAGGACTGGACAGTTTAAAGTCCATGCTTCACCCTTTTCTGTCTCGTATAGTCATTTATAAAATAAAAACTAATTAGTATCTCATAGGGCTGCTGTGTATATTTGCTAATATATTTAAATTGTTCATAAATGCCCATTACACAGCGCTCAATAAATACTAGCTATTGCCTTAATCTCTGGTATACATAGTGATCATTTATTTCACTGGGAGTGGGAGCGCCTAGGACAGTTGGAGACAGTAGGCCAGTAAACGTGTACTTGGGAGTATTTCCACTATTAACTTTGCGTTCTCATTCTGGCAACGCCGAGGGATCAGGTAGGGTTGAGAGTCTCTGAACGTACCTGGGCTGTGATAGCGTAGACATTCCTCCTTTTCTGGGCTGAACCCTTCCCATCAGCCACCGGGGGCGCTGGAGTCACTTTAAGTGTGCGGCCTGGGGCCTGGAGCAAGCCCCGGCTAAAACCTCGGTTTTCCTGCCCCTATGGGAAGCAAGACCTTAAGGTCCCGGGACCTTCCCGCGCCGCCGGGCGCCGCGGGAGACGTGGCTTCCCACTTAACCTCAGGCTGGGGGCGGGGTTGGCCAGGCCGCGGACGTCACCGGCTGGATGTGGCGGGTCGCGGGAGAGCGGAGGGTGGAGGCCCAGCGGAATGGAGGCGGGTTCGGGCGCGGCTCGGAGCGAGGTAGATCGGCTGCTGTAGCTACCTCGGCGGTGATCGAAGAGCGGCCGAGCCCCTGGGACCCGTGGCGGAGGCTCCGCGATCCAAATGTCCGGCTCGCGGAGCGAGGTGGGCGCACGGCTCGGGGCCACCGCCACGGCTGGCATGGAGCGGTGGCGGGACCGGCTGGCATTGGTGACGGGAGCTTCGGGGGGCATCGGCGCGGCTGTGGCCCGGGCCCTGGTCCAGCAGGGACTGAAGGTAGTGGGCTGTGCCCGCACCGTGGGCAACATCGAGGTAAGTCCCCGCCGGGGAGAGGGTCGTTCTGGGAGGCGTCGTTTCCGTCGCGGTAGGGTCTGAGCGGGGGTCTTTCCTTGCCCACCACCCCAAGGCCATTTGCAACGGGATCAGAGTGGGAGGGAGGGATACCTAGTAGGACAGGCCTCTCCCTTCCCATTTATTTAGAAAGTCCCGTCTTTTAAGGAGCCCCTACCTACTCCTAACAGCCTCTACTCCCGTGTACCAAATCTCTGAATACCTGGCATCTTTCTCCCTATCTGCCTGCTCCGGTAGGCTGAGGAAACGGGAAGCCAAGGAGAAGGAAAGGAAGCTCTCTGGTCGCAGGGGCTAAATTGGCTACTGGTTGTTTCCTCTAGTCCCCAGACCTGACCCACAAAGTAGAGCAAAGTGGCTCTTTTTTTTTTTTTTTTTTTTTTTTTTTACCCAGGACTGAGGGTGGGGATGGGGTGGGAATGGAGCTTCTCCGAAGAGACTTGCCCTCTCCTCACCCCCAAATTTGAGGATTAACCCTTACTCAGGGGGATATTTACAGATAGACTTTTCTCCAATTTCACTGTCCTAGGTGGGACTGAGTAGGTGAAATAGGGCAAGGAATATGTGAGCCGTGAGGGGACAAAGTAGTGTGGAACTGGAACTCCCGGTTTTTCTCTTAACCTGGGGTTAGGAGCCCCAAGATGTGAGTGACAAGAGCTCAGAGAAAAATGAAATCAAGTTGGCCATGTTGTAACCGGAAGGAAGAAGATGAGAAATTTCCATCAGGGTCATCTTTAGATTTGTTCCTAGCAGGACTCACTCTCTGGGTTTGGGTCAGTGCTTAGCTGAAGGTGTGGGAGTGAGCACTACCTTCACCATTGCTCAGAGTCCCTGCGGAAGGAGGCCTTGGGTGGGGACAGAGGGAGAAGGTGTACTGGAAGGAGGACTGTCTCCTCCCCTGCTGCTGACCAAAGGTACACTTTATAGCTAGCTGCCTAGATAGTCCCAAGGTCACTCAGCCATACCACTGCCCTACTCTACCCCTCCCTTTCTCTTAATATGAGGATCTCAGGGCCCAGGCCCTGCCTTGGAGCCTAGATGAGCAGACCAGGACTTAGACTGCTGGATTCCTTAATTCTAAAGCCCTGCTGCCTTCTCTCCCTCCTCCCCCACTCCAAACTAGCCTGGAAGGGGGGTGGGGGGGGCTAATCTCCAAGGGGATCCCAGGCTGCTCACCAGCCTCAGGGTGACTCCTTTAATGAGGGGGACATGCCTGTGCTGTGAGGGGATAGACATGGTTTCGGGTCATTTCTGAGGATAAATGAGGGCAGGTGGGACAATGAGAAGGCAGTGACAGGGAGCACTATGTCCCCAGGCCCTCCAATTTGGCTTTCCTGTGGGGATTTGAGTCCGGAGACGGGAGGGAGAAGTTGTATGCCAGGGGAAGGGAGAATCCCAGGCTTCCTTAGTTTGCTTTTATTGATGGATACTGAAACAGAGTTTGAGTTCTGGCCTCCGACAGAGAGAAGCCCTGTCTCCTGAGGTGACTGTGAGTAGGTGAAAGGGGGGTCAAGGGAGCCTTCTAGTCCCAGAGGACCATACCTTTTGAACTCTAGCAAAGTGAAAGCAGAAAAGAATCTCTAGGTCACCTGATCCAGCCCTTTATTCCCATCTCGATTTGGGGAGGAAGGGGTTCGAGGCCAGGGCAGTGGGCCCAGCTGGCCTTCCTCTACAGCACCTCCTACTCCCAACTCTCTTCTTCCCACACAGGTACAGTCACCTTCACGAGGCTCAGGCACCCAGCCACTGGCCTCCAAGGCCACATAGCTTGGTTTCTTCCTGCTTCTGAATGACCCCATCCCTCACAGCCACCTCCTAGTGGCTCTGCTTCCTCTAGTCTGTCTCTCGGCTCCTCAGTGTGCTGAGGTCCCTGTTGATACACTTGGGCTGCTCAAGGTCACCTGCCACCTGACTTGCCTCATTATATCCCCCCAAATTTTAGGGTAGAGGATGGTACCATGTGGGACAGAGGAAAAGATCTGTCTCAACTTCCTCCCCTTTCCTAGAGGTAGGGCTAGGGGAGACTGGCAGTTGGGCCCAGCTTGAAAGCCAACAGGCTGCACTCTGGACGGAGGGGGACAGCTCAGACCTAGGCCTTCTGGGAGCAACTAGAGGAGGGAATGGAGAGGAAAGAATCCCCAATAACTCGGTTTATCAGGATATTGCTCCATTGACGATCTCAACTCCCCTGGGTGCCCCTCACTCTGGGGGACTTTAACTAAAGAGTTAGTTCCAACATCTGTGTGGCTGGAAGGTGGCTGCCAGAGGATCAAGTTGTCTGAGTGGTGACAGCAGAGGAAGGTTGTCTTGGACGGGAAGATGGAGTGAGCAGCTCACCGCAGTTAGCCCCCTGTTGGGTTTCATAGGAGCTGGCTGCTGAATGTAAGAGTGCAGGCTATCCTGGGACTTTGATCCCCCACAGATGTGACCTATCCAGTGAGGAGGACATCCTCTCCATGTTCTCGGCCGTCCGCTCTCAGCACAGTTGTGTGGACATCTGCATCAACAATGCTGGCTTGGCCCGGCCCGACACCCTGCTCTCAGGCAGTACCAGTGGCTGGAAGGACATGTTCAATGTAAGAGCTGCAGGCCTGGAGAGAGGAGCTGGGGGTAGGATGGGAGCCGGGGCTCTGTGAACCAGAGGGCTACTCGGGGCGGGAGGGGTGGTATCTAGTGCGAGGGAGTTTCAGGTTCCTACCTGGGGCACCTTGACTCCCCCATCTTGCTTCTTTCCCTACCAAAGGCAGAGGGAGTGGAGGAGTAGCATATCTTTTCTGTTCTTTTTCCCTTTGAGCCCCTTAAAGGAGCAGTTTTTAAAGTCCAGGCTGATTTCCTCCTACTGGAAGAAAGGCTTAGGGAAGAGAAGTGTTTATTGGATGCCCTCTTGTGTCAGTACCATGCTAAGTGCTTGGGAACATGGTCTTCCAGGAAGCAAAGGAGCCAAAAGATAGGAGACGAGGTTCTCGCCCAGCCCTGCCAGTCACTGTATGGCTTCTGGCCTCTATGAGCTGCAGTCCTGTTGCGTTTAATTGGGGTGAACACACCTATACCATCAATATCTAGGGCCCCAAACTCCATTTATCCTGGGGCTGGGTAAATATGTAAATGAGTGAGGTGGGTCAGGTGGAGTCTGCAGTAAATGGGGGAGCATATGGCCAAGTACAAGGGTAGCTGCTGACGTCCAGCATCGCCGCAGCAGTGCGGTGTGGGGCTAGTGGGACCAGATCCTAGGGTTTTTATAGGACGTCCTGCCCCTCCCATTTTCCAAAACCTCAGCTTTCTAAAGGGGAGGATTTTTTCCTTAATAAAGATTTTTTATTTATTCATTTGAGAGAGACCGAGTGAGCAAGAGCATGAGCAGAGCGGGGAGGACAGGGGGAGAGGGAGAAGCCGGCTCCCCGCTGAGCAGAGAGCCCGATGTGGGGCTTGATCTCAGGATCCTGAGATCATAACCCAAGCTGAAGGCAGACACCTAACCAACTGAGCCACCCAGGTGCCCTAGGGCAAGGATTTCTGTCTGGTTTATTCTCTGTTTTGTAGCCTCAGCCCATAATAGATATTCAGTAGATACTCAGTAGATATTTTTTGAGTGAATGAAACCTTCCAGCACATGTTGGGAGTGAAAATAATTTTTTATTTTTATTTATTTAAAAAAATTTTTTTTAAATTTCGTATGGACCAAACATAGTTTTCAGGACATGGGTTTTTCAACCTGTAGACAATATTAAGGGGCAATATTAGGGTAAAAAAGTATTCTGAGAAGTTGAAAGCAGTGTGTGCATGGGGACACATCTTTTCATGCAGTTGATTTAGCATCTAAAAGGTGTGTCAGCCTGGAAACGAACAATGAAAATTGGAACAATGAGCAGTGAAAATGAGGGGCACCTGGATGGCTCAGTGTGTTAAAGCCTCTGCCTTCCATTCAGGTCATGATGCCAGGGTCCTGGGATCAAGCCCCACATTGGGCTCTTTGCTCAGCGGGGAGCCTGTTTTCTCCTCTTTCTCTGCCTGCCTCTCTGCCTACTTGTGATCTCTGTCTGTCAAATAAATAAATAAAATCTTTTTAAAAAAATGAGCTGTGAAAATGAGGCCTTCTGAGAGATCTGAGTTGTGGTCCTCACCTGCAGGAAGTAGGTCTCTAAACCTGGACCTTAACTTCCACATCTGTAAAATGAGAGACTTACATCAAAACCTTAAGACCCTTTCAGCTTCAACATTATATAAACCTGTTAGGATTGTCTTCCAAGACATCTCTACCCCCACCCCACCAGACTTCGGAGAATCACTACCCCCGGTCCAGGGAACATGTTTCTCCCACTCTGTGTGTCCTCATGGTTGAGTCCTCTGCAGAAACATACATTACTCAGAGGCCCAGAAACAGGGCTGAAAGCCTTTCGTGAAGCAGGTTCACGCTGGGAGTGATCTGTCCCAATGCCCGGCTCTGATACCTTACCTGATGTCCTGGCTGGTCTTGTTCCTTCTCAGGAGGAGAGACATGAGGACCTGCTGAAAGCTTGTCCTCATGGGGGGAGAGGGGACACTTGGCAGGAGCTTCAGGCCTTTGTTTCATGAAAGGTAGGGATTTGGGTCACTTCTGGCAGAAGCCATGGAAGACAGAAAGCCCCCATATGCTTGGGGGGGGCCCCTTGCCGTCCTGTGACCAAGGACCCCAACCCCTAAAAAACCTCTGTGCCGAGTCTGTTTTGAGATGGAACAGAGGGTAAAGGAAGGTGCAAAAGGAAGGAAGGTCACGTCTTCTCTTGCTGGAGTCGCAGGGGAGGGGACAGGAAGGGAGCAGAGGGTCCTCGGTAGGGTGGGGAGAGCCTAGGGTCTGTGCCTAAGGACAGAGATTTTTACAGGATCTTAGGAAGGATTGTAGGCTTTTTAAAGAGAGCAGGGCCAGGGACATAGACCCAGAGAAGAGTAGGGCGTTTGGGGAGGAAAAGGAGCTGGTTCTCTAAGGCAGATATTCTACTGTTTGCAGAGGAGACAGCCAAGACAGGGAGGTTTCTGGGGTCGTGCATGGGTTTGGGGGTTTCCATTCCTGTTTACAGAAACTGGAGGGAGAGAAGGTCACCTTGGGAGAGGAGCTGCACTGCGGTCAGCTGGGGCTGGTGGCTTAGGGGGAGAAAGGTACCCTGGAGCCATTGGTGGTCTCTGATAGGCCCTGGACACTGTTCTGGAATGCCACTCCCCTGGGCGGGAGGTGCTCTGCGGCTCTATTACCTGCTCAGATGGGCCCAATTGAGATGGAGATGCTGGAGATGCCCCATTGCCCTCCCTGGCCTGCAGGTGAACGTGCTGGGCCTCAGCATCTGCGCCCGGGAGGCCTACCAGTCCATGAAGGAGCGCAAGGTGGATGACGGGCATATCATTAACATCAACAGGTGAGGCAGGTGGCCAAGGGCTAATGCTCAGATCACCACTCAGCCACTGAGCCAGCTGATCTGCTGCAGCTCATCTGACCTCTTTGGGTGTCAGTTTCATGGGTGGTAAAGTAGGGACTGAATACCTGGTTAACAGCCAAATGGCACAGTTACGGGAAGGGACAGAATAGGGTATATCGAGTGCTGGCCCCTCGCTGGCCTTCCAGGGAGCACAGGGCTGGCAAGAGCGGCTGGCACCCCAGAAGCTACCATAGCGGGCCCCCAGGGTGGCCTCCAGCGGGAGTCCCGGGCAGGCTTCCGTGTGGCATCCCAGTGGTGGGGCTGCCTGACGCAGGAGCAGGGGCCTTGGTTGCCATCAGCGGCTTCACTCTCTTCTCTCCCTCCACCCAGCATGTATGGTCACCAAGTGTCACCCCACTCCGTGATCCATTTCTATAGTGCTACCAAGTATGCCGTCACCGCGCTGACAGAGGGACTGAGGCAAGAGCTTCGGGAGGCCCAGACCCACATCCGAGCCACGGTGAGGGCACGGCCCAGCCCTGCTGGGGACAGGGTGGGCGCAGGCCCTCCCCACCCCGCATGCATGCTGTTAGGGTGCACTGCTTGGACTGTGAGGGGCACAGTGCTGTGCTGCTGCTTGCATGACCCTGCCCAGTCCTTGCCTATGAGCGCGGCGGGGGCTGACCGGAAGGGAACACAGTGGGGGAGACTGAGGGAGGAGAGTAAGGGGCATGGGAAAGCATGGCTGGCAACCCAGACTCTGAGCTCTTTCCTCGAAGGCCACAGGACCCTGGGCAGCTCACTCAGCCCCTCCAAGCCTCAGCCTTCTCACTCGTAAAATGGAGACAATGACCCCTACCTGGCTATGATGTTTTAAGGGATACTGTCGTAAAACCCTTAACCTGATATGGGGTCTGTGGGTGGCAGGTGTCACTGTGATCATCACAGCTTGGGGAGGACAAGGTGGCTGCTGGACATCGGGTAGCCATCTTGGGGAAGGAGGGGGCCCGGCTGTCTCCATCCTGCCCTCCCCAAGGCCTGGCTTCTGACTGGATGGAGGTGGGGCTCGGCTTGGCCTCTGAGCAGGTCCTCTCTGTTGGTGCAATGCATCTCTCCAGAAGTGGTGGAGACACAGTTCGCCTTCAAACTCCACGACAAGGACCCTGAGAAGGCAGCTGCCACCTATGAACGCATAAAGGTGGGCCCTCTGTCTGGGACGGATGAGCCACTCACTCCCTCCATAAAGGCAGAGGGAACCCTGGCCTTCAGAGCACACCCTTCTAGCCAGCCTGTCATCCCTCCCAGAGGGCTGGGTTGGGGGTGAACACGCTGGAAAGGATGTCAGGGGTGGGAGGTCCCTTCTGCTTTCACATTACCCCTTTGCTCCGGTGCTTTCCAGTGTCTCAAGCCTGAGGATGTGGCCGAGGCTGTCCTCTATGTCCTTAGCACCCCTCCACACGTCCAGGTGAGTCTGGTCTTGACTGCCCCCACCCTGGAAGAGCCTCGCCATCTCAGAGGAGGACAGCAGGGAGGCCTGAGGGGGTGGGGAGAACGTCCTGGCTGCCTTAAGCCTTGTGCCTTCCAACAGATTGGAGACATCCAGATGAGGCCCATGGAGCAGGTGATCTAGTTTCCTGTGGGGCGCTCTGCCTTCCCTCCCTGCCCCTTACAGCTTGGCTCCTGCCTCTGGATTTTAGGTGTTGATTTCTGGACTCCTGGATTCCGTTTCCTCTCCCCACCCCACCAGGGCCTAGAAAACTCGAAGTTTTTATATCTTATCAAATTGTTCCCATCACAAATATGAACAGTGAGCTGGGGAGAGGAGGTGGTGTCCCTGATTATTTTACCTGTTAACTCATTCTCGGTCCCCTTCTTATGCTCCGTGGCCTTTGTTTGCTCTCTTCCGTCTCTTCCTTTTGATCTGGGGAAGGGACTGTGGCCAAAAGTGGGGCTTCCCTCTGACCCTCAGCAGGAAGGTGGCAGAGAGAAGCCCTCACCTTCTATGGGAGTGGCTATCCAAAGCTCCAGCCTTCCTCCTCTCCTGGCCCTACTGCTCCCACCGCCCCCTTCACTTCCCCCATCCCAGTTCTCCAGCCCAGTCTTGGCTTCTTGGCTCCCACCGGGGTGATCACTCCACACTGTCTATGGCAGCTGAATACCCGGGCCTGCCTCCCAAGTGGATTTCACTGTGAGAATTAAAAAAGAAAAATTGCAACAACCTACCTTGGCTTCTGGAGTGTCTTTCAGTTCTTCCTCCTTGTCTGTGATTGGGGGCAGTTGTGCCTCAGAATTTCTTCCAGGTGAGTGGGAGGTTGGGTGGATTTGGGGCATCACTCCTGGAATGTGGATTATCTTAGGTAGCAGACGTGGGTTTGGGTTGGGTCTTGAAAATGGGTAGGAGTTGGCCAGCCAGGAAAGGGGACAACAGTGGAGACCAGGGTAGGAGTCTGACTGAGCAGGCAGTGTTGTGGGAACCACACGGAACAGACACACTGCGTGGGTGAGACGGGGCTGGAAAGGAAGCTCCTGTCGGGATCAGCCAAGTGCCGAGCAAGGAGACTACCCGTGACCCCTGGGCTTATCAGCTGGCGTGGGACAGGCACAGAGCTGTCACTTAGAGAATCGGCCGCCACGGGATAGGAAGCTACTGCTGGGATCCCGCTGATGGATGCTGAGGGTTTGACAGGGCAGTGGAGAGGCTGAGATGCAGAAGTTTCTAAGGAAAATCACCAACACCCGGGCGGTGGGCTGGATGTGGGGAGGGAGTCACTCCCAGTGATCTCATTGAACACCTGGCCTTGAGTGTGGCGCTCCAGCTCCAGGGGCCTCTTAGGACCTGGAAGGGCGCGGAATGAAGTGGCCAGTAGGGGTGGCTCTGCCGGCTGCGGGTACAGGTGGGGCCGATGATCATCCAGCCCTGTGGGAGGCGCTGTGGGCACGGCCTGGCGGCCGGGCTAGCGCAGTGCGTCTGCGGGCAGGGGGCGGGCCGCCTGAACCCGGAAGTGCGGTACCCACGTGGGAGGCGGGGAGGGGCCGCTGTGGTTCCGCTCCCTGGTTCTGGCTAGTCTTTTCGATTGAGTCCAGACTATTGGTCCCCTTATCCGTATTGGGGAGCCGGGAGCGGGCACCGGCGGCAGTGAGCGCTCCTGATGACGCTGCAGGGGCAATGGCCATGGCACTGCTCTGGGCCGTCGGGGTCTCGAGTTGGGGTTGTTCGGGTCGCCACCTCGCGCGTCATTTCTCCCGAGCTGCGGGGCGTGAAGAGCGGCCAGGCGGGGAGGAGCTGAGACGCCTGCTGCTGGATGACCTGGCGCCGACCCCGCGCTCTGAGCGGGGACAGGAACTTCTGTTTGGCCTGTCCCCTTGTCTCCTGGCCCTGCGGGCCGCCCGTCGCCGCGTGGCCAGACTCCTGCTCCAGGCCGGCAGGTCCGGGTTGCAGGGAGAGCGGGCCGAGCTGCTCCGGGTGGCAGAGGCGCGGGACATCCCAGTTCTGCGGCTCAGACGGCAGAAGCTGGACGCACTGTGCCGCTTCCAGGTCCACCAGGGCGTTTGCATGGAGGTCAGTCCGCTGAAGCCTCGGCCTTGGACAGAGGTCGAGGAGGCGAGGCCAGGCGACGACCCCCAGCAGCTGTGGCTCGTCCTCGAGAGGCTCCAGGATCCCCGCAATCTTGGGTCCGTGCTGCGTTCTGCTCACTTCCTCGGAGTGGATAAAGTCATCACCACCGGGAGAAACAGGCACGGTCGTCCCTTAGGACCCATGTGCCCCATTTGGGGGCGCAGCCGAGTTTCTAAGCTCCTTGATCCCTCAGCCAGGCCTCCCCATCGTCAGAATTCTCACCCATAACCCTTGGGGGGCCAGGGGAGGGCAGGGCACCGGGGTTGAGATTTCCCAGCTTAAAGTGGGTCGTGGGGAAATTTACAGCTGCCCGCTCACTCCGGTAGTCAGCAAAGCCAGCGCCGGGGCTATGGAGGTGATGGACGTGTTCTCCACCGATGACCTAGCCGGTTTTCTACAGGTAATGGTGGGGAGAGGGGCAGTGAGTAAAAGAACAGAAATGAGCCAAGCTCGGTCTCTGCAAGGGCACTCATCCAGCCGCTGATGGAGGAAGGGGGGGATGTTGGCATCGTTCCCTACGCCCTTCCAAATCCCTTTGGGAAGAGAGGGATCCTGGAATTTTCGAAATTATAAATAGAGGAGAATCTGAAGTTAGAGATTTCCTAGCTTCATTCCCTTTACCTCACTCCTTCCCCAGGCGTACCTCTTGCCCCTGAGGCTAGTGTACCTCAGAGCCTCACTGCCTTCTCAGTAGGTTGTCAGGAAATGTTTTTTGTTTTTGTTTTTGTTTTTGTTTTTGATCAGCTGTGGGAAGCTGGTGGCCAGGAGTCCTGCAGTAGGGGCCCAGCTTGAAAGGGTGTTTGAACAAGGACAGACTAATCTATGCCTTTTCCCTCCCCCTGTCCCCACAAAAAAAATAAAAAACCCAAACAAACCACCACCAACAACAGCAAGAAACAGCTTTGATATCCAGGAAGGGGTAAACCTAAGAAACCCCACTCCTGGTCCAGGTTTCCGTCTTCAGCTGTGCTTCTCTTGTTGGACACAAGGGGGCAGTCTTGCCTTGCATTTGGCGGCTTCTTTGACCAGCCAACCCCCTCAAGGCTTCCAGGCCCAGTCCTTGGATCTGTTTCCTTATGTGTTCATTTGTTAGTTTCATCCAGTCTCAAGGCTTTAAATTCTATTTATACTTGGATGCCTCCCAGGTGTACATCCTAGCCTGGATATTACTCGTGAGCCCTAGATTCAACAGCTACTTTTGTTATCAGAGGGGCATTTCAAACTCCCCACTTGAAATTCCCCATTTCCTTCTCTAGGCTTGCCCAGCCCAGGCAAGGGCAACTGCATCCCTTTGTTTAGACCTGGTTTGTTCCAGGCCTAAGGTTCCAAAGGTTTGTTCCCTTTGTTTAGCTGTGGTGGCCTTGATTCTTCTTTCTGCTCTCCGACCCATGGCCCACCTACCCGCAGATTTTTTTGGTTTTACTTTGAAGTTATCTTTGTATTCCCACCAAGCCTCACCATTGCTTCAGCTCCCACTCCTGCCTCTCTTGCCTGTATTAGTGGTGAAACAACCTCACCAGGCTTCTCCTGTTGGCTCTCAACATAGCTGGCAGAGTGATTCTGTTGGAACATGTTAGACCATCTTACCTCTGCTCAAAACCTTTCAAAGCCTTTACAGCTCTCCCAGAGTAAGAGCTAAAGTCCTTCCAGTGGCCTTTTCGGTCCTGCCTTAGGTACCCCTTTGTTTCCCTCTCCAGTCCCAGCTGCTTCCTCCCTGCAGGCCACCACCTTGCTGGTGTGCTGCTCCTCACACATGTCCCATAAGCACCAGCCTCTCAGCCTTTGCATTTACTCGTCTCTGCCTAGATTCTCCTTCTTCCTTTCTTTTTTTTAAGATTTTATTCATTTATTTGTCAGAGAGAGAGAGAGGTGGAAGCAGGCTCCTTGCTGAGCAGAGGGCCCACTGTGGGGCTTGATCCCAGGACCCTGAGATCATGACCTGAGCTGAAGACAGATTCTTAACCCACTGAGCCACCCAGGCACCCCTGCTGTCCAGTGTCACCTCAGTGAGGCCCACCCTAATCACCTTTATGCTGGGTGGCTGGAATTTTGGCCTATTTCGTTCCCTGCCCTGTCCCCAGAGTCTAGAACAGAGCCTGTCCATTCTAAGGGCTTAGTAACTATTGACTGAATTGAGGGATCAGTGACTATACGGGCAAGTCCAGCCCCTCGCCTGGGGCTCTGATGGAAGTTTGGTGAGCTAGAACTTGATTTTTTTTCTTTGTCAGGCCAAATCCCGGCAGGGCTGGCTCGTGGCTGGCACAGTGAGCTGCCCTGGGCCTGAGATTTCCCCGTCCTCTGATATTCCCATCACTAGCTGCTTGGAGTTCCTCTGGGACCGGCCTACTCTTCTAGTGCTGGGTAGGTAGTTGGCCCTGCTTTTCTGTGTTCAGATGTGCATGTTCCAAGCACCTGTGTGTCCTTCTGGGGCCTCCTTAACCCTGTGTCTCTGTGCCCTGCAGGGAACGAGGGCTCTGGCCTGTCCCTGGCAGTTCAAGCCTCCTGTCAGCTTCTCCTTACCATCCTGCCTGGCCGCCAGCTGCCTCCTGGACTTGAGTCCTTGAATGTCTCCGTGGCTGCAGGTGAGTCTCCTGTGGCCCGGCTTTCTGCCCTCTGATCCCCCACGCACAGCTCCTTCACCCTAAACAAGTTTCTCTTTCTCTGTCTCAGTCACTTTCTGTGCCAGAGGGGGAAAGTGTATCCTTTTGAGGATAAAACAAGGGACTGCCAGCAAGTGGTCCTTCCTTCTCTCCATGCTCTCCCTTCCCCTTGGCCTTTTTGTCTGTTGGTGCAGGAATTCTTCTTCACTCCATTTGCAGCCAGAGGAAAGGTTCCTCTGGGGAACGGAAGAGAGAGCACCTTCTCCAAGACCCCCGAGAACCCTCCACCACATCAGAAGGGCCTGGACTGGCGCAGCACCCAGGACTGTCCTCAGGATCGGAACAAGAGAGGCAGAATGGGAGCTGACTTGGACTGAGTTGTGTGTGCGTGAGGGCACACATACTCTCACCGTCAAATGTGCTGGAGTCTCTTACCCGAGCGTGCACCCAGGCTCCTGTTTACTAACCACTGTCTTGGGGGGCAGGGAGCTCTACAGAAGAGACCAGAGGAAGGTTGTCTCCTGTTTTGATTTTGGCCTTGTGGTTGGAGGTGGCGGCTTGTTCATCTCCAGGATGTCCTGGGCCCTGCCTGGATGTCAAGACATCAGAAGGGAATCAGGCAGGCCAGTCCAGGTGTCCTGTTCCTCTTGAACCAGTGTGAGAATGTAGAGAGAGGCCCGGGTTTCTCTTGTGGATGAGACAGGTACAAATCCAGGCTCAAACCCTGGCCCAGTGGGGGCTTCCTCCTTTTGCGCCTGCCTTGCGAGGGGTCTTTGTGAAGATCAAATAAAATCACCTGGGCCGCTGTGTCCTATTCCTCCACTAGGTGACAGCCTCGCTCTTCGATCCCCAGTCTTCCGTGGCAGCCTGTGTGGCTACCTGGGGAGAAGCTTGGCCATGGCCCCCAGAGAGGCAAGGGAAAGATTAGCAAACGCCTCTCTCCTCCCTGGCCCTCCAGAACCCCTCCCCAGCGACCCATCGGTGCACTTCTGAGAAAGGAACCGATGAACCCCAGAACTGGCCTTTGGACCTGTGAGGTAGTGAGCGCAGGGTTGCTGTCAATTGTACAGGCAGGTTTGGTCCTCCTCCGACAGGGTCCCGTAAGTGGAGCAGAAGCCCCCAGCACAAGCAGCTTAGAGCAGTCTGGCTGCACATTGGAACCATCTGGCAAGCTTTCAGAAACAACCGACACTGGGGACCCACCCCCAGAGAACCTGATGTAAATGGTTGGAGGGCAGCTTGGATATCAGGATTGTTAAAGGTCCCAAATGTGTCTGCTGTGTAGTCCCGGTTGAGCACCACTGGAACAGGGTTTCTGGACCTCGGCAGTCTTGACATTCGTTGTGATGGCTTGTCCTGTGCACTGTAGGATGTTCAGGCTTCTCCCTCACTGGATGCAGGTGGCATGCCCTGCCCCCTGTTGTGACAAGCAAACATGTCTGCAGACATGGCCACATGCCCCCCCCCCCCCAGGACACAGTTGCACAGTTGATCCTAGTTGAGAACCACTGCTCTGGAGCCTGGATCTGGAGGACGACAACCCAAGTTCAAATTCTGATTGCCATGTGACCTTGGGCAAGTTCCTTTCCCACCTGAGCCTCAGTCTCCTCGTCCAGAAAGAGGGTTCACCCTACCTTCCTGAGTTGTGCCAAGACAGGGCAACGTGAGCTCACTCAGCGCCCCCTTCACAGTGATGCTCAGTAAATTGTAGCTCCCTTTTCTCTGTGGAATGAATTTATCTTGGAATTTTGGTGGGGATGTCGGTTTAGAAAGACATTAAAAGAGCTGAAGATTGCTCTCAAGTCAGAATTTTTTGTCTCAAGGAAGAGGAAGAAACTCTTCTGTAAAACTCTACAGATCTCTCTACCACATCGGGCCCCTTGAGCTGTCCGGCCTCAACTCCCACACAGGTTCTGACTTCTCCTGGCACAGTGCAGCTTTGGGCATGTTAATGGCCTCCCCCATCCCTGCTGCACTCCTGGCCATGGGCCTGATGTGGTTCTGAATCTTGGCTACACCGTAAACAGGCTTGAGGGTGTGCATGGCAGTGGCGGCGGTTGGGGTGGGGGGGGGCACCTTTACTGTTCCAGATGCCCAGAGGCATCAGGCTAATGCGATCAGAATCTCTGTGGAAGGAGACTGGTCCCATGTTTCTTCAAGCTCCCCAGTTGATGTGTGGACACCACCAATGTGCTGCTGGGGTCAAGAATCACTGGTTTTCGAACCGCCTTCTCATGTCTAAGAAACCTCTGTCTAAATCCTCTGCCCCCGTGCTTTTGAGCGCACGTCTGAAGGTTTGGGCCAGTTGACCTTTCCTCTGTCCCTAAGGTTGTCAAGGAGGTGCTGGGTTCAGCCCCAGTTCCGTGGCTTCTGGCCTGGACAGCTTCCTAGCATCTGTAGGATGGGGATAGTGCCCTCAATGCCTGCTTCCGCTGGCCCCTCCCCAACCAGGATCTGTAGAAATGAAAGTTTCAATAAAATGCATTCTAGACACCCAACCACTGCTCACCCAGGACCAGCACCTGATAACACGACGTGCATAGAACCGCTCAGTTTACGTGTGGAGTTGCCCGGACCACGGGATCCCTAGGTAGTTCGGTCACATGTTACCGTGAGTGTTTCTGTGATGGGGTGTTTGGATGAGATGAGCATTGAAGTTGAGGGTGCCTGTCTGGCTCAGTTGGAAGCACATATGACACTTGATTTCAGGGTTGTAAGTTGGAGCCCCATGTTGGGTGTGGAGATTATTAATAAACAGATTACTAATAAACAAATTTTAAATTGGTAGATTGAGTGAGGCAGAGTGCCCTTTCCAGTGTGGGTCGGCCTCATTCAATCAACTGAAGGCCTGAACACGGGCCAGAAAAAAAAAGGGGGGCGCTGGCTGTTCCCTGACTAAGAATTCTTCCCTCCCTCTGGAACTGAAACGAGCTCTTCCTGGTCCGGAGCCTGTGGGCCTTCAGATGGGAACCACATCCTCGCTCTCCCGGGGCCCCAGCTTTCTGACTCACCTGGCAGAGCCGGGATTTGCCAGGCTTACAATCCCAGGAGCCAAGTCTTCAGAATAAACGAGCAAGCATGTGTACACGTGGATGGAGATAGGGGTATAGATACACACCACTGCTCAGCTCCGAGTCTCAGGAGAATCCAGACTCCTGGGCTTGAAGGAAACGAATGGAGATGTCACGGTACAGGTACACGAACAGCACAGAATCGAGCTCTGCTCTCTACGGCCAAACCCAGCCTGGAACCTAGATGGTGAGGTTGGGACTCTTCGGGGTTCCCAGCCTGCTCTCCTGCCCACAGACTCCTGTGTAGTGTCTGGATCAAACCAGCTTTGGGCATGCTGGGTTCATCAGCTTTCCGGTCCCAGGAGTCTGAACCATCTAGAGGGCCACTCCCAGGGCTACCAGCCATGCAAGGGGGGCTCTTACTGCTTCATTCCCTGGGCCAGCACCCTGGATGGCCTCTGGGAAGGCAGGTTCACTGGAACCAAAGGGTATTGAGGCCAGAATTACCCACCGAGCACTCATCGATATGTAATTCTGTAAACCAGGCATGAAGGCAGAGAGAAAGCACCTGAGGCCCCAAGGCCAAGGATGGTGGGGATTTCCTTGGGGTGGCCTCCGGGGCCTGCCACAGAGTAAGCATGGGGCGATACACAGGCCCCGGGGAGGCTGTGGCTCCCGCTATGAAGGGGGACTGGCTGGGGGCCTATCCCCTGGAGGCCATGGTCAGGATGAACCCAGAGAGGAGTAGGGGTGGTAAAGAACAAGACCCTGGGTGGTAGTGCTTGCTTTGAGCTCCAACTCTGACTTGCTAGTTGCATGAGTGTGGACATACCCTTACCTTCCCCGAGTCATTATACTGGGGTGTGGACTCCAGGAGCTCGCGCACGCCCGGTCCTGGAGGAGTGGGGCAGCTGTTCTTGCCCCACCCGAAGGCACTGGCTCTGCTGTGCTACCAGCCTGGCCTCAGTTTCTCCAGAGAGTCCAGGGCCTGTTCCAGCTGCAACACACGATTTACCCCTGAGAGCAGCTGGAGGGAGTCGGAGAGAGGAGGGAGTTAAAATGGCATTGGCAAGATCTTCCTTTTTCGGGGCTCCCCAGCCAAGAGGGGAAGGGGCTCAGAAGGTTGGTATTCCAGAAGAGCCGAACTGTGGCCAGTACCTCCAGCCCCCTGCAGGGCTGGAATTATTTTTATTTTTATTTTTTGGCAGGAGGCTAAATTGCCAGCTCCCTCCCCCAGGCTGAGGTCCTAAATGAGACCTTCCCCCATCACTCTGGCAGGGCCAGGCGCCAGGGATCCCCACAGTTTGTAAATGTAATCAACCTTGAGGTCTCCCGCTTCCACAGGTGCAATTAGCATGCCCATCTGCTAATCCCTGATTAATGATGTTTACAAACATGGGACTCCAGTCCGCTTTGCTGTCGGAGCTGCTCAGCCCCTCCCTCCAGGACCAGAGGCAGGGGTCCTCCTAACAGCACCCCCCCCCCCACACACAAACACACACTACTTTTAGGCCAATGTCCCTCCCTCTCCATCCCCTTCCCCAGGCAGTGGGCAGAGCTGGAGGTCCCTCCTTGGAGCGCCCTGGCCCAACTCTCATTGCTCACAAAGGAGAAGAGGACCCGGAAAGAGCCGGCTGGGAGAGTATGAGGCTCAGTGGTGGGACTAGGATCCTGCTCTTCCCTCTTTCTCCCTGGTTCTGGAATCTCTGGATACAGGGTGGGCTCTCTGCCTTTCTTCACCACGCCAGCTCTGGCTCAGGTGCACACACACATACAGGCCTCCCTGCATGGAGATGGGAGCTCCCCACACCAGGGCGTGCCCCCCCTACCCCCTGTCCCAAGGGTTGGGCTCCTCTGTTTCCAGACAGGGGAACGTTACTACTCAACCCACCTTCCTACTGAGGACCTCGTGGGTCCATGCCCAAAGGTGCAGTAGCAAAAGCAGTTAGAATGCAGATTTCTGAGTCAGACAGTCCTGGGTCCAAACATTAGCTCTGCCTCAGGCCAGTCGCTTAACCCAGTGGAGCCTCAGTTTCTCCACCTGTAAAATGGAGACAAGGATGGTACCTACCACACAGCTCATTGACATAATTCATTACTGGACTTAGGAAGTGGACTTTGCACAGTGCATGGGACACAGTAGGTGCTTAATAATGGGAGCTTTTCACTGTGGTGAAAATGATGATGATGGTAAGATGGTGATGGTGATGATGAAGAAGGGAGGCCTCTGAGGCTACAAAGATGCCCAAGAGCTTCCTCTTCTCCCCGCACCCTCCTCTCTGGGGAGAAGGGCAGGTCCCAGCTCATTACTGGTGGGGGCTAGGGTGGAGGTGTCAGATTGGAATCACTCCTGGGTCTGTTCACAGCTTCTCTGTTTCATTAACACCTCCCTGGTGGTCTTCAGCTCATCCTACTGGGGGAGGTGCTCCAGAAAGTTCTACCTGCCCCTTCTTCAGCCGGAGCTCAGTGTGGCCCTCTCGGAGGTCTGGACTCCCATGCACACAGAGAGGGTTTTATGTGGCAGAGAGGTGGCCACTGGCCAGGAGGCTGTCACTGTCCCCCCCACCCCCATCCCCCACCCCCCAGTCCTGGAGCCCTGGTCAGGGGACACAGTACCTGAGGCTCCCCCTTTCTTTTCCCTCCCCCATCAATCTGTCCCCCAGCCGCAGGGCATCCTGATCTGGACACTTTCTTCCTTTCAAACCTGTGCCTCTAGGTGAGCAGCACGGTCTTGGGTTTTAATCCTGGTCCGCCTTTTCCTAGTGGAATGACTTCTTCTCTAGCACACGCAACTGCTTCTATCCAACAGGGTTACCATCCCTGTGGTGGGGTAGCACGGGGCCCAGGAAGCTGTGAACGCTCAATCATGGCAGCATTGTTGCTTTGCAAACACACCTGCTCTCTGAATTATCTTTCTAAACCGCAGAACCTTGTTTAGCCGCCTGCCGGTGGGGGTGGGGGAGCCGCCACGTTTAGAGAAGCAGGAAAGGGCGAAAGCTCTGCCCCAGTTAATTGTCCCAGTTTCTTCCCCAGACTGGGAAAAGGAATGGGGCTGGTCGGTGAATTAGGACCAGGAGATTTAGATCTTGAGCCCTGGGAAGGCTGCTTCTAAACCAGGTTCCCCCTCCAGACACTCCAAGAAGGATTCTTATGGAAATGGCAGTCCTTCGCCCCCCCACCCCCGCTGTGCCCCCTCAGCCACCATATTCCATTTCGAGGACACCCTTTACCAGCTGTGGGCCAGCCCCTCCCTCCCTGCCCCGCCCCGCAGCTGACTGAGCTTGGCCCTCCCTGCTTTCTCCTGCCACCTCTACCTCTCCCCTTCCCTTCAGACTCAGGGGCTTTTTTCTCCCCCCACTGAGGTTTGTGGGTGTCTGAAGAGAGATTCCATGAAAAGTGTCACCTTTTGTAATTGATCCATAGTCTCAAAAAAATATCAGTGGGCTGAGCAGTTTCCTCTGGAAAGGAGAAACCAAGGCACAAGTCCGCCAGCCAGGAGGGCGGCAAGACGGTGGGGCTTGGTTTCTTCTTGCAAGTAGCCCTTTGACCCCCCTCAGACCTCTGAAAGCCCCTCCAACCTCTCGGAGCCCCCTGCCCACTCCCGTCCTTTACGGAGCCGGGCAGGAATGAGTTTTCCTCCTGTTATATTCCCTGGTGCCTGCCCAGGGCCAGGCACACACAGAAGGTTTAAAAATCACAAATGAACACGGGAATGGGTCCTGAGGTTGGAGATGAGCTGCCTGCCTTTCTTCCTCTGTTGTCAGCTGCGGACAAATCTTAGCACACCTCCAGCTGGCCCTCCCCTCCCACTTGCGGAGAAGGCAAGATGCAAATGGTTCCCCAGCCGCAGCTGCTCTTGATTCTCTGAAACAAAGGAGCTAATGGAGAGCAAGGCGATGCTCTATGGAACCCCTTGGCCCTTGGCCCTGCTGAGACCCATCTGTATCCGGGTCTTGCACAGATGCCCTTCCCGTAATGGGGAGGACTAGTGGTGGGTCAGGCACAGCGAAGGGCTGGATCTTGTTTACATCAGAGTCCTGAAGCCAACACGCATACTTCCAACAGTCTCACTGTGGCGGGTATGGGACCCTGAAGCTGTGCATGTGCAGCAGGATGATGATGGTGATGGGGACAGTGATGGTGCTAACGTTTATCACGTACTTACCATGTGCTAACGATTTTACAAGCCTCGTCTCATTTAATTCTCATGAAGGTTTGGTATAAGCACTGTTACTACCTTTGATTTATGGATACGAAACTGGGGCCCAGAGAGGTTAAGTAACTTGCCTAAACTCACGCGGAGGCAATCAGAAGGGTTTGGAGGGGGTGGGGGATGGAGGGTCGGGAGCTGGGCTTGGCAGGAGAGGACCTCCAGCTCAAGCATCCACCAGGAGGCCTACAGCTGGGGAGGCCAAGGCCAGTCCGCACACAGTCCGCACACAGTCACCCTCCCCACCCCCCTACCACACCCAGCCTGCCCCCCCTGCAATACCCCCAGCCCCTCTCCCTGCTCCACCTCTCCCGAACCATCCCTACAACTCCCCCCACTCAGCTGTGGGGTATATGTCCCAGCAGGGAGGCCAGAATAGGCAGCTTGGAGTACCAAGGGGTGCAACAAAAGAGCCTGAACTCTCAGAGACCCCAGAGAGGTTTTAATCCTGGCCCTGCACCCAAATAAAGGCTCAGGCCTCGGTCAACTTTCTTAACCTCTGAGCTTGGTGTCCTTCCTATAAAAAGGCATCAGTAACTTTTCTCCCAGGGTTGTGCTGGGGTTTGAGAAAAGATGCTCGTGGTACATAGTAGGCCTTCAAGGGCTCTTCCTTGTCCACCTCTTCCTTGCTTCTCAGGGGCCTCCCTTCTGGGTCTGCCTCCTTGCCCTTCCTAGCTTGGGATCTGGAGCCCCTCTCTCAGCTCTGCCTGTTTCTTATGATCTCTGGACTGTATGCATGTCACTGGGGGCTCCCTGTTGCTGCTCCCTTTCTGGGGCTGTGTCTCCATACCCTGTCTGTCCCTCGCCTTGCCTCTCCCCTGGCTTCTGATACCCTGGGGGCTGATCGATGGCAGCCGCTGGTTATCGATTGGGGTGGGCGTCCAAGTGTGGCTGCTGGAGGCCGATATTGATGGACAAGATTGGTGCCTGGGCTGCTTGGAGTGGCAGTTGGGGAGCCTGGGGCTGCAGGGGACGTGGGGCCTCCCCTCCCCTGCCAGGACCTGGGAGTGGGAGTCCTTAAAGCTGCAGACCCCACCAGCTAGGATGTGAGTAGAGGATGGAACAGAGGGCCTCTGAGGACGAAAGGCCAAGGCTTGGCTCATGCTGTCACGTAACAAGATTTATTGAGCACCTACTATGTGCCAGCTGGGGCTACAGCAGTAGCAAGTCAAAAATCAATAAGTAAAATTATATAATGTGTTATGCAAGAAATAGAGCAGGGAAAAAGGGATGGGAGTGCAGAGGTTGGGGGAAGGTGACATTTTAAATGGGTTCCTGAGGGGTAGGGTTCCTTACAAAGGTGACCTTTAAGTAAAGACCTGAGGAGAGGGAGGGAGTGAGCCATTTGAGAGCATTCCAGGTGGAGGAAACACCAAGGAAGAGCAGAGACCCTCTGGCAGGGCCTGCTTAGTGGGCAGTGGGCTCCCAGAGAGGCGAGTCTGGTGGGAGTGAGGTGAGGAATGAGGAAAGCAGGAGGGAAGGGGTGTGAGATGGGACAGGAGCAGGGGCTGTCCAGGGCTTGGGCCAGACGGTCAGGCCCAGGCTGACAACTGCCCCAACTCCAGTCTGAGAGGCCGGAGCAGCTTTCACCAAGGGAAGCTTCTGCAACTCCATGCCTAGAGTTTCACACCAACGTCCTAGGCCCTTCACTGCTTTGTTAGTGAGAGAATGCTCCCAGTAACCTGGTTAGATTCTCTCACTCCCTGATGTACAGCTGAGGACGATGAGGCTCAGAGACATTTGTCAACCTGCCCCAGGACACACAGGAAATGGCAGGGCTGGGATTCAAGTCCAGTTCTGTCCGCCTCCAAAACCATTGCTCTTTCCGTCTCTTTTCATTACCGTCTTAACCATTTTTTTTTTTAAAGATTTTATTTATTTATTTGACAGAGAGAGATCACAAGCAGGCAGAGAGGCAGGCAGAGAGAGAGAGGGGAGGAAGCAGGCTCCCTGCTGAGCAGAGAGCCCGATGCGGGACTCGATCCCAGGACCATGACCTGAGCCGAAGGCAGCGGCTTAACCCACTGAGCCACCCAGGCGCCCCCATTTTTTTTAAAAGAATTTTATTTATTTGAGAAAGGCAGGAAGAGTGTGTGCAGAGGTGGGTGGGGAGGAGCAGAGGGGGAGGAGAGCGAGAGAATGAATCCCTGAGATCATGACCTGAGCCGAAACCAAGAGTCAGACCCGTTCAACCAGCTGAGCCACCCACACACTCCTTAACCATTTTTAAGTATAGAGTTGAGTAGTTTATTCACACTGTTGTGTAAACAGACCTGCAGATCTTTTCCATCTGAAACTGAACAGAAGCTCTACATCCATTAAATAGTGACTCCCTGTTCTCTCCCCCAGCCCCTGACAACCAGCGTCCTGTTTTCTATGTATCTATGTACACGACAACTTCAGATACTCAGACAAGTAGAATCATTTGTTTTTTTATGACCCGCTTGTTTCATTTGGCCTAATGCCTTCGAGGGTCATCCAGGTGGCATGTGACAAGATCTCCCTCCTTTGTCAGGCTGAATAATAGTCCACGGCATGTATATACCACATTTTATTTATCCACATATTGGCGGATGGACGCCCGACTTACTTCCATCTCTTGGCTTGGTGAATAGTTCAATGAATGTGGGAGGGCAAATCCCTCTTTGAGATCCTGTTTTCAAGTCTTTTGGGTATATACCTAAGAGTACTGCTGGGTCATACAGTAATTCTATTTTTTTTTTAAGATTTTATTAATTTATTAGACAGACAGAGATCACAAGTAGGCAGAGAGGCAGGCAGAGAGAGAGGAGGAAGCAGGCTCCCTGTTGAGCAGAGAGCCCGGTGCAGGGCTCGATTCCAGGACCCCAGGATCATGACCCAAGCTGAAGGCAGATGCTTGACCAGTGGAGCTGCCCAGGCGCCCCTCTATTTTTAATTGTTTAATAAACCTCCATATTGTTTATATATTTTATCCTTCTACCAACAGTGCGCATGGGCTCCAATTTCTCCACAACCTCCCCAACACTTGGACTTTCTTTCTTTCTTCTTTTTTTTTTTTTTCTTTTTGAGAGCACAAGTGTTGAGGGAGCACAGAGGGAGAGAGGGAGACAGAGGGAGACAGAGGGAGAGAGAGAATCTTAAGTAGGCTCCACACCTACAGGAAGCCTGATCTCAGGACTCTTGAGATCATGACCCCAGCTGAAACCAAGAGTCAGATACTTAACTGTCTGAGCCCCCCAGATGCTTCAACACTTGTTACTTTCTGTTTTTTGTTTTGTTTTGTTTTGAGAGTAGTCATCCTAATGGGTATGAGGTCATATCTCGTTGTGGGCTTACTTTCTTTAATTACTAGTGGTGCTGAACATATTTTCCTATGCCTGTTGGCCAAGCGTGTATTAACCTTGATGAAGGTTGAAGAAATGGTTATTCAAGTACTTTTCTCAATTTTTTTCTTTCTTTGTTTTAATTCCAGTAGAGTTAATATACAATTTTATCTTAGTTTCAGACGTGCAATATAGTGAGTCAACAATTCCATAATCACCAGGTGGTCATCATGACGAGTGCCTTCCTTCATTCCCATTGCCTACTTCACCCATCCCCCAGGCCTCTCCCCTCTGGTCGCCATCACTTTGCTGTCTATAGTTAAGAGTCTGTATCTTGGGGCGCCTGGGTGTCTCAGTCAGTTAAGTGTCTGCCTTCGGCTCAGATCATGATACTGGGTTCCTAGGATCGAGGCCCATGTTGAGCTCCCTGCTCAGCGGGGAGTCGGCCTTTCCCTCCTGCTCTGCTGCTCCCCTGGGTGTGTGTGTGCACTCTCTCTCTCTTTTTTTAAAAAGATTTTATTTATTTATTTGATAGAGATCACAAATAGGCAGAGAGGCAGGCAGGGAGAGAGAAGAGCAAAGAGCCCAATGTGGGGCTCGATCCCAGGACCCCGGGATCATGACCTGAGCTGAAGGCAGAGGCTTTAACCCACTGAGCCACCCAGGTGCCCCTCTCTCTTTTAAATAAATAAAATCTTTAAAAAAAAAGTTTATTTCTTGATTTGTGTCTTTCTTGCTCATTTTCCCCCCTTTGCTTATATGTTCTGTTTTTTTAAATTCCTCATATGACTGAAATCATATGGTATTTGCCTGTCTCTGATTTCTGTCACTTAGCATTCTGCTGTCTAGCTCCATCCATGTCCTAGCGAATGCGTTCGTACAGTTTTTAATGGGGTCATTTTTTGTTGTTGTTTTCTATTGAGTTGTAGGAATTCTTTATATATTTTGCATATTAACCCCTCATCAGATGATGATTTGCAAATGTTTTCCCTCACATTTCCCCCAGCCCAGCCCATCACGGAGAAAAATCAAATCTCATTAAAGGCCATTGATTTTCCTCCAAAATGCTGTGAGTACACTTTGAGGCTTCTCAATGTTACTGCTGGGCTTCTACCTTCAGCCCCTCAACCGCCACCATAGCTTCCTCAGGGAAATTGAGTAGTGCGCGGCTGGGCGGCCATAAGAGTCTGCTGGAGCCCCCTGCCCACTTCGGGCCTTCACGCCGCTGGACTCTGGACATGGAGCTGGATTCTGGGGAGTGAGTATTTCTCTATCTGGCTGTCCCCTGGTTGCAGGGCCTATGCAGGGGGGGATATGTGTTTCTGTGTGTGTATGTCTGTCCTGGTGTGTTGGTATGTGATTTTGTGTGTCTGTGTGTGTGTGTCCATGGGTGTCAGTGGTGTGTCTTTGTGCACCTGTATGTACTTATCTTTGTATATGTGTGTGTCTATAAGCGTGTGTGTGTGTGTGTATTTGCATGAATGCAGTGGGGGCTGGGGGTCTTGGTTTGCATTTGAGTTCTGGATATGATGCTGCCCATGAGACAGCCAGCCTGGGGAAGAGGAGGGGGCTTGACTTAGGATAAACCCAAGATCTGGTTCTCTTCCCAGGGGCCAAGGGCTGGGTAGGCTTCTGGAGGGGGCACAGGCTTCTTCACCCTCTTCCACTTAGCCCTACAGCCCCTTGTCATCTTGGAAATGGGGCATCGTGGGGAGTTGGTTGCAGTATTAGGTTTGGGGTTTGGGGGCTGGAGAAAAGATTCACAACCTAATGTTGGAGGGAGGTCGTGAATTCTGCCCCCGCCCCTCCAGTCTGAACTAAAAACCCCAGGGGGGTGTGTTTAGAATTGAATCAATGTATATTCATCTGGTGAATCTGGAGAGAATAGGTTAGGAGAGAAGATTGGCAGTGAGGGTGTCAGGGAGGGCATGTTCCCAGCATAACGTCAAATATCAAGGTCAGCCTTAATGGGGAAAAAATGTCACAAACAGGGGCCTTTTGGCTTTTGTGGGGTGAAGTGACTTTCGGCCTGGTCATAGGCTGGGCCACTTGCCTCCAGCGCACCTGCCAGGGCAGGAGGTTAGCCATGATGCCAGACCGGCCTTCTAAACTCTGGGACACAGCTGAGCTACCCCAGGGAGCAGCCTCAATGAGGCCTCTGATAAATTTGGGGGTGGGCTGGTCCCTGGGTATGTGCCCTCAATGACGTCTTGCCTACCGCCCCTACCCCAGTCCTGCAAGGCCTGTCATGTTCATGGATGTGAATGCATGTTCTCCCAGAGGCCTGTGCTGGGTAGCTGGGAGCAGCTCTCCGGGTTCTGGGGACAGGCCAGATTTATGGCGCTGGGAGAAATATTTAGGCCTGAGACAGTTTGGTTGTGTTAATTATGGAAATCTAAAGATAATCTATATTTAATGCTGAATTTTGTCAAATTTGCTAAAGAATTAGGGGAGCGTGTGCAAACAGTGACACTTCAATGAAGAACAAGGTGCAATTAAACTCTGAAATTTACAGTGGAATAATTGGAGAGCATGACAAATATAGTTATCAGCGGCAACTAATTAGGGGTCTGCTCGAGGTTTCTGGGCTTGATTAATCTCGCCTGGATGCTAATAAGTTATGCTGGGCAGCTGATACCATTTGTCGCCTCCTACTTTCCACCCTCTCCCCAGCACACTTGGAGGGTGGGGATGTGGCCAGTTCCTTCCAGGCCTCTGTACAGCCAGGCCTGAAGGGGAGAATGGGGCCACCACAACTCCTATGCAGAGACTCCCCTCCAAGTAAGGATGGCAGGAATACCTTGACCCGCCCGTTCAGGCATCCTGGGCTCTCACTTGAGGCTTGCTGGGATTGGGGGGACAGAGGGTTGGGACTGAGTTTTGGGGTCTAGCTGAGCCTCAGTGGGTCAGGTTTGTTCCCTCCCTATTGACATATAGCCTGATTCTGCCTTTCACTCCACACCTCATGGGAAGGGGCACTGAGCCCCTGACTCTGACCCAAGAGAGATCCATACAACCCTTCCTTGGCCAAACGCCCCCCTCTTCTTTCCCTGCCAGGTCTCGGCTCATGTTCCTTGCTGCTGTTTGTGGTCAAGCCTTAGATCCACGGATCTAAGTTTAAGGCGCACTGGCGCCATCACCCAGCTGGAGTGTGGCCGGTTGATACCCTGGGAAGGGTCCGGCTATGAAGCCTGAACCACCCCTTTCCTCTCTCTGTCTCTCACCTCATCTCGGATTCTGTCTTCTGACCCAGAAACCTCCCTCAAACCTGCTGCCCTTGTCCCTGCGCCGCAAAATCCCATCCTGGGAGTCTCTCTGTGACTAGTTGGCAAGAGGGAGTAACCCGTCAAGATCTCTCCTCTCCACTGCCCACCTTTTGCTCAGAAGTTCTCCAAACTGTCAAGTCCCTCCTCCTGGGGACCCCCAGGGCTGGGGGCATCTGCCGGCCGTGTGCACCGGCCCCATCCTGAGTGGTCCGCCCTCAACCCCTGCCTTTGCTCCATGTCATTTGGCACAGCATGGGGACTCCAGCCGGCAGCCTCAGGGGAGGCGAGTGAATCTAAAATGGGCAGTTAGAGGAACTGCTTCCTTGAGAATGTCCTCAGGGACATTCCTCATCACTCGTGCCCCCTCAAAGCAAGAGTGTGAGTGTGTGTGTGTCATGGAACACTGAGACCTTGATGTGGTTGGTGGAGAAGATGGCTGGGAGGGGTTGCAGGAGGAGGACAGGGGCTTCCAGAAGGCCTCTCCCTGGTATCTGAGCCAGAGTGGTCCTACTCCTGGAAGAAGGCGTCATTGCTTCCCGGAGACTTAGTTTCTCTTCCTGCTTGTGGCCTGAGGAGCTCTGAGATCAGACTCACCTGGGCTTGTGTCCTGGTCTAAGGGGCCTTGGGCTGTTGCCAACTATGTCAAGTCTTGAATTCCTCTTTGTAGAACAAGAATAATTACTTCAGGGCACTGATCCATAGGGTTACCAGGACCTCTAGTGAAAGGCTAGGAGCTGAGCAGGCCCTCAGGGAATGGGACTCCTTCCTTGTCACCCCTCTCCTTCCTTCTCGCCTCCCCCCACCCCCCGCACCTGCCCTTCTCCACCCCTTTCACTCCCTTCTGAATTCCCTGTGGTTTGCACAGTTGTCCCAGTGACTGTGTCAAACTCCTCCACCAGAGGGCGATAGATACCGTGGGCACAAGCAAAACGGACCCAGAACGGGGCGGGGGCATCCTCCTCGGGCCTCCCTCTGCTCTGCAGTCTCTTGGACTTGAGGGCTGGAGGATTGGAAGTCAAGGAGCCTTTTGTTCCCTTTGCGGCACAGATAGCACCGTTCGAGATTTGGGTGAACATTAGAGAACAAGCTTCTTATGTTGGTACATTGCAGCTCCCTTCCCCATCACCACTGCCGTCCCAGGCCCTGAGGGCAAGGCTTAGTTGGCCCATTTTACAGATGCGGAAATGTGTCTTGGTCATTGCTTACTTTTGCAGAAACTGGCAAGTCACAGGTGCAGAATGCATTGGATAAACCAAGGCTTGGAGCACATTTGGCGAGGGTGAAGTGGCCTGGGTGGGGTGGCGGGGAGAGTTGGGACACAAACCCAGGCTTTCCTGACTTCTCAGTTAGCAACTTCTCCTCTGCCCCAGTTTTTCCAATCAATCAAGAACCTGGTCTTGATTGTCACGGTCACAGCTCCTGGTTCTGAGGCAGCTGCAAATGGGAACTTAGGCTTCAGATTCCAGCTTCTAGATCTTTAGGGGCTGTGTGTCTGTGGGTAGATCACGAGCTCCTTGGAGCTGCTGTTTTCTGGAAGATGGTCAGGTGATGCTCAGTCCCTTCTTTCATGGTGATTATGGGATGAAATGAGATGTTGGATGCAGGGGCCCCTCTCCCTTAGGATGGGCTCCCTGTGAACCTCAGCTGGAGGTTCCCCCCAGGGACTCTAGGTTTGTCACTTGGAGCAGGGAGGGGGAAGGCAGATACCTGAAGGTCTTGTTCAGCCTCTCTCTGAGGGGAGAAGAGAGATCCGGGGGTGCCTTTCTTAGGAACCTCCAGCCCTTGCAGCTGCTGGAAGTGATCGGGCTCCGTCACCATGGCAACACGGGCCAGCCGCCTGCAGAGCCTTCCCGTGCCAGCCGCCTTGACCTCACTTAGGATGATTACCTTTCGGCAAATAAAATAATTGTGTTAATAAAGAGGCTGTTCGTCCCCTCATCCCCCACCCCGGTTGGCCTGTTCCCCATCCCTACCCCAGCCCCTGGTTTCCCCCACCCCAATACCCCTAGCCTGTGGGATGCCTTACTCTTAAATAAGTTGTTGACGGAGATCCTGACTGGGTTTTAATTTTTGCTGATTTTAAACCATCTCCATCCTCCCTTTCTTGCCTTCTGCCTCCTTGCCCCGGACGTCTTTGTTTAAGTTGCACAGCTGAGATAATACGACTCTTCCGTCTTCCTTCGACGTGGCTTTGAGCACCCACTGGGCCTCCCAAGCTCACACAATAATAAATTCCACTCACTGTGGGCCTGCTGTGTGTTACAACCTTTACAAGTTCTTTCACAAATGTCCTCTCCTTAATCCCGGTGACAGCTGTGCCAGTCAGAAGAGAAGACTGAGGCCCTGGGAGAGAAAACTACTTCTTTCTTTAAAATTTTATTTGTTTATTTTTAAATTGGAGTAGAGTTGACACACAATATTCTGTTAGTTTCAGGTGTGTAGCATAGTGGTTTGACATCTCTGTGGGTTACGCTGTGCCCACAACAAGTGCGTCTGCCATCTGCCACCACACTAGTGTCATACCACTGACTCCTCTCCCTGCGCTACACCTTTCATCCCTGTGACTTATACATTCCATAACTGGAAGCCTGTAGAAAGCGTTCATTTTGACAGGGCCAGAAACCTGGTCAGGCCTCGGAACTGGAGAACAGGCTCTCCTACCAGTGTGTGGCCAATTGGCCTGGAACATACAGTTCAGCCCCTGGCTGGCCACTGGGCTGGGCTTCCAGGGGGCCAGGGAGAGAGGGACTTAGCCACAGAACATGGAGCTGCACGATGCCTTGTGACCCGCACTCAGAGAGCAGGAGGATGATGGACAACCAGCTCGGGGTGCTGTGGAAGCAGATGTCACGACGGAGACCCCAAGGGGGATGAGGAGGACAAGACTGGCGGTTGGGGGGCCTCTGGTAAGCGGCTGCCACTTTGGCGAATGCCTCATGTTTGTCATCGCATGGGAGGCTCATTATGAGCCCATGTTACAGACGAGAAAAGTAAGGCTCAGAAAGCTCAGGTGAACTTTACCGGGTCACACAGCTGGTAAAGTGCGAGGACAGAAGCCCAGATTTGCTTGACCTTTCTGCCCATGCTCAGTGCTTGTTTTACTCTATCAGGCCGCCTGCCAGGTGTGGGAAGGAGGGGGAAAGAGAGAGGCAGGGAGGGAGAGAAGACCACAAAACAGGCCGAGCAAGCACGGAGCATAGTCACCGTACACGGACGGGGCCGCTTGGATGGTTGATGATGCTTTAGCCACCGTTGGACAGTTTAGGTTCTTGTTACTATACTTGCAGAAGAGTGGTTAACAAAGTTATAGCTAGGAATAGTGTCGGCAGTCTGGATTTGAGGCCCTTCGTAACTGTGAGTCCCAGGCTAGAAACCCTTCCTCCTTTTCAGCCCCTCATTCCCCCCAGAGGTTGTGCCCCAGACAAAGTGAGCGGACTGGCCAAGGCAGGTGGGGGACAGGGCGCACGCCGAGCACACTAGGTGGCGCTCTGATATTGGTCAATCCTCCGAGTGCCGGCGGGCAGGGCCGAAGTCCCTCTCCCTGGACCCAACAGCGGGGGGTGGGGGTGGGGTGGGGGTGGGGGGGGGTACGGCTGGATGGCCAGTCGCTGGAGAGGTCAGAAGCCAGCCTGGGGGGTCGGGGGCACTGTTCCTCCCAGTCATGACTGCTGGTCATTCCTGGGGCCTCAAGCAGGGGGCCTGACACAGTAGCAGTGGAAGGGACATAGGGACCAGAGGGGCTGTGGAAAGGGGACGTGGGGGTGCTGGTGATGGGGTGCAGCTTGGCAGTGTGTGGGTGACCCTGAGCCGCTGGGGGCACGGGGAAGGCTGTCCTCTCATTGACCGCTAAAGCCCAGGCTTCCAAACCCAGGGTCCCCCTAGAGATGGGACTTGCCCAGATCACCTGCCTTTGGACCGTGGGGCCAGGTTCAGAGGGAAGCTGGGGACACCAGGTGTGTGTAAGCCTCCAGCTACTACTGAAGGAAGCCTGGAGAGATATTGGCAAGACATGAGCCCAGGCCCCAAAGACCTGGTGTCCTTCCCATGTGACCGTGGGGGAAGTCTCAGGTCCCTGCTTCATTCTTGGTGACACAGGCATTATTTTCCAAGTTGCCGGGACACACTGAAATGAGGTCATACAGGCACTCACAGCGCCCAGCATGGGGCATCTCTCTTGTCTCCTCAGTTTGTGGAAGTGGCATCTTGGGCTCCTCAGTGCCTGCAGGCTTGGTCAGTTCTCAGTGATGTTGACTGGTTAATGTCTGAGGGTGAAGGCAGCTGGAGCTGCCAGTGTTCCAGAGGGGGCCTTCAAAATCTCACCCTGTGGGAGACCATCTTCCAGAGACTTTTGCCCTCAGATTTTTAGCATTCCCCTCCCCCCCCTTGCAGGCCACTGGTATCTCCCCCCGCAATCTCTGGGGGGAAGGAGGGAGAGGGGCAGACTTGCCTCTGGGCCTCTTTTCCAGGGCTCCCCACTTCCCTCCTAGCTGGTGCAGGTTGGGAAAACTGAGGCAAGAGGGAACCACGGAGACAAACCACAAATCCCTGAATGCTGGTAGGTGTGGGGAGCAAGGGGCTGAATGATGTCCTACCTCCTTGGGGAACTCCAGTGGGGGTGGGAGGTGGAGGGTTCTTCACCCTAAACTCCCAGGAAAGAGGTGTCAAATGGTTGGCCTGAGATCAGCGAGGCGCTTGGAGAAAGGATAGGAAGAGTCTAGGAGCAGTAAGTCGAGGGCAAGGGCAGTGGGGACAGACTTCAGGGGACAAGCATTCTGCAGATGTTCATCGAGAGACTTTATGTGGGCCTAGGGCTCCTATAGGGGCTGGGGGCTCAGGGGACCCAGCCGGACACAGTCCCTGGGGGAGGGTCCAGCAGAGGGTCGAGCAGAATCAGGCTGCTCGAGGCTTGACTCCAGGCACTTAACACCCTGAAGTCCCTGTTTCAGCGTCTGTAAAATGGAGATCAAATGTCTTCCTTGTGGGACTATTGTGGATGTTGGGCACAGGTCTCGAGGGGTGGCACATTTAATGGTGGAAACTGCTGAGCTCTTGGTTGGGACGAGGGCAGTCCCTAGCTCAGAGACTGGGACCGTAAGTAAGTTGCTCACCTTCCTTGAACCGTGGGTTCCTCCTCTAAGAAACGGGTTCACACCATCTGCCCTGCCCACTGCACAGGACCCTGTTGTGGGGCCGAAACCCACTGAGAGGATGCCTGGGAAGGATGCATGTAAATTGTGTGTGTGTGTGTGTGTGTGTGTGTGTGTGTGCGTGTGTAAGATCCCAGAATTTGTGCCCCGTCTACCCTGCGGGCTACCCGAGTGGGGAGAGTTGACTGTGGATGTGCAGTGCCCTGCCGGTTCGTGTCAGGACGTCTGTTCTAGATCACCAGGGCTAGAACTGAGGCCCCGGTGGAGACGTGGAGATGAGAGCCAGCCTGAGAATTTGCAGCATTTCCCCCCAAAGCCTAGGGAATCCAGAAGTAAATCTCAGAGATGGAGATGGGATCACCCCTCCCCCCACCCCAGCTCTGGGCTGAAAGCTGGGCAGGACTGTCTGCTGAGGTCCGGAGGGGTCCTCTCTCCCTCTCTGGGTGTCCTTTTCTCCGTGGACCCTTCCCTGCCAGGCAGAATTCCTGCTGCCTAGCTACAGAACAAAAAGGAAGAAATAATACAGTGGGCTTTATCCCAGAGGTTTTTGATGTCTGCCTCCTGGCTTTTCACATAGATGAGAGGGTTCCTGTCACCTCTTTGCCACATTTTTTAGTGCCTGGGGCTATCCAACCCCTACCTATCCCACCTGCCACCCAGCTGGCTGAATGGTGGCCCTGGCCACGGTTCAGCTTGACTGGGACTGAAGAAGGAAAGAATCCACAGAGGAGACTCCCATCTGAGAGACTTAGGATTGGGGGCAGCCCCCCCCCCCCTCCGCCCCTTTCCGGGGAAAAGAGCTGTTGGAGGCAGTGTGGTCGAATGGGGAGAGCCCGGCTGGTGGGGTCAGGGAGCCTGGGTTCCAATCTCCACCAGCTGGGGGGTGTCTCAGACGAGATGACTGGATGACTGGAAATAGGACTCACCCTAGAGGGTGGACAGGCAAACATGCATGAGATCACCAGAGTGAGGGGCCTTCGACTGTGAATTCTAGCATCCTCGAGAAAAGGTCCCTTAACTGGAATTTGGGCAATTTTGTGCCCCCCCCCCACCATCAGCTGCTTTTCTCAGCTCATTGACTGATGGATTAGGTGCAAGGCATCACAGGAGCCAGCAAGGTGCCATCCAGTTGGGGGATAGGATGTGAGTAGAAAATCCCAGAGTATGCTTCCTTCCCAGGACAGCATAGGAGAAAAGGAGCTCTTCTAGCTAGGGGATTCCGAAAAGGTCTCATAAAAGAGGGAGTGTTTCTCAGATGACTCCAACTGCTTGACAGGTGGAAAGCCTGGGGCCACAGTCAGGAAACTGAGAACAGGCTGCTTTCCTAGAGCAAAGTTTAAGTGACGTGAAGCTGAGCGGGAGTTGTGGCAAATTCCCGGATTATTAAAACAAGAGTGCACTGTGTCAGGGAAGAGCACCGGAGGCTGAATTATTTGGAAAATTACTAAAATGTTCTTTCAAATACCTGGATCCGCTCTGCTCCCTCAAGGTGTCCCACTTCCTTTTTCCTTCCCTTCCAGAATAACAGACTTTAAAAAAAAAAAAAAAATCTCTTCTTCTTCCCCCTCCCCCTTGGCTTCCCATCATGTCCTTAACCCCATTTCCACACCTCCAAGAAAGAAGGTGGCATAAGAGGAAGATTGGGGGGAGGGTGGAGATAGGTGGTCCCCAAACTGTCCTGCGAGAATGAGGAGGGGTTGGATTGGGTTGGAGGTGTCCGAGCCACATTTCATGCTTAGGGCCTTGAAGGCAGGTACCTGTGGGGAATATCCTTTTCTCTGCCAGAAATTCTCAGGTCAAGTAATTTACATTCAACTGGGCTCACAACACTCTTCGTTCTTTTTAGGATACCAAAGGAAGGGGGTGGACTTTGGCTAGCAGAGGTGGAAGAAAGAAGGGGAGGAGGAGGGGGAGGAGGCGGGCCAGTAGCCTGCGGGCAGAGCTGCCCGCTTTATTTTTCTTGTTCCTGGAGCAGGGTGGGAGAGCCTGTCCCTAACCCCCAGCAGGCAGCAGGCAAGAACACAGGCTCAAGTAAAAGGCAACTTGGACCCTTTTCCCTCCCTGCTTCTGGAGCCTTCTCCCTCTGATTCCCAAGGCAAGTCCCCGGGGGACTCCTAGGGGACCCCCTGTGCTTCCCATGAGTTGCACAGGGTTGGGGGGATTTTTGTTTCTTCTCATTTTAGACTGAGCTTGGGACTTCTCATGCACAGTTCCTGAGTGTGGCTTTCATACTCTTTGTGGGACATGGGGTAGGTAGAGAGCCCACATTCCTCTCTCTCCTTTCCTTCTTCCAGAGCCCAGCTGGTCTTGGATGGGCTACCAGTCCTCTAAGGGAGCCTTCCAAGGGCTAGAGCCTGTCTTTCCAAACGAGGTCCAAAAGAATCTGAAGAATTTAATTTCTACATGTTCACATTCGGATCAGTCCTCTCTGAGGTATCACTGCCTTCAGGGGCATTTTTGTTCCTGAGTACCTAAAAGGTCCTGAGCACAGGGACCTGATTTGAGCCTTTTCTCCACCCCTGCAGTCCTACTCCTATTTGGAGTAGGACTGCAGATCTCCCTCTACAAATGGAATGCCTGAGGCTCCTGAACACACTGTTAACCACCAAGGCTGGATTAGAACCCAGCTCCTCCCTTCTCTGATGCAGGGCTCTTTCCCCCGGGGCGTTGTGTGCCCTGCCTGCCCATCCTCTGGGTTTCCCGCTTTCCCCTCTCATCCAAGCCCATCGTCTTGTCATTTTAATGGCCACATGGTGTCCCATCATGTTGCTGATTGTCACTTTGGTCACTCTTGTAGGGTGAGAGGTGTCTGATTTCCTGTGTAATAAATACAACTGCTGCACCTTTCCAAATTACATTTATCATTTCTGTCACCCCCCCACCCCAAGTTTCATGTGTAGGTTCGGGATTGGCGCAGGCTCTGCCTCTCCACCAGGGCTGGGGTGGTGGTTGGTGCTCGGTGTCCTGACCCAGAGTGTGCCCAATGCAGAGCTGGCTGGCAGCCCTCTCTCACGGCAAAGTCACCTGCACCCAGAAGAGCTTACAACCACCCCTCTAGGAGCTGGCGTGCCCTTGTGGTATAGCCTGGACCCACTTCCCCAATAATAGCGAAGCTCCTCGGCATTTCTCGGAGCCAGCACCGCATTAAAAACCAAGGGCTGAAGTGACCCTGAGCATAAATCTGCCTCAAACACTGGCCAGGAAATTTAACATTAGCTGAATGGCCAATGTATCAATAGCAGGCTTAACTCGGAACTGCTAATGCATTTCCCAAAACAGGTAACAAGATTTAGAGACGGAACATGGTTAAATGGTATAACCATAAAGTGTAGTCTTTAGCCATAACGAATCTGTTTGGTCTAAGGCACACATTTTATGAACCACGGAGGGAATTTGGGCAAAGGGATCTGCTGTAGGAAGAGACCCTCATTTCAGTTCAGCGGAAGGGAGGGTTGTGGTTCAGGTGGCGGATGGGGTTGGGAACACTTCTGGGGTGTGAGGCTCTTATGAACTGGCACAGGAGGGAAGCAGAGGACACTGGTCACTGTGGACGGATGAGGAGGGGGCAGATCTTCCCAATTCAGGGGGAGGTGAAGGCATAGAGCAGAAAGGGACGTGCCTGGGGTCAGGAATGGATTCCCGTGGAGTTCCAAGCATCTGAGCCAGGCTGCCTCCTGGTTTTGCAAAGCATGGATATTAATAAGGGTGATTAGTAATCATGACGTGTGAATAATAAGGGGATGGTTAATTGTCCCGGTTATGATGAACAGCAGTCACTGGGAGAGGGTGGGGGAGTTAGAACCCCCGACACACACACACAGTCACATGTGAACTGTTCTTGGCTGCTGCTTCTCCGTCCGCAAAGCCAGCAAGCTAAAGGAGTATTAGTATTTTTAAAAAACGGAACATAAGAAGACAGAATTTTAAAATTCATTTATAATTTCCCTTTATATAATATAAAAGGATATATATTCCCAGTAGAAAATTTGGAAAATACAGAAATACCACGAAGGAAAAAAAAACAGTATAAATATCTTGATGTCTATTCTTCCAATCTTCTGTGTGTACATAAATATAGCCATAAACTATTTTTTAAAACAGAACCAAACACAATTGGATATTCTGCATGGTATTTGGTAACTGCTTTTTTTTTTTTTTTTTAAGATTTTAAAAATTTATTTGACAGTCAGAGATCACAAGTAGGCAGAGAAGCAGGTGGCGGGGAGGGTAGTAAGCAGGCTCCCTGCCCAGCAGAGAGCCCAATACGGGGCTCGATCCCAGGACCCTGAGATCATGACCCGAGCCGAAGGCAGAGGCCTTAACCCACTGAGCCATCCAGGCGCCCCATCTTTTTTTTCATGTGGACTTCCACATCGGATTAGTCTTTGAGAATATGATTTTTTTTTTTTTAATGAAAGGAACAATATTTTGGACAAGGAAGATCCCATTTGAAAAGAAGTACATCCTTTCCTGTCTCTTCCAATTGGAGAGGCTGGGAATCTTCAGGACTTGGGGGAAGGAAATAGTGTAGGGCAGAGTAGCTCAGTGGGGCCCTGTGGGGGGTGCAAGAAAAGGGGCAGTGCTGTGTCAGAGCTTGAGCTAGGAGGAGGAAAGTCTCTTCTGAAAACATACAGGACTTCTGAACTCCAACATGGGGCCCTGCTAGGGAGCTTCCAGACGCCTAGCTGGTGTCCCCATGAGGTAAGGTCAATTTTGTTGTGGCCTCAGAGGTCCTGTTCTCAAGAAGAAGCTTCCAGAGGGAGCCACAGACTCTCTGCCCCATGACTGGGCCATTGGGGAAAGAACAGCTTCTGGTTTGATGGAGATGGGAGATTGAGTGTGATTTCACCCTTCCTAAAAATGGGAAAGCACATAACAACAAATGTTGGCCTGAGCTCCAGGGCTTTCCCACCTACACCACAAAGCTCAGCCCCTTCCCCAGAGCTCTGAGGCCATCTACTGCTATCTCTGCATTGCTTATGAGCCCCAACCCCAGCCTTCGTGGACGGAAGGAGAGGGATACCACAGGACCACTGCTATGCATACTTGGCACTTTGTTAAAACTCTTATACCATTTTCTTTTTCTTAAAGATTTTATTTATTTATTTGACAGAGAGAGAGAGGGATCACAAGCAGGCAGAGAGGCAGGCAGAGAGAGAGGAGGAAATAGGCTCCCTACCAAGCGGAGAGCCTGATGCAGGGCTCAATCCCAGGACCCTGAGATCATGAGCTGGGCGGAAGGCAGACGCTTAACACACTGAGCCACCCAGGTGCCCCTCTCATGCCATTTTCATTCAGTGTTCATCCACTCCATAAATGAGTGTTAGCCACTATCTATTTCATGAGCGGCATTCCCAAAACCTGCTGGCTCTACGTCCAGGCGCAAGGTGCTCCCCCCTCCGTCCTCCATGTCCTCATCTGTCAAGTGGGGCTCTTATAATGGTACATATCTCATAATATTGATGGGAGGAATAAGATGAAATAGTAACTGCAAATCGAGCTTAGAACAGTGCTTGGGACAGGTGCTCAGTAACTATTAGGTGTCCTCACCACTGCTCCTTCCGTTCTGTGTCAGGTGCTGTGGATAAACAGATGACTAGGATGGGGGCACCTGGCTGGCTCAGTCCATACAGCCTGAGACCCTTCATCTCCAGCTTGTGAGTTCGAGCCCTACACTGGGTGCAAAGATTACCTAAAAATAAAATCTTAAAAAAAAAAAAAAAAAAAAAGGTTGGGGGGCACCAGGGCGGCTCAGTCAGTTAAGCACCTACCTTTGACTCAGCTCTAGTCATGATCCCAGGGTTCTGGGATCAAGTCCTGTGACTGGCTCCCTGCTCAGTGGGGAGTCTGCTTCTTTCTCTCTCCCCCTCGCCCTCTGCCCTTCCCCCACCCCCTCTCTCCAATAAATAAAATAAAATAAAATAAAATTAAATTAAATAAAAACAAAGCTAAACAAAAAAAGAGATGACTAAGATGCCCGAGACACAGGTCCTGCTCTCAGGGGGTACAAAATGAGCAGTAGGAAAGCCCTCTGGTCTGAACAGTGGGCTCTGGGCACCCCAGAAGATTGTGCCTCTTTCCGGGGGAGTAGGGTTTTGACAGGCAGCCCCCGGCTGCACCCCCATGCTCGCTCCCAGCTGTGGTTCCCCCCACACATGGCTCCCCAAGACCCGACCCAGTGGGCAGCTTTGTCCAGTCTTTAAAAAGCAAGGCCAGCCCCTCCCCTCTAGGTGCCCTCTGCTGTGGCAGCACGGAGGTTGTTTGGAGAGGTGACAAAAAATTAAAATTAAAGCTAAATTAAAAAGAAGATTCCCATTTCCTCTCCCCATCGCACTTTCCACCTTAATTTTATCGCATCTTCCTTCTCGTTTTATTGACTTTTAGAAGCATTGCCACAAGATTTAGTGTGGAGCAGGAGGGGAGGTAATGAATGTGGAACTCCTCTCGCCTCCAATCTATGCCGCCAGGGGGGTGGGGACTGGGGGGGAAAAGGGGGGTCGCCTCTGGGTGTGAAGTTCCTAGGGGCAGGGACCCTCCAACACCACAGAGCTGGGGGAGAGACCCCCCTAAGGTGGGGGCGATGGTTGCTTTCGGCTTTTGTCCCTTTCCTGGGCCCGTCTCCCAGTGACCCACAGAAAGAGAATCCGTCCTAACTGTTCTAATCCGTGTGGAAAATAGAAATCAGAATTTACAGTCTCCCTGGGCGGGCTTTACAAACAACTCCAGAAATCTCCCCTCCCTCAAACTCCACCCATATTTCCTGGGACGAAGATTCCCCACCCACCAAACAGATCTTTATTTAATTTAATTTTATTTCATGCTCTGTTGGTGCAAGGCAGTTTTTCCTCCTCTCACCACCCTCCTTTCTTCCTCTATTTATTTTTTTGCTGCCCCCCTCCCCAATCTCTACTATCATTTTCACCCACCCACAGCGACGCTGGGTATTTTCTTCTGACCTTAATGGCCCCGGTTTCCCCTCAGTATTTAAGCAGAACAACATAGAGGTAAGTGGCAAATAAACAGCGGTTCCTATTTACGCAGGCAATTTCGGTTGATCGTGGAGAGGCTGCCTTGAAATTAACTCCGCCGCTGTCTGCCGCGGAGGAATGCCGGCTAGGCTCGGAGAGCCACGGGCTCCGTACCTCCCATTACAGTCCTTCCTGGTTATATGCCCAGGTGCCACTAGAGGAGTGGGTGGGTGGGTGTGGAGAGCTGGTGCCCAAAGGGTTTCTTTATTATTTTTTTAACACACCCCTCCCCCTTCTTGGCCTTGGCCTTTCACCTCCATAGGCTGGAGGTTCTCCAGTGTGGTCTTGGCCAGCAGTATCAGAGTCACCAGAGAACTTGCTAGAAATCCAAATTCTCCAAACATCCCATCCCAAAAAACTCTGGAGGCCGGACCCAGCAATCTTGTGTTTTTTTGTTGCTGTGTTTTTGTTTTTAAAACAAAAATAAATAAATAAATAAAAATAAAAATAATTTTATTGAAGTGTAATCATAGACTATGAAATTTACCTGTTTTAAGCATACTGTTCAATACCTTTTGAATAAATGCACTGAGTTAGGCAGCAATCACCCCAATCCAGTTATAGAACATTTCCATAACCCCAATAAAATCCCTAGTGTCTGTTTACAGTTAATCCCTTCCCCACCCCAGCCCTAGGCAACCGCTTATCTACTTTGTGTCTCCAAAGATTTGTCTATTCTGAGAGATCTTTTCAGTCTGGCTTCTTTTACTTAGCATAATGTTTTGTTAATTGTTAACAGCTTCATTGAGATATGATTCACATTACCATACAACTCACCCATTTAAAGTGTACAATTCAGTGGCTTTTAGTATATTCACAGAGTTGTGCACCTTTCACCACAAGCAATTTTAGAACATTTTTCATGACCCCAAAAAGAAACCCTGTACCCCTTAGCTGTCACCTCCAAATTCCCCTATCCGTTTGCCCTAGGCAATCGCTAATCCACTTTCTGTCTCTAATAAATTAGCCTATTCCATGTTGTAGGGCCTGTCAATAGTTCAGTCCTTTTGGACTGCGAATAGCATTCCATTGCATGAATAGGCCACGTTTTGTTTACCCATTCACAACCTCATGGACTTTTGGGGTTGTTTCCAGTTTTTGGCTCTCCTAACAATGCTGTGAAAATTCGGTGCATCAAGTTCTGTATGCCTGACCATAAGAAATCTGCATTTTAATCTGATCTTGCTGAACTTGAGAACCACTGTGCTAGGCCTCCTCCCCCATCTCTCTTCTAGATCTTTCCTGTACTCTCCCATCTTCCTCCACGAAGTGCCCTTCTTCCAGGGGTTTCCTTTTCTCATCCCCCAAGCAAACATTCATGCAGCACTTACTAGGTGTGCCTGGTTTAGGTTAAGGTGGGCCAGAGGCTAACAGGAAAAGAGTAGACGGGCGCTTTCCTCCTTCATTCCCAACATCCTGCAGAGCAGGCCTGGGACCCCCTCCCACTGGAGCCCCTCCCGCAGCTCAACTCTGTCCATCCACCCATGCCCCTTCATAGCTCCTCAGAAAAGCGGAGTATGCTGGACCTGCATGCTGGGTCTAACCTACTTGCGCAAGTGTGATTGTGTACATTTCCTTGACCTCTGCTGCCTCTACTTGCCCAGCGGGTAAAATGGGCACACTAGGGCTGACCTGCAGGGATGCCCGGATCATCACTGGATAGTGTGCGGATGGGGTCTATTGCTCCCCATCCTCAAACCCACTTTTCCACTGAAAAGTAGTTTGGGGGTACTCAGGAGGTCAGAGGGTCGACTTGAAATCGCTCCGGCTTCTACATCCTGCCTTGTCACCTGCTCCTAGTCCTTGGTCCCGCCCTGGAACCCACTGCCACCTCCTCACTTCACCCTTCGGCAGCCGCCTCCAATACCGCCCTGTTCCGGGCCCCTGCGCCTCAGCGCTGCCGGCTTCCCGCCACCCTTCCCGGGAGCTGGAGCCACGCCTGGGCGCGCGAGGCCGTGGGCTCTCCTAAAAAAATTTTCCAAAATACAGGGTCTTTTGGAACCACCGGGTCCAGCCAGGGCTTACCGCGCGGAATGCGTCTCGGCCTGGGATGGGGCCCGTGTGCCTCCACTGACCGGTGTCTCAGGAGCCCTTGCTGGATGCCCAGACCCCCTCCCCGAATGTGACAGTGTCCAGTTCTCTCGGCCGGTTGTGAAACCAGCCCGCGTCCCGCCCGCTGGGACGACGTCTCCATCAATGGGTTCCGCTGCCGGGGAGAGGGTGAGGGTGGTGGGTGACCTTGGCTCTCGCCCCTTGCCCCTCGGTGTTTGTTGCTCCCCTACTCCTTGCCCTTCGGACCCCCTCTCAGGGATCGCTCCTTTTCCTCCCAGGCACCCCGCCTTCCTCCTGCGCTCCCGGGCGGCGAGCAGAGCGCGCGGGCCGCACCTCCCGCCCGGCCGTAAAGCTTCTCATTAGCGTGTTTGTTTTTATTGGACGCACAATCACCGTAATGGGCGCCGGGCGCGCTCTCTAATTACAGCTATGAATATTCATAGCGCGGGGGGGGGGCTCCCAGCGGGGACAGGGAGAAGCCCGGGGGAGACGCGCGCGGGGGCCTGGGCGCCCGCGGAGGTGGGAGGCGTTGGTCTCGGGCGCCCCAGAGCGCAGCTCTGGCTTCTGAGGAGGGCAGAGCCGGGAGGGTGCGTGGGATCACAGCCCCGGCTCGCTTCAGGCGATCCCCGGAGCCCCCAAACCAAAGCACCAACATCCCCCACGCGCAGGGTCTTTTCTTAATTTTCGTTTCTTTTCATTTCGGCTGCTTGGCAAAGTAAGGATCTAGATTTGGGATCTAGGGATGACCCCACCGCACACTGCGGACTCCTTGGCGCTTCCTACTTCCCTGACCTCTACCTAGGTCAGAGGGTTCTCTCTGTCTCTGTCTCGGTCCTCTGTGTCTCATTTTGTTTGGGCTCGGTAAAGGGGAGCGTGTGCCTTGTGAATTAAGAGATTTAGTCACTTGTGGAATGACTTTATTTTATAGCGACTTCCTCCCCGACTGAGTGATGTTGCATGCATTGGTTGTATTTATAACTTAATAGCTTTTCTCAATTTTATTATACTTTTTATGATACTTGTGGCTTTATGGGACTTCATAATTTTTCTCAGATTCATTAAATTCAGCTGAGGGTGGAGCTAATGACAAGAAGCAGGTACGGGATTACAAGACGACAGGCTAGCAGGTAGGGTGCCGCCCACCCTCTCCACCCCTCCCCTCCCCTCTCCTCCACTCCCCTCCCTTTCCCTCTTTTCTCCTCCCCTCCCCAAACACTTGGCTTTTGCTGGCTGCTGGTGGTGATGGTGATGGTGATTGGTCTGTGAGGTGATCTTGGCTTAGTTTCTCATCCGGGGGCTGGGATTTTCGAAGAGAACATACCTGTAGAGCGCCCTGTCCAGAGTTAGCCCACCTCTGCTCATGGACTGTGATCTGACTTGGGTCCTCTCATTCTTTTCAGTGCTAATTCCTAGAACCAGAGACACTTCCAGCCCAGATGGCCAACCTTCCCATTTTACAAGTGAGGAAACTGAGGCCCAGAGAGAGGCTAGTGCAGAATTAGGAACGGCAGACCCTGGTCTCCCTAACTCCCAGCCCAGGCCTCTTCCTTCTGGTGGTCTCTTCTGACTCAGCAACAGCTTCACACTCTTGAGTTTAGCTCCCAATTTCCCTCCTCCTCCCGAACAATACCACCTGTTAAGAGCCTCAGAGAGAGAGTATCATTCTAATAGTTAACAATGGGGAGCACATGCCTTCTGTCCTTGAGTCCTCACAGCGGCCCCCACTACACTAGCTACTATATTTATTTCCATTTTACAGATGAGGCAGAAGAGACACAGTGAGGTTAGAGTCCTTTGCAGTGACCACACCTGTGCAGTCAAAGCTCAGTAGATTATTTACAAATTTTTCCTGATGCCTTTTCTTTTTGTTGAGAGGAGGTGGGCGGGAAAAGCAAGTAGTCTGCTAGGCCCTCAGGACCGGCTCTCTTCATTACTGAGCTGTGATCTTGGTGGAGGGAAGAGGTGGCAGAGGAAGAGATAGGTCAGCTGGGGGTGACCCCAGAGACCCCGCCCCATGTCTCTGTCACTCTGGGAACCTCTGGCATCTAGGAGGGTAGCCGCTACTCTTTGTGAGACAGAGTTCCAGTCCCCAGCCCTGCTCGCAGACTCCCCGGGGGGCCTGCACGCCTCTTCTACGGTCAAAGCTCCAATACACTTACATATGAAGAAATGCTGAACATGGTGGCCAAAGTGTCATCTGATTTACATTCCACAAGATAACACTTCTAACTCACAAAAGACGGTGCGTGTAATTGTGCCTCTCCCAAAAGTCATTTCAAGACTGAGCAAATGATGAAGGTGAGATAGGCTGCATGACATCAGGCTTTCTGTCCCTTGGTTTGTTCCCCGCTGGAGCTCCAGACTGGAGGGTGGTGCTTGGCACACAGTAGGAGCCCCAGCGTCTTTGCTGCTCCACTGATGCTGGAAGGGTATCCCCACGGCCCGGCTGCAAGGGGCCCCAGGGAGGCTGTAGGAGAAACCCCTTCTTGAAACCACACTGCAGAGTCCCTGTGGCTGTCAACGTATTCCATCTAGAGATCATGACAGATTGAGACCTTTGGTGGCTTTGGGGCCGGAGTGCTGGGGCCATGCTGCCCTGCCCCCTGCCCCACCCCACCCTGCCTCTTGTCCCATACCAGCTTTGGTGCTGCACACTGCTTTACTTCCCTGCCCTTCTTCGGGCAGGATCTGCCTCCTTCAGGGAGTCTTCCTGGACTGTACCTTGCCAACCCATAAACTCCTGACCCTGTTGCTCAAAGAGCCCCTCTCGGTCAGAGTCTCCAGACTCTTGGACTGTGGACCTCAGTGGGGGAAGGAGCCCAGGAATCCTTGCAGAGGGACCTTCTGATTCCCACACATGTCTACTGTTGCAGCCAACAGAGATTCAGTCTCGTTTATGTCTATGTTTTTATTTTTTTCCCCCAAGAATATGGTGATGAGTGAAATTAAAATTCCTTTAAAAGTGTGCCTGGATTTACCATAGCTGTGAGCCATTAGGCACTTTCCCAGCTTACAGACGTTTCAAGGTAGAACCACGAGTGTTCTTTTGAAGCTGGTGGGGTGTCCAGTAACTTTGGGATGCTAAGGAAGATCTTTGGAGTCTGGAACGGTGGACGGCCCTGCTTCAGAGGATGCTGTCTTGTTCTGTTCGCACCCGTCTGGCTCACTACTCACGGGGCATGGCCCCGCTGAGATTTGCATGCGCTCAGAAAGCATGTTTGGTTTCTTGGATGAAACTAGCAGAAATGAGCCCTTGGAAGGCAGTGAGTGGAAAGGGTGTGGAGTCAGGGGGCCTGGGTTCGAATCCCTGCTCTGTTAACTAGTGAGTCATCCTGAACCAATTCATGGCCTCTCCAAGCTTCGGTTTCTTCGCCTGTAAGATGAGTGGAATGAAACCCAGCTCCAAGGGGTGGTGATAACTTGGGGGGGGGTGGGGGAATCTTATAAATTATAAAGTGCCAAATCCAGTGTCATGTGGTAACCGTCACCCTTAACGATTTCTTCACATGCATGCCAGGGACACTCTGCAAGGCCGTTGGATGAAATAGGAAACATAGACCAACCAGCCAAATGGAAAATGAACGGGTCCCCCCTCCCCCGCTCCCACCTTGCCGCTCCCCCGCTCCCTCCCCCAGGCTGGAGCGAGAGAGCCCAGCGTGCCCCAAGCCCAGCTCTGCTTGGTGCCTCCATTACAGACCTCAGGTACACGGCCCTCAAGATGCATTTGTAATTTTTATTGTTATATCTTTTAATTTTATTTTGCTCTCCCTGCTGTCTTGAGCAGGGGAGATAGGGAGCTGGTATTTATGGCTGCTCCTGCGACCTACCTCTTAGAATGTATGTATCAGTTAATTTAATCTCTCCTGGTCTTATTTAAACTGTTTTCCTGATTCACTCTTCATTCTCCATCCGCAACCCCTCCTCCCCTCTCTTCCCAGCCTCTTTTCTGTGGCTGTTTCTGGGCTCTGTCCCTTTCTTCCTCCTCCTCCTCCTCCTCCTCCTTCTCCTCCCCTCCCACTGTCTTTTTCCCCTGCTCCCTTCTTTTCTCCCTCCTGCCTTGACTCTGGCCTGAGCCTTTCCAGCCCTGGGTTCTGGAGGGTGAGGAGGCCTCCTACACTGAGATTTGCTACAGTATTTTTCTGGTTTTTCTCTGTCTTGGTCTCTCTCTCTCTCTCTCTCTCTCTGCCCCGGTGCCTGATTGACATTTACAAATTACCCAGCTGAAAGTGTTCAATCCCTGACCCGCCTGTTTCTGTTCAGCAATGAGAGATTTGCAAGCATTTTGTCATATAATTACTGCAAATCCCTTGAAAATTTCCACAACAAGGGCCAGATGAATGGTAATTTGGGGGCCTCCAGCCCCCAGTCGCTGCTGCCAGACCACAACGGTCTGAGGCCAGAAATGCAAACCAGCCCTGCATGTGTGTGTGTGTGTGTGTGTGTGTGTGTGTGTGTACACATTTTGGAGGGGGTTGGGGGTGGTGGTGGTGGTGGGGCTCTCTGGTCATTTTGTTTATTTCCCCTAGAGATTTCTGGGAAAAAAAAAACTTGAACGGCACAGACACACACGTTTCTCCACTTTCTTCCTTGTGGTGTGCCTGCTGTAAAATATTTGGATTGGGAGATTTATTTGCTTTACACGGGTGTATTTGTGCTGATTTTATTGTATTGACTGGGTGCATTTTTTCTGCGTTCTACTACAGTTTTATTGTGTGCCAGTCTCGGGCATACATCACCTGCATTGTTTTCTGCAAAAATTACACCCCGTTTCACTGTGTCTTGATAGGACTTACTACATTAGTACCTAAGTGGGGAGATTTGCTGTTGCCATAGCTGTCTCACCGCCTCTGCCCTCCCCCGACCCCGCATCTGGGCAGCACCAGGCACTTTGGGCTAGACACTTAGGCACTTGGCTTTCTTTGGCTGCGCTGTGGCCCCTGGACCTGGGCTGGGGGATGGACAATGGAGGAGGTGATTGAGTTGGCCATGGGGTCATGTGGTCATGGGGATTGAGGATGGAAGAGGTCATGCCGGGCACTTTGAGGACCCCATCCTCAAATAGGAGGACCCCGTTCATTTGTCTGTGGTTTTTGTTGTTGTTGTTGTTGTTGTTTTGTTTTTAACCAGGATTTGTTAGATTCATCCCTGGAGGGTGTTCGTGGGCCTTTCATGGTCTCTCCTGGGGATGAATGAGCATGATAGAGACCACGAGCTCCTTGCATAGGCATAGGGTTTGCCTGATATCTTATGGGATAGTTGTTCTCCCTAGTTTACGGATGGGGAAATAGTAGCATGGAGAGACTGTGGTGCCTGGCCCTAGGCCACACACCCAGCAAGTGGTGGGTGGAGATTGGAGCCCATGATGGCTTAACTCCAGGGCCTGCTTCTTACCCCTTGTGGAGTCCCAGGAGGAAGGAGGCGTGTACCTGGGACAATGACTTAAGGCAAGGAGGGTTAAAGCTGGGAAGGATCTTAAAGCCATCTTCTCCACCTTCCTGAAAGATAGGGAAACTGGGGCATGGGGCCGTTTGTTGGTGGATTAAGTGGAGGGGCTTATTTTCCTTCTCCTGGGACTGTGTATAGGGTTGGGGACTGACTTCTGTGTTTCTGTCTGATCTGCCTGCCCACTCCATGGTGTGAGAGTGTGTGTGTGTGTGTGTGTGCGCGCGCGTGCGCATGCACATGTCAGGAGAGGGCAGTGAGAGCACTCCATATCCTAAATCAGCGAGTGAGATAGGTCACCCCTGCTGTTCCCCAACGTGCCTGTGGCCCTCCCTCTCAGTTTCCCTACCCTGTGGGGCCTGAAGCCACCTCTTCTGTGACAGTGTTTTATGGGGGGCTAGTGGATAGATTAGGGTCTGCCCTGTTCCCAGATGTCTTCTCATTTGCACCCCCTTGCCCTGGTGGTCTGTGAGCACAAAGGAAATGTAAAGGATTGATTCTAACATCTCAGCCCCTCCCCCCACTCCATACTACCTTTTTTTTTTTTAAGCCAAAGATTATATAATTAAATTAAAAGAAAGTGTGTCTTCTCACAAACTGTATTTCCTCACGGTAAAGTCCCATTTTTGAGGCGAGGTTGTAATATCATATCTAGAAATGTTTTCCTTTGGGTATGAGCTGTCTCTTCCAGTTAATTGTTTCTACCAGCATATTAGGAGCTGGGAAGAGCCGCGCCCCCCTCCAACCCCAGGCAGCACCTTCAGAAGGAAGCTGCTCACAGCACAGGCTGGGGCTCGGCTGAGGTTGGGAGAGGTGGCCGTCCAGGGGGCAGCCCTGAGAGATGCTCTGGTCACGGGGACCCCAGTGGATGGGGAGACCTCTGCTCCTCGGCCCACAGAGCTGCACTCTGCCCTCCTGCACACACCTGCCTCCATGGGTGACGCAACCCCATGCCAGAGACATGCTCGTACCCACAGACATCACAAACAGGGAGGCAGACGAACTGCCCATTTTAGACACTGATTCAGTTATGCAAACAAAGGCACACAGGCCCTTTACATGGAGGGCATTGTTGCAAGTGTGTGTGTGTACATATAGAAGATAGATTATATATATATCTATATATATATATCTATATATATCTTCCTATCAAATTGAAATCAGGTCCTGGCTTTGGAGTCAAGAAACCAGATGCCAGCCTTCTGTGTGACCTCAGGCAACTCCTTTCCCTCTATGGGCCCAGTTCTCTCTCAGTAGGGGATTCACTGGCCCCAAGTCCCTGTGACCCTCCTCTCTCTACTAGGTTGTTTGCTTCTCTCTCAGGCAGAATGTGTCTCTCCCTCTTCCTGACCTCTAGCCCCTGCTCTGTCTTGGGACACTCAATGTGGCCACACTTCCTCTGACCAGTCTCAGTCCCCAAGGCCTTTCCTCCCAATGCCAAGAACCCTGTGGTGTCCAGAGGAGAGCCCAGCACAGGCCATGAGGCTGGGAAAGTAGGCTGTGGGTGAACTGACCATGACTCTTCTTCTCGACAGCTGCCAAGGCCATGAGCAGACAAGCCTAAAATCTGAGTTTGGTCTAGAAGCTGTACGGGGTCTCCTGGGTAACCCCACTTCACTCCTGACCCTCCTCTAAGAATCTCCATGCAGTGGAAAGGTGAGATATCTCATCCCACCAACTTGGAGCAGAATCAGTAAAAGTCCCAAGGTTGGCCAAGGACAGAAACAGGAAGGAGGAGTGAGGCTGTGCAGGAGGCAGGACCCACAGGAATGTTGGGGGTTCTCAGCCAGCGGGTCACTTGCGCCTCCCTTAGGATGAGGTTCTTGGTCAGTTTCCCTTGACCTTGCCAGAAGTGCAAGTAGGAAAGTTCAGGGGCAGGTATTTGTATTTGTGTACTAGATGGATTTATATAGCATCTCCTTCTTGACTCCCCCCTAAATCACACCCTCTGTGGTATGGGGGAGGAAGGAGGAGCTCACGGTGGTAACCAGGGGCAACCCCTCTCTCCCTCCCTCATCCTGAGTTAGTGCCACTGAAGAGCTCTCCAGGGCCAGCGAATCACCCACATAATTATCCCTGGAGGTAATGGGCTTGGAGAGGTGGGGGTGCAGGCTAGGGTGGGAGGGAGCTCAGGATGAGGGGTTTGTTGAGGCTGAGGGAGCAGAGGGATCCGTGGGAGGTGGACAGGGATAGCATCTGGGAGCTGGGCCGGTGTGAATCCCAGCTGCTAAGCCCTCCATTCCCTGCTCCCCTAAGAATCAGATTTGAGGACCAAGTTTGTCTTCTGTTGTGTGGTTTGAAACCTGATATGTGTGTGTGTGTGAGAGAGAGAGACAGACAGACACACAAAGAGAGAGGTAATGAAGGGTTAAATTGAACAAGGGCTTTCCAGGGCTTTCCAGGGGAGGGGGTGATCTTTGAGGATGGAGCTAACTTCTGAACACAGGCCCCAGATTACAAAGCGAGACTGGGGAGCGGGGTCCAATGGCTGGTCTATGTCAGCGTCTGGATGCTTCTCTGCCTCCCGCCAACTCAACCCAGCTCCAGCACAAATTTGCATTTAAATAGAGATTTTTTTTTTTTTTTTTTTTTTTTTTTTTTAATGAGAAGGACCCAAGGGAGCCCCCAGACTATTAAGTTTTCTTCTGGGAGCTGTGCAGAGCCTTCTTCATTTGCCCCTCCGCCCCAGCCTCCCAGCCCTCCTCCCCCAATCGTCATATTATTCTGCGGCCATATATTCTGAGGGCCAGATGAGGCCCGAGCTCTGACAATCTGAGGGCACTTGTGGGGACAATGCGGCTGGTGCTCTTGGGAAGATAGAGGACGCGTAGTGCTCAACCCGATACCCCTTCTTCTTTGTCTGCTGGGGCCTGAGCACCCCACCCTTTAATCTCTCTTTGCTGGCCCTGGGGAGGGGAGGGGCCTGGCCTGGGGGGTCCTGCTGCAGGCTCTGGGCTGTAGGCCTCGATGGCAGAATCGCGTCTTCCTTGTATTGGGCAAGGTGCGTTAATTAGGAGGCCAGAGACCTGGTTTGAGTCCTGGCTCTGCCATTCCCATGCTGTGTAGCTCTGTGTAAGTCACTCAACCTCTCTGAGCCTCAGCATCCTCATCTGTGGAATGGGGCTAACAATAGAAGCTTCCTTCCAGGTGAGTGTGAGGTTGAATGAGATAATGCGGCAACGGGCTAAGCATCGTGTCTGGCACCGGGTACGCCTCCAGTGATCACACTGGAAGATTTGGGTGGAGGGAGATTTTGAGGAGCAAGTCGATGCTGTGGAGAAAGAGAGGGATGTAAGGTTGAAAGATCAGTGTAGTTTCTCCTGCTGCTCTCCTTATAAAGTGTGAGGCTCTCCCTGCTCTGTTTGAGATGTTCTCATCTGTAAATTGGAGATTCTGAGTTAAAACCCGCCTGAAAGGGTTCTCATGAAGGGTAGGTGATCCAGCCAGGGCTCAGGGGCCCCTGGCACCCAGTAGATTCTCAGTAAAGGTTAGCTCTCTTCCACCTTCCTTTCCACAGGGTGGGTGAGCCCAAAAGGTATTCCGGGCACTTAGGAAATGTTTGTGAGGACTGGGGCCAGGGCAGGCCTTCAGTGGTCTGAACCTTGAGAGGAGAGGCCCTCGGGTGCCCATCTGGAGCTTGAAAGCCCTAGATGAGAAAGGAGGCCAGCTCTGCCCCACCTTCCCTCCTCCCGGGGGATAGCCCCCGATGGTGGGGACATGGCTTTGTGTGTTTAGGGGGTTCATGGGAAATGAAGTGTCAGTGTGAGTGTGGCTGACGGCTAAGGAGCTCGGGAGGGAAATCAAGGGAGAAAGGTCAGTTTTGGCAGGCTCCCTCCACCCCTGGCTCCCATTCCTAGTTCCAGGGGAAGGAAATGAGACATGACAGGTCCCTGGCCACCTGGGATGGGCTGAGAGAGGTGGGCATGGGAGAGGAAGTATGGGTGTATTACCTGTTAAGCCCAATTCACTTCTTGCCCCCAACCCCCGATGCTGACAGGCCCAGATGGGTCCTGGCATCTCAACTAGCAGAGTGACAGTGACAAGTTCTTTGATTAGAAAAACCTCTGAGGATGATTCCCCCACCCCCAGACTCCTCCTCTCCCTCTTCCTCTCCTTTCATTTTTCCTCTCCTTCCTTCCCTTCCGCTTCCTCTTTTTCCTGTCTCTGTTTCTATTTCCTTACCTCTCTCTTTAAAAAAAATTTTTTTAAAAAAAGACTCTATTTATTTGACACAGAGAGAGGCAGTGAGAGAGGGAACACAAGCAAGGGGAGTGGGAGAGAGAGAAGAAGGCTTCCCATCAAGCAGGGAGCCTGTTGCGGGGCTCGATCCCAGGACCCTGAGATCATGACCTGAGCTAACCAGGCACCCCAATCTCTTTTTTTTTAATTTTTAAGGAAATAATGTCTCACAGGCAGAATTGAAGAGCCTTTCGGTCAGGCCTGGCTAGCTCAGAACGTGGCTCTGTGAGAATCAGGAGAAGGTGACCCCTTTGGGAAGCTCCAGCCCCCAGCCTGGTGGGGACCATCCGTGGAAGTGGAGGCTGCTTTCTGTGAACGAGGCATCCTTCTGCCTGGTGGGCGCAGCCTCCTAGCAGGCCGTGGCTTGGCCAGGGCGGGGAAGGCTGGACTTCAGCCCTCACTTGTCCCCTTGGGCAGCAAGCGACCTGCATCCCTGCCCCCCTCGGGGGCCCTCCTCTGTCTTGATAAAATTGTGGTACAATTCACATCCATGGTTTGGTATTTGCTCCCCTTTCTTCCTCCATCTTCAGTTCCTTTCTCTTATCTCTTCCCCTTCTCCCGTCCGAGCTCATCTCCTCCCAGAACAAGTCTTACACCTGTCTTTTGCATGTCTGTGCATCTTTGTGGGGCGAGTACAGTTTGTGTGTACCTTACATCTCCTCTTGGGATGAGGGTCTTCGTGTCTGTCTCTGAGGGCTTGGCGTGTCGGAGGTGCTCAGGATCGTGTGACTGGTCTGTGTGTGTTCCTGGGTGTCTCTGTGTATCTCAACTCTCTGGACCCCCAACCATTCCCTGACTGGAGCTTAGAAGGGAGAGAGAATTAGAAGGGGACCTCCAGAGCTTGAGGCCTTATGCCCTCCAGTCCCCTCTCAGTCCCTTCCTAGCCCATTGGGTTGATTAGTTAGAGTTCCTCCATGATACTCCGTCTTCCACAGAGGCCGTAAGAAGGGCAAACTGAGGGCCTGCCTTTCCCTGCCTGCATGAGCCTCCAGGTAGGTCCCTGTCTCCCTCCCTCCCCAGGGCTCCTAAGGCCTCAAACACCAGAGATGCTAGGGCTGGGGCGGGGGAGGGGACAGAGAGGAGGAGGTGAGGGAGACTGCGGAAGCTGGGCAGAGGCTGGCGGCCCCTGGGACCCCTTTCCACAAGGACAGAGGCGGCACCAGCTGCTCCACAGAAGAAATATTCCCCAAAGTCAGAGTGGTCGTCTCGTATTTTAAGTGGTCCTTATTTATCACCATCCTCCTGGGCTCCCTTTCGTGGCAAATGATGATAAAAGACAGCAGTGAGGGGGGCGCGGGGGGCTGTTCCCGGCCGGCCCTGCAGCTGTCGGAGGTGGCAGCACCCGGGGAGGGGCAGAAAACAGCAACACATGGGCACAGACACACACACACACAGACACACACACACACACACACACAGATTCAGCTACGACGATGACATGCCACACAGGCTGTCTGCACACCCGTACACCAGCGACACGAAGAACCGTGAATGTCCATGGTTGGACATGCCCAGATGCAAACCTATACCAACACACAGGTCCGGCGGTGGACACACGCCAGCACGTACTCAGGTTTCACACACGTGCACGCTGCCTGAGACAAGCATGTGCCCATGTGCCTGCCCTGGGGACTCACACACACCTTGCACCCACTGTGTATAGATAGTCGGGACCTTCAGTGGGTCCCTAGGCTTCTATGCCTTAAGCAGCCTCTGTGTGTGCAACTGCAGAGTAGGTCCCTTCCACACCCTGGCAGACGTGTGTACGCACATGCATTCACGCACGTGGATGGGCAAATACGCTCACATCAGATCTCACCTCACACCGTGCACAGAAGGTAACTCAAAATGGAGCATAGACCTAAGTGTAAGACCGAAAAACAGTAAAGCTTCTGGAAGGAAACACAGAAGAAGGTATCCGCGATGTTGGGATAGGCAGAGCTTTCTTGGGTAGAACACGGTGATGGCTGGCGTGGGATAGTTTTAAGCAGGGGCTTTGAAATCAGAAAACTTCTCATTGATCCCTGTTTTATTACATAGTAGGCTGTGTCAACCCTGGCAAAGTTACTTGCTTGCTGCTGGTCGGATGCCCTGTACACGGAAGGTATTAGTCCTACCTGCCTCTCTGGATGCCTGCAAAGCCTGGAGAACTAAAATGAGTGAAAATGAAAATCTGCAACCCGCCAAAGATAGGCTAAATAGAAAAAAAAAATCAGTTTTGTTTATTGTAATTATTCACACACATCTACCTAGGCACAACTCCTAACCAGCAGTCCATGACCCTTACACCTTCCAGCCTAGGTGTGTGTGTTGGGGTGGGTGCGGGGAAGTGGACCTTCTCCCTACCCAGGAAGGCCCCCTCCCTGTCCCACACCTTTCTCCATATTAGCCTCACAGTTGCCAATCAACCTCCCTCCCTAGCCTCAGCCCATTAGCACGGTTCCCTGGGGGAATCTATTTTTTAAAGGTTATTAGCAGATTATTGGTTCTTTATCAACCTCCGGGCCCCAATCTCCAATCTCCCAATGAAGCCATTGTCGCCTAATAAGATGCACTTGATGATCTGGCGTGGAGGTAGTAGAGGGCCCGGTGGGGGTGGGGCAGCCGGAAGGAGGGAAGGGTTAACAGCACGGCCCCAGCCCCCCACCCCCTTGGTCCTCAAATAGCTGAACTACTGTATGTTGTAGTTTTCAACTGCAAATCATCTTTAATAGCAGACATCACGGGATGGCTCATTACATTAAGCTATTTTTCATGCTATCTGCTGTAATATCCTCTAATCCAATGCGTTTCAAATCACCTCGGGCTAAAATAAGAGACATAGCGATGTAATAGCCTAGTGTATTAGTGGGTTAATTGCCCTGTTGTACTCTTTCTAGTAGCTATCTCTGGAATGACTTCTATATTAATTGTAAATTGCTTAATACATTTAACTCCTTGCCATCGCCCCGTCCCCTAACGAAGGAGGCCACTACCCAGTTGCTCCATGGGAGGGTGTGTGTGTGTGTGTTTTGTGGGTGCTCCTTTCCAACCCTGGCCCACCTCTGCCTTCACAGCCCTTGCTGACAGAGCAGGCTTGGAACACACTTCCCAGGCTGATGAGGGAACGAGACGCAGTTACTGAAGGCCTGCTATCAGCCAGGCCCTGGGCTAGGTCCTTTCACCAAATGCGGTCTCCTTGGAGCCTCCTAAGACCCTGAGCAGTGGCAACCTTCTCTCCAGAGGTCATGTGACTCGTTCAAGGTCATAGAGCTAAGACCTGATGAAACTGGATCTGTGGTCAGACTTGAGGGCTCCTAGAACCACAGTGCTTATGAGCGGGACAGGACCCTGGTAGGGCTTTGAATACTATGTCAGCTGTGGTCAGTAGGGTCCTGGGGAGGACCCTGTGGTCTGGAGGGGAGACACACTGCCCTTGACCTGAGGGGGTCCTTCATCTGATGGACGAGACAGAAGCCTCTGTTTGGGGAGCTCCTGTCTGATGGCAGAACAAGATCCCTTGACAAAGGAACATTCCCAGACACAAAGGGGACACAGCCCATTTTCTGGGGAGCCCCCATTCTGATGGGAGGGATACAACCTCTGTCCTGGGGGCTCTTCGGTCTGATGAGGAAAGCAATTTCTGTCTCCAGGGGAACCCTCGGTCAGATGAGGGGCATGCCGGTACCAATCCCACTCATCAACACAGAGCAAGCAGAGATAAGGTACAAAAGAATAAATCCGAGGCCAAGGGAATGGCCATCGCCAATAGTGTGCTCTGAGGATGAGGGCAGACCTGGGTGGGCCCTTTGACGTGCCTGGTGCTTCAGACCCAGACTGGGCAGGGGCCCTCACGGTGGAGGAGTGGGGGGGGGCAGTGAGGGGGTGAGGATGTATGTGTCTCAGCTCAGTGCCTTCCTCTCCTTTCCAGGGCAGATGTTCTCCTCATTTCCCTCTGGGCTGACCCCCTCCTGTGACTGACTGGAGGGTGGGGGGTGCTGCGTGGAGACCTCCTCCTCTCTGGTCCTAGGTGCCAGCAGCCCCCACCTGCTCCCCCTTCTCCAAAGAGGCCTCAGATGTCCTGGGCGTCCTGCATCTCCCCCCGCCCCTCCTGCCCTTGTTCCCTCTGGAGGGAGGACCAGGGGAGATCCCCGAGGGGAGGCAGAGGAACGAGAGAGATCAGGGAGGGGAAGGGGTGAAGGAAGGGAGCGGGGCTAATGCAGCCATGTCAGAACAGAGCCACTGAGATGGGTTAAATGGTCGCCTACCGCAGAGTAGCACTTTTCCCACACACACGCTCGCTGCGTTGTGAGTGACATTCAGGAGGGAGTTACTGGATCAAAACCTATGCACGTTCCGCGTGCTCCCCGCCCGCGGCGGGGCGGAGGGACCCACCCGGAAAGTTGCTGTCGCACAGCAGCCACCTTGTTCCCGCCAGTCCGGGCGTCCTGCGGCCCCGCTCTGGGCTGCGCCCTAAGCTGGACGCTCGTGCTGAGTTTGGAGCGGGCACTGTGGCCGCCCGGTCCCCAAGATAGGGCTTTGGGACAACAGAGAGAGTGAGAACGAAGAGGAGGAAGGGGAAGGGGCGTGGAGAGGAAGGCGGGGGGTCCGCCGAGGGGCCGCAGGCGTGCCCTCCTCGGGTCTTCCCGGTGGCGGCGGGGGGCCGGCGGCGGCTTTGTTGGCGGCCTCTCGGGAGCAACCTTGAGCGCGGGCGCTGCGACAGTGATTTAGGTGCTGGCATTGGAGCGTGAAGGTAAATGGCCACATTTCACCGTCAGAAGGTGAGCCGGCGGCGCCCGCCCCTGCCCTTCCCCCAAGGCCCCGGCGGGGTGCGCGGGTGGGCGCTCCTGCCCACCCTCCCTGGACCCGGCTCCAATCCCCAGGCTGCCGCAGGAGGGATCCCCGTCGCCCCAGCCGCTCCCCTACCCCCACACTCCTCCGGGGTCGGGAGGCTGAGTGCACCGAGAGCCCAGAGCACCTAGGAGAGGGCTTCCTTAGCCTGGCATCCTCCCGGAGCTGCGGGAGGGAAGTTGAGAAGAAGGCTTACAGCCCCGGCACTTTGAGGGCCCTTTGCCTCTGTTGGGCGAAGGGTGGGTGGGTGCTGGCTGATGCGCAGGCAGCTCACATACTCTCCCTTAACTCCTCCAGAGGCTCCGGAGGCAGGGCCTGCCTTACGTCCACAGTGCAGATGTGGAAACTGAGGCTCAGAAGGTTAAGGGAGCTGCTGAAGGCTGTGCAGCTGGGAAGGGGTAAGGAGGCTGGGGGCTCAGGTCCAGGGGACTTTTGAGTCCCTGTGGAGCCTCTTCTCCCCCAGTACATTGCCTTCAAGAGCTCTGGGATCTAGAGGAGAATGCAGGAAATGAGGCGTCCAGCCAACCTTCTGCTGTTTGGAGGTGTGGTTATAAAAATTTACTAAATTAACTAAATATAAAATTAACTAAATTAACTAAAAATTAACCTGCTATTTAAAAAATCCAGAAATGTGGGTGAGATTAGGTAACCCTTCAGCCTGTCCCCTGTACGCTTTTTCTCTTTTGGACCCAGATTTTCTTGCCCCTCCCGCCTCGTGCTGCCACTTGAGCCCACCAGTTCTGAGTCAAGCACATCTGAGAGCAGTGCTGAGATGAGTAATTTATTCACTTTGCTATCTTGCTGAAAAAAGAGAGGGAAGCAGAAAGAGGACCCAGCGGGGAGTATGTGGGCATTGTTTGTGCTGGGGCATAACATGGCAGGAGAGTTCCCAGTCCCTCACTTTCCAGACTTGGGACAGGGCTGTTGAGTGAAAGGGAGAATGGAGGGGAGCTGGGGGAAGAGTAAGTCCAGGGCTCAAGGTCTTGGCCAGGGAAGCCTTCACAGAGGCCTCAAGCCAGTGGACGGGAAACAGCTCCCTGGGTTCCCCCTCTCTCCCCGGGGCAGCTTTGGTTATTATTACCCATAATAGCTGCTTTCTGAGGGCACCTGCTATGTTAGGTATGCCTTTAATCATGCCAGCAACTCTGTGTGACAGTTCCTATTGTTATCCCCATTCTATAGGTGAGAAGACTAGTCCCTTGTTCTAAGACTCCATTGCTGAGAGGTGGTAGAGCTGGGATTGGACCCCGGTTCCATTAATCCTAAAGACTCTTCTGTCTGTAGCCCACTGCCTCACTCCTCCACATCTGTGTCATGGGGGTTGGGAGGGGGCACCCACCCAGAACCTAATGGGAAAGGAAGCTGGCATGTACCTTCTGGTCAGGGCAGAGAGTAATTGGGTGAGGTCTGAGTTCTCAGGTGCTCTCTGGGCTCCTGCTCAAGGGTTACCCTTAACCCTGGGCAGACAAGAGGCAGAGGTGAACAGAAGAATAGGGTCTACCGGCTGTGACCTGAGGGGCTGTAGTTTCTGGGGTCTCAGGAGAAGATGTCCTGGAAGGAGAGAGAGAGGTTACCATTCATGGTCTAAAACACTGTCAGAGGGACCAAAGAAACCAAGCAGACCTCCTATGGGGGTGGAAGGCTGGTGTAGACATCCCAGGGAACCCATCCTCCCTAGGTTGGGTAGGAGTCAGACTAGCCACAGGACCCAGCCACACTGCAGGCTGAAGTCAGGCCCAATCTCAGAAAGTTCTAGTTCCTCAGACCCCAGTGACTATGACAACTTTTACTAGCTATCATTTATTAAATACCTACTATGTGCCAGGCTAAGCCTTCCCTTAATCCTGACCACCCTTGTATGTGGTAGGAGCTATTGTTCACCCCATCTGACAGATGAGTAAACAGAGGTCAGCCTCCTATCAAGCTGCGACTCTCCCCAGTCTGCTTTCAGTGCCCATGGGGGTGGGCAGGAGGGCGGCATGTAGAGAGAGGCTTCCAAACCCTTTTAATCTCAGCACAGGGCCTGGCTCCTGGACGCCCTCCGCAGTTACAGCTGTTACTGGTCTTGGCTTCAAGTGGGCCCTCTCGCCTTTCAGCCCCTTATTTCTGGGCTCGGCTCTGAGTGCCTGGATTCCAACTTCCTACTGGGGTTTCAGGGTATAACCTCTCCCTCCCAACTTTTTCTCAGTCTGCCTCTGTGTCCCCATCTGGCCAGGATCTGGGGAGACACATGTGGGAGAATGTGGGAGCGTGTAAACATGTCAGAGAGGAAGTGGGTGGTTTGAGACGTGTCGCTTGTCCTGAGAAGGAGGCCAGGCAGAGGGCAGGGATGCGTATTCCCTGGAAAGCCCTTCCCAGGGCAGGGTCTGATCCTAGGTCCAGGATTTTCTCAACTCCCACCAAGATTACCCCAACCCCATCACATGGAACAGTCACATGGATGGAAGTGGGCTGTGTCAGGCTAATTTCTGTTTTTTTCATTGGTCTTCACATGGGTGATGAGACCAGGGCTCATCTGGGTCCTCAGCTCCCTGCTGGGCCCACTCTGGTCCTTAGAATCCTTGATTTACCCCATGCCACATTTGTCGGAGATCCAGACTACCGCTGGTCCAACCCGATCTTTTGAGAGATAAGGAGAGGGAGGCACAGAGAAGGAGAGTGATTTGCAGAAGGTCACACAGCGAGTCAGCAGCAGGTGTCCAGATGATGCTAGGGGAGACAGCCAGATGAGAATCTCATAGGCCCTCACTTTGGAGGGGTCCTGAGTATTGAAGGTGCCCCGCCCTCCTATTTCCTGGGGTCTTGTCAGCTTGGGCCCTGGCCCCCGCCTCCCTCTCCCCACATACCAGGCGAAATTGTCTTAATGCAGCAAATTGTTCATATGTGTGTAAGCAAATATCTCCTGAAATTATCTCTTATCACCAAACAGGCTGCGATGCTCACCGGCTGGAGGGCTGGGGTTGTCTTTCAATCCACTGGTGCCGGAGAGGGGGTAGGGAAGGGGGGCTGGCTGACACCAAAAATAAACCAGCGGAGCGGGGATGGTTGTCGCGAGGGGCAGAGCGAAGTTGTCAGGCGGCGAGAGCGTGTGAGGCGGCAGGACGATAATGTGGCATGACACTTCTGAAATGAGCGGCCCGTTGCCATGGTGAGCAGCCAGGAGGGACCGGCTCTCCCGAGGCTGAAATAAAACACGCTTTAAATGATGTTTGATTAGAATTTAGATCATGTAACCGAATACCTCAGTCCTTCTCTTCCCTGTGCTTTTCTGCTTTTCTGCTCAGTTCTATCTTTCTTCCCTCCATCCCCTCCCCTCCCCCACCCCAGGGCAGAGAGAGAGAGACACACACACACACAGGCACACACACACATGCAGTGTGCACACACACGTGCACACACACGCACCCACACGTCCTCCTCCTCCTCCCCCTCTTCTCCTCGGTTGTTCTACACCTTGGCAGACCTTGTTTCAGAAAATCCAGCTCAGAGCAGATGCCGAGGACCCCTGGGGTGGCGGGGGTCAGAGCGCTGGTCTCAGGGTCACGGGTGTGAGTCTCTGCTCTTCTGCACTAATGACAATAGTCCTGCAACAATTCGAATGGTCTAAGCCTCTTGGCTGTGCAGCCCTTTATCCTCCACAAAGCTCTTCCAAATGCAAGCGCACATGTTATTCTCATCACAGCGCTTTGCCTTGCTGCGATCATGCCCATTTTTGAGATGAGGAAGCCGAGAGGCCCAGTGTTTTGTCCAAGGTCACACCTGGCGGGGGTGGAGCCCAGCGCTTCTGTAGGCTGTCCTTTGGACTCTTAGGAGAAAACCCTACAGGAGGAAGGGAGCACAGCCTGTGCTGTCCTCTGGGCCCTCAAACCTTTGCTGGTCCTATGAGTCTGCTGTTGGTTCTGATCTGTGGGAACCCTCTGAAGGACGGGCAGAGAGGTCCCAACCTGATTCTGGAGGAATTTGGGACATGTTTTGTGACTTTCTGGCCGTGTGTCCTGCTTTTTTGGTTTGGCAACAGATTGGTTATCTATTCCTAGTGTTTCTTCCAAAGTATGCTGCTCGTGAGGGGCAGAAAGCCAGTACTGGGGCTGCTCATCACCTAGAGGGGGACATGGAGGGCAGGCTGGCACAGAGAGACATGGCAGAATCCACATCGTCTCGCATCCCAGACCTCCTCTGAGGCCCTGGGCAGGTTATCGGTTTCCTATTTCTGTCTCAAAGAGATGAGGCTTGACCCAGTGTTCATTTTCCCTGCCTGACCAATGTGTCCTGATCGTCTCCCGTTATCAGCCAGTCCACCCATCCATTTGGTCCCATAGCCCTTGTGGACTGTGTCAGCACCAGCTCTGGGCCAGGACTCCTGCCCCAAGGACAGGCCTGGTCTCCACCCTCATGAATGTGGGGCTTTGTAGGCCAGGGGCAAGGTGCCTAAAGACAGACACCCAAACCTGTGCACGCGCACACACACACACAGACACACACATGCATAATCAACCCCCCCCCCCCCAACACACAGAGTCTCCTTCGGTGCAGAGTGTGAAGAATTCCAATGGAGGAGGGAGCAAAGTGCTCTGGGAATGTCAAAGATGGGTGACTCCTTGTGTCTACAGGGGATCCAGAGGGCTTCTCAGAGGAGGTGATGTTTGAAGGAAGAGTGGGAGTTCTCCAAGGGGTCAGACAGCCCAGGAGAAGAGACCTCAATGTGCAGAGATCCACCCTTCCCCAGCAGAGTGGAAACTCCCTGGAGAGACTGTGAGTGTCCCACAAGATTCCAAACTTTTGGAAGGTAGAGACTGAGCCCCTGCACACTTCTCCCCAGACTGGGGGTTCCCTGAGGGTGCGGCAGTATTTTCTATTTCTTTTGTCTGTTGCTCCAAAGAAGAAAGCATTTATATCTTCGTATCTTGTTTGCTCTGCAAAGCTGGGATCCTGCCTTAAATGTGTAAGTGTCTGGCCTCCCTAGTGCAGGGAGTGCCTTCCTAGGGCAGCAGATGACCCGTTATATACAAATGACGTGACATTTACCGAGTACTTATTGTGTGCCTGGCATTGAGCTAAATGTTATTAACTCCTTCGATCCTTACAACAGCCCTTTGAGGTGAATACCAGCATTGTCCCCATTTTACAGATGGAAAAACTGAGGGCCTGGGAGGTGAATTAACTTGTCCAAGGTCACACAGCTTGTAGGGAGGTCGAGTCTAGATCCCGACGTAAGCAGTCAGACTCCAAAGCCCACACCCTAGCCTGAACTCTTACAAATAGATTTTATTTACCTATTAAACCCGTGAGCTCAGTTTCCCCTTGTGAGGTGGGGGAGTGGTACTTGACCAGCAACAGCAACTGCCCAGAGTTTCAAGGTCAGGAAAGAGCAGCCTGCTCTGGGGCCCCCTCAACATGACCTGGTCCCAGACTACCTTTCTGGCCTTGTCTCTCTCAACTCGTCCCGTTCCAGACCGGTCAGTTCTTTTTTTTTTTTTTTTTTTTTTAACAGTATTGTTTGTTTGTTTGTTTTGAAAGATTTTATTTATTTATTTGAGAGAGAGAGAGAAAGAGAGAGAATAAGATAGCGAGAACATGAGAAGGGGGAGGGTCAGAGGGAGAAGCAGACTCCCCGCTGAGCAGGGAGCCCGATGTGGGACTCGACCCCAGAACTCCAGGATCATGACCTGAGCCAGAGGCAGTCGTTTAACCAACTGAGCCACCCAGGTGCCCCATTAATTTTTTTTAAAGATTTTATTTATATATTTGACGGACAAAGATCACAAGTAGGCAGAGAGGCAGGCAGAGAGAGAGAGAGGAAGCGGGCTCCCTGCTAAGTAGAGAGCCTGATGTGGGGCTCGATCTCAGGACCCTGGGATCATGACCTGAGCCAAAGGCAGAGGCTTAACCCAGGCACCCCCAGACTGGTCAATTCTTGCTGTCCTTTCTTCTCCACACCTGGGCAGACTCAGAGTGCCCTCTAGGAGTGCTCTCATTCATCCCCTAGCCAAAAGCCTTTTTTTTTTTTTTTTTTTTTTTGGTGGGCTGAGCTCAAGTTTTCCCCATTCTGGAACACCCTCTCTGACCAGAAGATTATGTCTTAGTCAGCTCGAAGTGCCTTACTGGATACCATGAACTGGGTGGCTTGAACAATAGGAATTTGTTTCTCACTGTTCTGGGAACCCAAGGTCAAGGCACCAGCCTTGACACATGGTGAGTGTGTCCACTTCCTGGCTTGAAGAGGGCTGCCTTCTTGTTGTGTCCTCCCGTGGTGGAGAGAGCACTCTGGTATTGCTTTGTCTTCTTCACATGGCCTTAATCCCTTCATGGGGTCATACCCTGGTGACCCCATTAAGCCTAATTACCTCCCCAAAGCCCCACCTCCAAATACCATCACACCAGGGATTAGGGCTTCAGCACACGGATTTTGGGTGGGCACGGATGTTCTGTCCACACAGCATGTCTGTCATATGTCACAGGGACCCATTCAGATCCCCATGCTGACCAGTTGTTTCCAGATATTTCTTGAACTTGGCCGTGAGCAACTTGAGGAGCAAACTACAAGGCCATCGTTGTGTGCCTGTGTACCTGACAGGAACACCCACCCACGACAGGACCAAAACAGTTTACCCTCAAGGATTCCCCAGACTTTACCCTTCCTCTGCCGCCAGGGGAGTTTCTGTGTGTCATTTTCTTTAGGCTCCAGTTGCTCTGTCCGGGGTAGTGGGTTGGAAGGGAAATTGAAAGAAGCCCAGAAATCTCAGCTTAACTTCCTTCAGAAGAGGCAGAGCATCCCTCCTGGTGAGAGGACAGAAGAGAAGACAAGGGGGAGAGCAAGGAGGGGCAGCCACCTGCAGGGGGCGGGGCTGGGTGAGCCTTAGGGGAGACTGAGGCACCACGGCTGAGCTGCAGGGGGCAGTGGGCGATGGGGGAACAGGGCTCCGGGAAAGGCTACTTCATTTGAGGATTTGGATTTGGATTTTGAGATCCTCAGACCGCATTTCCATGTGTTTTGGCGATGGATCGCTGTTTTCCTCTGAAGACCACACCATGTGTAGACCTGCTTCAGGGAGGCCCGTGGTTAGCTGGGTGATGCTGTGGTTTGGAGACTACACGCCCTGGGGCCAGGAGCTACCTTTCTCTGGATTGTTCCCAGTTCTCAGAGCAGCACAGCAAGGTCAGTGAGAGGAGTGATGAGAAAACTGAAACACTGAGGGGAGAGAGAGAGAGAGAGAGAGAGAAGGGGGCGGTTCTGGCCCTGACTTAGACTTTTAACCCTTGACCTCTAGCCCCACAGTTCTATTGTAGGATGGGGCCACCGTGGCCCTGAAGCTGTGTTTTGTGGGAGATGTAGTAGGTTCATCAGGCTAGAAAATGATTCTATCAGTTCCACTCTGTCTGCGGGGTCAGAGGGGGCCCAGGCCCACGTCTCTGCAGATGTGAGAGTCCAGATGACATGGGACTCACGAGCATGGGAAAGCCCTTCTGTGAAGCCTGAAATGGGAAAACGTGGAGGCTGTTCTGAGCCATGTGCTGAGGGAGAGACTGGGCAACTGGGTTACAGATCATGAGGTCCTGTGGCCGTGAACAACCTTGATTGCATGAGGCACTGTGTCAGCAAGCCTCGCCTGTTAGTGTGTGGGACCCCTTTGGGAAGGGGTAACCTTATAACTAAGAATAACTTTATTTGGGGGTGAGAAGGAAGACTTGGTTCAGCCTACTATGGGAGGGATGGCCAGGGCTTGGAGGTCAGCAAATCTAGTATCTAGGACCCCCAAATTTGGCTGTAGGAGAGCCCTGAAATTTTGCTGTCTGCCTTGGTTTCTCCACTGGTAAGCTGTGGAAGCATGAGCCCATGTTGCTCAGCTCAGAGGATGCCGCGGAACTGGTGGTGATGAGGTTTAAATTAAATGTGCAGAGATCACAAGTAGGCAGAGAGGCAGGCGGGGGTGGGGGGAAGCCGGTTCCCCACTGAGCGGAGAGCCCGATCCGATCCAGGGGTCAATCCCAGGATCCTGAGACATGACCTGAGCCAAAGGCAGAGGTTCAACCCACTGAGCCACCTAGGCGCCCAGCTGGCTCAGTCAATTAAGCATCTAACTTTGGCTCAGGTCATGATCTCAGGGTCCTGGGATCAAGCCTGACATCAGGCTCCCTGCTCAGCGGAGCTCTCCTTCTCCCTCTGCCCCTTCTCCTGCTCATGCTCTCTCTCTCTCAGGTAAATAAATAAAATCTTTATATTTTTAAAAAAAGATTTGGGGCACCTGGGTGGCTCAGTCCTCAAGTGTCTGTCTTTGACTCAGGTCATGATCCCAGGGTCCTGGGATCGAATCCCGTGTCAGGCTCCCTGCTCAGTGGGAAGCCTGCTTCTCCCTCTCGCACTCCCCCTGCTTGTGTTCCCCCTCTCTCTGTGTCTCTATCTGTCAAATAAATAAATAAAATCTTTAAAAAATAAATAAAAAATTTAAAGAAGGGGTGCCTGGGTGGCTCAGTGGATTGGGCTGCTGCCTTCGGCTCGGGTCGTGGTCTTGGGGTCCTGGGATCAAGCCCCGCATCTGCCTCAGCATCCCTGCTTCCCCCTCTCTCTCTGCCTGACTCTCTGCCTACTTGTGATCTCTCTCTCTGTCAAATAAATAAATAAAATATTTTAAAAAATTAAAAAAAAAAAGATTTTATTTATTCACTTGAGAGAGAGATTGAGCACAGAGGGAGAAGCAGACTCCCCCATGAGGGAGGAGCCCGATGCAGGGCTCGATCCCAGGATCCTGGGATCATGACCGGAGCTGAAGACAGATGTTCAGCCAACTGAGCCACCCAGGCACCCCAATAAATAAAAACTACAAAAAAAAAAAACTGATGGTGATTTAAGAAGTCAAGTTTACTGTTCTCATGTAAGCTTGGTACGGATGGGGTCACTGTAACTCTTTGGAGGACTGGCCCATCACAGCCTCACCCTCGGCATTTATGGCCCCATTGGGGTGAGTGTCATTAATGAGATCTCTACAGGGACAGGAAGGGGACCAGACATAGTTGGAATCCGAGGAAAGACAGAGCTGGCAGAGGGGATCCTGGCTGACACGGGCTCTCATCCCTGCTCTTCAAGACCCTGTGGGAGAAACAATTCTTTGTTACCCTCTCTGCTTCTGTCAACTGACTTGGAACCCAGTAATGGAAAGTAATAGTTAAAAAGAATCGCATCTGGGGCGCCTAGGTGGCTCAGTGGGTTGAACCTCTGCCTTTGGCTCAGGTCATGTCTCAGGATCCTGGGATTGACCCCTGGATCGGATCGGGCTCTCCGCTCAGTGGGGAACCGGCTTCCCCCCACCCCCGCCTGCCTCTCTGCCTACTTGTGATCTCTGTCAAATAAATAAATAAAATCTTAAAAAAAAAAAAAAAGAATAGCATCCATTTATTGAGGGCTTAACATATGTCAATCTCTATTCCAACCACTTTACCTGGATTGGCCCATTTCTGCTTCAGGACAATCCCACGCAGAGGGTATATTTTTATCACCACTACAGGGATGCAGAAACCAGAGCAGCTGAATAACTTTCCCGCAGTCAGAGCTTGGAAGTGGTGGAGTCATGACTCTATCTTGGGTGGTCCAGGGGGCGTGCTGAGCTACGCTGTCACGAAGTAATCCTCAATCCTTTACACATCTGAGCATGGCTGTTCAGCTAGAGGGATCTCATTTCCCCCCACATGCTAACTCTAGTGAGAGGCTTTCTCCACTCCCCCAAATGGAAGTCCCAGACTGGAGTTCCCTCGGGCTGCTGCTCACTGCTTACGTATTCTTGGGCAAGTAAGCGCATCTGTAAAATGGGTGAGCAAGCATTTGTTGAGTATCTCTTATACGCTACATTTAATTTAAACCTCATCACAACCTTTTGAGATTGGCTGTATTTCCTCTGGTTTATAGCTGGGGAAGCTGAGTCACAGAGGGCTTCAGCAAAATTACCCAAAGCCACGCTAAAATAGGCTGCAACTGAACTTAGTCTGTCTGAATCTGGAGTTTAGCTTTTTTTAAAGCTACTCTTCATTCCTCAAAGTGTGATTACAAAGCCTCAATTCCTGGGGTGCCTGTGTGGCTCAGTTGGTTAAAGCGACTGCCTTTGGCTCAGGTTGTGTTCCTGGAGTCCTGGGATCGAGTCCCATATCAGGATCCCTGTTCAGAAGGGAGTCTGCTTCTCCCTCTGACTCTTCCCCTTCTCATACTCTCTCTCTTTCACTCTCATTCTCTCTCTCTCAAATAAATAAGTAAAATCTTTTAAAAAAGAACAAAAAACCAAAAAAACCCCACCAAAGTCTCAATTCCTGGGGCGTCCATAAATGTTATGTAAAAAAACCAAACCAAGCCAAAAAACCCAGAAACTGATCAACTGTGTTTAGGGAAGGCTTTTGTCTTCCTCCCTGCCTCCCATTCTTTCTCTGTTTCTTCCCTTCTTTCTCTTTGTTTTTTTTTTTTTAAGTAGGCTCCACGCCCAACATGGAGCTTGAACTCTCATAACCCTGAGATCAAGAGTCACATGCTCTACTGATTGAGCCCGTAGGGAAGGCAATTTTCAATAAGTTAAATAAGTCCTTTGCAGCAGGATGTCTCAGTGCCTTTATTATATTGATATGTATTGGGTCCTTCCCGGAGAAGAGCAGAGTTAGTATCAACTTTTTTTTTTTTAAGATTTTGTTTATTTATTTGACAGACAGAGATCACAAGTAGGCAGAGAGGCAGGCAGAGAGAGGGAGAAGCAGGCTCCCCGCTGAGCAGAGAGCCCGATGTGGGGCTCAATCCCAGCACCCTGGGATCATGACCTGAGCTGAAGGCAGAGGCTTTAACCCACTGAGCCACCCAGGTGCCCCTAGTATCATCTTCTTTGCCATGAAAAATTTTGTTGAGGAGAATCTTGTGGGAGAAAGTTTCCCTGGACCTCATTTTGGGAAATGCTGTGCATCACCCTACTAACAATAGTGACGACAATAGCAATAACAGTAACCCCATTTAAGAGCTCATCACTATCATGTTAGCTATTTCTCAACTGCAATGATGTTTTTCTGTCCATAATATTTAGGAGCTTTTTCAGAAAATGGCCCTTCTCATTGTCGCCCCTCTTGCCCCCAGACCTAAGCACCCTCCTTCCTTTATTGAGCTCAGGCAGTTCAAGCCTGTAGGGGCTCATTATTCTTTGTCCCGGCAGCTCTTCTCACCTCTAAGCCTTTGCCTGGGCTGTGCCCCTCCGTAGTCCTCCTCTTCCTCTCCCCTCCTTCTTGTTCACAAGGAAAATGAAAAAGGCTTGAAGAGGGAAGAGATGTGGTGGTGGGGAGGGGCGTGTAGTGAGATGGGGACCCTGCTGTCCCCTGCATCCACAGCTCACCTCCACAGGACACCCTTCTGAGAGGCTGATGGTCATAGGTTCATCCCATGGCCAAGCCCATGGCTGCACAGGGACTTTCTCCATCCTGTGATAACCTAGTGTCTATTGTATGCTGTGCAAAGCCAAGGAAGGGCTTTCTTTTGGCCTACTGTGTTGATTTTTTTCAAAAACAGGTTTACTGGGGTATAATTTATATACTGTAAAATTTGTCCATTATCATGTTCATTTTAAATTGTTTATTATAATTTTTTACATAAAGAGCACAAATCAGTACACAGAGCGATGATTTTTTACACAGTCCGAACACCAGTGTGATCTCCGCTCATCTCAGCAGCAGAACACCTCCAGCCCCCAGAACCTTCCCCACGCACCCCCCACTGTCCCTCTCCTAACTTCTAACCCCACAGAGGTTTGGTTTTTCAAAACTCACCAACCTTTTCTTCTCCCTTTGTTTCCTTCTTCCTTCCTGCCTCTCTCTGCACTCCCTGGGTCTACTTCAACTTGCCCATTCGAGCTCTCACCCAAAACACACAGTAAGAGAGAACGGGAAAGCCTGCCACATGGTGCCCAGTGAAGCCGTGTGAGGCGGCGTCATGACGGCAAAGGCCTGGACCCCAGACTGGCCACTGCCAGTTGTGAGGCCCGGTGCTTGTGACTGAACCTCTCTGGGCCTCAGTCTCCTTCTCTGGGAGATGGAAAGGTTAAATAAGGTATTTTTACCTTATGCCTAGGAAGTATTAATGGGACGCCTGCTTGAGGGAAGTGTCAATAAGGTTTTGCCGCATAACTACATTTCTTTTCTTCTTCTTTTTAAAAAAGATTTCTTTCTTTCTTTCTTTCTTTCTTTCTTTCGAGCTCGTGCGCGGGTGTGCGCATGCCCTTGTACAGCAGGGGGAGGGGCAGAGGGAGAGAATCTCAAGCAGGCTCCCCACTGAGCATAGAGCCATTCGCTGGGCTCGATCCCATGACCCTGGGATCACGACCTGAGCCGAAACCAAGAGTTGGGTGCTCACCCGAGGGCACCCATAGATTCCCCCCTACGTTTCTTACTGAGATGAGACTTTGTGGCCCTGACGTCCACTGCCATTTATGGAACAACCAGTGTGTATTAGGACTTTGCCTCTCATCTGCGCGGCAACCCTGCAAGGAGAGGTTTCCTCCATTTTCCTCCACAGATGAAGAAACAAGGCCCAGAGAGGTCAGTCCTGAAGACGTAACCTGGTCAGTGCTGAAGCTGGAGCTCGAAGCCAAGGAGTCTGGTTGGCGTGCCCTTGACCCTGACACCTGGGCCAGCCCATATGCACGTCTCCTGCGCTGCGGCCTTCCACAGCCTCCTCAGGGCTCTCTGGAACTTCGAGCCAGGTACCATCTTTTGCTGTGAGTTCTTTAGTCAATCACGGGGTTGCCCCCCTCAAAATGCCGGCAGTCCTCCTGGGTTGAGGTGGAGTTCTGGGGAGGGGAAGCCCACCAGTGCAGTGCCTCGAGGGGACTACCTGGTGGTGGAGGGTTCTAACTGCCCTGGGTGTAGGTGGTGCCTGGGCCTCCTAGAACCATGACCTCCAGCCCAGGGGAGACTCTGAGTTCTGGGCAGGGGTTGGCCCCTTGGGGTGGCTATACCCCAGTCCTGGGGCACTGGAGGAGGGCAGCCCAAACCCTGCAGACCCTCCTTCTGGGGCCCTGTCTTGCCAGGTGGGCTTTTTTGGGGTTGGGGACACGGGGGTGGCCAAGAAGGCCGAATCGGGGGGGTGGATCTCCTTCAGATGGGAAGGGACCAAAGTGGTGTGATTTGTCCTCGAGCCCTGCTGAATGCTCAGTAAACAGCAGGTCACGGGCAGGATTCCTGCTACATTCCCTCCAACAGAGGGAGGGCTGGCCAGGCAGGGGCTGGTCCTGGAACCCTGAGGCCTCCTTCCCACCCAACTCCTAGAACTCCTAAAACTGGCCCCAGGGTGGAGGGTAATGGGGGCCTCCCAGCCTGGTGCGTCAGCCAGCCCCTTCCTTCTGGCTGGGCTTGGTGGGAGTGCTGACGTCGTCTGCCCGCTTGCCGGCCCCAGCTGTCCCTGTGCTGACCTCTGGGTTCCCTGGGGCCAGCCCGGACATCTGTATCCATCTTGCCCCAAACTCTGGAGATTCTGACACATTTCCTTTCATTGCTTCTAGCCATGTTATTTAAAGTAATTAACCTTAATTTATAAATTTTTATATCAAACTGCCTTTTAACTTTTAGAACTGGCAGGAGCAGCCTTATCCCTGGGCTCCTAATAGTTCTCCATTTAATCAAAATTCATCCATCAGGTTCCAGTGTTAAATCATCTTTTAATTGGGAGTTACATTCTGGTTAATAGTTTTATAATTCGCCTCCTCTAATAGTTTTTACCACAGGGATCTCTACTCCATTTTTCCTCACTCTGTTATTGCGGCTGGCGGTTCTGCGGGGATGGCTTAGCCGGGCCCCGCCTCTCTGGCCTCTGCTGGCCACCTCTTTTGTTCTTGGTGGTCTTGTTAAGTTAATCCGGAGAAGAGTTCTTGGGCCTCCTCCTTCCAGGAGCAGGACTGCTCTCCTCACGAGGGGTGGCCCTCTTGCTGCCTGCCGCAACCTTTGGAGCTGTGGCCCCTGTGACCTCTCTCCCAGAGAAAGCCAGAGACCCAGACCTGGAGTGCGAGAGACAGAGACAGAAAGGCCTAGAGAAAGCCCAGAGAGACTCTGTGGAGAGGAAGGAGGGTTCTGGAGGCTGGTGGGTCCAGGCCACAGTGGGCAGGCCAGACCTTTGATGGGGAAAGAGAAGCAGAGGAGTTTGCCAGTGGACATGGCCCTGGCTTTGGCTCTCTCCTGGCTCCACCCGGGGTGGCTGGGGCTGTGGAATTCCTGAAGGCCGGTGGGGAAGTCCGGCCTCGCCCATTCCCTCTGGGCTCCTCCTTCAAAACTGTCACAGAGAAGCCACCTCCTGCCTGCTGGCAGGTCAGGGCCTGGAGACCACGGGATGGGTGTGGAGGGAGACCCCCTGAAAGCGAGGGAATGAGGGCAGACTGAGGAGCATTGTGGAGAAGGCGGAGAGAGGTCCTCTGGTCAGGGAGCCCTGGACTGCGAGCAGACACACCTGTGCTCCCACAACCCACAGGTTTGTCCAGGCCTGAAACAGACCTAGGAGAGGCTAGTGCTGGGTGCTGCCGGGCTGGGGCCCAGGCGAGGGGCCTGTGGGTGGGAGTAGCTGGCGGGGGGGGGTGGTGGAGAGAGGGGCCTGGGAGAGCTGGAAGCTGGGGACCCGGGGCTTGGGCTGAGGCCACAGCCGGGGGCTTCCCTGGGGAAGGGGGATCAGTAGGCTGGCTGGACCCTACCGAGTCACGGCCTGCTGGTTCTCCCTCCTCAAGCCCCTTCAGTTGGCGACTTTCCATCTCAGTGGATCTTAGCCCTGAGTCACCTGGAGTCACCCGGGCGAGGGGAGGGTTTAAAAATTCCAGTGTCCTGGCCTGCCCTCCCCCACACTGTGGGTTTTTGAAAATATTATCCACAAATCCTTTGAGACTTCTCCCTTCTAGAGATGGAATCCAATGCCCTTTCCCTAGAGTGTGTCCTTCCAACAAACAAAAGAAACGCAGAAGTGACAGTGTGCTTTAGCAGGTGAGGACCTATAAGTCACTGTGGCTTTCTCTTCACACGCGCTCCTCAATCACTGGCTCAGGGAGAAGCCAGCTGCCATGTGCCCAGGAGGGCTATGCTCAGATTTTTAGCCCATTGTGGCATTTAAGCCTCATCACAATGAGGATGATTGATCCCATTTTACAGATGAGGAAACTGAAACTCAGGAAGGTTAAGGTACTTCCTTGCTCTGTGTCACACTACTGAGGGATACAGAACCAGCGCTGGAGCCCAGGCCCAGTGACTGCAAAGCCTGGGCTTTTTCATGGGTGCTTGAGGGCTGGGAGAAGTCCATGCTGTGGGCCCTACTTGCTCCCAATAGGACCCTTGACGTCCTTTCTTTTTCCTTCCAGAAGCTGTCACCAGGGGAGAGGTGGGTGTGAAAGTGATGGTGGTAGAGTTAGTGAGAGGTGTCCAGGAGCACCCTGGACCTTGAAGGATTTAGGCTAGACTTTCAGGAAGAACACGGGTCCTGAATGCTCAAGGGGGCTGCAGGGAGCCTTGGGGACTTCTTCACTGGGGCCCTTGGGGACTGTGAGGAGCTAGGCTCCCCTCCCACGCCATTGGCCCGAGCTTGGGAGGAGGGCAAGGGTTGTCCTTTGGGGAGGCAGTGGTGTTGTCAGATGGACCTCTGCAGGGACCCACCAGCCTATATTTACATGGATAGGCCACCTCTCCTTTGGCTGGTGCAACTATTTGGTCAAGTTCACAGGCGCCATATCCTGGAACTTCTACTCCAACCCTCAATGCTTGTGAGCAGCATGACTTTGGACAAGCTGCCTGACTCCCTGTGCCTTCGTTTCCTTATCTGTAAAACACGGAGAAGAAAACCTCATAGGTAGTGTGAGGCTTAAATGAGAAAAACCCTTCCTAGCGTTTAGCCAGGTGCTTGACATGAGAAAATTCAGCCAGCACGTGGTAATCACCGTGAGGAATTACCTGAGAAGGCAAGAGAAAGCAGCACACACCTTCAGTCTGGAGTCCCACCTGGCAGAGCTGAGTGGCCTGTCTAGTTCTGCGTCTCCAATTCTGTGAGATCTTGAAAAAAAAAAATGCATAGAATTTTCCTTCGTTTCCTCAACTGCCAGATGGGACCCAAGTCCTGCCCTCCTCTGGGGACAGAGAGACATCAGTGGCCAGAAATGTGTTACAGGGGCTCTGGGTTGGAGCGACAGAGCCCACCCCTCACCCTATTCACATGGCATCCCTTATGGGGCTCCCCGTAATAATCCTTGTCCTCACCCCCTAATAGTTTGAAGAACCATCAGTTGAACTCCCCTCCGATGCCAGTCTCTGTGCCCATGTTACCAGCAGCACTTGTCAGGGGTTAGCTCTGTGCCCATGTGCAAGGCTGTCCGAAACCTGCAGAAACCTGGGGGCGAGGACGATGAAGGCTCCCTCTGTAGAGAGGACTGCGGTGACTCCCCTAAGGTCGCAGAGGAAGGCCGGCATCCACCTCTTCCTGTCTCCAAAGCTCCATTTCTCACTCCCTCCAGCCTATTGCCTCCCCGCCGGATCCCCATAGGGCCCTCCTGGAAGCTCAGGGTTATTGTCTTTTCTACAAATGAGCAACCACGATGCCCAGAGAGTCAGTATCTTGTCCAGGTCCTTTCCACTGGCAGGTGGCCAGAACTGGGTGCCTCTGACCCCGGTGCCCTGCTCCCTCCTGCCCCAGGGATTCCTCACCCCTGTGGGACACAGAGGCCTTTGGTCTAGTATCTAGTTTCCTGTTTTCTTTGCTACCCTCTGTGTCCCCGAGCAAGCCTCTGATCTCCAAGGTTTCCTCTACTCGGGGAGCTTCGTAACTTACCAAGTTGCTGATGGAACAGTCCTGGCCTGGGCCCGGGTCCTGGGAAGACCTCTAAGGATTGTTGAAGGAGTCATAGTCCCCATAGTGCCTTATCCAATCTTGGCCCTTACCTTTGACACGTAAACTCTCACTGAGCCCATTTCACAGATGAAACAGCTGAGGCTCAGAGATCCTGAGCCGGACCCTGTTGTTCAGGAGCCTGACCTGATGACCAGGGGGCCTGGCCGGCTCCTGTCTCAGGCAGAATGAGAGGTGAGTTCAGGGACAGAGGGTGGGGGAGAGGGCCTGGAACAAGTGAAGCTCAAAGGGGAGCTAGCCCTCAGGCGGTTGCAGGACCCCCTGCGTGTTTGTAGGGGTCTGAGGAGGGGATGGAGAGATCTGCTGGTCCTTCCAGTGCTCTCAGCTGCTGGAGCCAAGCTGGCGTTCCCTGCTCAGCACCAGTGGTATCGGCCGGCAGCTGATCAGCCTCCCTGCCCACTTTGCTACCTTCCTAGCAGGACTGTCCCTGAGCCCAGAGGTGAGGGAGTCACCGCGGGGACAAGGGGGACCTAAAGGAGAAGGGGAGCAGGGGAGAGAGGCTGTTCTCTTGAAGTCTGTGGGCTTTTAGCAGGGCCCATGGGGGTGGGGGAGGTGTTCGGTGCCCTCCAGCCCTTACAGAACAGAGGGTTTCTTTTCCCCAGTGGGTGAAGCAGGTGAGGGATGGCATAAGGAGTGGAAACTTGGAGAAACCCAGGGATAGAAGGAAAGAGACCAGGGAGGCCAGCGGCAGCCTGACCGGACGCTGCAGAAGAGGCGAAACCAGCGTCTTGGGAGTGCTGACGAGGATCCACGGTCTCCATTTTTGTGGGGAAGAATTTGGACTCTGCTGCAGGGAGAAGGTCGAACTTTCCCTCGAATCCCTTTTGGGGATGGGGGGGGGCAGCCTGACATACGAGGCCCTGGTGGGTTTGCATAGATTAGGTTGGGCTCATCTGAACTGTGATTGAGTGGTGACATGGCCTGGAGTCCACTGATGCCAGGTCCTGGATGGGCTGTGGTCCTAGTTATCCTTCTTGGGGGAGAGGGGCATATCCGAGCCCCCTTTTCACCCCAATATCACATAGGGGACTTTCTGGGGGGGGCAGTGAGCGAGGCTAAGAGGCAATGGCAGAGTGGAGGAAGGGCAGGATGCATTTATCAGAGGCCCTCTGGGGGCGGGCATTTTACGTACCTGCCTTTTTGGTTCATCACCATCTGCAGGGCAGAAATTATTGCTCCCATTTTTTCCCAGAGGCGAGTCAGACTCGGAAAGGTTAATTAAATGGCCCAGGATCACTCAACCAGTGAGTGATAGAAAGCAGGATTCGAATCCAAGTCTGGCTCCAAACCTGGGCTCTTCCCAGGCTGTCTTGTGCATGGGATTTGGAGTGGACTTGTGGGGGTGGGGGGCTGGGGCGCAGCTATCCTCAGACTGGGACTCCGGCCAGGCATGGGGGGATTGCCAGCATGCAACAGGGTGGGGAAGGGGGCAGTGAGGTACTTTGTGGTCTCAGACCTGGAGAGCCTCTGCTAGAATCCTGGCCTTGCCCCTGCCCTTAGCTATGTTTGGTGGGGTGGCACACTTTTTCTGAGCCGCTCGTAAATAGATGGAGTGTCTGTGAGGTGTCTTCCAGATGTTTGGTAAGTGAGTGAATGAAAAGGCAACTTAAGGTATGAGGAGGAAGCCCATTTATTCTAACTTGGTTCGAAGGCTGGAATGCCACCTTTGAGTGGGGACAGAGCCCATGCAGGGTCCCATCCCTGAATCTCTGTCCCTCTCAACCCAGCTAAATTGGGGCCCCCCAGCCCTCTCTGCACGTCAGGGGGAGGCCAAAAGACCTAGCTGATGGGCGGTAGGTGGGGGTACACACCGGCGGCCCCAGTGCTGGTGGCTGCTTGTCACCCTATAGCATCCCCTTCCCTTCGAAGTCACCCTGAGATCTCTCTTTCTGCGATAGGTTAGTTGCTGTTAATTAAACCAATTGTTGGACTTAATGCCCATCCCATTAACATGTCTCCTAGACCCATTAATCACCCACCAGTGGAGGAAGGGGATGGGAAGGGTGTGGGGGGGGAATCAAAGGGAGGGTCCTGAAAACAGAGCCAAGTAGCCTTAGGAAGAAAAGGGGCCCGTGACTCAAGCCCTTTTCCCTTTTGGGAGTCTTGGGAGCTTCATTCCAACCTCTGAATTCCCAGAAGCCTGCTGCTTCTGCATCTTGTGAGGTCTAGCTGAGGCCTTTTGGTTGCGATGACCTTTGGGATTTTACCATTCGGCTTCCCTGGACTCTTTGGGGCAAGGGTATTGAGAGCGGCCGTGACTGCATGGGTTCAAGGTGGGGGCAAAGCTCATTCTGGAGGTTGGGAAGGAAGGCTGGACGGAAGTGAGAGTTCCCACTGGAGAGCCGGGGTTCTCCCCTCTCCACCCATATGCATCTGTCCCAGCCCTGTTCCCTCGGCAACCCCTTGGGGCCAGGTGGGGCTCCCCCAACACCTTGCCTCTCTGCTAGGCCGTCCTGGGGGTGGGTGGACTTAGAGGCAGGTGCTGGGCCCACACAGGGATGCTCAGACATCTGGTGGGCCTCCCCCTGGTGCCTCTTTCCTTGCTCGTTCCCTCCCAGTGGACCCTGCTCCCCTCTGGGCAGTGTCAGGGGCCAGCTGGGGCAGGGAGGGATCTCGGGTGGGGCCAGCAGAAGGTGCATAAATCATTATCGGCGAAGACCTCAGCCCTGAGCCGCCGGGTGGAGGCGGCTGCTCACGGTTCAGGCCAGGGCATAAATCATAATTCCCCTACAATAGATCCTTTTGCAGCCGCCATCAGGAAAACTGTGTTGGTTTTATCGATTTTTTGACACGGGGGCCTAGGCAGCGGGCGGCTCCTGAATCATTATGAAATGAAACTGATTAGGAATTCATGGAATACTAAATAAACTTTACGAGCCCGTTGTAAGTTTTTTGATGCATGGGGAGCGGAAAATGAAAACTAATGATATAAAAATTACACAGCGTGCTGAGTATTATTATACTGCTATTGATTTGTTTCAAACTGTACATCAAAATCGAAGAGGGCTGGGGCAGCTCCCGCAGTGAAGCTGGGGATGTTTGGGCTAACCGGGGCTAGAAGACTTTTTTTTTTTTCTTTCTGTTTTTATTTATTTATTTTTTTCTTTCTCCTTCCTCTACTCACCCTGCTCTGAAATCTGACTCCTTTCTCCCCACCCCCATTCTTCCAGGGAAGACTGATGGGGGTGGGCAGTGTCACGTAGCCACCCCCCAGCTTCCGTCTCAGCTTGGAACCTGTACCCTGGCTCAACTTAAATTCCTGGTCCCCGACTGCTTTTTTTCTCTGGAGCTGCATTTTCAAACTATGAGTTTTTTCTTTTTCCCTTCTGCCTTCCCTTTGTGTCTCTGGGGGAGGACGGTAGGCTTCAGGGAGAAGAGCTGAAGATCTTGTTGGCATCTTGCTGTGTGACCTTGGGCATGTCACTGCACCTCTCTGGACATAAAAAAGATTGGACTCCTTAGATTGGGTTTCTCAAAGTATGATGCATTGACCGTCCACATGTCATCCTCAGGACTTGTCAAAATTACGAATCGCTGGGTGCCTCCTTAGATGCACTGACTCCTTGGGAGGAGGATCTGGGAATCTGCCTTTCACTAAGTACCCCATCGATCTGAAGTGACGTGTCTGACCCACTTATCCCTTTGGTTTGTCAGAAGTGGCCTTAAAACTGTGAAAGGTGCCCTCTGTATTAGACAGTTTTTGCTAGTTTATGATGCAGTAAGAAACAATCCCCAAATCTCAATGGCTTACAGGAACAAAGTTAATTTTTTGCTTATGGTACATCTGTGGGTCATTTGTGGCTCAGGTTTATGTATCTTCATTCTGGGGTTCAGACTGAAAAAGCAGTCCCAATCAAAGGCAGGTTATGCCAGTGGCAGAGAGACCCGTGATGTTCTTGAAGTCTTTGCTTGGATGTGGCGTATGTCACTACTGTTTCTATTCCATTTGCGGAAAGGAGTTGTATCCTCAAGTCCAGTGTCAATGTAGCAGAAAGCACACTTCTTTCACGGGAAGCTGGGCACCAAGGAAAGGCCCCAGAGGGACAGGTTGGGAGAGGAGGCTGTGGAGATGGTAATATGTTATACCACACCCTCCTGGCTTGGTCTGGGGTCCCGCGTCTTATTTGGATGGACCCGTGGGGTTTTGCCCAGTGCAATTAGGACTCAAACCGCTGCTTTACAAGTATGCTCATTCTACACAATCACGTGTCTCTGGGACAATGTCCGTGGACTTCTTCCTCTGCCCACTGCAATCCTGGCCTTCCTCTCCGGGGTCCTCCGTGGACATGGCTTCAGCCTTTTGTCTCTCTCTTTGTTTCCTTCATTTCTGCCCCCCTGCTGGAGAGGCCTGTACACCTGGCCCTGGCTCCTCAATGGAACTGCTCTAACAATTAAAATCCTCTTATAAAAAATATCCTTTAACCTCTAAGTTCAGGATGTAAATTTAGATTTTATGTATTGGATTTTCTTAAAGTGGAACACACAGTAGCTTTCTTTTTCACCCGCGTCTGACTTTTTCACAAGAGATACTCATGGAAGTTATCTCTTTTACTAGTGCTGTTCTTAGTATGGCTAAACTTCATATCAGCCCAAGTCTCAGCAAGGTTGAACCCTTGCCCTGGACACATGGTGGGTCATGGCCAGGATCACATTATTGCCTAGCTCTGGGCATGCCCTGAGTGACATTCTCATGAAACCCATCTATACTTGCTGTGCAGAGATCACTTGGGGTGGGGTTGGGGGACCCCACTGCATTGACTTGGGTCCAGGAACTGTCAGGGATATGAGTGGTACAAGTTTGGCCCTTGGGGACCTCAGTATCTCTCTGAGGACACAGAAGCACCCCCCCCCACACACACACTCATACTCAGTATGTGTACACTCTGCATACAGACCTTTTAAGAATTAGACAAAATGGATCACACCATCTCCAGAAAGGACATGGGAGTAAGAATCTCAAGGTTTGAGTTCAAATCTCAGTTCTGCCCCTGTCTCAGAGGCTTTGGAAAAATGACTTTTTTTTTTTTTTTTGAGTCCATGATTCAGTTTCCTCCACTGTCAAAGGTGGATTTGCTTAATTCATCTGAGATTCCTTTCAGAAGATTAGAGTGGGCAAAGGTTAGCACACTGGCACAAATTCCACAAGATATTGATACCTGTATCAGTCCCAGCTCATTTCAGTTTGGGGAAAGAGGCTGATAGAAACTCAAGCTGGCTTAAGCAATATGGTCACTAGTGCAGTGTGATCCAGAAGCTCAGACCACATTATCAAAGATAATGTCTTCTCTCAGATTTTCTTGTCTTTCTTTAGGCTAGTTTCTTTCTCAGTCATGCTTTCTACTCCTGGTGACAAAATGGCTGCCAGTAGCACTGGGCCCACATCCTAATGGTTCAACAAAGAGAGTATCTGCTTCTCAATAGTAACGGTATAATTCTCAAGACTCAGTTTCATTGGCCCAGCTTAGGTCGCATGCCCACTTATGCACCAGTCATGACAGCTGGGGGCAGAGGGAGGATTTCAGGCCCATGGCTATCCCTGGGGCCAGGGAGTGGGTTCTGCCCCCGTAGAACCATACGGTCTCATTGTGGGAGACGAATGCAGGCTTCCAAAGAAATTTGAAGTACAGTTTCAAAACAGAGATTCTGGGCAGATAAATGCCATAGATGTCCCCCGAGGTCCCTGAGGTCGGGGGCAGTAGCGGTGGGCAGGGTGAGGGCAGAATAGGTGAGGCTCTTCTGGTCTAAGTCACGTCTGGAACTTTGGAGACAGCTGGATAAAACCCGAGGCTGGGGTTGAGGAGGGCTTCACATGTCAGAGGCAGCTTGGAGACATCAGAAGAGCATGGGGGTTGTCCGGGGCAAAAGGTGAGAGTGCCCCATTTTTACCATCAGCATCCTCGTTTCTTTGAAAGCATGGTTGGTGCATTGTGAACAATGTGGGGCTCTAAGGATCCACACCTGGGTTCACCTCCCACTCGACTTCTTCCCAGCTGCGACCCTGAGCCAATCCATCCCTGACTCTTGGAGCCCGGTTTCTGAGGATCCAGCGAGAAAATATGAAGTGCTAGCCCCACCCTGCCTCCTAGAAGCTGCTCAGGTAAGACTCGTTTGTCCTCCAGCCTTAGACCTTGCGTGCAGAATTCTTCCGGGGGTTCTCAGTTGGTTTGTCTGCTGTGTTCTCCTCTCTAGTCTTTGACAGAGAGCAGGACCCCCTCACATTTGTGCTTGTTACCAGCCTTGGCGCTGGGCCTGGCTCATGACCTTAGCAAGGAATGGCCATGGGGCAGAGTCATGAGGAGCGTCTCATTGGGCGATCTTCCACGTGTGGAGCCTGAACGCAGCTGGGCCCCATCAGTCTCCACTCTACCCCTCTACTCGTGCTGCCCCGTGTACCGCGTGTACATCCCGTTCCCAGAGTATGGGTGAGCAGCGTGGATTATCCTGTGGTGTTCATGGGAAGACAGGGGAGCAGGTGACATCACATACCACACCCCAAACTAATCATACCATTCACAGGGCTTCTCTCTTCTCTTCCAGATACCACTCTTCCCTTCTTCTCCAGTTCTGTTTCTTTAAAAAAAAAAAAAAAATCAAATTCAAAACCTCTTTTCCTATGCAGCAGCAAAAGAACAGGTCACCTGGCCTCATTCAACCTGCTTCACCCCCTTGTTTGCACTGTGGGTGCAGACCACAGGCTTCTGTGTCCCTGTGTGCCCAACAGCCTCTCAAGCTGTCCCTCATGTTGATTCCCTGAGGCTCAGAGAGGAACGTGACTTGCCCCATGTCACCCAGACCTTATGCAGGGTTTCTCCTGCTGTGCCCCAGGCTCCATTTTTTTGAGGGGGTCTAGGTTTGGCTCCCTCCCATGCCTACTTGCTCCCAAGTGTGGGGGTGCTGTGTAGGAGGGCAGGATTGCTCCTGGATGGCTCCTGTCCTGCTCTTTGGGGTGATACACGGAATTTAGATGTGGCTCTGAGAAGCTGTTCATTCATTCCCGACCGTATCGACTACAGAATTGAGTGCTACAAGTAAGAAGGAGTTTAGCTATTATTCTCCTACTGATTTGGTTTAATGTTTGGTTTATTCTTGTCCCTGCCCCACTCCTCTCCTCGTCAGTTTGACATTTGCATACAGTTTCCCTGCAGTTTTGTCGAACACATGGTTTTTCTGGTAACTCCCTGCTTTGGCTTGAATGATTTTATTCGGGGGAGTTTGGAGCCCACTGAGGCATCTTCTTGCTTCACTACCCTGAACTTTCTCCTTCCACCTGCTGTGGGGAGGGGCACATGAAAAACCGGATTTCTCTAGTTCTTGCCAGGATTCCCGCTGCCTAGCAGGCTTTGAGTGTTTGAGTGTTGGCGAGGGAGGGGGGCAGGGGGGCATTAACCGCCCCGGCACTGGGTGCCCTCTGCCCAGGTACCTCTGCCAGTGCCTCGAAACCCTCAGGGTGCTAGAGCTACCCCACAGTGAGGTCTCTTTTGCCAGCAGGGGTACCACAGCAGCGCTGCTCTACCTCGGGATTTAGGGAATACCTGGTTGTCTTAGTTTGCTCTCTCCCAGAGGCAGACCTCAAGACAAGGATTCAGGTTTCGGGGAGTTGGGGGATATGTAGGGAGCTGACTTCAATCCCACCCCAGTTTTTCCAGGTTGTCCAATATGCCTGACTGCAGGGGATGAGGGAGAGGTCCCCAGGTCACCCACTAGAAGGCTGTTTAGCTGAGAAAGAGCCAGGCAGGACAGCGTGATCTTCAGCAGAAATCTGCAGATTCTTGGGTTCTAACTCTTCTGTGCAGCCGGCCTGAGCTGGAACCAGTGAGGTGGGGGTGCAAGGAGGCAAGGGGAACAAGGGGAGGCCGACACACAGGCAAGTGCCTCAGCAATAGGATAATTAACAGTGACCAAGCAGAGGTCGAATGATCGCCTACTCAGGGATGCCATCTGCAGAAGGCAAGGAACTAGCATGCATTAGACACCTACTGTGTACCAACCCTGGATATATGGGGCTAGAATGCAAGCTTCTTAAAGCCTGGGGCCCATGTCTTATTTCCCGTTATAGTCTCAATGCTCAGCATTGTGCTTGGCTTCTGATCAGAAAATCAGGAATAACAGTAAAAATAGCTACCATTCACCTATGAGGTACTAAGTGCCTTACCTTCATTGTACTGAATCCTTATGACAATCACTCATGGTAGGTACTATTATTCCCATGTTACAGGTGAGGAAACTGAGGCACGATGGGGTTAAATGACTTGCCCAGGGCCAGACATCTAAGTGGCAGAGTCTGGATTTGAACTCAGGTCTGTCTGCCTTTTAAGTGCCCGATTTTCCCCTCCTATGCGACATGTTCCTGCACGGGGATGGAAATCAGAACACAGACGTCCTTGGAAGGTCCTCCAACCTCTGAGGTCCTGTCTTGTTAGCTGCCATCCCCCTCGGCACCCCACCAACCACAAAGAAAAGGAAAAGTCCTTTCCTCCCCCTCAGGTGGCTTGTGGCGGATTACTTAGCGCTTGACATGGTGTGTCTCTGTGTCAGTGTTCCCGGGCGGAATTAAATCAGGACGGGAAAATATTAATTTGGAGTTGGGGATGGAGGCCGCTCCTTTCCAATTACTCTCCACCCCGTCAGGCTTATCCTGGCGCAAACAAGGAAGGAGGCTGGATTAATTGCTTTGGACTCTGCCCCACTCCAGTCCCAATTACTGGGCCGCCTTGGCTCCCAGCGTTATGAAGCACACTGCTGTGCGGGAAATTGTGTGAAATTTTAAAGGATTTTCAGGCGCAATAATGGAGCACAGGATTCGGGCCCAGCATTCGCTGGGCGACTGGGCCCTCTGTGCCTCAGCTGAGGTTAAGCTGTTTGGGGTTTCTTTGTGTATTCACGGATCATCTGGTTAACCCCAAAGCCCACGGCCACCAGAAGCGTTCGGACCCTGACCCTGCAGAGGCAGGGTGGGCTCCTGGAGGACAAGGAGGCCCATTGCCTTGATAATAACACCACTGTCTGAGCCTCCGCATGTGGAGGTGCTTATCCACAACATCTGTAAGCCTCCTCCCTTAAAGTTTTTTCTCCTCTTCATCTTCTAAAGGAGGCAAAGGGGATGAGAAGAGGTTAAAAGATTTGCACAAGATTGCCTTGTGAGTTAGTGGCGAGGTCAGCATCGGAACCCATGTCTGTCTCCGAAGTTACCCTGTTATCTGACACCTCTGTGCCTCCTGCCTCTTCTTCTCTCCCTCCGCCTCCTCCCCCTCTCCCTCCTCCTCTTCCTCCCCCTTCTTCTTCTTTTTCTTCTTCTTCTTCTTTTCTAAAAGATTTTATTTATTTGACAGGAGAGAGATGACAAGGAGGCAAAGAGGGGAGGGGGAGGCAGGCTCCCTGCTGAGCAGAGAGCCCAATGTGGGGCTTGATTCCAGGACCCTGAGACCATGACCTGAGCCAAAGGCAGAGGCTCAACCCACTGAGTCACATAGGTGCCCCTCTGCCTTCTTCTTTAGGATGCATTATACACGTGTCTCTCCCACCACCCCACCCCGGCACTGGAGCTTGCAGGGGCCAGGGAAGTTTCTTAGCCCGTCTCTGCATCTTCAGCCTTTGTCGGGGCCTCTGGCACACAACAAGAGGTTTTTTGAACTGCCCTGAACTTGGCTGTGCACCAGAACTCCAGGATTTGTTAATGGAATGAAGAGGGTGGGCTGGGTGCAACCTGGAGACATCCCCAGATCAGGGAGAACTAGCCCCATTGGAGCCCATCCGGAACCCTCAGGAGGGACAGCATCTCCAACCCTGCCATGTAACAGGCGCAGAGTCCTTCCTGTGTAGAGTTTCTGTTCATCTTCACCATAACCCTTAAGAGATAGTTGGCGACACCCACATCCGAGAGCTATAGAAATGGGGCTCAGAGATGGGAGGAGACCTGTTTGGGGTCCTCCAGCTAGTAAAGGAGGGCCCGAGGTGCCGAAGGCCAGAGCCCCATGACTCTGGTTTGTCTTAGGGCTGGAAAGGCCTGGGGCATGGGTTTCCACACCCTTTCAAGCCATGGCACCTGTGGCTTAAACAGTAAACAAAATTCTACCCACAGGTTCCATATGTCAAGCTAGTAAAAGGGGAAATGCTCTGGTGAAAGAGGGATCCTGGGACCCTGTATGGCTGAGAAGCAGTTGGATGACGAGGACAGAGTTAGCAGAGGAAGGAATGGTGAGATAGAGCCTAGGGACCTGAGCGCTATGCAGCTCGCAAACAGGACTCTGGCGGGGTTCTGCGTGGAAACGGAATCCCACTTGAGTTGGTGGGCCCGAAGAGAAGGACCCTGCAAGACGCTAAGGGTTGCAGGGCAGTGAGGGCGAGGCACGCCATGATCATCATTAGCTGTCCAGTTCTCACCTGTCCCTTTTAGCAAAAGGAGAAATAATTATGCGCAGGGGGTGCCCCCTTGATGGCCATCATTTAGTTTAAGAAACTGGTGTCTCCGCTTACTCCTTCAGCCAGCAGCACCACCAATGGCGGCCTCATTGATTCATGGCCTCCTAGATACAGGAGAACTGTGGTTCTCAAACTGGAGCTTGCCTCAGAATCTCTTGGAGGGTTCATTAGTGCATGGTTTGCTCAGACCCACCCCAGGGGTGTGTACCATTATTTGCGTTTCTAATAGGGTCCCAGGTAACGCTGTTGTCACAGGCCTGGGGAACATACTTTGGGAATCGCTATGGTGGTGTCTCCACCATTACAGCACCTGAGAACCCTGAGCTTCCCCCAGCCCAGGGACCCTCTGAGCAAATGCGGGAAGGATATAGCCAGCTCTGACATTTTGCACTCCCCAAGCCTCCCCTTCCCTCCAACGATGTGTAAGACAAATGCATTTCTGCTGCATCTCCATGGCCCCTACCTGGGCACTTCCATTCCAGAGAGCAATGACGGAATGACAAGGGTTCGATATTCTGACCAATGCCCCTAGATGGAGACCCTCCTAAATGGGTTCTGAGGACACACTCTTGCTTCATCCCCAGCCCCAAGCCCAGAGGGGCCCAAGGGAAGCTGGGCCCTGTCTTGCAAGCCCTTTGCTCCCACCACCGGGTGAGAGAGGTCAGGCAGTGAGCATCTCAGGGGGGCCTGGCAGTGGCGGGAGGGGCTGTGATTGTGGGCTTGATTGTGGCCCCAGGACCTACCCCCCAGCCCCCACCCCATTGATCCGACTCTGCAGGCTTTGCAAGGACTACCATCCAGAGAGCCCGCTTGCACCTGTGTCAAGGCAACCCAATTAGATAGTTTGGTGTTTTATAATTAGGTCCTTTAAAAGAATTCATCGGTGGTGATAATAAGCCATTTAGAAATCTATTAAGCTTTGAGGGTAGTTGAAGGGAAACTTTGTAACCACATGCCCACTTGGGTTCTTTTCTCCCTCTGTCTCTCTTCCTTCTACCTTTCTTTAGTTCTTCTCTCTGCCTCTTCTTCCTGCCCTCTTTCCCCGTCTGCATCCGCAGAGCTCCTCTGACTCCTCCACTGGGCTAAATGCTGAGACCTTTTGATGGCCCCTGCAGTGAGGCAGTGGCACACACTGATTGCATCAATCCTCCCTGTGGCCCTTGGAACCGGATATAATCATTATCCCCATTTGCTAGGCGAGGGGACTAAAATGCAGAGAGGTGGGACCGTCCCTCTGAAGCTCCACGCCCTGAAGTGGCGGAGCCAGAAGCCGAGTGTGGACAGCCTGGCCTTTCATCCCTCACAAAGGCACGCTTTCCTTGGCCTGCATCGCCCTGTCCATCCACAGCCCCCGTCCTCCTTGTTCTAGTGCTCCCACCAAGCTGGCGGAGCTGAAATTTTACAAACCACATTCCTATTTTCCCAGAGTTGGTGCCAGTAGTTCAGAGCTAACTTCAGATGGGTTTGTAATGGACAATGGCTTCTAATACGTTTTGCCTCTCTAGCAACTCTTCCCACTTGGGTTCCTGCCAAGGGAGTGTGGTGGAAGGAGCAGGTTGACTGTCTCTCTTCGCCTCTCCCTCCCACACTTTCTTCCTTCCATCCTCCTTTCCTTCCTTCTCTGTGCTGGACCTAAGGAGCTAAAGATGAATTCAGTCAGCTTCTAGCCAAGGAGACTCCGTGTCTGCGTCAGAGACTCCACCTCCGTCCCATCACCCTGTGTGTTTCTTTCAAAGCACTTATCATCACAGGAAATTCTCTCCAAGATTTGCTCACTTCTTCACTTACTTGTTTATTACCTCTCTGCCCATCAGAATGCAAGCCATCAGGGCGGGGGTGGCAAAGACAGGTCTATCGGTATCTGAATCCCTGGGGCCTGCCTTGGTTCCTAGCACAGAGCAGGACTCAGTAGTTTTGAACCCGATCTTCTGTTTCCTTATCTATAAAATGGGGATGACAATGTCTCCTCTACAGGGCAAAGAATTGTCTCATACACAGCAGGTGACCTGCAAATGTCAGGGCTCTCCCTCCACCCGCCTACCCTCCTTGATAAGCCTTGCAATGCCTAGAGAAGTTCCGGTACTTTAAGAACTCTGACGATTCTTTTTTTTTTTTTCTTAATAGCACAAAGAATTTTTCTGTAAAGCAAATGAGCCCTCCTAGATTTATCTACTTTGGAAATTGGGTGTTTTTGTTTGTATTGGGCTTTCTTAAAGTGGGCCAACTGAGTGTGTATAACTATAGAAACATACATGTATGTATTAGTACCTTGTTACTATAATTCATGATTATGCAGATTCTGAGAGAGCAGGCTCAAATTATGCCTCCTGGAAGCATCACCATGCCTGCAGAGATATAAAAGTCAGACCCAGGGCTGAGGCTCCGGAGTGTGGCTGGTGGAGAATTTGCACTGACACAGACCCGGGGGCCTCCACTTAGTAGTTGTGTGACTGGTGGGCACATTTCCGAATATCTCCAGGACTAACTTTTCTCTACTGTGAGCTGTGGAGGAGGAAATATTTATGTCTATCTTATGGCATAACAACTCTATTAAATGAGGCCATGAGATCAATCATTTATTGAACGAAAGCTTATCGAACAACTTCTATATATGCCAAGCACTGTTCTGAGCTTTGGTGATTCAGCCATGAGAAAGAATCCATGGCCCCATGGGGCTTACAGTCTAGTGGGAATAATTCATGTGAAACTCTTGGAACGGGGCTCAGGGAGTGCTGGCCAGGAAGGTGGCTGTGTATGGAGTGGTTCTGTGGTGACATGGTTTGCAGATCTAGGTGCACGTCTCCTCTTTGTCTGGGAGAAGAGGTACATGTGGCCGGATTCATCTCCCTGTAATTGACCTGTGGTGGGAGATGGACTTGCTCTTCTCTTTCATGAGGCTGGGATTCTTTGTATGTGTATATTTGGGGAATGAGTGGGTATTGGGGAACGTGTGCCATTCAGTGAACAGTTCTCAGTCTTGTTTTAGCTTGCTCCCCGCCCCACCCCCCTTCATGCACAGCTTACTGCCCTCTCTCATATGCACACTTCACCTTCCATGCTCTGGCTCACCCTGTTCCCTACTCCGAGACCACTTTCTTCCTGACTCTACAGATTCCACCCATCCTTCAAGGTCCTCCTTCATGAAGTTGTCCCTGCATTGTCAAATGGGAGGTATCCCTTCCTTGACTCTCCATCTTCCTCCTTTCCATGGCTTGTGTCCCTTTCCTCCCCAATGTCCCTTGACTTGTTTCTGCTACTTGGTGGGGTGTGAACTCCTTCAGGGTGAGACCCTGTTCTGTTCATCTCTGTGTCCTCTGTACCACATCGCTTTACTTGAAGTAGATTCCCAGCAAACATTTCTTAGGCAATTAAACAAATGTATGGCTCTGTGGATTTATTTAGCATCAACAGACTTTACTCTTTCTGGGGGTGGTAGATCTGAGGCAGGGGCCTTTTGGGGAGAAATAACAGCCTTTTTTTTGGTTTTGTTTTGTTTTTGCCTGTGTGCAGAAGCTCCCATGTGTACGCTGCAACCTGCCTCTCTGTGCACTCTTCACATGCGTCCACAGAGCCTGGGCAGTTGTCTTGGGTGTGTATGTGGGGGGAGCATGTGGTGGCAGCCCAGTGCCCAGTGATGGATGAGGGGGGTGGAGGTGACTTTCCCAGGGGAAGATTAGCGCCTGGCAGCTATGATTTGTCTCATGCCCTCCTGTCCTTTTGCTGGGCCCCACTGCAGAGTCATTCATTACAGAGGCCGCTGTCACAGGGCTGGGGGCAGGGGCTGAGCAATGTGTGGATGTTGAGGGGGTTGGACCCCTCTCCCAGAGAGACTCATGCCAGAGACCAGAGCCCTCTCTGTGGCCCTGCAGCAGTGCTCTGAAGTTGTGAAGAAAAGGAACAAGTTGCAGTTCCCCTTCTCAGTTGTACCTACCTCTACACTCAGGCAACATGATGTGATGGGGAGGGAGGGGTGCTTATTCGTTCATTCATTCATTCACTTGGCAAACAATTTCACTAAGTGCCCACCAGACCTTCAAGGAACTCACCATTTCTGAAGGAAGGCGGGAATGTAAACAGGTAGTGTAAGGAGGGTAGCCGTCTGCTGAGACAGGTGTCCTCCAGCCTGTGGGACCGGAGGCCAAGGGAGAGGCCACAGGGGATGGTGGAAAGGACACTGAACTTGGAGGCTGAATACTTAGGCCTGAGTCTTGGCTCTATTACTTTACTAGTGTTATCGGCTTGGATAAATCACTTCACACCTGCTATAAAATAATGTTAATGCTTAAGTTTTTGTGTCTACATCTCTAAAATGGGACCAATGATAAGTCCTCCACCCATAAGGCTGTTTTAAAAGTGAAAATGCTATCAAAGTATTTTTTATATTGGAAGGTACTATATAGATATGTGAGATCATTTCTTTTACCATTCTGCTACCAGGGTGGGGAGGGGCAGGAGGGAGGTGCAGGGAAGCCAGACAAGACTATAAGAAAAAATAATACAATACCCCCTTGTATTTATACAACCCTCTACAGTTTACAACACAGTTTTACACTCTTATATTTCTTGATCCTTACAAAAACCTTGAAAGTGAGGTCAAGGCAGGCATTATTAACTCATTTTGCAGGGCAGGAAGAAGCTCAAAGAGGATAAACAGCTTGCCCAAGGTCACTCAGTTGGTAGGTGGAACCTGGTTATTTCTGATACTCAGGACTTGTGCTCTTTCTGTTTCTACACACCAAGGTTTCTCCTGTTTGGTAGCAACCTCCATTCATCTCTGCTCCATTCCAGGTGGCATTACCCCCACCTTATGAGACCCTCCTTCCATGAATGGATGTAGCATCTTCCCCATTTCCGACACTTCCATTGTGCCAACTCATGACCACTTTTGGACACAGCTGTGCCAGGGAATGGGGGAGGAACAAAGAGGGATCTGTAGGTTTGAGAGTGTTAGAGGGGGAGGAGAGGGCAAGCTGAGATTTTCCAAAAGCCCTCATCCAAACCTAACATGCCAACTGCTACATTTGTATGGTAAGGGGAGGAGAGTGCTGAGAGAAGGAGGAAGGAAAGAAGAGGCAAGAAAGAGAGAGGGAAGTGGAAGTTGGGTTGGAGAGCATGAAGAGGGATTAAGGGGAGGGAGAAAATATAAGAGAATGGGGAATGAGACAGAAAGGAATCTGGAAGACATGAGGAAGGAAGGGGAGAAATGGGGAAGGACTGAGGCCTGAGAGGCTGAGAGGGCGTTGGGGGAGGGCCAGCACAGCTCTGGCAAGGGGTGGGAGATTGAAGGCTGAATCGCAGCAGGCTGTGGAGGAGAGGAATAAGTCATAAACGCTGTGGGAGCAAAGGTCAAATATAGACTGATGGCTCCATTGTTTCCCAGCCTGTGAGGAGGACCCTTTTGGGGGTTGCTAGGATGCTTAACCCTTCCCTGCCCAGGTTTTGATGGTGAGGCTGGCTTGGGGATGCAGAGTGAGAAAAGCACCTGTGTATCAGGGGTGAAGATTGGGGGGCTGGAATTAGGTTTGGACAAAGACCCCACAGGTTTGGGACTCAGTCTTGGGAGAAGGGACTCAAGGGTCCTCTCCACCTCAATTCATAGGAAGAAAATAAAAACACACCAGTTCTCTTTTTCTACTAGTAATAGTTCTCTTTTGCATCCCTGTAGGGGCAGGTTTTCTAGGGGAGAAGAAAATTAGTGGAAAATGGCTCTTGAATAACACCTATCAACAATAACAATGACAATAACAAATAGTATTAATATTACAAAATAAATATTTGCTGTACTATATCATAAAAACAAAATTACTATCAAATAGTATTTATCATGAGCCCATTAATATGTTGTTATATGTGCAGTGTTTATGGTTTCCACTAACTTTAACAAACATAACATGATTTAAATGTGTGTGATTGGCCTTATCAGTACTGTTTGCCACTGAAGATACTGATGCTTGGACTTACCCAAATTATGACAGTTAGCAGCTTTTCAAATCCTAATCCTCGGTCTTTCCACCACTCCACAACATTCCTTGGGCAGTATCACATCCACTATAGAGGGGGAGAAAGATGGATTTTGAGGAAATATTTGGTTGTGAAATGTCTCTTGCCAGTTGGGAAAACCAAATGTAATTTAATCTGTTAGAGATGGGGGAGATGTAAAGTCCGTTTGCGGAATGGGGCGTCAGCACCATGGACAGTTCCAACGCTCGGCTGCCCTGACCCCTCTCGCCAGTCACTTTTCCATAACCCCGATCTTCTTCCGGGGAGGGGTCTATCGCCAGACCCCTTTGGCCCTCCCCTAGAGAAGAGCTGGGGGGTGGGGTGCTGGATGTGGACTCCTCAAGCTCTGTAACCACCCCCTGCACCCCCCACTTCTGCATCAATGATGTATAGACTGACAAAGGACTTAATGCTGTGAATACATAAAGCGGCCGAGGCTTGGGCGGTGGAGGGTGACAGCTGCCCTTTAATGCTTGGCTTTTTAAAGATCATGGTAGAGTTCAGAAAGTATAGTCATGAGGTTTAATGATTTAATGGGGACGACTGGGGAGCAAAAATAGTTACTGCGCCCTGGGGAAAAGTGACTCCTCATACATATTACTTTAGCCTAATGGCCTATAACGCCCTCCCCCCGTGCCCGTGGGGGGAGTCACGCTACATAGCCGCTGTAATACCGAATGGCCTGATTAAATGCATATTAAACAATACTAAATTGGGAAAAAAAAAAAAAGGCAGAGGCGGTGTTAAATGTATTTATTCCGTTCTGTGAGGGAAAGATGTGACTCCTCTGGTGTTGGATGAAGGAGGTCCTCCTACCTGAACTACTTCTTAAAAGATGGTGCCCCAGTGGGATCCCGGGGTAGGAAAAATCTCGGTATTCTGGGAGGAGCTTATGGAGGGAGACACCTCCAAAAATGGGGGGAGATATTAGGCATCAAGGGTCTGGAATGCCAGGAGTGAGTCACCATCTCAAGAGACCTCATGTGGGAGACTTGTCCACAAGATATGGTTTGATTCAAACCAGTCATTTTTTTTTTAAGATTTTATTTATTTATCTGTCAGAGAGCGAGAGAGCGAGAGTGAGCACAGGCAGAGTCAGAGGGAGAAGCAGGCTCCCTGCGGAGCAAGGAGCCCGATGTGGGACTCGATCCCATGACGCTGGGATGATGACCTGAGCTGAAGGCAGCTGCTTAACCAATTGAGCCACCCAGGTGTCTCCCAAACCAGTCATTTTTGAGAGGCTGCTTTGTTTGTAGTCCTGGAAATACTCTGGGATTCCTAAGTCCACCGGGGTGGAATCTTTACCTGTCAACCATTTCCCCACAACGTTGCAACCAAGATCACCAGTTTCTAAGATCTCTGATTAGGCTACAGTGAGAATGCAGCTTTAGTTCTCCAGTGCACCTGGATTCTATAGACCATGAATGTACGTTAGAATCACTTGGGGAGATTTTTAAAATGCCAGTGTCTTGGGGTTATATCTCAAGAGATTCTGACTCAGTTGGCCCTAATGCAGCACAACTATTGGTGTTTTATAAAACCTATCCAGGTGATTCCTGGCCAACCCATTGGCTTGAAGAACATGGACTTTGGAACCAAGCTACTTTGATTTAAATCCTGAACCTGCTATTTTTGACTAGTGTAACTTTGGGCAAGATAATCCCTACGTGCCTCAGTTTTCTTACCTACAAAATGGGGATGTAACAGTACTGATTTCCTAAGGTTGATGTAAGGATTAAGTAAGTTAATGCATGTTGAAGTACTTAGAACAGTGTCTGGTATGTAGTAATTGCTATGTAAGTGATATCTACATTGATTTAACATTTTAAATGTGACTCCCTTGAGGCTCCTATCATAGACTGCAATTCATTAAGTTATTTGTGTATTTATATACGTTATTCAAGTGCCTTAAGGATGGATTCTATGGTCTGTACCTCAGGGATTTTTTTTTTTCTCTTAGGTCCTGAATGGCTCAGGTCCTGTTTGGGACCCAGATAAGTTCATATATTGCCTTACCCAAAAAGAAAAAGAAAAACTTTGAAGCTTGGATGAGGATAGGGTAAGAAAGACAGGAATATAGTTATGTAGAAACCTAATTGCCAGCCAGATTCCGAATGAAAGCTCTGCCTGTCTTCTTGGAATATTTGAAACACTTGAGAGAGAGTACCTAAGTAGATGAGTACTCTTATTTGATGGCTGCTACATTCAGAAAATCTCACTGGTGGGTGAGTATTAAATAGAGCTCTGCTTCTGGCTTCTTGTGGTCATGTGGGGATGGAAGGTACATGAATGTACATTCATCTTTTACTTGCCTATAGGGTAACTTTGTGGAGGTGCAATATTATCTCCAACCAGGCTACTGGTTTGCCTAGCCACTGACTAGGATGCAGTGGTATGGACCCAGAAACTATCCAAGGCAGGGGCTATAGTCCCCAGTGCTCTTCACCTGCTCCTGGAAAGCACCCGCTCTTGTGTGTTGGGAAGAATGAGGCAGGAGTATGGACTGCAGGGAAGATACCATCTTCTCCAACTATCTTCTGTAGCTTTAGATGTGTGATATACAGGACTCTCTTAAAGTGGCTTTTCTAATCTCATCATTAATAATGACCCTTTCCAAGCCTTTTGTCCAGAACAACAGAGCACTGTCCCTCATTCATGTTGCCCTTAGATACCTCCCATCTTGGTTCATCCTGTTCCTTTCATCTGAATTATTTCATGTCCAAATTCTGCCTACCCCACAAAGCCTCTAGCAAGGCTTGAATGCCATCACCTCTAGCAAGTGTCCTCTAATGGAATGGGCTTTCTCTGTCTTAACCACTTTACAGCTTTTATAGTTCCCTCTCTCATTGCCCTTATTACAAACTGTGTTGTGCCATATTTACCTGGGCTCCTCCTGGCTCAACCCCTGTACTATATGGTTCTGGAGGGTATGGGGCCTTGTCTAACCAGTCTGTGTGTGCCCCACTCTCTAAAATCTAATGCAGGATTTATCTCAGAATTGGCATGTATTGTTGAACAGATGTATGGAGAATTGAGTGAATGAGTGAGTGTTCTTACCTATCAAACCTCACATTAAGTAAGAATTCACAAGTAAACTTTCCTAGACCTGGTCAGAAAGGCTTGGAAGGGGTGGAAAACATCCTGTTGGGGGAGTGAATGTTAGAAAGCCCACCGTTCCAACCCTAGACTCTTCCTTTTGGGGGAGGGAAGGGGAAGAGAAAACTGATTGATTCCTCCCTCCTATTCCACAGACACTCCTCCACATACTCACACATTGTCACACACACAGACCTCACTACCTGCCTTCCTGCCTTTTTTCCTCCCTCAACTGAATTTTAAATAAATGCCCATTAAAAAAAAAAAATCCTCCTCTTCCTGTCACTACATGAGCCAGACCCTCCCACCCCCAGGTCCCTGACGCTCTTAGATTTTCCTGCCGCCACGTTCCACCCTGAGCCATGTCTTCTAGTATTTTGCTTTCAAATTGTGTCTCCTGCCATTTGTGCCACATTTAAAATGCTAACAGTACAGAATGTCATTTACAGAACCGGGGCGTTTGCTCCGGAAAATTAATTTGACTTATTCCTTCTGCCTGTTCCTATCTCCAGGCCAATATTATGCTACTCATTCTACAAGAGTAATACTTAATGAATAGGACTATTAATAATGTCAAGGTCCGCGGGGGCCTGGCGGCTAACGGATAGGCGTAGACGGAAGGAACCCATCACCTGACTCCTGGTTTAATGTCCCATGAAAATATCAGGCACTGCAGTGTAATTATGGAGCAGGGAGAGGCGAGTGGATGACGACCCAGAGTTTCTTAAATATTTTTCAAATTAGTTGATGCTTTTCCTTTTGGGGAGGAGGGTTCTTATCCCCCCCCCCCCAACCATTTAAAATTCTGGTATAGAAAAGGGGGTGGACCTGTTTTTATTAAACACACATATACACACACAGGAAAAAAAATGTAAAATACAGAGATACTAATAGCTGTTCTCACCTCAACATGTTGAAACACTATTGGGTATGAGAGAGAGAAGGAGGGCTTAGGTTTTTGTTTAGGGGAAAGAAAAAGAAAAGTAAAATCAGAAAATCTGATTTACAAAGGGTACCCCAGTGACCCTCCTTTCCTTCATTCAGCTCCCCATTTCCCAGTACATGCAGAATCACAGAGACAGAATGTGAGTCCCCTGGTTATCTGCAGGCCTAGACCCTCCCTCCCACTGCACCATCCACTTCCCCCCACCCCACACTGCCCAAAGTCCTGAATACTCAAGGAAAGGGAAGAATGCCTGCCCCTTGCTGTACCACTTCTTTGCTTGAAGCCTGATTTCTTTCAAGTCCTGAGATTATGGCCCTGAGTTGGTCCACATGGCTGCTTTTATAGGAATGGATCAGCAGGAGTGTGGGGGAGGGGAGTGGGGGAGGCCAGGACTGAGAGTGAGAGACTTGGGTGTCAGTCTCATCTCATGTGCAGAGAGGGGATAAGAATATCTGTCATGCAGGATGGTGGTGACGCCATGAGATAATGGGTATGAAGGACCCAGGGCTCTGGCTGGCGCATGAAGGAGCTGATAATGTTAGCTTCTTTTGTCCATTTTGCAGATGGTCTAGTCAAGCTCAGCCAGGTAGGAACTGAGCACCTCTCCTTGGAGCAGGGGTGAATAAAGGATACACACCTCTTGCCCTGAGAAAGATTGATGAGTGGAAGCTTCCAGTGCAGTGGGAGAACTTCTGCCCTTGAGGGGTCCCCATACTCCTATGAAGAAGTCATAGTCCCTACCTTGGTGGTCCCTAGTCTTATGGGAGACTCAGCCTCTGATCTGAGAGAGTTCAGGTTTGTTGACAGAGAAAGAAGCTCCTATTTTGAGGGGCTTTCAAGGAATCATAGTGGAGGAAAGTATCATAGTGTCTATTTTGGCGGGGGGCAGTCTTATGAGAGAGTTCCAGCCTCTGGTACTAGGGGGACAGAGAAACCCAGCTTCTGATTCAGGTGGAGGGCTTCTAACCTAGTTAGGGAAGCTGAACTCCAACCCTTCAGGAAAACTCTAGTCTAATAGAGGAGAAATAGCCTCTGGGAGAGGGCTCCCAGTTTGCTGGTGGAGACAATTCTTACTCCAGCAGACCTCTAAATCTGGTGAGAGATGTCTAATCCTGGCTTAGTAAAATCCCAATCTAATGGTGGAGACAAAGCATGTTTTGGAGAGATTTTAGTCTGATGAGAGTAACATCCCAAAGAAGGTACCTCTGATGGGAGTAGCAAAGACCATCCTCAGGGAGCTCCCAAATTACTGGGGGACACAGACTTCTTGGTCTCAGGGAGTGCCAGTATAATCAAAAAGAGGTTTTTTCCTGCAGTGACAGATCTCCCAGTCTTATTGAAGAGACATAAAACCCACTCTGGGACAGCTTTACCTTGACAGGGATGGTAAGGCAAGTAAATGCAGGCAAACTGCAGAAACTCCAAAGAAAGGGAGACACACACCTTTCGGCTCAGTTGGGGAGAAATCAACCCAAACCCATTGACATGGCAGATACTCTGGGATGCTGGGCCTGGCTGGCAGATCCCCTTCCTACGGCCTATAGCTCTCCCAATTCAGCACCACGGCCAGCGGGGCCATGCTGCGCTCGTCCTCCGCAATTACTTTCGTGCCGGCCAGGCTTCGTGGCTGTAACGGCCCCATCTGCATGTCTCTCCATCCACAGGGACCCTGGACTTGAGGGGCAGGCGGCGAGGGCGAGTGAGAGGCGACGGGGCGCCTCCCTCGCGCGTCTCTCCGTGAGTATCTGTCTCCCCCATGCGTCCGCAGCTCCTTACAGAGGTGTCAGGAGTGTGTGTCAGGGTCTCCCTCCTGCGCGGCTGGGTCAGCTTCTGATCCTGTGAAGAGGAGGGGGACATTTTCCCTACCTCCTCTGCCACTCCAGGGTTAGGAAAAGGGTCAAGGCTTCCTTTTGGGGTCAAGAGGAGCAGGACAGGTTTCTCTGAAGGTCTAGGCGTGTGAGGAAGTGATGTCACTTTGAAGGGGTCATCTTAGTATTCATGTGTTTTGGGGACACTGCGCTGCCGACTAGGAGAGGAATAGTCTCCTTTTAAGTTCTGCTTGCCCTGCTCACAGGGTGGATGTCAAGCCTGGGTCTGCCTCTTTTCTCAAATGCTCCCCTCCCCCAATCAGGAACTGTGTGTCAGGAGGAGAGTCTTAGGAAAATCTTGTGCAGGACACTTGGCTTCTGCGAGGGACCCTGAGGGGCTCATTGTGTGCCAATTTAAAATCAGTTACTCTGTGCCCAGCCCTTCCCCTTCATTTTCTCTCCACTACATGGCCCTTACCATCTTCCACAAAACACCTGTTCATGGCCCCTGCTCCTTTTTGCATCTGAACTTTGGACAAGTTGGTCCAACCAGACCCCTATTATTTTACTCCTCATCCCCCAGCCTCTCAGAAGAAAGATAAAGTTTGAAGGACCTGGACACATAGAGACACCCCCTTCTCCACTCCTGCCTCCATCCTCATAAAAGGCAAATACAGAATCAGCAAAAAGGGGAAAAAAACCCCAAAAGTAATAAAGTAATCCAATTAATAATTATTCTGATGGACTCATCAGAATTCGCAGCTCGGCCAAGGAAAGGGTAGAAGAAGGGGGTCAGGGAGGACAAACGTGGGGGACGCCTTCTTGTTCCTCACCCTCAGGTGAGAGTAAAAGAGCCTCCTGCCAAGTTCTCGTTTTCTCGCTTGCTCCTTTTTTTTTTTTTTTTTTTTTTATGGGGCATCCTGAGTGTAAAAAATATGACTTGCCTTTATGGTGCTCCAACAGGAATGAAGCTATAAAATTATGAACAGTTTTTATGACGGCTATTCGGGGGATGCTTTTATATTGATGGTATACAGCCTGAATCTGTCTTTTTTGCATCCCACCCCCCTTCCCTGGGTGGGGAGGGGAAGTCTGTGTAACTATTTTTCATGCATTTAATATATTAATTATCCGGTAAATGCTCCCCAGGCTGTGCTCAGGACATTGGAGAGTGACAGGTTCTCAGTGAGCCTCCAAAGGCAGCGCATCAGCCTGCAGTGTATTATGTCGGCGAGGTCAGGGTGGGGTTAATGTAACTTTTTATTTGCTGATTTTTCATAGGCGGGAGCAAAGCTGGGATGGAGTGAGGGAGGGAGAGGGAGTGGAGGGGAGGGAGGAGAAGGTGCCAGGAGAGCAGAGATAATGGTGAGGCAGATCTCTCCACCCCCAATTCACCTCTGTCAATGCCAGGAGGTTTGATTCGGGAGGAAAGGAGCCGTGGCCTCTCCTGGCTGGTTCTGTCTCCCAATGACACGCATCCCCGGTGACACTTCTGAGTGCTCCCTCTCTGCATCTTGCACACTAGGATGTGGGCTCAGTTTCACTGCTTGACTCCTCCCCACCCTCTGAAAACAAGACCCGGGATCTGGGGCCTGGAAAAAACCAAAAGGTTACATGGAGAGTGCCTGGCTGACTTGCATTTGCCGTTCTCAGTTGGGTATGTGTACCCAGACACTCGCACATGCCGTGTGGACTCGCGCTCGGGCAGGCTGCCTTTGTCCTGTGGCTCCTGTCGTCCCTCCTGCATTCTTGCATCCAATTGTTATGTAGCGCTCTTGCCCATTCACGAAGCACAGCTTCTGTCCATTTAATAAGGGGAAGAAATGGGTCCCACAGGCCATGGTTTCTCATCTCTGTCATGACCCCAACCGCCTTGTGTCTGGAGTTGTGACACTATCTCCCCTGCAAGAAAGGAAAACCACCAGACAGTCAGCTAGCTCATCACTGCCAGGGCAAGGGGCGGTCCATGAAGCCAAGTGCCAAGGTTCTCCTTGAACCTATGTGTGTTCTGGGTCTTGAGAAGGTGAAGGTTGCTGCTTAGACCAAAAGGGGACCGCTCTGTCCCTGGCTTCTTGCCCCTGCCCCTCCATCTGCCAGCCCCAAGAGGGCAGCACAGCTGGGTCTTCTCTGCTTTTACTAGTCTGTGATCCTGAGTGCCTAACTCCTAGTCCCCCAACGTTTGGAGCCTCCTCTATTCTTACTTTTGTATATTTTTTTCTATAAAAATGTTGTTTTGTTTAGATATAGATTTGTTTCTGTATTATTATTATTTTATTGGTGTAGATAATTTGTGGGTCAAGGCAGCACAAGGGCTATACCTGCCAAACCAGGAGCCCAGGTGTTGAGGTTCAGGACCTCAGCTCTGTTTGGATATATTGTCTGATGCCCTCTTTTCCCTTCACCAAAGAAGGCAGCAAATACCTCTGAGGCCTCGCAGAGGCTTATCCATCCTTGCCCATGGGTGGCACTGAGGCCAGTGTGTATGTGTGTGTGTGTGTGTGTGTGTGTGTGTGTGTATGAAGGAGCTGCATCCCTTTCGAAAGGGAGAAGTGAAGAGTTTGAGACCTAGAAACATAGGGCTGGGGCGCCTGGGTGGCTCAGTGGGTTAAGCCGCTGCCTTCGGCTCAGGTCATGATCTCAGGGTCCTGGGATCGAGTCCCGTATCGGGCTCTCTGCTCGGCGGGGAGCCTGCTTCCCTCTCTCTCTCTCTCTCTCTGCCTGCCTCTCCGTCTACTTGTGATCTCTCTCTGTCAAATAAATAAATAAAATCTTAAAAAAAAAAAAAAGAAAAGAAACATAGGGCTGAGTTCAGGTCCTTGCTCTGCCACTTCCTGCTGTGTGATCTGGGGAGAGTTTCTTCATTGCTCTCAGACCTCTGTTTTCCCTATGGTTATTGGGGGGTAGTTATATTGGAAATGAAGCCTTATGGAAATGTTATAAACAAAGAAGTTAATACATGTCAGGTGCTTAGCTCTGTGCTTGGTACAGACCCTATTGCTGTCTTCGTGATTATGATTTAGATTCTCCTCATGCCTCCTTACCCCTGTTTTCCACAACCCAACCTCTGTGAGGCACCTAGCCCTCCACAGGTGTGCAAATTCTGCATTCCAAGTGGCTATTTCCTCTAAGGCACTTGGTCTGAATTGTGGCATATTGCGAAGAGGTGTGTGGCAATGTCTGGTTATGGTCCAAACATCCAAGCAGGCTTAGCATGTGTGTGCCTTTTTCATCTTATTAGCTAGCCAAAGGAGCAGCATGGAGAGAGCCACCATCACGGGCTCCTAGTGAGCACTGAAGGTGTCACGTGCATCACCTGGTTTTTCCCAAGGACCAGCTGAGGTGTCTAATACCATTAAACCATCTCACCGAGGAGCCTGTGGATCAGGGATGTTCGGTCGATGACAAGCCAGCCTCAGGTCACCCAGGTGGTGAGAACCTGGGTCAGAATTCAAGGCCCCCCTACTCTGAAGCTTGTGTTCTTCCCATTCCCTCAGGCCGCCTCTCGCTCTGTTTTAAAATGATACATCAAACGTCAAACGAAAGCAGTGATAACAATCTGCCAAATCTATCTGGCAGGCACTGGGGAGGGGCTCCCAGGAATGAGATGTTGCTGCCCCGGTGGAGTCTGGAGGACCTGGGGGAGATAAGACATTTAGTAATCCAGGTCGCTGAGGTGTCCCGGCTACTACAGTGCTACTCAGAGCACTGTTAGAAACAACCCAGAATAGTTTGTGCTTACAATGCGTCAGGGCACTTTCCCCAGAACATTATCCCACATAAGCTCATTTTATCCTTATAACCTCACAGGATAGGTACTGTTATTACCTACTGGTCTGTAGATGAAAGAAACTGAGGGGCAGAGAAATAAAAGCACAGAGAACTGGACCAACTAGCACATGGAAGGTTCTGGAACTGATCCTAGAGGTGAAGCTCTTAAGCTTGTAACCTGTTGTGTGTGTCAAAGACCTGCCTTTTCATGGCTCCCTCACCAGTTTGGGATCCTCGTTCCCATTTAAATGTATATACATTTTTGGCCCTTAATTTTTTTTTTTTAAATCTTGGTGCACGTATTTAATGAAGGTGTTTTAAGTGCTGTGTTTCTGATCATAAGAGTTCTAAAAATGGTAGTTAACATTTGAGGGCTTCCTATGTGCCAAGTTCTGTGTTAAGGGCTTTAGCTACATAATCTCATTCAGTTTTCTCAACAACCTCAGGAGGTGGGTACTATGATTATACCCATTTTACAAATAGGGAAACTGAGGTTTTGGGGAGGTTAAGTTATTTGCCCAAAGTTACACAGTAGGTGGTGGACCCAGTATTTAAACCCAGTCTGTCTGTCTCCAGGACCTGAGCTATTAATCCAAAGCTCTTAATAATGAGAAAGAAGCTTGTGGAGTCAAAGGGATAAATCAGCCCCCTGATGCCTCCCTCCATCTCCATCACACACTCCCCCACTCCCTCTCTCCTCCTCAAAGAGCTATGAGGTATGATTTTCCCAGAATCATCTATATTCGTACAGATTTTTTCCTGTGAATGTGATCATTTTGTTGTACAGTGCAATAGCTTCCTTCCACCCCCATTTGATGTCATGTATATTGATCTATTTTTTTCTTTTAACTTCTGCCTAATGTTACACAAAATGGATTCACCCAAATTCTCCCATTGATGAACATATGGATTGTTTCCAATTTTTAAATATTGAATGCAATTGGCAGTGCTTTTCTGAGCATTCTAATACAGGCCTTTTGTGTCCATGTGCTCGGTATCTAGATGTGGAACCGCTGAATAGAACAGAATGTGTCTTTAAAATGTTTATAGCTGGGGCACCTGGGTGGCTCAGTGGGTTAAAGCCTCTGCCTTCGGCTCAGGTCATGATCCCAGGGTCCTGGGATCGAGCCCCGAGTTGGACTCTCTGCTTGGCGGAGAGCCTGCTTCCTCTCTCTCTCTCTGCCTGCCTCTCTGCCTACTTGTGATCTCTGTCTGTGAAATAAATAAAATAAAATCTTAAAAAAAATGTTTATAGCTGTTGCCAAACTGTCCTCCAAAAAGGCTGTATGCTTCCCATCTCCTTGGCATGAATGGCTATCATACATCTTTTTTTTTTTTTTTCATTTTTGCTTAGGTTGATATAAGAAAAAAATCTCTTTGTTGTTTTAATTTCCTTGACTACTGCAGAGACGGAGGAACTTTGTATTTATTTGCTATTTTTTCTATCTTCTTTGCATCTTTACTTTTTACATCTCATCTATGGCTATGCTTTACCCATTTTTTTTTTTTTAATTGGATTGAGGACTTAAAGTTGTGGGTTTTTTACAAAAAGATTTGTTTTTAGATTATTTTTATTTATTTGACAGAGCACAGAGAGAGAGGGAACACAAGAAGGGGAGTGGGAGAGGGAGAAGCAGGCTTCCCGCTGAGCAAGGAGCCCGACATGGGACTTGATACCAGGACCGGGAAATGATGACCCAAGCCAAAGGCAGACACCTGTGGACTGAGCAACGCAGGTGCCCCTAAACAAAAGATTTTATTTATCCATTTTTTTTAGAGACAGAGCATGCACAAGTAAGGGAGGAGCAGAGGGAGAGGGACAAGTAGACGCCACGCTGAGCACAGAGTCCCACGTGGAGCTCTGTTTCATGACCCTGAGATCATGACCTGAGCCGAAATCAACTGTCCCACACTCAACCAACTGAGCCATTCAGGCGCCCCTTAAGTTTTTTTATAACATTATTTTTCTGAGTATAAATGTAACACATTCTAAATGAAGAATATTGGAAACATACTATCATAAGAGAAAACTAGATATCACACATCATCTTACCACCCTGAGATCCATTTTTGATGCATTTTTGCCCCGTTTTTCCCCCCCTAAGCAAATACATGTGCTTCCTATCTCCACTCTTTGCATAGCATGGTATATACAGTCTTATACTCTTTTTCCTACTTGACATTATAAAGGATACATTTTTCTGTGTTACTAAATATTTTATTTTTAAAAAGATTTTGTTTATTTATTTGACAGACAGAGATCACAAGTAGGCAGAGAGGCAGGCAGAGAGAGAGAGAGAAGGAAGCAGGCTCCCTGTGGAGCAGAGAGCCTGATGCGATGTGGGGCTCGATCCCAGCACCCTGGGATCATGATCTGTGCCGAAGGCAGAAGCTTTAACCCACTGAGCCATCCAGGTGCCCCTATGTTACTAAATATTTTAAACACAATTTTTATGTTTGTGGGTACTGATCACATTGACATGTCAAAACTTACTGAGCCATTTTTCTAATTGCTATTTAAGTTGCTTCCAGTTCTTCACTATTATAAATAATGCTACAGTGAACATCTTTATACATAAATCTCTGTCCACAGCTCTGATTATTTCCTTAGGATAGATTCCTTGAAGTGGAATTACTGGGTCAAAGGGTATAAATTTTTAAAGATTTTTGATCCATATTGCCAAATTGCTTTCTAGAAGGGTTGTATCGATTTACATCCCTCTAACCATGTAGGAGACATTCATTTAAGTGCACACTTTATAATTAAAAAACAAACTTTTCAATTGGGAAGTAATTGTATCTCATTATTGTCTTAATCATCATTGTCTCTTGCCCTGATGTTAAACATATTTTCTATACCTCTCAGCCATTTGTATTCAGCCATGTCCATGTGCTTTGCCCACTTTCTCCTGGACTATCTATCTTCATTATTTATTTATTTAAACATTTTATTTATTTGAGAGAGAAAGAGAGAGGGAGGGAGAATGAGCAGGGGGAGTGGCAGAGGGAGAGGGAGAAGCAATCTCCCTGCCTGAGTAAGGAGCCCTATAGGGGGCTGGATCCCAGGACCCGAGGACCGTGACCTGAACCAAAGGCAGATGCTTAACTGACTGAGCCACTCAAGAGCCCTTCCCCATTTTTTAGACAAAGTCTGCTGTTTTGGTAAATGAAATTATTGGAGCCCAGCCACGCCCATTTGTCCTCTCATCGATGGCTGCTGTTATACTACAATGGGTGTGTCTGATAGTTGCAACCAGACCATGTGGCCCACAAAGACTAAAATATTTACTACCTGGTTTTACAGAAATATTTCGCAGAAAATGTTTGCCGACGACCCCTGATCTAAGCAGCGTTGTATGCCACGTTTAGGAATAGCTGCATTTAAAAAAAGAAAACAGCTGAAACTGATGTTGAGTATATTTTACTTAACTCATTCTAACCAAGATATTATCATTTCGACATGTAATCAACATCAAAATGATTAATGAGATGTTTTACATTTTTTTCTACTGTCTTTGGAATCTGTTACGTATTTTGCACTTAGAATGCATCTCAGTGTGGACTAGCCAGATTTCAGGTGTTCAGCACCTACCGATGACTAGTAGCTCACCACATGGAACAGTAGAGCCTGAGAGCCCAGTGGCTTTCCATTTGTGAAGCAGACAATGCTAATATCACACATGTTGCAGGACTTGAATGAAAGCCTGTATGTGCGCGCAGTTTGCTAGGCATTACACACATGCAATGGGTGCTGATTGTAATCATGTGCTGGGGGGGAGTCTAGGATGATTTATCTTACTTGCCACAGGATGGGTAGGGATTTGATAGGCAGTGAAGGTAGTTGTAGCTGAGGACCATTCAGATGATTGACCCCTTCCCAAATACACACACCCTCCCAATTTTGTTTCTTCCCTTCACCGGCTCAGTGTCTCCTGAATAGTACCTGGGCCCCAAGAGGGCAACACTTATGCTCACCCAATCTGGGAGAGATTATTCCATTCATTTCTTATTAATTCCTTCAATTTCCCATCATTTCCCATAGGCTCTGTCTAGAGCCGCCGGAGCTATCTGTCTCCGAGTCACCCTACTTGGTATCCAAGCGGAGTTAAAATTTGGCTTTTGAAGACTTACTCCTTTGTTCATTCATCAGACACATATTGAATAACTATTGTCTACCAGCTTCTGAGGTGGGAGCTCTTATTTCACAAAGCATTTTCTCAAGAGGTACATTTGCGAACAAAGTTTATTGAAATGAACGTGGAAAAGCAATGAGGTAAATGCATTTAGGTATAGAACCACTGTAACCTGAAATCACGCTCTGAGCTTCTTGGCAACCAGTGCAAAAAGGGAAATATATTGGATTGCATCATTTCCAATCTGGGAGGTTGGAATTCTGGAGAAAACAATCGGCTGAGCCAGTTTTGTCAGGGTGAAAAAGTATGCCACTGTTTTTCAAGAGAAACAGACTGTTCCCTGGTATTACATTTAAACAGGCAGGCATCACCCGAGGCCCTGCTCAGGGACTTGGAGCAGCATAATGAACAAAGCCTTCCCTTGCTGATTTACAGCAGGTGCGGTCCTGATCTTCTTGTGGCTGTTTCTTGTATCTGCCCTCAATAAAAGCCGAGGGCACAGCGTGAAAGCTCAGACTCAATGAAGGTGATCCTGCAAGAGGGTAACCTAATGTGGTCCAGGTATGTGGTTTTCTAGGGATTTAGCTGGAAGAAGGAAAGGGTTAGAAAGCCCACTGGAGCGTATGCCCCGCCTGTCAAATCCAGTCCATCCTATTTTCTTGGGATGGATCCTCGTCATTTCCTGCCTCCTCCCTGGTCTGCCTCCGGACTCTCCTCCACCTGGCAGCCTGTCCTCTTTTTAATACACAGACCCCATCATCACCCCCATACTCCACAGGTTTAAAATCCATCAGTGACCCAAGCAGTGGCATTTGGGGTGAATTTGTTTGCTCTCAGCTTGGACATTGTAGTCACTTTTTGAATTCTTTATAACGAGTGTGGATAATGCTCACAAAATCAATAGAAAAAGAAGTCTGGATCAAGATGCCCAGATGTGCCAAGATTCTGGGTAGGGGCGGGGGAGACTATGATTGTTTTCTTTGTTCTCTATACTTAAATGTGTTTTTAAAGTAAAGAAAAAAAAAAGTCATAAATGCTTTCACGTTGCCTGGCGCCCACAACTCCTTGAGCTCTCAGAGCTTCTTTTGCCTAGAAACTACATTTATTAGGTGCCTAATGTGTGCTAAGCACTGTGCTAGGCACTTTAGAAAAATGCAGAATTACCGCATTACCAGGTGTTGGGTCCAGTCCATGGATGAAGAAGTTATAGTTAGAATTACAGAACTTTTGTGGGGTCACCGGTGGGAGCAACAAAGTGTGATTAGAACCCCAGGCAGCATGAAGCCAGCGTCTGAGTTTTCCTTTATGTCACTTTTCTTTTTTAGTGTCGTAAGTGTTCTTACCCTCGTGTAGTACTTGACATATTCTAGGTGTTTAATAAAGGTCTATTATGAGATAAATGTACTTCCTAAATACCATTTCTATGGTAAGATATTTTTGAAATGTTTATTGATCTTTTTTTTTTTTCTCCCCTCATAACCGCCCTTCCCTCCATCCCTCTGGACCATTGCCTCCATGGAGGGCTGGGGCAGGGCAGAGAGTGGAAGTCATGAGGCTTTGGCCTTTGGTCTTCAAACCCTCAAGCCCTCAAGGGAATGGACAGCATTTCCTGGTTAAGAGTTTAGGCTTTGCTTTGCCTCAGAAGATGAAGCCCGAGCCCCGGCAGAACCCTGAGAGCTAAAAGTGCTTGGCTGAGAGGTGGGTCTGGGAAGTTGGCATCTAAAAGGCTTCATGAAGAATCCCATGCCCAGATAAGAGGACTGGGATCACGCATATGCCTTCCATCATGGCCTGGAAGAGCACAGAACTGAAGGCGCTTCTTGGACAAGAAAGAGTGTCCTCTTTGGGGGTGTCTGGGTGGACAGATACCATGGTGGGGTGGGGGGCACCCCCTTGGCCTCAGCACTACGGAGAGCCCCAGTGACTCAGAAGTAAGTCTAGGATGAGGGCAAGAGCGGGAGAAAACCTAGAAATGCCCGAGACTGAATTTTTTTCCACTGCCTGTGGAATGAGGACTCAGAATGGAAATTATATTGCATTAAAGAAAAATAGAGTTTTATCTTACACTTTATTTGTTTTTTTAAATAAACTCCATGCCACACATGGGGCTTGAACTCATGACCCCAAGATTAAGAGTTGTATGCTCTACCGACTGAGCTAGCCAGGCACCCCATTAAAAAAATTTTTTTTTAAAGATTTGTTTATTTTAGAGAGAATGAGAGAGTGCTTGTGCATGAGAGCAGGGAGAGGGGCAGAAGGAGAGGGAGAGAGAATCCTCAAGCAGGCTCCCTGTTGAGCACAGAGCCTGAGGTGGGGCTCTATCCCAGGACCCTGAGATCATGACTTGAGCTGAAATCAAAAGTCAGCCACTTAACCAACTGAGCCACACAGGTGCCCCCAGCCACCCCATTTTTATCTTACATTTTAGGCTGAGTCTTGCGACTGAGATGCTTACTGACTGCCTTCAGCTGGGTATCTGCTTGGGGTTGGAGAAACACATTCCAAGTGTGTACTATTCTCTGAACCTGCAGAGGGAAGCCTGAAGTGTCAAATCACCCGCTGAGGGTGGGGAGGTTCTCTGGCTTTGGAACCCAGAAGTGTGGAAGACATCCTAGGACAAAAGATAAGGAGATTGGTGAATGTTCTCCCCACCAGGAAGGTCTCCCTTCCCTCGTGTGCAGGTGGACCAGAGGGCCCCCTTGTGGGAAAACTCAGGGTTTTCCCTCAGATAGATCTTTCTTGTACCATCATGCTTACAAACAAGAACTTGATTTAGACCTGCAATTCCACACCATCAACCATGATAAGAATGATCTTGGCCTGAAAAACTTTCAGAGCAGATATGACTGGTTGCCCATATCTGCATCATTAGTGCCCTGGTGGACTGTCTCCTTCTGAGCAGCACTGCTCTCTGGGGAACCCTCAAGATGAGTGAGCCATGAAATGGCCACCCGGGGATAAAAAAGTTGAGGGGTATGCTGCGGAATGAAGTTACTTACCAGTGACCCCTTTGCATTTGAGCCTACACCTAACAAGAACAATGGGCTTGCCATGGTTGATGCTTCCAGAGCTTGGGCTGGGGGCGGGGGTGTGGGGAGGAGGAACTCTACCAGTGGGCCAAAAGGGTGGCTGCTGCGTAGTGAGATGTCATTTCCCTGGAAGGTCTGTTTCAAGTTTGAACTCTGCTCCTGCCGGCTTGGGTGAGGCAACCTTCCTCCCCTTTCCGAGCTTTGGTGCCCTCATCTGTTAGAAAGGCCTCCCTCATGTGGCTGTAGGGAGGGCACTCGGGAAGCTCTCTTTGGCTTCCCCTAAGGATCTCTCAACCTCTTCGATTATGGCTGCTTCATCCAGTCTTAGTGGCAACCCCAAGTCACACGTGGAAATACCATTATCCCATGAAAATGGTGTGATTTAATACAATTAGGGTAAGGACAGACTTGGGGGTGGCCACTAGTGGTTATGCTGCAGGGGGCAAGCAAGTGGCCTCTTTACTACTAAGAAGCCCTGGGTGTCTTCCACCCTGGCTGCTTCCCAGGCTGGTGCTAGGTCTTCTGCTTGAACCTACAACTCTTACAAAGCTAGGTATCCCATATTTCAGGCAAACACTTCTATTATGCTCTTCCCCTGGGGTGTGGGGAAGTTGGCCTTACTTGTAGGACAATTCAAAAAAAATTGGCTTTGAGCCTAGGAATCTCTTGTTTTAGTTGGAATTTTCACAAGAAAGCCACTCGGGTGACAGCCTTTCCTGTATGTTGTCTCTTTTGATCCTCAGGACGCTCTGATAAGGTAAGCTGGTGAGCATTATTTTACCTTTTAAATATCTCTCTGTCTTGTCCACATCTCTTCAGTGCCTCTGCTACCTTCCTAGTCCTGGCCACTGTCCAATCTGTTTATTAAGGTATTTTTTTGAGGTATAACATATTTAGTAAAGTGTAAAAACCCTAAATGTGCAGTTGGATGAATTTTTCCACAAATGTGACCACTATCCAGATAGAGATAGAGAATATTCCCAGGTTTAGGGCACCAAAGATTAAGTAACTGATGGGAGTTCAGCCCAGGTCCTGATTTCAGGGTGGTGAGTTCTAGCCCTGCGTTGGGCTCCATGCTGGGTGTGGAGTCTCCTTAAAAAAAAAAAAAAAAAGAATATTCCCAGCTTTACAGCAGGTTCCCTTCTCCTCCCTCATAGTCATTATCCCCCCAAGGATGACAGGGATTCTGACCATTCTTCATATAGAAGTCCTTTGCCTGCTTTTGAGCGTCATATAAATAGATGTGGACAGTCTGTCTTCTGTTGTGAGATTTGTCCGTATGGTTGTGTCAGTGGATGGTTATTTTTCATGGCTGTATACTGTTCCAGCAGGTGGCCTGACCACAGTTTGCTTGCCCTTTCTGCAGTTGTTGGGTATCCTGGCTGTTCTCCACACTTTGCTATTAGAAATAAAACCCACGTCTTTGGGTGGGCCTTATTCTGGGCCATAGGGTGTACTTACATTTAACTGTAATACCTATTACCAAATATTTTTTTTCCCAAAGTGGTTGCACTAATTTGCATTCTTACCAGCAGTGTATCAGAGTTCCAGTCACTTGACATCCTCCCTGACCCTTGGAACGGTCACTCACGGCCATTCTGATGGCTGTGTAGTAGTCTCTCATGGTGGGTGTACTTTGTGTTTCTCCGATGATTAAAGATGTTGGGCCTCCATTCATTTGTTCATTGCAAGTCACAGTTAACGCTCTCACAGAGCACTGGGAAGGACTCCTAACAGACCTTACTGTTTTTGCTTGGGGCCTCTCTAATCTCACCTGCCCAGTATATCTGCAGTGAGTGGTGTTCCTAACATGTAAACTAGATCATGTTTCTCTCTTGCTTAAAGCCCATCTGTGACATTCTCTTGCCTTTTGGTTTTTTTTTTTTTTTAAAGATTTTATTTATTTATTTGCCAGAGACAGAGGGAGAGAGAGCGAGTGAGCACAGGCAGACAAAGAGGCAGGCAGAGGCAGAGGGAGAAGCAGGCTCCCTGCCAAGCAAGGAGCCCAATGTGGGACTCGATCCCAGGACGCTGGGATCATGACCTGAGCCGAAGGCAGCTGCTTAACCAACTGAGGCACCCAGGCGTCCCTCTTGCCTTTTGGATCAAGGCAGGCCAAGCCTCGACCTGTCTGCACCTGCCCAGAACCACTGCCCATCTCTCCCGCTTCATCTAGACCATTCTTCCCCTTACACTCCAGCTGCCCTGGCCTTCTTTGGGCATGTGCATTGTCCAGTTTTTGGCTTTTATAAATAAGCTCATGTCTTTCTCCTTCTCTGCATTCAACACATTCTATAATTATATACTGGTGTGACTATGTGATTGACGGCTGTCTCCGCTACAAGACTGGAAGCTTCATAGGAGGAAGCCTGGCACTTGTCTTGCTCATTATTGTATCTCTGGTGCTTAATGCAGTGCCCGATATATAGTAAGTCCTCAATTTATAATTGTTGAGTGAATAAATATGGTCTTAGCTTACAGACGAAGCGGCTGAGGCTCTGAGAGGAAAGGTGGCCACGGGTTGCACACCTGAGACTAGGAGCCAGGTTTCCTGAAGATTCCTTGCTCTATCCGCTGCCATGCCTCACTGCCTTTGATGAAACAAAGCACTTTCTGGTCACTTCTGCACAATTCTAGTGGAAGGAGTACTATGTTATGATTGTTGTTGTTGCTGTTGTTATCAGCTCCCCAGGGTAGCTCCCAGGAGGTGGTGATGGGGTCTGTTTCACTCACCGCTGGATCCGCAGCACCCAGTACAGTGCCTGGAGTATCAGAGATGGTTAACATCAGTTAGAATGATGGCTGACTATTGCTAACCTTGAAGCATGGTTAGTAAGGACCAGCACAGAGAAAGATGTCAGCACCTGCTAAAAGCAGATGCTACGGGACTGTCTTCATGTTTTCATTCCGTTGGGATTTTTTAAGACTGATTATTGCTCAAATTGGGAAACTCGGTGGCAGTTACCTGGAAATCGGCCACTGGCTAAAACGGCATTCACGCCAACCTCAATCATCTACCGCTTCCTCTGGCTGCACCCAGGCAAGTCTGCTTTCATTTGGCCTCTTGGGAAAAGAGTTGGCTTGTACCAAGAAGCCAGAGACAGGAGGGCGCTCCAAAAGCCACGAGGTACCTACCAAAGAGAATTAGGACTTTGCTCATTGTTGGCAAACAAATTGATGCTGCTCATGGTAAATGGATCTTATTTGCTCACCATCAAGTCTTATCTGCTCATCCAAGCGGGTCTTGCTGCCGTGCTGCTTGGCGGCAGATGGGTTCTGGGGATGGCAGCTCCATGCAAGTAATAAAGTGGCGTTTCGTTTCCAATTGTCTCTCATTGAGACCTCTTGCTAATTCGGATCGATCGTCCTGTAGTCCCACACAGGGACTGACTGAGTGAGGTTTGTCCAGGCCAGGATTTCTATCACTGTCTCAGGATCGGAGTGATTCACACAACAAGGGTGGTCTTCAGCTGCCCAGGGACCCTGTCCTTTCCAGCCAGGGGCCAAGACCTGCGTGTGGGGAATGTGAGGAGACAGTGGAACCAGGCATCTGGACTCTAGATGCATCCCCAGGAACAGGTCTGGAACAGTTCCCGTCTCCCTGTCTCTGCCAGGACCATGGTCCTTTTAAAATTCCCAGTTCCCAGGGGCTTTGGTCTTTGTCTGCCGTAGCAATGGCTTCTCCAGCCTCTAAGAACCGCCCAACTGGGAGTCCTAACGTGCTTCCAGCCGTGTGGTCCCCCTGCTCCTGCTGTGGTCTGGCCCAAGCTCCGGGTGCTGGCCTCCACTCAGGCAGATGGCAGGAAGAAACAAGAGCTCCTTAGTCCTGAGCTGTCTTGTTTTTAGGAGCAGGGAGGGGAGGCAGTAGCTCTGCGGTGTGGAGGGCGAAGCTGGGGTCTGACGGGGAACTGCATACCCCCTCATGCCAGCAGCTGAGCCATCAGCCAGAATCTCTGCTCAGTTCCGGACCCTCTGGAAAGTCCTGTGTTTAAAGGCCCAGGGCCCTGCCTGCCCCTGGGAACGAGGTCAGCCTTGTGCCCCCTCCATCCCCCTTCCTTTCGATTTCTGTGCATTTTCAGTTCTCCTCCTGGTCCTGTCTTTTCTCTCACCTCCCCCACTTCCACAGCCCCATCCCCTCAGACCCATCTACCCCCCAACCCCATCCGACTGCCAATGGAAAAGGCCTGGAAATAATGTGAAATAATATAGTTTATCACCCAGAGGCTGCTGACAGGCAGCGTGGCCACCTCTGAAAACAGGCAGGGAGGCTGGGAGGGCGAGGAAATTATAGGCTGCACAAAGGAGAAAAAGTTAAAGTGAGAGCTCCATAAAAGAAAGTGGAACTATTATGCCGCAAAATGCCAACTCATTACAAAGCGGCCAAATAAGAGAGAAATACGGCGCTGCCTGTAATAGCAGTTTACAAGGGAACATTGTACAGCAACAGAAGAGACGCTGCTATAATTTGCTCTAACAACTCCAATTATCCCTTTTATTGATTTGGCAACACATTTAATAGGAGTAGCCACACCTCTTCTGTTACAAATCATTAAAGGTGTTGAACGGTGTAATTTTAAAATTGTCCTCCTACGGTTGTCAGTATGACAGCATAATTCCCCCTGATTTCGGCTATGTAAACACCGAGGCACGGTCATTTCCCCCTTACAAGGCCAGAGAAGTTGTCAGCCTGGGGTTTTTGTGCAGAAACATCCATTTAATACATATCTTTTTCCCCCAGTCCGCTCGCCTAATTGCAGAGAGCTTTGGTTTAGTTTTTGTGTCCCCCGCCCCCCACTTCTCTCTTTCTCTCTGACGCTTTCCAAGTAGGAGGGTGTCTGTGTTTGTGTGTGTGTGTGATGGGGATAGTGGAGGGAAGGAAATAAACAGGCTGTTTGGCCTTCCCTTTCTTCCTAGGCAGCCTTAATCGCTACTTAAGTCTGGGCCCGCACTTAACATCCGCCTTGAGCGCCCGGCACATCGGGAGGCCGCGCGCGCCCCCAGGAGCAGAGGCGCGCGCAATAGCTCTGGTCAGGACCAGCGCGCCCCCCGCGGCGGAGCTGAGCCGCCCCCAGGTGTGGAAGGAGACCTGGTGGAGGCCAGCTGCGCTGGGTCAGCGCGGGTGTCTGGGTGTCGGGGCCAGGGTCTGGGTCAGGGTCGGGGTCGGGGTGGGATAGAGGCCCACGGGCTGCACGAGGAATCACGGCGTCTGAAGGGCTGCGGGCTAGGGATGCCCCAGCAGGGAGGGTGGCTGGTAGGAGAGGGCATCGCAGAGGGCGGGGTGGGGGAGTGGGAAGGTAGCCGAGAGGCCCTGGACATTGTCGGGAACGGAGGAGAGCGGGGTGGGGTGGGGTGTGTGTGTCCGTCGCCCTCCTCCATCTCGCGTGCGGTGCCCTGATGGAGCCCTCAGTGGGATTCTTATCCTGGGTGGGTCTCCTTCGCCCACCTACCAGCTCCTTGCGGGAGTTTTGTGGGTTTTGGTCACCAATGCATCCCAGTAAGGAGGTCGTCAACAGATGTTTGTTGAATGGACAGGGCAACTGGGTGCCCAGCAGGAGTCCTAGCAAATGTGGGGAGGGAGGGCTCAGGTGGTGGGGGCTCAGGTGGTGAGTAAGGGGCAGGATTGCTTGTTGGGTGTCTGACCCTGTGCCATAAGGTGGGTTGTGTGGGGTAGCTGGAGCAGGCTCATGTCCTCCTTCTCACTCCTAAGACCGCACCCAAACCAGTTCCTGTCCCCTGTGTGGGGGCTTTATCAATGTCTGCCAGGGACCACCTGTTCCTACTAGGAACTATGGGCCCGGTGCTGGGGGGAGGGATGGGTTGCTACTTCTGGTGAGTGCCAGTGGGCCAGGCTTCTAAGCCAGCGTGGGAATGAGGTAGAAAGCCTGCACACACCTACCCTGTGGCCTTGAACTCTGCTCTGAATCACTGGACTTGGACCTAAGCTGTAGGAGGAGGGATTTAAGTTAGACCCAAAGAGTGTTGGCTCTAAGGGCTCCGTGGTTCGAGATCAGGTGACTGGGGACTTTCTGAAGGTCAAGAGAGCTCCATACTCTGCCCTGGGTCAACTGAGGGGCTCTCCATTTGGGGAAGGGGATTGCTGACTCAAGCACGGTGATCACGGAGACTCTGCAGGAGCTGGACCCTCAGCCTTGGCTCCCAGGACTGTTGGGGGATGGGAGGCAGCCCCAGCAGCTGCCATCTCCCTGTCCTCGGGCCACACATCTGCAGACCTTGTTTGCCTTCACGAGGGCCTGGCTCCACCCCACCCCCCAACCTGAGCCTGCTGCACCCATGGAGGAGAAAGCTTAGCTCTCCTTAAGCCCCACTCCCACCTCCTCACAGGAGAAAGCTTTGGGTCTACGGTCTGCACTCCTGCAAGGCAAGGGCGGTGGCGTGTGCACGGAGGGGCGTGTGTGCGCGTCCGTGTCCATCTGTGGCCGCCTCCTTCTTGTGCTCTCTCTAAGCACTTCTGTGTATCTCTGCTCCTGCCTTCCTCCTCAGCACCTCTGGCTTTCTCTTTGTGTCTTTTCCTCTCTGGCTGTCTTTTTGTGCTTTTCTGGGCTTCTTTTCATCTTGGTGTTTTTTTTTTTTTTTTTTTTAATTTTTTATTTTATTTATTTGACATAGAGAGAGAAACGAGAGCAAGCACAGGCAGACAGAGTGGCAGGCAGAGGCAGAGGGAGAAGCAGGCTCCCTGCCAAGCAAGGAGCCCGATGTGGGACTCGATCCCAGGACGCTGGGATCATGACCTGAGCCGAAGGCAGCCGCTTAACCAACTGAGCCACCCAGGTGTCCCATCTTGGTGTTTTTTTGCTCACTGTATTGTCATCGCCGTTTTCATGCTGGCTCTCTCCCACCAGACCGTGAGCTCTGTGGGGGCAAAGACGGACTTTTATCTCCCTGTGCTTACGCGTAGTAGGCACCTCATACATTTCTGTGGAATAAGTGGGTGGGTATTGGACTCTGCCCAAGAATCCTTTTGTGTATGCTTGCCCCCTTCTGCATCTCTGCAAAGCTAGTTTTGTGGCTCTGTTTCTCAGGCCTATGTGTATTCCTTGGGGGTATTTCCCCTCTCCTGGTCCTTGTCTTCAGGTCTGCTGGTGTGCCCAAATGTCTCTCTGCCCCATGCCTGCTGCTCACTGACACGAAGCCCGAAGGGTGCTGTGTGCAAAGCAGGTGTCCTCCCTGGGCGTTCCCATTGGTGAACTGGGCTTCCAAGTCTGCCCCTCTCTCCACCTGAGTGAGCTTCTCTCAGACTCTTTATCACAAGAAGCTGTGACCACCTGAAACTGCTCAGCTCCCTCTCAGCCGTGGATGGAGCGAGCTGGGCTCCTCTCTATCTCCTCTCACCATGACCCCAATCACAGCACCTGCCCTTCTCTAATTGGCCCATGTCAGTGGAAGGGGGAAGGGAAGGCTGATGTCCAAGGAGGAAATCCCATTAGGGGAGCCAGAGCCAAGTTATTAGTGGTTAAGATGTAATTGGAGTTAGTGAATAATCTCATTCGATTCATCCCATATTTATGGCACACCCAGCTGTGTGACCTTGGGCAAGGTGCTTCACCTCTCTGATGAAATAAGACCTCAGTGTTTGCCAAGGACCTCTGGATTTCTGGCATTCTGTCTCTGCAGCTGGAAGGAATCTGTCTCCCCTGAACTCTGGTAACTTGCTGCTGTCCCTCTCTTGGAACAGACTCCAGTCTTGTCTCTGAATGATTTGTGCGGTTGCCTGAGTTCCCCTCCAAAACTCTGCACTTCTCTGTACTCCTTATCTTGCACAGTTAAGTGCCTTGCACCCAGTGGGTGGTTTATCAGTGTTCTGAGTGGGTGACCAAATGATTGCATAAGAAGCGCTGTGATTAATGACAAAGAAATAGAATTCCAAGACCCTGCACTTAAGCAACTCACAGCTGGGTGATGGTGGGTGGGGGGAGGACACACCCCACCCATGCTAGCTTTGTGAACTGAACTGAATTCCGCAGCTTCTTTGTGCCTCTATTTCTTCATTAATAATAGACAAGTAATAATGGCTACCATACAAAGGTTTTATGAGGGCTAGATGAGCTCGTGTGTGTAGTTAACTCCGTGATGCAGTGGTTGGCACTTAGTACATGCACGTTCTTGCTCTTTTCCTAAGTGGAGAAGGGACACTAACCCCACAGATATCAGTAGGAGAGAAATCAGTGCTGGGTGGGTTTTTGGATGGAGGCTGGGCGGGGGTGGGGGTGGGAAGATGCCACCACCACCCCCCATCCCCCCCCACCCCGCCAACAAATTGATTTAGAATCTCCAGGCTTGGGTTCAGAATTCAGTATTTTTTAAAGCTGCCCAAAGGATGCCTGGATGGCTCAGTCGGTTAAGCCACTGCTTTCTGCTCAGGTCATGATCCCAGGGTCCTGGGCTCGAGTTGCACATCGGGCTCCTTGCTTGGTGGGGAGCCTGCTTCTCTCTCCGCCTCTGCCTGCCAGTCTGCTGCTTGTGCACATGCGCTCTCTCTCTCTCTCTCTGACAAATAAATAAATAAAGTCTTTAAAAAAAAAAGTTGCCCCAAATGATTCTGACATGGACAGTTTGGGATACCCTGGCCTAGGACATAACCAAGGTTATACATATTTAAGGTACATTAGAAAATAACTGTTATCTGCTTTTAAGATATAAACACTAAACCTTATCATCTGAATATTGTTTACAAAAATGTACGTGCACACCCTGAGTTCACTTCCATGTCTCCTCAGCTACAACCGGGGGTCATTTTCAGGGTAACACTGCGGTCAGGGTAAGGAAGGATGAGTATTGAAGTGAGACTCGGTATTGGAACTAGAGGGAGAATTTAGTTTGGGTCACAGACATGAAAAAGGTGATGGAGAAAGCGAGCAGGCTGGGGGTTCTCGGCAGAGCTGTAGGCCTTGGAGCAAGTTACTAGCCCCCACCTCCTAGAGCCCCCAAAGAGCTTCTCCAGAGCACCCCCTCACCAGCCTTGGCAGGGGACACAGAAGCTGGAAAAAGCAGCTTTATTCCCTACAACTTGGCTGGGCTAAGGTAAAGGGCAAAGGTAGGATGAGTAACTTAAAAAAAAAAAGTGAGTGAAAGCTTCTTTGTGGAGATTTGAGATGTTTTTGTTTTGAGCATTGCTGGTTTACTGTGTCTGTTACACTTGTCATTACAAAGCTTTGCTTCTTCCACTCAGAGTGATCAGTACATAATGGGTCCCTACCGTGTGCTAACTCCACCCTGTAAGGTACAGATCATTATTGTTTCCATTAAACAGATAGGGACCGAGGCTCAGAGACATTGACCTACTTGAGTTTACATAGCTAACAAGAGGTAGAGCCGAGAGGTGACCCCAGATCTTCTGACCTCAAGGCCTGTGCTTTTGCTTCATGCTTTCCTGGAAAGGACCCAAGCCAAGGGATCGGGGAATTCTCTCAAGGTGGGCTAAGCTCCAGCAGAGATACAGCTGGCTGAGTCTAGATCACTGCCTTGGTTCCCTTCACTGACCAATGGCTCTGGCTGGTGGAAGCTGGGGAGAGAGGACCCACTCTTGGGCCAACCCCATTCCTCTTCTGGGACCTCATACCCCCATCCTTCTCCTGAGTGGCCTCTCTTCAAGTGTGTGCCTGGTGCCCACAAAAGATCTCTCCCCTACTCTCTTCCCCCGCCCTATTCCATTTGACTTAAATCATTCATTCATTCATCTCTCCACCCACAAAATCACTCAGTAAACATTCACCCAGCTTGACAAGGCTCTGGCAGGGGCATCCAGGACTGGGGAAGACCTGGCCCTGGCCCTTTAGGCACTCTGAAGCAAAAAAGGGTAGTGTATTCAATGCCAACACACTGGGGTTGGCACCCTGCAGGAGACACAAGGGCGGAGGAGGAGGAAGCAGCTTCCAGCGAGGCCCTATGAAAATTGGTCTTTTCATGTTGCTCTGGACCACGGTCCAGCTGGAATGGCTAGAAGTGGCCACAGTGTGGCACTTGGGGGACACGGGCCGTCTGGATTTCCTTGAGGATGCCATCTGGTCAGTGGCCCGGACCACTGGCTGCCCTGGGTTACAGGGACCCCACCCCCCCAATCTATCCCTAGTGCCTTTCAGAAGGATTACTTTTGGGCCCCTCGAAATGATCTGTCCTTTGAGAAGGGCTTCTTCTCCTTGTAGGCTGTGTCCTTCCCTAGAATTCTGTTCTTCCGGTGTATATGCCGATGTGTGTGTGTGAGAGACAGAGTCAAGGAGGGAGAGCAGGAGGGAGAGAGAGGGTGCACCTTCTGCATCCCATCTCTGCTTCTCTCCATTGCTGGTCTTAGGCAGTCGATGGAGAGAGCTGGAGCCCCCTTTCTAGGCAGAGAGCCCATCCCTGCCCTGTGCAGGCGCACAATGGCCCAGTCGCAACAGTAGATCCTTCCTCCATCGGGAAGCTTGCAGTCCTGTGGGCAAGGGAGGACATACTCATTTTGCTTGACTTGAGAGCTCCCCTCAGAGCCTAGAAGGAGCCAGGGGGAGGTGAGGCAAGGATTGGTGGAGGAATAAAGAAAGGCCTTAACTGGGAAGACCTATAGAGGAAGCACGGGATAAAAGGCCCATCAATGGCTGTCACTTCTTGGAAGACAAGGACCAGGGACCTTTGGCAAGAGAAAGACTCCACCTCCCTCCCCTCAATGGCTGCATCTCCAGTGCTGGAGGTTAGCTGAACCAAACCAGGTCTAGGCTGTGTCCCCCATCGGCCTGCATGGGTGTGGGGGGAGTTCTGAGGTCTCAAGGCCAAGGGGTGAAGCCGGCAGCAGAAAAGTTTGTGGTGTCAGCCCTTTCCTATCAGCCTCTCCCCTGTCCTGCACAGCCCCCCCACCAGCCCCCACCCCAATCCTCCTCCTGTCCTGCTCCTCCTCCCTTTTCCATTTGGAAGAAGGAGGCTTGCTGTCTTTGTATTTTAACTGTAGCAAAAAGATTAAATTGTTTACGAGCCGGGAGCCTCGGCTGGCTGGATGAGCCGGAAGAGACAAAGATAGACATTCTAATTCTCCCCTGTTCTCCGGGCCTCCGTCCCCCTGGCTGCTGCTAATTCTTTTATCTGCCCCCAACACTCCAGGCATTATGTGCATTCATAAAAAAGGGGGGGGGGAGTGGAGAGAGCCCTCGCCGAAGCCAGCAAAATTACTGTTCTCTGCGCGGATTCTCCGATAGCAATCTCTTGAATGCTGATTACTTTCTCCCCCCTCTCCCGTGCCCCCTCCCCCCTTCCCCAGCACCCAACATAAGTTGGTCTTTAACCCTTTATCTTTAGCAAGCAGAAAGACACGGAAAACATCTCACTCAGTGGGTGGAAAAAAAAAAAAAGCAAGAAAGGGGGGGGAGGGAGAGGAAAAAAAAAAAAAAAAAACCCAGCACGGAGAAGAATTACTGTTATCTTCCCACCAGAAGAGGAACAGCAGAGATAAGGGAGGCCTGAAGAATTAGAAGAAACGTAGCATTGGGGGCTCTAAATTCACGCCGAAGCTGGTTGTATTTGTCTGTCACGGGGGTTCATAATTTTCCGAGGTTGTTTTGATAGACTTATTGTGCGGACTGCATAGAAAACTCATCAGCATTTGTTGCCTCTGAGCATTATTGTCAGAGGTAACTGCGTGTCTATAGACTGGGGGAGATAATGGCTGAAGTAGAAAGCAGATAAAGCCTGGGCCCTTCTCATTAAGGACTATCTCTGCCTCCACAGACCGGCTGGGATTGAGTGACTGGGGCGGTAGCTCAGGGCATACATTATGCCAGCCAAAGCGAAAGGCGGCGGCAGGACCACGGGTAGCCCAGTGTGCGCAGCCTAGAGGGGCTCTGTCCCCAGGGCCCCAGCCTCCCCGGGCACTCGGAGGGCACCCTCAGCGCGAGGGGGTGGCCCAGGGCTTCCCGAGCTGTAGGGGTTTGTGGTACCGCAGTGTGTGTGTCTATGTGTGGGTGTGGGGTTGGGGGGGGGGGAGGGTGGAGGCAGTGCTATGGTTCAGATGAGGTCCAGAGAAGGAAACCTGTGTGCTTGAGGCCTCCCAGGGAGGGAGGGCAGAGCATTTCTGATTCTGGCAGCTTCTACCTTGGTCCATGCCTCACACAGGGAGCCTGTGAGAGGCAAGCTTCCCATAACCCAGACCACTGTCCATGCAGGGAGGTGGGGGGTGCTTATACTCTCTTAGCACTTGGGACCTGTGGGCCTTTCTCTCTCTCTCTTTCTCCTCTCCTCCCTGCCTCTAGCACATTCTTTTGGAGTGCCCATGAGGAGTCAGGGGCTGTAGAATGATGCTGGCGTGTTTTGTGTGTAAACCCATCGGCCATCTTCTTCCCTCATCTACCACGGAACTCCTTCTACCTCCCTCTTTCCCAAAAAAGCCAGTGAAGGGGAGCAGACACATCTAGGCCGAGAGGCTCCCATATGTCCTTAAGCCAAGTCTTAAAGCCAGGTTGGGATCAAGCCATATACGGAGAGTGGAAGCTGGGGTCCGTGGAAGAGGGCTCTGTGTAGCCTGGGATGGAGCGGGGAGCTCTCTCTCTCTGGCCCTTCTCCCATCTGTGAAATTGTGGATAATAATGTCGCCCGCCTCATGAGGTGGTTGTAAGGACTGATGAGAATACTTATTTAAGAAAGTTTGTTAGCACAATGCCTGGATATGCTCAGTGCTCGGCAACCCTGGTATTTCCTTCACAGTTGCTGTCCCTCTGTGTCTCTCAGGCCTGGGGCTTCCTCCAGCATCTGGCCAAGACTTAGGAAGCTCTGGGGAGAGGTGTCTAGGCTGTAAGTGAATGCTTTATCCTTGTCTCCTGCTCCCAAAAAGGTGAGGCCCTGGTGTTTCCTGAGCCCACTCTTCTCAGTTGGCGGATGAGAAACAGGCCCAGAGAAGGAAGGGATTGGCCCAGGGCACACAGCAGGTCCCAGGCAAAGCTGAACAAAGGACAAAAGCTCATAGCTCCTGGGGAGTGGCTTCTGTTTCTGCCTGGGAGGCTGGCCAGGGAGGAGAGAAACCTGGTGCTTGTAGCCATGGAGGGTAGAGAGGACACAAGGCCCTGGCCCTGGCCCCAGGGGCCCTGAACCCATAGCTGAGGCCATTTGGGTCTGCAGCTCGTGTGCAATGATGTGGGCCTGGCCCAGGGATGTGAACACTTTTAGCAGTTGATTGATCTCCTGAGTTTGGTTGGCTCAGGCCAACGGAGAAGAGTCAACAGCACAGGGATTTGGTGATGGGGGACAGGCGGAGGTTGCTGTCGGGTTAGGAGGAGGGGTCCCAGGTGGGGTATACTCACAGGGGAATATGGTCACCTCAGGAGCGCTGGTCACAGAGTCTGCAGTGTGGACAATGGGGAACCACCAGACATGGCTTCTCCTGGTATAATGGAGCCCCAGCATCATCCCACTCACCCCTCCTGGGCACTTGGCCAGAGTCAGGAATGGGGCAGAGGGTAGGTTAAGGGCCTCAGCATCCGTCAAGCACTCCATACATGCCACATGTCCTACCTGTCCTCTGTCATCCTTACTAGCTTTGAGCCTCCTTAATGCCCTAAGAGGAGGGTGTCATCACCTCCAGTTTATAGTGAGAAAACCAAGACCCAGAGAGGCATAGAACAGGCTTAAATCTGGTTCTTAAATCAGAACCAGAACTTGAACCCAGCACTCCCTGACTCCAGAGTCAGGATTTATTACTCTCTATCCGCCCCATATCTTCCTTCTAGGGCCAGCAGGTTCACACACCCTTCCGTCCTCTCTTCCCTCCTTCTTCCTGCTGTTAGGCAACACTAGCCAAGCTCCCATCACTCCTGAGGCACGCTGTTGGGGAGATAATACACTGCCTGGCACTCTAGGACTAGCGGGGAAGACTGCCAGTGTCAGTTAGGAGAGGGAGCCAACATTGTCAGGGTAGGGAAAGGGGTGTCCAGGGGACAATTGAATCAAGACTTCAAGATCAGAAGGCAGGCAAGGTGGTAAGAGCACTTTGAGCAGAGGAAACATCCTATACAAAGACCTGGAGGCAACGAGGAGCGTTGAATGGACGTTGAGCTGGGAGCTGGGTGTGGGCGGTGGGCAGGTTGGCCTGGGTCTTAAATGTCAGGGGAAGGGGATGGGGCCTTATCCAGGATGTTGCTGGGAGTCCCCATAGGTTCCAAATAGCTTGAAACTCTCACCACCTGGAAAGTCAGGCTCGGCCATTGACCCCATCCCTCATCAACCATGCCCTCCTGTGAAAGACTGCGACAACAGAATTTGGCAGGAGGGACAGAATGCCGAGTAGAAAGAACATAGACTCTGGAATGCCTGGATCTCACGGACACAGATTCAGACCTCCACCTCAAGCTTCACGGCCCTGGGAGCCAGGAGTGGAATCTCTCTGGACTCAGTTTTCTAATCTATAAAGTGAAGACAACGTCTACATCACAGAAGTACTGCGAGAATTACCTGAGCATGGCATAATGGGCCTGGCATGTGGCAGCCTTGGAGGGTAGCCATTTCTGCCTCCCTCTCCCCCAACCGCACATGCTGCTAGCATTCTGGCCGGGGCCCGGTAATGTGGTGCCTCTGTTCTTGCCCTTCTCAGGGGCACTCACACTGCAGGGCTCCCCCTCCTTGAGTCCCCAGGAAGTTCTATGGTGTTGATCACTCATTGTTTCCCTGCGTCCAAGCACTCCTACTGCCCTTTCTTGCTTTTGCTGGCGATGACATCCTGGCATCCATCCCGGCCTGCCCTCTTTGGCAGGAGAACTTGCATTTTAAAAATAATTTTATTTTATTTAAATTCAATTAATTAACATATAGTATATCATTAGTTTCAGAGGTAGAGGTCAGTGATTCATCAGTTAGATGTAACACCCAGTGCTGATTGTATCACGTGCCCTCCTTCGTGCCCGTCACCTGCTTACCCCATCCCCCAGGACACCTGGCGTTTGCACTCCGTCCCTGCTCCCCAGCACAAATACCTGTCAGCTCAACTCTGCTGTGGCCAACATCCCTGGACATAGCTTCACCTGCCTGGACCTATGGGCTATTCCCGGACCAGACCATCCCTTGTCCACATTTCAGTTTTGCTCCTTGTGACAGAGCTAGCTTCTGGGCAGTCCTGGCACCTGGAACACCTTAGAGGAATCCTGCAGCTTAGGTAGGGTGGAGGGGTAGATTTAGGCCATGCTGGTGGCCAGTGGGCTCTGAATGAGGCAAATGGGTGGGGCAGTTCAACCCAGAGGAGAGAATTCTAGCGAAGAATCAGGAGACTTGATGGAGCCCCCACTAACTGGCTGTGTGTCTGTGTTAAATCACCTGCTCTCTCTGGGCCTCAGATTATTAACCTGTAATTGGAGATGATCCATCTCTAAAGCCTGGTCTGGCTCTAAGGATCTGGGATTCTATGGGGGAAAGGCCAGAGCCCACAGCAAAGGTCGCAAGCCCCTTCCTCTGGGGCAGTGCAGGGGGCAGCGGGGGAAGCCACTGGCGCTGCCCCCAGCTCAGCCCGCCCCTGCTGGCTCTGGAGACCGCTCCCTCCGCGGGATTTACAATGGGCTGAATTCATTTGCATGACAAAATTGGCTCGGGTATCCAAGTGTTGCGAGAAGACAAGTGTAACATTACGCAGAACAAGCAGCCGGGAGGAAGGTTACCGCTGCCTACAAAGAGGGAACAAGGCGCCCGCCCACCCGCTGCTTCTGCCAACCTTTCATCCGCTGGCAGAGTGAGGGGCTGCCCCTGGGCGGTGTCTGGGGCGGGGGTGGGGGAGGGGAGGAGATGGCACCTGCCCAAGGATCCGGGGTGGGGGGTACTCCTGCTTCCAGTGTCCTCCCACCATTAGGGTGAGGAGGTTTCTTTGCTATTTCTAAATGCCTACACCCTTTCATTGGTTTCTGGGTTAGTTCCTGGGTTATCAACTCTCAGGACTTGATAACCTAAACATTTTCTTAACCATTATCCATGCCATCATCCACTCATTCACTCCCTCCTACATCCATTCCCTCACTCATCCACACATCCATCATCTACCCATCCACCTAGCCATTCATGCACCCACCCTTACCACTCATCCATCCATCCTTCCACATGCCCACCTACCCCTACCCACTCACCCTACACTTACCCATCTACCAACCTGTCTGCCTACTCCTATGTATTTATCCACTCATCATTTTGTTTACCTGCCCATTCATCCTTCCATCAATCCATTCATCCATCCATCCACTCATCAATTCACTCATCCACCCACCCATCTACCTACCTATCCATCCATCCATCCATCCATCCATCCATCCATCCATCCTCCCGTCCATCCATCCATCCATCCTCCCGTCCATCCGTCCATCCATCCATCCATCCACCCATCCATCCATCCATTCATCCATCCATCCACTCATCAATTCACTCATCCACCCACCTACCTATCCATCCATCCATCCATCCATCCACCCACCCACCCATTCATCCATCCATCTATCCACTCATCAGTTTACTCATCCACCCATCCATCTACCTACCTATCCATCCATCCATCCGTCCATCCATCCATCCTTCTGTCTGTCCATCTATCCACCCTTCCACTTATTCATTCATCCTTCCACACGCCCAGCCATCCCCACCCATTCAGCCACCATCATATACCCATCCCTCTACCCATCTATCTGCCCATCCATCCATGCATCCATCCACTAATCCATTCATTAACTCACCTATCCTTCCTTCTGTGTCTCTAACAAAAACAGATATTGGACACTTTTTATGTGTCAGGTAAAGCTCCAGACATTTCTCTGTGCCTCAGGTTCCTCCCCAATAAAATAGGGATAATAATAGCATCTACCTTACAAGGTTGATCCTGGCCCAGAGTAAGTGCTATGTAAGTGTTTTCTACTATTAATCTCATTCTGCACTGGAGATCTAAAGGTAAACAAAACATAGTTGCTGCCCCAGAAGAAAATCAGGCTTTCATGGGGATAGGAGATACCAGAAAATTGGTGTTACAGTCCTGTGTGGGATGTGCTGTATCATAGGGACATATAAGGGACTGTGGCGGGTCAGAGCTGTGACATCTTGTCTCATCTTTGGCTCTGCTTGCGAGGTAGATTGGGGCAGGAAGTATTGTCATCAGTCTCCCTGTGTGACAAGCAAAGAAACTGAGGCTTACGAAGGCCAAAGGATTGCCCATGACCTCACTTCTGCAGAGCCACCAGGACTGAATGCTGTGTCTTCTGATTTGGGGACATCCCAGCAGCCTGGGCCATGCCCTCCCTGTCCCCTTCAAGCAGCCAGATGAATCTGTTCCAAAGCTGACCCCTAGTGCATGAGCAACACCTCGGGGTCCAGATCCCAGAGGAATAGAATGGCTGAGCACTGAGGTACCACTCAGAGCCCCCCACCCATTCTGAGCCCCTAAAATATGGTAAAGAGGGACAGTGGCCAGATGAGATGGGCTAGCTCAGGAGACCAAAATGGGGGAGGGGAAGGTAGACGTCTGTTTGGTCTTTGGAATTGAAGCCTGAGCCGTGAGTTGCTGGCTATGCTGTGGGAGGCAATCCCAATGGTTCAGGAAGATCAACCCATGAAAGCCCAGAGCAGCCTGGTTTGATCATTTGTCATCATAACACTCAGACCTTAACAAGCAGAACTGCCCCTGGCCAGGTGGTCATTTCCTTCTCCCAAAAAGTCTGAAAATACTGGAGAAAGCAGAGTGTGGTAGAAGGAGGGTGACTTTTGGAGTGTTTCAGACCTGGATTCGAATCCAACATCACCTAACGCTATCTGAATGGTCTCAGACAAGTCACTGAGCTTCTCTGAGGCTGGCGTGAAAAATGAGAGTACTACATCTCCATCCCGACGTTCTGGGACAATTAAGTCGTAATCGCCAACACTTGTAATGTACTTACTATGTCTTTCTTGCAACAAACTCATACGATGATATTCTAATTTTTTAAAACCCAGTTTTTATTTTGGAGTAATTATATATTTACAGGAACATTGCAAAGATAGTACAGAGAGTTCCTGCCAACCTGCCCCCATTCCAGAAACACTGGATTGGTCCTGGGCTGCAGGCTCTCTCACAAAATGGTGCCAGTAGAGCCTGGTTCCCAGCCTCAGCATCCACATCCTCCTCTGGTCAGGGTCACAGCCAGGAGCTAGTGGGGAGGCAACTTTTGGAGAGTGCTTTGTACAGAGCGGAGACTGAGGGAGCAATCCTGGGTGGTGACGGTTCTGTTTGGCCTAGATGACTTGTCAGCGCTTACCAGCAGGCACACAGTAGGTACTCAATAAGAATTTTGTTAAATAAAGCATATATGCGTGACTGAAGTACAGGGCATTCGGCTTTGTGTAGAAGATTGAATTTAGGCACTTCTAGGAGCTTTTCCAAATCGCAAACTTGAGAATTCTAAAATGATGGGTCTCCTCTCTGGCCAGGCTCCCTTTTCCCTTGAGAAATGCCAGTTACCTGTCTGTGTCTTGCATACAGTAGGTGCTCAGTGGAGGATACCCATGCTGATAGCTCTATGCACATTTTCCCTCAGTCTCAATTTCATCTCCACTTATGTCAATTTTGTTTTACCTTATTGTGGGTTTCTTGCAAGGTGCCTCAGATCCTTATGGGGAGTGAGTGTGTGTGTGTGTGTGTTGGCTGTGGTACATAAAGGACCCCATGAGTCAATCACGGATGGTAATGATGGTCGCATGAATTGTAGGCAAAGTTGGTGGGAGGTCCCCCACCTCAAGATTCTCGGGGCCCCTCCCCCTGAAGGTCCTTTTTGGTCTGTGTGGTTACTTGGTCTACACACGTGTTAGGCACCACCATGTGAAAGCCCCATCCTGGAGACACTCTACTCTCGGCAGCTCAGCGCCTGGTGGAGTGGTCAGCAGAGGCCACAGCCAGTGACATCAGGCATGGTAAGAGTCTCTTGGGACCTGACCTGGGGAGCTCCAGAGGAGGACACCCCCCCACAATCAAGCATTTGGGTCTCAGTTTGGAACATCCTACCCACTTCTCTCCTTTGAAGTCCATCTTGTCCTTTAAGGCGAACCCTGGTCTCCTTCTGACTGTCCCTCATCTCCTTGTTGTCCCTGGGCAGCCCCAGGCTCTCTCCCCTCCCCACCCCCCCATCCCAGTGTCCTGTCAGCCTAAGTCAGGCCTCCTCAGGCCTCTCCATGGGTGAGTCCGGCTCCTCCCCCAACAAGACAAGAGAGTCCGTGAACAGGAACAGGGCTCCATTTTGGGCTTCTTGCCAGTGCCCAGCATAATCCCCAGCATGTGGGAAGCACACAGATGATGCCCTGCTCTCTCCAGCACATAGCGTTTGGGTGCACAGCTGGGCTCAGCCTCCGCTGGCCAGCAGCTGGCATGGGTCTCAGGTTACTGGTTACAGGGTGCGAATTCCAAGTGGCTGGGCCCAGGAGGATGGGCTAGAGCTGGGAGAGTCAGATCTGGGGACACTACTGGTCTCACCTCTTCTCTGGTGACCCAGAGAGCCCAACAGTGGGCTGGATTGTGTTACCCCAAAAGGATGTGTCCAAAACCTAACCCCCAGCACCCGAGACCATGGCTTTCTTTGGAAATAGAATCTTTGTAATGTAACGAATTTAAGATCTTGAGATGCGGTCACCCATAGGGTTGGCCCCTGAGCCAGTAACTCGTGTCCTTACAAGAAAAAGAAAGAGATGTGAGACACAGAGAAAGAAGGAGGCAGAGGTTGGAGCGAAGCTTCTGGAAACCAAGAGTTGCTGACTGCCACCAGAAAGTAAGGAGAGAGGCATGGTGTAGACGCTCCTTCAGAGCTTCCATAAGAAACCAACCCTGCTGACACCTGCGTTTCAGACTCCTAGGTCTCGAACTGTGAGAGAAGACATGCATGCCCACTGTTGGAGCCACTAAGCCAGTGGGGATTTGTAACAGCACAAGGATGCTAATATGGCCCCTTCCCCAATCTCGTTCCACCCGCCTCCAGCATGACTTTTTGGCACCCTCTTAGGACAAAGAGAGGTCATCACCTACACTTGACCTTCAACACAGGGGCTGCAGGGAAATCTCACAAGCAGCATTGCCCACCCAGATGCTGGCGACTCCCAGCGTGCGTGTCTCTGGGCCTCAGTTTCTCCATCTGATGGGGAATTGGACAAGCTGATTTCTAAGACACTTTCTAGCTTTTAGAGCCATGAATATGGAAGTCAGTCTTTTTTTTTTTTTTTTTTTTTTTTTAATGTTCAACCTTTTCTGTTTCCAGGAGTTGGAGGGCAGGCGGTAGTGTGGGGTGGGCACCAGACCTTTTCTTAATGGTGGTTCTGTGCTCTGCCTCCTCTCTGTAACCCAGACTGTGACCAGGGAGCCTCTGAAACCCTGCAGTCCATTCCAAGCCCACGGGAAACCCCATCCTGATGCCATTTCTGCGGTTGCTTCATTAGGTGAGCAGGAGGCAGGGACACTGCAGAGAGCTGCCTCAGTGTCTGTGGGCTGGAGGGATGGGTGATGCTTGGCAATGACTTTAACTCGAAGCCTTTGCCTCTGCTGAGCCCCCATGCTTTCTCATCTCCCCTCCCTCACCACACCTTACCTACTCTTTACAGGCTCCTGTTATTGCTGCTTGTTTCCCCTTTCCCTGCCTGTGGGCAGGTGAGGGACTGCATCATGACCTAGCAGTTAAAGCAGAGCCCAGCTGCTGGGGTTTGATTCCCCACCTTCTAGCTCTGTGGCTTGAATGAGTTTTGCAAAGCTTCCTCCATTTTCCCATCTGTGAAATGGGGATGAGAGCTCTGTCTCACTCACAGACTCTGTGAGGACTAGCTGAGCTCATGCATCGGAAGAGCTGGGGACGCAGGAAGTTCTCTCAGCAGGCAGCGTTGGCCTTCATCAGCATCATGGTTTTGCTGTCATTGTTATTATTACTTCTACTGTTACAATATTGACGATAAACCGAGCAATGCACTAAACGCTTTATTATCTCATTCAATCCACACAGCAGCCAGAGGATGGGAAGACGGAGGCTCCGAGAGGTCACGTGACCATTTTTAGGTTAGGTGGTCCGTCCACGGCCGAGCCCAGAGCCACATTCCAGGCTGCCTGACTCCCCAACCTAACCTGAACCCTGCACAGCTTTGCAAAGGCAGAGCATCCAGGTGCAGTGGGAGGAAGAAGGAAGCAGGAAGTGAGCACCTGCTGCGATCCTGTGATCAGATTTAACCTTTAGAGCTGGCCAAACTGGCTGGTCTGATTATTCCCGATGAAGGAAGGGGGATTTCAGAGAGGATCGTCAGCGTCCTTACTGTACCTGGTAGGGCAGGCCTGCTACACTGGAGAGATTACACCAGCAGAGCCAGAACCTTCCCAGACTGGAGCTCTTTTCCCTGTTAAGTGTATGTGGGGGGTAGGATCTGGCTGCTCACACCTGCCCTGTTGTGTGACTCCGTGGGTGTGTGAGTATGTGGGAGCAAATGTTTGCCTCCTTCTTCCTACTGACCCCAGAGCAGCTCTGCTCAGCTCTGAGCAGTCTGAGGGGAGTAGCCAGGCTGTGTGTGTGTGTGTGTGTGTGTGTGCGCACGCGTGTTTGGCCAGGGATGGGGGTCTTTGTCTCCTAGGCCCTGTACCCCTGGGAGACTGGTGGTGGTGGGGGCGTGGGGCCACCTGGGAAGGCGCGAGCGCTGGGAGTGGAGAGGAAGGCAGGGTAGCCCATTAATGCTGCCCTCCTGGTGGGGGGAGCAGATAAGTGGCCCCAGGGGGCTGTGCTGAGGACCCTCTAACTAGCTTGTTGCCATGGGGACACTGGCTATGAATACAGGCCTGGAAGTCCAGCTTGAGCCTTCCAACTCCTCCCCTCTCCTCTTGAGCAGGTGGAGACCCCCTGCTGGGGTGTGTTTGTCTGGGAAGGGCCCAGAGGGCCATCCCATCTACCCCCTCTGTTATTTCAAGCAAAGGCCTCCATTCCTTCTCCCATCTCCTCTCCATAAGAGCTCTCTTGGGTCAAGGAAGAAAAAGACTTTCTCTGACTTCCTGGGGAGCAGGGAGCCTCAAGATTTGGGGTTAGCTTCCTGTTTCCTCAGGTCTGGCAGGTAGGAAGAGAAACACCTGTGGTCACACAACTACACGTGCCTTCCAGACAACACTGCCAACTCCACCTGGAGCCCAGACCCCTGCTCGCCCCAGAGACACTGAGGGGCGTGGGACTTGGCCCAGTTTCTCTGACAACCGCCAACTCTCCCATCATGGGGTGTGGAATAAGAAACACTGGGGGGTGGGGGGAGATTGTTAATGTTTTTAATTTTGAAAAATTTCTAACAGTAAATACCAGAGAGAAGTTTCACGAATCCTAAGTGCCCATCATTCATTTACAACAGTTATCAGCTTTGCCCATTTGCCCATCTTGTTTCAGCTGTCCCTTCTTTTTCTTTTTTCTTTTCTTTTTTTTTTTTTTTTCTGGGATAGTTGAAAGCAAATGCCGGAGAGCTGGCTGTTTCATGTGGAAATACTTCAGAATGTACTTCTCACTGATAACTGACCATGCCACGATCACATCTAACAAAATGAACAGTAACCACAAAATGAACAGTGATGACTATCCGAATCTTGATCTAACCTCAGGTCCATCATTAAATATGTGGACCCATGCTCCGCAGGAAAATGGAGACCATGCAGCAGGGGCGGTTCTGGGCTATAGCTGTGGAGTCCCAAGAGAGTGATGGGTGAATGCCTATGGCTTTGGCAGGCGGGTTATTTTGCTTTATGGTGCCTCAGTTTCTCCTATGTCAGAGGAACTTGCCTCTCCCAAGGCTGTTGGGGGGATCAAATGAGATTATATGTATTATATGTATATGGTATGGGGCAGACAGTGGGAACTCGCTAAATGATGGCAGTGATCATGGTGCTTCTAGAGAAAACTGAAGTTCAGAGTGACTTGCCCAAGGTCACACAGCTCAGAGTAGTGAGTCTGGCATGGAAGCATAGATCTAAGTATGCTAGGATGTCCATTCAACACAGGCTCCTCTAACCCCACCCTGACCCCACCCCTGCTCATTACCAGCCCACACTACATATGGAAATAACACAGTGGGTGACTTCAACAGGTGCCTTTTTTTTTCTTGAACTAGTGGGTTAGTCATGGTATAAGCCAAGCTAGTCATGGGATGCCAGCTGACCTAGCTCTAAGACACCTAGAACAAGACACTTCCCCTTCCTGGGCCTCAGTTTCCCCATCTGTACCAGGAGGGCACTGACCTCTGCATGGTCTCCAAGAGGTCTTTCAGTTCTACTTCACTCCCACCAGCGTTAGTAACCCTGGGGATGTGGGGGATATTTGAGATTGATGGAGGCATTCACAGCAGTTCAAGACCCAGGCTGCAGGACTGTGGGGCGGTGGCAAGGGAGAACATTCTATATTGGGGAGCAGAAATGGGATGGCTCAGCTTGAAGTTGAAATTGAAATTCTCCCCACTTTCTGGGTTGTGGGCCCCTGAAACTAACTCTGTGACTTGCCCATTTTAAGTACCATATAGGTGAGATATACTGGTATAATGGATAGAACTAGATAAAAGATCAGCAAGGAAACAGAAGGTTTGGAAAATACTTGAAACCACCCAGGCCTAACAGACACTATTTTTAAATAGCGATCTGCTAAAATATTCTACCCAACAACTGCAGAATACATATTCCCAAGTGCCCATGGAATGTTTTCCAGGAAAGAGCATATCTTAGGTCACACATCAAGTCTCGATAAGTTTAAGATGATTGAAATCATACAAAGTACATTTTCGGACAACAGTGGAATAGAATCAGAAATCAGGAACTGAAGGAAATTTGGAAAATTCATGAATGTGTGGAAAGGAAACAACACAGTCCTAAATAACCAACGGATCAAAGAAGAAATCACAAGGGAGAAGAGAAAATACTTTGAGATGAACAGAAACAAAAATATAGCATTCCAAAGTTTATGAGATGCTAGGAAAGCAGTCCTAAGAGGGAAATTTATAGCTGTAAACACCTACATTAAAAGGGAAAATTTCCCATCAATGGTCCAACTTTCCACTCTACTAGAAGAAGAAGAGCAAACCAAATCCAAAGCAAGCAGAAGGATGAAAATCATAAAGACTGGAGTGGCGATAAATGAAATAGGGAATAAGAAAAAATAGTGAAAATCAACCAAACCAAATGTTGGTTCTCTAAAAAGATCGACAAAATTGACACACCTTTAGCAAGACTGGCCAACAAGGAAAGTGAGAAGACCCAAATTATTAAAATCAGGAATGGATGTAGAGACATTACTACTGACCATACAGAACTCAAAAAGATGACCAAATGTTACGAACAAAGAGCTTCAAAAGAAGCTGTACGCCCTTTCTAGAGATATAGAGAAAATGACCAAGAATGGTCATCAGTAGTTGCTTTTAGGGGGGCAGGAGGGAGAGGAATGGCATTTACTTTTCATTATAAGCCCTCTTGGGCTGTTTCTGTTAAATGATTTTATGGTAGAATATAACATATGTACAGAAAAATGAATAAAAAGAGACGTGCTCAGCTCAGAAATTTATCACCAGTGCAGCACCCATGGAACCACCACCCAGGCAAGAATTAAAACACTGCCTTCTGCCCAGATGCCTTCCTCCTATCCTCATCCACCCCACGTCCCTTAAAGATCGCCACCATCTTGACTTTTATGGAAAGTTCTTCCTTGCTTTCCCTGATAGTTTTGACATCTCTAAACAGTATAGTTTGGGTCAGTTCATGCTTTGGGATTTGTGTAAATCATACTACACAGCAGGACCTCTTTTGGATCTGGCTTCTTGCATTTAACATGATGTGTCTGAGATTTCCCCCAGTCATCACATGCAGTAGTGTGTTCCTTTTCTTTGCCGTGTTGTATTCCATTTCAGGAGTGTACCACAATTAATGTGTCCATTCAACTACTAATGGAATGGGATTTAAAACAAAAAAACCCACATACATGAAGATAAATCGACAAATATATTTTCAATAAAATACAAATTAAAAATGGAACTCCACAAACGTGAGTTTAATTGTCATTTATGAGATTCTCGGTTTCTTTTTCTGCTCGAATCAGTCATGAAGCCAGTGTGGGAACCAGAGAAAAGAGGCCACTTAAAGAGGAGCCCAGGGGGACAAGATCCAAGAGTTATCACGTGCCCGTGGGGTCCTCTCAGGAGCCCTCCTCTCCGATTTTCAGTTTCAAAGGGGGTAAGTCACACAGATGAAGCCAAGACGACTCCGTCCCTTCCACCTGAGACCTGCAGTTTCCCAGTGGAGCGGGGGCACGCCTGCAGAAGCTGGGCAAGGGGCAGACACACGCGTGGGCGCGCACGCACGTTCCGGAGGGGGCAGCGCCGGCAGGCACCTGACCAGCGGGCGAGGTCTATGCGCGGAGTCGTTGGTGGAAGAAGAGGAGGAGGAGGAGGAGGAGGGGGAAAAATCCCCTCATTTCTGAAGAAATGTCCCAGATTAGATTTGTAAATCAAAAACCAATATATAACATGCAAGAATTGATCTGTTTTATATTCCTCAGTTACATTTTTGTGAAGCACATTTAGAAGATTTAGAACGTATTTGCGCCTGCTGGTTGGGCCATTATATGCTTGAGTTCATACATCTATTTGTGAGGCTATAAAACAGGCATCGACTACCATGTAAATTGTGTTCTCCACAATAAATTATATGCATACTTGCAAAAATACATAACTGCCGTGGCTGGGCCAACGCGGCCAGAATACTAATGAGGGCAAAAGTTGCTTTGTCCCTCTCCTCCGGCCTAATTTAGCCTCTACATCAAAAATTATGTAGGAAAAATCACTTTATCCTCTCACTGAGAAATAAAATAGCACTCACGGGCACCCTCATCTCTTCCCACCACCCCCCTTTCCTTTTAACCGAACACCGCCATTTTCATACTAATTTTAGCGGCTGCAGGTTTACCGGGAAGTCAGGTTTAATGGCTGAACCCAAGCTGGGGAGTCGCGAGGCTTTCTGTGCGCACGAGAGGGCTGTTGGAGCTGGCACACGTGCGCGCACACATGTGCACACACATGCACGTGCATACACGGGCACGTTCCCTTCTCCCGATGTGAATTCACTCGGACCGGGGCACGGTCACAACGTGCAGACAGACTCACATGCAGACATGGAGACTGGCCCCAGACATGCCTGCTGCCGACACTCGTGAGCCTTCATCCACGTGGCACACGGGCGTTTCCTCTCCCTGGTGCAGACGTGTGCGCCTAGAGACGCGCTAGGAAGAACTCAGTCCACTTTGGCTGAATTCAGTTCAATCCGGTTGAGTCCAGCAAATGTTGATTGAGCACCTACTACATGCCGCAGACTGCGCTTGGCACGGGGAGTATTGAAATTAAACATTGAAATTAAATATTGAAATGAAAAAAAGACAAACTCTCAGGTTACAGTTTGGGGGTCGTAGGCAGCCTTTTACGCAAATGCAGCAAGTCAGCATGCTGGGGGATGTGGGAAGACTCATGGGCACCTGCTGACACTCACACTGTTCACATGTACATATAGACACATCTCTGCACTCACACAGACATATGCCTGCATGGGGCCTCACACAGCCACCACCCACACAGGCTCACACCTGCCCGCATACCACACACACACAGATGGGCAGGTGCGAGCCATCAGCATAGCCACCTTCCCATTCTTTTTTTTTTTTTTTAAGGATTTTATTATTTATTTGAGAGAGAGAGAGCAGGAGCAAGGGGAGGAACAGAGGGAAAGGGACAAGGGACTCCAAGAGCAGAGGGCCTGACATGGGGCTCGATCCTCACCACTCTAAGATCATGACCTGAGCCGAAATCAAGCATTGGATGCTTAACCGACTGAGCCACTTAGGCCCCCACCACCTTCTCACTCAGTGATGAGTGCCAATGCCTACCTGGCTTCTGTCTTCTCCTTGAGCCTGAATTAATCTTGTCTCTCTGGCTTACCCAGTTCTTTGGGTTTGGTTGCAGTCTGTACTGGAAACAGCCCCTTCCGACACGCAGCTGGCATTGCTCCCACTTCCCCCAGGGACCTCTCCCAAGATTCTATCCTGGAGGAATCCCGGAGGGCTTGCAGAGGGAAGGGAGACACAAAGCAGATCTTGCTTCCATGATCTCACGCCAGTCCCCGACTTGTCCTGAGCTTCAGTTTACCCATTTTTAAAACGTAGCGATTAGATAGTTTCTGAGGCCATCAACCTGCCGAGATCCTCAGTTTGTTGGTGACGCTTGGGCCTCTGGCCAGGTCAGAGAGTCTGAGACAACTACAGACACAGCCCCACCCTGGAGAAGGCTCAGCCCAGCTCTGAGCTTCTTGCACAGGAGGGGTACTAGCCCTGGGGGCAAGACCAGAGGTGGCAGCCTCACGAAAGCACATCCTTGAGAAAAAGAGGGCAGTACATGGTGGAGAAGTCTTGGTGGGGCCAGGACCTGATGTAACCCAGCTCAGATATTTGTAAGTGCCAGACAAGGTTCTAGTGGTCTTTTGTTCTGCCCTCAAATACCTGATGGCTGCCGGGGGTAGAGGAAGGAACTTCAAGGTGATCCAACTGGTAGAACCATCACAGTGGGAATGTGAGAAGAAGCTCCAAAGAGACAGACACACTTCAGTTCAAATAATGATCAGTGTGATTGTGTGATTGTGTGTGTGTGCGTGTCTGTGAGTGTGCTCATGTGTGTGAGTGTGAATTCTCTTACTGCATTCGTAGTTTTCCTGTAGTCCTTTATCTTATCTGCTCCCCTATATCTCATCCTATTTCTTTTTCATACTGTACTATTTCCTCTTTATCTCAGCCTGCTCTTTGAGTAGAAAATACTTTCTTTTTAAAAAGTAAATAGTATTTTTATTGTGGAAAAAGTACTACGTGCCCATGATGAAAAATTCAAATTGGTCAAAGGTGTGTAGTGAAAAGGAGGTCTCTCTCCCTGCCCAGCTCCCCAGGTTCATTGAAAGCTATCAGCTTTGCTCTCCAAAAACAATCACTGTTACCAATTTTCATGTTTTCTTCCGGAAATATAATGTATAGTCAAGCATGTATCATTTCTATCTATCTATCATCTATCTATCATTTTCTCTCTCATCCCCTTTATTTTAACACAAATGAGGGCATACTCTATGATATAATGTTTCCCTCCCCAACCGGTCCCTCAACCTAACCATGTAGCTTAGAAATGATGTGTAAGACAAAGTTTCCCATCAGGCAGCATCTGGCAATGGAATGCATCGTGAGTCCCCAGACAGCAAAGATGCAGGAGCCCAGGCCAGGTGACCACAAGGAGAAAGGAAGTGAGAGAGCTGAGTCCTTGACAGGGGGAGCCAGGTCAGACTCCTGCCCTTTAGGGCTCTATCCCTCAACGAGTTTCTTGCATACAAAGAGATCAGCCCCTGATCTCACTCTACCCTTTTTCCACCACCTCTCGCAGCACCCCCTCACTCACCCTGACCCTGCAAGCTGGCCATGGTCACCAGTGCCTAAAGCTGCCCGACCATGGCTTCCAGCCTTCCTGTAACTGACAAGAACCCCCCAGAGATAGCCTCTTTCTGTGCCAGCCACATGCCACTAAACTCCAAATTAAGAGGCCCAGCTGAGATTTTTCTCTTATTCCACCCATACCCCTGGGGCCAATCCTCTCTCATTTCAGGAGGGGAATGGAACTACAAGTTTAGATTTGGGAAGGGGGGCAGAGGGGGCTCACCACCAAAGCTGGTGCCTCTATGCTCCAGAGAGATGTGCGTGTCCTACCATGCAGCTTAAGACTTCTCCAAAACACCGTCCCCCCAAATCCAATAAAATTGCAAATTTCACTGTATTTCACAATATCCTAAATAAACATGAACAGCATGCGTTTCTCTTCCTTGCATCAAATATTAATCTGCCCGTGGCCAGCGCCCGTTCCCCCGCGTGTGTGCGCACGCTGGGTAAACACCGGGGAGATTGTGATGCCAGACCTTCCCTTCTCTTCCCCAAGTCGAGAGCATGACAAATTTTTCTCCTAATTACACCTGCCACTGTTTGCCTTCTAATACTGTAAATCCTCCATCACATAGTTTTTCAGATTCAGGATTAGGTTCTCTTCCTGTCGTACAAATGATTGGAGGGGGCAGGGATGGGGGAGTAGGTGGGGGGTGGTGTGGGCTGTGTGGCATTGCTTTTGGGGATTTCTCCATGGGGGTCCCTGAGTTGGGCACGGGGCAGTGTTCCCAGGCTTCTGACCCCCTGCAGGGTGCAAAGGAGATTTCGAGGGAGAGGGCAGTGGAGAGATGGAGGGTAGACCCATGCTTGGGAGAGGAGAACCTGTTCGCCCTCGCTTTATTAGCTCCCTGGTTGCCCCCAAAGCCTGGGCATAATAAAAATCCCACGAAGAAGGGAGAGGATGGATGAAAAGTGCCCAGTGCAGTGGCCAGCACATAGTAGGTGATCAATAAACCATAGTTCCCTCCCCCTTTGCTCTATCTCTTGGCTGAAGCCATCATCACCTCTCTCCTGGACCATGAAACCTGCCTTCCCACAGGTTTCCCATCTGGCCTCAGCCCTCCCCAACCAATGAAGCTGTTGTCCCCCAGCTGCTGGAGTGTTCTTTGCAAAACATGAGCTCTTGCCTTGCAGGCCCTGCCTTAAACCCCCATGACTTCCGACCCTGTTTGGATCACATCCAAGCCTGGCAGGTAAGGCGCTCTGCTGCTGGGCCCACCTACATTCTGTGGCCTCATTCCCAGCCCTCCCCATGCCCCCGTGCTTCTGCGCTAGATTGAGGCTTCGCTGCTCACCATTCCCTGCAAGTGCGGAGCCGGTTGCCACTACCATTCCTTTGTTCAGGCCACTCCCTTAGCCTGTTGAAATTTCAGATTTCTTTCCAGCTGTTCATCCCTGATGACAGCCCCTCCTTGAGTCTTTTCCTCATCTCCCAATCAGTATAAATCATGGCCTCCTTTATAGTCTCATAGGGCTTCGCACCTACCATGTTTTGGCCCAGACCTTCACCTTGTCTGTCAGTGGTGTAGGAGGGTCTGTGGGTTCCTTCGAGGAAGGCACCAGGTTTTAAGCATCCTCTGTCCCCTCAGTGTCTCTCTTATTCCCGAGCCTTGATGGTGCAGGGGGTGTCACTTGATGTGTGGCTGCAGGAAAGGAGTTTCCCATTGCCCTAAATGTCTTGACCAAGTCAACAGCCCGCTCCATGTACTACAGGTGAGAATGGGGTCCCCAAGGCCAGCCCCTCCCTGCCTCTAGGAGCAGCCATCTAGCCTGCTGGCTGGTGGAGATAGCATGGGGACCTCACCAACACAAGAGTTTCAACCTCTCAAGACCAAGGTGGCAGAGGAGGATGGAGACTGAAATACTCCCCTCTCCCCACTCCAGTGACCAGACACCCTCCCTAATTTCCCTCCCTGAGCTTGAGCTGGTCTGGTGGCATGCCCTCCCGCTCACCTGTGTGTTTGGAGAGCCAAGCTGTACAATCAACACCCAGATCACTCTTTTTTTTTTTTTTTTTTTTTTTTTAGATTTTATTTATTTATTTGACAGACAGAGATCACAAGTAGGCAGAGAGGCAGGCAGAAAGAGGGGAAGAAGCAGGCTCCCTGCAGAGCAGAGAGCCCAATGCAGAGCTAGATCCCAGGACCCTAGAACCATGACCTGAGCTGAAGGCAGAGGCTTTCACTCCCTAAGCCACCCAGGCGCCCCCAAAATCACTCTTGTGGGCTTTAGCATAAGTGATATCATTGGCCACTTTTGTTTGGTGGGATGGTGCAGAGAACAGCTTTGCCCTTCTTATTCTCCCTGGTTCCTAAAGGCCCTCCTGGCACCAGGGATGTCCCAGTCTATCAGCCAAGGAGGGGACCCTACCTTTTGGGGCTGGAGGCCTAGAGCTGGGCTGAGGAGGGCAGTCTTGGCCATGGTCAGATCTACCCTGGTCAGGTCTCCATCCTTCCAAAGTTCCCTGGAGTTGTTCTCAGAGTCAGCTTGCTCAGCTTGAATAATAAGTGTCCCTGGCCCTGGCCCCGCCCCACGCATTTCACCTTCAAAGGGCTGGGAGAAATTTCCCTAATTAATTAACTCCTCTGCAGCCTGCCCTCCATGTCATTGGGTGATTAATTGTCACTGTGCCTTTAAATCCAGAGGCGGAGGGAAGGTGGGTAGAGTTGGCAGGGGTGGATGCCAGAAGCCGCTGTGCTGGGGTGAGGATGGCCCGAGGGCTTTTCCTGGGGTTGGAGGACCCCTACCTCCACCCCCCTCCATTCCTGTCCTTGCCCAGGGCCTGACTGAGAGGCCCCAGAGTCAGACCACAAATGCATCCGTCAATAAGCAATCAGTGAGTCTCAAATACGAGACTGTGGGAACTGGGGCATCCCGGGAGAGGCAGGGTGGGGGTACCTATCCTAAAGGCTGCAAAACAGGGTAGCAATTCGGGGCGTGGGCTTTGGGGTTGGGAAGAACTGAGTTATAATCCTGACTCTGCCTCTTCCAGCCATGTGATCATGGGAAGAGCTAAAGCCTGAGCCTCAGTGATCTCACCTACAAAATGGGGGCTGGGAATAGGACCTACCTCCCAGGCTAGCTGGGAGGGTGAAACAAGACGAACGCAGGCAAAGCTCTTAGTGTGATACAGGGTATACAGCAAGTGCTCAGTAAGGGTGGTAGCAGTCGTCATTATGAAGGGGCTATAAGGCCATACGGGCCATCCCAAATGCCCAGTGAGGACCTTCCCTCCCCTGACTCTTTTCTTAGAAGCATCCCTGGGGCTTCCCTGTGCCCCACCCACTCCACCTTGTGTGGAGTCGCTTGACCTAATCCCAGCAACAGCCCTCACTTGCTCCATGACTCTGACAAGGTTCTTAATTCCCTAAGTCTTCACTTCCTGATGAAAATGGGGATAAAGCGACCCTATCCTCCTGTGTGCAAGGCACTGGGATACAAACAGGGATAAGGTCTCACCCTTCCTCCAAGAAGTTCCACATGAGGAAAGACAGACGGGAAAAGACATCACTGCAAATACGGTGCGAGCTGTGGCAGAGGAGCATGGCCATTCAGCAGGTGGCAGGCAATGGCATCGAGGGCCCAGCGTGCAAAAGGAGACGACTGGGCGTATAAAAGCCCTCCCGCAAAACCTGTTCTCTTCTCCAGCCTTCCCTTTCCTCTCGTGGCCTTATTTTTTAGACTCTGCTGCTTTTCACCCTATGTCCCAACTTCTGTCTTTTCTGCTGAGCCTGGAAGGTCTGGGCAGAAGGTGGATCCACTCGGGGAAACCCCTCCCCCGCTCAGCTTCGCCCCCCCCCCCCCGGCCCCCATCACCAACGTTAGCTAACATTTATTGAGTGTTTCCTGTTGCCAGGCTCTGGGCAGGTGTTTCCAACAGCCCCATTCGTCAGTGTCAGCCCTGGAGGCTGAACCAGAACCTTAAAAGGGAAAGATTGGGGGATAAGCCCATGTGGGTTTAGTCTGGAGCGGGGAAACCACAAATTGGAAAAGTGGGCGTGGCCACGGAAGGTGGTCCTATCAGAACCTATCAGAACGTGGCAAGTGACCAGCCCACAGTCTCCAGGCCGGTGGCTTTCAGGTGTATTCACTTCATTCACTCATTCACTCATTTAACGGAGCTGTACTGGCCTTGGTCTCTGTAGCAGGATGGAGTCTGGCTAGTCCAGGGCCCACCTCTTCTAACGGCTCCACCCCTATGGACTGCAGAAGTGGCCTTCTGTGGTGGGACTGTGGTGGGACCCTTGGAGTGGCCCGTGTTCCTCCTCCCTGGAGAGGACAGGTGCCCAGGGCTCAAAGCAGGCCCAGATGGATCTCCGAGAGCTTCTAATGCAGCCCGTGTATTAGCAATGAGAAATTAAGTGTGTACTGAGAGAGTAGAGAGGGGGCAGGAACTAGTGGGACAACGGTATTCAGGAAGTCAGGACGCCAGACTTACCCAGCACAGGGCGAATCCAGCAGGCTTCAGAGTAGACATCAGTTTCTTTTTCCCTTATGCCAAGCTGTGTGACCCTGGGCAAGTTACTTCACCTTTCTGAGCATCAGTTTCCAAAGTGGGCAGTGCACAGCTCACAGAAAGGCTAAGAAAAATGTCAGGGTTTGCTTATTTGTTTGTTTTCCTTTTTCTCCCTCTACTTACCTCTTCCCTGGGAACTTCATCCTCATTCCTGGTTCCTGGTAGATTCATTTATTCGTTTGATAGAGGGCTGATTAGGTACAAGGAACTGTTCTAAGCACTAGGGGTGAGAAGTGAACAAACAGAGGAAAATAACTGCCCTCACGGAGCTTAACATTCTGGCGGAGGGAGAAAGACAGGAAGCAGCATCAGGTGGTGATAAGTGCGGTGGAGAAAAAGAGGAAAGGGGGAGGGGTGACAGTGGGTGCGTTCAATTTAAAACAGGGTAGTCAAGGAGGGCTTCACGGAGGAGGTAACATCAAAGCAAACACCTGATTATGTGAGCCATACAAAATTCTGGGGGAAGAGACTTCTGGGCAGAGGGAATGGCTGTGCAAAAGCCTTGATGCCATTTGGGGAGCATTCAAGGTGAGGCAGGGAGGCCAGTGAAGCCAGTGAAATGAGAGAGGGAGGGCATGGTGGGAGGTGAGGTCTGAGAGGAGAGGGCAGGGGAGCCCATAAGGTAGTCTTGGTGGGTCACTGCAAGGACTTTGACTTTGAGAGTAGTTGGGAGCCACAGCAGGGGTGGAGCACAACAGGCATTATTTAAAACTGTAGCTCTCTTCTCTGACTTAATGTCTTTACTTGGCACTTTGTCACCAGTTTTTATATATTTTACTTATTTTGTGGCGTGTCTGTCTTCTTCCATTAGAGTCTCAGCTCCGTGAGGGCTGGGACTTTTTTTTTTTTTTTAAAGATTTTATTTATTTATTTGGCAGAGAGAGAAATTACAAGTAGGCAGAGAGGCAGGCAGAGAGAGAGGAGGAAACAGGCTCCCTGCTGAGCAGAGAGCTAGATGCAGGGCATGATCCCAGGACCCTGAGACCGTGAGACCGTGACCGGAACCAAAGACAGGTTTAACTCACTGAGCCACCCAGGCGCCCTTGGACTTCTTTTTAAATTATTTTTTTACTGTAATAAAATATACATAATACTTGTCATTTTAACCATTGGTAAGGCTATATGATTCAGTAGCGTGAGCTACATCTGCTGTGTTCTGTAACCATTACCATGGTCTGTATCCTATACTGTTTCTTTTCTGAAATCCCAGTATGATTAATGAAATCCCAGTGTTATATTAGGACCAGGTGGACACTCTGGCGCCTCAGCAATTCTCTGCAGTACTCAGTGCCCGTCACAATAAGCGTACTCTTCATCCCCTTCTTTGTTCTGTACTTTTTCTCTGACATAAACTCCATACCCGTCAAACAGTAACGCTCCCTCTTCTCCTCTCCCAGCTCCTGGTATCCCCTATTCTATGTTCTGTCTCTGAATTTGCCTCACCTGGGTACCTCCTGTAAGCAGAGCCATGCAATATTTTTCCTTCTGTGGCTGGCTGATTTCACCGAACGTAATGCTTTTAAGGTCCATGTATGTCGTCGCGTGTGTCTGAGTCTTATTCCTTCTTATGGTCGAATAATATTCCGTCGTGTGTATACGCCACACGTTGGTGATAGCGTATGCTCGGGACTGGCGTGGTGCCTGACTCCTAGTCCATGCTCGGTAAATATTTGTTGAATGAGTGAGAGATTAAATGGAGGAGTGGTGAGTCTTTATGGTTTTGCTTTTGTTTTAGAATCATTGTGTTTGCGATCTTAGAGGAACATTCAAATAGAGATGACAGTGCGTGCCCCTGGGTGTTGAGGATGAAGGGGGCCAAGCACTAAATGGGCCACTGGGGAGATGAGTCGGGGTGCAAAGGGGTTCCTTCTACCTCTAGGCAAAGCAGCTCTACCTTTGCTTCCTTTTCCCGGAGGAGACTAAGTGAGGGGAGGGAGAGATGGTCTTTGGTGGAGATGCCATTTAGAGCTCCCTGATGCCAAGCTGATCTGGCTTTTCTTCTTCCTATGGGGTGCTGTGGGGTGCTCTCTGCCTGTGGAGGGGGGACCAGTTCCGGCCCGCTGGTGATAGTGTCCCTGCCAGGCAGCTATCCTCGTTCTGCGTGTGCTGAGGGTCTGAATGCACCCGTGAGAGGGTCCAGATGTCCAGCCTCATCCCTGCTAATTAGCGCAATTAATTAACAAATGGCTTTGTCTGATGGGAGTCCTGGACTCCTTTGGCGTGCTGGATGAGGGGGCAGCCCTGTAAACAGGTGGTGGGGGCCTATGAGGGGTGGCAAAGGAGATAGGACTCCAGGCTGACCCTGCCTTGTGCAGAGAGCACCCCCTCCCTGAGTGATGTCTCTCTCTCTCTCTCTCTGTCTCCCTCCCTCCCTCTCTGCTGGGCCCAGGAAAGCTACAGTTGGGAAAAGGTGGGATCCAGGATGCCGAAATGGAAGGGGGTTCAGCCAAGCTCCACTGGGGGAGGCCCAAGTCCCACAGACGGAGCTGTATCAGGAACAGGAAGTGTGGTATTACCTGTTGGGTTTGTGGACGAGACCTATGGCTGCTAGGGAGATGCAGCCTCTGCCAGGAAGTCTCCTTCATCTCATGTGGGAGAAGGGCCCTTTCCTGGGAGATGTCTCCAGTCTGATGGTGGAGTCACAGCTGCTTCCCTGGGCAGAGCTCCTAGCCTGATGGGAGAGACGCAGCCCCTGGTCTAGTGGGGGAGTGAAATAGAGCTCTTTGAGTGGAGCAGGGGTAAGCGCCCAAGGAGGGTGTTCAGAGATGGGAAGGCAGGCCAGGTCCTGGGGGATGTAGCTGCCCTAGAAGGAGTAGAGAGGGGCTGAGGACACTCAGGCACATTCTCAGCCAGGATGCCCTTGGCACCTCTTGAGGACAGTGACCTGCAATACTGAGGTGGGACATGGGCAGGCTGGCAAATGACAGAGCACTCCCGTGGAGGAGGGCATGGCCGCGGCTGGGTCATGTCCTGGCACGCAGCAGCCTTGGGGCTTCAGGGTAGAGATGGTGGGGATCCACAGGAACGGGAGCCAGAGGGGTGTTGGGCTGGCTCGAATGGTGGAACCGGAAGGAACAGAGGCTGTTTCTGGAGAATGTCATTATGACCAGCTGGCGCTGTGCAGGAGAAAGAGGATGACCAGGGAGAATAAGCTTGGAGGGAGGCATGTGGGATAAAGTGATGCATCTGTTCAGCTGACCGTTTGCTCTGACTTCTAGAACCACTGAGTCTGAGGTCTGGGAGGAGCATTCAAATAGGGATGATGAGTTATTTGGAGGGTTGGCCAAGGAGCGGGGGCGGGGGTCAGACAGAAGTCAGGAGTCAAGGCAGCCTCAGCACCTGTGCCTGGGCAGGTTCAGTGTTAATAAGTAAGCCCCCGTCCTCAAAGTGTGGGCCATGGACCAGTGGCAGCAGCTCCCACAGCTGGTCAGAACCGCAGGCTCCCTGACCTCACCCGGGACTATCACTCAGGATTAGCATCTAAACAGGGCTGTCCAGTGATCCGTGTGCACACTGGCATTCCAGCAGCTCTGTTCCAGGTGCCATGACTATTTCCCTCATTCTAGGTTGAGGAAACAGGCTCCCTGGTGGTGAGGCAGGCTGGCATGGGGAGGTCAGGTGCTGAACGGACCTGGACTTAAGGCACTCATGAGGCCTCAGGTTTCCAGCGGGAGCAAGGAATGTGTAGTTGTGCGCTGGTGAGTGTTTTAACAGTCGGCTCCCAGGAAGAAAAGTTCTGACTTTTCGCCAATTTCCATGGTGTAACTACTCCCGTGCCTTGTGGGGTTTCGGCTATCAAAACATGGACTTGGGAAGAAATGAGTGTAATCAGCCCTTGTGGGGGAGGAGCTGACCCCAACGTGTGCACGTTTCTTTTCTTAGCCTGAGAAGACCATCAGAGGAAGCAGGACCAACCCATCTGCCCCCAACCATAACCTCCTACCTTTAACCACTTCCTCCTACCTTTAAGTGTGGAGAGGTGGCCAGAAAGACTGACGGACAGATGATGCTATCCTTCTGCATGTTTTTGGCCATAGATGCTATATGTACATGTGTCCCCTTCTTTGGGACAGCATCCATGATGTGGCCTCTGACCCAATCCTAGCTGAATGTCACCCCCCGCCTGCGTGCCTTCCAGCAAGTTCTCTCCCTGGGCATGTAGAGCCAGGGCAGCGATCAGTAGCCAGATCTGCCTGGTTTCCTCCTGATTTCTGCTGGGACCCAGGTTTCCGCGTGGGAGCAGCCTGAGCAAGCAGCCCCATACCCACAGGAGCCTGTCTGTCCCATGCCTCCTGGACCCCCTGGTCTGGGCTGCCACCCCCTCTCCTGAAAAGCTGCCTGGGCAGAGCGTCCCAAGCTCTGGGTTCCAGTTTTATCATTGCTGCTGCTCCACAGTGACCCTAGGAACAGTTCCTGTGCCATTTCCACTCTTAGGTAGGATGCTTTTTTTGTTCACAGGGCTCTTGGACAAACATTGTCTCATCTCCTGACGGTCCTGTGGACAGGTGCTGCGTAGCTGAGGGTGCAGGAGTTTCGGGGCACTAGGGGAATTACCCGAGGTCGACCAGCTGGCAAGAACAGAGCGGTTCACTATAGGGCTTTGGGAACCCCCCCTTCCTGTAGGCTCCTCTTCTCTCCTAGGCCGCCCCCTGCCCACCTGGAAGTGGGTCGGGGACTCTATTCTCTCTGAAGTCTCTTCCAGCTCCAGTAGCCCAGACATTGGAGGTCACGAGGGGAGAAATGCCAGGGACTCTTTAATTATTTATTTTTTGTAGACAAACCTGGAAACTCTGCAGAGTGACCCAGGTGCAGGTGAATGTGTGGGTGGGGAGAGGTGAGTGCATATGTGTTCTGAGGGTACGCGGGTGTGGACGGGTCTGGGTGTGTGAGCTGCATGGGCGTGCCACTGGGTGTTGGATGCTGTGAGCCCAGGGACATGTGGCACGGGAGTGAGTGTGCAGGTGTGTTACAGAGAGCGTGAATGAGTGAGTGTGTATATGTGACTGAGTGTGGCATAGCAGGTGGATGTCTATCTGTCTGTCCGTCTCTCCTAGAACTCCTAACTCTTCCTTCCCACATTCTAGTGCCTGTGGTCAGCCACTCCACAAAGGATTTGTTGGGGTGTCAGAGCTGAACCAGACCCTGGCTGCTCCCTCATTGCAGGCCAGGACCCCCCTCCCGGCCCTTTCCAGTAGGCTGGTGCCTACAACGGGTGCTGGATTAGTGGATGAGTGAGACAATGGGCACATATGGTCCCGAGTGCCGGGTGCAGCCCAGGGCCCCTTACTCAGCGCCACTAGGATTAGACCTAATGAATTGGAAGGAGTTAACAATGCTTCGGGGCCCAGCAGAGCCCAGGAGGCCTGCTCAGGCCCTGCGCTGTGGCCGCCTTTCACCACTGAGGTGTAATCCGCTTTGAAATCAAAGGTGGTACAAAGTATGAATTTAAATTTGACATTTACAGCTCCGGTGAGGTGACGTATTCTGGAAAGGTCTCTTCTTCTTTAAGGGGGCTGGGGTGGGGAGAGAGGAGGAAGCGAGTGGAGGAGAGTGAAGCCATCTGCTCTCAGAGGAAGCCCAGCCTGGCTCAGTCCCGGCCAAGTTTGCCCCATGCCTTGGGCCCGGGGAAGGTCGGGGGGACTTGGGGGCAGCTGGCAAAGAAGTAGGGGAGAGTACAATTCATTCTCCTGCTCTCATTCAGAGGGTCCGCCCAGTGCAGGGCTCCCTTGGTCTTAGAGCAGTCCCAAGAAGACAGCTAAAACAATTCTTGTCACAGAGGTACTTGACCTGATTTGTTGTTCTGTTGGATTTTTTTAAAGTTTAAAAAAAAAAAAAAACTGTGGTAAAATACACAACATAAAATTTGCCGTTGTAACCATTTTTGAAGTGCCCACGTCATTGGCATGAAGGTCACAAAATCATATGACCATCACCACTCTCTCTACTGGTACCTCGCCCCAAGCAGAAAGGCTGCACCCTCTAAGCAGTAACTTCCCCTTTCCCACTCCCCACAGCCCCTGGGTACCTCGGCTCTACCCCCTGTCTCTATGCCTTTGCCTGTCCTAGATATTTCAGATAAGTGGAGTTGGACAACAGTTACCCTGTCGGTGTCTGGTCTCTTTCACTTACCACCATGTCTTCAGGATTCATCTGTGTTGTTGCCTGAGTCCTAACTTTGTTTCTTTCTGTGACTGAATAATATTCCCTTGTATGTCCACACCACACCACGCCGTGTTTATCTAGTCATCCCTTGGTGGACTCTTGATGGTTTCCCTCTTCCTGGCTAGCGTGAATGACGCTGCAGTAAACACCGAGATGTAACTCTCTGGTTGAGTCCATTTGTAACCCTTTGGGGTTCATACCTAGGGGTGGCATTGCTGGGTCATTTATAATTTTATGTTTAACTTTTTGAAGGCGCTCCGAACTGTTTTCCATAGAGGCGGTACCATTTTGGTTCCCACTAGCAAAGCACAAGGGCTCCAGTCATCCTTGCCAACATTTATTTTGGGGTTTCTTTTTTTTTTTTTTTAATTATAGCCATCTTACCTAGGGTGAAATGGTATCTCCTTTCCCTGATGATTAACGGTGTGGAAAATCTTTTCTTGTGCTTGTTTGCCACTTTATGTCTTCTTTGGAATCTGGTCCCATTTTACAGATAAGGAAGCTGAGGCTCTAAACTCCTGGTGTGGTGTGGCATTCTAGGCCCCGGCCCCTTCAGGCTCTCTTCCCTCATACCCCTCCCCTGCATCCACAAGGGACCCCCAAGATCCCCAGACTCCTCTGGAACTCTGATGAGCTCTGGGCCAGACAGAAGGAGAAAGGGGAGACGTCTGCTGTGTGCCAGCACTGGGAGGGACCTTTCCCTCTGGAGAGGTCCCCTTTCCTCCACGCCCCACCATGATGACTTCCTACTCATTCTTCCAATCCAGGTCAGACAGCATCTCCTCTGGGCAGAACCATCCTCCTCCTCTGGGTTCCCAGAGAACCCTGTCCGTGTCCCAACAGTGAGCTCCTCATGGCAGAAGGTGAGCATGGGGTTAGATCCATTTTCAGGGACCTGCCCCAAGGACAAGATCCATGCCCCCTCCATGGGGCAACAGAAGAACACCCATACTTCATGACATTTATTGAGCATGTCTGTCAATATGCCAAACTCTAAGCCAGACCACACTAAACCCTTATATAATTTGTCTCGACTTCACAACAACCCCATGAGGTGGGGACTTTTATTCTGTCCTTCCTACAGAAAGATTCACGTCCTTGCAGGAGGGCGCAAGGGTGTCTGTTTCTTATTGTCCTTACATCTTTGATGGCCAGCTTCTGCCCCTGCCGCCAACCTTCCCTACTCTGGCCCAGGCCTTCTGGATCCTCCTCCCATTTCATCCCATGCCCTGGATTTGGATGGAGGTGATCATCGAGCTTGGTGATGAGAAAAAACTGTCTGTGCCTTTATCCACATGTCGGCCTTAGGGCTTCCCAAGCTTGCCTGTAGGGATTAGCTCTTTTCGACAAGTAACGTGGGTGTTATTCTCTGGTTGTTACAGATGAGGAAATTGAGGCATGGAGAAATGAAGTAACTGGTCCGGTATTGCCGAGATAGTGGGGATGGAGCCTGGCCTCCATTTTCAGATCTTTTGTTCTCAAATCCAGAGCTCTCTTTCTCTAACCAAGTTGCTTCTTTAGATCCAAGAACTGGTTTCATCAACCTGTAACTGACATTTTAAAACACAGCCCCAGCCTTAGGTTAGCTTTCCTCCAGCCCTCAATTTTCCCATCCCTAAAATGGGCATGATGAAACCTACCTCTCACAGCTGTTGGGAGAGGTTATAATGAACGAACAGCATCTCGCATGATGCCTGGCCCGTAGTAGGTGCTCCACGATGACTTCCCCTTCACTCTTCGGGCACATAGCACCCTTTTCTTGGGGGTGAGGTGGGTATGCTGTGGTGGGAAATGAGAATTTCTGAGTTGGGGGGTAGTCGACTGTGTTTGAAGTGACAGTGACAGATGGGTGCGGTGGCTCTCCCAGGCGCCCGGCCAGCCCTGCGGTGCGTGTCCGCCAGTCCCCGGACATTTCCTCCCTCCTCCTGGCCACGATGAGGTGTCATTTGCCGCCTGTCCCTTCTCGTCATCGATTTCCAAGTCGTTAATTAACGGGGCTTGTCAGCTGGGAAGATGAATTCTGTCCTCGGCTCTCGGGGCCTTTTGTTTTGGGATTGTAAATGTTATAGATCTCCCATGATGGAAGGCCATGGGGTCAGGGGGCGCCGGGCTGCCCAGTGGGGGTGGCAGGCCAGGAGAGGAGCCTATGGGCTTGGCAGGACTCTGCTGGCCTCAGACAAGCCCCGCAGTAGCCCTTCACAGTGGCCTCTCTGGTTTGGCTCCCTGGGGTTGGGGTGGGAGGAATAGGGGTGTTTTTCCGTTGTCTAAAACTTGATTCCAGGAGAAGTTATCCTATGCCAAATGGTGTAAATTTGGCTGTGCTCCGGATGGGGATTGGCTGGAGGGGGATACAGAACCTACTCAGTCTGATGGAGGAGACAGCGTTATCCTCCGGGCGTAGCTAGTCTGATGGGGGAGACATATTGTTGTCTTTGGGGAATAACCAGTCTGATGAGGGCGCTCTGGCTTCAGAAGACCCTCGGTCTGATGGGAAGAAGACACAGTTCCTCTCCTAGTCTCCCATAGCACTACCTTGGGAATCCCGAGTCTGATGGAAGAAAGACAGACCCTGCCCTGGGGGAGTTTAAGGCTTGAAAAAAAAATATTTGCAGACAAAGAGCTACTCAGAGCTTGGCTCATCTGGGTTTGGATCGTGTTTTCCGTATCCTGAGGCAAACCACTCCACGCAGGCAGCTGCCTGCCTTCCTTGTGACGACTTAGGGCAAGCAAACAGTTTCACCAACTGCTGAACTGAATTCCAAGTGGGCAAAAATGATTCCCGGGAATATAGGCTTATATCAAAATAAAAGTTGCACATTTGGTTTTTGATGATAAGAGCCCTGAGATTTGTGTTTAAGGAAGAGCTTATCGACTACTGACCCACAGCCACGGAGCTGCACACACATTGAGGAGAACTAGTTTCTCTTATAAGGAGAGGCCGAGGACAAGGGTTGTCATGGGGAGCTGCTCTACCCTGGGGCTCACCATGACTGACGGACTCTGGACCGGAGCTCAGACTTGGCCCTTGGAAGACCCAGTTTGAGCCCCAAGAGTGCTTCTGTCTTTCTGTGTGGCCTTGGGGAATCTTCTCCTGTTTTTGGGCCCTGCTTCCTGTAAGAGGAAGCATGCAAAGGTGTTACGCCCTCTGATGCGGAGGGTGGTCCATGGTACTCGGACTTCTGGCCCTGGTCTTACTTTGGCCAAGCAGTCAACCCTTTTGAGCTTATTTCCTTATCTGTTGATTGGAGGATGGCTCACAATTCTTAGGATGGCTGAGATGGCTAAAGCAGCTGTTAAGACCGTGCTTGGCTCAGTAAGGTAGCTGAAATCCTTACCTGCCCAGGAGACTCGAGGAATGGGATCAAGCACTGCTTTCAGCCCCCTGAGCCTGTGTGTAGACTGCAGTGGTTGCCCCTCCTCCTTCTGATCCCTGGGACTCTGACAGAGGGGACGCCCCCAATATCCACCTGCCGCTTGGCATGGGCAGAGGAGTTTCACCAACCTAGACATTTTGGAAGCTCCAGGCTCCCAGGTTCCTGCTAGAGCTGGAGGAAATGCAGCCTGGTTGGGGCAACCCTGCCTGGGAGGGGTGGGGGTGGGCACAAGAAGCCCCAGATGATGACTTCAGCCTCTGGGTGACTTTGAGAGGGACCCAGAAGGGGAAGTCCTACTGGTGCGGGCTTCCAAGAGCCTGTGCCCTTATGCTGAGGGGAGAGGGGCCCCTTTGCCGTGGTGATAGCCCTGGGTGTGAAGGGGACACATAAACAGCTGCTGCCCACCCTCTCTATCTTATACACAGGTCCAGGACAGCAACCCCACCCTCAGCTTCCCGCTAGAACTGGGGAAGAGGAAGGGGCAGGGTAATATGACTTGGGGGCGGGACTGTTGCTTGGGGACCCAGATCAGTGAATGCTCTCCCAGGGCACGAGGTAGATCTGGGATGAGAGGCTGTGAGCCTTCCCCATTTCGGAGTGATTCCCCAATAGTCCCTTTGGACAGATGGAAAACTAGAAGTCAGGAGCAGTGACTGTGGAATGAGCTTCTGTGGGATGTGATGCTCCCTGTCTTCCCAGGGAGCCTGGTGGGGTGGGCAAGGTGATGGGGACCCCAGCTGGGCAGCCAGAGAGCCAGGCCTGAGGAGGGTGTTGGTGGAGGGCTAGGGTCCCTAGCCCAGCCCTCGGGTGAGGGCAGCCCTCTGCCTGGGCTGTAGGTGTTTGCTTCCATCCTGCAAGGCAGCTCCTCAGGCTCAAGCTTCTCTCCCTCTGTAAATCAAGAGCTAAGGGGCTGGAATCTGGGAGGAGGAGCCGGGCGGGGCGCTGCTGGGGAAATTTACAGCGGTGATTTTCTCCTCCATGTTTGGAGCTGAGGGGGCTGCCGAGTTGCTGCTTTCGCTCCTTATAAATATCCCCAGTGTCCCCTAGCCTGTGCTCCACTTGCCACACATGGGCAGGGGTGAGACTCGTGCCAGGAGGATGGAAGGGGTGAGGCTGGTGATGGGAGGATGGAAGGGAGACTTCAACGGGAACTTCCCAGACCCTGGGAGGGTCAGAGTATGCAGAAACGGGTGACTGCTGGAAGCTGCGGTGTGCGGAGGCTGGGGGATGGATGCGATGGCCCAAGGGGTAGCACTCGTCCATCTGACAAATATTTAGTGGGTGCCTAGTATGTGCCTGGCTCTGTCTGCCAGGTGCAGCGGAGCATGACAGACCTGAGCTAGAGCCCAGAGGTGAAATGACCTGTCGTTGAATAACCCCACAAGCACATCCTCCTGGGGGTGGCAGGCCTGCCTGCCGATTCCTTATGGACGGAGGGGATCCGAGGGAATCCCTGCCCTCTTGTGTCTGGGCCAGGCCTGAGGCCCTGGGAGCCTCCTTCTCTGTCCATGCTGACCTCCAATCAAGGTCTTAATTACGGCTGCCCTCCCTGCTCTGGCCTCTAGTGGTGACATCTTCATATGGCCCCGGACTATCGAGTTGCCTCATTGTTCCTCCCAGTCTCTTCCAAACAAGGCTCAGGGATCCCAACCTTCCATGGGGGTCAAGGCTGGCCCTAGCCAGGCTGGGCTGTGGGGCTAGCCCTGCCGCTCTCCCTCCCACCCCTACTTTTTAAAATGCCCAGAGTTGCAGGACTCAGGAAAAAGACACTTCTTGAGCAGGGGAGGTGAGAGCCGAAGGGAAAGGGAAATCAGGAAGTATGCTAGACCTAGAGACAGCCTGGGGAGGAAATGAGCACCCTGATCCTTGGCTTTGGTGACCTTTCCACTACCTAACGTGGAGGAGGTCACTCAGCCTCAGTTTCTCATTTGTAAAATGGGGTTAAACACACCCAACATAGTCATGAGAATTAAGTAGGAAGGTTGAATTTGTAAACTGAAGGGGGTACATAGTCAGGCGGCATAGGAGACAAGATTAATAAAAACAGACTTGAGCGTGTACCTATGCTGAGCCAGACATCGCATTGCTCAATTCTCACTGGAACCCAGTGGGGCAGACATCCTTATTTTAGCATTTTGTTGGCAAGGAAGCCTCGGTTCAGAGAAGTCCAGCAACTTGCCAGTCTAGTGAGGACTGCAGAGGGAGGGTGGGGCCTCACACATTGGCTTCCAATGCCTCAAACCTCTGTCAGGCAATGGGTGGGCACATGGGGTGCCCTGATCTCACCTGAGCCATGTTTGCCAAGGAGGGTAAGAACTAGAACTGTCTTTTTCCGAAGTATTCTACCTACTTCTACTAGCTAATGTATGTGCCAAGTAAAGAATTCACAAGCACAAGTGGGCGAGAATAGGGAGGAAATCTTTTGCCTACCTGTGCACCCAACCCCACAGTTGCCCTCCTTGGAGACGATCACTATTGCTTGTTTTATCACATTCCCTTCCAGAAAACGCTTATCTGTGTATTTTAGGCACATATGTGTTTATGTGAAGATTTATATATATTTACACGTTAAATTTTTTGCAAAAAGAGACATATGCTAGGGGCACCTTATTTCTAGGAAGAGCTTCCTAACGGTCAGAGCTGAGTGCCCTCATATGAGGGGTGTTTGGGCAGATGCTGAGTGACTGCCTGGAATGTTGCAGATGGCAGCCCAGCATCAGAGGGGACTGGTCTGTGCTTTTGTCCTGAATCTTCCGTGTCCCTACATTCTGCAGCAGTGGACATGAGGTGCGGGGAGGTGAAGGGACCTGATCTGTCTGTGGAAAAACTGATGAAGACCAGGTGGTTGAAAATGATGCTGGGGCCAAGTCCTGGGGGTGATGCCCAGTGGTGCTTGGGTCCAAAATCAAGGCAGGCTGGGGAGGTCCAGCATACCTTGGAGACGATGAGGGAGGGGGGGCAGCATATGTGTCCCCCCTCGCACCCCCCAAACCCACAGCCCTCATGTTTGTTTGTAAAGGCTCAGGCAGGAATCTGCCCTTGTGATCCTGAGGCTTCGGGTTGCAGGGCTCAGAGCTCCCCTGGGGACAGAGTGGGGGCAATTGGCGTCTGACCCCCTAAAACCAGTGTCTCCATTGATCGCCCAGGCAGATAGGGGGCAGGTCACCCACTGACCTTAGGCTTTGGGAGTCTCGGTGGGGAGGGGATGATAGTGCCACAGCTAGGGAATCCTGTCCCCAGAACAGGAAGACCTCAAAAGCATGTCTTGCCCATTCTTTCCCAAACTTTGGTTGTTTGCATTCCCCTTTTATAATGTTGGCCATTTCTGAGTTTCCTCTGTATCTGTAATCTTAAAATGCATACATCTAAAGTACACACCTTGGGCGCCTGGGTGGCTCAGTGGGTTAAGCCGCTGCCTTCGGCTCAGGTCATGATCTCAGGGTCCTGGGATCGAGGCCCGCATCGGGCTCTCTGCTCAGCAGGGAGCCTGCTTCCTCCTCTCTCTCTGCCTGCCTCTCTGCCTGCTTGTGATCTCTCTCTGTCAAATAAATAAATAAAATCTTTAAAAAAAAAAATAAAAAAAAAATAAAGTACACACCTTGATTGGTTTTCACATATGACTTTGCCCTGACCCCACATGGAACATTTCCAGCACCTAGGAGGCTCCTTCTTACTCCCATCCCAGTCAGTACCTTCCAGAAATAACCGTAGACCAGTATTGTCTGTTTTGAACTTCATGTGAGTGGACTCGTCCCCTAGGTCCTCTTCTTTGTCTTGCTCACTTCACTCAGCGAGCATCTTCCTTGTGCGCCCCATTTGTGTCGTTGGGTGAACCGATAGTCGGCCTTTTTCACATGCTGTGTATATTCAGTTGTATTAATATACCACAATGTAATCGTCTAGTCTCGTGGTGATAGACATTTGAGTCTTTTTCTGATTTGGGGCTATTAAATAGTGTGCTGCTGTGAACAGTCCTGTACGGGTCTTTTGGTGGACACGTGAACATGTTTCTGTTGGGCATAGCCCTGGGGAGAAGATGCTGGATCGTGGGGTTTCGCCCTCTATTACTGAGTATATGCAGTATTCTTAATGGACCTGCTGGTTTTATTTATTTATTTATTTATTTAAGATTTATTTATGTATTTGAGAGAGCGTGTGAGTGAGTGGGGGAGCAGCAGAGGGAGAGGGAGAAGCAGACTCCCTGCTGAGCGGTGAGCCTGACACAGGGCTTAATCCCAGGACCCTGGAATCATAACCTAAGCTGAAATCAGGAGTCAGTCACTTAACAGACTGAGCCATCCACGTGCCCCTGGACCCACTTTTATGTAAAATTTCACCTGCCAAAAACTTACAACTTACAAGTGAGTATCTGTCTCACTCAGATGAACTTTTCCCAAAGTGAACACACCTGTGTGACCAGTACCCAGAATGAGAAACAAAACATCATCAGAATCCTGGAAGAGCCCCCCTGGACTCCTTTATAGTTAGTCTCAAACCCCCTCCACTGGGAACAGCTCTCCTGACTCCTAACACCATAGATCAGTTCCGTAAACTTTTTAAAAATGGAGTCACACAGGATTGACTCTTTGGTATTGGCTTCCTGCACTCAACGTGATGTTTGTGAGAATCGTTCAGATTGTAGGTGACATTACTTTTCTGTTTCTCATTGCTGGATGCGACCCCATTGCGCGGCTACATCACATTGACTTTATCTGCTCTTCCCTGGGTGGACATTCAGCTATTACTGGCAGCAGTGCTCCGAAGGGTCTTGGATAGGTCTTGAGGATACACATGACCCTGTTTTTAGAAGTGGAATTGCTCGTGGACAAATTTCTTAGGCTTAAAAACATGAAATTTATTTAGTTTCAAATTCATAGACTTTACGTTTTAAGAGAAAATTTAAGATTACAGAAGAGCTGAGCAGAAAGTGCAAAGGGCTCCCACATGTAACCTTTCCCTTTGCCCATGGTTTTCCCTGATAGTAACACCTTGCGCTGCTGTGGCCCATCTATGGTAGTTGGTCAGCCAGTACTGATGTGCTATTATTAACTGATGCCTATAGTTCATATTAGGATTCTCTATTTGTGCTGTATAGTTCTGTGGGTTTTGCCAAATGCGTAATCTCATCTCTTCACCTTTCACAATATGACATGGAATTGTTTTGCTGCCCTAAAAATTCTCTGTCCTTCTCCTATTTATCCCTCCCTCCCCTAAACCCCTGACAACCATTGATCTTTTTGCCATCTTTATAGTTGCATCTTTTCCAAACTGTTGTATCATTTGTATCATGCAGTGTTTAGACTGGCTTCTTTCACGTAGCAACGTGCATACATTGGGTCTGTCTTTTCATGGCTCGAGAGCTCATTTCTTTTTAGCACCGAATAATATTCCATTGTCTGGATGAGCCACAGTTTGTTTATCCAGTCATCCTTTGAAAGGCATCTGGTTGCTTCCAAGTTTTGTCAATTATGAGTAAAGCTGCTGTATACATTCACGTGGGGGTTCTTGTGTGAACATGTTTCCAACTCACTTGGGTTAATTCCAAGGAGTATGCTTGCTGGATTATATGGTAAGGATATGTTTAGCTTTGTAAGAACCTGCCCAACTCGTCTTCCAAAGTGGCTGTACCGTTTTGCATTCCCACCAGCTGTGTATGAGAGTTCCTGTTGCTCCACACTGGATATTATTAATATTTTGGATTTTTGCCATTCTACTAGGTCATTAATGGCATCTCCTTGTTTTTAACTTGCAGTCCCCTGATGGTGGTCCACATACGTGGACCATCTTTTCATATGCTTATGTGCCATCTCTATGTCTTCTCTGATGAGGTGGCCATTCAAATCTTTTGCCACTTTTTGCATTGTTTTCTTGTTGTTGAGTTTTAGACTTCTTTGTATATTTTGGATACGATTCCTTTGTTGCATATGTGTTTTACAAATATTTTCTCCCATTCTGTGCTTGTATTTGCATTCTCTTAAAATATATTCATTTTAAAATAAAACTTTATATCCCAGCAGTAATGGGGGAAACCAGAATCATTTTCCATGAAAGAAGGGAACCATAAAATAAATAAAATAGAAAGCCCCACGTTATTCCATTCTAGCGAGTCCTGCTACCGACTCCAGAGCTCTGAGCCTGGGACCTAATATTCCTGTTAAAAAAGGGAGCTAACAGTGGTAGAGAGGTGCACGCTGTTCTAGCACCAAACTGAGACTCTCTCCTGGTCAAAATCAGACAGTTTGAAAACTAATCAAAGGAAAAACTTTTTTCCTCTGGGTAAGAGATGTTACTTAATGCTGATCAGTGTATTTCCTAAAATAATCTTTGGGAATCCCTGATACAGTCTACCCCTATACCCCTGCAACTATGCATCCGGTGCTAAAATCCTTTGATCTTTCACCCGTGTGTGCACACCTCCAGTGAATGGGAAACCCCTCCCTTCCCAGGCAGCCTGTCTTTCTAGAGCCAGCTCTAGTAGGAAGCCCTTTATTGCACCAAGCCAAAATCTCTCTATAACTTCCCCCACTGGTCTGACCTCTCCATCTTTGGGATCCCAGGATCAAAACTAATCCATTTGCCCTAGAGAGCCATTAACCTATCAGAGCCTCAGTTCTATGCTCAGCCCTATGCCAGGTCACCAGGGAGGTGGGAAGAAAGAAGCCCTTCTGTTGATTCTACTGTGAATTGTTTCACAGGAAGGTGGGGAGGGGTTGGTATGGTTTGGTCTAGGAATGTCTTAGCATAATTGAAAGGGGCCAGGATCTGAAAGTCTGGGGAGGCTCTGCCAATGGGAGACTGGGTCTTTGTCCTAATAGAATTGTAGGGGTAATCGGACCCAATCTCTTCATTCCCTACAGTTGAAGAATCTGGAGATTAGAGAGGCTGAGATGTTTGTCCAAAGTTACATGATGAGAGGCAGAGCAGAATCCTCTGTGTAGGAAGGACCACTGAACTTGGAGTCCTGAGTCCTAGCTCTGGGCTGGTAAGCTTTGTGGATATTTTACTATGTGACGTGGGATAAATGTTTTTCTTTCTATGGTCTCAGTTTCCCACTTATAGAATAAGGCATTGACCTAAGTGATTTTTGAGGTTCCTTCTGGCTCTAAAATTCTGTGATCAAGGAATTGGTTTTTGAACTTGAAGGAAGGGTAGGATCAATTTATCTGAGAGCTAAGGGCATCCAGATGGGGAAAACAGTACAAGCAAAGATTAGGGAATTAACTGGATGGGACATTTGAGGAGATGAGACCCCAAAGCATTTTAAGTATACAGGAAAGCACTTAGCATGGTATCTGACTCCATAAATCCCTTCTCCTTTCTCTTAGCAAAACTTCCCATTTTTACAGCTCTACCTATCTATTTCTACAGCTCTACTTCCTTAAGTAGAGGATAATATTTTTAAACCAAAGGCCATTCTCCTCTTCTTCCAAAGCCATAATGTTGTAGGTTGGCACATGGTTACCCAGGTAGGGACCAAATTCCCTAGCCCCCCCTTGTAGCTTGGTGTGGTGACATGACAAAGTCCCCACTAATGGGATGGGAATTCAAGGGATATGTTGCTACTTCTGGACCTGGCCCTTAAAACACTTCTTGTGCTCCTCCCACTTTTTCTCCTTCCTGAAAATAAGAAGGAGATCACCAAGGCCTAGTGAAGAAAATCTTATGGAGGGAGCAGTTTCTCCTCTAGCTCTGTGCATCCCTCCTATTTATTCCATTATATAAGAATGTGGTAACCATTTCTGTCTTTTTTTTCCCCCTCAAAGATTTTATTTGACAGAGAGAGAGAGAGAGAATGCACACAAGCAGAGGGAGAGGGAGAAGTAGGCTCTCTGATGAGCAAGGAGCCTGATGTGGGACTCGATCCCAGGACCCTGGGATCATGACCTGAGCTGAAGGCAGATGCTTAACTGACTGAGCCATCCAGGTACACCAACCTTTCTGTCTTTTATAGCAGCTCAGCCTTTTATCAGAACTAACTCAAAGTTTCTTGGTGATCAAGGACAGAGGGGAGACCAGGTGACTTCTGAGTGTTGTGTTTGAGAGTTTCTGATGGCCAGCTTGCTGCTCTCATGAAGAGCTCTGTTGTTTGGCCTTGGAGGATGGCTATAAGCCCATTAAAATGAATGGAACGTCTCTATTAAAAAAAAAAAAAAGATAGAAGGAAGGGAGGGAGTCAGGAAAATACAAGGCAAGTCAAACAGGAAACCAAAGAACTCTAGGGTCACAGAGACCTTAGAGACAGTTTTGTTCACCTGCAGCCCTCCCAGCTGCCTCCTCCTGACCCTTTTACAGAGGTGGACATCAAGTCTCCAGAAGATACAGTTCCAGCATAACTGAAACATTTGAGAGCGGAGGAGGGCGTGTGTGGTGCTGTCCCTGGTGCTGAAACCTCTCCTACTCAAAGTCCTGACTCTCTCCCACTCTGGAACACTGATTCCTGTTAATTTTCTTCTAGGAATTCTGAATCAAGGAAGGGAAAAGGCCGTATGTTGGGAGAGTGGTTCATGGGCCAGGAAGGAGGTCCATGAAAGGGAGGAGCATAGTGACAGAGGCTACAGAGAGGCATAGCTGTGACAGACTCTCAGGTCGAAGAAGAAAGAGTTTTATTTTGACATTGTCTTCAAACAACTACAGTTACCTGGAAAGAAATCAGCCACTACCAACTGTATGTAGCCTAAATATAAAATGACTAAAGAAGAATAAGCACTATGTCTCAGGTGACGCAAAGCTGTGCATGTGTCAGCATGAGCAAGCTAATTCATGTGGGTATGCGGAACACAAAGGGGAGGGGAGATGAGGTTGAATGTAGTTATTCTTTGTTTTTCTTTTCTTGCCTGATGAAAAATTAGCTATTTTTACACTGTCACAGAGCAATCAAAACTGTGATTATGTTTCACAATTTTGACAGCTAGTTTCATGTACTTTAAGTAGTTCTATTGTGTTTTAGACAATTTGAACAATTTGCTCTTCTCTGGAAAGTTAAGGGAGTACTGCACGTGCCTCCACTTCCTACTAAACCTGTGTGGAGAGCAAGCCATCCAGTTGGCATTTGTTGAGCAATGCGCTAAGTGTGTTGTGCATATGAACTCATTTATTCCTCGTAATGACTCAGGAAAGTAGGTACCATTACAGCAGGTGAGGATGCAGAGGGACAGAGTGGTAGGTACCTGGTCTGAGGTTACTAGCTGGTACACGGCAGGCTGGAATTTGAACCAGGTGATCTGGCTCCATACCCTGTATTTTCAGCCTTCAGCTAGTCCAACCGCTGATATCTTACCTGGCAGTGGCAGAATCATACGAGACTTACTGATTTCCAGAGTTGAACTTTCTTCCCCACCATCTCCATGTAGGTCCATCATAGAACCAGGGCTTATTTGCGAAAGGGAGATGCAATGGCAAGGAGTTTTGTGGATCTGCTCTGTGATCGAGGCACAGGGCTGTTCTTAGTGGGAGACCTGGAGAGGAGAAAGTAGAGTTCTGCTGAGACTTGGGCTCCAGCATCAACCCCTCCCCCCCCCGCCCATGCCCCGAGGGAACTCTGGCCAGGGAGGAAGATCCAATTTCCAGACATGGTTGAAACCGGAGCTGGGTTGCCCCCTCATGCTGGCCTCCTGTGTCCCTCCCCTATGTGTGCTGATGTGGAATAGGCTGAGAGCACAAGGGGAAGTATTGTTCCTGCCCCCACTTTGTGTGACCTAGCTCCCAGTGGAGCGTGGAGGAGTTTGTGTAACTAAACTGGGGGTTAAGAGCAGGTCAGCACAGGGCGGCAGCCCAGGCTACTCTCCCAGCAAAGGGAGCCTTAGGCTAAGCCAGGCAGCCCCGTGGGAACAGCAGTGCATACCTGCTGCCCATGCCCTGAAACGGGAGGGCAGCTCAAGCTGCTGGGCGTGAAGGCGCAGACCCCAAACACCCAGCTTCCCTCCTCCCAGCCTGAGCCTTGGGCACAGAGGCAGATCACAGAAGCCAGAACTGACAGGGAGCCTAGAGACAGGCGGCCCCAGTCCCACATTTGACAGGTAGGCAGACTGAGGCTCAGAGAGTAAAGAAGAACAAACACGAGTCCTACACCCTATGGAGTGCCATTCATTCCCTCCTTCATTTATTCAACAAACACCTGTGGAATGTTAAATGTGGACACTATCCTAAGAGGTTAATTAGAGTTCTCATTCAGATGACATCCAGGGGAGGAAACAGAGGCTCAGAGAGGACATGAGATCTTTCCAAGGTAACACAGCTGGTTGGGGACAGGTCTGCTGAGAACCAGCTCAAGATTCTCACCCATGCCCCAGACACAACGAATGTGCATAGGTGGTGCAGAGGAAGTCAGGGGGAGGATGAACCTCTCTGATTCATTTTCCTTTTTTCCTGGCTAATATGACAGAGTCCATTCCACTCAACAATTTATTTGGTGTCTACTCTGGGCAAAGTGCTTAATTGATTCTCTTCTTCTGGGAAGATTTCCAGGAACCAACTAGCCTCCTGCATTGGGAAGTTAGTCCTGATAAAATCTTCCCTTCTTTAATTTAAGCCATGTTCCCATTTGTCATACACAGGATGTGAACACAGCTTGTGTTTCAGGTAGAATTCTTTCCCAACGCAGGATGAGTGAAGGCTGGAATGTGATCACGAGTGGGGAACTGCAGAGGCATGCGCACCCCCCCAGCCCCTGGTGGAGTCAGTCGACGAGGTGGGTGGGATGGATGAAAATGTGCACAGAATTCCACATTTAAGCATATCTTGAAAAGTTTACAGAGAATGTTCATGTATATATATATGAATATGTGTGTGTGTGTGTGTGTGTGTGTGTATAAATATTCATTCTCTCTTATGGTCCACAAAGCAATCCTGGAAGATGGGCATTTTATCTCCATTTCATAGACAAAAAGGTGGGGCCCAGAGGGTCTAAGTGGTTGGCTGAGAGCCACAGAGCTCATGAACCACAGGGATGGACCTGCACCCAGGCCTCTTGATTCCTAGTCCAGGGCTGTTTCTGTGATGCCATGTGACTTAGGTACCTGCGTATGGTCCTAATGGGCTGTGTAGTGTAAGGATGGTGGCTGGTGTGCGTCTAGGGCATTCTTGCAGAGAATGAAATGCTCAGTTGGGCTGGCAGCCCAGTTTCTCCCTCCCCCGGAGGGGGAGTAGAGGTGGAGGAAGGGCCTCCGTCCGGCCAGATGTGTTGGAAGGGAGAGCGAGTTCATGGCTTAGGTTAATGATCCCTGCAGCCCACATCACTAGGTGGTGGGAACAGGTGGCCAAAGCCGGGCTGACCATTTAGGTAATGGGTTGGCTGAGTTCGAAGGCACCGGTTGTCCATTTCCCCTAACCCCAGGAGGTCATATATGGGGTATCTCATCCTACCGTCCCATCTTAGCTTAGCCCCTCATTGGCGTGTGTCTGGACCATTACAACTGCCTTCCCAACTGGTCCCCTGTCTCCAGCCCCATCCAGTCTCAGGCTTCCTCCTTGCTACTGGCAGAGTACTGTTTTTACAGCACAGATCTGTTCATGTTACTTCTTGCCAGAGAATCCTTCAATTCCTTCTCCCGGTGCAGAGCCCCAAGCAGGCTCTCATCATTTAGCCCTAACTCTTCTAAATTTGATCACAAAACTCCCCTTTTTGCACCTTGTGCCTTCACAGAGGCTTCCTACCCCCCACGCCTTTGTCTTTGTTGTTCCCTTTACCTGGAATGCCCTCCTGGTCAGTCTCTGGCATTGATCTTGCTCTCTTTTCAACTCACAACTTAGTTTTTCTTTTGTGACACTTATGACCTTCTTACTTCTGTTTCTGTGCATATTGTTTCCTGCCCTGGACCATGAACTCCTCAAGAGATACCTCATTTAGTCCCTCTGTCTCCTGGCATGTCACTTAATCATGGTAGACCACAACAGGCATGGGCTGGGGGGTGGAGGGTGCTCACAGTGCAGGATTCAGAGCCAACTTTGCCTGAATTCAAATCGTGACTATGCTAATCATTACCTGTATGACTTTGGGCCAGTTGTTTAACATCTGTGCCTCAGTTTCTTCATCTGTCAAATGGGGATAATAGTATCTTCCTCGTGGGATTCTTTGAAGATTAAATGGGGTCATAGGTAGAAAACATTCAGAGCAATGTCTGGCACATAGTAGTCGATAAATTTAGAAATTATAATTTAGTTACATCCATGAGCTAGATGATATTTTACTGTTAAATGAGAATTTAAAATGGTGAGTGAGAACCAACATTTATTAAGCATCCGCTGTGTACCAGGCAGAGTGCTGGGCATTTCCACATGCTTTTCCCCATTCAGTCCTTACAGGGATCCTGGGAGGAAGGTAGTATTCCCATTTTTTGTTTGAAGAACCTGCAGTTCAGAGACTAAGTGATGGGCGAGTCGGCACCCAGATAGGAAACAGTAGAGCCAAAGTTGAACCCAGAACTCCGTGCTCTGACTTTCTTTTTAATTGTTTAAAAGATTTTATTTGAGAGAGAGAGAGACAGAGATAGTGAGAGAGAGCAGGAGCTGGGAGGAGAGGGAGAAGCAGGCTCCCTGCTGAGCACAGAGTCGGACCTGATGTGGGGCTCAATCCCAGGACCCTAGGGTCATGACCTGAAATGAAGGCAGACGATTAACACCCGACTAAGCCACCTAGGTGCCCCTGACTTTTTCTTTCTATCTAACCCTATTGATTTGGGATTCCAGAGGAAGACCCCTGTGACATGATCCCTGAAAAGAGGCATAACCCCCTGTTCACCCCCCAAATAGACATCCTGCCCATCCCCTTTCCAAGGCCCAGCCCTCCAGAGAGCTGTGAATTGGTGCTGAGGTCAAGGTGGGGTACCAGGGTATGGGGAACTTTCCTGAGTCCCTGTGGACCCTCCCTCCCTCTCTTCTGGTCTCCTCCAGTAGCTGAGCTGGGACTGCCTTCTGGGCTCAGCCTGGTGGGCTCCATCCAATTGCAGATGCCACACATCAGGCCTGGGCTCCCAGGAGGCTGCAGGGTATGGACAAGGTGCCTCTTCCAGGAGCCTTCACAGAGGTGCCGTTGGACCACTTAGCCAGGTCCCAGATGGAGGACAGGAGCTCTTTGGAACCTGACCTACCTGGGCTGGAATTCTGCCTCTGGAACCCCACAGCTGGTGTTGGGCAGTCTACTTAGGGACAGAGGGACTCAGTTTCCCTACATTCAAAATGGGGAGAATAATTCATACTCCCCAGGTTGCTGTGAGATTAGTTCAGATGGTAGGCTGAAAGCACTAGTACCTGGCAAAGGCTAGGCACTTAGGAAACACTGGTTTCCTCCCTCTAGAACTCCACCAGGACCCTCCTCTGAGGCCCTTGTCTAATATGTTTCAGAAGGAGGTCTGTCTGTAAGGGCCCCTCCCCCATTGCATCCAGGGAGCCTGTACTGGGTACCTTCTGTCTGAGAACCTGGTCGCTTTAACGGTTCCCTCCAGGTGGGGTGTGGGGAGAGGATTCAGCCTGGCCCTGCCTTGACCACTTTTCTGTCCCCACAGGGTGCCAGTTAACTTCTCCCACAGGCACCCTGGCTGACTGGGGGAGGGGCTGCCCTGGGCCCAAATATAGCTTGTCTGTTGACCAGATTCCTGGCATTCTCACTGTGGATCCTAGGAACCGACCTTATCCTTGCTTCTGTGAAACCTCAGCATCTGCACCCTTCCCCCCAGTTGTGTACCATTTGGACCCCCGTCAGCCAGTTGTTTTCTCAGCTCCATGCTCTAGGGCCCCTGTAGAGATAACATACTTATTCACAGATGGAGAACTTGAAGCTTGGAGAAGTTAAACAATTGGCCGCCCTACTGGGAAGTGCCAGGACTAGAGCCCAAGTCCCTGGTCTTTCCCCACATCCCATTGCCTCTATGGATGCTGGCCCTGAGAGGAAACACTGCAACTTCACCACCTACTTAATGTGGCCTTTGAAGGGCTTTTCTTCTCCTTGCCTAGAACAGACTCCCTTTGGTCCATCCCAGAGAGGGGGAAAGAAGAGGTGATGAGTTCCCTGGAGGGAGGTCAAGAGACTCTGAAAACCACAGTGAAAGGAAACGGCCAGGAACGCTGAATGATTAACGGTGCTGGCTTTGCCCTGGACTGGCCTCAATGGCCAAAACCCCCTGGTAAACATGGAAGATCCTGGAAGAAAGCTGGCTGCCTGTTGTAGAAGTAGAAGAAGACAGGTTAGGGGATGCTTTTCTGGCTTTAACTTGTGTCGGCTTGCTGGACTCCTTTAGTTGCCTGTGTTAACCCTTCATCACACACCATGCATGTATGTTAGGACTCTTGGTTGCAATGACAGGAAACCCTCCTAAAGCTGGCTTCAGAAAATGAGGGGAATTATTGGCTCTCCTAATGGAATAGTGTTCAGGTATAGGTGTGACTTCAGGTGCAGTTTGATCCAGGGCCCAAGTGATATCACCAGAGTCCATCTCTCAGTCCAGTTGTCCATGGTTATCTCCATTCTTCAGCTCCATAAGGTGGCAGAAATAGCTGTTCTGCCCTAAGACAGATACCAGCCCCTAGAGTGGAGAGAAGGGCACTTCCCTCTCCCAGAAGCCCCAGCATTTGATTGGTTCTGATTGGTTTATATGCTTACCCTTGAATCAGTCACTCTGGCTGGAGGTAAAGCTAGGGAGGCAAAGAGTAAATTAATCCAAAGCCCATTCCTGAAGCTGTGGGTAGTACAGTCTCATCAGACCACCCAGGGGAAAGGGAAGGAGTAGTGTCCCAAAGGGAGTTTGGGCTTTGGTTGGAGAATGGGCAGTGAGCTGGGCAGCAATATCCCTCATACCATCTCCCGCAGCAGAGACTAACTGCCCTCCTCAGTCACTCATTGGTTATAGGCTGCACTAGGCATTACCTTGCCTATCTTTCCTAGGCAAGATAATATCTTTTTTTTAAAGATTTTATTTATTTATTTGACAGACAGAAATCACAAGTAGGCAGAGAGGCAGGCAGAGAGAGAGAGGAGGAAGCAGGCTCCCCGCTGAGCAGAGAGCCCGATGTGGGGCTCGATCCCAGGACCCTGAGATCATGATCTGAGCCAAAAGGCAGAGGCTTAACCCACTGAGCCACCCAGGCACCCCTAGGCAAGATAATATCTTAGTGGAGGCAGCTCTCATTTGCCAGGGGTGCCAGAGCTGGGGGCAGCTAAATCTCCTAGCAGCAAAGAGGACTTGGGCAGACCATCCAGTCAGGCTCCTTGTCTTACTCTTTAGACAGGACAGTTAATCCTGTTTTCTTGGCAATGACCTAATTCCCTCAGTGACCCCCTAGTCTAAATCCCCTCCATACTCCTCTGGTTGCTTATAAATGCTTCTCCAAGCTTGGCAGATGTTAGGGGCTTCCTACCATTGACACTGCCCCTAAGGTGGCTCATGCTCCTTCCTGGTCCCCGGAATGGGAACCAACCAGAAAGAACTGCCCTGTACTGGGGTCACCCCTGCAGCAGGAGCAATGTTCATAAGGGGCTGCCATGGACAAGGGCACAGTCCCTAGCCTCCTCAGTTCCTCTGCTTCTCTCCTTTCTCATCTGACCTTCATCTGCTTCTTCAACATTGGGCTTCCTGGAATATCTCCTACCCACTTCTAGTAGTTGCAGTTGAGCCTGCATCCAAGGTGGTCAATTCTCTCAGCCCTTCGAGTTCCCCAGCCCTGGATTCTTCCTTAGGTAGCTGATCCCCTCTGACAAGAGAAGTTAAAGTCAACTCTCTTGCCAGGTACCAGCTGTTTCTGAAGGCCTTATACTCTGCCTTGTTTGGGGACTTTGCTTATCAGGATTTTAAAGATGGCCACCCTACATAAATTTAAAGGACAGATGACAAATGTTTGCAGATATATGACAAAGGGTTAACACTGGAATATACAAAAAGGTTTTATAAATCAATAACAAAATATATGAATGCTGCAATTAAAAAATTGGTCAAAGGGCTTGAACAGGCAATATTACAGAAGACAAAGTAGAAATAGTCAATATGCATATGAGAAGGTGCTTGACCTCACTGGAAATCAAAGAAACTCAAATTAAAGCAGGGACACGGGATCATTTTTTCACTTTTCCAATTGGCAAATATCCCAATAAAGGTATAGAGAAATGGCTACCCTCTTGCCCTGTTGATGAGACAATGGGAGGAGGTCCTGTTGGCTGGAAGGCAACCGATTTCTGGAAGGCAATTTAGATGCCCTTGGCAAGCCTTAAAAATGTTCATAACCTTAGAACTTACAATTAGACTTTTTGGAATTTATCCTAGGGAAACAGTGGAGGATATGCCCAAGGATGTATGTACAGTGATGTTTACCTTATGCTATTCGTAATAGTAAAAAAAAGGGGGGGAGGGAATAACTTAATGACCCATCAGTAGAGAACTAATTCCAATCAATGATAATTCATTCATATAATGGAATCTTATGCAGCCGTTAAAAATGATGGTGGACATCTGCATCCATTGACATCTCAAAAGAGCCCCATTATCCATTACATTAAAAAAAAGTTACAAAATATCATGTAGAATATGCTTTATGCTGAATTTTATACCCACACATGTCCATAGGCCCAGAAGTGTCTGGAAGAGTGTTCACCCATTACTGGGTGGTAAGAATAGTAGGTTCTGTGGTTTGTGCCTTTGGGTAATGTGTGCCACATGACCCTCTGGGTTTGCTACTCACCCCTCTTCTCTTTCTGGTGGAGTTGACTCACCCTAAGGTCGAAAGACTAGCTATGCTCCCAGTGTAGGCTCAAGGGGGTTGACCATGGAGACCCAAGCCAACGTGGATTATTCTGGAGCTCCTGAAAAACACCATTACATAACAAAGCTACCGGTGTAAAACAATCATTTTGTAACAGATTCCTTGTTGGGAATTTGGAGACTGCACAAGCAGAATGGTTTATCTGTGCTCCTGCAAAACATGGGCCCTCAGCCAAGAAGTTGTAGGTGGCTTGCATGACTGGCATCCTCTGGAGAGTTCTTCACATACAGGTCTGACACCTGCAATGACTGGAAGGCTGGGCTTAGAGCTGTTGGCCGGAACACCTGCTCATGGGCTACAGGTGGCTGCTTCTTCAAAAGGAGAGACTCTAGAGTGTATTTCAAGAGACAAAGGTGAAAGTTACAACAGTGCTTCCAAATTAGCCTCAGGAACCATACTGGCATCATTTCCGTCACATTTTGTTGGTTACAAGTGAGTCATTAAAGCCAGCTCAGAACCATAGAGGAGGGACATTAGACTCCACGCCTTGATGGGAAAGTGTAAGATTATGTTGCAGAAGAGCATGTATGATGGGAGGTCTTGTAGCCTCCTATGGAAAAGACAACCTGCCATCAACAGTCTTTCTTCTCTGCTAGATTCAAAGCTCAGAGACATGAGATTTGGAATAGCTGCAGCCACCTTGGACCCATAAAGAGGAAGCCTGTGCATAAAGGCAACTTGGAGGAGAGCCAAGGGATGCAGAAGAGCAAAAATGGGCGGGGGGGTGCAGAGAGAGAGAGGGAAGGTCTAGAGGGCGTCATTTGAAGCCAGCCCCACCCCCGGCTCCTTAGTCCTGGGAGCCAATAATCACCTTATGCTTAAGCCAGTTTGAGCTGGGTTTTCTATCTCTTGTAGAAGAGACAGTCCTAATCAATATAAGGGGATTTTACTAGAATCTTCCTCTCTTTTTTATGCTTTTCCACATTGCTTGAATTTTCTATGGTGAGTCTGTCACATTTTCAGTGTTTTAAAAATTTTAAACTAAACAGCCATCTGTGAGTCATCAATGGCAATGACCATGACTTTAGTAACCCCACATTTTGATCAACAGGAAGACAAAAGTCCTTTGCCTACCATTATCCTTTGTTTGTCAGAATGTGGTATCCACACTCCGATCCCAGCATCCTTCACTAATTCCTAAGTTTTCTTTCTTTTTTTTTTTTTTAATTCCTTAGTTTTCTTTAAGCTTCAGGCACCTTCTAGTTATTCCATTCAATACACAGATCATTCTGACCAAGGGCCGTAGGTGTTAGAATGGACGTTATCATGTGCTGTGGGAGATAACAGAGAAAGAGAGGACAAGTCTCACTAAAATGGAGATGAAGGGCGCATTCCCGGCAGAGGGACCAGCTTGAGCAAAGGCCTGATGGTGAGGCCACAGGGGCTGTATGGTTAGCCTAATACAAAGCAAGTGATTGCAAAACAGGGAGAAGACAGGTTGGAGCCTAAGCTGGGGAGGGAGGGCCTTGGATGCCAGGGTAAGGAGTTTGGACTTCAACCTGAAGATGACAGGGAGGCACTGGAAGGATGCAAACAGAAGTGTCATCCTGAGATTTTGAGATTGGAAGGTATCTCTGACGATGGTGTGGATAATGGACCACATATGCAGACTGCAGTCATCCAAGCCATCAGTAGCGAGGGCCTGAGTTGCCTTGCATTCATATAGCTACTCTGTCCGAGCCCTACCCAACAGCAGGCTTGCCTTGCTGTTTATATCCAGGACCTGTTCATGCAGGGGAGAGGTCGCTCCGGTGCCATGTCGCACCCTTGGTCAGAGACCTTGTGCTGCCAGAGCCCCTTTCCTTGGTTTCCCCAATATACCCAGATCCTGGCTCTAGTTAGGGTAGGTGGGAGGCAAGGGGTGTCCCATATCTTCCCTCATTCAATCCACCTGGCTGTGGAATACCCAGATTAGAAGCAAATCTTCAAATAATAACTTTAAAATATAGTAAATCAAGACCAGCCATCACGGACTACAAGACCTTAAAACACTTGACCTGGATTAGCCCATGTAATACTCTCGGCAACCCTGTGAGGCGGATTCCACGGCCATGTCCACATGACCAATGAGAAACCCGAGTCTCTGCGTCGTGACTGCATTGACGCTGGCGCTGGAGGCCCCCTGCCCGAAGTTGGCCTTCCGTTGGGCACTGCCTGAGGGTTGCACCCCCAGCTGCGAGGAGGGCCTCGGTCTTCACAGCTGGAACGCAGCCGCCTGCCTTCTACGGCTGCTCATGTGTCCGAGCTCAGCAAGGAGGTTCCCTAGTCTAGGAGGTCTCCAAGTTCCACTTCGCCCGCATCCGCACCCCTGGCCAGGGGACAGGGGTGGCGGGGGGGGGGGCAGCTTTCCTGCTTCCTCCTCTCCCTGCCCAGCATTCATTTCACCGCCCTGTCGTGGTCGCCCCACTGTACTAGAAGCTAGCTCCTCTGGGGTCAGGCAGGCAGCTGTCCCTCACTCTGGGGTCGGGATGGGAGCACAGAGCAGACTTGCAATAAAAGGTCGGACGTTGTGCGGAGCCGTGAGAGCCTCCCTGCTTCCCCGCCCGGGCGGCTGCAGGACCTCCTGACTCTCCAGAGGAACGGCTTCCTCTCCCCGGACTCCCCAGGTACCTGCCCCGAAACCCCGCGGAGGTCGGAGGAGGGTCTGCCCCAAGCTGCATGTCTCCTGTCATCTGCCACCACTTCCCCACTGTCTTCGCTTTTCCCAGTAAAGATCCCGTTTCAAAAGCAGATCATCTCTAAAAGAGGAGAGGGGGGTATTGGCGCTGACTCCTAGACCCAGGTGCCCACCCTGGAAAGAACGAGGAGAGGAAGATGGGGAGGGCTGACACAGTCATTGGGCTGGAGGAGGACGACAAAGCCAGCCAGTCGGCTGCCCTCGCTGGAGTCAGGACACTTGGAGATGGGGGAGTCCAAGCAGCCTCAGCAGACGGAAGGGAGCAGTTGTGGCGGGTGGTGGCCCGTGGTCCTTTCGCGCAATAGCTGATCTAATCACTACTCTCGTACGTACCCTGGGAAGCTTTTTGCAGCATTTTAGCACAGAAAAGGGCTGCCTTTCTCTCTTTTGTGGCTCGAGCTGCTATTTAAGAAAGAAAAAAGAAATCGATATGCCTTCTCTGCCTTTCAGTCTTTCCCCCCCCAAAAGGTGTTTCTTTGGGGAAGGGGTTGGGGGGGGGTGGTGAGGAGCGTTTTTGTCATTCATAAGCTGTGGTGACAAATCCTTGACATCATTCGCGGTTCCTATCGATCAGCTCCATCCGCGGCACCAGAGGACAAATAGAAATCATTTGTCTGTCTTGGCTCCCAAACAGCCCGAGACAAAGGGCTCGGCCAGCAATCAGCAGCTGGAGGTATTAGCAGTGGGTCAAGTTCGGAGGTCAGAGGTCAAACAGGTTGTCATCAGTTTCTCACAGCTATCAGAGCAAGGGCAGGGGAGGGGGCAAGTAAAACCCACCACCAACACAGCTGGTTCTTATTAGCCAAATCCTGCCTGCCTGTAAAAAGAGATGGGCCAGCCGGGTCCACACCCACCCCAGGGACACCCTGGGGTGCTGGGTTTCATGGGATGGTGGGGGCCTGGGGGTAGTGAGGGGCCAGGAAGAAAAAAAGCAAGATCTGAGCTCTGCCTGACACTATTCATCCTTCCCTTTCCCAGGGGAAGCCCTGAGTTATTCTGTCCTGGGCCCTGGAAGAGAATGAGAGAGAGAGAGACAGACCTTGGGTTTCATTGGGAGTCTGGGCAAGCAAGTTAATCCTATAAAATTAGAAGTGGCTTAGGTGGTCTGGGAAACACGGGAAGCAGCCAGGAGACAGTTGAGTCATTTTAAGTCCCTGATTACACACCACCTGTTTTGGTTTCTGCTCCCACCCTTGGAAGGAAGAGCCCCAACTCTTAGGGGAATGAATCTAGAAAAAGATACATATGGTAAGAGGAGGGTGACAGATCCAGCCCCAGGGAAGTGACACCCATAGGAGGTGACCTAGGAATGCAGAAGCATGACTAGAAGGGTGACAGCTAACCACCCATTTCATTGAACACTTAGCACCAAGGGTCTGGGCCCACTGCAGGGGTGATCTTACTTAAGCACCAAGAGAGCCCTGTGAGGGCTTATTGGTCCCATTGTACAGAGGGGGAGACTGAGGCTCAGTGAGATGAGATCACCTGTATCATTGATGCCATAAGGGATCCCAGCATGTATCTGAGAAGTGGACCTCCGTGGAACAAAGGAAGGGGGCCCTTGAAGTGGGGGGAACATTGTTCAGGGAATACAAGTGCTCCTGATGGGAACATGGTGGAAGCTGTGGGTTCCTGATCCTACCCACTGCTCCCTTGGCATGTCCCAAACACCCGGGGCCTGTATCGTCTTCTGAAGACAAAAGCACCCAGAACTGGAACTTGCAGCTTCTGAGGACCCCCACTCGGAGAGAAAGGTGACTCAGGAGCAGGGGAGCTGGTCCAGACTGAAGGACAGGGATTGCCCCTACTCACTGGTGCTAAATCCAGCTCTTGGGGGCCAACCATCCCTTCCAGTCATGGAGCGAGCCTGGCAGCTTCTCTTCAGTAGCACAGAGTCACAGAGAGGGCAGGATTCGTGCACCCTGAAGAAGGGTGACTTGCCGCCCAGAGGTCTCTGCTGGAATAGGGATGCTGCTGGAAGCCAGGGGCCTCCAAGAGACCTGGGGACGTGCTCTGATGGAGCCAAGGGGGGAATTCTCTGACGCACCTGTTACTTGTTCCAGCTCTCTGGGGATCTTTAATGAGAAAGAAAGGTAAAGGGGTAATAGGGTTGGGTAGATAGGAAAGTTTGAAGGAAACCTCAGTGATTCGTGGGGGAAATGTCCTTCTGAAACAGGAGCGCTTAAAAAGAACTAAGGGCTCCAGGCGCCTGGGTGGCTCAGTCGGCTGAGCATCTGAGTTTTGATTTCGGCTCAGGTTATGATCTCAGGATCGTAGGCTCGAGCCCTGTGTCAGTCTCCCCACTCAGCATGGGCTCTGCTTGTTCTGCTGCTCCTTGCCCTTCCCACCACACACACTCTCACTCTCTCTCTCAAATAAATAAAATCTTAAAAAAAAAAAAAAAAGACTAACGGTTCTGGCTATAAAATAGACACATGCATGCAAAACCGGTGAACTCTGAATAGGGCCAATGGATCGTAAAAATGACAGTTTCCCAGTTGGGATATGGTGCTGTTTGTACTGGTAAGATATTACCATTGGGGGAAACTGGATGAAATGTACCTAAGACCTCTCAGTGTTATTTCCTACAGTTGCATGCCAGTCTAAAATTATCCCCCCCTCCCCCCCCAAAAAAGTATAAAAAGAGGAAAAAAATAGTATGGAACATTCTGTTCCCTTAACAGATTTCTGTTCTCTGCTGTTCGACAGCAGCAGGGAAAAGCGTGGGCAGAAAAGAAGCCTCCATCCATCCAGAAGCTCTCTCTGTGTAGAAGACAGATAAGAATGGTCTACCTTATATTTAATCACCCATTATTATCCCATTTTTGAGGGGGAAACTGAGGCTCAGGACAGTGTGTTCCTTGGCCTGCGGCCACCGTGGCTAAAATGGCATCCCACTTCCAATTGGCTGGCTAACTCTGAAGTGTGCCTTTTGGGGCGCCTGGGTAGCTCATTCAGTTAGGCGTCTGCCTTTGGCTCAGATCATGATCCCAGGATCCTGGGATCGAGTCCTGTGACAGGCTCTGTGCTCAGCGGGGAGCCTGCTTCTCCTCTCAGTCCACCTTTCTCTCTGCTTGTGCTCACTTGCACATGTTCTGTCTCTCAAATAAATAAAATCTTTAAAAAAAAAAAAAAAAGTCTGCTTTTTCCCTCCATACCCCTGAGTCGGTGGTGTTCTATTTCCAGAGCCCCATAAAGTGTGCTCTCCAAAGGTAGACTTAGCCCAGAAAGCAAACAGTGCCAGTACCACCAAGTATCCATTAAGCCCCTGGCCACCAAGATTATGCAGTCAAAAAACAAAAACAGGGACCCTGTCCTCAAGAATCTGACTTGGCAGAGACCAACACACATAGGGATGAGCTGGGCTTAGGTAAGAGGGACACAAGGGGCAGAGAAGGGGAGCCCTGCAGGGAACAGGTGGAGATGGAGGGCCTCTTGGAAAGGGGCAGCTAGGTCTTTATCCCTGGTTTCTTCTCTATTGTGGTAAAATACACATAACACAAAATTTCTTACTAATGTTTCAGGGTACAGCTCAGTGGTATTAAGGACATTCGTGTCGATGTGTGACCATCTCTGGAACTCTTTGCATCTTGCAAAACGCAACCCCCGTGCCTATTGAACAAAAGCTCCTCCTCTGCCCTCCTCCTGGCCCCCCACAATCTCCCTCTACTTTCTGTCTCTAGGACCTTGACGACGGGCATCATACAGTGCTTGTGTTTGCATGACTGGCTTACTGCATTCAGTAAGGGCCTCCAGGTTCCTCCACACTATAGCGCGTGTCCCTATTTCCTTCCTTTTTAAGGCTGGAGGATCATCGCTTATATAGGCGTACCACGTTTTGCTCCTCTCTTCATCTGTTGATGGACACTGGGGTAGCTTCCCCGTTTTTAGTGATTGTGAATAACACTGCAATGAGTGAGCACGGGTGTGCAAGTATCTCTTAGAGACCCTACTTTCAACTTTTGGATGATATATCCAGAAGTGAAATTGCTGGATCCTATGGTGATTCTATTTTTAATTTTTTGAGAAAATGGGGCACCTATGTCTTAAAGATCATAAGGTTTTGGGTTTTTTGGTTTTTGTTTTTGTTTTGGTTTTTTTTTTTTTTTTTTTTTTTGCTTTTTAAAAAAAATAAGTAATAGGGGCACCTGGGTGGCTCAGTGGGTTAAAGCCTCTGCCTTCAGCTCGGCTCATGATTCCTTGAATGATAAAGAATATATATGAAGGCACGCCTGGGTGGCTCAGTTGGTTAGGTGTGTGCCTTCGGCTCAGCTCATGATCCCAGGGCCCTGGGATTGAGTCCCATATCGGGCTCCCTGCTCAGTAGGGAGCCTGCTTCTCCTTCTCCCTCTGCCTACTGCTCCCTCTACTTGTACTCTCTGTCAAATAAATAAACAAAATATTTTTAAAAAAGAATATATATGCAGATTACTATAACCAACACGTATGTTGCCATTATCCATCATTAGCATGCCAGTAATCCGTATATTGCCTCTTAGCTCCAAGTCTACCATTGTTTGCCCTGCTTTGTGGTTCTGGAGCTAGACCCTGTACGTAGAGAAGTCTCTTATGGGCTGGCATGGTGTTCCGCTCTGTGAGGAGAGAGCTTGAAGGGCACTGCACGGCATGGTGGGAGATGGGGCAGGGGACTTCTCTTCCTGGTTCCTGTGTGCAAGTCTCACACCCAACTGCCAACAGCAAATGGGAGACCCCGTGATGCACCCTCCCATGAGTTACGCGGCACCTCTGTGATCAGGTGCCTGCCAGCCATAGCCTGCCCTCTGTTGTCCAGCTCTGGTTGAAATACGACAGTGAACTTCTCAGAGGTCCACAGCCACACCTCCTCTCAGGCCTTTTGGGGGTCCCTTTTCCAAGTATGTTTCCAAGTGCTCTCTCTCTCTCTCTTTTTAAAGGATTTTATTTATTTATTTGACAGAGAAGGAGAGAGAGAGATCACAAGTAGGCAGAGTACCAGACAGAGAGGAAGGTGCGGGGCTAGATCCCAAGACCCTGAGATCATGACCTGAGTCGAAGGCAGAGGCTCAGCCCACTGAGCTACCCAGGTGCCCCATCCAAGTGCTCTCTTAACCCTAGACATAGTAGCTTCTCCCCAAGTTTGTTCCTTTAGAGATCTCATTTACTCCTCTTAGAACTTAACCGCCTTTCACTGGTCAATTTTTTTATATTAAAATTTCCCCATGTAGTTCCTACCTCCTGATTGGACCCTGACTGATATATTTAATATTTTTGTCATATTTGCTTGCTTTTATTTTAAGTAAATGACACACTGCAGGTGTGAAGTCCCTTTTTATGGACATTTCCAATTCTATCCCTACCCTTTCTCCAAGAGGGAACCATTATTCTGAGTCTGGGTGTCTCCTCCCATTAAGAAGAATGTTTATATGCACTCGTATGTACTCATATATACATATAAGTGGTATACTTTCCATACCATTCTGAATCTTGTTTCTTTTTTTTTAAGATATTATTTATTTATTTGACAGAGAGAGAGAACACAAGTATACAGAGAGGCAGGCAGAGAGAGAGGGGGACGCAGGCTCCCTGCTGAGCAGAGAGCCCAATGCAGGGCCCGATCCCAGGACCCTGAGATCATGACCCAAGATGAAGGCAGAGGCTTAACCCACTGAGCCACCCAGGCCCCCCTGAATCTTGTTTCTATTCACCCAATAGTACATTGTCTAAAACTATTTATGTGCATATATATAGATCAAATTCATTCTTCTTAAACTTTGTAATATCCCATTGGAAAACATACGTCATTAGTTCATTCCCCCATAGATATTTTTCCCTTACAGATACTGTGTCCAGTACTTGGCCCCTTGTAAACAGTAATGTGGTGTACACCTGTGTATACGTAGCCCAGAATTTCTCCAGGGAACATACCTGGAAATTGAATTTTCTGAATAGGTCATAGACTAGATACAGTTTTCAGTGTCATTAGATGCTACTTGTTTGCTCTCTCCTTGACAGTATTTACATTTCTGCCAGCCATATAAACAGCATTGTTTTCCTCACATGTTTCCCAACATTTTGTATTATTAGGCTTCTTAATTTTTCCCAGTGTGATAGGTGAAAAATGGTATCTCACTTTTCTTTTCATGGCTTTAAAGGCCATTTAAAGATCCTCTTCTGTGAACTGTTGGTACTGTTTCTTGCTGTTCCGTTAAGTTATTTGTCTCTCTCTCTCACAGATTATGGGCGTTCTTTATATATTCTGATGGATACCTTGTATATTACAAATATCTCCTAGTAAATTGCCTGCTTTCTTGCTTATGGTATGTTTTGCCGTAGGTAAAATGTAATTTTAATACATTTAAGTAAATCTGTGTGTTATTTTATAGAGTATTCTTATTGGGTCTTTCTGGTTTGGGAAATCTTTCCGTATCCTGACATATGACAATATTATCCTCTAATTTTTTTCCATTTGGGTCACTCAAACATCTACATTTTCACGTTGTGAATGATGTATCACTGCTCTATTATTAAATAGTCTTTCTTTTCCTTAGTGATTAGTGGTGATATCTCTAACATAGACCGTGTTCCCATATATAGATATGAATATGTTCCTGGGCTCTCATTTCTGTTTTATTGGTTGATTTATCTATGCCTATGTTAATTAGGATTTAAAAAAATAAAACGAGCTGCTGTAACAGGAGTTCCAACGAAATTTCAAGAACAAAGTTTCTATTTTATGCACATAATAGAAGGTGTGAGCTCTGCTCCACAGAGCCATTCAGGAGCTCATGCTTGTCCATCTTGGGGCTTGGTCATTCCCTGTTGAAATCTGGGTCATGGCCACATTTGGGTTCCAGTCTGGAGGAAGGGCAGAGAAAACACAGAGAAACCAGTCCAGCAGCTTTAAGAATCATAGTCCAGAAGGGGGAATGTGTCACTTCTGCTCATGTTCCATTGATGACAACATATTCTTATAGTCTCTCCTAACTGCAAAGAGGACCAGAAAATATTCAGCACCCAGCTGGGCTGCCATGTGACTAACTACCGCTCTACTACCATGCAAAAATAGGAAATTGAATTTTGCTGGGCAGCTAACCCCTCCATCACAAACTCTGGCCAGTGTCACACTATTTTAGTTACTATCATCACTTGTTAGCTAGATCCCTTTGTGTTGGCAAATGACTACCTTGGCTCCAAGCATCTTGTCCTTATTCACTGTTCACTGGTTATCTATTACTGCATTATGAATGACCCCAAAACTCGGTGGCTCAAGTAATAAACTTACAAGTGAAGATGGCAGAGCAGAAAGATGACGTCACTGAGCCTTTGAATTAACTAATCCTGCCTCAGAACATCTTGTTGTAGCAATAATAAGTGCCCTTCATAGTTTAGGATAATCTGAGCTAGGTTTTTCTCTTACTTAATAGCTGAAAGCAACCTACCTCAAGATGGACTAAATTATGCTTCTATAGTAACCAGCAAAGTCCCCACAGTTGAAACTAAAAAAGGCTTATTTCTCTCTCTTACTGCTAGTCCAGCCCAGGTTGGTTCTAGGGTCTCTGGCCATTGCCATGCTTGCTCTAGGCCACCAGCTAGTGGAGCAGCTGACATCTGTAGTGTTGACAGTTGCAATAAATAGTAGAGAAATATCCCTGGATGGTGTTATTCCAATAATGAAATGTTCCCTCCTAGAAGTGACACAAACCCCTTTAGCTCATAATTCATTGGCCCCATGTAACCCAAAAGAGACCAGGAAGCACAGTCTATCCTGTGCCAAAGCACTAGAAGTATCTGGTGAACAGCCCTAATGACTATGACACATGCATCGAGGTTTATAAATTTCCCTCTAAATACTGCTTTACCGGCTCCTTACGAATTTTACTTAGGACTTTCATCATCATTCTTAAGTAAACTTTATTTTACGTGTATACTAACCCACGTGTGCACACTCATCCATATACATACATAGTTTCAGATGTATGGAAAAATGGTGACAATGGTACCTAGAAGATTCCCATGTATCCCACACCCCTGTTCCCCTATATCATTATCCTGCATTAGAATTGTATATTTGTCACAGTCCATGGACCAATATTGATACATGATTATTAACTGAAGCCCATGCTTTATTCAGATTTCCTTACTTTTGACCTAATGTCCTTTTTCTGTTCTGGAATCCCATCCAGGACACCACATTATATTAATCGTCATGTCTCCTTAGGCTCCATTTGGCTGTGTTTCTCAGGCGCTCCTTGTTTTTCATGACCCTGGCAATTTTAAGGAGGTTTGGTCCGGTATTTTGTAAAATGTCACTCAACTGGGATTCGTCTGATGCTTTTCTCATGATTAGACTGGGGTATGGGTTTTTGAGAGGGTGTCCACTGAGGTAAAAGGCCATTCCCATCAGAACACACCAAGGATACACATTATCAACATGACTTATCACTGCTGATGTTGACCTTGACCACCTGGCTAAGGTAGTTACCCTTTCCTTCTCTCTTTCCCTATTCTTTGGAGGGAAGTCACCACACTCAAGAAATTAAGCTCCACTTCCTGGAGGGCAGAGCATCTACACAAATTATTTGGAATTTTTCTGCACAGGAGATCTGCTTATTCTCCCTGTTAATTTATTTATTCAGTAATTTATTTGTATCGGTAAGGGCTCATGGATATTTGTTTACTTTGGGTTATAACCCAATACTGTGTTATTTGTTTTGTTGCTCAAATTGTTCCACCTTTGGCCACTAGGAGCTCTCAGTTGGCTCCGGTGTCTCCCAGACATTCCTCCATCCATATGAATTGTTTCCTATTTGGTTACTTTCTTACTCTCTGGCACTGCAAAATGCTCCTGGATCATCTTGTATATTTCCTGCCTGTGTTTTGTCCTAGAAGCAACCATTTCTCCAACCCTTGTTCCTTTTCTTGAAGAATGGTATTAGAAACCAAGATCTAGGTGCCAGGCATGATCGTTGCTCCTGGGATCCTTCTTTCTAGGTCCTCTCAGCTAGCCAAGCAAGGAAATAGAAGTGTGTATACTAACCCACGTGTGCACACTCATCCATATAAAATTCTATATGTAACCATCTGTATTTATAGTAAACTAAGTATAAGTTCATTCAGACAGCTCAAACTCTAAACCATTACCAGGTGGATCATTTTAATCTTAACCCCTTGCTTATCTATAACCACCTACTACAGCAGTCAGAAGTCCATTTACCTAAATGTTCAGTTCCGGCGTACATGTATAGTGGTTTAGAATCATTAACCCTTTCACATCATTTAATTCTAAATATTTAATTAATATTCATTGATTTACTCTTAAATCATGAATTATTTAGAAGTTGGGCTTTTCGTTTCAAGACAGAGAAGGTCTTGTTAGCTCTCTTTCTATGGTGGTTTTCTAATTTTCTTGCTCTGTGGTTGGAAAGCATGTCCTAGATAATGTTGATTCTCTGGAATGTTTTGAGACTTCCTCTGTGATCTAAAATACGTTCAATTTTGGTAACAGTTCCATATGTGATTGGAAAAAATGTATAAATTTTGTACATCTACTCTATGCCATTAAAAACATCATTATGAAAATGCAGAAAGTATACAAATGTTTGAGATAATGTGAAATGAAAAAAAAACCACTAAACACATGCTACGTTTGCAACAATGTAAACTATTGAGGCATAAAAACGAAGACTGGAAAAGAATAAGCAAAAATGGAAAGTATCCACTATTATGGGGAGAGTCTAGATAAAATTTTTTCTCTTCTCAAAGTTGGTTTAATATTGTTTTATTTCTATAATTTATAAAACTCTAAAAAACATTTGTCCCAGAAAATATTGGTTTGATAAGTCAAGAAAAGATGAAAAGTGTTTAATTCAACAGTGTTTGAGACCCTGCTATGTTCAGCACTGTGTTGGATCCCAAGGATCCAGGAATGAGAGGTCAAAATCTCACACACACACACACACACACACACAATCTCACTGCTATCTACCTATCTCTGTACTACTTACCCTGTGAGGCCGATGTTACTGTTTTTATACCCATTTTTACAGAGTTGGAAATTGAGATTCAGAGAGATTCAGGAAAGCAACTTGTCTAAGGTCACACTAGTGACAGAGCCAGGACTCAGGTATGAACTGTCCAGCTCCAGGTGGGGGCTCTTTTATGTAAACCCCTTGTAGAAAATAGCTCCTTTGCAATGCACTTAGTGCCATAAGGATGAGAAAAAATATTATCAAACATCCTCTGGAGGGGGAGCTACTGTGAAAGCAGAAATTGAGGACCAGAAGCCTAAAGTAGACGGGCGGCTAGACTGATACAAAGCCTAGTTGGATGTTTTGTGCAGTTAGATTCTTGTCCGTTGTTCATCACAGGAAAGATCCATCCAACTGCCCCAGGGGTGCAAAACCATGAGGCTGGGAGCTCAGAGCCACTGCCACTCATGCTAGTGGTTCAAGGCGGGTGACAGTTCCATATCCAATTAAAAAATATAATGTGTGGGGGCGCCTGGTGGTGCAGTCAGTTAGGCATCGGATTCTTGGTTTTGGCTCAGGCTGTGATCTCAGGATTGTGAGATCGGGCACCAAGTGCCGAGTCTGCTTGTGACTGTGTCTTCCTCTCCTCCGACCCTCCCCGTCTCAAATTAAGTAAATGAATCTTAAAAAAAAAAAAAAAAATTCCAGTGTATACATTTTGGTCCATTAGTGTATGTCAATACAATATATAAATTTAAAAGGATTATTTAAAGATCAGTAAGACTGGAAAGGTGGAGAAGGTGCCCAGGAGAAGAGCATTCCAAGCTGAGAAAGGGGAATGTGTGAGGCCTTGGGAGAGAAAGGAGCTGGGACTCTGAAGACATTGAGAGGCCAAAGCTGGCCGGGTGGTGGGAGCCAAAGAGAGGTGGAAGCAGGGGCCCTGTGGTGGTGATGGTGGGGGGTGGGCAGGGCCAAGTCATAAGTAAATAAAATAGGGATGAACATAAATGAAGAATAACTGAGTTGCATTACAAAAGCCAATAATTACCTCCAGGCTGCTAACCCCCACCCCCTTCCCCAAAAGTCTGGGGCAGCATAGACTTCATCCCAAGATGCTCTGGGGTGGACCACTCAGGAGGGGCCAACACACCACATTCCCTGATTCCCAGTGGCCATACTGGATTCCTTGCCTGTGGTCTGGCCACCACCCCCCCCAAACCGTGACCTCACCCAGGGGCCAATAGTGTCAAGGCTCATGGCCAGGAGGCCAGCCTCCTAACAGGTGTGAACACCTGCCAGCGCCCAGCCTCTGGCCTTGCTTCTGGGGGGTCTTCAGCGACTTGGGGCGCTGGGAAGTGATGGTCCAGTGAGGTGGTGAGGACCCATCCCCGCTGAGGTGTGTCTATGCCTGGGTGGGGGTCCCGCTGCACTGTAGAGGTCCCTGGGCCAGCTGTGATTCTGGGGGTCTCCGTGTGTGCACCGGTGAAAATGGGGAGGACCCCTGGAGCCATGGGGGGGGGGGGGACGGGCGGTGCTAAGTATGAGAATAACTCATTTTAAGCACCTGGCAGTGAGCCGGGCGCATAATAAGCGCCGCATAACCGTGCGTGTCCTTTCTACCCCGCTACCAATGCTGAGTAAACGGTAACCAGGACAGGACAGGGTCGGTAACCGCTGGTTGGGGACATCCGGGGTGCGGTCCTCCCCCCCCCCCCCCCCCCCCCGCCCCGCGTCCCCATCCCTCCTGCCTGGCCAAGGGCAGCGCCAAGGGCGGCAGCGCAGGGAGCAGCTTTGCCGGGCCGGTGTAGAGCGCCACCCCCACCCTGTGGGGCGCGGGTCCTCCCGAGCATCCAACTTCATTTCCACTTCAATTCTATCAGCGGCCCGGGAGCGGGGCAGGAGATAGGAGACCCTCCCGGCACGAATTAGCCCTGAGATTGCCTGATAGGCTCGGCCCGGCTCCGTTGCCCGCGCGCTTGCCTCCCTGGCTGTCCTTTGTGTCCGGCTGGCCTCTGCCGGCCTTGCCGCCCTCCGCTCTCGCTGCCCCGCCCGCCTGGGTTTGTTTGCATTTGGCCTCATCTTCCAGACCTAGGCGGGCTCGACAGGGACTCCCACCCGCGCAGGGCCAGACAAGGTCACCCTGGGGCTGCTAGGTGCTGCGGAAGCCCCGCTGCTGTCCGCGCGTTGTCCCCAGAACCCCTCTTCCCCTCCCGGGGAACCTGGCCCTGTGTGGGGCCTCCTACAAGCCATCCCATTTAATCTTCCCAAGAACCAGGAGCAGCCGCGAGGAGCAGAGAAAAGGAAACTGAGGTTCGGAGAGGCAAGGAGACTCGCTCAAGGTCACGCTGCACCTGAGTGGTCTGGCCAGGGTTTAGACTCAGATCTGTTCATCCCAGGAGCCTTGGTGAGGGGTGGATCAAGCATATTTACACAGTGGCTATTTCCCCCTTTTTTTCTACTACAAAATTCTGGGGAAATTCAAAGAAAGGAGGCCATGTGAGATTGCGGGGGAGGGGGGGTCGTGGAGGCCCTCAATTTCCAAAGGGGGTAGGGTAATGACTTCTTCTTACTCCTTCTGCCCTCACACCCTCCCCCAAGACCCCTCCCCACTTTCCCTTAGGGCCCCCACCTTCACTCCGGGGTTGACCTGGAAGAACACTTTCCTGTGTTCCATTCAGCTAGACTAATGGCAGAGGCCCAGCTCCTGGCTCTGGGACCCAGGAGATCCCTCTCAGCCCCTTCCCAGGGCCCAGGGGGAGGTGAGGTGAGCCCTGCCCTGCTCCCCACCTCCATTTCCGGGGTGTTGCTGGGGAAAATTTATGCCCCTCTCAGGTTTGGGAACTGATCCCACACTAAAAAGAAAGAAGAAAGAGAGAAAGAAATGATTTTAATTTTTTTTAGGTCCAGAAATGAAGCAGAAGTGAGTAAATTTTAATGAAACGGTGCAAAAATGACATCATTTACTCAGAAATCATTAATTTGTCAGCATTAATATTTCAGCTACAACATTGCCTGTCATTTTGTGCCTGCAATGACTGATAAATCTATAAAAGCGTGCTGCTAATTTACTGAATATTTATGTGCAGTGTCATTTGCAGAGTAAGAATGGAATTTATTTCGTGCCGAGTTCTGCGGGAGAACATTCCCCACAAACCTTCACCCTGGGTGGGTGGGGGAGGGCAGGGGGAGACTCCAAACTTCCTGGAAAACTGGTGATAGGATGGGGACCAAGGGGGACCCCAGGGCTCAGTGCCCCCCAGCTCCAACGCACTTGGGAGGGACTGCCTCACCTTTGCTCTGATGGTGCAAACACTGTTGTAATGCCCTTCCCTCCCCACATCTTGGCAAGTCCAAATTTGACCTCTCCTTCTGGTTCTCTTCTGGGATGTTTCTGGATTCCGCTGCCCCCACACTGCAGTGGGGTGGGGCTGGCCCTTGGTAGAGGGTATGGCAGGGCAGCTGGGCTCTAGGTCCTGGATGAATTATCAGCAGAAGGGATCAGAGAAGAGGTTAAGTGCTGGATGTGGGAGTTGGACAACCTGCATTCCAATTCTGGCTTTGTGAATGGTCTCAGAAATCTGGGTCTCAGTGTCCTCATCTGGAAAATGGGGATGCTACCAGTATGCTTGTAAAGCTACTAGCTGAGGACCTGGGAAGCATCAGCAGCTGCCATTGTTGAAGGAATCACTGCCACAGTCCCTGCTCCCGAAGAGCCCCTTTCCCCATATGGGAAGTAGGAGGCCCTGGGACCCCAGGCCCACAGCCCTGAGAGAAACACAGTCCTCACTGGACTCCTAGCTTCCCCCCATGGGTCTGCCTCCCCAGCCTCACAGGAGAGCCCATCCCCTCTCCCCATGCCCTCTTTGCTTCTGCATGCTTGAATGACTAGAATTCTGGAGTATCTGTCCAGAAGCAGCTTCCTGAAGCCCCCAGATGGTGTTTCCCTGCCCTGCCCCCGGGAGCTCTTTGGTGGTGGGAGGGGGGAGGAAGAGCTGTCCTTTGAAATGCCTCCATTTTACAGGAAGCAAAATGGAGGCTGTGAGAGGACCACCAGAGCCTGACGACCCCTTGTCCCCATGTTGCCATCCCCCATCCCAACAAGAGCACAAATCAGGAGACTTCAAGTTTTGCACAATTTTGCTCAATTTCCTGCCTGAATGGCACAGGGCCTGACCCTCTGCAGGTGCTCAGGAAATGTTCATGGAATCAATAAAGAGCAGCTAAATCTCCCATCTTCTGAGAGCTCTTTGTCTCCTCCCTCCCTCCTGCTCCCCCACACTCCCATCACGGACCAACTCCTGCGTCCTTCTCTGTAAAGTCTCTCAGACTGATCCTTTTACTTTGCCAGTGCTCCAGCGGAGTCCCTCATTAACGCTTACCTGGACCACTGCAGTAGGCTGCTCACAGAGCTCCCTGCCTCCGTTTCCCCTTCTGATGCTGTCAGCACAGAGCTGCTAGAGCTTTCGATGGAGCAGTCCAGAGAGTGCCACTCCCCACCTCAGAGAGCTCCCAGGGCTCCCTGCTGCTGGGGTGGGGGAAATGGCATCCAGCGCCCCCCCCCCCCCCCCCCGCCAGTCCATCCTGCCCTGTTCCTCCTCTTAGCTCTCTCAAAGACCCAGCTCGGTTTTGAATGTAGGCATCCCACGCTTTCCCGTCTCCAGTCCTTTATGCCCCCTCTGCCCATGTCCCTTTATTCCTCATGGCCAAATCCAATCTATCTGGCAAGGCTCATCCCAACCACCCGAGAAAGCTTCCTGATCCCCCTTCAGAAGCAGAACTCCTCATTCCAAGCAGGGCCACTGCACAGGGGGCCCCACTTTCCCTCCCAAACTGGTCCTATCAGCTGGAGGAGGAAGGGCTGCCCATTGTCTGAATCCAGGGGAGGACACGGGACCCGCAGTCAGGGGACCTGGGCTCTCATCTCACAGGGAACCTGTGAGTGGACTTTCCTGTGCCTACTTCACAGATAAGGAAGATGAGGCAAAAGGCTAAGATACCTGCTCAGTCCTCACGCCTCTGCTCTTAGCTCCAAATCCAGTGCTCTTCCTGCTTTCTTAGACCCCCAAGGTCTCTGTGGCCCAGAAGTCCTCTATGACCCTCTCCAGGCTCACTCCCTGCTGAGTCGGAGCCACAGTGACCTTCTGACTGCTTCTTGGACACTCTAAGCTCATTCCTACCTCTGGGCCTTTGAACTTACCGTTCTCTTGGCCTGGAAAGTTCATCCTCATCCTGGTCTCAGCACTAATGTCACCCTCTCACCGAGAGCTTCCTGGCCCACCCAAACTCAGATAGGCTTCTTATCTTATTCTGACACCACATGAATAGGCTTCCACATCTGCGTGCTCCGTGGTGGTGGGAACCTTAGCAGCCTGCAGGCCCAGCGCCCGGCTCAGAGCGGCTGGTGGTGAGATAGAGCTACGCTTTGTTGCCCTGCCCAGATGCAATGAACTCTCATCTTCTAAGATGGGGGGGGGGGGGTGAAGTTTCTGGGGCCGGTGAAGAGGTGAGGGTGGTTGGGGACAGGGGTGTGGTAGGGAGGGGACACCAGGAATAGAAGGTGTAGCCTGCTACCAGAAGCTGGATCCAAGAGCGGCTGAAGCAAGGAAGTGCCCCCCCATCCTTGTCCTCACCATTTTGCCTCCCCCCAGACCCCTCCCCCGCCTGTGCCTCACACTCATTTCCTTCCTGGAGTCAGTCTCATTTGCTTTCCCTAAAAGCTGCTGGAGGAGCCAATATGTACGTGATGAATATTTCATCTCCTGAGCGTGGGTTTGCGGGAGAGCTGTGATCACCTAGGGAGGGAGTGCTGCCCAGCCGTGCCTGGGAAGGAGAGGCCCCGGGAGGGGTGGGGAGGGGGAGCGCTGGCAGTGGGAAGGGTGTCTCAAAGATGCAGATTCCCAGGCCCACCCCCCTGCTCCTGGAGACAGCCTTGGCATTGGGAGGCTCAGAGTGGGTGGGGCAGCTGTGAATCCGGTGCAGACACCTCCCGCCTCCTGGAGCTCTCAGCCCTTTCTTGGCGTTCACCTGTGGCCAGGGCAGACTTTGCCAGAAGCTCAGAGACTCAAGTTGCTCAGCCCGTAGGTTCCACTGGCATGGCAGTGGGCGAAGGTGTGGTCTGTCCCGGTTATGCTATATAGTAGCTTCTCAGCTAAGATCCTGCAAATGACCTCATCCCAGGGACTGAGGCTGGGCAAGGAAGGAGCACACAGGTAAAACGGAGAGCAGTAGGGAAGAACAAGGAACATGAGCAGCCACGCCCTCCTGTGCCCCTCTTCCCTTGACCCCTCCATGGTGCTCTTCCCTCAGCCTTGACCACGGCATCCCTGTCCCCGCAGGGAGGGTCAGCCGAGCTGCTCCCGTGCCGGAGTCTGATGGTCCCAGCTGCCAGTCCTCTGCCCTTTCACCAGTGGAGTGATCTCTGAACTGCTCTGAGCCTCAGTTTCCCCATCTGAAAAAGGGTGTCGGTCACGTGACCTGACAGGGTGATTCTGAGGGGTGAGCAGAGTGCCTGTGTGCACACCCCTACACACGCACACCCACACTCACCCACCCACACACAGTACCACCATTACCCTTCCTCTCGCATCTACCTCCAGCCAGAAAACAAAGGACTATTCATTCCCTCCTCCTTCACCGGGAAACTCTCTCTTCTCCCTGCCACCATGCCACTCCACAACCTTGAACCTCTGCTCCCTAAGGAACTGGAGTTGGGGAGGGTTGGTGATGGGGAGAAAGGCACCTTGCCTCCTGGGCCTCAGCCAGCCCTAGGTCCAGATGACCCTGGCTGTGGACCTCGAGCCCCTAGCCACAACCCTCTGCAGCCAGCTCTGGTCCCTCCCCCACCGGCCAGGAGCAACCCCATCACTCTCATCCCCACCCACCACATTACCCTCTGAATACTCTCATTATACCATTACTAATTAGGGCTGCTCAGCAAATTGGCGGCTGCATTAGAGGGAGACAGTGTGCGGGAGCATATGGCATAATATCGTATTAATGAACACTCTAAATTCAAACCCGGGTCAGCTGCTCGCTTCTCGCCGGTGTCACCCACGCTAAAGGGGGGGGGGGGGTGGAAAAAGCAGTCAACCTTTCCCTCGCTTTCCTTGCCTCTCTCCAAACACACATTCCCCAGCATGGGCTGGGCTGCCGGAGGTTTTTATCATATCTGGCCAGTGGGGAGACAAGAGATTGTGGGGTGGGCCTACAGGGGGCTACAGAAAGGACCTCCCTGTCTGCAGTCATATACAAGCACATGCTTAGCTTGGTCTTGAAAAATAATAATTAATAATAATAATCATAAACCAGGGCACGTGGGCAAGCTTCACACCCGGATTATCTCTCTCTCCCAATCCTTTGCAGGAGGAGCACAAGGAGCGGGGGCAAACTGAGGGCCACTAAAGGTCATCGAGCTTTCTCCAGGTTGGAGAGTGGCTGAGCTGGGGAATCCAGAGGAAAGGGACTAGTCTGAGGAAACTCGGGAAAATCCTGGAACAAGACCCAGCCCTAGGGGCGCCTGGGTGGCTCAGTGGGTTAAGCCATTGCCTTCAGCTCAGGTCATGATCTCAGGGTCTTGGGATCGAGTCCCACATCGGGCTCTCTGCTCAGCAGGGAGCCTGCTTCCCTCTCTCTCTCTCTTTCTGCCTGCCTCTCTGCCTACTTGTGATCTCTCTCTGTCAAATAAATAAATAAAATCTTAAAAAAAAAAAAAAAAAAAGACCCAGCCCTAGCCACACCACCCAGCCCAGTAGCACCCACAACCCACAGAGCCCTGAGGTCAATGGTTTTCCCTGGGGGTGAGGGGATCTGGGAGGTCATCCATGAATTCAGAGACAGGACTCAAGACACAGGCTTCCCTTATTAGTATTTTTAAAGTAAGCTCGGGGCCCAACATGGGGCTAGAACTCATGACCTGAGATCAAGAGTCATGTGCTCTACTGACTGAGCCAGCCAAGCGCCCCCTCCCCACCTGCGCCAGGCTTCCTGGGGCACTGCTGGGAATCCCATCCCCCATGTCCAGCTGAGAATGTGGCTTCTGGAGCTCAAACTGGCAACCCAGGAATGGGCAAAGTTGCTCCTCTCTCTCCTGACGCTGTGGTTAGAGGAATACAGAATGACAAATCCAAGGGCTGGTCGGTGAGTCTTGGAGGGCCCCTCCTGCCTCCCAAATCCTGGGAGGAGGAGGGGAGTGGGGACATATTTGTGAGTGGGGGCCCTGTTGGGGTAGTCTGAGGCCGCCTCCAAGGCTCCTGAGTGGAACGGAAAGCCCCAGACTAAAGCTGCCTTCTCCTCCTTTTCCCTAGCCAGGGGTGGAAGGGGCAGTGCCGTGCACCCCGATTCAGGGTACAAGACACCCTGAGAGGCAGTTCTTAACCAGGCATGAGCTGGAAGGACCTCCCTCTGCCATCCGTCTCTAGGCCCAATGGGGTGACCTTAGCGATCCTCTAGCAGAAGCCAGTTTCCTGAGCTCCTGATTCTTCACTTCTCAGAGTGAAGAGCTATTCCATCCCTGGTGCCTGCTGAGTCCAGACACCGGGGAGGCTGGTCCTCTCAGGCACAAGTCGCCTATCTTGGCAGCTGGTCCTTCTTGCCCTGTTCAAAGCATCCCTTGATTTTGCCTCCCCTGGGAAGCTTTCTCTAAGATCACAGAGTCACTGACATCCGAGAATATCTTAGAGATCCATTTTATGTGATGTCCCCAACTGAGGACCAAGTCTCTCTCTCTCTCTCTCAGAGAACGGAAGAGGGGGGAGAGCCTGGTCAGATTCCAAACAAAACAAAACACCTCCTCCTCCCTCTGCCCTCCCCACCCCTGCTCTGGGAGCCCCATTTCCTAGGATGAGGCATCATTTGAGTGTCAAGTATGTGTATGGGTTCTCCAGGCGGGGAGACAAGATGGATTTCAACTCCAGATGAGTCATGGTGCAGACCTCTTTCGGCACCTTCTCTGGTTTCAGTCTTTGTGAATTCTCTTTCTGACACCCTCGCTGTCTTTCTCACGTCAGGGGATGTGAAGATCTGCAGATGTGCCCTGTCCATGAAAGGGCCACATCGTTGGGAGACCCTTGTCAGAGCACTGGACCCCCCAAGAGGAGGCTCTCCTCTCCCAAGTCTGAGGGGGACCCAGAGTTCCTATCCATGTTTGGGTATATGTGATGTGCGTGTTGGGGAAAGATTAGGGCTGATGGCATCCTGACTTCTTTCGAGGACCCCAGTGGGGAACTGGGGTGAATTCACTTGAGCTCTACCACCCACACTACTGCAGAACTCCAGGGAAAAGTGAACTTTCTGCTTACTTTTCCATCTGTTGAATGGGTACATTAACAGTAGCTTAACCAGGATTGGGGATGCTTCTGTGAAAGCTTGAGGCTGTGGTGCAGCTGAGTACCACCCCCTACCTCCCCATCTGGCTCCACTGGGGGAAAAAAAAAGCAATCTGGACAAGTAGCCACCTCTCCACTGTGCTGTTGGGCAGGGCAGAGTCGGGGACACCCTTCCGGCGCTACCCCGGACTAGCAGGTTGCACAGCTCCTAGGACCAACAGAGGATGTGAGAGCCTCTCACCCCCAGACCTGCAGCCCCCAGGAGAGTCGGCCCATCCCCAGGGTTGGGGGGGCACTAGTACCCCTTTCAAGCAGGGCAAAGGGAGTGGGACCCAGGGAAGGCAGGCCTGCAGCCTTGGCTCCGTGGGCGCTCTGGCCCAGGACCGTCTGCTGGTCTACCCCCTGCACCCCCACTGCCCGCAGCCCTGGCCATCCCAGGCCCACATCACCCTGAGCTCTCAAGTCCCCGGGCATCACCCCCACCTCACCCGCCATCATGCTGTGGTCATAGGATCATTTCCTTTATCTCTAGAACCTGCAGATGAACTCACTCCTCCCCATAGCTCTCCCGGCAGGGGAGCCCAGGAGGAGTAAATAATTGTCACCCCTCCCAGGCTTGACCAGCCAGGCAGAACCCAGGATGGGGAGGGGCATCAAGCCCTAGATGCCAATTACTTTATCTGTCCCCCTCCCCAACCCATAACCACCACCACCACCCACTGCAGCCAGAATCCCCCACCCCTAGGAGAGAAGGTAAGCCCGGGAAGGGTGTTGGCTGGTCTCTGGATTTTAGAAGCAGCTGTGGAGACTTGCCTAGGCCTGGAGCTGCCCCCCACTCCCTCTCTCCAGAGCCAATACTGTAGATCTGTGTTGAGGCTCCAGCTGGGCTGTGCGTGTGTGCGTGTGTGCGTGTGTGTGTGTGCATGTGTGCGCCAAGATTCCAAGGACGTTTGGACTCTTCCCCAGGGAGAGTGGCTGAGCTAGAAAGGAGCTAAGAAGTCATCTTTTTAGAAGCCTGACTTGGGACCAGAGGGTATGGTGACTTGCTCTGGTGACAAAGACAGCAGGACAGAGCCCCAGGTCCGGGTAAAGTGGACTTTACATAGGTAAGCCCTATCGCTAGGGCTCTGCGCAGAACCCCATACTTCCCCCGTTGTATACAGCCTTGTCCCACTGGCCCTAGATCAATGGCCAGAAAAGAAGGACCTGCTATACCGTTTGGGGTGACTAGTGCAAAAGGAAAATGCAGAGCCCTTGTTCCAAATTGTGAAGCCTTCCAAGATGGCGGCAGAAGAGCATCAAGCCATTAATGTTTCTAAGTGCAGAGCCCGGCACGCATATCCCTGCCCATGAACCAGGCCCACTTGCCCTGGACTAGGACCTTGTCAATCTGCTCCCTCGGCAGCTGTGAAGGCCTTGGGGAAAGCCCCAACACACATTCTAGAAACCTCTCTGCCTAGAGTCAGGGTTCTGTAGCCACAGTGAACCTACCACAGCCCTAGCTAGGTGCAGTCCGCCTAGCAACTCCAGCCCTGGGATGGGAAACTGGGTCAGCAAAATCCTGGGTCTGTGCTGACCGCCCCCCCCACCCCGGAACCCGGGGAAGCTGGCCTGGGGGCCAGATGGGATCTGGCTTTGACAGGGGACAGTGGGCACAGGCTCTGGCATCCAAGGGAGAAGCTGCCCAGAGCCCAGACCCTGTGGATCTCAGGGGCAGGCAGGGCCTGGGGCTTCCTGGGGGCTGGGGTGCTTCATGGTTCCCAAGGGTCTTGTGGAGAGCGTGGGCTGTGTTGCTGGGATTTCCCGCTGCGGGTACACAGCATTGCGTGTGCAAACAGTGCCCATGTTGGGTGTCGCCCACGTTCACAGGCTGCATTTGCACTCGCATTTGCACACTCAGAGCCCGCCTGAGTGCGGGGGCTCAGGCTTACCTCCCACCCCCCAGCCAGAGCTGCCCCTGTGGGTGCCCTGGCCTCTGTTGTGGAGGGCATGTTCCTATCCCCGGGCATTCCACATTGGAATTCAGGCCCTTGCCAGCCTGTTCCCTGCTTGCTAACTATAAACTATCTGATTTATATTCATTAACCAGTACTAGACAGCGGCGGGCGTAGCAAACTTCAGTGGGGGACATGCCTCCATCGACAGGCGGACTGCACTTCAGTTAATTAAGGGGCTGTAATTGTCGTCCAGGACAAGGGTCCCCAGGGCACAGGCTTTGTAAATAACTACCCTTACTGCCCCTACCTCTCGCCCTGCCCCTCCCTCCCTCCTTTCCTCCTTCCCAGACCTCAGGAGCCAGGTAAAGGGAGCTGGGGCTGGAGATTAGGGGTGAAGCCCGGGATGGCGGTAGGGGGAATGCCTCTCCCCCATCCCTGCCTCACAAAGGCCGAGAAAGTCTAGGGCCTCAGCTGGGCTGCGAGGAGTCCTGGGCAGAGCATGTTGAGCCTGGGGGCTGGATCATAGCAAGCTGGATTTTACCACCTGGACTGGCTCAGACCAGGAAGGCAAAACCCACCTGGCACCCATGGCCAAACACCCCTCCAGGCCAGTCGTTTATGCTGTCCGTCCTTCATCTGCCTACCTACCCACCCTGGGAGCTCAACCCTGGAACCTGAGCATGGGGCATGCCTTCTGGAATCTGTTGGGTGTTTGGGGGCTTTGGGGGGACAGCAGAGAGCCAGACAAAAAGGAGGGGTCACATCACTAGTGCAAACAAATGGAGGACTTCTTCCAAAATCTAGGGAGGAAGACTTGTCCCCTGTGGGGCTCAGAGCAGCAGGAGAACATCCAGTCTGACAGGGGAGGGAAGTGCAGTCCAGCAGCCCCCACTCTGATGAGAGAGGGTCCCTCCTCTCTAGAAGTTCCTGGTCTGATGTAGAGTGGGGAGCACGGGGTGGTCTGGGAAGACGGAGGTCTGATGAGGGAGGTGTTCATAGCAGCCAGTGTAAATAGCTCTCCTACCGGGGAGTGGGAAAGAGCAGGGTAGACATGGAAGGAGACGGTCTTGAGCAGGGCTTTGGTTTAAGGGACGATCAGACCACAGGCATAGATGAGCTTTGCCAGAAGAGGTGGATTTCTCAGCACCAAGAAGGCCTCTTTATCTGGACGTCTCCAAGAGCCCACTATGTGCCAGGGCTAAGATGCAAATAAAGGCAGCACGTTCTTTGCCCTCCCAGAGAGCAAAGGGATGGGAGACAGTGTGTGCCCACATGTGTACACAGGTCGTATGTGTGCATATGTGTGTGCCGTTTGTGCATATTTTCTAGATATCCGTATTTTAATTTGTGTGTGTGTGTGAGAGAGCGAGCAGGGATGGAAGGGCAGAGGGAGAGGAGAGAGAGAACACCAAGCAGGCTCCACGCTCAGCTAGCTTAGCGCAGAGCCCAGCTTGAGGCTCGATCTCACAACCGTGAGATCACGACCTGAGCCGAAACCAAGAGTCGGATATTCAACCGATGGAGTCACTCAGGAGGCCCTCAGAGTATCTACCGGATGCTTGTCGCATTTCCAGCGCAAGTATTAGGCACAGGAGAAAACAGCAGGCAGGACCATGTTTCTGTCTTCATGGGACTTAGAGTCGTGTCTTTGTGTGCGAGCATGGGGGCATGCGGTACGTGCTCAGACTACTGAGGTGCATGTGCTTGGGGCCCTGAAAGGGAGTTGGCTTTCACGCACTCAGGACTTGAACCAGGATTCCTATGACCTTGCCATCCTACTGCCTGGGGACCGTTCCCAACCAGCTCTCACAATTATTATCCTGTGACATTTGGCACCTGTGATGGCTTCTACTTGCACCCCTCACCCCCCACCCTTAACCCCCTACCCCATGCTGGGACAACCCACCCACATGCATTTTGTTTCAGCCTCAAAAGGTATCAGCTGCCCTTAAATCACTGAGTAATCACCCGTAGGCAACTTAGAATTGATTTTTGTGAATCTCGCTTGCAGTTTGGGGTTCTCTGTATGCCTCTTCCAACCCGTCCCCGGCCTGAACCTCAGGGTTGACTGCAGCCTTTTTAAAGTGACTTTTGACAAGATACCCCAGCAACTCGGTATTTCGCTTGGATCTCTCTAGATAGTCAGACACAGAAGAGAAAATATGTTTCCTTGTCCCTCCCGCTGCAACCCTGCTCCCCCCACTTCCACCTATCAGCCCTTATCTGAAAGAAAAATTAGGGAGTTATTAGGAGTTTCATTAGAGGTGAGCAGGTTGGTAATGAAATTACATTCCAGCTCTTTCTCGGGCCCTGTAAGTATTAAGTGGGTTGATCAATGGTGTTCACACAATTAATTCTGCCTGATTGCTGAGAGTGACTGTATCGACAGTTGGGTTTCACACCTCGAACTTCGTCTCTTAGCCCAAACGTGCCTTCAGGAAGCTTGGAGGGGTCGGGGGAGGGGATCCCTGTCCGTGAAGGCCTTTGTTAACTGCCACATTCAAGCTCAAAGAGGTGATTTTTTTTTTCTTCTTTAAGCTTAAAGGAAATTTAGGTATCATACCAAAAGTAAATTCGTGAATTCTAGACCGGGGGAGATGGCACACATACCCCGCCCTCTTCTCCTGCCTCTTGCTGACCCAGGGGACCAGCATTCCTGGGGAACCCGTGTCCACTCTCAGTGCTCACCCAGGGCAGACTTTCTTCCGGGGACAGGGAGCTCTGGCTTTTTCCCTCCACCTCCCCTGTGTGTTACCCCAGGCTGTCAAGAGAGCCTTCCCTGTATCCTGCTCAAATCTCAGCTGCTTTATTTTAATCCGCAGACTCTTGTTAGGTCTTCAGGGAATATGGAGGGTTGCTGATCTGCCCCTTTGCGAAACAGCTCTACTCGTGACAAAGGTGGTGTTCTTGAAGCTGGAGAATCTCCTGGTGCTGGGACCCTGTCCTCCAGGGAACTGTGTCCTTCCTGCCGCCCCCACCGCACTTCCCCATGGCTTCTAGACACACTGCAGGGCAGGGACCTGGTGCGGGGTGGAGACCCGGTGGTGGGCGGTGGAGGGGGGGGTGCCTAACATCAGGGCTCCCAGTTTGTGGTGGCTCTTCACGTAATTCCAGCTTAAGTCCTACCTCTTCGTAATGTGTCCCGCGGCAGAGCCCAAGTTTAGAAAAATCGTTGGTGACAATGAGACGCTGGGAAAGGGGTAGAAGGAGAGTTTATAACAGAGGCGGCGGCTACATTCTCTGAACCTCACTGAGGGGCGTATGCGGATTTACAAGCACGTTTTCATAAAATCGTTCCAACTGTCCCAGGAAGCATGTGCGCTTTTATCCCCCCCTTTTTAGCAGATGACGAAACTGAGGCTCCCACAAGTTGGGGTCTCACCCAAGGTCCCACCATGTGGAAGTGGTAGAACTTGCAGAGAGAATGCTGGAAAAAATTCCATCTTCCTCACTCAGCTGGGCTCACCCTATTGCCTCAGAGACCACCTCCACCTCCAGAAAACCCTCCTCCAGCACAAACAGAAACAGAAAGAGGGCCCACAGCCCCTGAGCACCCCCATCTCTCACCCCTGCCCACACTGTTTTTCTCAGTGCCACAAGGCCTCCGGTTCTTGCTGGCCTGTCTGCCTGTGTATCATGAGGGTTTCTGTTGGGGCACTTGTCCGGTTCTGACAGCAGTGGGCAAAACAATGGCCTCTGTCCCCGAGCACGGCAAAGGAATGGTTAGCAAAGGAACGCTGAGGAAGAAGAAGATTCAGGGCTCCCTGACTAGCAGGAGATACTGAGTGAAGAGGCCGGCTGGTGAAAGCTTTACGTGAGGAGTGGCCGTTCATCCAGGGGGCTGGAAAAGGAAAGGAAATGGTTATTAGACCCTCCTTCTTTAGGACACCAATTTGCAGACATTTGTGTGATGGGATATTATGAGGCCACCAATAACATGTAGGAACATGGGGACATCAGGCTGGGGCATCCCAGGACATCAGGGGCAGGGGAAGTCAGGATGCAAATAGTACACATCCAGTTGAGAAGAAGTCTGTGCGTGAGACTGTGTCAGGCCTTGGTCCTGGGGCAGATTCACACCCTTCTCGCTTCCTCCTCCTCATAAACCTGTGGGGGTGATCATATTTTTTTTTCGTACACATTTGGAAACTGAGGCTCAGTGTGGCGAGGTGGCTCAGCCAAGAGTGCACAGATAATACCTGGAGAATCTGGGACCGCATTCCAGATATGGGCTCCAGCCCCTGGGGCCCTGAAATGCTGCCCTCTAATGATCATGCGTCACTGGCCAATCTCCTCCACGTCACAAGGTACTTTGATGTTGAGGATTTTTTTTTTTAAGATTTTATTTATTTATTTGACAGAGAGAGATCACAAGTAGGCTGAGAGGCAGGCAGAGAGAGAGAGAGAGAGGGAAGCAGGCTCCCTGCTGAGCAGAGAGCCCGATATGGGACTCGATCCCAGGACCCTGAGATGATGACCTGAGCCAAAGGCAGTGGCTTAACACACTGAGCCACCCAGGCGCCCAGATGTTGAGGATTTTTATAAAAAGATCCACAAATGGGCACCTGGGTGGCTCAGTGGGTTAAGCCACTGCCTTCGGCTCAGGTCATGATCTCAGGGTCCTTGGATCGAGTCCCGCATCGGGCTCTCTGCTCAGCAGGGAGCCTGCTTCCCTCTTCCCTCTATCTCCCTCTCTGCCTGCCTCTCCATCTGCTTGTGATATCTCTCTGTCAAATAAATAAATAAAATCTTAAAAAAAAAAAAAAAGATCCACAACTACTCTCTGAAGCACCTATTAATGAGCCCATTTTAGAGATGAAGAAACTGAGGCATCGAGAAGTCAGAAGGCTTGCCCAGAGTCACAGCCTGAATCCACTCTAGCAAAAGAAGGACTCCAGCTCAGGTCTGTGAAGCAGAGACCTGAAAAGGGGGAGGAAGAGCATTTGCCTGCCTTTGCCTGTCTCTGGTCAAATGAAAAGGGGGAAAAAATCATTTTAAGCAGGTGCCTTGCAGCCTTGCATTTAAGAAAAATGCATGGCATTAAGTTCCTTTAAAAGCTAGGAAAGCTGAACCAAACCATCACCGGGGCTTGAAATGAGATTTCATGTTTTCCCTGTTCTGGGCACTGAGCCATCTGTGGCGCCACGTGCCAGGCTGGTGAGGACCACTTGTTCCTTAGGGGCACCAGGGGCTGGTGGCCGTCCGCCCAGCCTGGCCCAGCCTGGTTCTACCCTGGTGAGTGCCAGCTGCTTGTGGGCACGGCCAAGGGCTGGGCTCAGGGAACAGCCACAGGGGTGTTCTAGCTCTTTGCCGCTCCAAGTGTGGTCCACAGACCAGCAGCATCGCCTGAGAGTTTGTCGGGAAGGTAGTGTCTGACCCTACCTACCCAATCAGAATTTGATATTTTAACCAGATCCCGTGGTGATGTGTCTGCCCACTGCCACTTGGGAAACCTTGCTCTAGCTGAAATCGGAAGGGAGGAAGAACAGCCCAGGTCTCAAGGGCCCAGGATCTTCCCCTGCCCTGGGCTCCCACAGACTCTAGGATTGCTGAAGCCTCACCGTGGGGGGCCCTGGGCATGGTGGGGCTGGGGAAGAAGGGAGGGAGGAGGCCCTCCCCTACCTCAACTGCTGGAGGTACCTGCCGCCAGAGCCAGACAGGGTCGGGGTGGGGGAGTTTGTCTCAGTCAGCAGATCTTTCTGGAAGGAGAGTCAAGGTGCCCCTAGCTCCCTCCCCTCCCACGTGGGGACGGAGTGTAAGAACACAGTGTGCAGGGACTCCGTGGCAGGTGGCCAAGGCCACTGGGTTCACCTTCCCCAAAGACACCACTGTTTCCATGGGCTGGTTCTGTATTCCCAGAGCTGGCACCAGAGGATCAGACCAAGGAGCTGCTTCTCTCCAGAAGAGGGGGAGATCTTGGTCCTCGGCTCCCTGCTGCTGCTGGCCTGAAGCAGTTTCCCTTCCTCTCTGCCTGCCTTTGGACGTTTGCCTCCCAGGCTCCCGCTGAGGCACCTGTCCCTCCTGAAGCACTCTCCAGGCCACCTGGCCCACAGGGCTGGGCCCTCTGCTGGTTCCCCAGGCACCAGCTCCTTAAAGAGACAGCTGCTCTGCATCTCTTAGCACAGTAACCGCCCCACTGGTCTCTGAGCCTGGGGAAGAGTATGAGTTCTAACCTCAGCCCCTGAGGACTGGCTGTTGTTGTGCCCAGGGGTTCCCAGCACAGACACTCCCTTAAATCACATAGGGAGCTGCCCAGCCTGAGCCAGTTAAATCAGAATTTCTTGGGCTAGGTGAGGGAGGGGGGAGGAGGCATCACTATTTTTAAAATACTGACTGGTGTGCCAGCCGGGTCAAAAAGAACCTCTGAGCCAGTGCCAATGAGGAAGCGGGGCCCGGATAGTAATAGCAGCGCATCTGCCTCCCAAGAGAAGGGCTCACTCTGGGTCCACAGAGGGAGCCACAGCCAAACATGTTGGGCCACACAGAGTGGGCGCCGCTCACTAACAGGCCTGCTAACCTTGCAACTGTGTGACCTCGGGCAAGCCACCGGAACTCTCTGTGTGTTTCCTCACCTGTAAGAGGGGGATCCTTGTGTCTACATTACAGATTGTGAGGAGGACGCCTGGCCCACGTAGGTGTTCAAACCACTGTTGCCTGCTAAATGAATGAATGGACGCTTGGGTTGTTCCCTGGGTTAGGCATGGGGCGGTCCGCTTAGTCTTCTAAGATCTGCAAACCAATCCCAAGAGAATCCTGGTTGTCCAAGGTTCTAGAACTTTTGAAAGTTCTCCTGGGAGGGGTGGAGGCAGGGAACCAGGCTGTAGGTGGCTTTCCCTAGAGGGGCAGAGTTGAAGCCCATGTGAGGCCCTAGGATTTCAGGCCAGGGTGTGGGCAAGTTGACAGAATAGGCTTCTCAGCCCTCTGCCAGCCGCCTCCTGCCCCAGCTCTGGCCCACTGGAGCGGCTCCGGCTCCCTTGTGGGAGGGGCTGGGATGCTCACTTTCCCTTCACCCCCTCACCCCTCCCCCAGTCCAGCCAGGGCACCTGTGGGATCATCCAGATGCTGGCTACTGGCTCCTGGGGTGAGGGAGCTGAGCAGCACCCCCCTCCTGTGCAGACCAGGGTGAGATCTAGCCAGGGAAGAAAGAGGAGGGGAGGGACCTCTCAGGTCTGGTGACAGGGAAGGGGCCTCCTACGGGGGCTGGAGGAGGGAAGGGGAGGAAGGGAAGTCCCTCTCAGCCTCCCCCACCTGCAGGCCCCAGCAGGCACCTTTCTTGTGGCGCTCCCATCCAATTTCCTGGTTCTCAACCCTGTCCTCACGCTCTGCTTCACTGCACCTCTCCCCCTCCCCTTGAAGCAGCAGTTCCTGGCCTCCTTTCCTCCTGGTTCCCCAGGTCCCCATTCCTGCCGCTTGTCACCATAACCCCCAGGGTGGCCAGGCCCCCGGTGAGCCAGGGCAGGGCCCACCCTAATCAGTTAATCCATCACTGCTTTGATGAGACAGAATCCTGTGGCTGGAGAGGGTAAACGGACTGTATTGGGGCGTGAAGGGGGCAGGGAGTATCTCCTGGGATCTGAGCTGCCATCCTGGGGCAGGAGGGGGCACTGGCTTGTTTGCCTTCCTTGAGCAGGTACAAAAGAAGCCACAGGGACACAGCCCTGCCTTTGAAGCACGCCTTTGAAACCTGGACTCTTGGGTCTGAGCCAAGCAGGCCCAGACGCCTCCGGTGCCCTTGCCCCCACCACCCTGCCCAGCCCCCCAGAGATGCTGCTTTCAACCTTGGGAGATCAAAGGGGCCTGGCTTTCTCCCCACTGTGTGGTTCAAGTTCTGAGTTGGGGGTGCCTGTCAGGGTGGGATGCACAGGGTGCCCTACAGGAGTTGAAGCTCAAATTTCGAACTCCAAAACCCAGATGCTTCTCGACACCTCGCGGGGTGTCTACACCTGCAATGAACATCCTCTCTTCCTTACAGATACTGTGTCCTGGGGCCCATTTCATAGAGACTTCGAGAAGTTATGTAAACCTATTCATGGAGCCCAAATCCAGGACTGTCTCCCCGCTGGAAACTCCTACCCCCACCATCCCAGAGATGAAGATCACATTCAGCATCCTGTCACCAGCCCTGTTGTATACTTTGGCCCCCAAAGCCAACAGCTCACAAAGGGCTGCCTCCTGCCTGGTTCCAAGTGCACTCACTGCAGCGGGCCTGTTACCTTCTTCCGCCACCTGCACAGGCAGGATGGACAGGCAGCCAGGGCTCTGTCAGTGAGCCCAGTCTCCCTTCTCCTCCAGGCACATCAGCCTTCACTTTGACTTTGTATTTGCCGTATGGCAGCAGGGACTGGAGAGCTGGTCGTAGGGCTGACCAGGGGTACCCAGTCTCATCACTGAATGTCCCCTTAGAATAATGGTGGGCTGGGAGGGGCAGGTCCCTAGGCAGGGACTCAGCTCTCTCTCTGATGGAGAGAAGCAGGTGGAAGAACCCTCCACCCCATTCCATTCTAGCTCTCTCTCTCTCTGTGTGTCACACACACACACACACACACACACGCACGCACGCACGCACGCACCCTACTCCAGCCCTACTCCAGCTCCAACGACTGCCTCTCTCGCCACTCACCTGGCCCTCTCTGCTTCCTCCTTCCTCCCATCACCCTCCCTCCCGGTCCCTCATCTCACTACAGACTACCTGATCAAAGGCAAGAATCTGGGAGCTATTAATGATCTCCGCTTCCTCCTCCTTCCTCTGTTTCCCCTCCTCACCCCTACCTCTGCTCTTCCTGCCAGGACACAAATAACTATTTCCTGAGGTGGAATGAGACTGGGTCAGAGAGGGAAGGGCCTTCCCCATCAGCTCTCTCATTTTACAGTCCAGTGGGCTGAGGCTTGGAGAGAGGGGGACTTTGTTAAGGTGACACAGAGAATTAGTGGCCGAGTTGGGACCAGGGCAATGTTTAGACCTCTGGAAGACTAAATAATGGAGAGATTTTGTTTCTCCCCTGGCACAGGTGTTTCAAAATAGAAGCAACATGAAACTGTAAAACATAGAACTAGTGAAAATTAGTACCGCCCAGTAAAACTTCTTGCAGTGGTGGAAATGTTCTATGTCTGTGCTGTCCAATATGGCAGCCAGTGGCCACATGTGACTCTTCGGCTTTCGAATTGTGGCTGGTGTTACTGAGGAGGTGAACTTTGAGTTGAATTGAATTGAATTGAAATGGACTTACATTCACATCGAAATAGCGGTGTGTGGCTACTAGCTGTTGAATTGGACAGCTCAGAGTTTCCATGGCTTTCTAGATTTTTCCCTGGAAAACTCATCAAAGCTGAACTTTCCTATTTGGGTTTTGTTTTGGTAGCACCCTAAACCCCTCACTCTGTCTGTTGAGTAATCTTGTCCTACCTAGAAAAAAAAACTGGGGCCTGTAAAAGGCGACAAATAGTACAAAGAAAATTCTGTGGGCTGTCAGAAGAGGGACAGATTGCATCCAGTGTGGTAGGGGGACCCCTTGAGGGAGAGCTTCATGAAGGGGGCATTGAAGTAGACCTTGAAGACTGTGGGAGCGGTTTAAGCAAAGGCACAGAAGTAGGAAACACAGGCTGTGAGTCAATGTATCAGGATCAGTATTCAGGGTCCACGTCCATATTCAGTCAATGTCTAGTGCACAGTCTGTATATAAACTTAGCAGGACAAAGATTTCCCAGTCTGAGCTACAGTCTCTTTCACCTTGTTATGTGCTGTCATTATCCAATTTTCCCAGGGGGCTATGGTGGCCTTGTGTGCTGAAGGAGGGCCCCATCTGAAGTGATGGGAAGGGAAGGGAAGGGAGAAGCAAGGGGGGAAGCCATATAGCTGTGAGCTCAGCCCTGGGTCTCCGCACCTGCACCCTAACTCTGGCAAAGACATCATACAGATACTGAGGCCATTTTGAATCCCAGCTGAAAGACTCTTAGCATCCTGAACTCCCCACCTGAGTTCTTTCTCCGAGGTCCTCAGTAACAGGCTTCTATTCCAGAAGAATGAGAGCGAGAAGATTAAACATGCAAGGACAGGGAACAGAAAATACAAATAACCACAAGTTAGTATGACAAAGAAAAAGAACTTGACAGAGAGATGGGCAAAAGATAGGAACAGGTAATTCACAGACAACCCAGATAAATAATTGATGAATAGGAAAAATGATCAACTCTTGACATGTGGTACACTTTGCTTACACAAAGTTATACATCAGATACATCACAAAGCCCGGGGAAAAAAGTATAATCAAACCCATTAGTGATCAGGACCATGTAATTCAACAATACAGCAACATCATTTCACATCCATTCGATTGGCAAAAGTTAAAAATCTGGCAGTATTCATGTACTGATGTGGCGTGCTGAACAATCCAGATGCCTTCAGGAGGGGCCTATGTAAGGGTTGGGAGGTTATAAATTGATACTACCTTTGGGCAGCCATTTGGTGATATCTAATAAAGTTGATGATTCCATGCCCTGTTGTGGTAGACCATCAGCAGTCCCCAGGGAATCCTACCTCCCGAACCCCACCCACCACCACATTGAGCTCTCAGCGCCTGGCCATGAGACTTGCTTTGGCCAATGGGTTATTAGCAGGAACAAGGCAAGCAGCAGCTTAATAAGCACAATATGGCGTGTCCTTGGCAATCCTGAGACCTCTTTGCTGTGGGGAAGCCCAGGGTAGCAACAGGGAGAAGCTAAGTGGGAGAAAACTGAAGAATGTACCTGACCGCGCCACATGTATGGACCCCATTGAACTGTCCCAGACGTCCAGGCTGCCCAGGCTGAGACCCAGAGCTTGTAGAAACAGGTAAGCTGTCGCCACGGGGCCATGCGTGAATGCCTAACCCATGGAACTGTAAGCAAATAGAAATGATGTTGTCTTAAGCCACTAAGTTTTGGGGTGGTTTATGATGCAGCAACAGAAAATAGACCGTCACCAGCAATTCCGTTCCTGGTCATGTGCTCCTGAGAAACCCTTGCATACGTGTGCACGAAGATAGGTACAATGATGCTGATTGCAGCCGCTATCAGTAAGCGAAGCATAAATGGAGGTATAGATCTGTCCTTCAGTGAGTGTAGCAGGGAGCTACGTGTAACAACAAGGATAAAATCAGAACACGCTGAACAAAGCTCCCATGGTGCGGTGGTTGGTGCGGAAGTTTACACACAGGTTGCAAATTGTATGAAGTTTAGAAGCACGCAAACCCATACGATACAGTGCTTATGTATTTATAATGTGTCCTTAGAAGTTTCATGGAGGGATACCTGGGTGGCTCAGTCGGTTAAGCGTCTGCCTTTGGCTCAGGTCATGATTCCAGGGTCCTGGGATCGAGCCCCATGTCAGGCTCCCTGCTCAGCGAGAAGTCTGCTTCTCCCTCTCCCACTCCCCCTGCTTGTGTTCCTTCTCTTGCTGTGTCTCTCTCCATCAAATAAATAAAGACATAGATAAAAATCTTTAAAAAAATAATAAGTTGCATGGAAAGAATAAACCCTAAATTCAGTCGGGTAGGTTCCTCTGGGAAGGGTGGGAGGAGAATAAGCCTTGGGAGAACAGACCAGGGGGTTCTCATTGAATCTATAGAGTTTCATTTCTTTAAAAAGTACAAATCTGGGGGCCTCTGGGTGGCTCGGACCCATATGATGCAGTGCTTATGTATTTATAATGTTTCCCTAGAAGTTGCATGGAGGGGCGACTGGGTGGCTCAGTAGGTTAAGCATCTGCCTTCAGTTCAGGTTGTGATCCCAGTGTCCTGGGATCGAGCCCCCTGTGGTGTCGTGCTCAGCAGGGAGTCTGCTTCTCTCCCTCCCTCTACCCCTCCCCTAGCTTGTGCTCTCTCATTCTGTCAAAGAATAAATAAAATCTTTTAAAAATAAATAAACAAAACATATACATCTGAAATGCTTAGATTCAACAAGGCTGAGCAGAAGATACATGGGCGTTCATTGTATTACTTGTTGTTTTCTGTGTCAGAAATATTTAATAATAAAAAAGATAATTTAGGGGCATCTGGCTGGCTCAGTGGGTTAAAGCCTCTGCCTTCGACTCAGGTCATGATCCCAGGGTCCTGGGATGGAGCCCCACATCGGGCTCTCTGCTCAGGAGGGAGTCCGCTTCCCTCTCTCTCTGCCTGCCTCTCTGCCTGCTTGTGATATCTCTCTCTGTCAAGTAAATAAATAAATAAATACAATCTTAAAAAAAAAAAAAAAAGAAAAGATAATTTACAAAATATGAACGAGGGTGGGAGGCCCTGAATGGTGAAGGATAATTTAGGAGGACATAGAGAGGGAAAGAAGATTCTGATACCTCCTTGGCCTGGTCCCACCACCCCCTTCCCTGGCTAGCTGTCGGTCTGTCTCTGGGTTCCCCAGGTCTTCTCCAGACCCTTATCACAGAGAACCCCCTTTCTACTAAAACTTCAGATAGTGGAGCTGCTCTGCCTGTGGGGTTGGGCGCAGGGGAGCCAACTATTAAGAGTGCCCCTGACCAGGACTTAGGAGGCTTGAGCATGGGTCCCAGCTCTTTCATGACTGCCTGTGTGACCTTGCATGAGGTCTCTCTCTGCCTATTCCTTCCTCTACAGCTTGAGATTCGTGCACAAGATCAGCCAACCAGACAGAGCCTTCTGAATCAACACTTGCCCCCTCACACCCAGCCAAGGAGATGGCGGTTTCTTGGCATTCGGGATGGGAGAGCAGGCATCTGAGGAAACCCCTGGGGGGTTGTGGTTTCCACAGCTGGTTCTCAAAACCCTCCAGTCCCAGCATTGTAGGGGACTTCGGTGTGGCAGGCTCTGTCCAAATTCTCTTAAGATTGTCAGCAAAATGTATAGGGAACATCTGAAGTGTTCACTGTACATGCTTCCTCTTGGGCTAATCTGTCCATCCATCTATCCATTCAAGAAACATTTATTGATGAAAAGAAAAAAATTAATTCAAAGAAATACCTTTTGAGTACTTACTATGTTCCAGCCACATGCAAGGTCCTGGAAAACTCAGCAGTGAACAAAATACATGTAATAAAAATGAAACCACAAGTCTCAAGCCAACTTCTTAGCCCTTTACATTCATTTACCTTTTAATCCTTATAACAGTTCTATGAAGGAGGCACTATTATTGTACCATATTACAGGTGGGAAAAACCAAGGCACAGAGTGATTAAGTGTCTTACCCAAGACCAACAGAGACAAGACGGGAAGTCCGAGGTCCCATGCGGTTAAGCATTTGGCAGCATCACCCTCATGAGCTCTTCTGGCCTCCCACTCAGGTTTCTCTTCCCAGGTTTTCTTTCCACACCTCTCTATACAGAAGAGCACCGTTCTGTCATTCCCTACTCTCCATCCCAACAGGCCTCAGGTGCTTTCTTGGGGCAGAGAGGAGAGCTGTGAGCAGCACAGGGACCAAGCAGCCCTGCCATGTGTTGGGAGGCAAGAAGCTTTGTCTGTTGGGTTTGAGGTGAGAGAGGGCTGCTCAGCTCCTGCACAGAGATGTGAAGGCAAGCCTCTGATTTGCTATGGGCAGACCTCAGAGGATGGGAGGAGCTGTGGCTTCATGGGGGGGTGTGGGGGGTGGGACAGTGCAACATCATACCCAGAAGTCATCAGTCATAGTGTAACTACCATTTACTGCATGTCCAACTGTGATTCATGGGAGTGTTTGACATGAATGAGTCATATTTTAACTTCACAATCTCCCATAAGTTAATAATTACTACTCCCATTTTATAAGTGAGGCAGCTGAAGGGTGCCTGGGTGGCTCAGTCGTTAAGCATCTGCCTTTGGTTCAGGTCCTGATCCCAGAGTCCTGGGATTGAGCTCCAAGTCGGGCTCCCTGCTCAGCAGAGAGCCTGCTTCTCTCCCTCTTCCCCTCCCTTCCCCTCTGTTTCTCCCTCTACTCATGCTTTCTCTCAAATAAATAATATATATTTTTTCTAAATAAAGCTTTTCAAACATGAGGCCACATTCCAAAACTATGCATCTCACAAGGAAATAAGCCACCATGAGTGAGAGTCTGCCAAAACCATGAGCACCAGATTTGGGTCTCTGTAAATCTCATCTCATGGAATTATCAAACAGAGAACCAAAATTACATGTACATTTAACATGTTTAAAGAGATATGAAAGGGAATTAAATATGACTAAAGAAGGTGACACTGGATTGGCCAGGGAAGAGTGTTTGAGGAAAAGGCTTTTAGATAAGACTTGAATGTGGGGAAGAAGACAGCCATGCAGAGATGACAGAGAAGAGTGACCCAGGCAGAGGAAACAGCAGGTGCAAAGGCCCCAGGGCAGGACTGAACTTGGCCTGTTAAGCTACAAAGGACCAGGGTACTGCTGGGGTGCGCTTGAGGGGAGTATGACACAGGATCGTGGTGCTGGGCAGGCTCTGCAGGTCCTGGCTTCTTATTCAGGGGCAGGTAGGAGCCTTCAGATTTTAAGCAGGAGCTCTCCAGGTTCTGATTTGCACTTTTAAAAGATCACTTTGGTCACCGTGTAGGAAAGGATGGTGACAGGGTCCATGTTAAAGCCTAAGATTCCAACTCTAATCATCAGCCAAGGAGGGGTCCTTGAGGAGTATATGGGGAGTACGTGTATGAGATGACGGGGTGGGCTTTGATGGGGACTGTTGCGGGGTAAACTCAGTCCAAGAAGCAGAAAGAGCTTGCTGAACCTGGATAGCCCACTCTGACCAAGCCCCATTGCCCAAATTAATGACTTAATCCGTTGATTCATTGATTCAGTAAAAATGCTGTCAAGTGGGCCAGGTAGTAGGTTACCCCTGTGGATGGGGAGCTGAGGGGCCCAGCCTCTGACCTGAAGGAGTTTGTAGTAAGTAGACAATGATCGCCCATGGGGGAAGGTTTAGGCCAGCAGGAGCCTCGCCGGGAGGAAGGGTGAGAGCCTGTTCTCAAGGAAGGACAGTGTCAGGAGTAATTTCTTAGAGAAGGTGACATGAGCAGTTCCTTTGCCCTCTCTCCCAGGACCTCTGCGTCTCCAGCTGAGACTTCATGTACCTCTGTCTCTGAAAGGCAGAGTGGAGGGTGGTTGTACGTCTCTCCCCGGGAGCCCCCAGTTGGAGGGAGAACTCCCCTGTGGGCCCTGAGGAAGGAGGAGAGGAGACAAAGACTAATGACACTGACCCTGAGCCTTAGATCTGGGCGTCCAACATGTCCATTTCCTTGTTGATGTCAGCAGGGCAGGATCATTACTCCCATTTCACAGATGAGGAAACTGAGGCTCAAGGAAGCTAAGTGCCCGACGACCTCACAGATAAAGTGTAGCTGAAACCACCCTGGTACTAGATGCTCTGTTCCAGTGCTTCCAAGAGGACTGTCTCTGTGTGGCTTTCCTCTGGGCCCACTGCCTGAGCGCACCTCCCCTCTGCTCACCTACATGGCTAGGCAGTGAGGAGTGACAGCCAACCTCTGGCCAGGAGCAGGGAGAGCCAGGGCAGCCTCTCCAACTCCCCATGCTGGGCATCCCAACTTCTCTATAAGTTCCCTGGGAAGAGTCCCCCCGAATGGGGTGCAGAGAGCGAACTTTATAAAATTCTCCACAACCAGCCAAGCGGAACCCATTTTCCCTCACAATGCAATTAACGGCACCAACATTTACAAAATATGATTACAAGCGCTTTGGTTAAGTAGAGGAAAGTATATTAGATAGCAGCGAGGGGTTGATCTTAATGTGCATTTTTTCGAGAGACTTGCATTTTCTTTGTGCAAATAAAGAGGCCCTAAATTCTCCATAGGCACTAAAATCAATGCAGTGGAACCATGATAACAAACACAGGCTCCACTTTTTGCTACATCCCCCAATTAATTAAGCCTTTCACGGGCATGTAATTAGGAACATTAGCAAGTCATAAAATTGCCGTGAGTCTTTAAATTATGTGCTGGCCCTCAGCAATTTGTTTTTAATTCCTTCTGAAGACAATGGCACTGTGGGGCCCGATAGATCTTCCTAGCGGCCTACTGTGCTCTCCTTTATGGTGGGAGGGCCTGCCTGCCTGAGCGCCCCTTCAGAGAGACAGGGTGCCTGGAGTTTGGCTCCAGGGCCCAGCTCTTTCCTTTCTCCTCTTCTTTGGTGTTACTTCTCCCTTAGTTCTCCTTTCTCCCCTCCCTGCTGGTTCTTCCTTCTCTTTGCTGCTTTCTTCTCTTCCCCTTTAGGTCCCCTTCTTTTGCCTTCTCTCCTTCCTCGTCTTTAACCTTCCACTGCTTTCCTCTCTCACTTCCCTCTCCATCTCCCCCTTTCCCTGATTTCCCCTTCCCCTCCCCCCCTTGCCACTCCCCTGGGCCCGGCACCAGGCTCCTCCCGGCCTTTCCCATGATCCCTTGGGAGCTGCTACAGCTGGGCCCCCAGGGCCGCTGCCCTTCCCTTGCCCTCCCACAGGACCCAGCTCTTGGCCCCTCCATTCCCATCCAGCTGTGAAGGACCTCAGAGGTCACCTCGCCTGACCTGCCACCTCCATGATTTGTGGCATCAGCTACACGCCTTGGGAGCCAAATCCTGGAGCTGTCCAGAGGTGTTTGAGGGAACAAGGGGCAGGGGTTATGACCCCACTCCCTCCATTCCTCTAAGAGACGGTGGGATGGGAGGCAAAGCAAAGGGCTGGGGGGTTTGCCCCGCTACAAAGTGCCCCTGAGAGGGTCTGCGCATTTCACTCACCTGCCAGGGTCTGCCCGGGGACCCAAGGCAGTTGGAGAACCCTGCTCCCCATCCTTGCACCTCCCAGACACACCCTGCCCCCACACTGTGGCCCTTCCAAGGCTGTAGTTACTGGCTTTGGGACTTAGTGGGAATTAGATCTTTAATTCCAGGCTTTCTAACATACCTCTTCCCTTGTATCTTCCACCCAAGTCTTCCTTTATCTGCAATCAGAGCTGATTAACTTACCAATCCAGATCTACTAGAAGATCTTGGAGTCTGGAGTGGCACTCCACAGGTCGATTGGCACAATCCAGCCCTCTTCCAAGGTTGCCTGCAGTTCTGAGTTGAGAAGGACTAACCGCTGGCTGGGGCCCCCTTCCCCTTCCTCCATACTAACAGCATCTCCTCCCCACTCCCCAAGATCACTTTGAGAAATCTCAGAATCCCCAAGGTGTTGAACCAGGAGGAGCATTACAAAAGAGCCACTGGGCGCCACACCAAGGCAGAAGCCAGGAGCAGAAAGACATGCTTGCCCAGCAGCCAGCCATGATGACCATCTCTGGTTCATGGCCACTGTGGGCTCTGGGGTTCTTGCCCTTCTCCATCTTTTTCTCAGCTTCCCTTTCACGGAGAACTAGCTCTTGCTCTCTGTAGCTCCAAAACGCAAATAGACATTACCAGCACTCAACAGTATTTGGCCTTTGTGGGCACTCAGGAAATTCCTGCCCCACTGAGGTGGGCAAGGCCATGTGACTTATCTGGGCCAATGAAATGTGAGCAGAAGCGGTGTGGGTCACTTCCGGGTTGAAGTGTCTAAGGGCTGATGTACAGTCCTGCATGCCTCCCTCCCTGATCCCCACAGAAACACTTGCTGGTATGGAGGTGCTGTGGGAGAAATGGCCTGGAACATTCACTTCCATGGGTTCCCCAGACCCAGTGAGGAATTTGCATGAGCAACAGGTAGACCTCGGTTGTGTTAAGCTGCTGGGATTGGGGTGGGATCTGAGGATGTTTGTTACTACACCATAGCCTAGCCTGTCCTGACTAATCCACTGAGAAGAGCCTCTGCCTGGTCCAGCCAGTCTTTCTGCCCAGGCCAGGCTGTGAATTGAGCCAGGGTGGGATTAGTTACCTTTGGGTCTACCGCATCCCCTGCCCAAACCAGGGACAAGTGTTCTTCAATTATAAGTTTTCTGTACTTAGTAAAACAAGTGTTTAATCTATTGTGGCCTGCTACGCCGTCCATGGGCCGGCCTCTGCCTGCCTCTCTGATAACATTTCCTGCAGCTCCCAACCCTGTTTCTCATCCCCGACCCAGAGACGCTAGGCTTCTCGCTCCCTCAACACATCAAGCTGGGCACAAGCCATCGCTTACATGCTGTTCCCTTTGCTGAAAAGGCTCTTCCACTCACATCCTCCTGAGGAGATTCTGCTGACTTTGAAAGTCCTGGGTCAAATATTACCTGTTCTTTTAAGTCTTCCCTGGTTGGTCCTGATCTATGCCCCCCACTAGCACTCTGCAGGACGTCTATCACAGACTTATCCGGTGAACTTGTACTCCCTTGCTTCTCTGTCTGTGCCGTCAGCCTCCCTAGACTGCAAGGTTCTCATGACCCCGCCAGCGCCTCATTCATCATTTGGTCTCCCCTCCTCATGCCAACATGTGGCCAACAACACATTGCCTGACAACTACAATGAGGCCAGCATTTAAAAAAAGAAAAAAAAAATTATTTATGAGAGAGAGAGAACACAAGCAGGGAGAAGGGCAGAGGCAGAGGGAGAAGCAGGCTCTCCACCAAGGAGGGAGCCCCTCGTTTCAGGACGCAATCCCAGGACCCCAGGACCATGACCTGAGTCAAAGGCTGATGCTTAACCTTTGGAGCCACCCAGGCACCGCTGAAGCCAGCATTTTTGATTGCTTACCACTGCCCTGCCCTGGGCTACACACCACACCTTAGCTGAGCTCTCGGAACAAGCCTTTGGTTATCTTTGTTTTACATTCTGAGCCTCCCCTCACGGTCCCGCCCCTCCTCAGTAATACTCGGCTGCTCCTGTGAAGTTAGTGAATGAATAAATGAATTCTGACGGACACACCAAGAAGAGGCCAGGACTTCACGGGACACACCTGTGCCAGCTCACCCCCCACCCCTGTCATCTGCCCTGCTTCATAAACTGCCCAGGGGCTGTGAGCCTGTCTGCAGGTAGTCCGTGTGGACTGTCGGGGCTGGGAGTGTCCCCAGGCAGAATCACCCGGGTTCCTCCACCCCAGCCAACAAACACAGGCATTCCTGGTCTCTGGAGACTTCCAGACTTCCCCTGGGGGCTCCACACCAAGGCAGACAGGGTGTCTCCCGGCACCCAGCTTGGGGCTCTGCTGGACCCATTTTGAGGCAGCTGCATTCCCTCAGGGTGGGGAGCTGTGACTGGGAGCCTGGTGAGCAGAGCCTAACCTTGAGTGTTTTCTCGTAGTCATCTGCAGATCCAACGCAAACCCTGCCGAGAATACGCGGTGAGGACATATATTATACCCGGAGCTTTTCATCTTGCACATGTGAGCTGCCCATCATGAGCCGCAGGTTTTATTCTTGCTGGTGGGACAAAAACCACCTCCCACTGCAGCATATATCAAGGGGAAGAATGTTGAACTTTCTTTGCATTAATATAAATAGCTGTTTAGGCCTCATTCCCCAGCCCAGGACCCTCGGTGCACCTGTCCTTCATCTACTCTGTTTGGCATCTGGTTCAAGTTTGGTTTATTTAGGGCTCAGGTTGGCGGGCTTTTACATATTAAAGGTGCATTTTAAAAGAGCATTTTCTATTCTAATTTGGGGGAGCCAAGCTCTTTAGGGCTTTCGGGAGCGGTGTCCACCTGATTTACATTTCCCCCACTGGAGCTGAGCCACAGACGCACATTAGAATGTAAATAATAGTGATGGATACATGTATCTTTAAAGATCCATTTTCTCGCCATTTTTTCTCTCTTTGCGGGGAGGGGGCAGGCCAGGGAGGGATGGAAGTACCCAGGCTGCGGGGGCAGAGGAAAGCAGGAGGAAGGAAGGAAGGATGTAATGGGTTTCTCCGGAAGGGTGGCTCTGAGGGAGGAGAGGCAGCAGTTCGGGTGCCCGGCTTTCTGCTTGATGTGTTCAGCGAGCTCGGCAAGACCAACCCCTTCTCCATCTGGGGAGAGGCTTCTGTGTCACAGTCAAGCCAGGGGTCAAATAGTGGCTCCAGTGTGACTTTGGAAAATTCACTTTGCTTCTCTGAGCCTTAGCACGCTTGGCGGGCGGCAGGGATCATCACAAGCACCCTCATCGAGGGCAGCCGGGAGGACTAGAGGAGATGACACTGGTAAAACACATGGCTCAGTGCCCCGCACCCAGTAGGCGAGCACCTTAATACACGTGAGTTGTTGGTTGTCACAGTCCTCGACAGTCTTGCATTCTGTCCCCGCCCCCCAGGCCCTGCACAAGGCAGACTCTTAATTAGCCTGCGTCCACTCATCGTCGAGAAATTTACTGGTTTCCGTTCTGGGCTGTGCACATAGCACAGGACCCTGGGGAAAGACGATGACTGGGCTACGGTTCCTCGTCTCTACCTACCCAACACTCCTGCTAAAGTCTCCTGTCCCACCTACTTCTTCGGGTCCCCATCTGAACCGTGCTTGCTCAAGTTTTCGATGCGTTCAGCCCAGGTCCTCCTCTCCCCTCTTCTTCACCCAAATACATCTCCTTCGGAAGCCTTTCTAACTCTCCATGCTGGGTAAGGTGCCTTTCTTAGGGGTCCAAGGTGCCCCTCCCTTCCCTCTGCTGCATTGCTTACCATTGCCCGTGACAACTCTCTTCTGGGTCTGCATCCCCTACCAGAGTGTAAGCCCCAAGGGGAGAGGAACTGTGTCTCTTTGGGCCACCATCGTATCCCCAGCCCGGCGCCCTGTAGGGGCTCAACAGATGTTCACTAAATGAAATGTTGAGGTCGATGCTGTCAAGCAAGTAAGTCATGGTCTCAACAGGCATGGGCGCACGTACACGTTGTTACAGTGCAAAATGCTCTTAGAAGAGTCAGGTGGGTGAGTCAGGAAGCCCTCCCAGAGGAGGGGGCAGTTGTGGGGGGCCTTGAAGAATATGTGGGGGTTGTTCACAAGAGAAAGGAAGAGAATTTGAAGGGAGCAGAGATTTTGACGGAAGAGAGACACAGCATGGTAAGAAAAAGAGGTGGAATTCTTTTCTGGCTCTTGGATCAGGGTGTTCTTAGACACGGGATAGGATGGATCCCTCTGGGGGTGTTTCCCCAATGTGGCACTAGGCAGAGCTCATTGTAGGGGTCCAGGGGAAGGGGAGGCCAGCGGGCAGAGGAGGTGCCATAGCTGGGAAGGACAGGCAGAAGAGAAAGAGAATGCCCACTCCTGAGTCCCAAAAGGAGACCTGGCTTAGGTCTCCAGGGCCAGGGTACACACCCAGTTCCCAGATTCTCAGAGGGGCCAGGATAGCAAAGAGGGAGGAGGCGATGAGAGGTGGGGCCCTCCTGGCCCCAGTTTCCCCAGCCAAGAAGTTTTGGTTGCTGTGATTGTTTCAGAAACCTACAGGAGGAAGCGTGGGGCCTGAGCTCATGAGCCATGATGGGGCAATAGGGACCGTGTCAGAAGCAATGACAACAAAGAGGGGAAAGAGAGTTGGTTGCTGGAGATGCTACCCATCCAGAGAATAGAAAAGTATGGGGAGGGAGTGGCTGGTGGGACATCGGGGACAGGGACGGGTGGGGGGGGGGTGCTGCGGGACAGGGGGCTGGAAGGAGGTTTGATTCTGGCAAGGGCTGGAAGAGGAGAAAGAGCAGGGAGGGAGAGGGGAGGGAGGAGGGATGACGGGAGGCGGAGGAGATGAAGATGTTCTTTCATCTTCTTCTTGGAGAGAAGGGGCCAGGCTGTGATAGGGAGAATGACGGAAAGTCTCATTGGAGCTGTTGGTTTGAAAGAATTTGTCTTTGGAACAAGCTTTTTATCAGTCAGCTTTAAAGATCAGGATTCCTCGCAGGCAGCTCCATCTTCCTCTCCCTGAGTTTCTCTCTGTCTTACCTTCCTCTCCCTGTTCCCTCTGTCTCCCTTCGCAGCTCACTCCCCCCCCCGCCCCCCCCCCGCCCCCCCCCCGTGCTGTCTCTCTCTGTCCGTGCTTTTTTCGGTTCCTGGGGATGCCTCACCATCTTTCTCTGCCCTGCTCACCAGCTTGCTGATCACAGACAGCCCCCCTCAGAATCTCATGAAGCCCCGGAGGCAGAGAGAACCATGGTCAAGGCTACGCTGGCAGAGCCTCTATCCATGCTGTGTGTCTTCTTGGACCAAATCATGGAAACTCTCTGAACCTCTGTCTCCTCCTCTGTCAATGCCATTTTGAATACTGAAGAGGTAGGAAAGGCAGGTATAGTCCTCAAGGTGGTGAGAATGGTGAGAACCCTGAGGCTGTTGGGGAAAGGGGAGGCCCTTAGCAAAGGAGGGCCTAGGAAAGGGGGTGGCCTGCTGTGCTGGCTGACATCCAAACCCTGCCCAGCACTGCCTGTGATGGGGCGGGAGTGGGAGGGCATCAGGGGCCCAGTAAGTCTTTTAGCCGCTCCTTCCCAAATGTAATTTTATTTTTTTTTAAGATTTTGTTTATTTATTTGACACAGAGAGGGAGATCACAAGTAGGCAGAGAAGCAGGCAGAGAGAGAGGGGGGAAGCAGGCTCTCTGCTGAGCAGAGAGCCCAATGCCGGGGCTGGATCCCAGGACCCTGGGATCATGACCTGAGCCAAAGGCAGAGGCTTAACCCACTGAGGCACCCAGGCACCCCACCAAATGTAATTTTAAAACCAACCACTCAGTGATCGATAGATGTAAGGAAGGCCAGCAGATACCTGAGTCCCCCATGTTAGTTATATGCTTTCTTGGGAAATATTAAATTCTTTCCCAAACTGTGTTTCATATGGCCCCACTTTGCTGGGGTGCTCAGTATGCGCTTGGCCCGCACTTGGCCTGCCTAATGCATCACCCACGATCCATCGGAACATATCAAACCTGGAGACTGTCGGTGGGCCAAGGGCATAGCTACAGAACCCCTTTCCAAGCTATACCGGAGGCAGCGGGGTTGGGGCAAAGGTGGATAGGCCCCTCCTGAGGGAGATGCACTCTGGGCTAACCTGCCAGGCCCTGAGCCCCAGAGAGGAAAAGGAACGGAGACCGCCTACAGGCCACAGGTCCCTGAGTAACCCGCTCCCCTGCCCCCCGACCAAGCCAGAGAAAGAAATTGGTCCTCACACATCCCGGCCCCCAGTCATATCACACCAGCAGACCTAGAAGTGGGTGGATGGCAGGAGCTGGCTTAGAAAGGGGGCCATATATATATACATACATATATATATATATATATATATATATAATATCTATGTATATAATATATATATATAATTTTTTTCCCGTGACCCTTGTTTTTTTCCATGACCCTTGTTAAAGGTGGTAAGGCAGACTTGAATCAGAATCATCACAATGAATATAGGGACCCCTGCTATGGGATTTTGTAGGAATTTGGGGCTCAGCTCCAAATACATCGTTAGCAAGTGGGACTTTATAACCAAGAGGGATAGTGGATGGAAAATGACCAAGGAGAAGCCTCAGCGGTGTAGGGGGTGGGGTTCTGGCTAAACTAACCTCTTAGGATTCTTGCTTGAAGACAGGCCAGGGGGGATCAGACATCATCTGAAGTGGGGGGCACCCGATCAGATATCAAGGGCGGCTCTTGCCAAACCGACTTGGCAGGGTTCTTGCTAAAACCAGATTTTACAAGGAAGGGCACAGATGGGCCTCAGAGAAGTTTCAGGAGCCTGACTGCAGTTTGGTCAAGCAAAGAATCTTTGCCAAAAGGAGGGAGGACTCGGAAACAGCGGGGAGCATCAGCAGTGATGGAGTGCTCTCCCCGCGTTAGTGAAGGAGACTTGTGCCCATTTGGCTGAGGGGAGACTGAGGTGCTTGCCCTGGGTCACACGGCAGGTGAGTGGCATCCAGACAGAGCCTCAGCAGGAACAGTGGCTGGCTTGTGGACAAGAAGGAAGCCGACCCAGAGAAGGTGAAGGACTGGGCAGCCTGGCTTTTCTAGTTGCCTCTCCTGGAGTATTAACATTTTCTATTCCCCACCACCTTTATCCAAGATAACCTGGCTCTTACTGGTGCCTTGGCTCAGGGCCTGGAGGATTCTCAGCTTCTGCCAGGGGGTGTTAATGCTAGAACCTTAATGATTTGCTTTTCTTAAGAGGGCTTGAGCCTGGGGTCGGCGGCTCCTTGGTGCCACTAGAAGCTTCCTCTGCCTCCTTACAATTTTGACACAGGGCCCAAGGGCCCCCTGCCCCGGAGGAGGAGGGATCCCATGGTGGCCGGGGTATCAGACCTGAGCTGTGCCCCTCCCTGGGGCCGGCAGCTCCAAGCCAGCTCTGAAGTGCCGGTCTGTACCCCACCCCGCAATGTTTGGGGGTGACCCTCTGAGGCACCCGTGTCCCCTCCCCTTGTCCAACCCTCCTTTCCCTGCTGCCTGGGCTGGGAGGGAACTGCGCTGGGAGGGCAGGGAACAGGCCAGGCTGCGGCTGCTGCGCCCAAGGAGAGGCCTCAATTTCACAGGGCTTGCTCCTGAGTGAGTTTCGCATAAAAGGATTAAGGCGAGAGGAAGTGCAGAGGAAATGGGATGTTGGACACCTTGTTAAAGGGGCTGTCAGGGCTCCCAGAGCGTGGGTGCTAACTCTATTCCCTGCCTCCGCTGAGAACAGGCCAGGCCATTACCTGAGTGATCAAAGATAGGACAGCGTGAGTCAGCGCCCAATGACCCAGGCTGGGGTGGATGGGCCAGAGGGGGGAGCCCCCCCCCCCGCAATCCCCCACCCCTCTCTTTCAGGCTTCATTTGGGAGGGCATTCCAAGGGGTCAGGGAGAAGGAGAAATGGAGGCTCAACAGTCTTCCCACCTGGGATGGGGGCTGGGGGGGTCTTCTGACTTAATGGTGTGCGGATTATCATTTCCTCCTTATCTTAGCACTGAGGGACATTCTTTTTCCTGAGCCCAGGGAATTGGCTCAGTTTGTGAATGAGTCTGATCAGATCAGCACTTTTCCTAAAGAGATAAGGGGGTTATCAGTATGGGGGAAGTACTTCGGGAGAGGGGGTAGAAGGGCCCCCTAAGGACTTGAGGGTGGAGTGGGGGAAGGGAACGTGTTGTGGGGAGGGTCCCAGTGGCCTGCGGGCCTAGGCAGCTCACACACCCGAGCAGGGTATCCCTGCCTGGACCATCCCCCTGCCCACTTAACCCAGGTGGTTCCTCTTCCTTCTCTAGAGGACTGATGGCTGGGTTGCACATTCAGGTCACCTGGGAGACTTCAAACACTTACCCATACCCAGCACCTACTGGGGCGGGATGGAACCGGATTCTCGGGGTGGGGCGGCTCAGATATTGGCTTGATTTCCAAAGCCCTTGTGGTGATTCTCAAGTGTGGCCTGGGTTAAGCTTCCTTGGCCCCAGAAGCTCTCCCTCAGGTCCCCTGCTGGGGAAGATACCTACCCTCTCTGTCCCCTCTGCATCCTAGGGCGTATGTCTGCGAGGCACCCTTACCCCATGGTGGTTTTCTGTTTACCTGTCTATCTAGACCTCCCACCGCAGACTGTGAACATCCTGAGTGTAGGGGCAAGGGGCATGCGCCATTGTTGTCTGGAGCTTAATCCTGTGCGAGGTGGGTGGTCAGGCTGTAGAAAGCAGGACCCAGTCTCTTTCTATCTCTACTCCCTATGAAGGGGCTGATGAGCTAGTGCGCAACTCTGGTAACTGCGCTTTGAGCACATTGCCCTCCAAGATGTGTGGATGTGGACAGAGGTCACAGACAGTCCCTCCTCTTGCCTCTTGCTGGGGGGGCTTCAGAACAACGCCTCCTCTGTTCCCCCACTACTACCCGTTGACTTTTAAATGGGTGAAATGAGAGTTCAAATCAGGAGTTTGCAAACTTTTTCTGTAAAGGACCGGAGCATAAGTATTTCAAGCTGGGCAGGCCACACAGTCTTGGGCATCATAGCGCAAAAACCTCAGGGACACATAGCTAAGTGAGCGGGCAGGGCTGTGCCCCGATGACCTGTACTTACAGACTTACAGGGTTCCCACTTCCTATGATGTTCACACGTCACAGACTTTCTTCTGGTGACTTCTGCAGGATTCAAAAAGTCATTCCTTGCTAGAGACCATAGAAAAATGGGATGGGCAGGCTGGATTTGGTGCTTAGAGGCTGACGTTTGCAGATTCCTGATTCAGAGGATATTGGCGCTGGTGGTTTCCCAATTGCTAGCTTGTTGTTGAATACGGCTCCACACCCACACGGTCCTGAGCTCCCCGGGGCCCCCAGGGCCATGCTAGCTGCCGGCCCCCCCCCACCCCTCCACCCCCCCACCCCCCCCACCCCACGATAAGATAAAGGTGTGTGTGAGGGGATGCAGCCGGGAAGCCCTGATCCCTGCGGGGAAGGGGGCGGGAGCGTGAAGGCTGTGAATCCCAGGGACACACTGATAAGTAATGTGGCTTCACTTCAGGTCATTTCCTGAAAGTCAGATCCACTTTGCACGTAAGGACAAGAGTGGGGGCTTCAGAATTCACTCTGGGGGCCTCCAAATTAAAAGCCAAATAGGATGTAGCTTTTGCTGGGGCTGCGTCTTCATCTGTCAAGAGCAGTTATCTTCACGGTCCTCCCCAGGGGCCTGCTACTGTCAGTCACCCCGCCAGGGGCCCGCATTGTTACCTCCTCCGAATGGCACACCCAGCAGGGGCCTGTGTCCACTGCTGGGCCCAGGATCCCAGTGCTATTCACATGGGGAGGGAGGTGAGATTGGGAGCCCCAGTGGGTCTTTCAAGGAAGCTCCCACTTCTGGCCCAAACTCCCTGCCACTCCCTGGAGGTTCTCTCTGGAGAAAAGGTGGGGGGATTCTCCATCAAGGCCCAGCTCTCTGGGGTAGGGAGGGCCACACTGCGATGCCCAAAAGCTGCCTGCTCCAGCCCCTGGAAGAGGGATGGAAGGGAGGCAGAAAGTTAGACAGTGGCACAGAGAGGACCCTAAGAGCAGGGGACTCCGAATTACCCTCTTGGTTCTAGTCCCAGCTCAGACCTCAACTTGCTGTGTTAATTCGGTCAATCGTATCACCTCTCTGAGTTTCGGATCTTCAACTTGGACAGTCTTAGCAGCCATGCCCCTCTCGGGATTTTGTACATTTTAGGGCTAACAGGAGGCCCCAGAGAGCATCGCAGATGCCTCAGAGTGCCGTTCCTTTTCGGGGCTGTGAATCAGTGTGACCTGCAAAAGACTCAGGGAATAGTGGGTGCCACAGCAGGACAAGTTCACAGGGGCCTGGCTTTCTCTCTGCTCTGTCCCAACAGCTCTCAGCGGGACGAGGCTTGGAAGCTTCCTAAGGGCTGTTGCTTTGTCCCCCTCACGACCCAGAACTCTCACTCGTGTGAGCTCTGGCAAATTCCCCTCTCTGAGCCTCGAGATTCTCCTCTGTAAAATGGAGATAACATCTCACTTGGGCTGTCGGTGCCAAGTCTTGAGGAATGTGAAAGTACTTTGCAAACATCATGGGCCACACGTCATCACCCAGATTTCTACATCCCTGCCTCCCTCCAGCCCCCCACGGGGCTCTCACCCAGTCCTAAGGCCATCATCCCCCAGCCCACCTCAGCCCCAGACCCTTTGTCAATGTCAGAGTCTACCCAAGACTTACTAGTCTTGATTCACTGGAAATGAGGGCTCTTTCCCCACTGATTCAGACCATCCTGGGGGGTCCTCACCAAGCGAGGCCAGGATGCAGCTTCCAGCCCTGTTCTCACTGCCCAACGACCCGGCCCATCACCTCCACCCCCATGCTGTCATCCAAGACCTTGAACCTGGCTCCCCTACCTTGCTGTCTGACAGCCCCATGCCCCCAAAGCTATTGAAGTTGGATCAGGGAGAGAACAGGCCTTCACCCCACCTTCTCCCGAGCCTCTTATTTTTTTTTTTTTTTTTTTAGAATTTTATTTATTTATTTGACAGACAGAGATCACAAGTAGGCAGAGAGGCAGGCGGAAGGGGGGGGGGGAAGCAGGCTCCCTGCTGAGCAGAGAGCTCAATATGGGGCTCGATCCCAGGACCCTGGGATCATGACCCGAGCCGAAAGCAGAGGCTTTAACCCACTGAGCCACCCAGGCGCCCCACCCGAGCCTCTTATTAATGGGTACCATGCCTTCCTGGTTAAAAAAAAATAAAAAATAAAAAATTAAATATTGTTTAAAAACTCACAAGAACAAAACATACTCCTTAGGAAACTTTAAACACAAGAATGTACAGAAAAAGAAAGGAAGAAATGCCCATGGCCTTCCCCTTCCCCTCCACCCCCATCTCTGTGATGTGCCCAGACCTGGCCGTGCGGGAGCCCACCTGGCTCAGCTCCACTCCCAGCTCACAAGCAGCAAGGTGCAGGGTGCTGTGCCCTGCACACAGTAGGTGCTCAGTACTTACATGCCAACAGTCGAGGGTATATTTCCTTGGACTTAGGTATAATTTTGTTGAGAACAGGAGGGGTATAGTTGCCTTGTTCTTGGAGGGCCAACAGGATTGAGATACCATTAGGGGTTCAGAAATCAAGATGGGGAGTGGAATAACTCCATGTCAGCCAAATAACAGTCCTTTAAAATGATGAGATGAAGACAGGGACTCGCAGGCCCCGGTTCTTTTCTGGGGGTAGAAAGTGGTACATTGTCTGTTCCGCATGCAGTTCTCATTCGTCCATGCACTTGGCAAATACTCACTAAATTCCCACCGTGGCCAGCCTCCAGGAGCGGGAAGTGGAATGGGAAGGATGGTGAAAGGAAAGAAACTATTAAAAAGTCAGGACTGCTGACTAGAGGCTGAGTGGCTGGCTCTTTCCGAGGGTGGGCGAACAGTATAGGCAGGACCCTCAAGCTGCCCCATCCTGCATTCCCCCCAACCGTGCTCTGCACCCCCACCTCACCCCTCCCCTCTCCTACCCCTGCACTCTAAAGGGTCCTGGTGGACAGAGAGTGTGGGCGAGGCCCATACTCAACCTCCCTAACCCTCCTTAACCCGTTTACTGTTCCCTTTGCTGATCTTCTCCACATGGCAGCTGGTCTAGCTGCTGGAAGTCTGCTGGTTGGCTCCCGACCCCCAGTGATGCTGGTAGGAGAGACCAGGGAGGTCACTGGTTTGATCTGAGTTAGCCCCTCTGGCCCTGGAAGGTAGGTGAGACAAAGAGGGAATGTAGTTTAGGTTAAAAAACAAATACCTTTGTGGCTGAGAGTTCATGACTAGAACAGCTTGATGGCTGGGCCCAAAACCAGCAAGCAGAGTGACAGGCAGGTCCCAGAACCTTCTGTGCCCTGAAGAAGGCTTATGGTGGTGGGGGAAGCTGCTGTTCCCTCCACAGGCCAGCCTCCTGAGGCTACTAAGTCTGGGGTCTCAGAGAGAGGAACTAGGCCTGGGAACTTCCAGAATGGGAGGGGGTGAATTCTCACTGCATAGCCCCCCCCCCCAGGCCTTAATGTCTACTGCCCCCAACCTCTGCCAGGCAGCCCCATGCCAGTTCAATGCCAGCACGAGGCACTGAGAATGAACAGACGATTAAGTAGGTCCTACCCCTGTGGACCTCAGCAGGACACCAAGACTGTTCAAGGCAGTATGAGCAGTGCCGTGGAGATCGTGTCTGCAGATAGGCTGTAGGCTCAGAGACAGGAACGGTTCCCTCTCTCTGGAACTAGAGAGAAGAAGGGGGTATCAGGAGCTTGAGTAGGAGCTTGCCAGGCAGAGAAGCGGTGGGAGGGCATTCTTGGCAGAGACAAGCATGAGCAAAGCATGCAGGGGTGAAGGGAGCTGGGTTTGAGAAACCATGAGGCCAGTGTACAGAAGTGAAGCCGGAATGCCTATGTTTGAATCCAGCTTCACTTTTGGGCTGTGTGCCTCTGGGCAGTTTGCTTAACCTCTCTGGGCCACCATGTTCTCATCCAATAACAGGTGCTTATAGTAGTTGTAGTAATCATTAATGCGGCTTGCCAGACAATTTTGGTTATCTCCCCTTTCAGGCACAGGTAGGACTGCGTGTTCTGTGGCTCCTGTGGTTAGGTAGGGTCACGTGACTAGTCCAAGCCAATGAGCTATGAGCGCAAGTGTCAATGCTGAGCCTCAATGTTAGCGGGAGAATCTGAGGAGCGCTCTCTCTCTTTTCTTCTGGCACAGTGTGGTGCCCACGAAGATTGTGATGTGGTTATCCCCAGGTCTCCCCAGTGAACCAAGTCCTTGACAATGCACACTGGATACATAGCTTTAGCAAGACATGAGCCTTGGTTGTTGAAGTTGCTGAGACTGGGGAGCTGTTTGTTACCACAGCACAGCCTAGCCCATGCTGACTGGGGTTTGTGACAGACACGTGAGTTAATAGAGGGAAAGCACCCTACACGGAGCTCTGGGACTTTACACGCAGTACAGGGTAGCTGCTAATATCATTAGTGTTGCTGGAGAGGTGGAGTGGAGTGGCCGCAGAAGATGCCACAAAGGGAAACAGAAGGCTACTCATGAGAGTCTTAACTACACGGTCCAGAAGCTTGGGATTATTCCTGGAAGGAGTGGGGGAGCATTAGAGATTTTTTTTTTTTTTTTCTACATAGACCCCATGCTAGGCGGGACTTGAACTCACAATGCTGAGATCAAGACCTAAGCTGAAATCAAGAGTCAGACACTTAACTGACTGAACCACCCAAGTGCCCTAGAGATTTTTTCAAAGTAGAAGAATGACATGCTTTATAGACTGTTCATGCCAGGACCTGGCAAACAGTAGGCATTTAATAAATATATCTTGAATGAATGAATGAAGCAAGCAAACAAGCAAGCTTGGAGGAAAAGGAACCAGGGAGGAGGCCATTTCAGCAACCCAGGTATGCCCTGGTGAGGACCCAACCCAGGCAGGTGCCGGCAGCTGGGTGGGACCCACAGCCAGGCACTGGGCCTCCATGCCCACCCCCACTTGCCCACCCCCAGCCCAGCCGGGGCCGGCAGCTTCGTGGGCTCTGTGGCTGGTGTGCGGAGCGCACAGTGGCGCCTCATAACTCACTGTGGTTATGATGAAGCAGAGCGCTTGTTTGGGAAGACAGCCACTCTGACACCCAGCAGCCCCCAGGGCCATTGCTGATGTTCCTCCTCCACCATCCATGCTCAACATGCCAGCTCCTTCCCCCACACCCTACTCCACACACCCCCCATGGCACCAATCCCCCCCCCCCCCGACCCCATGCACACACCCCTCCGCCTGCCTCTCCGGCGCTGCAGCCACGAGAAATTTATTGCAGCCCCAGACTGCTATGGGCAAATACTAATAAAATGCTGTTTTGCTGCAATTTGTTTAATTGGCCACAGAAGAGATGTCTGGAACATGTGCAGGCTCTGCCCACACCCGCCTGCCCGCCCGGCTCGCAGATGCGCTCTCATCCCTGGGTCTTGTCCCCCTGGCTGTGACCACTGAGCGTGGGACAGCGGGAAGCAGGGAAACAGGAGGAGATGCAGGAGGCTGCTGGGCTGGGGAGGGCAGGGATGAGCCTACCTCTGCTTATTTTTACAACCCTTTCCTGGGCTCTCCACCCACAAACCTCGGGATCTTTGTGATCAGCCGGACTGCCTGGGTTCAAATCCCACCACTTCCTCTTAGCTGTGTGACCTTCGGCAAGCTGCAGAACTTCTCTGTGCCCCCTCATCTGTAAAATGGGGGTGAGAATAACAGCACTGTGAGGATAAAGTGAGCTTATCCATATGAAACACTCAGAGCAATGCCTGGTCTGTAGGAAGCACAAAAGGAATGTGAAGCATTTAGACTGCTTGGTTTCTAATCCCAGCTCTGCCATTTGCCAGCCATATGACCTTGTGCAAATTACTGAAGCGCTAGGGAGCTCAGTTTCCTCATCTGTGAAATGGGGACAATTATTACACCTGCCTCCACTGTCATGTAAAGAGTAAATGCATTAATTGACTTAAAGGGGTTAAAACAGAGCCTGGCATGTGGTAAAGCTACAGAAGTGTGGGGTGTTGCTATTCAATGGACTTGGCAGTAGAGTGAGCTGGTCCTCTGGGCTAGGGTGCTTAGGAAGCCTTTGGAGCTCATGTTCCTTCACTGACGTGAGTACTGACTCAAGGGTAAGTCTCAGCAGTGGGAATTCCCAATGGTAATAAGTTCCACCTCTTTCCCGGTGTTTTGAGGCCACGTGACGTGGTGGGCAGGGTAGTGGAAGACCCTCGCAGAGAGTCTCAGGAGTTGGGGGGTGCACTGACCCTGCTGCAGCTCCTCAGACAGAGCCCCCTGGGGCTGGGCTGCCACTCGTGGGGTCCGCCCAGCCTCCCAGTTGCTCCCCCTCTGGCCCCTGGCACCCACCCCCCAAGGGTGGGCACCTTGCCACCCACCAGATGGCACCACCAGAGGCTGGGACATGGGGGTGGGGTGGGGAGGGTTAGGCCAGGCTATGGGAGCTGGGCACCCAGGTCTTAGGACAGATGGGCTCATGTCTCTTCCTAGCAGGGGATTCCTGGGGACAGGTCCGGAGCAAACCCTGCGCACGACAGAGCTGGGCTTCATGACTTCCCCATGTGGGGGCCAGAAGAGTAACGAGTCTGGAGTCCCCAGGCGGGTTCCTTCCCTTCTCTGAGTCCGTTCCTTATCTGGAAAAGAAGGGCTTGTGCTAGAGGATTTATCTGATAACCCCGGTCCAACTGCTAGCCTGACTCCTGGAGCACAGTGATGCCTCAGTGGGTGGGTTCTTGTGGTTATTATTTCACGACAGACAAAAGGTTGAAACTGTGGCCTCAGGGGTCAGATAACCTGAGCTCACATCCTGACTCTACCACTTTTTGGCTGTGTGACCTTGGGCAAGTAACTTAACCTCTCTGTGCCTTGTTTTCCATCTGTAAATGAACTAATGATGCAAGGTACCCCAGAGGGTGTTGTGAGGAGTAAACAAAACAATATTGGATCCTTACTTTGTGCCCTGTCAAGTAGGTACTATTTTTTTTTTCATTGTTCAGTTGAGGTGAACCCTCTTGCCCAAGGTCTCATGTCCATGGAAGGGGCACTCCGGTGGCATTCTCAGCCACTGTGGTCCAGTGTTCTCCATCTAACCCTGTCTCCCCCTTACCCGGGGCTCCTGGCGGCTGGCTCTCTGCTGCCCAAAAGATGCGTGCATGGATGGTCATGTACACACGCACACCCACACACATGTGTGTTCCATGTGTCTCTGGTAGCCTTGGCCCAGCTGTCTCAGGAACCTTTGGCCAGAAACCAACCCCCACCCCCACCCCCAACCTTGAGGTCATAAATGCTGGGGTGTGACCCTGGTCCCTGGAAGGAAAACAGTTACAGGAGGCCTGAACGTCGGACCCCCCTGGGGTCGGAGTCTGATGGACAAGTTGCTTAAACTGCTTCCCTCGCTGGCAGGATGTGGAGATGGGGTTTGAAGAGACAGCAGCCCTGAGGCATCTTTCTCCAGAGGGCCCCGGGGGTTGAAGGAGAGCCCCAGGGCCAGGCAGCCGAGTTTGAATGCGGGCTCTCCTTCCGGGAATCCAGCGGTGTGCTCTTGGACAGGTAACCTGCTCTCTGTACCTCACTTTCCTTATCTGTAAGATGGGGCTGATGACCACAGGGTCTGCCTCGCCAGGGTGCTGTGAAGGTTAAAACTGAGTTCATCCCTGCCAAGTGCAGAACGGGGCGCAGCACCCAGGCCTTTCCTGTCTTTGGGCCGCCCTATTTCTCCCTCCCAGGGGTGGGTTCTGTGACTCTGCTGGACTCTCAGCCAGCCAGGGCAGAGGCTTGACTCTTTCCAGTGCCCAGGAACCACGCACTGGATGCTTGCTGCTTTGTGGAGCAGACAAGCAGCCTGAGCTGGGCCTGGCCCACCCACGTAGGGTTCCATGGAGGACATTGCCCTTGGCCGGGTCAGAGGCAGCCCTGTCCTCGCCCTGCCTCAGAGAGGGGCGCACACTGCAGCCTGGTCAGGTGCTCTGTGCTTCCCGCCCCTCCAGACTCTTCCCACGGCCTCCTCCCTGCAGCCCCCCCGGCCTCCTCCCTCCCCAGTTCAGGCCTGATCTCCTCAAGCACGCCCCCAGTGTCTCCCCCAGTTCCTGGCCCCCACCAGCCTTTCCCACGCCTCCCTGGGGATGCTCAGTGGAGTGCAGACACCCTTTCTGGCCAAGGCCTTTCCCCACGAGGTGAGAGCCTTCCTGAGGCAGCCTCCATCTCACTGTCTGGAAGAGAATAGGAGACCCCAGAAGGGGGAAGGGGGCCACCTCTCAGGGTCCCGAGTGAAGACAGCGGGACTGGACGGGGGTGGGGGGAGCTGGGGCTCAGGAATTCAAGAAAGAAAGGAGGCAGAGACGCCCTCCCTCTGGGCCCAGAACCGAGCAAACATGTCCTGTCCGCAGCTGGGAACATCACCCTCTTCAAATCTCGGGCATGAAATGGAGTGGGGATGGGGGAGGGCAGAGTCTGACGCAGCCAGCTGTGGCGAGCAACAGCTGGGTACACACCCCAGGATGCATGGTCCCACGCCCTCTGCCAGGGCCCAGCAACTGCCAGGGGGGCAGTGCAGGGGCTCATGAGCTGGGGGCAGGGATTGCTGGAAAGTAGAGGCCTGATGAGCACTCAGCTAGCCCCACAGCCCCAGGCCTCCTCCACCAGGAGGCCACCTGGACTTAAGCAAGGACGCCCTGTCTGGTGACTTTAGGATTTCTATAGAGGCAGCCTCATCTGCCACTCTCCATCTCCCGGGGTGGGCTGCCTGTGTGGCAGCGGGAGGTGGGGAGTGGGTATGCCCAGGCTAGGACAGGCCCCCGAAATGGGTGGGAAAGATAATCCTTAAGAACAAGCCCCATCGAAATAACAAAAAACCAGAAACAAGCGAAGAATGAACATAGAAATTGTGATGTGGCCCTACAGTAGAGTACCATGCATGCTTTAAAATGGAGAGATCAATGTGAGTGACTCTCGGTAGATAATGTCCAGTTTTTAAGGAAGTCACAAAAGAATTCACAAAGTATGACTGCCATTATAATTAGCTAAAAAATATGTGAAATCAAATGATATGTTGTTTAGGACTTATCCATATGTGACAAAACAATAAAGAAAATAAGAACAAAATTAAGGAACTTGGTTACTTCCAGTGAGAAGGGTAAATGTGGTATGTCTAGGAGCTTACACAAACTTTGGAGTTCTGGAAATAGAGTATTCTTAAAGCAGATGTGAGTACAGGGTTACTGTATTATTATGATGATTATTATTATTCACACAGTATATGTATATTCTTCACATTTTTGTACTGATATATTTCTTTTATAATACAAAAGTTAAAGGTTTAAAATGTGTATCAAGAATATTACAAACATTAAAAGACAAAAGTCCAAGTTAAAAAAAAAAAGAACAACCAGGATGGGCTCTGTGACCTCTGTTCCCTGTCCCCAGCGGCTCTCGGCCCAAGTCCCTATGAGGAGTTAAAGGAATCCAGGAAGAGAGAGGATGTTGTCAAGCACAGGTTTCCTCACATTCACTGAGAACTAGCCTCAGAAAACCAGAACACAGGGGCATCTGGGGGCACCGTCGGTTAGGCATCCCAATTCTTGGTTTCGGCTCAGGTCATGATCTCAGGTTCGTAAGACCGAGCCCCACTGAGCATTGAGCCTGTTTGAGATTCTCCCTTTCCCTTTGCTTCTCCCACTCCTGCACCAAGTAAATAAATGAATCTAAAAAAAAAAAAAAAAAAGAAAAAAAAACATGGGGTGCCTGGATGGGTCAATGGGTTAAAGCCTCTGCCTTCAGCTCAAGTCATGATCCCAGCATCCTGGGATGGAGCCCTATATCTGGCTCTCTGCTCAGCGGGGAGCCTGCTTCCCCATCTCTCTCTCTACCTGCCTCTCTGCCTACTTGTGATCCCTGTCTGTCAAGTAAATAAATAAAATCCTTAAAAAAAAAAAAAAAAAAAAAAAAAGTGGAACACAGGTCTTGCCTTCATGGAGCGTACGTATAATGGAAGAGACAGACAGAGGCAAGTTTCCAGGCAGTTCCAAGCCCATGTGGTAAGGACTATCACAGTTGTGTGCAGAAGCTCGCACAGACAAGCGGGGCACCTAACTTGGTAGGGGTAGAGGTCAGGGGAGGCTCCCTGGAGAAAGCAGCACCAAACTGAGACCAGGAGGATGAGGAGGACCTGGCCACGAAAGGACCTAGGGCAAGGAGGAATGTTCCCGACAGAGGTCGGCACTGGCAAAGGCCCGGGGCACATCAAGGAGGGGCATCCCAAGGAGTCCAGAGTTCAGGGTGTCCAGGAGTGTCTAAAGATAAGGTTGGAGTGGTGGACGGAGCTAGGTCACTGGGGAATTAAGACATTGGAACTTCATTTTGAAGACCTTGGAGGGCCTGGAAGATTTAAGCAGAGGGGAGACAAGTTCAAGATCACTCTGATTGCAACGGGAGAGCTGGAGCGGTGGTCCCGTGGGTGACAATGGCAACAACACAAGGCGTCCCTGTTACAGGGACAACACAATCTGTCCCTGTCAGAACTTGATTTTGACCAAGGCTGTTTTCAAGGGCAGTGAAGAGTTAAGGGCCACAGGGGCCGTGCCCATGCTAAACAGGTCAGAGGAGAGGGAGCACCCTCCTTCTTGGGGCCTTGAGAATGTTAGCCCTCAGAGCCAGGGCACTGGGTTTGAAGTCCAGCTGTGCCCTAACATGGGTGCTGTCACCCAAAGGTCTGTATCTCTGCACTTCTGTTTCCTTGTCCATAAAGTGGGAACAAGAATAAGGCTCCAGCTCTCCATCCCCCAGGCCAGGGTGGGATCAACGGATGGAATAGACCCGAACCATCACTGAGAAGTGTCATTCCTTTGCCAGGGTTTGAGGTCCACTGGGCCCTGGTCAGAGGATGTGTTCTAGGGGCTCGTGCTTTTGGGATCAGGCAGACCAGAGTTCAAGTTCTCATTCTGCCATTTCCTGGCCAGGCACCTTTAGGCGACGGCATAACCCATCCAGGCCTCAGTGTCTGGTAAACAGGATGCATGCTCCTGCCCACAGGGTGAAGGAGATCACTGTCTGGGCCTGACAGGGGCTCCGGCACTGACACCCGTGGCTGTGGGAGTGGCCCTGAATCATTTGGTCAAGTTCGTCCCCGCCCCAGATGCCCAAAGGCCCTGGCCATTCTTAATGACCATCCATCTTCCCAGCCTCTCAAGAGATCTTCATTGCCCCCCCACCCCCATCCCTTCCATCCTGCAGCTGCCCTGTAGGGGAGGGGGCCCCAAGTCCCCAGCCGCTCAGGCCCAGATAACACACACACACACACACACACACACACTGGTGGGGACACTGGCCCGCGGAAGCTTCCCAGATAAACGCCGCCTGCCCCAGATAACCGAGGCCTATCAGCCTGTCATCTTGTTCTCTAAAACCACGTTGCTGGTGATAAAAGGATTGTGTGGGGCTGCATCTGCCCGGCCCAGGTGGGAGCTTCTCGCAAGTTTTTCCCCACCCCCCCCCCCCCGCTCCCCCATTAACAACAAATGTTTGGCCCCTTCTGGGACAAATCAGTCCTCCAGTGGCCGGTCTCAGCCAGTCTCCCCACTCAGCTTCCCCGCCCTCTCGCTCTAGCATCCCTCTGCAAGAGGGCCATTTGTCCCCTTTGTTGGACTTCCACAGGAAGCGAGGAGGGGGGCCGACACGGGATGAGGCAGTGGCAGACAGGCAAGCTCTGTTTGGGAGTCTGTGTGGTTCTGAAGGCATGGCGTGCGTGCCCTTGTCAGACCCCGATACCAGCCAGCATTTACCGAATGCTCACCAGGTACTAGTCTGGCTTACTGGACCCAGTAAGGCCTATAGTCTCCTTTGTTTGCATTTCACAAGTAAGGTAACTGAGGCTCAGAAGGTCACAGACACAACCAGTACATAAAGCTGGAATCGAAGACCAGGTCTGAAGGCTCCAAACCCTGTGCTCTTGCCCTCTCTAGATTCTTCCTGAAGTCCATGCCTGCAGTTGGCCATTTCTGAAGCTGGGGGAGGAAGCAGGGGGCTGCTCTCCTAGGCACAAGCAGAAAAGTCTGAGCCACAACTGGAATCTGGCTTTGGGCCGAGGTTACCTGGGCGTGAAGGAGTCCTTCTGCCCCCACCCCCACAACCCGAGGGTCTTCCCGTCTTGGGGCTGAAACGGCCCTGGAGGTCATCCAGTGCAAGGGTCTCAGAGAACGGGTGGGAGACGGAAACAAAAGGGAGAGGTGGTACGTGCCCAGGATCGTCCAGCTCAGTCTGATGACTTTAGGGTCATGCAGTCCTAACTCATGGGAGGCCCAGAATTCTGCCCCAGAATGACTTAAAAAGGGCTACATAGGTCATTCAAGTAGAGCTGCAAATAGAATCTATCTGTAGTGAGGGCCTTTCCATTCTCCCGTGTTAGACAGTCTCCGCCAAGTCCAGAAACTCATATACAACATAGCCACAGGCCCTCAGGAACCTGGAGACGCTGAAAGATAAGCCCAGGGCCGCCCCAATGGGCGCAGGATTTGCACACACTTCCTGGGACACATGCTCACACCGACACTCCCTGACACTCCGTGGGACCCACTGGCCACCTCCCCCACCCCAGACCCCAGGGCTTCTCACTCTTTGCCCCCATCCCTGCCCACACCCCACCTCCAGAATCACACCAAGCCAGGGAGCTCCACGCTGGGCTTCACAAGGCCCTGAATTTTTCATCCTTAAATGCTGGGATGCTCTTGTCTTCCCGCTTCGCCCAAACCCCTTGGTGGAAATGGATGGGGGCACGGAACACAGTTATCAGAAAGATTAAGCCAGGACTTGTCATTTTTTTATATCATGGAGCAGTCAGCCCTACGAGTGATGTCCTCCACTCCGCCAGGATGAGTCCAGAACCTTTAGTGCCAGTAGTAAAAAAGACTATAAAAAACACCATCGGAGAAAGGGTAATGATGAAATTTAACTGCTCCCGATCACACACCTGGGGTCTGCTCACCGCAGAACCGGGGGGTTCGGCCACATCATCCTTTACTGCTGTGTCCTTGTCTCGGAGTTTAAGGTCCTTGCGCTGAACCAGAACGTCGTGTCCACTGGCGAGACCCCAGGGCCCACCCGTCCCTCCCTGCCCTGCCTGGCCAGGAGCACAGAGAGAGGGAAGCCGTGGGGCACACCCCGTCCTGGGAGGCCCCAGGGTCTGTCGGCCTGGCCAGCGAGTCCCTCGGAGCTGGACCCGCGGGGCTCTGTGGGAGTGCTCCAGGAGGCTAGATGATGGCTGGCTCCAGTTTTCTTTCCTCCCTTTCTTCTTCCACCCCTCACCCCTCCTCCACATCACTTAGATGTGCCAGAACTGTGTCACATACAGAATGGCTCCCAGGTTCTCTCATCGCCCTTAGGACCTGGCACTCTGCTGAAGTCATTTCCAGCCATCCAGCCACCCCTCCATCTGCCCCCACAGTCCTGTAGCACACTGCCCTTTTATCACTCCTGGTGCTCTCTTTTAGTACTGACATCCTTCAAAATAAGTGGCTCTCTCCAGCCTCTGGGCTTTCACACATGCTGTTCCCTCTGCCTGGAACACCCCAGGCTAACTCCCACTCATCAGTGCTGCTTAGCTGTAACTTCCTCCAGGAAGCCCTCCCTGCCATTCTCCAGGTCTGCATTGAGCCTTCTTGCTAAGAACTCCCTTGACTCCCTGCATTTTCTCTTCAAAATATGTATCCTCATGGTGTATGGTCATTGTTTGTTTAATTGTAAGGTCTGTGAGGGCCCCTGTGGAGGACACTATTCTGGGTCTGGGGATTTAGTGGTGAACAAAGCAGACAAAATCCCTGGCCTTCTTGAAGGTCATGTTCCAGTCAAGGGAGTACAGCAGGACTGTCTATCACGTTCAAACTTCGTGGACATTCACTAAAGGCGGGGTTGAGTTTAAGCCTCCAAAGGTAGGTGGTGTTCTCCCGATTACAACCAAGAGCCCTCGGGTCCCCAGTGAGGGAACGCAGGGCCACGGCTTAAACCCAGGTCTCATGGGCACCTGGGCTGTGGCGTCTCCACTACTGCCCCCTCCTCGCTCACCTCGCTGAGGCCTCACCAGCCTCCTGGCTAATTCTTAGCACACTAGGCATGCCCTCGCCTCTGAGCCTTTGTACATGCTGTTCCCTCTGCCTGGAATCCTCTTCCTGCTGATAACCTTAGGCTCACACCCTCACCTCCTCCAAACCTCTGCTCAGATGTCATTTTCACATGAGATTCTTCCCTGATACAACTGCACACACACACACACACACACACACACACATACACACTCTCCTATGCTGCATACTCTGTATATCACTTCGGTGTCTATACTTCCTAGAGTGTTAGTTCCCCGAGGCCAGGGGTTTTGCCAGTTCTGTTCATCATCCCACCTAGTACCTCTCCTAGGTGCTCAGTAACTATCAGCTGGATGGATGGATGGATGGATGGATGGATAGGGATGGATGGATGGATGAACTGATGGGTACAAGACACATGGAGCTGAAATAAGGCTGATCTCTGCCCTGAAAAGCAGCAGAGTCCAGCCACAGGAGAGGGACTTCGTCATCTGAGTGGGGGGCATATTCTAACAGAGGTGTGAGCAGAGGAAGCGGCACCCCCAACACCCGTCCCCTCCTCACCTCAGGACACAGCCCTCTTGTGAAACTCACCCTTTCCCTGAACATCCTTGGCTGCCGGTCTGTGGGCAGGGGGTGTCAAAATCGGCCCCGGGGGGGGGGGCAGGTTTGGAGGGGGCTGTGTGAGCTGGACTCTGGCATAGTCTCCCACCTGTTCTGGAGCATCTCTGGGGAATCTGGGGAGAGGCAGAGCAGTGAAAGCACAGGATAGGGCGCCATCCCTTCCCGGGACCGCACCCCCCCACCACCCCGGTTCTCTGGTGGCAGCAGCTCTTGCAAACAGAGCCTGCAGAGGGCCATTCCCCAGAAGCCAGAAGGCTCATGGCCAGCCCAAGACCTCACCCCTGACCCACCCCCCAAGGCCTCTTGAGCAAGTAGCCTTCCCTCTCTGAGCCCCAGTGCTTCCTGTCCTATAAAAGGAGACGATTTGAATACACAAATCACTCCAAGACTCTTCAAGTATGAGCATCCTCCCAAAATGTTTTTACTGAATCATGTACATATGAAAAAGGACACACATATTCAAGGGTTTTTCTCAAAGTAAACACATTCATATGACCAGCACCCCGACCAAGAAATAAAACATTAGGGGCGCCTGGGTAGCTCAGTCATTAAGCATCTGCCTTTGGCTCGGGTCATGATCCCAGGGTCCTGCTTCTCCCTCTCCCACTCCCCTGCTTGTGTTCTCTCTCTTGCTGTGTCTCTCTCTGTCAAAAAAATTAATAAAATCTTAAAAAAAAAAAAAAAAGAAAGAAAGAAAACATTATCAGCTCCCCAGATAGACCCCTGGGGCTCTTCTCAGTTCTTGTGTCCCGCAATGGTTAAGATTCTCCTGATTTTTAACGCTATAGGTTAAGTTTTACCTGGTTTTTTGTTTTCCTTTTTTTTCTCTCTCTTTTTTTTTAAAGATTTTATTTATTTGTCAGAGAGAGAGAGGGAGAGCAAGCGAGCACAGGCAGACAGAATGGCAGGCAGAGACAGAGGGAGAAGCAGGCTCCCTGACGAGCAAGGAGCCCGATGTGGGACTCGATCCCAGGATGCTGGGACCATGACCTGAGCCAAAGGCAGCTGCTTAACCAGCTGAGCCACCCAGGCGTCCCATCTCTTTTTTTTTGAACCACAAGGATCTCATTTCATCCTTTACAAAATCGCTTTTGATTTCAAAAGTATCTGTGGTAGCTGGTCTCTAAGATTACCCCCAGTGGTGCTTGTTTGCTGGTATTCACACTCTTGTGTGGTCCCCTTCCACACTGAATCAGGGTGTTCTTTGTGACCAATATAGCAGAGGTGACAGTGTATGGCTTCTGAGGCTAGGTCATAAAGGGCGTTGTGGCTTCAGCCTTGCTCCGTCGGATCACTACTCAGAGGAAGCTAGTTGCCATGTTGTGAGCCATCTTGTGGAGAGCTCCACGTGAAAAGGGACTGAGGCCTCCCACCCACCACCAGCACCAAGGCGCCAGCCATTGGAGTGCGCCATCTTGGAAACAGATCTTCCAACTCCAGTTAAGCCTTCAGATGGCTGCAGGCCAGGCCAACATATGATGGTAGCCTCAGGAGAGAACTAAGCCAGAATTGCTGGCCAAGCCACTCCTGAATTCCTGACCCATAGAAACTGTGAAAGATACTAAAGTTTGTTATTATTTTAAGCTACTCATGTGGTGGTGGTGGTGGTGGGGGGGTAATTGGTTCACAGCAATAGACAAGGAATGCAGTCTTTGTGAAGCAAATATCCAATGAACCAAATCTCCCAGGCTTTCAGTAACCCTTTACAGGAATCCTTTTAAAAATCATTTCAATGGCATCTATTCCCACTTGAGAAAAGGACCTTTGTTGCGGTACGTGACAAAGACTTGGTTTAGGCTAAGGACTGCCATGATTTCGAGATCCCTCTCTGGTCTGAGGACCATGGGATTGGGCCAGGTTTGGGTTTAGGAACCCATCTCTCAGGAACACAAGCTTGGGGGTCAAGCAGGCCTGCTGTACTCATTCGAATCCTGGCGGCCCTTCCAAAATCCTGTGTGACCTCACATGAGAAGCTGTACTTCTCTGAATCCCAGTGTCCCCATCAGAAAACTCAGAGATGAGGTGACTTGCTCGTAGGTTGTTGCAGAAGTGGAAATCAGGTGTGCCTTGTCACCGCCACACTGGACACACTCAAGAGGCACGGCCCATGGTCACACCACAGCCCGGCCAGCCCTCCTGGGGGTGTCGTGGACGGAGGAGGCTGAGGTTTGGCCCTGTGTGCTGCCGCACACCCTCCTGGCGCACCCGAGCCCTGACAGTGCCAGAAGGCCCAGGTGAGCCTAAGGCTCGTGACAGAACGTGGCGGGACACGGGGCTGCTTCCTCTCCCTCGTTAGTGTCGCCCAGGGGCCTGCACCCTCCTTAGCAGAGGCCTGGGTAACGAAGGCCACAGCCTATTAATTGCGGTGACAGTGATAAAGGAAGGAGAGAGGCCGCTATTTGTCTTGCCCGGAACCTCTCGCATCATTCCAAGATGAATGAAAACTCATTTTCTGCTTTGATTCGGTCTAATTTCTCCAGGCCCCCTGGGCCTCCTTGGGGAGGGGAATGGACTCTCAGCCCCCCGCTGAGAAGGATTTGAAGAGAGGAGGAGGAGGGGTCAGGGGTCACGAGGGAGGAGGACAGGCTTCGCTGAGGGAACCAAGAGCTTGTGGGGGCCAGTGGTTGGAGCATGGATTCGTTAAGCTTGGGCTAGCTGATGGGATTCACAAACTAATCCCGTGGAGGAGGGAATCTGCTTTACCCATTGCACCAGTGAGGCAGGTGGTAGCGGAGAGAATGTGGCTTGCAGGAGGTCACACAGCTGGGAGGGCCCCAGGGGGCTTCAGCAGGGAGGGTCCGTCCAGAACCGACCAGCTCCGGTCACTCATCGCCTTGCCTCCCACCTGGATGAATGACATCATCAGCATGGAAGCCCTTTGGAGGGGTAAGGGGCCTCCAGGTGAGGGAACTTCCACCCCCACCCCGACTCATCCCCTGACCCCGCTCCCAGGGCTCAAGGAGAGGAAAGAGAGGGAAAGGGAATGAGGGTAGACCTTTTTTTGCACCAAGGAGCAAAGACCGACTAAGAGCCTTGTTAGAACAGCAATTTTCTCTTTTGGAAAACGGAGCAAACCAGGCTGCCTGCCAGGACTCCAGAAACTGGAACAGTTGCAATTGGGAGGGAGTTTTAGGCGGTGTGATACCTGAGTAAGAATGTGCGCTCTGTGTTCAAGAGGTTTGGTTAAGTCAGTCTGCTGCTGACTGCTGTGTGACGTTGGTTAAGTTGCTTTGCCTCTCTGGGCTTCGTTTCCCTTATCTACAAAATGTAGTATCCATAATCTATAATAGTGGTGCACCCCTCCTATGATAATCAGTTAGCTTATGTAAAGTAGTGTGTTGATCGCCTCTTTCTGCGGACAGGAGTGTAGGGACTCAGAGAGGCTTGCAGCAGGTGGCAGAGCTGGGAGGCACAACCACGCCTTGCTCACGCCAGAGCCCAGCTCTTACCCTGCAAAATATATAGGAGAAATGAAGCCAGTGAGTCAGGAACTATAACAAAAGTATAAAAGGAGCGTCTACAGAAGGCTGTTCATTCACTGATATTTACCAAGCACCTCCTAGGTGCTAGGCACTCAGAGATAAGAATGATGATGACAGTAACACAAGTGTTATAACAGCAACGTTAATGACAGTAATGATGTGAAAGTCATTGCTGACGTTTCCTGAGCTCCTACTATGTACTTGGCACGGAGCTGGGTATTTTGTATGCAGAGCTCTAGTCCTTATAGTAGTAGAGATCACACTGATTTTATGCACCTGAGTGAGAATCTGAACCCTGGCCTGACTTGGAAAAAAACATAACAACAATGGTGATAGCTATCCTGGTGTGTGATGAGTGTTTTCTAAGTACGGAATGGTTTGCTAAGCACTCCAAATAACATCAGCTTGAGGAGAAGTGACAAGCTGTAGCCTCATTAAGATGATTCATTCACCTGCTTCCAAACTCACTGGGAGCAGAAGGCCTGGCTTTAAGCCTCTCCCTGGACCAGAGGCTGCCTGCAGCGTTAGGCAGGCCCGGGTTCAAATCCCGATCCCACCTCTACTGTGGGAGCTGGGCATGTTGCCATGTCCTTGTCTGTAGAAGGGGAAAATTCTACCCAAACCACAGGATTGTTTTGAACATCTGGAACATACCTTGTTGGGTGGGACTTTTTTTTTCTGCCACCAAATTGTAGACAAGGACATAGCAGATGCACTTGGGGTTTCAGGTCAAGGGATTCTGAGACAGAGAAGCAGGAAAGGGGGAGTCGAGTGAAGAGAAGAGAAAGAAACCAGGAAGGATAGGAAAATGAGATCAGATGGGGGGTGGGGAGAGACAACCAACAAATCAACCCAGAACCAAAAGATTGAGACACTAAGGGACACAACAGATACAAAAATGGAGACAAAACCCAGAAAGAATGAGAAAGAGGGAGATTTATCAGAAGCTGGAAAGATGCTGCCACAGAGAAAGTGAGTCGGAAGGAAAGGGTCCCTCAAGCCACCGGGCAAGGACAGAGACAAAGCTCAGCCGCCCCAACCCTGGCCCCCAACTGAGCAAGGCTTTCAGCCCAGCTCTGCTGCTGAGAACGAAAAGCCTCTTCTCCCACATTCGAATGAATTTGATATTCAATCAATGAAGATTAACTTGCCCAAGGTAAGGGGGTTTTTACATCCGTAAGGAAGTCAAATACGATTATGCAGATGAGAAAATTATCCTGAGACGAAGAGCGGCTCATATATGGTAATTCTGTGCAAGGGAGACTCCCACGCTGATTAGCATATCTTCAGGACCAGAATGAGATGCAGGAGGCGAGGACCCAGCAACGGGCCCCTGGGGGTGGGCTGACCAGGAGTCCCACAGGGAGGAGTTGCACCAAGGTGTCTGCTCCCTGAAGACCTTTTCTAGAAATGAGATTTTTGGGGGCATCTGGGTGGCTCAGTGGCTTAAGCCTCTGCCTTCAGCTCAGGTCATGATCCCAGGTCCTGGGATCGGGCCCCGCATCAGGCTCTCTGCTCAGCGGGGAGCCTGCTTCCCCTTCTCTCTCTGCTTGCCACTCTGCCTACTTGTGATCTCTCTTTCTGTCAAATAAATAAATAAAACCTTAAAAAAAAGAGAGAGAGAGAGATTTTGGTCAGTGAAACTTTGGTCAGTGAAGACCTTAATGAGAGCCTTGATCCTGCTGTGTCCCTTGCAACTACCTAGACCTTGGCTGCCTCTTCTGTCACGAGACAGTGCCCCAGAGCAGGGCCTCTCAAACTTCGAGCTGAATACAAATGGCCCGGAGAGCCTCCTAAGATGCTAATTCTGCCTTCCTGACAAGTTCCCACGTGATGCTGATCGTGCTGGTCCCCTGGCCACACTTTAGAGGGCCCAGGGCGGTGGTTCTAGCGTTGATGTTAACGTGTAGACAGGGCTGACAACCTCTGCCCCAAATGATGCCTGAGGTCTTGAGAAGTCCATGGAGCCGGTCCAAGTCTCCAGTCACCCAGATGCCACAGACCTGGGCCAGGGGCCAGGATAGGGTCCGTGGAAGAGGGGCAGAGGAACAGAAGGTAGCGTGAGTATCCCAAAGTGAGAACGGGCCGACAACCCTGTTCTGGGGCTGCTGGGGGCCCTGGATGGCAACTGCTGAAAACAGCTCTTCCTACATCGAGGTGCTGTATATAGACTCTCCCCAGCCCTTAGGTGGAGAGATAGTATCATTTCCATCTGCCACACAGGAGATGAGGATCAGAGAGGCAAAGTGATTTTCCCAAATTTGAGTTCAGATTGAAACCCGGCTTGGGCTGAGCCCCTAGAGCCCAGGCTCTCCACCTAGCCATTGCCCCCTAGCTCCTGAGTGAGCTCATCCAAGAAAATTAGTGGCTGGACCCTAGAACCTAATGCCTGATCAAGGCAGGGAGTCTCCCCTTGCCTGCTGCGCCTGAATAAGCCTGACCTCACATGGTAGACGGGAGTGTGTGAGGGCTTGGGAGCTCAGCCGCCCTGGGTTCAGATCCTACTTCATGAACTCTGTGACCTTGGGCACATCCTGTTCCTTCTCTGATTGTGAGAAAGACACCCCTCTGGCCAAATAGGGAGGAGAAGACCGCTCCCAGGGTTGCCAAAAGAAGGAGGGGAGGTCAGGTAGCACGCATCTGGCCTAGTGTTCAGATGGAGTCAGTTTTCCCCTTGCGAGAGGACAGAGGCAGGCTGAGCCACAGCTCCAAGATTCTAGAACTTGTGACTCTTTACTTCCACCTTCAGGAGCCCAGAACCTTGGCCGAGGGACCACAGGCTCCTCCTCCACTTTGTAGGTGTGACCAACCCGGTGCTTCCAAGTAATGCATCCCGGCCTGACCCGGGCCTGTCTGGACTGAGTCCAGGCTTGTAACCACAGTGTAGACAGCAGGGACCTCTGCCCCAGGACTCCACTAGGGCAGATCTCCTCTTCCCTCCCCAAGGAGACTGGCAGGACTGGTACCCCTCCCATAGCACGTGTCCCATTGCCTGCTGGTGAGCACAGGTGAAGCCCTTGACTTTCCCTCTGGAAAGGGAGGCAGTGGGGCCTGAGCCATGTCCAGGGAAACTTCTAGCATCAGGCAGCCTTCCTTTCTCCCCCAGAAATTTGCCTCAGATTTCACCCTACATGGGGGGGGGGTGCATTTCTAAGTGGGGCTGAAATCCAGCCCCTGATCTACTTACTAACCAGAAGTGGGGGGTGCCCCCATCCTTACCCTATGCTTCTTTTTTTTTTTAAGATTTTATTTATTTATTTGACAGAGAGAGATATCAAAAGTAGGTGGAGAGGCAGGCAGAGAGCTAGAGGAGGAAGCAGGCTCCTCACTGAGCAGAGAGCCCAATGTGGGACTCAATCCCAGGACCCCGGGATCCAAAATCATGACCTGAGCCGAAGGCAGAGGCTTTAACCCTCTGAGCCACCCAGGCGCCCCTACCCTATGTTTCTATCTCCATCTTGCTCCCCAGGATCTCCCGCGGCCAGCCAAGCTGAGCAAGGATGGGTGTGGAGAGAGGCAGAGAGACAGGAAACAGAAGGGGTCTGCAGTAGTCAAAGTCAGAGCTGCTGGCCGCGTTCATGCTCACGTGTCTCTGTGAATGTGCTTCTTCACTGACGTGTCTGTCAGTCTGTATGGTCTTTCATTCTGTCTCTGGGCCACGCACGTCGGGTACTTGTCTGGGTCCCTGTGTGTGGGTGTCTGGGGGTCACCATGACCTGTGTGTGTTGGAGACATCTGTGTGTCTCTCGCTCTGTGGGTGTCTACCTGTCTCTGATGCATGTCTGGATGCGTGTGTGGTAGTCGGGGTGTGCCCTGTGTACACGTGTGTCTGAACAGGAGTACATGGTATATGGGGGTATGTGTGTGTGTTTGGGTGTGTTGTAGCAGTGTATATCCTGGCGAGACTGGGTACTTGTGTCTACGTGCACTTGTGTGTATGTGTGTGTGTGTGTGTGTGTGTGAATACATGTGGTGTAGAGGTATCTTTGTGTGTTTCAGCATGTGGGGAGTGTGTACATCTGTGTCTGAGTGTCTGCTTATCGGCATCTGGAATTCAGGGCGTGTACTTCTGTGTTGGTGTGGGCTGTGTCCATGTGTGTGAGCACAAGTGTCCGTGCGTGTGTCTCTGAGCATCCGTGCACACGTCTGTCTGTCTGCGCATCTGTGCGGGTCTGCACTTCTCCCAGCATGGCTGGGCCCAGGCCCTGTAAATCCATCAACTCCGCGTGATTTTGTCAATTCTGACAGCTAACTTCAACATGACGACAAATCTGGCCCCAGAGGATATTAAGCAAAGACACATGAGCCTATAATTTTCTGCTTCCACGTGTGAGATGCTATAATAATCAAAAGAAAATGAGTTTCTAACTACCCCCGTTCTTTGTGCTGTTGCCTTCACGCCGGCTGCGCTAATTGAATCACCCGGCACACTGTATCAATGGTAACTTGGGTATTGGGGGGTAATCAGGCGTGCGGGGGGGACCAGCTTGGAGAGGTGCGGGGCTTTTGTGAAGGTCCCATCTGCCTCATGCACCAAAGCCGCCCGCCGCCCGCCCGCATTTGGCTGGACAAGCGAGCGAGCGCAGGGCAGCCCCTCACACAGGGGAGGACCCGGGAGGGGGAGACCAAGGGGAGGGGACACCTGTGCCCAGATGCTGGGGCCCAGGCCCCTGGGTCCCAGGAGGAGAACTGTGCCAAAATAATAAAAGATCCAGACTCTAGAAGTGGGCCTACCTGGGTCCAATCCCAGCGGATGGCCCTTATGTTATTTGACCTCTAGGGCTTGGTTTCCTCCTGTAGCAAATGGGACAACCCCGTCTACCTCACAAGGGCATTCCAAGAAGTGCAAACACATGGATTAAGCGCTTGCGGTGGCCTCAGAGAGAGGAGGTCCTTGGAAGTTGCCGTTACCAAATGTTTACAGGGCTTTCCTGTGCCCTGGCTGGCTGTCTCGTCACAGCGGGAGCTAGGGCTCCTTACCCATTCCGTACCTGAAGAAACAGGCTCAGGGGTGAAGCCACTTGGCCACCCGTGACACAGCTGTCTCTAAATACAGTTGTGTGGGGCACCTGAGTGGCTCAGTGGGTTAAAGCCTCTGCCTTTGGCTCAAGTCATGATCCCAGGGTCCTGGCATGGAGCCCCACATCGGGGTCTCTGTTCAGCAGGGAGCCTGCTTCCTCCTCTCTCTCTGCCAGCCTTTCTGCCTACTTGTGATCTCTGTCTGTCAAATAAATAAAATGTTTAAATAAATAAATAAATAAATACAGTTGTGTGTGGTGATTTGAAGCAGGATGTGTGTGTGTGTTTCCAAAGAGGAAAGAGGAACAGTTTCTGGTAGCTTCTGGAGGTCCTCCCCACAACAGTCCTGTGACTCAATAAAAATAATAAGAGTTGCTCACCCTCGTGTAGCACTCACCAAGGGCATTTATGGTGTACGAACTCGTGTAACCCTCACACCGAGTTTATGAGGTACAAATGCAATTACCTGTTTCACAGATGCGACGACAGCACAGAGAGGCTGAGGGACTTACCCAAGGTCATGGGGCTGGCAGGTGGTGAAAGTGGGCTTCAAGCCTAGGAAGTCTGTCTCCACAGTCTTCATTTTTTTGCCCACCACCAGTTCTTCAAAGAGCCAGCTATACCCCTGCACCCTCTTTTGCCCCTCAAAGTCTTCTATACTGAATCCCTCATTTGTCTCCAAGAAACATCTTCTCTGCCTGCCCAAGGGACCATTCATCTTAAAGTGAGTCTCTAGAGAGGAACGGAAATTCCCCCAACCCCGATGGCCCTGTGCCCCACCCCCGGTCAAGGTGGGAGATCACTCCATGTTGCTCTCTGTTTGCGCTTTGCTTCCAATTAGACAACAGATTTCCTCCAAGTAGCAGCCATGTTCACTGGGAAGGTAACTGGGGGCTACAAAGAGGAAATTATGATAACTCTGTATATGTGTACAGTACTTTACTAGTGTTTGCAAAGCTTAGAGCAGTAGAAAGAGCACAGGCTTTGGAGCCAGACCGGTCTGAGTCCTGATTTTGGCACTGTCACTGTCTAGTGAGGGGTCTTTGGACTTGTTTCTCAACACCTGTAACTCGATTTTTTCAACTAAAGAACTGAAGAAATTTCCCCCTAAGATTGGGAACGAGGCAAGGATTTCTGCTCTTACCACTTCTCTTCCACACTGTACTGGAGTTCCTGGCCAGTCCGAAGAAGAACAAATAAAAGACATATAGATTGGAAAGGAGAAAGACAAACCATCTTTATTCACAGACATGATCATCTTCACAGAAAACTCAAAGAATCAATCCTCCCCCACAAAAAAAAAGTCTTCCCCCACCTAGAACTAATAGGTTTAGTAAAGCTGATGGATACAAAAATAAATTGTATTTTTACATACGAACAATAAAAAATTGAAATTAAAATGGGGACGTCAGGGGTGCCTGGGTGGCTCAGTCAGTTACACATCTGCCTTTGTCTCAGGTCATGACTCCAGAGTCCTGGGATCAAGCCCTGCAGCATCAGGCTCTCTGCTCAACGGAGAGCCTGCTTCCCCTTCCCCATCTCCCCCCCCCCCATGATCTCTCTCTCTATTTCTCGCTCATTCTCTCTCTCAAATAAATAAATAAAATCTTTTTTTAAAATGGGAACATCAGTCCCACATCACAAGATCGCTGAAAGGAATAAAATGAGGCAATGGTTATCCAGGAGTATCTAGCTCACCTGTTTCCTCATCACTTTCTTGAGAGAGGAAAAAAGAAAGAGGCTGGTAGAGAATCACACCCAATACCCACATCCCCTCTTGTCTGTGCCACAACCACCGGGAGTATTTCCAAGATATCCTTAGTAGTTGTGCTGGTTACAAACCTGAGGGCTTTATTTATGTACAAATTTGGGGAGCTGGGGAGGTGGTTCGCCAGAATCTGGAGGCTCCCTAGGAGACATGTTGTCATGAACATGTGATCATTGTCCATCACATGGGCTGCCCAGAGAAAGGACTAAGAGCCACAGCCAGTGTGCTTCCTTCCCTCCCTTCTTCCCTCCACCTGTCCTTCTCAATTTTCTATCATTCCACACTTGTGCTAAGCCTGCCCCAGAATGTACAATGCAATCTAAATAAATCAGCCCAGGGGCACGGGGAGGGCTCAGTGGTTAAGCGTCTGCCTTCGGCTCAGGTCATGATCCCCGTGTCCTGGGATCGAGCTCCTTGTTGGGTTCCCTGCTCAGTGGGGAGCCTGCTTCTCCCTCTCCCACTCCCCCTGCTTGTGTTCTCTCTCTCTTGCTCTCTCTCTTTCTCTCTGTCAAATAAATAAATCAAATCTTTCAATCAATCAGTCAGCCCAGATCACATCCAAAAGGAATCCTACGAGCTCCAGAAAGGACTGATTTGCAACAAAGCCTTTACTGAACTCTCTTGGACAAGCAGCAAAATGAGGAAGGAAATTACATGACTCAACAGACAGCACAACTCTCTCAAAATTAGGGCACCTGGCTGCCTTAGACAGAAGACCATGCGGCTCTTGATCTTGGGGTTGTGAGTTCAAGCCCCACAATGGGTGTAGACATTACTTAAAAATCTTTTAAAAAAAAAAAAAAAAACCTCTCTTAAAATCATCTTTAGTCCTATCTTTCCCCCAAAGTCTAATAGGTCACCATACACTCACACCCCTCTTCCCTTTCTCCTTTGTCTCTCCTGAAACTCTACCTCTACTTCCCCTTGCCACCTCCACTTGCCAACTGGATCAATTCTATCCTTTTTTTTAAAAGATTTTATTTATTTATTGGAGAGAGAGAGAGAGTGAGTGAGAGAGCATGAGTCAGGGGAGGAGTAGAGGGGGAGGGAGAAGGAAACTCCCCCTGAGCAGGGAGCCCAATATGGGGCTCAATGTGGGGCTTGATGCAGGGCTTGATCCCTGCACCCCAGAATCACGACCTGAGCCAAAGACAAATGCTTAACCGATGGTCACTCAGGTGTCCCGGGATCAATTCTATTCTGATCCAGCTTTTGCCGCTGAAGACTTCTTGCTCTTTTTGGGTGGGAAGCTCGTCCACCTCCATATCAGCTCAGGGATGAGCGGGCATTCATTCGGTGGGAGGACGGAGAGAAAGGGGAAAGAAACAGGCAGTTACGCATCCTCTGACACTTTCTCTCCCGCCCACCCCCGGCAGTCTTGTGAGGCGGGTGTACATGAATATTCCCACTTTACTGATTTGGAGATGGAGGTCTCACATGAAGAGATTGATCTTGTCAAGGTCACCCAGAGAGTAATCAGCAGAGGTAGGATTGGACTCTGGTCTGCATGGCTTCAAACGGTGAGCAGGTGACGGGAGAGGAGAAGACGAAATACACCCTGTGTGGGGAGGGTGGGAAAGGAGGCTCCGGCCACTGAGGCGTGGTAAACCTGTGCGGATCTGCAGGTACCACTGATTGTGCGCAAGGCAGGAAAGACTGTGTTTGCTGATTTCTGCACCATAGACACCCAAGAATACCCAAGCATCTGGGAGTGTTAATCACCCTTGGGATGGAAGCTGGGGGCTGTAAGAGCCGCCGGGGGACGGGTGCAAGCGTGGGAGGGAACCACTTCTTCCCATGTCCTTTCTATGCTTTATGAAACTTGAATTGTGTGAATGTGTCAGTTACTCAAAACATAAATTGTTCTTAAAGGAGAATACACAAATAAGTAAGAGAATAAAGCATTATGCGGCAAGTTTCAAAAATGAAACAGTGCCCAGACATTGACCGTGTACCTCATGAGTCTGCAGTGGGTTGCCTCTGGCTTCGGCCCTGGTGGTGAAGGGATGCGTGCGGAGGGTCAGGGAAGAAAGCCCCCTGCGAGGTTGGGGCAACAGTGAGGCCCTCTCAGCGCCTGATGAGTGAGGTCCTGGCAGAGGAGGGGGGGGCGTGCAGAGAGACGTCGGAGATGGGACGGGACATTTGGGCAGTTGGGGCCGATTTGTCGCTCATTTTCATGGGCAGGCTTGGGAATTAAGTGGCATGAAATTGAGCACAGACCAGGGTCCCCCCAGAGACAGGGCAGCCCTCGCCCTGGAGGGGAGAATGCCGAGGGGGCGGGAGTGGGAGGGGTGGCCCATGCCACGCTCCGCTGCTTCTGGGTGCAGATGGAGGGAGAATGGAAGGGGGCTGAGCCAGCTCCTCCTCCCCAGCTCCTCCCTGCCCTCCTCTCTCCTCACACAAGCAGAGGGTCTGCCAGACCCCAGTGTCAGGCTGAAGCCTGGGCTGGCTCCCTTGTGCCCACGGACCCCAGAGAGTTGGGGATGGGGGTGGCAACCAGGCCAGAGCCCCGTTCAGGGGGCTTCTCAGACCATTCTGCTTATCTCAGCGTCTCTGCTGCCATTTTTGCCCAGTGCCCGGAAATGGGGACTAAGAGGAGGCAGAGAATCTACCCTTGCTGCTTCTTGCCTTATTTCCGTGTGGGACAAAGGCATCAGTCCAGGAGCTAACGAGGGCCAGGGGTCCAGCTGGAGTTCCAATAGTATGGTCTGGAGTGAGCCACTTACCGTTTTCTGAGCTTCCATCTCCTTGTCTGTAAAATAATAATAACACCCAGCATATAGATGAGGCTGACCATGTGCTTGGTCCTGTTCTAAGTGTCTTGTTCGTTTGATCTCAGAAATACGTTATTGGTGTACTGTGGTCAGTTACACTCTTGTACAGGTGAGAAAACAGATCCCCCGACCAGTGAGGGATGAATGCAAGATTTGCTGTTTACCCTGCTGCTCCCTCAAGGAGGCAAGTTCACTAAATGAGATAGTGAACATTGACGGTGCGGCACCTGGTCCACAGGTGACCCATGTTGGTCCCCGTCATCCCTGCTGCATTTGTCCTTTAGCGGGAAACAAGGGGCTCGGATGCAGAACATCAGGGCTGGAAGGAATGGTTCAGATCACCTCATTCACACTCGCATGGGTTGGACATGTGGAAATTGGAGGCCCAGGGAAGGGAAGGGACTTGCACAAGGTCACATATCAAGAGGAGGCGGGGCTAAGATTGTCGGGGTGAGTGACCCAAACCCTCGATCTTCAGGGTCCTGAGGACAGTCCCTGGGGCTTTAGGGGCTGGGCAACTGACTTGCCTTTCCCATGAGGAGAGACATCAGCCTGGAAATCTCAATCCTCGTGGGCCCTGGGGGCTCTAAGTCCTCCCTCCTCAGGTGGAGTGAAACCAAGCCACAGCCCTGGTGGGAGTGAGGGGAGTAGACGGCTTCGGTCTGCCAACCTGGACACCTCCTCCTGGGCAGAGCTTTGCCCTACAATTAGGAAGGCTGTGTTTGCCTCCGCGCCAGGCCCAAAAAGCCCATGAAAGCCATGAGGAGCCCTGCAGGTGGCCAGGGGGAGGACAGGCCCCATGGTGCTTAATAGGACCTAATCTCTGCCAGTGTTGTTGGAAATGAAAATGAAAAACAGCCGTGATTTTGTGGTTTAAAAATTAGCATGTGTGCCTACATCGTAAGCCCCTGGCTTGCATTACCATACAGATTTATCCCAGGCCCAGCACGCGGCCAAAATATGTAATTACACACAGGCTCGAGGTGGAAAAGTTGCTCTCCTCTTTGCTATCTGTAGAATATGGATTTTTTTTTTTTTAAATGAGAGAGAGCTCTGGAATTTTGTGAGGGCCCTACTTCATGAGGGACGCTGCCTGTGGTGGATTTGGAGAAAGGGAGCGTCTCAGCCGCATTTGCTGGGGTGCTCATGGGTGTATGAACTTAAGAGCCATCTCCCTGGGCTGGGGTGGGGAGAGAGAGGGGAAGGAAAGACTTGCTATGAAGTACTGCGGGCTCTATGTGCCAGGTCGCATTGGCTGCTCCCGTCTATATTCTTGCCTTTAATCTGCACAGGAAACCAGAAAAGTAGGTATTCTCACCCCCACTTGAAAGATGAGGAAACTGGGGCACCTGGGTGGCTCAGTGGGTTAAGCCTCTGCCTTCGGCTCAGGTCATGATCTCAGGGTCCTGGGATCGAGCCCCGCATTGGGGGTCTCTGCTCAGCAGGGAGCCTGCTTCCCCTGCCCCTGTCTACCTGCCTCTCTGCCTACTTGTGATCTCTCTTTCTCTGTGTCAAATAAATAAATAAATAAAATCTAAAAAAAAAAAAAAAAAAGATGAGGAAACTGAGGTATTTGGTGAAGTCCTGGATTCCAACAAACAACTCCAGAGTCTCTCCTCTTTCCAGCATGCTCCCAACTTCATTAGGCTCTCTTCACCTGACTGATGGCCATAGAGCTAGACTTAAGTCATTGGGAGCAGAAGAGTGGGGTGCGAGATGCAGAAAGGTGGGTCAGTCTTTGACTATGAATCCCGAAGGGGAATTGGGGTCTTCACATGGAGGCTGATGGCAGGAAGAGAAAAAAAAAAAAAAAAAAAAAAAAAACAGAGACCCTAACCATTAGCGCAAAAACTTGACACACAGTAGAGGTAGCAAATGAATGATTGATGGCATAAATGGACCAAAGCCCTAAAATAAAAATCAGTGTCTTTATTCAGGTTTGGGTCGTAGAAAATATCCAGATACTGAGAGTGGAGAATCAATCAATGTCCCAATATGGGATCAATGCCTCAGTGCAGAGTTGGATGGGAAAGGAGTGCACATTCCAAAGTAGGGATCAATACCCCAGGGAAGATTTGGTTGATCAGTGTAATCTGGTAATCAGGGTCCACTTCAGGAATCAGTGTCCCAATAGAGTTGGTTGAGAGGAATCAATGTTCAACCATAGGAATGGGTAAGGGAATCGACATCCCAGTGTCTAGATCAATGTCCCAATTCAGAGTTGGTTAAACGGAATCAATGTCCCAGTTTGAGGATCAATGGCAGGCAGTGATATACGACAATTGGTGTGACAGTCAATGTCCCAATTGAGATCAATGATAGCCCAAGTCCTACTGTAGGAATGGATGGGGGTTCGTGTCCCAGTGGGCACACCAGCTTGCCAGTATGGAAAACAGTACCTGTTCAAGCCCTCTACGCCTTTCTAGGCGGCTTTTCCTTCTCTTATTTGATTGGCACTTACAGTTCCCAGAACTCCCTGGGCCCTTCACCATCCTGTCTAAGTCCTCCACTGCAGAAAAATTGGGGATGGGGTCGGTGTTCTGTCTGCAACTTGGCCCAGTCTGGTTATCCACAGCAGTTCTCCTTGGAGGACTCCTGTTCCCCAATCTGTCTCCAGAGCCAGCTTGCAAGTACGTCCAGAGCTTTCCAACCCAGAAGAGGATTATTTCCCGCAGGAAGACCAGGCCTTGGGCTCCCCAGGGCTGAGCCCAAACTCATAGCAGTGAGATGCAGTCACAACCAGTCAGTTCTGGCCTCATCAGTCGGACATGTGTGGAAAAACCTGTATCCATGTTATTTAACATTATATCTGTCATTTGAATGATTGCTTCCCCCATTTAACAGATGAGAAAAGTAAGGCCACAGAGAAGTGGCAGAGACAGAACTAGAAGCCTGATTTCCTGCCTGCCAGCCCAGCCTTTTTCCAGCTACATCCCCTGCCAATACCACCACCCCCTGCCATAGGTGGGCTCTGGGAGTGTATCACACAATTTGGGCAAAGGGTTTGAAAACATCCCCAGCCCAACCCTTCACTTTCCTACATCTTCCCCGTTACCCTTCAATTCCCAAAAGCTGGCGGGGGTGGGGGGGCAGGATGAAGGCCCCTGTTGCTTTCCAGAGTTGGAGATGGAGCCACAGGGTGAGATGGGTAAGCCCCCCAGCCTCAGCCGCCGCAGGGGCTTAAGGGGAGGGTGTGATTTTTCTCTCGCTCAGACAAAAGCCTGGCCGTGGCATCTGTCGGCTGACTCTTGTGTCTCGCAGCTGCTCAACAGTCAGACCCAAGGCAGGTGCCAGTTTCGGGAGGGAGGGGACACGGACACAGGCACTCACACCCCACTTCCTCCTCTCCCACACTCCCCTGCACATGCAGTCCCTCCTGTTGCCCATCCCACCCTAGGAAACTCACCAGGCACCTCTAAGACCCAGGGCTTACTGGGTCTTAGAAAATCTCCTATCCTTCATGGCCCCACTGCCCTTCCCCCATGTATGTGTCCTGCCAAGCCTGCTGCCAGCACCCTTGGGCGCCTTTGCCCAGCCAAGGAGGAGCTCAGAGGAGGGGGTGTCTGGCAGAAGACAGGACCCTTGTGCCTGGTGGGATGTCTCTCACTTAAGCTACTCTTCCTGGGGCCAGAGGGCTTCCCAGAGACCTCCAAGGAGGCTGGAGGCTCCAGGTCTTCAGAGCGGGGAGGGTGGAGGCCTGATACAGGGGCTCACTGAGATGGGCAGACACTGATGGCAGCGGGGAGAAAGGGAGGGTGTGGTGTATTGACAGACAAAGCAAAAAGAGCAGGGAGCTGTGTGTATCTGCGTGTGCAGCAGTTATCCCTGTGAGAGCGCACCCAGACAAACATGTAGACGTGTTCATACATACGTGTGCACGTGTATACACACACAGCCATGTGACAAGTTGGAAAAGTGTTTCAAATGCCCGAACGCTCAGAACTCTGTGCTCTCCCTGTTTTCTAAAACATTTATTTATTTGTGTACTTATGTATGCAAATTGCGTTACCACCCACGCCCCCTCTGGAAAGAAAAAATGTGAAGGCAGCTGAGACCCCTCCATTGAGGCAGCTAATTGTAAAATCTATTTTATTGTCCACATATATATTTTTTTAATTCTGCGGGCAGAGGAGAGTGTGGTAAGGGCAGTGGGGAATGGGGGTGGTGAGGGGTTGCCCTATTAAGAAGATGATACAGGAGGAGAAGAATATTTCTGTGAAAGCCACTCAGAGGGGGAAAAAATGTGTAAATTTTATATGGAGATGCTTCTGGACCCCTCCCTGGTGCAGTCCTCTTGACCTCTTCCTCCCCACTCCCAATCTCCCGGCCGCCTCCCTCTTCTCCTCCCTGCCTGCCCAGGCTTTGCCTTCCTCCCCACCCACCCCCCCGCCATGCGGCCCCCACCTTTCCCCAGGGCCCCCTCCTCAGATGCAATCCCCCTGCTGTAATTTCTGGGGGAATTGCTTCATCTCGGGTGCAGATATATTTGTGTCAAGGTGCAGCTGCACAGATAGCCTTCCTCTATGCATAGTAAGAGGGTTTCAGAGAGAGAGGTTGTGCCCAGAGCAAGGCCTTATCAGAGCAAGCTGCCTGCCATTTATCTGATTCCCCATCAAATAGGAAAACGGGCCTCAGGCTGCTGCTTCCACTTTCCTTGGGAAAGCCATGGGGGGAATAATAATTTACTCCAATCTTTTTGTTTCCAGCACTCACCTTCAGCCTGACACAGCCCGGGGTCTCTCTAGCACCCCCTGCACCCAGCAAGGCTAGCCTGGGAGTCCGGGGTTGGGCCCTGGGCCCCAAGGGCCCACCTCGAGACGCCCCCCAGAAATGCCCTTGCTGGTTGAGTGGACCTTCATAATGGATTGGCACGAGCTGGAGAAGATAGCCTTTGGCATCAGGGAGTGTAGATGCAGGAGCAGAGAGGCGGGGACCCAGTGGGGAGTGGGGGAGGCTTGGCCTGGCTGCGGGGGGCCTGGCTCCCTTCCCAGCCCCCACACATATGCAGATCCCCCACGAACACTCCGTGTATGTATGTGTGTGTGTGTGTGTGTGTGTACACGTGCATGTGTCAGACTTGACCCTCTGAGCGTCCCCGTAGGAGGACCTACCGATGCCTTCATCTGTGCGTGTCTGTCCATCTGGCTCTCTGTGTCTGGGGCAGAGAGGCCGAGAAGACCGCGGGCAGTTTCTGTTCTGTGTCACAGACTCTGACCTCCCACCTCGGTTCACAATTCCAATAGCCAAGAACAAGCCCAAGATAGGATGACGGGCGTTTGCCGGCAAGCGGGTGGGCAGTGGGCGAGGGATGGGTCCGAGTGGCGCCCGGCGGCAGGCCTCTTGCCTCTCCCTCCCCGGCGGAGCTTCTCCGGGGGCAGCAGGCCTCCCATCTGGTGCAGGAGCTGCAGAGAGGTGGGCGGTGGAGTGGGGGCCTCTCCCCACAGGCTGGCCATAAATCACAGTTATGTGGCCAGGGAGCAGGGGGTGGGCAGAGGCCAGGGAGCAGCCGCAGCAACACACACGGGACAGGGCAGAGAGGCCAGGGTCAGGTGCAGCTGTAAATTGTCACCTAAATGCTTGCAAGCAAAGGCTAATCAGGGCGCTGTGACGGAACGCACCTGGCCCTACCCAGCCCCAGTGGCCATCACGCTTCTGTCTGGGCAAGCATACACACATGCTCACAGATACAAAAACACACCTGGTCATGTCCCGCATGCAGAGCTGGGTGCGCAAAGGGGTCACACCTATACCTGGAATCACAAACACGCATGCACACACCAAACTTACCGCTGCCGCATGCGAATACATAAGTGCGCGCGTGCACATGCACGCACAGCCAGGCAGCTCTGCGCCCACTCATACTCGTTCAGGACCAGGGATGCAAAGATCTAGCTAAGATGCCTCAGCGTATGCATACACACACATGACCGGGCATGCCCAGCGCTGGGCAGCCGGACAGCACAGAGAGCGAGTACATCTTGGAGGGCAAGCCCCCTGCAGGAAAGACACGTGAGAGGAGAGAGGGAGACCTGCCTAGTGGAGCCGTGCCACCCCCAGCCCTGCACCCCGTGCCTGGATTCACTCTCCTCCCAGCCTTCGGAAGTTCAGCCCTCATCTGTCAAGAGCGCACACCCTCATTGGGGCTCTCCCTGCACCCATCCTTTACCAGGATTTTTAAGCACCAACTGTGTTCGGCAGAGCGTACCATGCTAGGTTCTGGCAATAGGATCATCCCCACCGTCCAACCTAAAACCCAACAGAGAAGCGAGGTACATGGACAGACAACGACAGCACTCAGGGTTCCTTGGCTACAAGAGAGGCTAGCCCCGGGCAGTGGGGGCGTGGAGTGGGGTATCCAATACAGTGCGAAGGGGGAGAAGGAAAGCTTTCTGGAGGAGGTCGCATCCCAGCTGAAGCCTGATGACAAGGAGGAGCTGGCCAGGTAGAGAAGCAGAGCGGAGGAAAGGATGTGCCCAACCCCCGCCAGAGAAGGGCAGTGGCAGTGCGTAAATGCTGGAGGGGACGGAATGGACCCTTGACCATGTGGTGGGCCACCCCGTAAGGCAATTTCTCCAGAGCCTTCCTGCCAGCAGTGAGACCTACTGCATTCTGTCACCAGGAGAGAACTAGAAGCTGGACCCAGCCTTCCCAGCAGGTGCCACAGTCAACGTGTATATGGGCTGAGGGCACGGGGCTCACAAGGAGGACTGAGACCGAGGACACTGAGCCCTCCCTCCCACTCTCCTTGCTCAGGCCTTCTGGTTCTACTCAGATTCATTCTCCACTGTGGAGGCTCAGAACTTCTCAGTGTTGCTCCGTGGGTTCCATGGAGCCTTTCCTAGGACCTGGGGGGTGATACAGACAGAGGGTGAAAAGCAGGATCCTGGAACCTCCCATTCTCAATCTAACCAATTATCTGCTTACCCTATTAGATAGACTTCCAGACAGGATCTCATTTGAGCAAAGGACTCCAAGTGTGAAGACAGTTAATCCCTAAAACAAAGTCCAAAGTTAGCTTGGGATTCAGAACCCTCCTCAACTTCTCCTTGCCCAGCCCCACTCCCCAGATGCAGCCTCCTGCTCCCCCAGCCCACCAGCCCGCCACACCACTATACTCTTTCCTTAACTGACTCCTCCCTGAATACCAGCTCTGTTCTCTCTCCTGTCCAGCCACCCTGCAACTCACCATTTTTATTTTCAAACCTTCCTTGAGTGCGGGCAACATAGCCATAGACACATGACCTCGTTTCATCTCCTTTATAAAATTCTGCAAGGTGGAGCCTCATTTTACAAGTAAGGAAACAGAGAGCTTCGGTGATCTGCTCAAGGTCATTGTCACCTTGAGAAAGACAAGGGAAAGGTCATTCTAGGTCCAACCTTAGCCTCCAGGCACAGGATCCCTGCCCCTCTCTTCCTTCCCATCCTACAATGACAACAGAACACGGGGCCTTCTGTCCTCAGTCTTACACCAAGACCACAGCAGAAAAAAAAAAAAAAATGGCTTTCTGGGGGATAAAGTGGCCAGAAGGAGAGGAAGAGGAAGAAGAGAACCCAGGCATCCTTAGAAGCAGAGAGAAGGATAGGCAGTCCTGGCCGAGGACAGTTGTGGGCAGAGGGTGCTTGAGGGTCCCACGCTTATAACTGGAGGCTATGCCTGGTTACATCTTCAGGTGTGTCTTGTCTCCTTTCTTGATGGGGTAGCCTCCTGAGGTCAGGCATCAGTGCTTTAGGGCCGCAGAATAGATGAGAAAAGAGCCAAATCTCTGGGCTTTGGCCATGCTTCTGAACTTCTTAGACCCTCAGTTTTCCCATCTCCTAAATGGGGATGATAGTGTCTGTCCAAGATTGTTGCAAGAATTAAATGTGACTCTGCCAGGAGCCTGCGCATGGTAGATCTTCCTCAAAGACCGACAGCTTCCTCCTACCCCCAAAATCACAGGGTGGGCTGCATGCTGACTGACAGATGGTCATGGCTGGAGGGGGAGCACCACATCTCAGCGTTGCTGGGACTGTAAAGGGCCTCTGGTCTGGGCCTGGCTTGCAGGTGACATGGTGGGGTGAGGGGACAGTAGCTCATTTTCCCTCTTCCTTCCCCACTGGCCAGCCTCTCTTGCTCTAGGAAAGTACCAGGTCCCTTAGAGCTGAAGCAGATTAATAGATCAAGAACATTGGGGCAGACCTCTCCTGGAGGAGTTCATCTGGTCAAATGCCTATCCCCCCATGTCAGGCTGTTCCTCTGCCCATCCCATAGCTGTACAATGGCCTCTAGGGCCTGGGACTTGCCCCCCCCCATCAGCTTCTTTGCTAAAGAAGCCAGCTCAGCCAGCAGCCAGTAGGCACCCAGGTGGGGGCTGTAGCCTCAATCTTCTGCCTTACCCTGCCTCAGAGCCCTGAAGAGTTGAGGGCACCGAGTGGGCACAGGTGTGTAGGGAAGGCAAGGAGGGGTGGGGGAGTGGAGGGGCGAGCAGCTCAGCCTCAAGCCCAACTGGCTTCACCACCCCCCCTCCAGCCCAGCGAGTTTTCTTAGTGTTGAGAAAATGGTCAGCAGCTTGTCACAGTCCACTGGCTCCAAACAGCTCTCTGGAAACATTGTTGAATTTAAATCCAAACACACAGATAGCCACATACATGCCTGTCACTTCTCCTGCTCCTTCCTCAAACACAAACATAGTTATCTCATGGCTACACACACACACGGTGGGATTCAATTCCATCCAAAAGCATTTATTGAGTACCTGTATGTGCCAGGCACTGCAATGACAAATAGCTTCAAGCCCTAAAGGAACATTAAGATGGGGGACAAATGTGGAAAAAGGTCACTCACTATAGGGCAGGGGAACAGGTGCACTTAAGGAGTACAAGCCAGATACAGAGGAAACAGCAATTAACTCCAGGGTCAATGGAGGGCACTTTCTCAGCAGGGTTTTTAAGGATGAATAGGAGTTTGCCAAATGGACAGAAGGGCAAAGAGATTGTCATGATTGCCTGCCTCCTGCCATCTCTGGCCACGCATTGCATTTCTCATCATTTTGCTGATTACGCACTTTCTGTTAGGAGTTTCTGTTACCCCAGCACTCTCTGTGCTGTTCCAATGGCCTGAAATGTGCTTCCCCTCTCCCCATGACTGTTCTTTATTCAACCCTTAAGACTTGCCTTAAAGAACTATCCCTTCCTCTGTGAGAGCTACAGCCCCCTTCTAGGGCTTTGGCCATGCTTCTGAACTTCTTAGACCCTCAGTTTTCCCATACTTCTTAGACCCTCAGTTTTCTCAGTTTGCCATACTGTCCTATATCTCCCCTTTCCTAGTTTTCAACACACGGTGTTCACTTGTTCGCTTCATGAGGGCAAGGACTTGCGGTCCCTCTAGCATCAGAGACGGTACCTGACATATTTCAGGAGCTCGTTGAATGGGTGGGTGGATTGATAATATAGCTGGCTGGCTGGCTGGCTGGATGGATGGATGGATGGACTGACAGAGAAATGAATGGATGGACAGATGGATGGATGGATGGATGGATAGGAAGATGGACGGATAGGTGGATGGATGGATGGATGGATGGTTGGATGATTTGTTCCAGGAGCTAAAAGTAAATGAGAATGTAGGACTGCAGAGGTGTATGGAGTACAAGGGGTGAAGTGGGCGGGGGAGGAATCATGGGAGATAGAAGGGGAGAGGCTGGCAGGAGTGCACACGTGGAAGACCTTTGGCCCATGCCTAGTGCACGTGAGCGTACAGAGTGAATTCTAGAGCATTTTCAGTACAAGACCCCTTTGAGATAATATAGTCCTAACCTTCGTTTGACAAATGAGGAAGCTGAGGTCCAGAGAAGTGGGGCTTGCTCCAAACCACCCAGAGGATAAATCTGTGGTTCGGCTGTGGTTACACACATCCCTGGTTTAGGGGGCACTCAGTCTCTTATACCCCTGGAGGGGTCAGGAGGTGATGAGGCCACGTCACTGGGGCCACTGCTAAAGGACATGTACTGAGTGCAAGCACACACAGCACCTGGGCCTATCCGAGTGAGCGACTGAAACCCACGTCCCTCTCACTCAATCCCAAAGGGCAGGTGAAAGTCTCACTGAGCCTTTACCCTCCACTTCTCTCTAGGTGCTGACCACATGCTCCCTCCTCCTGACAGGCTTCCTCCATGTTGTGGGGGGCAGCGTGAAGTGTGGCCCCCTTGTCCAGCTGATAAGAGAGGGAGGGGGGATCCTGGCCTGTCTGTGTATCTGGGTGGAAAATCCCAGCTCAGCATTGTGAAGGTCCGAACCCTGGGGTCAGGAAGTGGGCACAGTAGGGCTGAGTAAGTCTGGACCTCACGTCCCTGCCGGGGAGCAGAAGAGGGCATAGCACAGGGACTGACAGCTCATCAGGTGACATGGAAAGGAGGGGGCCATACTCCAAAGGCGAGGGGTGCTGTTACCAGCAAACAGGGAAGGGATGCTGAGCAGTCAAAAGTGACAGATGGCCACAGCAGTACTACCACAGGACTGGACAGCTGGGGCCTATTAGAAAGAGTACTTAGAAATAATAATAACAGTGACAAGAGTAATAATAGTTTCGACTATGCCACACAAGTACTCAGCATATATTGTCCCATTTACGCCCAGAATCCAAGACTCAGGTTTGAGGCCCAACTTGGCGATTTACCAGCCCAGAGGAACCCTCTGAACCCTCTGACTCTGTTTCCCATCTCTAAATGGGAAAGAACATAGCCCCTCTTCCAGGAGCTGTTGGGGGCTTCTCTGTCAACTCGGAAAGACAGAGAGGTAGAAGTTCTCGGTCCTCTTTACACACTGATTCCAAGTAGAGACAAGGAATAGGGAGATGCTTGGAGCGAACCAGAAGGTGTTCAAGGCCAAGGAAGCAGCAGGCTGGCTTCCAGTCTGACTTGGCAGCAGGAAAAGGCCCGCCTGGGGCACAGGAAGCCCTGTTCTGGGACCACCCCCCTCCCTGGCATGGCCACTCTCCCCGCCCCCTCTGGAAAAGAGGGTGAAAAGAGGAGTTAATGGATTACAGGGCCAGGCAGGAAGAAGAGAGGATTTTTCATCTTAAAATGTTCTGAAATAATTCATATTTGCTTTGCAGGACGGCATTGTGTGCTTGTCAGCGCTGTAATAACTTCTGGGCCTTTATTTATTGTTTTGCCTTAATGATTTCGTGTTGCTCTGGTGTGGAGAATTTGCAGTGTCTTGTAACACATAATGGCAGAGAAGGCCTGGCCCGGGCAGGCCCTGGTGGGAGGGTGTCATCCCCTCCTGCTCAGCTCCTCCCTCTCCCCCTGGAGATGGCAGAGCCTCCTGCAGGAGACAGCCACGGTCAAGGTCTATGGAAGGTGCTTTGTCCTGGAGGGCCAATTCTCAAACCCCCTGTGGAGCTGATCCTGTAATCCCATTTTACAGAAGTGAAAACTGAGCTCTAGAGAGATTGCAAGGGTTGCCACCTGACTTTGTACAAGCAAGCTAGGATTTATACACGGGGTTGGGAGGCTTCTGGCGGGCTCAGTCCATGCAGCGGGCGACTCTTGATCTGGGCCTTGTCAGCTTGAGCTCCATGCTGAGTGCAGAGATTACTTAAAAATAAAATCCTTTTTTTAAAAAAATAATAATAAAACAGGGTCGCCTGGGTGGCTCAGTGGATTTAAAGCCTCTGCCTTTGGCTCGGGTCATGGTCCCAGGGTCCTGGGATCGAGCCCCGCATCGGGCTCTCTGCTCTGTGGAGAACCTGCTTCCTCCTCTCTGCCCACCTCTCTGCTTACTTGTGATCTCTGTCTGTCAAATAAATAAATAAAATCTTAAATAATAATAATAATAATAATAAAACACAGGTCTGTTGTTTTCCAGCCTTGTGGACAGATCCTGGTGGGTCTTCAATGGTGGGATGTGTAGGAGTCACCTGGGGAGGATTTCTAAAATACAGGTTCCTAGGACCCAACTCTGGAGATTGGGCTTGAGTAGATCTCGCATGGTGCCAGAGGCTCTGTATGTACCCAGCTGCCCAGATGAAGCCCAGCCACATTGGAGGACTCCACTGGTGGCTGAGGACACACTAGTCACACACTTGGACCCTTTTCCTCAGGAGTTGCAGTCCCACCCTCGTCCGGCTCTCTCACAAACATTCCCATCAGCCGCTCCCGTTTGCCTGTCATTCTCCATCCTGTATCACTGAGACCTCGGACTCCCCACCAGACCCCTAGCCCCTTCAGTGAAGCCAGGAAAGGAAGGGGAGGGGAGGAAGGGGAGGGAGGAGAGGCTTTCTTGGTTGCCATGGTGATTCTCCTCCTCCCAGTGTGTGGGGGGAGGCAGTTTCATTGTGAGCCTCCAGCCAAGGCCTGGAGGGAAGCAAGCTGTCCTGGGCAGGGAGGAGGCAGAGGGGTGGCAAGAAGGCTCCAGTTGCTGGGGAGAGGACAAGAGGGGAAGGAGGGGTAGGGAGCAGGGTTGGGGACCCTGGGCCCAGGGCAGCCAGAGCAGAGAGCCAGCCCCTCCAGATGCTGGGGTCTCCAGACTTCAGCTGGGGGGAGGGGGTGTGCAGGAGCCGAGGCTGACAGGGCCTGACGCTTCCTGAGCCCAGAGCTGGCAGGAGCTCCCAGGCAGGTGGTGACAGAGATGCAGGGATGGACGAGACAGCCAGAGGCTGGCACAGACCAGAGTCAGAGCCGCAGGGCTGGGGAAGACCGGGGCTCTGAAAGCAAAGAGGGGATACGGAAAAATCAAACGAAGTGACAGAGCCCTTTGCAGACCCTGGGCTGCAGCCCGCTCCTACCCCTAGGCGGGCCAGGGCTGGCACGGCCTGGGATCCCAGCCTGCTGGGCAGGGCTGGGCTGGGCTGGGCTGGCAAGCAGGATGGCACAGGCTGTGGCTGAGGCAGATGGAGCGAGGAGGGGGCCTGACCCCAAGCCCACCAGGGAATAGCTGGGATTGTCTGTTCTTTGGAGCCCTCCCTCTACCCCCCACCCCCAAACCTCCCAAGCCTCTGGGAGCGTGGCTAGGGAAACGGGAAAGAAAGAAGCCACATTTCAGAGCCAGCGTCTCTACCTCCTCCTGCTCCCTTTGGCTTTCTTTCCCTGCCCATGGCACGCACTGCCTGCTCCCAGCCTGGCTCTGGCAAAGACCAGGATGCTGTGGGGTGCGGAGGGAGCACAATGGGGCGGAGAGGGAGGAGGAAGGACAGAAGCCTGGAGCCGAGGAAAGAGGCTCGGGGCTTGGAGGGGGGGGCGCCAGGCCCCTCACCACCACATGGTCGTACCAGGCTCCATGGAGCACTTTACCTGTATTCACTTACTCAGTCCTCACCACGGTCCCAATGAGTGGTGCTGTTCTTCTCAGCCCCGTCTTACAGATGAGCAACTGAGGCAGAGATAGGGGGAGTGACCACCCTGAGTTAGTGAGCTGGGAATCGGCAGCGGGAGGGTTCAACCCACGAGGGGTTCAAGTTCGTGCTTAGCCCCCTCACTCTGTCGCCTTTTACCCCTCCCTCACATTTTTAGTCTTTACATGTCTTTTTCCTTTTTGCCCTATCTTTTCTGGTCGTCTCTCCACTGAGTCGTTCTTCCCTGTGACAGCACTTTCTCGTCAACCAAGGTCACCATGCCGATGCTACCATATGAATGGCCTTAGGCAGACAGTCATGGGGACGCTCACCTGTGTGACCACTGGGGAGTGCGCTGGCATGTGAGCAGATGTGCATGCCTCTCCACGGTAAGCACACACCTCCATGGGTCTGTGTACACACTCACAGTCCTTTCGCATGTGTTTCCATCGTATGCCCCATACCCTGGGTAGGTCTTGAGTGTTCTCACCAACAGAGCATTAAGTGTGGCAAAATAAACCCAAACAATAGTTGAGCCAGAAAAAATCTGTTTGGCTTTGCAGTAAAGAGCTGCTTGGCATATGGGGTTTTTGGCAATACATTTACCTTTCTAGGTTTAGCTCGGGCTGATGTGACTTCCCGAATGTCTGCGGCTTGGCAGGCCCAGGTTCTGGGTAATCAGCCCCAGAGAACTTGCCAGATGCCAGGTCCACAGCAAGGCACCTACCAGACCCTCTCGCCCATCCTCAGAGCAACATTCGAGGCAGGTCTGGCTGTTCCCATGTCATAGGTGAGGGCCCGAGGCTCAGTGACTTGTCATTTGCTCAGTCACACAGCAAAAGGGGGGACTCGAACCCCAGGTCAGCCTGAGGGTCTGTAAAGCTTGAGTGCCTGCAGGTGGGTTGGTGAGCCAGACATGTGACTTCCCAGGCGTGCTTCATCCGTCTGGAATGCGGCTGCCTCACCGTCTGGTCACGTCTGGGCCCCTCTTCTGCGGCCAGGCTGGTGGGCGTGGATGGGCGGCTATGTGCTCGTGCTGAGCCACTCTCCAGAAGGCCCCACACAGGCTATGCGCAAGTAGAGCTGCGGAAGTCTTTCCCCACTGCTGACGATGAGGGTGACAATGATGGCGCAGATGATACAAACGCTGGACACACTTACCCACCACCTAGACTTAGGCCTATGCATTCCTTTAGCATTTCTTGAATACCTAGTATGTGTCTGACACTTCCCCAAGGCTCTGAGGACAATACAAACAGGAATCAAGCGTGAACCCTGTCTTCCTTCCAATAGCTTAGGAGAAGAGTTTTCAGGTATGGAAATGGCTTTATTATCAGGTTCAAAGAACCTATGCGCTGTAAGAGAACTGCAGATAAGAAGTGAGAGACCACTTCCAGCTTGAGGTATCAAGGATGCCCTCCTGGAGGAAGAGGTGTGTGATGAGGCTTAAAGAGTGCCGATGACTTGTGGCCGTGGAGGAGAGCGGTTCTTGATTTCCCAGGAAGCACAGTCCTGGGCACAGCGGGGACAGCAGCAGGTGGGAGAGCAAGTAGTTCCATTTTCCTGTGGGGAAGACGAGGAGCGAGGAGCAGGGAGGGGTGGGAGGTAGATCAGGGTCAGATAACAGGAGATCCTGAGACCAGAACAGGGAGTTTGGACTTTAGAGACAATAGGGAGCCATCGAAGATTATTGAGTGGGGGCGGGGGACGCGGGGGAAGGCCTCAGGAACTAGGTTTATCTGGGAAAACAAAACCGCAATTGTGAGCAAAGTAAATCGGAATCGTGCATGTATGTCGGCATACGCATACGTGGGCATCCCAGGACATGTACTGATACGAGTGTACGCAAGTGGACAGACCCAAAAGATTTCTATTTTTTTTTTTAAGATTTTATTTATTTGAGAGAGAGACAGAGATAACAACAGAGATAGCAAGAGAAGCAGGATCCCCACTGAGCGGGGAGCCTGATATGGGGCTCGATCCCAGGACCCTGGGATGGTGACCTGAGCTGAAGGCAGGCACTTAACCCACTGAGCCACCCAGGTGCCCCCCAGCTCCTTTTAAATTGTGAATTGTATTTGTTTATTTGAATAGGTAGTACTTTCGTCTGACCTACAATTAAAGGAATCTAAGAGAATACACTGAAAAGTAAAGCTACTCCTAACACCATCCTCCACGATCCCAGTTCCTCTACCGAGAAGCAAGCATGATGGCTGCCTTGGGAGCTTCCTTCCAGAGATGTTCTTAGAGAGAGAAGCAAATATCTAGATGTGCTCTTATTATGCACATTTTTCTACACCCTGCTTTTCTCACTTAATAAGATTAATATCTTGGAGGTTCTTACGGATCGGTACATGGAGAGCTGCCCTGATCTTCTTAACACCAATATACTATTCCATGGTAGTTAGACATCTACATTATTTCTGGGTTTTGGCTCTTACCAAAAATTTTGCAACAAATAACTTTGAATATGTGTCCTTTTCCATATTCATTCATTCATTCATTCATTCAGTAGACATTTTTTGAGTATCTACTATGTCCTGGGCAGCCATCCAGGTGCCAGAGAGAGAGAAGTGACAAAATAGGAGAAAGTTTCCGCCCTTGTTGAGCACATCTTCTGACCTGCATGCGTCAGTCAGTCTGCAGGATACATTCCTAGAGGTGGAATCCCAAATCAAAATGTTTCTGCATGTTTAAATTTTAGCAGATAAAGCCACATTTCCCCCCAGAGAGATTTCTCCAGTTTGCCCCCACAATATAGGAGAGTGTCTGTTTCCTTTCCCTTGACTGACAGAACGTTATCACACTTTTTGATCTTTGCCAATGTAATGTGACAGGTGAAAAATTCTGCATTACTCTTATGATGAATGAAGTTAAACATCTTTTCATATATTTAAGAACAATTTTCAGGTCCTTCTCTGTCAATTTCCTGCTATCCTTTGCTCCTATTTCTTTCAGGTTGTAGATCTTTCTCATATTGATTTGTGGATTCTCTTTATCTATTAAGGAAATTAGCCCACGATATGAGTTACAAATAACTTTTCCCCAGCTTATCATTTGTGTTTGGACTTTGTTTATGGTAGGATTTTTTGAACAGACTTTTTTTTCCTTGTTTTAGAGGGAGAGTGCAAGCAGGGGGAGGGGCAGAAGGAAAAGGAAAGAGAGAATCCCAAGCAGGCCCCACGCTCAGCACAGACCCCAACTCAGGACTCAATCTCATGACCCCAAGATCATAACCTGAGCTGGAATCAAGAGTCGGATACACCCGACTGAGCTACCCAGGTGCCCCTTGGCAGACTTTATTTAAATGTAAAACAGAATTTAAGAAGAATTTTGCCCATTCCCCACTTTGTCTCCCACGGTAAAATGTTTCCTAGGGTTGAGATATGGGCCCCAATAACGTGGTCTTGGATTCCAACCCAGATTCTAGGTTCTAGGCAAAGGAAGGTGATAGTCTTATCCTGTTCCAATGCCGCATCTCAAGAGGTTTTTGGACAAAAGGGAACAAGCGCAGGGAGGGCAAGAAAGAGGGTGAAGAGGGTTGAAATTAAGTCCCATGAGGGATGGTGACAGGACTGTGTCTTTGTGCCTGAAGCAGATTCTCTATGAATATCGTCTTGGGCAATGGGCCTGGCCATATGATACAGAACCTGGGTGGCTCAGTCAGTTAAGCATCCAACTCTTGATTTCAGCTCAGGTCATGATCTCAGGGTTGTGAGATAGAGCCCTGCATCAGGCTTACTGGAGGCGGGTGAAGATTCTCTCTCTCTCTCTCTGCCCCTCCCCACAACTTGAGCATGTGCACATGCATGCTTGCCACTCTGCCTGTAAAAAAAGAAAGAAAGAAAGAAAATTTCCAGGCTGATTATAAGGCAGAGTTGGGAGAGAGGGAAAGGTGTTCCAAACAAAGGGAATAGTATGTATCAAGTTTTTGAGTCTTGAAAGACCTTCCTGTCTTCAGAAGCCCAAAGCAGATGTAAAAGTCTTGAGTGTAAAATGTCAGGGTGGTGGGCAGCCAGGCAGGAGGTGAAACTGACAGCCAGACTTTTAGGCAGAACATACCAGGTTTCCAGATGAATGGGGTGTTGGTGTGCACTAGGATTTAGCAGGCTTAGCAACCTTCTTTCAAAGCCGCGCCCCAGATTGAGAGCTGGAAGAGAAAAGTGTGAGCTATAAATCCCCAGCTCCTCCTGCTGTGCCCAGTGCTGCAGAGCCGGGAGTCTCCACGGCTCTCCAGTCCCACTGCTGCGACCCCAGCTAATCCAGCCTCCTGGCCCATCTGACACACACTTCCACTTAACATTTTGTTAGCGACTCTATAAACGAGCTCTCCCTGACCTTCAATCCCTGGCTAATTGCTGGTTTCATGTACAAGACTAGCTTAATTTTACGTGATAATTACCTGAGAGTGGCAATACATATGGCATTGCATGTTGGAAATGTCAGGCCTGGGAAACTACCAAGTGGCCGTAGTCGGGGGCAAAAGGAGGAGGCAGCTGGGTGGCGGGGGCCTCGGAGAGGCAGCCAGGGAACAAGGCCACGAAGAGAGAGAGGGAAGATGCCGGGTGTAGTCTGAGCTCTGGAGAACCGGGACCCCAGCCTGCAGTAGGGCTCAGAACCCACTGCTGGCGTGGGACATCCAGGGGCACAGACCAAAGGAGCAACTTATGCAATGCTCAGTCACACACACATACACACACACACACGCACACACGCACGCACACACGCATGCACGCACATCATGAACAAGCACCGACCAGATTGGAGGCACCACACATCCACACTCAGTCACCCACTCAACAAAGGCTCATGGAAGACCTACCATGTGCCAGGCAGTGTGTGGACAGTTGGGCTGGTTTCGAATCCCCACTCCACTTGGAAGAAGTTGGAAACAGGAGAAGGGCGTGTTTGAGTTGTCACTGTTATTTGGAGATATGCTCCTGGTATTAAATAAGCAAGACAGGAATGCTCAAAAGACTTGCAGTTCCCAGTAGAGTGTCATCCGATAAAGAATTGGCCCACCCGAACCTAGGTAAGAAGCCCCACAGCTAAGCCAGGGCCACAGCCCGGAGGAAGCAGAGGGGACTCCGCCCTCTTGGGAGTTTACAATCTGGGGAGCACAACCTTGCCAAAGGGGTTGCTGTGCGTGGGATAATTGGAGTCAGGAAAGATGACTCAGAGCATTTAGCAGGTGAACCCACAAAGTCCAGAGCTCAGAAAAGACCTTCTTCAAAAGGGGCCATGCATGCCCCCAGTGTCTCCAGCTCGTGCCTAGAGCAGTCCTTGGCATACCAGTGGTGTCTATACCACAGGCCCTATGCCTGGGTGCACACACATTCTACAGAGGGATGACCTGGGTTCCCTTTTTTCTCATCACCCCAGGGTATGGGGCAAGGCAGGTGGGCTCCAGGGCCCTGGGGTGGTGGGACAAGGGAGTACAGGCTGAGAAGGAGAAAGGGTATCCTTGGCCAGCCAGAATGGCCCTTCCACAGGAGGAACACGTGCCCACCCACTCATGTGCACACCCACTCACACACACACACACACAGGCCACAAGACAAAGCGAGAAGCACACTCTCCAGATTAAGGCAAGTTTTAAAAACCCCTTTTGCCTCCTCACCCATAGAATTGTGGACTCCTGAGCTGTGTTGGAGTAAATTACTTGCTTAATGAGATTTCAATTAACAAAAACAAATTAAAATCACTTTGGTAATTAAGCTGCTGTGAACCTTGCCAGCAGCTCTCCCTCAGACCTCAGCTTTCCATGGGGAGGGAGCTGAGAATGGGGGATCCACTCCACAATGCTGCTGAGACTGAAACAGGGCCAGGAGCTCCCTGCCTTGTGGACAACACCCCAGGAGCCACAGCTTCCTGGAGCCATTCTATGGGCACCAAAAATGTGGGTGGGAGACAGAGGCAGCACAGAGCAGCCAAACTTCAGTTCAAATTGTAGCCCAGCCACTTGGCTGTGTGAGCAGGGACATGTAATTGACCTCTCTGAGCCTCAGTTCCCTCATCTGTGAAATGGGTATAATGATGCCTGCATCATTAGGTTATAGGAGAATTTAGTGAATGAATGCATATACCCCAGAGGCTTTTAATCCACTTTTTCCTTTGTGGGGGGAAAGCCTCTCACAGGGCAAACTTTCCAACCTTGCATTTGCATTGTCCTGAATCCCAAAACACTCCCTCCCCCGCCTCCTTGCCCCGTCCAGTCCTGTTTTTCTCTGTTTAGGTAAGGAAGGATCTACCACCAAGGTCCCCTGGGAGGTGAGGTGAGGATTCTGCCAGGTTCTGTCCCATTCAGGCCCTTATCTTTTTACATCAGAGCCAATAGCTAGGATCTGGGAGTTAGAGAGTTAGGGAGACATTTCTTCTCAGGTGGCCTGGAGAATACTCCTTTCCTGGGGTTACCAAATCACCCACACTTCCTACATGAGCAGCCTAGAGAGTTAGTACAAGTACCCATAGCCACATGGCACAGATGAGAAAACTGGCTTCAGGATGTACCCAGTAACAGTTCTCAGTGCTGGCAGAAGTATACATATTTAGTCTCATGAATTTTTAATAATAAACTTGTAGTTTTAATTTTTGAGTCACTGTTTGCTACCTCCATTCAGAAGAACTGAAACAGACATTTAAATTAAAACAGTATTATTCGGGACGCCTGGGTGGCTCAGTTGGTTAAGTGGCTGCCTTCGGCTTGGGTCATGATCTCAAGGTCCTGGGATCAAGTCCCACATCGGGCTCCTTGCTCGGCAGGGAGCCTGCTTCTCGCTCTGCCTCTGCCTGCCACTCTGCCTGCCTATACTCATGCTCTCTCTCTCTCTCTAACAAACAAATAAATAAATAAATAAATAAGCAGTATCATTCAACGGGGCACCTTGGTGGCTCAGTGGGTTGAGCCTCTGCCGTCAGCTCTAGTCATGATCTCAGAGTCCTGAGATCAAGCCCCGCATCGCATGGGGCTCTCTACTCAGCAGGGAGCCTGCTTCCCCTCTGTCTCTCTGCCTACTTGTGATTTCGCTCTCCGTCAAATAAAATCTTAAAAAAAAAAAAGTATTATTCAAAATTCACAAAAATAAATCCACAATAGATGTAAATAATGAAAGTTTTAAGTGATTTCTTTGATTTTTAAAGTTTGGAACACATACTTTTGAAGTTGTTAGAGCAAAAATAGCATTAAGATTTGGGGATAGATATTCGTGTTACATGAGTGCATTTGATATAAATAACATATTTTATTTATACACACACACACACACACACACCCCACAAATGTTGTTTCCTCTGTGGTGGCTGAAATTAAAGATGGCCTTGTTGTATGTGTTCATTCATTTGTTCAACAATTTTTTTTCGTCCCATGTATTATTTAACTCAACAGCCGCTTGTTTAATGCCCGTGAAGTGCCACAATGAACAAGTCAGGCTTGAACCCTGGTTTCAGGGAACCTGTGTCCTGATGATGAAGATGGACATGGGACACAATGCAGTGAGGTGAAGATTGCAGAAAAGGAAAGGTAGGGCCTTGGAAGCTTATTACAGAAAAGGCAATCTTGGATGCGGGGGCAAAGGGGGAAGTCTGCCGTAAACACTTAATTTTTTGTAATTGGACTAAAAAGAATTTACATGCATACTTTAATGAATCCAAGAGTTTCATAGCTAGTTAGTAATAGAACTGAAAGTAGACTGAAAAGCCTTATGGTTCCCAGGCAAATGATTTTTTTTTTTTTAATCTGACACCAATCCTCTGGATAATTTGAACAGCATCCCGGTCTTGAGTGAGAGACATCCTAACATGGGCAAAAGAAATCGGAAATCTCTGACTGAGATGGTCCCACCATCCATGCATCCGTCAGACCACGGAGGTATCCCCATTCATACATCAATGTCAGATAGAGGAGGTCAACCTTGACATAACTTTGTTAGATGGAGGAGGTCAACATAAACATAACTTTGTCAGATGGAGGAGGAGAGTGTGTGTGTGTGTGTGTGTGTGTGTGTGCGCGCCTGCACAAACACCAAACAGGACTCGGGCTGATGGGTGTCTTAGCCTCCAGTATCTTTGAAGGAGAGGCTTAACACTGCTTGGTCTCAGCAGCTGCACCCTCTCTGCTAAGTGGCTAACCTCTAGGGTGCCATTTCAACCCATGCTGGGAGCCAGGGCCAGGGGAGAACCTCCCAACAATCAGACTCTCTCACTAACCTCACAGCCCAGACCCCTGCATACCCCTCTGCCCCTGGGGATGGGAGAGGACAGGGTGCCATCCTTCAAACACCCAGCTTGGGTGCACCTGGAGATGTCTCCATAAGGGGAGTCCTCTCCCTGCCCAGACTTTACATGGTGTATTTTACGCTGACTTCAGGCAACCAAGGGAGGAGGACACAGAGTTGTACTTTCCAAGTAGCTGGAAACCCTTAATCAATGTTAATTGGTTCTAATTAGCATATGTTAATTAATGATATTTACTACAAATTAAAGGTATGAGTGTTCCCAGAGGGTTTCCTGTTCATCCAATTAGTGCCAATTAGTTGCAATTAACACGTGTAAATGAGATTCCATTGAACCCAAAACAAACAGCACAGAATCTCTCAGATTCCCTTTTGCACCTTTTCAGTCAGCCAAGGAGCTGGGGGTGGAGGGTGAGAAGTGAGGGTGGGAGTGGGCAGAGAGACCCTTAGGCTGACCTGGAGGGAGATAGTGACTCTCTCTGTGTACCAAGGAGGAGAGAAGGAAGAGCCAGGCAAGCTGCTGGACCAGCTTGGCTGCTGAGGCACTGACCATGCTCCCAAGTGCCAGGGGCCATGCCTTGCGCCTTCCTGCACCTGCCAGGACCTAACCCAGTGCATGGCCTGTAGTAGGTGCTCAGTAAAAATTGGCTGAGTAAAAGGTTGGTGCCCTTGCATCGAGGGCCAATCTCTGAAGTCATAAAACTAAAGGATGAATTGATTAGGAAAACGTGTGAAGTTCTCTTCTCCACAAGTTCTTCCCAGGGGCTCTCCCAAGGAGCAAGATAGTATTTCCCTCTGTGACATCATCTGAATGTCTACAGAGATATGACTCTACCACCAGTGTTGCCATTTCTGCATTTTAGTTCCTTTTCCCTTAACCACTGAGGCCCCAACCTCTGGCATGATGGTAACTGGATAGAAAAACAGCCAGAAAGGGCTCCCCGGAACAAGGAAATGCTACTCCAAATTCTTCACTGTGCAGAGCCTTCTGTGAAACTGTGATGTAAGATAAAGCCCTCAATAAGTTTATTGCTAACCCGCTTTTGCTACACCAAACCTTCCCTCCAAGTTGACATTCATCATTTAATAATATTTATTCATCACTGTGTACTGGGCACTATTCCAGCGACTGAGGATAGGGCAGTGAACAAGTCGTCCGCAAATCCCTGCCCCTCAGGGAGCCCATAATCCGTGAATTATCACGGATCCAGGGTCAGACACACTTGGGTTCCTATCCTGGTTCTGCCTCTCAGCAGCTGGGGAGAGGGGAAGGCTGGGTAGAGAATCTATCTGTGCCTCAGTTTATTTCCCTGTAACATGGGTAGAAGAGACCTGTCAGCTATCTTGCAGTCATGTTGTTAGGAAATTAAGCTTCTTCCCTTGTCCCATCTTGGTAGGCGTGAGGCAGAATTTGGAGGTAAGCCACAAGGAAGATAGGAGAAAGGGAAGCAAAACTCCCTCAGAGCCTACAAAAGCAGAGTTTGATTACATTATCTCTATATCTGGATCTCTACACCCAGGCTGGCCACAAAAGTCCCTCCAACCTGTATGTAGCACGCCATAGCTTGTGGCCAGCCCACTCATCACCCCGGGGCAGGGAAGCAACGGGTACAGGGAAGGGAAATGCTTCTAGGGTCATATACAGCTGCCTTGGCAGGAGCCCAAACCCTTGGCTCCTTTGGCACAATGTCCTTTATCCATGGCCTTTCTGAGTGATGAGAGACACAAATGGGGTCCAGAAAGGGTCACTCCAGCTGGCCAGGAGCAGGGACTGGTCCACCCCTGCCAGTACATGCCTGGCCCAAGGTCAACGTCTGCACATCCAGGCTCCCGCATGCCAGCTCGGCCAATCCCCCCGGCCAGAGACCACAGCACATATAGCTTGTGTCTCCTCCCTCACCATCTGGACTCTGCGCCTCCATGGACTCTCAGGCAGGGTGTTTGATGATCATTTTACACTGCCTCAGGGTCCCCTTTATAAAGCCAGAGAGTCTGCCTAGATAGTTCCTAAAACCCTTTCAGAGCTGCGGTTCTAGGATTCTGGATATCCTCCAAAGAATACAGGTCCCACGGCTATAGTATATGCCCCGACATTCACAGCTGATGGGCAACAGAATCAAGCCATCATTTCCCTCTTCCTTTGGGGATCCCTCTCACCTGTAATGGCCTCATGGGTCCCCCCAACGCCACCTCCAGGCCTGTGCCATCACTCTCCATCATCCTCCACCTCCATCCCAACCTTCTCCTGCATAGTGATGAACCACCAGACATGGTCCCCAAGTCACCAGGCCTTGGAGAAAGTTCTCCTTCACTCTGATCAAATCTGAAGTCAGTCTGGAGGCCAGTGGGAGGAATGGAGCTGATTGAGTTTAATAAAAAGAGCTCAGCTGGGCGATCTTCCGGGAGGAGTGTGTGGAAATGGAAATCTGCACTGGGGCTTCCTGGGGCTCTGTATGTCTTTCCTATCACTGCACCCCACCCTGGGGGCCAGCGGGATATATTGTGGGGGTGGGGGTGGGGGTTCTGGGAGCAAGTGGAAAAGACTTTCCTGACTGCCCTTCCTTCCTTCCTTTTATTTTTGGACAACACAGGACAAAAAAATTAAAAAGCCAAAAAATAAAAGCCCCACTCTTGTGTGCCCACCCTGCGCCAGGCACAGCGCTAGGTCATTTACTCGACTTATCTATCCTGAGAGAGGAGGGAATTTGCTGAGATCATCTCCAGGGGCCCTGGGCATCTTGGGCAGGGTCTGGCTAGTTTGGGGACCAATAATCAGACAAACTTGGCCACAACGAAAGGCAGAGCAGATAGGTTGGGGTGAAAAACAAGGAAAGCGCGGGCGGCTGCATCCCTTGGCGCGCACAGACCCCTCCTCTCTCTCCGCCAGAGGGACACAGGCTTTGGGAACCCACAGGGGACATAGACCCCGGGGAGGAGGCTGACACTGGAAGTTTGACTGCAAGAAGCCAGAGGTACAGTGAGGTGAGGTGAATTCTCTGCTCTCAAGGACAAGGAGAGTTGCCTACAAATCGGAGTTGTGGGGGCCCCAGAAACTCTAGGATGAAGCAAAGGGACATCTGCCCAGTGTCTCCTCTTTATCCCACTAATACCTCTTGAGAAGTGATATCTCTCTAAAGCCAAAGTTTCTGCGATGAGGCTTAACATGGCCACTTTGGGTGGGGGTAGGGGGGAGACCTCTGCTCCAGGAGTGTAACAACAGAAAATAATTAAGGTCTAATAAGGTCAGCGTTCCACCTTAACACCTTTTCAGTTCCAGTTAAAACCTCTACTAATTTGCCAAGAAAAGCCAGCCTCACTGGTGTCTTATTATTTGAATCACGTCCTGTCTCTTAATTTAAACGAGAGCCTCACATAAGGATTTTTTTTATTTTAAATTACAATGCCGACTTTCTTCCAGTTGATTACGGTATATGACTCTCTGTTGGAAGGCCATTATTTTTTGCTATGATTTACAAAGCATTTAAAGTGAAATCAATGTAATAAATATTGAAGTATTGTAATAGATAATTCCATATATTTAACTAGAGACACAGCACAGCCCTGGTCTGGGCAGCGGGGAGAGGAGCAGGGGAGAAAACGGGGTGGGAGACTGACCTGGTATTAATGCGAAGGGTGATGTCTCTGCTTTTCTCCTGGATTCAGTTGGCAGGATTCACTGAGTGCTCCCTGAGGTCCTGTACACTGGATGAAGGACTGTGGCGAGTTGTGGGGTGCCCCGGCCATGTCCTCCGGGCACCACAGACTCTGGAGAAATTCCCCTGCAATGGAGGGGACCAGAAGTGGAGAACATCAGAAGCTGTGTGAGAAGCTTGGGGATGGGAAGGGGGTCAGGAAAGGCTTCCCAGCTTCTCCCCTTCTTCCCATTCCCTACTCAGATTCTTCCCTCTCCTTCCCCATCCCCGTGTCCTGTGTTGTCCTTCTTTGGGTGGAGCTCTCTCTAGACCTCTGACTGTAGCAGAGAAACAATGCAGCATTCACAGCCCTGAAAGCTCAGGATGAGGGGGGGGATGAAAGGGGAGAGGGTGCACCAGTGCTCACCTCCTGGGACAGACCCTCCAGCAAAGCGATGGCCACGTGCTGAGCGAATCAGCTTTGCAGCTGCTTGCTCCCTGTCCTCAGGGAGCTGGGTCGGAACATAGCACCCACAGTACAAGCCAAGGCAACTTCCCCAACTGGGGCCTACTTCACCCAGGGACAGGAGCTTTGGTGTCTCTTAAAGGCAGACATTAAGCTGTCCTCCTACCTGCGTCCCCAATTGCAAAAAGTACCCACAAGCAGGTTCCTTTCCAGCTGCCCCATGGGGAGCCCCCTGCTTCTTCCCATTCTTGGAGGGTCACACATCTGCTCCCAGGAAGGCTCTTGCTCCCAAGTTCCTGGATTGATTCAGAAATTCACACAGCACCGGTAAGGGAAGCACACAGGGGGCACCAGCCTGTGGGTTTGTCCCCATCACACACCTCAAGTGCAGGTAATACACTCTGTCCACAGAGCCAGTCAAGTGCCATGGAGGTCTTAATAAAGATTTTGCGGTCTATACGCTGCAGGCTTGCGATGGAGCGTGGCTAGTACGCACGCACGCACACACACACTTGCACGTGTAGCGGGTCTCAGAGGAGGAAGATGTATTGCCCCTTGCCTTCCCACCCCAAGCCTGAACCCAAGCCCCAAGTCCCTAGCTCTGAACATTTTCTACCATAAATCCCAGGAAGGGACATGCAAAGGGAAAGGGAGCAGAGAAAAGAGATTTACAGCAAACTTGCTTCCTGACACCTCTTTGGCCCATCCCATAAAATAACAATATCACCAGATAAATCACACAGAGTCTCGGGAGACCTTACCCTTGTCCTTGTGGGGTCTTTGGAGGGAGTCAGTGGGTCATGGTCAGAGGATCGTACCCAGCTGGGTTCTCCTTGGCAATATCAGCCCTGTACAGCATGGGGCAGGGGTGTGGGGGGGTGACTCAGGTCTAATCCCTGGAGCATTGAGGGGAGGGGCTAGAGAATAGGGTGAGGGTAGAGAGCATTGGCTGTCATCATCCAAGAGAGAATGTGGCATGAGCAAATCCCATCTCAAAACCCTAGCTGTGTGACTTTGAGTTAATTACTTAATATCTCTGGGCCTTGATTTATGTCTCTGTAAATGCAGGCCATAGACTATCCCCCAGACAGGATATGTATGAGGAGTTATCAAGAATAATATACCTCAAAGTTGCTGGCATACACTCAGAATGTAGTTAACTATTGGAATCACAAGTGTTTTCCCTCCGCTAAGATGCAAAACCCCGTGGCGGTGTTCCCAGCAGAGGGGATCAAATGTTAGCCCTCTCCAGAGAGACACCAGGCTGCCCCCAACCTTTGGCTGTTGTTTCCATGTTTGCCTGCGATATTGGAAAGGCAGGGCTCCCCGTTAACTCACAACGTGACTGTGAGCAAGTTTCTTCCCATCTCTAGGCCTCAGTTCCCCACTTGTAAAGTGAAGGGGTAGAAAACACTCGGTCTTGGGGCACCTGGGTGGCTCAGTGGGTTAATTCGATGCCTTCAGCTCAGGTCATGATCTCAGGGTCCTGGGATCGAGTCCCGCATCGGGCTCTCCGCTCATCAGGGAACCTGCTTCTCCCCCCTCTCTCTCTCAGCCTGCCTCTCTGCCTACTTGTGATCTCTCTCTCTCTGTCAAATAAATAAATAAAATCTTTAAAGAAAAAAAAAGAAAACACTTGGTCTTTAAGGTCCGGTCCGACATCACATCACCAACAATTAGGACCGATTCCCAGTGGGCACTGCAGCCAAAGAGGAGCAGGCAGGACGGAGGCTAGCCGTGAGGCCAGATGAGGTGGGCATGGGCATGTCGGCTGGGAAGAAACAGTCACCACTGTGTGGGAAGGAACTAAAGGATTTCAGCAGGTTGGTCATCGCAGCCCTGACCATCACGAGCAGGAGACCCCCTGATTACAGCCCAGAGCACCGGTCTGTGTCCATGGCCTCCTACTGCTTAGCCTTCAGCCTGAGGGAGGGCTGAGTTCCCAGAGGTAGACCTAAGTGGGCAGGAGGCCCCCTCCAGCTTCATCCCACACACGTGGGGAGACCTGGGCTTTCCTGTATCAGGGTAGCCCCCCCCTCCTCCAAACCCCAGCCCCCAGCCCCCAGCCCCCAGCCCCAGTCTGGCTCCCCAACCTCTTAAGCATCTCCCTAGGAGTTCTTCCCAATCCTCTGGCCCCAGCATTCCCTCCTCCTTTCCTTCCTCTCCCTTCTCCTATCCCAGGTCCCCTCTTCTCCTCTCCACTGCTGCTGTGTGGCTTTATTTTTCCTCCCTCTTCTTCCGCCCCCCTCCTTTGTTCCGTTCTCATCCTCCTCCTGGTTCTCCTACCTGCTCCTTCCTTCCTTCATTTTCTTCCCTCTGATTCTCGTTCCTGGAACCAAAGGTGCCACTATCCTGAGGGAGTGACTCCCTGGGGGGCTGGGGAGCTGGAACAGGGCGTGCTCTGGCCTGACCGACCCCCCACCACCACCCAGGGTCTCTCCAGCGGCAGGAGGATCTGGAGTTCACCCGCAGGGCAGCTGTCAGCCGCTCCAGAGACGGATGAGTGAACGTGTAGGGGGTGGGGAGGCAAAGGTGCTCTGGAGGGAGCCATCTTCAAATAAAAATGTGAAAGGAACATGCGGGATGAAATGATGGGCTGTTTTATAGTAAGCCCTGCCCAAGGCACCTCTGCCCTAAGACCCAACCGTCCTGCCCCTGTCCCTGGCCCTGAAGTTTCCCTCAGCACACAGGCCCATCAGTGTCCCCAGTCCTTTGGGTAGGCCAGAGAGCTGGAGACACCCTCCCCACGCACACACACATACACACAAGTCCCCAGACCGTTGCCCCTCTCCCAACTTCCCCATCTTCCACTGAGGGACGGGGATGATAGGGAACCCTGGCAGCCTGTTCTCAGAGTGATGTCTGGGCTGATGAGCGCCCCAAGGCTGGCAGGCCTGTTAGGAGGCCTTTGTGGGGGAGGAGGGAGGAGAAGGGATTTTCCATTCTCTAAGCAACTGGATTACACAGTCAGGAGATCAGGGAATAACTTGCTGCTTAAGCTGCCTCTTCACAGCCCAGCCTCTGCCCTGGCTCTCACCCTCCCATTCTCAGCAGGGATCTTAACCAGCCTAGCCTTGTCTGCTTTTGAGTTGTCTTTTTCATGGTCTGAGTCAGCCTTAAGGGCAAAACCAAATCTCATCTCCTCCTACCCCTCAGAGCTATGACCCCACAGAGGAGCTCAAACGGGACCAGCTTGCCACTACCTCCACCACCAACCCTCACCTTCCATGAAGATCTCAGGTCTAAAGATGGATCCGGAGAGTGTGGCTCAGAGAGGTAAAGTGACTTGTTCTGAGTCACACAGCAAACAAAGGGCAAGGTTTCCAGACTATGGCAGGATTTATGGGAGCATGTTCTCTGCAAAGTGAGACAGGTCTATGCCAGGGACTGGAAGGAGCTCTGGACTCTGATGTTCTTACTAGAAGGAGGTTTACTCCTGAGCTTTCCTGAGCCCCTACCATGAGCTTTAGAGGGGTGGGAGCCCAGCTCCCATTTGGTTACTTTAGGACCAGACCAAAGCAGGTGGTGGAGGGGAGAGGAGGTGGGAAGGAGATTAGGTTTAAAGAACGCAAAGCATTAAGATTTGGCTCTATCCTTACCACTAACTTGCTGTGTGGCCTTGGGCAAACCACCTCCCCTCTCTGAGCTTCAGTTTATCTTCTCTGCAAAATGGCAGTAACTTCTCTTTCAAAATTGTTTTGCAGGTACTGGAAGAGATCAGGCTTAGCACCTGGTATCTACTAGCTGCTCCAAGTAATGATAGGAGCAAGACTGTATTTCCTTTATCCTGAGCTGTGCCCACTCCCCAGAACAAGGAGCTCCACTGCACATTCGAGCAACTGGTTCTTCCCACTGGGAGGGCAAATCCATCATGTTCAGCAAACTAGTGCCCCACCCCGTGTAAGGTTATTGGGGGGTCATGCCCCCACACCCTGTGTCCACTTTCTAGAAAGAGGCCCAAAGATCCCCACCCTAGCTCCATGTGGCACCTTAGACGCCTCTTGCTGACAAGAGGGTCATCTCTGACCTTCCTAATGGCCGACGTTCCTGCCAGCCAGAAAATTCTATGATCCTTTGACCTCTAAAAGCCCTGTCCTGCTAATGGTTTTATGATCTTCCCTAGGCATCCTCTCTGTGCCCTCCCTAACCCCCAATCCCCTTTCAGTAGGTCCTAGTCAAAATAAACAACATTTATGACCAGAGCAGGATTCAAGGTCTGCATTGCAAACAAATGCGGAGCCCTTTGAAGGTGCCTGGGGAATCCATCACATCCTGGGGTGTGATGCTCCCCAGGCCCAAGGGGAGGTAGGCCCTGGGAAGGGGCGCAAGCGTGGGAAGCTGGGCTCTAGCTCTGCATAGACGATCTGAAGATCCTGTGCGGTGAGTGGGGCTCCCTCCCTAGCAACAGGCCTGCTGTCAGTGCAGGGGAGGTGAGGGGGAAGGAGGAAGGGTAGCTGCTGGGATCAACCACCTTTAGCACCGTATGTGAAGGCCTCTCTGGGGGCCAAGACCTGACTTGGCATGTCAACAGGGGGGAAGGAGACAAAACAAAAGAAGGGGGGGGGGAGTCAAGAGGCAAATGGAGAAATAGCACACGTGGACAGGAGACGTTAAGCTGAAACCACAAGGGTCTCAGGCCCCATCGCAGTGCCCACCTGGCACACTGGAGCAATTTCCCTAAAGAAGACTTGTCGGGGGCACCTGAGGGCCTGTCAGTTAAGCATCTGCCTCCGGCTCAGGTCATGATCCCAGGGTCCCGGAATGGAGCCCCATGCAGGCTCCTTGTTTGGGGAGTCTGCTTCTCCCTCTCCCTTTCTCCTGCTCTCTCTCTCTCTCTCTCTCAAATAAATAAAAGCTTTAAACAAACAAATAAATAAATAAAACTCGTCCAAACACCTTCAGGAGAAAATCAACCCAGCCGAGCCTGTCTCATCAGCCAGCTGGTGGAGCTGAAGAGAGAGAAAGAGTGGGAAAGCGAACCAGCCACGGCTGATTTTCTCTGGGGGCAGGCACCCCAAACATCAACTCTGGGGAGTGATAGCATAGAGGCAGAAATGGAGGCTCTCTGTCTAGAATGAACCCTCCTGCTCCACCACCCCCCAGGTGGAAGGCTGAACCCCTGCCCCTACTCTCGTCATCACTCCCCAACCAGAAAAAGGGCCCCCCAGGCTGGCAGCCCATTCTGCCCAGCTCTGCCTTCCACCTGCCACGTGGATAAGACACCCCAGCTGGGCTCAGCCTCCTTCGGCAGGTGTGGGGCTGCAAGCCGATGTGTTTTCAAGGGGGGCTGGCTCTGTCTGGTGAACGGCTGTTGGAGAATATTAAGGTAGGATTCCCAAAGGCCCAAGTCTGACAGCAGCTTTCTAGGACACGAAGCTCAAGGCTTTCTTCAGCCACCTCGCCAGCCTCTAGAACTGGGGCATGGGCCGAGGGGTGGCTGTTCCCAGACTCAGAGCTGGGGGAGGGAGAAAACATTCCCCCACCCCAACCCTCTGGGGGCCTGTGCCTTAACATCTACCCTACTAAAAATACTCTGCCACCCGCCAAGTTGGGTGGGAAACTAGACATAAAATATGGGCAGGTAGCAAGGTTTCTATCACAGTGATCAGGCGCCTGCTTATAGTATTTGCATATATGGCATATAATTAATGTTTGATGAGTGAGGGTGTGAGAGATGGGGCATTAGAACAAAGATAGAAGGAAACAAAGAGACAACTGGAAAGGCGGACGTGAGTTTTTCCAGGATAGGTAGTTTGCTCAAAAATTTTCCTTCTTGGGGCGCCTGGGTGGCTCAGTGGGTTAAATCTATGCCTTTGGCTCAGGTCATGATCCCAGGGTCTTGGGATAAAGCCCCACATCAGGCTCTCTGCTTCCTCCTCTCTCTCTGCCTGCCTCTGCCTCCTTGTGATCTCTGTCAAATAAAAAAAAATAAATAAAATAAAATCTAAAAAAAAAAAAATTTTCCTTCTTGGGGTACCTGGGTAGCTCAGTGGGTTAAAGTCTACCTGTGGCTCAGGTCATGATCTCAGGGTCCTGGGATCGAGTCCCGCATCGCATCAGACTCTCTGCTCAACGGGGAGCACGCTTCCTTCTCTCTCTCTGCCTGCCTCTCTGCCTATTTGTGATCTCTGTCTGTCAAATAAATAAACAATTTTTTTTTTTAATTTCCTTCTTCCTAAATGGAAAGAAGAGTGATTTTAATGGCTTTGTAGGATCTTAAGTCAGTGAATCAGAACTTTCAGCAGAGTGCCCTGGTGCCCTGAATGGTGCTTTATATATTAAAAGGTCCTCCAGAGCACAGAATTTTAGGGCTAGAAGGGCCTTGGAGAGTATCTAGGCCAGTGGGTCTCAGCATTGGTTGAATATAGAATCACCAGGGGTGCTTTTAAAAAAATAAGATGCTGGGCACCGCCCTCCCCCCAAGAGAGTCTGATCTAATTGGTCTGGGATGGATCCCAGGTGTCTGTATTTTTTAAAAAGCTCCCCAGATGATTCTACTGTGTACCCACCATGGCTGAGAACCACAGGTCAGGGCCAATACTTCACTTTACAGAGGCAGAAAGTAAAGCCCAGAGAGCAGGTTACCTAAGCTCACAGACAAGTGGCAACAGAAACAGGACCACAGAAGCCACTCAGGTATCCTGACATTTAAATGAGCAAATATAAGATTGATCTTCTTCTGGAGGCATCCCTAGCTGCAGAGACCAGCTACGCAACCCCTTGTCCCATCCCCTGGGGTTTCATGTTATTTTCATCAGAGGCCAGGCAGGCTGGCAATGTTGACCCTGTTCCTTCTGGCCTTCCATTCTGGAGGCCTCAGGGCTCATACAGGGCAAACACCCAATTCAAATACTGTCCCCCAGGTCTGGAGCCTCTGAGAATAACAAGGCAGCTGGGACACTGTGGCCATATGGAGCTTGTCAATGGACACCGCAGGTGTAGGAGGACGTGTGTACAAAGGTGCTCACGTACACAGATGCACACTCAGGTAGGAGCCTCCGTACAGAGGTGCTCGCATGTGAGAACACTTGTATCTGTGCATGTAAATATCACATCTGTGTAATGTAAATATCCACCCATGGGATGGTCTGCATGTTCACAGCAGCATCCGTTTACAGAAGGGTGGGAGACCCAATGTGTCACTCTAATATGCGGGTGTGTGTGTGTGTGTTGTCGTGTACATGTGCATAAACCTGGACCTACACTTATAGCGTCAATGTTTACACCTACCAGTGGAGGCCCACCTGTGACAGTGTGTGTGTGGCCAGCCAGCCCTGGAAATATGTAGGACTGGCAGCCTGTGGGTGCAGGGGGCAGGTTTACATGGCGAGAGAAGAGGTGTTTCTACTGCTTCCATCACATTCCTTCAAGTAATCGCTGAGAAATACATGCATCCAAAAACTCTATCTTTCATGCTTAAATATATCTCGGTGTATATAAATGAAACACGATATTGTGCCAGCTGAGATACTACCCATTAATATTGTTTATCATTGATAGGATTAAATAACCCATGCAAGGCCCAGTAGCATTTCTTACAATTTTATTTAACACTGTTTCCGCCAAGTGGCATTTGGCAAATTCCGACCTATACACTTCAGATGACTGCAACCAGTGCATAATTTGCAGACCTTCATAGACAACACATAAGAAGTATAAGAGAGGAGGGTCCCCCAACATTCTGACCATCCCCATCTTTCTTTGAGCTGACTTGTTCCCTCTGCTTCCCCAAACCTGATTAAGACCCCGCCCTTCGCACTTCCCTAGGAGGTCCCTGCCTGTGACTTAAAGACAGATAACATGGAGGGTGAGGATTTGGGGTAGGGGAAGAGATAACACTCTAAGCCCAGGTCTCTGGAATGTCTCTGCCCCTCCCCGGTCTGGGTCTGTCAGAGGCAGCCCCAGCCCCAGAATGTGTTAAAATCGGGAGACCAAAGGAAGCATTTTTATAGGTTCTGCAGACCCTCGGGGTTGACTGACAAAGTTATTCATTCAGAATGAGGGAGAAAAAGGGCACTGAACTTATCAAATTAGTAGTAAACCCTTCATTAAAAGAGTCACAGAAATGCTTCTTTTTTAAGGGGAAGCCGTTATCATCCCTTGAGCCCAAATGAGAACCAACTCCAATGTAGTTAGGGGCCTGCCAAGCTCTCCTTTCAAAATGTGTGCCGCCCCCTGGCCTAGGCTGTTGGCTAAATTATGGATGGCCTGAGGGAAAAGAAAACTCAAGACCTGGGAAGTCCAAACTTGGAACATGAGCAAGAAAATGGCAGAACCCCAAATGAAGCTCACGGAGGCCGAAAATGCGCCTACCCAGCCATTAGGCAGTGAAAAGAGGTTGCATTTACTTCCCAAAGCTGATGAATAAATGGAATTTGTAGGTGTCCCCACAGCTTGCTAAAGTCTTCTCAATCTCCCAGGAACCAGGGCCAAGATCCCACGTGGAACATCCAAAACGGCTCTGTAGGATCTCTGTTTACCATCCCCAGGCTTCATTTTGGCGTGGCACCAAGACTGAGCCAAGGAACTCCCTACACCTGCTTCCTGTGTTCTAAGTTTCTCCCATTTCTCCCCTACTGAGATCCCCAAGGCCTGTAAGGTAAAGACAGCCCAAAGGAGTTGAAACAGCAATTCACCCAGCCCTGTTCCCCAAATCCTCTGCCACCCACAATGAAGCAACCATCAGAGCTGTGTTTCCATAAGCCCCCGGCCCCTTTCCACCAGCAGGGATATCAGCCAACCTGCTTGGGGGACAGCTGCTTGCCGGCACCAAAAACGTATTAGACCATCTTCACATCACTGAAGTCAAGAAGTTGGCTCTCCAGAGCCTGATGTCGTGGGCTGCTTCCTGAGTTAAATACAGAAAAAGAAGTTTCCTAATGTTTGGATTTAGAAGTAGGAATGGTGAAAAGCACCCATCAATGTTTGTGCCTCTCCCCAACAAAGACACACACACACACACACACACACACACACACCCTGTCCATGCAGACAAATCGTAAATCATCTCCGTGGCTGAACATTTTAGCGTTCAACAATATTCTCGGAGGTCCGAGGTTTTCGGGCAAATCCCAGGTCTGTGCACAAGGACACTGCATAAATCCCTCCCCTTATGAAAGGCCAGTCTGAGCAGATGGGACCAGTCTTAAGTAAACGGCAGAGCCCTCCCTCCGTCCACCTCAGGAGGAGCGGCAGGGGGCTGGCCCTTCCAGCCCTGGAGAGCAGAGTGGCCGAAGCTGCTGGTTCTGGGGCTCATGCTCATATCCCCAACTTATCTCTCAGAGGGAATCGTCCATTTGACCACACAATCCTCTCCCGCAAGGGGAAATCAGACCTTGAAGTCAGACTAGAGGAGGCCTTCGCAGACCAAGTGGTGGGCAGAGTTAAGAAAGCAAACCTGACTGCTGGAGAGATTGGCAAGGGCTCGGAGGAGGGAGAGGCAAAAGGGCCCCCCTCGTGCCTGGTGGCTCTGCACACTGAGTGTGGAGAAAATAACCTCATAGCTCCTCCACTTTCTGATAATCTGCTTCATTAATATTTATTAAACAAAAGATTAAAAAAAAAAAAAAAAAAGGAAAGGCCAGATAATTAAACACCCAGTGGCGGTAGAGGATTCCTCCACTGTGTTCTCTTGCTGGCCCCCCACGTGCGGCCCAGGCCAAATGTGTGCACTGTGCCATCTTCCTCTTCAGCCCTGCCCATCTCCCCAGGTGTGTCAAGAAGACAGGAGGCTGGTGGTTGGAGAGAGAGACAGACCCGGGCGCCCCAGGTGCTCACCAGGAAATGCACGGACTGTGAAATTACACCAGGGCTGGGCAACTTACCACTAAACCGGAACCCTTGGGATACTGAAATAATTAACTTGCTAATCAGCTACACCTTGCTCTTTCCTTTCTTGCTGGAAAAAAAAAAAAAAAAAACAATCGCAGATCGCCTTCACATCAGGTTCTTGTGTCAGTCACTTGGAGACAAATGATGCCTGAGAAAAAAATACACTCTCAGCCTCCACGTAGACTGTAGTGGGTCATACTGAGTCAGGCCTCCTCTTCTTCCCCACCCCTCCCACCAGGCACCCCGGGAGGCACCCAGACACAGAATGTTTCTGGAGATGCAGGGTGGTTTTTTTTGTTGTTTTTTTCTGTCCACACCACAGAGCTTTTCCATCTCCGCTAAGCTCTCTCGCTTTCAGCCCTCTTTAGCCTGCTTGCCGGCGCTAAACAGCCAAGATCCATGTGGAGAAAGGAGGATTGATTAGAATCGTAATAATAATCCCTGGCATTCGTCTGGCTTTAGCATTTACAAAATGTTTTCACACATTATCTCATTCGGTTGGAGCTGGAAGGGACCTTAACAATCGCTTAGCCCAAGGCGGATGAGGAAACTGAGGCCCTGGAAGGTTAAATGACTTCCCCAGAGGCCCCAGCTATGGACAATGTGTGGTCGCCCCCCCCCCCCACCGTGTTCATTGTCTAGAGGTCCAGTGCTGCCTCTCCTCCCCTGAAAAGAGGAAAAGAGCATAATCACCACTTTGGTCCACAGTGGTTACAGACCAAGAAATCACAACCTTAGAAGAGGAGGACCTGAGAATGAATAGAGCTCTTGGAACTCTTAGAAGAAAGGGTTTGGGGGGCTGGGAGTAGGGAGACTAGTCCAAGTCCTGAATGGCACACATCCATTAACACACTTCCCTTTCTCTCTTTGTCCCCTCATCTCCCCCTTCTCTCTGGGTTCAAAAATATGAACACTGTGCAGTTTGGGATCTAAGGCTTAATTCAGCCATAGGTCCCAGGAGGAAGCGGGGAGTGGGGCATGTTTCTCGGACTCCAATCTGGCACCTCCACTCCCAGGATTCTCAGCATGACGGGCTCACGTGTGCATATGTGTGTCCACCCAAGACATTGGATTTAGCAGTGAAAAACAGGCATCTTGATCCTTTCACAGATCAGATGATTTGCAAATTAATAGCTCTTTCCCCCCAAGGCTCTAAGGAGATGGGGAAAAAAAAAAGATTTCTGGTGAAGAGAGGGAAGAAAAGGGTAGAAAAATATAAATCGGGGAAAGAAAGCACAATGACAGTGGGTTCTGTAGGAAAACACTTCCTCGCCAAGGTGCGCGTGTGTTTGGATGTGGGTCTCTGCTTTTCCACCAGGCCACCTTGCCCCCCGGTGCCCCAGCCTGTCGGAAAGGAAGCGGCTCCTTTGTGTGTTCATTTATTTCTAAGCCCAACTCTTTTCCCTCTAAAACTCCTTCTTCTCCCTGTTGAGCTGACCATGCTTCTGGATTTATGAAGAGAGATGTTTTAGCAGAAATCCCCCAGAGTGTCCCATCAGCCCTAAATCCCAGGCCCGCTCACCCCCCCAAGACCCCATGACACACAGCATGCCAACACGGCCTCCTCTTGCCTATGCATTAGCCATCCATTGTGGTAACCTGACATCTCTCACACATAAAACCGTAAGAGAGAAATAAAATATCTGTCTCTTGGCGAAAATAAAGCTTTGCCTCCCTCCTGATGTATAGGATATAAAATAAAGCCGCGGCTTCAATAGTGGCTTTTCCTTATGCCGGAGTTGCCTTTGCACACACGGAGACAATGAAGACCGATGGTTTGGGACGAGGCCCAGCCTCCTGGGGCCGCCTTCACCCTTTTTTATTAGCACGTCTCCCGCGGCCCCATCTCTCCCCACCTTTTTCTTTCTTCTTCACTTTCTTTCCTTTCGAGTTTGGATTTGCCTTTTATGTGTCCTTCTCTTTCTTTACTCTGGAACTTTATTCCTCTTGTTCACTTTCTCTCTACGGCCTGACAGAGACAGGGAGAGAAGAGCCAAGTTTCTCACCTTCTCAGACATGCCCGCCATGTCTCCCCGCCTTCCCCCTTCCCAGACCCCTAGCTCTCTCAGGACTGCCAGCCCCTATGACAAATTTTGCTGTTACTGCTTGGGGATTTGCTTTGGTCAAATGTACAAATGTTCCCAAGGGACAATTAAGAATGTGTTTAGTGGGGGAGGGAAGTGGATTTTCTTTCTTTTTTTTTTTTTTTTTTCCCCCTGGGGAGCTTCCCTTCCCTTCTCCTTCTTCTCCCTAGGCTAAGTGGTTTATGGATCTCAGCAATTATTTATTTAGCCTCGGTGGAGGGCAACAGAGCAGAGCTGCCACCTCAAAGAGGTGACAGTTGACATTCACCTCCCAAACCCAAGCCTCGAAGCTCCATCAGCAAACCAACTGTGGGGCCTTGGGCCCTTTCTGGCCAGCTCAGCTACCAGGGAGTTGATCCAAGACCAACACCCTCTTCCCTGCCTCTTTCTCCAGTCCTGAGAACTGAGGGTGCTGTGGGAGAAAATAGGAGGGTTCCATCCCCATGACAACACACAGAACTGGCCCCCTCAGGGTCACTGAGACGGGTCATCTGTCTGCCCTCTCACACACTTGACATTGCATGCTCTCTACTTTTTTTTTCCCTCCTCTGTCCCCGGGAGGCCTCACTCTTGCCAGGTGCACTGCTCTTTTCTGTGCTTCTGTATCTCTCCACCTGTGCATGAGTGGGTTTGTTTCTAGAAGCTTCTTCCCATCCTTGCTGTGGCCTCATCCCTTCTGAAGCTTTCCCTCCTACCTACCCAAGGCTGCTTCCCAGCCCATTTGCAACTTCACCTGCTCTATTAGGGGCTGCAGAACACATCCCGGCCCCAGGAAGGCTAAGTCATGACTGAGAGGAAGGGGTGCAGGGGCTGGGCTCCTGGGGAAACAGCAGGGAAGGGGGAACTTTGCTGTTGCCCGAAGGTGGGGCACATCCAACAGAGGGGCAGTGGGTGGCTTCTAGTCTCTGAGATTGATGAAAGACTTCCGTGTGTACGTGGACAGTTCCTGGTCATCTGCAAGATCAGGAGATCTTAATGAATACAAACATGGAGAGGCTGGTGAGGCAGCAATATCTATTGAATCCTGCCCCCCCAAAGGGGAGGGGGGCTTAGAGCTGCCAAGTCCAGAAAAAATTTAAATCTCAGTCCCAAACATGGTTAGTTTTGGGGGTCTTTCCCCCACATCTTTGCTATCTCTCCAGATATCTGCAGTGACCACTACCATTAGGTAAGGGGCGAGAGTCAATTAGTGAGAGGATTAATTACTCTGAGGCATGAGCCCCGTTTGTCTTCCTTACCGGGTGTGAGTGTGTGTTCAGACGGAGGAACACGGGCACGCACCCAAATACACATTGTTGTCACGCCGTCTTAGACGTTTTATTTATTTGTTGGATTCCTGCCCAGAGCCGCTTACACGCTTTTCCACGGGCGCTGAGTCGCCCACCAAACACGCCGTCTCCTTTTCTCCCGCCTACAAACGCAACTGTCACACACGCGCGCGCACCTTCCAGTCCCGCCAGATGTCCCCCCAGCGCCTGCAGGGTGCCCGGTTGTGCGTGTCTCCCCGCCGGCTCTTACATTGCTGGGTATCTTTCTGGGGCTCTTCTGTTTCTCCTCCTCTACTCCTCCACGCATTTTCCCCAATGCGTCTTCCCTCCTTTCAGCCCTGCTTACTTTTCGGCATTCCTTTTTTCCCAATTGGTTTTCTGTCCTTATTCCCTTTCCCTGTCCCTCTCCCCTTACTTCCCTCTCTCTCTGTCTCTCCTGCCTCTTCCACTCACCCTCTCCTTTCTGCGTCTACCCACACCGCTCCCTGCTCTGCGGGGCTGCGGCACTGCCTTGCATCTGAGACCGCCACGCTTGACCTTCCCCCCTTTCCAAGCTCAGGGTCCACCCCCGCCCCCAGTCCCGTGGGAAGCCAGCCTTGTTTACCCAGACGCTGTGCACACCGTGAAGCCCCAGCCGGATGCTGCCCTTTCACGGCCTCGAAGTCTCCCACCCCCTCCCATCCCCAACTTGGAAACTACTGCTGGGGCAAAGTACACAGCGGTGCAAGGTGACAAGCCCCCACCCCAATTTCTCACCTTCCACATTGCACTGGCCCAGGGATCTCAGGTCAACTCCCCTAACTTGGGTTTCTTTTCCAGGGGAAAAAAGGGGGTAAGACCGACCCCCCTCCCCGCAGTGTGATTCAGGGGAGACAGTGATATTAACTGTAAAGTGGTGCACACAAGTAGGTCATTTCCAGGAGTGAGTGATGGAGTGAGAATATGGCAACCTGAATCAGGAGCAAAAGCAAGAGGGAAAGGAGAGAGAAAGATGCAGGATCAGATCCTAGGGCCCAGGACCAAAGTCTACTGCATTGCATCTGCTGCATCAGTCTACGGAGTCTGTCGGGAGTTTATGTGGCCTATCGGACCCCTCGAGAAGACCCGCTCGCTCCCTCCTCCCTCTCCCTGCACCCACGAGGCTGGCAGCCCCCGGTGCCTGAAGCCCCGCGTTGTTAACCGCCTAGAGTCTGCTCTGTCGCAAGCGCCTTCTTCCACGGCCTCTCCGTGCTTTTCTCGGGGTGGCGGGCTGCATAGGAAACCACTGGGTGAGCAGAGGAGCCGCCACGGGCGGTTGCCGCTCTCGCATCTACAGCAGCTGAAGGTGCCAGGCCAGCTCTGGTCCTTGGGCCACGCAAGCCACTGGGCAACATGAGGGAGCAAGGCGATCTGGGGCCGAGAACTACGGAGATCGCGGGAGGAAATCGGATGCAGGAGAGGGCGCCATCAATCCCCTCCCCCCAACAGCAGGGCATCTGGGGAGGGCTAGCAGAACCCTTCTGCCCCCAGTTCACCAGCAGGGTGCTGCCTCTCAGGACCCTTAGGGCGATTCTTAGAAAGGAAATTTCCTATTGTGAAAGACATTTCCTGGCCCCTCTGGGGCCTTTTCCAAGAGAGCCTGGGCGTGAGGCGGAGAGGATTCCGTGGCCACAGAGGGCAGACTCTGCTGGGAAATTGATCTTCACAACATCCCGCCTAGAGCTTACTTGCCCTAGGGGAAGTGTGTGTGGCTGTGGGTCTGTGCTGCTTGGAGGTCCTTCCATAGGAAAGCTCCGTGTACTTCTGGCAGTTAAGTGTGGCACTGAGGATGAGAAGGGAAGGTTGGAGCTCTTTGCCCAGCAGCCATTGGTTTAAAGGCAGAGCTGAGAGCTGAAGGAGCTGGAGAGGTGGCTAATTTGGAAAGCGGCGTCAGTTTTCTCTCCATGACTGTGCAACCAAATACATTTTAAAATAAAAACTCAATGGAAACGGGGGAAAAAAACATTAATAGAGTGTGCTGTCGCAGTGGAGGCGTTAAATCTGGACTTGAAACCTATAATCGAGCCAAGAGGCGTGCCTAGAGCTGCGCTCCAGGACTCCCTGGTAGACGCTGGGGTTGGTCCCCGCAGGCGGGTTTACTGAACCATCTGGACACAGGGCAAGCAGAGCCTGATGCCCCAGAGCCGGCGTCCCGTTCTCGTCCTCAATTCCCCTACCGCGTGGGTCTGCCCGCAGGGAGGGGTCCTCTTTCCACCATGTCGAGGTCCCAAGATCACAGCACCCCCAAACGGGTGAAGCAGCCCCCTCCTGTCCACCGGAAAGAAGGCAGCGGGCCTTGGGTTCAGGAAGGGCCCGCAGCCGGGTCCAGCTGTCGCCCGGTAGGTCCCCGACAACTGCCCTCCACCCCCGCGGCCCCTCTGCTTTGCATGAGAAGGAGCCCAGCTGGGACGGGGGCGGGGGTTGAGCCACTCGGGACTCCGACGGCTTTAGATTCCAGAAAGGGGCGGTTGGGTCGAGGGCGCTAGCGGCGAGAACCAAGACAGCTGGGGGCGGAGGGGGGGAGCATGGGGACCACTTGACTGGACCAGCCCCTCCGCGCGGGTCTCACTCAGCGCAGGGGGCTCGGGAAGCACCTCGGGCTCCGGGAGGAGGGGAGGGGGTCCCCGAGCCAAGCAGCTCCTAGCGCCTCCGCGGGAGCTGGAGTACTGGCTAGGGATCGACTCGCTCCTCAGAGCTTCTGGTCAGCAGCAGGCGCACAAAAACCTAGTCGGATCTCGCGAAGTCGGCTGCTGGGTTGGAGAACCATCCTCCCCATCTTACTCCTGACCTGAGCGGAGCCCTCAGAGAGGCCCACGGAGGGGGCTGATTCGAGAGAGAGAGAGAGAGAGAGAGATAACTAGTCTCAACACTCCGCCCGCCCCGCAGCGGGGACCCCCAGCCCAGGTGTTTTTGGAGAGGGTGCAGAGAAGATGTTAGAGGCCCCGCACCCAGAGGTCAGGATGGGCGGAGCACCAAAGAAGCGCACGCGGGACCTCGGCTTTGACTTCCAATGAAAAGGTGATGTAGAAGGCAAGGTGGAAGATGCTGGCGGCCTCGGGGTTGCAGGGTGGTTCGGGCAGAAGCTTGAAGGCAGTAAAGGGGCGTTGGCAGAGCCCTAAAACTCCACTTCCGTTGAGCGTAAACCAAATTTTCTGTATCGGCTTCCCGGTTCGTCCGAAGAGGGTATTCCGTTTGCCGAGAGCTGGATCCCCCGCCGGCTCAAGTTCATCGCAATTACGTTTCAGCGCGCGTTTTTCCCAACTTAGTCGCGGGCTCTTGTGTGGGATGTCTGAGTGTCGCACCATGAGTGGGATCAGAAGGCCAATTCCAAAATACCAGCTAGACCTGGCTAGCCACCCAACCTTATTTTCTTCCACACTAAGGTTGAATTCGCCTTCTTAGCACACACTCCCCGCCCCCAAGCAAAAAAAAAAAAAAAAAAAAAAGAGCAAAACAACACGGCCCGCCTTGCCACCTTCAGACCTCAAGAGAAATCCCGGTTTAGCACAGAAATGGTGCTATCAAAACGGAATTCGGTATTTGACTGGCTTTAATCCAGGAAACCAGAGTAACTCTTGGAGACGAGGATTCTCAGGACCCGGACCTGAACTCCGCCTTTGGAATAATCTGCCTCCAGGCAGTGGTCCCGACGTTATATTTGGGATTAGGGAAGTAAGAGCTCCCTGAGGAGAGAACTACAAGGGGGTATGGTCTGCGGTTTGTGTCCGGAAGGTGTTGATAGCCCGGAACCTGGAACAGGGGAGGAGGAGAAGCCGAGCCCACTCAGCCCGTACGTTGCACAGCCGAATCCACTGCAGCCTTTCTGTGGGGCCCCAGACGTCCCTGCTCCCAACGGCCACTACCTCCACCCGCCAGCCGCCACTGATGCCCTGCGGTTTCCCGCCTAGTCGTTTGTTTTTGTATGTAAAAGGTGTCTCCGGATCACAGTTTTCTCACAACTTCTCGCCGGGGTTGCAACTCCTCACCCGTGGCGCTTCCCCACCCACTCCTTTCCCCCTCCCGAGTGCCGCGCCTCCGGTCTCCCCCGCCCCCATCAGGAAAGCGCCGGAATCAACTTTCCAAGACCGCGCTGCGGAAACAGACACCCAGGTCTCTGGGAGACCGAGACCCTGTGGACTTTGGATGGACTGGGGGAGGAGGAACGGAGGAACCAGAGGAGGAAGATCCTGTGGCTCTCCCTCCCCCACTCCCGCTAAAACGCGCGCTGTGCTCGGGACAAACTTCTAGGCCAAGAAAGCACGAAGAAGGGAAAACAAAAACAAAAACAAAAACCAACACCCGCTGAATTGCAAAGTCAAACAGTTCACAAGGGCTCCCGGACCCAGCTGCACCCGAACCTTCAACAAGGCTCCACCTTGGATTAATCCCACCTTCCAACAGTACTCTGCCCTCCGCCTGCGCCTTACTGCCGCGCGCTCTCAGTCCTTCCCATCGAAACCGAGGCCTTACCGGAGCAGGAGGGGCTCGGGCACCTCGCTGCCCGCCGCCCGCACCGCGCCGGGCGGCGGATGCGGCCGCCACTGATCCTCTAAACGCGGTCTCCCGGCACTCTCCCCGGCCGGGGGATGCAGAATGGTTTACAGAGGGACCGCGAGCCGCTGATTGGTCGCAGGCTGCGGTGACGTCGGCGGGCGCTGCATTAAGGCGAGGGGGCTTCCAGAGCTCAGCCAACAGCCAGGAGCAGTGACCGAGCCGCTGGAGCTGGGGAGAGACGCGCCTGGGCGGCGGACTGGGCCAGGAGACCAGGGACAGAGGGACGCTTGTCCGGGGACAGCCAGCAACGAACTGCGGCCTGGGCGGCGACAGCAGCGGCCCTTGCTGAGCTGTTCCAGCCGCACAGAACTGTAGCTGCTGCACCAGGACGTTTTTTCCAAGCTCTCCAAGCTACTCCCCCTCCCCCCGACTCCTCCCGCTGCAAAAGAAAAAAAAAAAAAAAAAAAAAAAAAAGGAAGGAAGGAAGGAAGGAAAGAGGCTAGAAAGGAAACCCAGATTTGCCACCACAGCGACAAAAGGGGGAAAAGGAAAAGAAAGTCCAGCGACTGTGGGGTTGGACGCAGGCCCCCGGAGCGCGGGCCGAGCGATGCGGGACTGCGCGCACAGGCGGCCGAGAGTTGTGACTGGAGCCACGATGCACGGCCAGGCGCGGTGAGGAGCCAGACCGTTTCACCTCCCTGAAGGAGTCCGGGAACAGGGAGGGCCGTCCTGAAAACACGGAGGCCGCCAGGCAGGCCACGGGCCGAGGTGACGGGGCTGGGGAGGTGGGGAGCAAGCAAGCGCACCTGGCTGCGTCCGCCTGGAGTTGTCCCTCTGCGTTCACGATTGACACAAACACTTCTCCAAACGGGGGAAATTTAAGCAGCAACAACAATCAACAACGAGATCTTCCTCCTGCCTTCCCCTCCCTCCCTCCCTCCCTCCTCCCTTGGCCTACCCCCTCCCTCTTCCCCAGGCCCGCGACGGGCGCCCTGCGAGTCCGGACCCGCTGCGCGATGCCGGCAGTGTAGGATCCAGAGCTTCTCCACTGGTTTTGTTCTTTTCTTTAAAAAAAAAAAAAAAAAGAAAGGAAGGAAGGAAGGAAGGAAGAAAAAAAAAAGAGGAGGGGAAATCCCGGTCGGTGGTAGGCAGCCTGGTACACACACACCCGCCCTCACACCCCGACAAAAGCAGATGCACTTTGACTTCTGACAGCTCTACCTCAAGCCCAAGAGAACTCCACGGCGCTTTCCCTGCAACCCGAGCTCGCTGCGTCCTCCTCTTCTTTCTCCGAATCCGTTTTATTTATTTCGGTTCCCGTCGCCGATCTCGGTGACCTTCACTCCTCCGTGGGCTCTGGGCAGAAGAGTTGCGTTCTCGCCTGCCCAGACTCTTCTTCGCCCCAGGAGCTGCGGCGGCGCTGCTGTGTCCCGGGGCCCTGGGACTCCCAGGCTGCACAGTCCACCGAGGTGCCCTCTGCTCCCCATCAGCCTCATTTTCACCCCCTTTTGATTTCCTGGTGCGGGTTTTGGCTTGCACCCCCAGTGTGTCTCCTCTTTTTGGAGGGGCTGAGGAGCTCTTGCTGAGGTCTTCGGGAGTCATCCCCTAGGCTCTACCTGCTCTTCTCTCTCCCGGCCTCACCCGACCAAACCAAAGACCATGGTGCACTGTGCCGGCTGCAAAAGGCCCATCCTGGACCGTTTCCTCTTGAACGTGCTGGACAGGGCCTGGCACGTCAAGTGCGTCCAGTGCTGTGAATGTAAATGCAACCTGACCGAGAAGTGCTTCTCCCGGGAAGGCAAGCTCTACTGCAAGAACGACTTTTTCCGGTGAGTACTTCCCTGGTGCGCCTCTGCTGCTCCCTCCCCGTGGGCTCTTCCCGGCCAGCTTGGGATCAGAGGTCAGCGTGGCCGAAGCAACCGTGGTAGGAGCAGCCTTGGAGAGGGCAGCCAAGTCCCATGGGCACCCGCCTGTTCGCCAGCTGGCGCGCAGTGCGCAGGGGACGCGGCCCAGCTTGCGTCTTGGAAATTGTGGGTCCCGGCTTAGCTGCACGTGCCTGGGGAGAAAGGGTGTGAGTCCGCTTGATCCCAGAAGCCCAGAAGCCCCTCCAAGCTTAGAAGGAAGCAGCACAGCCCTAGGACGTTGTAACCCCAGCTCTGTCTTTACCGGGCTAGATCCATGCCACTGCCTTTTCCTCTCCAAAAGGTCTTGGGGGGAACCGCGGAGGCTTTTGCGTTGGAGTGTTTTGAGTCCCTCGCTTTGGCGGCGAAAGGGAAAAACTCTGCCCTAACGCCTATGGTGCACATTCCAGGGTGTTCTTGAAACCCCGACTGGCTTCCAAGCGCCGGCCTGGGCACAGTGAACCACGCCTGTGAAATGCCCCCAGGACTCCAGCCTCCGGGAAGACCTTTTCCCTCGGCTTCCCGGCTGCTGGGTTGGCGGGAGTATCTGCCTCCGCCCAACGCGAACCTCGGCTTTGTGGCGCAGGCTCCGCTAGGAGCTCTCCCAGGCACTGCCCGCCATCCCCTTGCCCCACCTCCCTGCCGAAAACGGGGAAAACCCAGGCCCGGCTCTTGTGAGCCGGCAGACTTCTCCAGACGCCCTCCCTTCGTTTAGCATTTTAATGTATTCTCTCGAACGCACTGTCTTGCCACGAAATCCACACAAACAGGAAAGTCAACCGAGAAGAAATAGGAGCAAATGCGAATTTTAATTCCTCTGTACTGGTTTGAAACCTCCCAGTTTACTCGGTTGACTTGCTCTCTGCTCTCCTCTGAGTTTTTGGTGACCGATCAAACTGGGAGTGGGAGTGAGGGTGCGAAACCATCCGGGTCGCTTTGCTCAGTGGCCCAGAACGCGCTGCCCCAGGAAGCGTGTCTCTGATTGCGGGGAACCATGGAGAAAAGCGCTGTGAGGCTGATATCGCCGGGAGGAAGCGCGGGCTGAGCCTCTGAACCTCGGCCGGCCGCGCCTGTTGTTCCCAATACTGGCTGGAGCCGAACCCGAGAACAGCGAACGGTGCCAGCTGCCAGCGGGCCCCAGAGGCCTGGCTCCCGTAAAGCGCAGCACGGCATCTAGTGCCCCGCGGTGGCCAACCTGCCCGGCTTTCGGCTTGAACGTGGTGGCGGACCAGCGGCAGCGGGAGGCGCGCTCCGCGGCTGTTTCTCTACCCGCGGCGGGACTGGACCTTGCCAACCCTCAGCGTATGCGCGGGTCCTTTTGCAGTGAAAGGTGACGCTAGGAGAGAAAAGCGGCGCTCGGGACGCGTTTACATGGAGCTCTGATTAGATTTTGAATGTTCTCCGAATCTAACAGGAAAATAAGTGCCTCCCTTCCCCTTCCAATCGCCGCCTTACCGTCTTCCCAAGGCGCTCTTTTCCTCTGGGACAACCCTGGGCATGAGGCGGGGGTGGGGGCAGCTCAGGCCCTTCGCTCTCTCATTCTAACCATGTGTCTGACTTTTCACTGGTGCCCCGCGCCCTCTCCTGCCTTCTTGACGGTTCCATCCGCTGTCTCTCCTCATTTTTCCCCTTCCACCTCTTCTTCCTCCACTTTCTTTTTCTCTCCTTCTCTGTCGTCTTTTTCCTGGCCTCCGTTCTCCCCTTGCCCCTCACCAACTGGTCCTCTCCCATCCCGCAGATGTTTCGGTACCAAATGCGCTGGCTGCGCGCAGGGCATCTCCCCTAGCGACCTGGTGCGGAGAGCACGGAGCAAAGTGTTTCACCTAAACTGCTTCACCTGCATGATGTGTAACAAGCAACTCTCCACTGGCGAGGAGCTCTACATCATCGACGAGAACAAATTTGTCTGCAAAGAGGATTACCTAAGCAACAGCAGTGTCGCCAAAGAGAACAGCCTCCACTCGGGTGAGGCCCCAATTCCCAGCTCGTTAGGGGCGGGCGGGTCCTGGGGGAAGAAGGCCCTGTGAAGCCGCTGCTCACCTGTCCCTTCCCTCTCCTCAGCCACCACGGGCAGTGACCCCAGTTTGTCTCCAGACTCCCAAGACCCATCACAGGATGATGCCAAGGACTCGGAGAGTGCCAACGTATCGGACAAGGAAGGGGGCAGCAATGAGAATGACGACCAGAACCTGGGCGCCAAACGACGGGGGCCGCGCACAACCATCAAGGCAAAGCAACTGGAAACTCTGAAGGCGGCCTTTGCTGCTACTCCCAAGCCCACGCGCCACATCCGGGAGCAACTGGCTCAGGAGACTGGCCTCAATATGCGTGTCATCCAGGTCAGGGCGTGGGCATCCCACTCAGTCCCACCCAGCATCCAGACCGACATGGCTCCGCTAGGCCAGCACCCAGGCCAAGCTGGGGAAACCCAGCCTCAAGGAGGGGAGTGAGTCCTGGGAGGCTGGAGCAGGGAGGACTGGAGAGGCCCAGACACATCCCTACCCTGGTGTCCTGTGCTGTGCTGCCCCGTTGCGGAGGGCATCTGGAAATCCCTAGGCTCCCTCCATTTCCCAGTTTGTAGCCGGTGATGGTCTTGGCAGAGGGGGAGGGATGGGGAGCTCAGCCTGAAGCCAGAGGAGGGGACATCGTTGGATGCCACTAGGGAGTTGGGACCCTTTCTTCTGCAACACTCACCTTTGGAAGGAGCCCAGAGGTCTCTGAGCATGCCAGAATTAATCAGTTCCACTGACTTCTCCACAACATAGATCTCCCTCTGTGTCCCCCACCTACTTTGTGGGTCTCTTACTTAAGTTAGAAAAGCCCCAGAGCAGAGAGATGGACATCTTCTCCAGAGAGAGATGGGGCATCCTGGTTTGAAAGGGGAGAGGCCCCGGGCTGGAGTCAGCTCAGGCTCTGGCAGTCTAGAGTGGAATACGGAGGCGAGGTAGGTATCTGGGCATCTGTGCCACTGTGTTGTGAGGACTTGGGGCTGCATGTGATTTGGGCCTCAGTATCCAGCCCACAGTGAGGTGAGTGGTTCACTTGCGGAGGCTCTGCAAGGATGTGCTGGGTGTGCCTGGAGGCTGAGTGTGCCAGGGAACACATATGCAGGCTGCCTTCCAGGGGAGGCCTTGTAGCCCCTGGGAGGCTGTGCCAACCTGCAGTGAATGGAGGGTTGCATGTCTGTGTCCTTGTCAGTGAGAGGCTGTGGACAAGTATATTTTGCACTGGGAGATTTGCATGGCTGTGAAAAGGAGATTGTGGGTTTTGGTGTCACTGTCATTGGTAGACCGAGCGTCAACAGGAGACTGTTTAGTTCTCTGTCACGATCATGCCGGGGGAGGGAGCTGCCAGGGACCGTGAATGGGAAGCTGTGTGTGTCCAACACTATTTGGGGAGGTTGTCTATGTGTGTAGAGCCCCCAGGAGCTGAAACTGTGACAGTGTGACTGTTGGAAACAACTCCAACTGCTTCACGTTGGGCAGGGAGGCTTGCCCAGGTCCCCAGTCGGGAATCCCGTATATCATTGGCTCTGGGGCCGTCTTGCGCGGCCCACTCAGAGACATAACCCCCACCCCCACCCCCCCACACACAACACAACACAACACAACACACAACACGCACACACTTGGGAGACACGAGTCTTGCTAGCGGTTGGAGGGGTTCGGGACCATCAGCCGCGCACCCGAAGTTGGGGGGAGGGGAGGGTCTCCGGGGGCCTCACCTCGCCGGCCGCGTGTGTGCTTCAGGTCTGGTTCCAGAACAGACGTTCCAAGGAACGGAGGATGAAGCAGCTGAGCGCGCTGGGCGCCCGGCGCCACGCCTTCTTCCGCAGCCCGCGCCGGATGCGGCCGCTGGTGGACCGCCTGGAGCCAGGCGAGCTCATCCCCAACGGGCCCTTCTCCTTCTACGGAGGTGAGTGTGCTGCCGAGTGGCAGGGAGCGGCCAGCCGGGATTGGCTTCGTTGGAAGCGGGTGGCAGCGCGGGAGGCGCTCCCGGTTTTCTTTAGAGGAATGCCGAGCGGGAGAGAGGTGGAGAAGGCTGGGGAGTAAATCAAGGGTCGATAGTCGGCACCGAGTGCTGAATTCCTGACCGTGAAGGAGGCGAGTGGGCTGGTAGGGAGCAGCTCCAAAGTTTGCACCAGGCAGCCCCCCTGCTGCCAGCCCCGCAGGGGAGCCCCCCAACAGCGAGTTCCCCCTATTGCCTTTCTCCTCGTTCCTCCTCCGCCCTGACATCTTCTTCCCTGCTGCTCCGCAGATTACCAGAGCGAGTACTATGGGCCCGGGGGCAACTACGACTTCTTCCCGCAAGGCCCCCCGTCCTCGCAGGCTCAGACGCCAGTGGACCTGCCCTTCGTGCCGTCGTCCGGGCCCTCCGGGACACCCCTGGGCGGCCTGGAGCACCCGCTGCCCGGACACCACCCGTCGAGCGAAGCGCAACGGTTCACTGACATCCTGGCGCACCCCCCAGGGGACTCGCCCAGCCCAGAGCCCAGCCTGCCCGGGCCTCTACACTCAATGTCGGCTGAGGTCTTCGGGCCCAGCCCGCCCTTCTCATCGCTGTCGGTCAACGGCGGGGCGAGCTATGGGAACCACCTGTCTCACCCCCCCGAAATGAACGAGGCGGCCGTGTGGTAGCGGGATCTCGCACAGTCCGCGGAGTTCGTGGTTGTACAGAAATGAACCTTTATTTAAGAAAAATAGAAAAAAAGAAGAAAAAAAAACCCATAAAAAGCAAGTCACCCCCCCCCCCCACACACACACACACACTTCCCTCAGCCTCGGGGACCATTTTCCGTCTGGGGAGTCCGGATGGGAAAGGGGGACAAGAAACAGGATCCAAAACCGCCTGGAGGCAGAACTGAGATCCATGCGCTGGATGGCGAGGTACAGATTTGGGGCTCCCGAAGGGAAATGCAGACCTCTCCCCATCTTCCACCTGGACCCGGATGTGGGGACAGACGCCCCAAGTGTGCACGCCCGGCTGGAGGACGGCACAGGAACACCCAAGGCGGCCTCGGGGACGCTCGGCCAGTGGTGACGCCGGGAGCCGCAGGGAGGGAGGCGGAGAGGCACAGCCGGTTGAGGGAGGTGGAGCAGCCCGGGGCACTCCCGGGCTAGCCCGGAGGGTTCTGGCTCCGGGAAATGTCTCACTAGTGTTGTCTCAGTGTTCAGGAGCAGCGACAACAAACTCTTATAGCTTCAGAAACGCCGACCTGCTGTGCATCAGGTGGGACTATATATATATATTTTTTGTCTATCTGGGTTTTTGGTTTTTTGTTTTTGCCAAAATAGCAAAATTCTAAATGTAAAGCCCTCAGTATCAACTCTTCTACCTTCACAAAGCTCTACACACACACAGATACACACAAACACCCTGGATAGTATGGTCTCCAGCCAGACCTCTCAGTAAAATGACTTGAACATCAACTGTACAAGAAAGTATTCTACCTTCACACATACAAAAAAAAAAAAAAAAAAAAAAGTTAAAAAAAAAAGACTATTGAACTAAAAACAGTCAACTGTTTACGTATAATGTTAAATTCAGGAGTTCAGTGTTTTATTAATATATCCTGTTTTGAAACCTCTTGTTCAAAAACAAAATGTTTTGAGCAATCAACCAAAATTGTTCATTTTCTTTTCCTGTAGATGTTCTGACAGATTTGCAGGGCTCGCAGCTCACTGTGCTAGTATGTAAAAAGGTGTTGTTTACACAAGGCAAAGAGAAAACATGATATTCAGACACTTGCCAAATAGAATAATTATAGCACAAATACTGTAAAGGTGCCTAGCACCACAACCTGAGAAAGTGTTAAAAAAAAAAAAAAGTGTTACAAGGTTTAAAAAAACATCTTTGCTAATTTTTAGTCCTGTTGAACATTCATGGAATTGTTAATATGACTTATATAGACCCACACAGGTTTTATTTTTGTGTCTTTAAAATAAAAGTCCAAAATATTTAAATTTTATGGTCAAATATGCAGTCAACAGCTGCTACTTTTTTCTTTATATATTAAATTTCTCATATGTCTTTTATTGTTCTGATAAACCTAAGCTTGTGTGACCTCCAGTGCATATTAGACCATTCACTGTATGAAAGAAAACATGTTGAATAAATTTGTGAGTTTTTAATAAAAATAGAAAATCTGATGTTTAGATAATTGGTGTGTTATTTGATGTTTTAACAAGTAGAGGGGAGGCTGGTGGGGAGCTGAATGGCCCCTCAGAAGCCAGGAGGAAGAGAGGCAGGCCTGGGATATCTTTTTACCTTGGCTGTGGCTGAATCCCCTTGCTAATGCCAGCCTCGCTTTTCTCCGTGGCTTCCTGCTGTTATTAACTACGAATTTGCATTCTGTGGCTTTAACTGATATAGTTGAAGAGAGATTTGCTGATAAGTTAATATAGAATTTGAAATAGAAATCAAATCCAGGGCTAAAAATGAGTGTTCCCAGTATGATTAGGCATGAGATCTCATGCACTCTCTATCCCCCATTCTGCACATTCCGAAGGTGGGACTTGTGAAAGTCAGTTACCTGTAAATATATAGTTAGAGGTGGTCCTTTTCAGTTTCAATTCACTTCCCATAGATAATCCTGCTCTTTAATTTGACGGTTTAAAAGATAATGTAAAATAGTTGTACAGTACAGCTAGAAATTAAATACTTTAATCCTTTCAGAGAACTGACGGTGATGGTGAAGGAGTTGTTTTACAGTGTTTGTTACATTTGAAATTTCCCAAAGGGAAAACTATTTTGCCTGGCACAAGATACATACCACCTTTCTCTGACAGATGAGCAAAAAATAACCAATATAGAAATCAAATTTCATCTGGGAGCTGCCAATAGGTTCTGAAAAGTACTTCAATCTCTCCCAAGCCTTCATTAAACATGGAAGGAATTTAAATATTTATCTACTATGGAATACGTGTGTGTTTAATATAAGATGCTATTAGAGTACCAGAATTTCTAGATTTCAGTCTGGATTATTTATTTCGTTTTAAAAATCGAAGGTTTTACATTAAATGGTATGCGATTTCCAATGTCGTTTTCATATTTTGTTAAGATACAACCAAGTGTATCTTTCCTGCAGGGAAGGCTCTAAAATGAGCAATATTTCACCACATCCATATGATGGTTTGTCTAATGGGGAGGACTATCAGGAAGGAACCTGACAGTGTTCTTTCAGAAATCCAAATTTATGAAATACGGAGAGACTTTTGAAACTCCTAGCTTCTGCATGCAGCACAATTCTTGACCTGCTTTTACGCAATCCCTGGATTAGGTGTTTTTGCCCTTTTAGCATGTATATACATTAAATCACAGCCAACTTATTCATTATAGCCACCCCCTTTAAAGACATTCATTTAACTGAACGGGAAGCTGCATTTTCCTATCAGGGCTGCTGAATTATTTAGCAGCTTTATTGTGGAATCCGGTACTTGTTAAGAAGCGTTTTGAGTTGGGCGCTCAGTGTGGACTCCTTTCCTCTCGCTGACTCCGTGGCAGCGTAACAGTCTTTCCCTGTTGAACCCAAAGAAATACCTGAACAGGTGGCAAAGCTTAGCAGTCAGATTGGGAGCTGCCTGAGAGGAGGAGGTCTAGAAATATCAGGGACTATTCTTCCTAACAGAGCAGCGCTGCCCACCTCCAGCCCTAAGGTGCAGAGAAGTGCAGCACCATCAGCGGGCAGCCCGCTGTCTGAGAGCTCCCAGGAGAGGCTCAAGGGCCACAGGGAGCACAAACTATCCCCTCCCTCCGAGAAGGGCAGTCTCCTCTCCAGCTAGGCTTGGCAGTTACCTTTCTCCCTGCGGCCATCTTAAAGCTGCCACCTCCGTGCCTCTGCCATCTGCCCTCAGGGTTCCAGCCTGCCCTGGGCTAGGGAGTTGAAGCTCACCCTCCCAATTTCCCCAGGCTGGAGGAGACTGGGGGCTGCTTTCAGTCAAGGTCAGGAAGAACAAGCATGGAGAGCCAAGACAGACATTGGCAGTGACCTGGGACAAGGGGATTGATGCGTCTGAGAAGAGAGGCAGGCAAGAACCTGAGTTCCCTAAACTCCTGAAACACCAGGTCATAGGACAAGATGATTGGGACAGTGGTGGGGGGGTGAGGGGGTAATCTAATGTCACCCCTGCCCATCAGCTATTCCTACATCTGTCTCTCACTTTGCAGCCCATAGGTAGCAGGCAGAGAACTGCGAACCAGGAGACCCTCTGACCAGCTCTGGAGAGGACTATTTTTTTGGAGAATGCTCCCATTTATTCCCATCCCTCTGGTCATCAAATCTGCTTAAGTTTCTTGTAGGAGGCACAGTCTTTGAAATATCTTCTCTTGTAGTTCACCCTCCATCTCCAGACCCTTTCCCAACAGGAAACCCCTCCTTGAACACACTAGAATGCAAGCAGGGAGGGCCTCATAGAGAGAGCATTTAGGAGGGTGCTTCCCTGCCCTGTGCCTCAACTTCTCTCAGCTGCATATTAAGTCTTAGAATTCTTTCCTCTTGCCTCCCCCCAACCCTTAGTATGGGGTAAGAAAGCAGGAGGAGCATTTTGGGGGCCCTGGGATGTGTGTGACTGGAGTAGAGTAGCCTTGATTCCTTCCTCCAAAGGCTTCCCAAGTCAGTGGGGACCAGGATAGAGAAGGGAGAGTAGGTAAGCAGAACTTGGGCATTTTCTGCCCAGAATCATCCACCAGTGTCCTCTTTACTTGATGGTTTAGAAGTGGTCTCTGAACTATCTTGCCTCCCTTTCCATTTTCTTCCTTTTCTTTACCCTGAAGGCAAGGATTCTAAGTACCATTGTTCAAAATAGGAAGGGAAGAGGATTGGAGGAGGTAGTTTCCTAAATGCGGATAGAAACATTTTGTCCTTTGAAGCCCAAGGCTAAGGCTCCTGTTGCAGCCTGAGGGGCCTGCTTTGCTCTGCCCCCCCCCCCCCCCAAACTGCAGGCACCAGACTGCAATTACAGGGGATGTGTTAACAAAAACAAACAAACAAAGCTGTTTTCTAGCCTGAATTCTCTTACTGCTGGCAAAAAAAAAGCAGTTTTCTTTTGCCTTAGTCCCCTGTTTAGGGTGCTTCCATCCTAGCACCCCTCTTTCCCTTTCATGTTTGAGGGGGTCTCCCCTATGATGGGTTCTCCTTCCCCTTTGCAGCCACCTAGGAAGGGGACATGAAGCAAACCTCACTAAAGTGATGGCCTCTCATTGCTCTTGACCCTGAGGGCATATTAAAACTGTGAAAGTCAGGGACCCTCACTTCTCTTAAATTCTGCAGGAAAGCGCTGGTAAGCTGAGAGTTCCTAGGCTGTTCAGCTGTGGGATCCAACTGGCCCGGAACCCTTAACACTATTTTCTGGACTCTTTTTTTTTTTTTTAAAGATTTTATTTATTTATTTGACAGAGAGAGATCACAAGTAGGCAGAGAGGCAGGCAGAGAGAGAGAGGAGGAAGCAGGCTCCCTGCTGAGCAGAGAGCCCAATGTGGGACTCGATCCCAGGACCCTGAGATCATGACCTGAGCCGAAGGCAGCGGCTTAACCCACTGAGCCACTCAGGCGCCCTTTCTGGACTCTTTTGATGCAGTTTCTGTTTATGGGGTTCTAGGTTACTACAGGTGACCTCAAACAGATATTGGAAGGATAGACCACTTTGAACTCACCCTTATCATCCCCTTATTGCTGTTTGTGTTTACAAGTTTGTCTGGCCCCCTGGGCTGATCACTTTCTCAGGAGAGAATTTAACTTACTCATCTTTGTATCTCATCTAGCAATGCCTGCCACACAGCGGGCAGTTAAGGAATGCTTCATAAAGGGATTGTATCTTTCCGTGTGGCTGGGTGTAATTAAACTGATCCTATTAAGTCTTTATATTCTGAGTCTCCCTGTGCCCCTCTAACGGTAGACGTTGAGGTTTTCTGCATCTGTGCACCAGTTTCAAGTGTCTAAGTATGCCTTCACCTTTGAAGAGATATCAGTAATGAGTGTATGAAGTAATCACCACCACCCCCTTTTCCCTAAGACAAGGCTACTTGGAGAAACCACAGAATTGATCTTTATTTATCAACAGTTGGAGCGACTTCTAATTATTCCTATTAATAACGACACCAACAGTTTGCCGTACAGTTACACATGCACATCCCTGACATAGGTTTCTTAAATCCTGAACACCACGGGGTCACAGGCATGTGCCTCGCCCCCAGACTCCTCCTTAAATGCCCAACCTGTTTTGGTCCCAGTCTCTGTGTGCCCCAAAGCGCACCTGAGGCTGAAGAATCTTATCGTTTACTCCCTTCTCTTTTTCAAATCAGCCACCATAGGCCACGGCCACCCCACACTTTATTTCTAATCGAATCTCAGACAAATCTTGAAGCATATTTTATGCAAGGGGACAAGGGCCGCGCGCACTGCAACGTTTGTTCAGCGCGAAAAGAGGCCACATGCCCTCGCGCGCTCCCGGACCTCCCCACACACCCCCTCCACGCACGCGCACGCGCGCCGGGACCGCGACAGTCCCTACGGCCTTCCACGCGCTTCCGCCTTCTTCCTAGCAACGCCCGTAGTGACACGCAGGCTCCGCCCCCTCCCGCGCGCCTCCCGGAAGTGGCCCGCCCCGAGCGAGAGCCGGGTTCTGCGCGGTCCCTGGCTGTTCTGGGCGCTAGTCTCCCGGCAACAGGGCCCCGCGGGGAGAGAGCGTCCAGGCCGGGGCCGCACACCGACGAGCGCCGCGCGGAGCGAGACCTGGTGACGATGGCGGGACCGCTGGCGCTGCAGCTGGAACAGTTGTTGAACCCGCGCCCGCGCGAGGCGGATCCTGAGGCGGACCCAGAGGAGGGTGAGGCCTGACTGGGAAAAGGCCACGTGCGGAGCTGTGGGTCCGGCCCAGGGCAGACCCGGGCGGCGCGAGCGGGGCCGGCAGCTAGGCCTCGCCGCCTGGCCTACTCGGCTGGCCCTGGCGCAGAGGAAAACAGCCTCCCGGGAGGGTTGCCCCGGGCCCGGGAGGTGGGCTTCCGCTTCTTCCTGACCCGCTCGCTAGACTTGGTGCTGGGGAGGGCGGAGCATCCCGGCGACTCAGGCTTCAAGGGCTGTTGGAGGCTTTAGGGTCCGGTAGTTGGCTGTAAGTAAAGTTATCTTTCAGAGTGCCATTACTGGTATTGAGTTAGACATGAGAAGGGCGTCTCAGCTGTTTTTTAAGTCGGCCTGCCCCTAAGAACTTACTTGGAGATTGAAGGAAGAAGTGGGATTCCGTGGTGCTGTTTAAGCCTCCTTAGGCCTCAAGACACTTGCTCAGGGGCTGACAAATGAGACTGCTGCTCTGTAAGCTGGTGTTCAAGGTCTAGTTGGGAGTAATCCCGCTTTAGACCTGAATCAGAGAAGTGTGAGGAAGAAAGAATAAGGAAGGATAAATGTGAGTGCTGGACCGTGTCTTAGGAATATCAGTTGAAGGAGCTGGGGCTGTTGAGCCAGGATAAGCAAACTCCCTTAGGGATGGGATGGAGTGAGGAGAGATGGTGGACTTACCATATTTGAGCGACTGTCACAAATGGAAGAGGAATTCGGTTCGTTTTTATGATCCAAGGCATAGAAATATTTCCTACTAGTTAGTGCAGAGGTCAGCTTTCTGTTCAGGAACAGCAGTAAGGTAGTGGTCTTATCTTGAGAGGTAATGAGTTTCCTCCTTCTGGAAGTTGGTTGGGATTTTGTAGAGTATGAGTTAAAAGGGTTGGATAGGGTTACCATTAAAGTTCCTTCTAACGTGGAGATTCTGATTACTTTTCCCCCTCCTCTACAGCCACTGCTGCCAGAGTGATTGACAGGTTTGATGAAGGGGAAGATGGGGAAAGTGATTTCCTGGCGGTGGGTAGCATTAGAAAACTGGCATCAGCCTCCCTCTTGGACACAGACAAAAGGTATTCTGGCAGGGCCACTTCTAGAAAAGCTTGGAAGAAGGACCATTGGGAGCAGACTCTGCCAGATTCATCTGGTAAGTAGACATTTGCATGGTACTTCCTATTTCTTCCCTACTTTTTTAAGGTTAAAGTTGTGTTTTTTTATGGGTTTGGCTTTTTTTTTTTTTTCTTTCGATGATCTCTGCAAGACTAGTCTGTGTACCCCCACTTACTGTCCTAGGAGACACCATGATTTTCGCAGCACAAAGGACATTAAGAGGTACTTAATTTCAGGTCATAAGCAATCTAAAGTTCAGAGCTATTAAGTTTCTGTAATCCTTATGTTTAGCCTAATGGTTCACCCTAAAATGGAGAGAAAGGCAGTGCATATTAGATATTGGAGAGGGCTATGTGTTGAAAAAGAATTACATCTGATGGACATGCTACTCATGGATTTTGACCCCTTTCCTTTGGTTTTTCTAGTCTTGCATTGGGTCACTGTATAATGATAATAGGTGAAGCTCGTTTTTTGCCATTGTAAAAATAGCATAATCCTTCCCTCTTCCCTTCAAGAGCCTTAGGAGGATGTGAGGACACGAGCTTATAGGGAATAAGGGAGGGACTGGATATGGTGATTACTGAGTGCATGCCATCTTTTTTTTCCCTTTAGAGAGGTGCCATGTTGAGAATCTATGGATAAGTATAAAAGAAACCATCATGCAGGTCTTGATACCCCTGATTTGGCCCTTGGTATAGTTCTGGGGGCTCCTAATAAGCTCATTTCACATTCTTTGTCTAGAGAGTGATAAAGGGACCAATCATGAGACAAATGTTATATTTATTGGCCTTTCACCATACGTCAGGCATTGTGGTAAGCTCATTAAGTGCTTAGAGACTGGAACACAGTAAGCTTCAAAGGATGTTGTTACTGTCATCATTATGTGTATCATTTCATTTGGTACTCCAGTAGTTTATAAAGTTGGTAGTATTTATCCCCATTTTACAGGTAAGGAAATTAAGGGACAGTTTGGTTATGTAACTTGCTCAAGATCATACAGCTAGTGAGCAGAAGAACCAGGATTCAAATAAGGCACTCTGACTCCAAGATCTATACTCTTAACTACTATTCTATGAATATACCTTAATCTGAGAAATGGCACACATTTAAAGAACTTAAGTGATTAATTTCTGCTTACTATTTTTGCACTTGTGGTTTTTTATTTATATTTTGACAGCCCTCTGTATGTCTTGAGTTTATATAGTTCTTTAAAGCAGTACTGAGGACCTATCACATAAGCTGTTACTTATTTTTATTTATTTTTAAATGTTTTTAAATTTTTTTTAAAGATTTTATTTATTTATTTGACAGAGAGAGACAGTGAAGGAGGGAAGACAAGCAGGGGATAGCTGGAGAGGGAGAAGCAAACTCCCCAGTAAACAGGGAGCCTGATGTGGGGCTTGATCCCGGGACGCTAGGATCATGACCTAAGCCGAAGGCGGACACTTAACGACTGAGCCACCTAGCCGCCCATTTGCTTATGTTTAATCAATAAAATTATAATGTCTCCTTCACATGAAGCCAGTTCCTCACCTTTTCAGGAGAGTTAGATGTATCCTTTTCCATATACTGTGTACCAGTGACACTCTAATGATAATAATGATATGAATGTTGGCATGCATATCTACCACTCCCACCAGGCTGTGAACCCCTCCCCCCAGGTATTAACATTCTACTTGTCATTTCTTAGCTTTTTATCTATACCTGGCTCATAGTAGGTGCTTAATTTTAATTTTAAATTTAATTTTAAATCCCTTGCCCCACACTTAAAATTTCTCCCTTCTCTGGGTTATCAAAACTTTGTCAAGTCTTATCTGTGTTACAGTTTCGAAGGGACTGTTTTTCCCACTAGAGCCTTTCATTAAGGTGAAACCCATGTTTTGTTCATCTTTGTTTTCCCTTTAGCATTTTAGAGGTAGTAGATGTATAATAAATATTTGAATTGAATTGAGTACAATAATAAACTTTATTTTTGATGGATGCTATAGTCCTTTATTTGAAGTGAAAGATATGGCCAGTGTTTGTCTCAAAGTGATGTCCATCTTTTTTCCTTCTTTCTTCTTTTGTTTAGACCAGGAGATACCTGATGAGGAAGAGTCTGGAGATGGAGATTCAGAGGGGCTGGGTCTGGAGGGATCCGATGAGGATGCCATGAGTGCTGCTGAGGAAGAAGAGTGTAATGATGACAGGGATAGTAGTCTGGCCTGGAAGAAGAGCCAAAACCGCGCTCAGAAAACACCGGGTTTTAGTGTCCAGAGCATCAGTGACTTTGAAAAGTTCACCCAGGGAATGGATGACCTTGGTAGCAGTGAGGAGGAGGAAGATGAAGAGGAGGAGGAAAGTGGCATGGAAGAAGGGGATGGGGAGGAAGACTCTGTGGGTGAGAGTGAGGAAGACAGAGCTGAAGACAGGAATAGTGAAGACGACGGTGTCGTGATGACGTTCTCTGGTGTCAGAGTTTCTGAGGAAGTGGAGAAAGGAAGAGCTGTGAAGAACCAGATAGGTTTGTACATGGTTTTGCTGTCGGCCTATTTTTCATAGTGTCTGCTTTTGATCTCCTGCTTGTGTGTTTTGGCTGTTCCCTCAATCCTGTGTCCTTCCAATTAATTTGTGAAATGCCTCATCTACCTAGAGGCCTAAAGCTCCATTCTTTTGTGCTTAGCCAGTCATTTCTGCACTGAGCTGCTTGGCTGGTTCTGTCCTAGTACTTTGGCAGCTGTGGGATATTGAAGAGAAAACAGTTTTCTTTTCTCTTTGGACTTAAGCATTCCCTGTCTTGTATAGCAAATATTGGCTTCCAAGATAGTGAATTTATTTTTCCTAATGGCGAGTATTTTCATAGTAAGAAGCTGTGATAAAGCTGTGCTTTGTAGAGACTGGTGTGATTTCCTATCCCCCCAAGTCCCCAGCCCAAGAAGATTTTGTAACAGGAATAAAATTCTTTTTCCATTCTCAGCACTGTGGGACCAGCTCTTGGAAGGAAGGATCAAGCTACAAAAAGCTCTGTTGACTACCAATCAGCTTCCTCAACCAGATGTTTTCCCTATTTTCAAGGACAAAGGTGGTCCAGAATTTGCCAGCGCACTAAAAAATAGTAAGAATACTTATGCCAGTTGGGGATACTTAGAACCACTGGGATACATTGATGTACATTGTATTTGTAGCACCACAGAGATGAAGAAGAGAAGATTTGATTTTAGTGATAATGTGGTACAGCATAGTTTCTACCTTTAAAAAAAAAAACTCAGCAATATAACTCCTATCAAATGAGGACAATTTTGATTGAAATTGGTTGGGTACTTGAGTCATGTCTATTCCAGTTTTCTTTCTTTTCTTTTTTTAAAAAATTTTATATATGTACTTATTTGAGAGTGAGAGAATGGGGCGGGGGGAGGAGCAGGGGGAGAGGCAAGCAGACTCCCTGCTGTGCATGGAGCCCAATGCCAGCCTGACCCCAGGAGGCTGAGATCATAACCTGAGCAGAAGTCAGGAGTCAGACGTTCAACTGATTGAGCCATCCAGGTGCTCCTGTTCCACTTTTCTCTTACCTGCCTTCACTTTCCTCCTCCCCTTTCCTTTGGCTTTCTGAGTTACTTCTTTAATGCTCAGAGAATTCTTATTTGCAAACCTGCTGGTATAGAACAAAAGAGAAAGAATGGAGAATGGTTGATTCTGTTCATTTTGGTAGTATCATGCTTACAGGATGCTTTTGGGGGTTTGTAGAAAACATGCTAAGATGTTCTTATTTATATCTCTCTTTGGGTTGCAGAGGGAGGGAAGGTGATGACTGCAGAGGGAGGAAAAAGTTTAGGGAGAGAATTGCTGAGCTATAAAGCCCAAGAATTGTAGAAGAGGGATTTAGAAATTGCTTGGTTTGCAGTCCCCTTATTTTACAGATGAGAAAACCAGGGCTCAGAGAGAATGAGTTACCCAAAGTTCTAGAGCTCACTCATGCAAAGCAGACCAAGCTCCGGCTTTCCTGCCTTACTGTTGAGAAGTCTTTCTTCCATACCACCTAGCCCTCTGTGGGCTGTGTGCTGTGTGTCCAAGGGCACCAAAGGATGGGGGCAGAGGGAGATTTGGGCTTAGTGCACTGTGGTTAGAATTGCTATTCCTTATTTGCATGGGGAGACCTAAGTGTTTTCATTTGTTCTTTAAAAAAAAAATTTTTTTTTCAAAGATTTTATGTATTAGAGAGAGCATGCACAAGTGGCAGGGAGCCTAGTGGGTGGGCAGGGGAGTGGCAGAGGTAGAGGCAGAAGCAAACTCCTTGCTGATCAGAGAGCCTGATGCAGGGCTCAAGCTCAGGACTCTGGGATCATGACCTGAGCCGAAGGCAGATGTGTAACCAGATGAGCCACCCAGGCGCCTCAAAACTTGTTTTTTATTATATTGTGGAGTTAGAATTGAAAGGAATCTGAGGAGGACATCTGCCTCCAGGTAGAATCACCTCAAACTCCGAAGTAAATATGTAGGATTTCTTGTGGGAAAATACCTGCTTTTTTTTTTTTTTTAAAAAAAAAAAACAAAACATGGACTCTGCCACACATGGGGCTTGGACTCACAGTCCAGAGATCAGGAGTCGCATGCCCTACTGACTCAGCCAGCCAGGTGCCCCAGAATATCTGCTTTAAATAGGAATTGCTTCCTAGGGTCCAGCCTTTAGATTTTATGTCCTGCTGTACTTGAAGTCAGGAACTCTGCAGATATTGTGAGCATAAATCTTTTATATCCCCTCCATTAGTTTTTCTCCCTTCTTAACCTTAAATAAATGATGGTTGGCAGTTTTCAAAATTTTTGAGATTTTTGGGGCACTTAACTGCTATTTCCTTCCTTCCTTCCTCCCTCCCTCCCTTCCTTTTTTTCTTTTTTTACTCTTTTTTAAGTAAATTCTTTGCCCAACTAGGGGCTCAAACTCACAACGCCAAGATCAAGAGTTGCATGCTCTACTGACTGACCGAGCTAGGCATCCCATTTGTCTGCTGTTTTTAATGCCCTGCTACCCTAATTCTTGGTATGCTTTGGAGTGAGACCTAGACTGCTCTAGGTTAAATGTCTGAAGTATTTCATGAGGAGACCTTTCCCATCTTGTTATTACTCTTCTTCTCTTCTTGCTTGATACTTTTCTTTCCTTTTTTTGATTCATCTTAAAATACTGCCTTTTTTTTTTTTTTGATTCACCTTAAAATACTATTTTTTAAAGGGTTAGTCCATGTCAGTTAGACATATTCTTGGGTACAAGTTTCTTTAGCTACTTTAGTATTATTTACTTTTTTTTGCAATTGTTCTGATCTTCTTATTCTGTGTGTGGGGCGGGAGGGGAGGGTTGGTACTTAACCAATTCTCTCTTTGTCTCACTAGTAAACTCCAGTTACTGTGACAGATGTCTGTTATTGTCTGACAGGGTGGAGGAGGGAGAAGAAAAGCATGTTTGTTTAGTGTCACATATTCTAAGATTGGAGAGTATTCTAATAAGTAGCATTTCTGCGCACCTAAAGGGTGGTTAATTTTTTTTTCTTTAATATTTCTTTTAAAGATTTATTTATGTATTTGAGAGAGAAAGCATGGGGCGGAGGGCAGAGGGAGAGGGAGAGAGGGTTCCAAGCAGACTCTACGCTGAACGCAAAGCCGAGTCTCTCAACTCTGAGATCATGACCTGAGCGGAACCCAAGAGTTGAACACTCAACTGACTACGCCATCCAGGCATCCCTAATGTTTTATTTAAGTCATCTCTGCACCCAGCCAGGGGCTCAGAACTCATAATCCCAAGATCAGGAGTTGTATGCTCTACCAGTTGAACCAGCCAGCTGTCCAGAGTGGCTATTTTTTGTTTGTTTTTAATCTTCTTATGACAGTATGACATAATATGTTGTATATCTCCCTGTGTTGGTAAACAGTTTAAGAAAAACTGGGCTGCATTACTCAGGATACACCATTTATACTATGTTACAAGGCTGGTATGGAACCCAGCCAGAATTTGTACTGACCCCAGAACACGCACTGGAACTTACGGTCTTTGATTAAGTTTCTTGTCAGTTTGCTGGGTCTTTGTTTTGTTTTGTTTTAAAAACTTTATTTATTTATTTGAGAGAGAGAGAGAGAACATGAGAGGGGAGATGGTCAGGGAGAAGCAGGCTCCCTGCTGGATAGAGAGCCCAATAGGGCTGATCCCAGGACCCTGGGATCATGACCTGAGCTGAAGGCAGACGCCCAACCAACTGAGCCACTCAGGCGCCCCAGTCTGCTGGGTCTTAAAGGAATTAAAGTTATACCACCTGGCTTTAGATTCTATCTCAGTAGTGGATTTACTTAGGTGACTTTGGGCAGGTTACTTAACTTCAGAGCAAGAGGGCGATAGTATGGTTGTGAGGATTGAAGGACAACTGTCAGTGTAAGGCATTAGCACAGTCTCTGGCACATGGCACCCCACAGATGTTAGGCATGGGTGTTTTTCTGTTGATAGAGGCATTTGGTAATGATCACCCATGTGAGTGATGGCCATCAGTGTAATGACCATCACCCCCACTGTCTTCAGTGTTTTTTGACTTTTTATTAGTATTCAGATTCCTGTATAACTTGAATTAAGCATTTGTTCTGGGAAGTGCAGTATTACATTCTTTAATGCTTATAATTCAGCTTTTGTCTTATAACTATGAAAAGATGACCAGAGATTTCTGTAAAGTTTTTCCGGCGAGATAAACACAACACCAGGCAAAGTGGGTGCAAGGCAAGATTTATTAAAAACACTCTACGGCGAAGTTTCAGGGCTCAGGAGAGGGAGAGCCAGGAAAGTTATGCCGGGAGGAGGTGGGCACCCTCAGGCGAGGTTCCGTGACTCTGGAAATCAGAGTGGCGGAAGTCGCGCCCAAGGCAGGGAGAAGGGGGCTTTTAAGGGGCCTCGACGGGAGTTCAGGGGTCTTCTGGCAAGTTTTCCTTATTTGGATTTTTTGCCTGCTCATCAGGGTCCCATTGGTCCACTGGAACCCGGGGTGGGGGTCTAGATTCCCGCTTGTCAGGGTCCCATTGGTCCACGGGAGCCCGGGGCGGGAGGGTTTTCAGATTCCTGCTTGGGTCTTTGTTCTCCTGTCCGAGCTCAGGTTTTGTGGCGGGGACTTTAGCCATCTTAAGTAGCCCTTTCTTTCTGCCAGCCCAACAATTTACTTGCCACCAAAGCTAGCTTCTACCTCCTTGAAGCATTCAGTCTTTCCTTGAAATATTTGCCTTTGGCTTTGGTGACACTAGAAATGCTGTTTGGGTTCTCATGCCTCTCTGATTTCTTCTGGTTTTGGACTCCTTTTATCCTCTCAATGTCCGTTTCCTTTCTTGTGGGATCCTGTTCTGGGTTTGTGTTTTCTCGATCTCTTCTCTCTTTGTCACTGCTGTTTACTCTCATAGTCCTAAAATAGCCTCTAAAGAGGCAGGGTTTAACCACAGTACACTGATGAGCAGCATGCCATTCTAACGTTAGTATCCTAAACTCTCTTTTTGAGAAACTACGTAGGCTTCCCCAGCGCATGTGCACTGAGTTCTCAGTCGCCTCACCTTGGTGTTACATGTTGGTAATTATAACTCTTGAAGTGTTAAGTAGTTTCAAAGACATTTTTTGATATTTTAGTAGTTGTTTAAGTGGTAAGTCATGAAGTAACCTTAGCAAAATTAGGGGATTTTTCTGTGCCAAAGGCATTTGGCTTACATTTCCTCTCTGTTTTTCTTTTCTTTCTTTTTTTTTTTTTTTAAAGTTCTATGGGCCTAGGAAGCCGATCTTTTATGTTGGTGGCAGTAGTGTATAAGGAAGAAGGGAAGTTACTTCAGAAAACTGGAGCATGAGTTATATAAAAATTGTCATGATGGACTATATCAAACATATATATAAAAGCATGGAGAATTGTGCAGTGAACCCACTTGCCTTTACCAGTGAAGCAGTCGTCAGCTCCGGCCAGTCTTATTTCATCTGTATTTATACTAGCTCTCTCTCTACTTCTGGATTAGTTTGAAGCACATAGTAGAGATTCTGTAATTTTATCAGTAAATCAGCATGTATCTCCAGAAGGGTTTTTTAGGGCCACCTGGGTGGCTCAGTTGTTAAGCGCCTGCCTTCGGCTCAGGTCATGATCCCAGGGTACTTGGATTGAGCTGGAAGCCTGCTTCTCCCTCTCCTACTCCCTCTGCTTGTGTTCCCTCTCTTGCTGTGTTTCTCTCTGTCAAATAATGAATAAAATCTTTAAAAAGGGGGGGTGTTTAAAATCACAATACTGGGGCGCCTGGGTGACTTATTTGGTTAAGTGTCTGGCTCTTGATTTCGGGTCAGGTCACGATGGCAGGGTCTCAGGCTCCCTGCTCAGGGGGTAGTATACTTAGGATCAGCTCTGTCTCCCGCTACCCCTCCCCCCGCTCATGCATGTACGTTCTCTATCTCTTTCGCTCACTTGCTCTCAAGTAAGTCTTTAAAAAAGAAAAAGAAAAATATCACATTGCTGTTATTTCACATAATAATATTAACAGTGATTTCTTAAGCATAACTGATTTTAATGGATGGGAGAATTGAGAGAGCATTTCTGTAACAGGTGCTCTCTACTATCTTTTTCAGAGTTTGCTCTATAGCTTTAAATGAAGTGATTAAAGGAAAGCCAAACTTCAGCCATAATAAGTTGACCTTTTAGTGAAATGCATGTTATTAATGTATTTAATGAGATGCATTACAAACTGCAGTGAGCACCATGTTTCATTACAGGTCTAAAATGCAGTATCATTAAAGACCTTTAATAGAAACAATGGTTGACATTTTGCTATTTCCCATAAGCAAAAGAATCCACGCACATAATATAATGTAATATAAATATAGAGGAAGTGTTGAGAGTCTTTCCTTGCCTATGAGTATAAAAAGAAATTCCACTATTAATAAATTACATTGTATTTGCTCTCCTCCATCTTGCCATTTCTAGTTCATATTCACCCTCTCCTCCCTCTGTGGCTCTTTTCCCAGTCCTTCAAGAATTCTGACTTGAATAGACTACAGTTTTTGTTTTTTTTTCTAAAAAGACACTATTTTTTTAAAAGATTTTATTTATTTATTTGACAAAGATCACAAGTAGGCAGAGAGGCAGGCAGAGAGAGGGGGGGGGGAGCAGACTCCCTGCTGAGCAGAGAGCCAGATGTGGGGCTTGATACCCAGGACCCTGGGATCATGACCTAGGCCGAAGGCAGAGGCTCAACCCACTGAGCCACCCAGGCACCCCTAGACTACAGTTTTTAATGCTAATTTGATCTTAGCACCAGTAGACATCTTAAAAATAAGTTTTTCTTTTCTTTTCTCTTTTGGTTATTTATTTTGAGGGAGTGCAAGCAGGGGGAGGGGCACAGGGAGAGAGAATCTCAAGCTGACTCTGTGCTGAGCGTGGAGCCCAACACGGGGCTTGATCTCATGACCCTGAGATCCATGACCTGAGCTGAAATCAAGAGTTGGATGCTTGACTGAGTCACCCAGGTGCTCCTTAAGAATAACTTTTGGGGCACCTGGGTGGCTCAGTGGGTTGAAGCCTCTGCCTTCGGGTCAGGTCACGATCCCAGAGTCCTAGGATTGAGCCCCAAATTGGGCTCTCTGCTCAGCGGGGATCCTGCTTCCCTTCCTCTCTCTCTGCCTGCCTCTGCCTCCTTGTGATCTCTGTCTGTCAGATAAATAAATAAATTCTTTAAAAAAAAAAAAAAGAATAACTTTTTAAATTTTGAGTTAATCATGGGCAGTCATGGAGTTTTTATAGATAATGTTTCGTATTATTTACAACAATTTATTATTTATTTATTTATTAAAGATTTTATTTATTTATTTGTCAGAGAGCACAAGCAGGGTGGAGCAGCAGGGAGAGGGAAAGGAAGGCTGAGGGAGAAGCAGGCTCCCACTGAGCAAGGAGCCCAATGCAGGGCTCAATCCCAGGACCCTAGGATCATGACCTGAGCTGAGGACAGACGCTAACCTAGAGAGCTACCCAGGTGTCCCAAAATTGAACTAATTAATTAATTATTTATTTTAAAAAGACTTTTATTTATTTATTTGACAGAGAGATCACAAGTAGGCAGAGAGGCAGGCAGAGAGAGCGGGGAGGCAGGCTCTACGCCGACCAGAGAGCCCGATGTGGGGCTCGATCCCAGTACCCTGAGATCATGACCTGAGCTGAAGGCAGAGGCTTAACCCACTGAGCCACCCAGGCACCCCTCTTTATTTTTAGAATAGGCAGTAGATTCACTGGGCTCAAAATGCAAAAAATACCAAACTCTCATATGGAAAAAATTTTGTTTCCTCCCCTTGTGCTACTCAGGAATTGCTACCAGTTAGTTCCCAGTCCCATAGACAACTAGTATTATCAGTGAAATTCTCTCCTTTTTAAATTATTTAGCTGCCTTAGGTGACAAATGCATGAACATCTATTTCTGTGTTCTCTCATTTAATACCTTATGGGTTCAAGGCAGAGTTTTCACAAATGATATGTCGAACCCTGAAACATTCTTAATTACTTGGAATAAATTTAAGTATAGCTTGGGACAGAGGTATTTGCAAGCTTCGCCTTGTGTAGCATTGTGTGGGATTAAAGACCCTCATTACTGTAGACTTCATCTAGCAAAAGTGATATAAGATCAATCTTTTTGTTTTAGCCAGTGTCTCATTTTTAAAAATATCTTTACTATTTTAATTATAAAATTATGTCATGCTTACTTCAGAAATTCAGAAAATACATAAAAGCATAAAGAAGAAGATAAGGATTACCTGCAGTGCTACTGCCCAGAGGTAACCACAGTTGTCATTTTGATGAATAATCTTTCAGACCTTTCTCTGTGGTTACACACACATACACATGCTCCTTTGGGGGGTGGGGAGGAATATTATAAATATGTACTATTTTTAAGCTTATTTTTCCTACTTAATATTTCATTTCACATCTGTTTATTTAGATATACGTCAGCATTTTCAGTGGCTACAGAATATTCCATTTTATAGATTTACTGCAGTTTATTTAACCAGTCTGTATTGATGGATGCTTAGGTTTATTCTGGCTTTTCACTTTCATAAAGCATACCTTGTTAACATCTCTGTACAGACATATTTGTGCAGTTTGTCTAAAAGTAGCCCTTCGATAGAAATATAATGTAAACCACATATGTAATTTAAAATTTTGTATTAGCTACATTAAGAAAAAGCCTAAGAAAACACATAAAATTAACTTTTAGTATATTTTATATTTTATTTAACCCCATGTATCAAAAATATTTTAACATTTAGTCAGTGTACAAATATTAGTGAGGTATATTACGTATCTTTTTTTCATATTGAATCTTTGAAGTCCAGAGTATAGCTGATGTTTACAGCTCATCTCAGTTTGGACTAACCACATTTTGACTGCTCAATAACCACATATGGCTAGTGGATACTCTATTGGACAGCATAGATCTGTATTTCCTGGAAGTGCAATTGCTGGGACAAAGGGATTGTGCCACCCTTTTTCTTTAAACTTTTGGAATACATTGCCAAATTGGTTCTTAAAAGAATTGTAGCAATTGAAATTCTCATCTGTGACTGTTGTTTTCCTACTCTTCTGCTACCTCAGAGCATTATTGATCTCTTATTTTTCCTAAACTGTAGGTGGGAAACTAAGGCAGTCATTTTATGATAACTTTCTGTTTGAAATTTACATAATACCTATTGATTTAGCATTAAAATATATGCTGTGTTTTTGTATATTTATTAGAGAATGAGTTTTGTGTAGGAGGATTTTTGGTCCCTGTTGAGCTGCTTATTACTTAATTTGTCCAACCTGGTTAATTGGCACTTACATCTCTGGATCACAGAGCAAGTGCTTTTCCAAAGTAACTGAGTGGTGGGACCAGGAGGAGAGTGTCAGCTTGTTACCCAATGACCACCTGCCTTGAAGAGACAAGTCCTTGGTCACAGAGCTGTGGAAGCATGAAAACAACTGCAACCAGTCTAGTCAGAAAATTTGGATTATTAGGGGGCGCCTGGTGGCTCAGTGGGTTAAAGCCTCTGCCTTCGGCTCAGGTCATGATCCCAGGGTCCTGGGATCGAGCTCCGCATCAGGCTCTCTGCTCAGCAGGGAGCCTGCCCCCCCGCCCCCTCTCTCTGCCTCTCTGCCTACTTGTGATCTCTATCTGATTAAAAAAAAAAAAAAGAAAGAAAATTTGGGTTATTGGTTTGAGTTTCTTAGGAACTAGACTTGTCTTTGGCCACAGAAGCAAGAAGCCACCCTGACTTGGAGGAGCTTGTCTTGCAGTGGTTCCCTAGTGGGATTAGCCGACTGCTGTATTCATGGGAAAGCCGTGTGGGTCATCCTGTGTTGTCATATGTTAATAAAAGATCTACTGGAACCAGGAACTAGGAACTAGGAACTTGAACTACACTAAGAACATTCTTCTTCATTGAGTGGCCCAGGAACCATGACTCTGAACACAGAGGAAACAAATCTAACTCTCCAGTTCTTCCTTCTTTATGTGGACGTTTAATTAACCCACTTTTAACTATAGACAGAGTGGATCTGGTGTTTAAACTTACAGCATGGTCCCTACCTGTAGTCATTTGCAGCAGTGTTTAATGGTGAAACTAGCTGTGTGCTCTGGAGTTTGAGGGGAGGAACTTGCTGGGTCCAACTCGGGGAGAGACGGTACAGTACTGAACTGATGATAGGCAGTTTTAGGGATTTTCAAGTTTTGTCAGAACTTGATTTTTGCTTTATGCTCAAGCTTGAGAACCTAACCATTGCATAAGATACTACTCTCCTTTATTACTGTTATTCATGTCTTTAAAACCTGTGCGTAAATCACTTTATTAATATCGTACAGGAGTATAGTAAGAGTACCAAGGCATTCCAGAAGACAGCAGTAACCCTTTGCCTTACAGTTAGTCTCATTCTATTTCTGTTTTATTTCTATAGTTGTAGGTAGTTTATTTATATCTGTTTCTTGATTCATTTAGTCTCTGGTCTGAAAGATGAGAGTGCTACTGACAGGCTAAGTAAGCTGAGAATTGACCATTGAATTTATTAGCTTCATGGTGGTCAGCTGTGACCTTGGTGAGCAATTTTGTGGAGTGGGATACAGGCCTGACAGGAGTGGGTTTGCATGAGGATGGGAAAAAGGGATTTGAGAGAGTGAGTGTAGACGGTTCTTCGTAGGGATGTGGCTTTGAAGGGGAGCAGAGGGATGTGGCATTAGATGGAGAGGGATGTGGAGACAGAATTGTTTTGGTCATTTTGATTATTTTGAGACATGAGAAGTAAGCTTTGTATATGTTGATAAGAAAGGTTTATTTGCTGGAGCAATGTCCTTGGGTAAGTAAACGGACATGGGACCAGTGCACGAGAAGGGTGGCCTTTGATAACAGTGTGCACAATTTAACTGTTATTGACAGTTGGGAAGGTTGTCTACAAATAGACACCAATAGGTAGGAGTCTGTGAAAACACTTTTTTTTTTTTTAAAAAGATTATATTTATTTATTTGACAGAGAGAGAGAGAGAACAGCAGGGGGAGCAGCACACAGAGGGAGAAAGAAAAGCAGGCTCTCTGAGCAGGGAGCCTGATGTGGGGCTCAGTCCCAGGACCCTGGGATCATGACGTGAGTTGAAGGCAGACACTTAACAACTGAGCCACCCAGGTGCCCCTGAAAATACTCTTTTGATAGTTCTATTTTCTTCTAAATAGAAACCAAGGTCATAAATTATGAATGAGGAATAGGGGATGAGATAGCAGATATTTGGAGGAAAACATACACGGTAATCATCCCATTTCTTTCTGCTGCAGTTTTAGTCTGCCCTGCCACTACCGACCAGGAGCCCAGTGCTTTACCCCTGCCTTGACCCCTGGAGTTGAAAACCTATAAATTGCATGCATAGTGTTATTACCATGTAAATAAGGTGTAATAGCCAGGCAGGGAAGAACTGGAGAGTTACACTTCTTTCCTGTGTGTTCAGAGTCATGGTTCCTGGGCCACTCACTGGAGAATGTTCTTACTGTAGTTCAAGTTCCTAGTTCCTTGTTCCAGTAGATCTTTTATTAATAACCCTGCATCGGGGGCGACTGGTTGGTGCAGTCACTTGAGCATCCGACTCTTGGTTTTGCCTTGGGTGAAGATCTCAGGGTCTTGGGATGAGCCCTACCTTGGGCTCTGGGCTCAGCGGGGAGTCTGCTTGAGATTCTCTGCTTTTCCCTCTCGCCCTCCCCCTGCTTATGTTTGCATGCACTCTCTCTCTCTCTCTGTCTTTCTCAACTAAATAAATAAATCATTAAAAAAAAAAAAAAAAAGACCCCTGCATCAGCTGCTTAAAACCATGCTGTATTTTTGTTTGCTTCACATTCAGACTACTAATCTATTCTGTCATTTTCCCCTTAGGTCTCTAATCCCTACCCCTACCACCCCCACTCCATAGCTCAGTTTTAGCTCAATCTTTTTCCCCCCAAACTTTAAATCATGCCATCTTTTCTAGTGTGTTTTCCTAGTTTGAATTGATTGTTTCCTGGGACTAGTGCACAGTTGTACCCCTGGAAATTTCTTTTCTTTTTTTCCATTGCTCTTCTTGGAGCTATTTTTGGGCTCTTTTGTCTTCCTTAATCTCAGTTTACTTTGTCAGTTTGTTGCCCAAAAATGTGTAGGGAGTAAATTATTTGAGTTCTTTTTTTTTCTTTAAATATTTTATTTGTTTGTCAGAGAGAGTTTTAGGCAGTTTTAGGGTTTCAGAGTTTGCGAGCACAAGCAGAGGGAGAAGCAGACTCCCAGCTGAGCAAGGAGCTGGATGCGTGCTCGATCCCAGGATGCTGGGATCATGACCTGAGCTGAAGGCAGATGCTTAATTGACTGAGCCACCCAGGCACCCTTGTTTGAGTTCTTGTAGATTTGAAAATACTGTGCCTTCATTTTTCGTTGATATATTCTTAATTGATTGGGTATAAATTTCTAGATTTCTGGTGACTTTCCCTCAGAATTCGAACGTACTGCTCTATTCTAGTTTGCTGTTTCTGTTGCAACAAATTGCTATAAGCTTGATGGCTTCTGACAGCACATGATTATTTATTTATTTGTTATTTTACAGTTCTGGAGTTGGTAAGTCCTAAAACCAGGGCATCAGCAGGGCTGTGCTCCTTTTGGAGGCTCTAGGAGAGAATGTTTTCTTGGTATTCCCAACTTCTACGAACTGCCCACATTCCCTGGCTCATGGCTCTGCTCCATCTTCAAAATCAGTGTCATCCCTCCACCCTCTCTCTTTCTGACCCTGACCCTACTACCTTCCCCTTACAAGGACCTCGTGGCTACATTGGGCCCACCTGGCTAATTGAGGATACTCATCTTACCTAGACCCTTAACACACGTCTACAAAGCCCTTTCGCCATGTCAGGTAGCATATGCACAGGTTCTGGGGGTTAGGACGTGAACTTCTTCGGAGGGCCATTCAACCTACCACGTGCTCTATTTTCTTTATCTCAGTGTTTTTAGTGAGGAGGCAGTTGCTCCTCTAAGTTACATTCCTTCGTGGATGGCTTGTGTTGCTCTCTGGAAATGTTTAGGAATTTTACTTTTGGTTTTCTCAAATTGCCTGAAAAGATGTCTAGATATGGGTCCTTCTTCATTGTGCTGAGTGCTTCCTGGACCTGCCCTGTTTGCCTTAAGACTGGGTTCCTTCAGTTTGGGGAGATCTCTTCTAATATTTCTTTGATTAATTTCCTTCCCTCTGTTTACTCTGCTCTATTTTAGATACTAAACCTAGGTTAGGATTAAGTTGTGTCTCTTAGGTGTTTCTTGTCTAGCATTTTCCATCTCTCTGTGATTTTCTGTGTCTTTCTGATTTCCAGTTTTTCTTTTTTGGGGGGGGTTATCATTTTATCTGTGAGAGGCCCTTTGTTTTCTGAATATTCCTTTTCTGTATAATTAATGTATTTAAGTATATTACATATACTTACAAATTTTTGGTTTTGTTTCATATTTATTCTAGTTCCTAAAATTGTTCTATCTCCACTAGCTTTTCTGTTTACCTTGGAATTTTTACTTTTTTTTTTTTTAAATACTTTATGTATTTTTTTATTTTTATTTTTTAAGTAATCTCTGCACCCAGCATGGGACTCAAACTCATGACCCCAAGATCAAGAGTCAACCAACTCTACCAACTGGGCCAGCCCCCTTCCTCTTTTAAATTTTTACCCAAGTTTTATATGTATGTAAAGAGTCATTTTATAAAGCATTATAGGAAAACCAATATCTACTGCCTATGTACCACTACTCCCTTGCCAGAACCTACTGTCCCAAAGCAACAATTTTATATATATCTTTTTTTTTTTAAGATTTTATTTATTTATTTGACAGACAGAGATCACAAGTAGGCAGAGAGGCAGGCAGAGAGAGGAGGAAGCAGGCTCCCTGCTGAGCAGAGAGCCCGATTCGTGGCTCAATCCCAGGACCCTGGGATCATGACCTGAGCCAAAGGCAGAGGCTTTAACCCACTGAGCCATCCAGGCACCCCAATTTTATATATATCTTTAAGATTTATTGATTTGTTGGAGAGAGGGAGAGCATGAGTGTGCAGAGGGGAGGGGGGCAGAGGGAAAGGGAGAGGGACTCGAGCAGACTCTGCACTGAGTGTGGAGCCTAACCTGGGGCTCGATCTCAGGACCTTGAGACCATGATCTGAGCCGAATCCAGGAGTCAGACATTCAACTGACTGTGCCACCTAGGTGTCTTAAAGCAGTAATTATATTTTTAATTGTTTTGTTGTTTTTTTTTGGAATCCACGGATTTCTCTCCATATCTCTAATGAACAAGTTTTGTTTCTACTTCATTTTTCAGTTTTGGGCATTATCTATTGGTGCTTCATTATGAAAAGGAGGATTTAGCTCTTGTTCCTCCTACACTCATACACAGTTTCTATCCCTTCGTGGTTGTATATTATAATTTGGTTAGATCAATAGTCCGTATTTACATTATTATGTCTATGTAAACACCATTCCCAGCTGAACCGTGTACTATATATACTATGATTATTTGTCCTTTCCCACACATCATTTTGTTTTCTAGAGTTAATCATTGTTACATTTCTGTTTGTATTGTTTTCTGTGCAGTTATTTAAGCCCAAACTTTTCTCTAGTTGTCTACATTTCCCTGCAAGATTTTCAGTTGCGTCAGATATTCTGCCGGTTTATTTTCCTGAATAAGTCTGTTTCAGAGGCTTTTGACCTGCTCTAATCTGGACTCTTCACCTTTTCTGGTGCCCAGTTATGATGCTGGCATCTCCCTCCATCATCCTGGGGATTACCTTAGCTTCTCACTTCTGTGCATCTCCTATTCCAGGATCTTTCTTGACTTAACTCCCTTATTTTGGAGCAGTATATCCGTTAGTAGTTTGCTGAGAAATGGTGCAGGAGATGTAAACTGTTTTGACCTTGGTTGCTGAAAATGTCTTTATTCTGTCATCATGATTGATTGTACAGAATTCTATATAATGTAGAATTGTGTATAGAATTCTATAAAATATTCCTTTGCCTTCCACTCTCTGAAGTTACTCTTTTTTTTTTTTTAAGTTTTTATTTATTCAATTGACAGAGAACAAGCAGGGGGGGGGAGAAGCAGACTCCCCGCTGAGCAGGGAACCCGACACAGGGTTCCATCCCAGAACCCCAGGATCATGACTGTAGCCAAAGGCAGATACCCAACCAACTGAACCATCCAGGCGCTCCCAGAATTGCTCTTGATAAGTCAGAAGCCATTCTGATTCCTGATCTTACTGTTTTTTCCTCCCCTTTTGGAAACTAGGGACTTCTCTTTGCGGAATTCTGAAATTTCATGATGCTGCACCTTGGTGTAGATCTGTTTTAGCCACTGCGTGGCATACTCGCAAGACCTTTTTTACCTGGGCACCCATCTTTTAGTCCTGGAAATTTCCTTGAAATTAGTTTGTTACATGATTTCCTCTCTGTTTTTTCTTTCTCTTTTTGGAAGACATGTCATTTGATGTTAATCTGTCCCTCTGATTCCCTTCTTTCTTCCTCTTCAATTTTCCATTCTCTCTTTCTTTTCTTTTAGGAGTCTACCTTTTTTTTTTTTTTTTAGATTTTATTTTTAAGTAATTTCTATACTCCACTTGGGGCTCAAGTCACACATTCCATTGACTGAGCCAGACAGCTGCCCTGGTTCTACTTTCTAAGACACTTCCTCAGCTTTATTTTCAATCCTTCCATCGGGCATTTTTATTTCTTCTATCATTTCAATATTATTTCTCTGAGGATATACATTATACATATTTTCTTAAGTGTTCTTCTTACATAGTTTGTTCCCTTCATGCTTTTTTTTTTTTTTTTAAGATTTTATTTATTTATTTGACAGAGAAAGAGATCACAAGTGAGCAGAGAAGCAGGCAGAGAGACAGGAGGAAGCAGGCTCCCTGCTGAGCAGAGAACCTGATGCAGGGCTCGATCCCAGGACCCTGAGATCAAGACCTGGGTGGAAGGCAGAGGCTTAACCCACTGAGCCACCAAGGGACCCCCATGCTTTTTTTTTTTTTTTTTTAAGTTTATTTTTTTTCCAAGATTATATTTATTTGAGAGAGAGAGAGAACATTAGCAGTGGGAGAGGCAGGGGGAGAAGCAGACTCCCCGCTGAGCAGGAAGCCAGCTGTGGGGCTGGATCACAGGACCCTGGGATCATGACCTACGCAGAAGGCAGACGCTTTCCAACTGAGCCATCCAGGCACCGCGTTCCCTCTTTGTTTTCTTTTCTCTTGTTTTAACCCCTGTATAACATGAAAGATGTTTTTCTTAGATGTTTGGTAATCATTTCCATCTCTTTTGACTTTTAAGAGTAGGGTACTAGGGTGCCTGGCTGCTTGTTGGAAGAGCCTGCAACTCTTAATCTCAGAGTCAAAAGTTTGAGTCCCACGTTGGGTGTAGAGATTACTTAAATAAATAAAACTTAAAAAAAAAAATAGGGTACCAAAAAGTCGATTAGAAGTTTTATATGTTGAGATAGGGCTCTTTTCTGTGTTTCCCATTGTGAAGTGATCTGTGTGGGCCATATTTGGGAAACCCCAGTGTCAATATGTTTGGCTCTTTGCTCTTTATGGGATCATAGTAGCTAGAGGAATGCCAGCATTCTAGTAGGCGGGCAGGCTGGGGGTCTGAGCATTCAATCTCTGGACTTCAATTTATTTCCTCTGTTTTTAATATTATGGCCTTTGCCCTCCACTCTCTGGTGTCCTCTTATCTAGAGACGCTCTATGTAATTCTCTTCAGCGAATAAAGCTCTCAGCTTCTGCCTGTGGGAAAGGTTCTGATATACTGACTGCTTTAGCCCCTTGCTCTCCTCTTCTAGAGGTGCCCAGCACTGCCAGTTCCTGAATCTCCTGGGGTTTTGTTCATGGACCATAGGGGGACTGCTTCTCACTCTTCTTCACTGCTAACACCAGAGTCAACCTGCTCAGGTTTGTTATGTCAGTTATTAATTTGTCTGCTTTTTAAAACCTGGTTTATTGAGGTATAATTGACATACAGGAAACTGTATATGGACCATCTCATGCTTCCCATTAAAGCCACATCCCTAGAAAGAGTTGTCTGTATTCATTATCTCAGATCCCTTTTTCCTGGTTTCTCATGAATCCATTCCAGTCAAGCCCGTATCTACCATTCAACTCAAACTGCTTACTAAGGTCACAGATGTACCCCCCCCATGGCTCCTTGCTAAATGAAATGTTCAGTTCTTAATCCTCAGCTTGCTTAATCTGTCAGCATTTGTACAATATGACATGTATACACCCTTGAAACCGTTATCACAATGAAGACAATGAACATATTCCTCATCCCCAGAAGTTTCTTCAGCTTCTTTATAATCTTTCCTTCCCATCCCTCCCTGTCCCTAAGCAACCATTAATCTGTTTTTTGTCACTTTAGATTAGTTTGTGTTTTCTAGAATTTTATATAAATGGAATCCTACAGTTTGTACTTTTTAAAAATCTGTCTTTCACTCAGTATAATTATTTTGAGATTCATCCATGTTTTTGCATATGTCAGAAGTTCATTGCCTGTTACTGCTGAGTGCTGTTTCATTAGATGGATATACAGAGTTTGTTTTGGTTCCAGTCATCAGCTATCACAAAGTTGTTGTGAACATTTGCCTGCATGTTTTTATATGCATATACTTTCATTTCTCCTAAGAATGGAATGGCTGAGTCACATGGTTAGTGTATGTTTAACTTTTTTTTTTTTTTTAATTATTTCTGTTTTTTAAGTAATCTCTACACTCAGTATGGGGCTCAAACTCACAACCTTGAGATCAGGAATTGCATGCTATATTGACTGAGCCAACCAGACACCCCAGTATATGTTTAACTTTTAAAGAAACTGCTCAGCTGTTTTCCAGAGTGTTTATACCATTTTATAATCCTACCAGCAGGGTTGTGTAAGAGTTCCAGTTGCTCCACATGAATATTTGGTGTGGTCATTCTTTCTTTCTTTCTTTTTTTTTCCCCAGATTTTATGTATATATTTGACAGAGAGAGAGAGATCACAAGTAGGCAGAGAGGCAGGCAGAGAGAGGGGGGGAAGCAGGCTTCCCACTGAGCAGAGAGCCCGAAGTGGGGCTCAATCCCAGGACCCTGGGGTCTGGATCTGAGCCGAAGTCAGGCACTTAACCAACTGAGCCACTCAGGCACCACTGGTGTGGTCATTTTTTTTAATTTTAGGGATTTTTTTTTTTTTTTTTTTTTTTTTTTTTTTAGGTTTATCTGAGAGAGAGAGAGTGAGCATGTGTGAGAGAATACAAGCCAGAGGAGGGACAGATGAGGAGGGAGAAGAAGAGAGAGAATCTCAAGCAGACTCCGTGCTGAGCATGGAGCTAGACTCAGACCTCCATCCCATGACCCCAAGACCAATGACCTGAGACAAAACCAAGAGTCAAGACACTCAACCACCTAAGCCACCCAGATGCCCCTAGGCATGCTAATAACTAGATCATTGACTTTTTAGCTTAAGAAACTGAGTTGCTGTCATCTGTCTTATACTTTGTCATCTTTGTGGGTTTATTCCTTTAAAAGTTACTTAAATCAGTGAAATAGAATAGAATCAGAAATAGACTGACACAAATCTAGACAACTGACTTTTTATAAAGGTACAAAGTCAGTTCAGTGAAGGAAGGAAGGAAGGAACATATATTTGCTGATGTCCAGCAGAACAACTTAGATGTTTCAACTAATGGTGCTACAACAATAGCATATTTATTTGTTAAAGAATGAACTACAACCTGTAGCTTATACTCTGTACAAAAATTAACACAAAATAGATCAGTGACTTAAAAGTGAAGCAGAACTATAAGGTGTTTCGAATAAAACGTGGGAGGAAAATCTTCATGACCTTGGGTTAGCCAAAGAGTTTTTAGATATGACATCAAAAGTGTGATCCATAAAAGAACAAATTGAGGGTTGGGCTAACTCAGAATTCAAATCTTTTGCTCTGTGAAAGATGTGTTCACGGAATGAAAAGACAGGTTACAGACCTAGAGAAAATATTTGGAAATCGGACACATCTAACAAAGGACTTATGTCTAGAATATGTGAAGAACTCTCAAAACTGAAAATAAAAGGGGGACAAAAGATTTGAACAGGAACTTCCACAAGAAAAGTAAATACTGGCAAAGAAGCACATGAGAAGGTATTTAACGTAATCATTAGTGTTGAGGGAAATGAAGATTAAAACCACAATGAAATTCCACTGTATACCTATTAGAATGACTAAAAACAAACACCTAACAACACCAGGTGACACCTAGGATGCAGGTCAATCAGACTTGCAGACAGTACTGGTGGGAATGCAAAGGAGTACTGCCACTTCGAATGAGAATTGAGTAGTTTTTTATGAAGTTGAACATACATTTGCCGATGTCCAGCAGAACAACTTAGATGTTTACCATAGAGAAAGGAAAGCATATCTGCACACAGAGAATTGTATATGCATGTTTCACTTGATCTTAGCCAAAAGGCCGAGAAGCAATGTATATGCATGTTTATAGCAGCTTTATTTACCATCATCAAAAAATAGAAACAGCCCAAATGCCCTCCAGTAGGCACATAAATAAATTGTGGTACCTTATTCAGCAATAAAAAGGAGCAGACTTGATAAATGCAAAAACGTGGATGAATTTCAGTGGTCTTATGCTAAGTGAAAGATGCCAGTTTCAAAAGATTATGTACTTTGCAGTTTATGTTGCCATTTTGGAAAAGATACAACAGGGATAGAGAACACATTGGGGGCTGGCAGAGGTTCCAGGTGGATGAGAGGTTTGACTGCAGAGGGGCAGCAGCCCTGTTCTCTTTGTTCTGGAAGTTTCTGTTTTCCTTCGAGTGTTTCCCACCTGTTTTTCCATAGTTCCACTGAACTCTACAGCTTGGCTTGATTGTGGACATTTTGCTTGGATTGAGGGGGTGACGGGGGGATAGTTGTGTGCTTATTCCCAGATAAGTCTAGGAATATTTCTTATGGTAATGGATACATGATACAGTACTTCTAGGGATGGAGGAATGGGCTACATCAACCTATAGTGTCATTTTTTGCTTGAAAAATATATCTTTGGTACTAAAACCTTACCCAGAAGAGAATAATAGATTGCACAGAGCTTCTAGATTTTGATGTGGGTTAGAACTGAAAAATGAGATGTCTTTAAACTCTTTTTCCTTCTCTCTTTGAAGTGATATAATGTGGTTTGGACACTCAGAGATTCCTGAGATTCCAGGTTCTGGTTGATGATTTACTGCAAAATTGCTTATAAATTGAAGTAGAAAATGTTTTGCAGACCTGGCAGCTTTCTGGCTTCACACCCATTTGTCACCCAGCATTTCCCTTTGTGTATAGAACAAGAATTAATTAGGCTGCACTGCAGGAAAAGTTTATGGCTATAATTTATATAGGATGAATTTCTTTTTAAAGAGACAGCATTGTTTTGTTATACCTATATACATATAAGTGTGTATATATATAAAGTGATTTTTTTCTCTTAAAGCAGCATCTGTGTGCTTCCTGAGTAAGCCTTCATTTTTCTGCTTAGTGCAAGACATTGGTGGACTAGATGCTTTTATAGTGATTGCTTTCTGATCAAACTGTTGGTTTTCTGTTTCTTGTTTTTAAATTCATTGTGTGCTAGTGAGCGGTACTCAGTTGTAAGTTTGCATTTTAGACATCGGTCAGACTCGTCTGGTTTCCAGAGCTTTGTATTCTTTTGGTCTCTTCGAAGACTTAGGATTCTGTCTTTTTTTTTATAGGGTCTTGCTCATTCAATTAATGTTTTCATAATCAATGCAAGTCAGAACTTGCAATTTGTTCCTGATTTGCACATTAAAGAGCTCCATTAATTAAGGATCCTGGTGTTTGGCATGTTCCCGCAGGATCTGTGCATTATTTACACGGTGAAAGTGCAAGACGCACGCTTCGCAGTTGTAGTGGCAATTGCAGTTAATCCTGCTTTTTCTCTTTCTTTCTTCTTTTTTTCTTTTTTGCTCGTGAATAACAATTAATTCACAACTCATTGAAACTCCTAAGGGATACATTGGACCAAAATAGGAACAAGTGATCCATGAGGGGGCCACAGTGGAAGAGTAGAAAGTAAATCCTTTGTTTAAAAGGGGAAAATCCCCCTGGAAGACACAGAGAATTTATGTGTTTGGTTTTTGTGGGTTATTGCACTTGGCTGCATATGAGAGGCATAATGGCATTAAGTTGTAATTCTGTTTACTCTGATTTTGCAGATTTGTTTCCTCTCTGTAATAATAGTTGTACTGATAAATGAAATTGCCTTTCAGAACCCAAATGACCCCAGAGGTTTAGACAGACATACCCCTATGCTTATGTCAAGTAAGCTGTTTCACAATATTCCTATTTTTAGTTGCTTTTTCATGGAATCCCTTCCCGGAGTGTTTGGGTTCTGTTACCATTTCTTTTGGAAGCCGAGTCTAAGGCCAAGGTGTGTAAGAGGGTGTAAAATGTTTGGAAACCTGAAATCAGATCACTGGTTCAGCAGGTTCCTCCTTTCTGGTCTCAGCCATGGCTAATGCTTGTCTATTCCTGATGCATTTTTCCTAATAGTAGCTAGTCTGTCTTTAAAAATACTATGAGAAGCTGCAAAGGATTTTCAAGAGTGGAGACTTTTTTCTCTGATATTTACGAAACTTCCTAGGGATTTTGTGGGACTTAATTTGCCCTTATGTTCTTCTGCCACGATAGATATAAGTATATAAAATCCATATATATCTTTATATAAGTATGTGTATATATAATATTCACTGTAAAAATAATAAATACAGTATTGACGTATGTAAAGGAAGAAGTAAACGTTTTCCCACTTTCCCAAATCCCTGTACTTTCTTCTCAGAGAAAACAATGTGAGGTGTATTCTCCCAGACACTTTAATATGTATATATTTTCTTCCACTAAATATATTTTTTCCACTAAGTTTTGGTGGAAGTTTGATGAGGGGAGGGGATGGGAAGACCAGTCTGAGAAAAAAAAAAAGCTATACATTTGCTTAAGAATTATCTTAGAAAGAATCTGAATGTCGTGATACCTTTAAGACATAATTCTCTGTTGATTATTATAATTGTTGTATTTATAGTCTTACCCCAAATAAGTTTCTCCATATGATTTGCTTTGAAAGTTTATTGTACTTGGATTGCACTTGATTTTAGTTTGAATTCTTTGGTAATTTTTAATTAACTTTCATATGATATTGTTTGTTTTGCTTGTTTAGTTTCAGATCTGTCACATGCTGTTTTTCTTGAGGCATTTGGATAAATTAGCCTTTGGATAATACCTAAAATGCTACTATTTTGAGAAGAGTTTCTAACTAGCTATTCATACAAGGAAAATTTTTATTATTATTTTGTAAAGAATCTCTATGCCTGGTGTGGGGTTTAAATTTACGACCAAAATCAAGAGTTGCACACTCAACTGACTGAGCCAGCCAGGTTCCGCCCCACAAAATAAAAGGAAAATTTTTATGTATAGACAAGCTGTGTAGACGGTCTTAAAGATTCTTACATTCTCAAGATGGTACATGAATGTTATGTAGTGAGGGTTAGGGGGAAGGGCAGAGACAGACGTTCTAACTTAAGTTCTAATTAGAAAGCATTCCTGGTGTCCTCAGTAAGACTTACATGGTAAAAGAATATGACTGAAAAGAAATCAAATGTGATAATTTGAGAATCAGGATGATCAATTTACTTCCATCTCAGTATTTTCATTGTGTACGTACAATGTCAGATGCCCTTATTCTTAGAACTAATAAAAATAGCTCTTGTTTGGTCCTCATGCACTTCTGTCCAGGCACTGTCTGTTAAGTTGTTCACAAATGTCTCTTTTAGTCCCCACAGCAGCCTGTGAAATAGGTGCTAATACTGGCACAGTACATATGGAGACGTGAAGCCTTGGAGAGGCTTAAGGAACTTGCATACAGTCACATGTTGGTCACATGTTCGTTAGAGGCAAAGTCAGTGTCGCTACTGGGGTCTGCCCCACTACATAACCTCTGCTTTTGGCCATACCACGAAACCACTGTGCATGTACTTTAACTCTTTTGTCTGTTGGGTTTTTTTTTTTTTTAACATTTATTTATTTATTTATTTGAGAGAGTGCTCCTTTGAGCTGGGAGGAGGGGCAGAGGGCAAGAAAAGATCCCAAGCAGACTCTCGCATTAGTGCAGAGCCCACCGACCCCAGGCTCAATCTCTGAGATCTTGGACTCTGAGATCATGACCTGAGCTGAAATCAAGAGTCAGGCACTCTACTGAGTCACCCAAGTGTCCTGCTTTTTTTCTTTTTAAAGAATGTATGACGGTGTTGGAATAATTGCCAGAGCTTGAAGAAGTGAAGGCAGGAGCAATATGGAGATGAAGTTCATGTAAAACAGGTTTAGAGTGAGTAGTAATTGTATCCTTCAGTTTTTCTAAGATCTTTCCCCCATATTGCCTTTCAATAGGAGAGCTAGAAGGGCCCTGGAGCTCAGCTGATCTACTCCCTTCTCCTGTAGGCAGATAAGCCTTTTTTTTTTTTTTAAAGATTTTAATTATTTGACAGAGGGAGACACAACAAGAGAAGGAACACAAGCAGGGGAGTGGGAGAGAGAAGCAGGCTCCCCGCCGAGCAGGGAATCCGATGTGGGACTTGATCCCAGTACCCTGGGATCAGGACCTGAGCCGAAGGCAGATGCTTAACGACTGAGCCACCCAGGTGCCCCAGCTTTTTCTTAGATGATAGAGAAACCTGTCAATAGGCTTTTTTTCTTATTATAATGATGATAATATTCCTTAAATAAAATCTGGTAAATGGCCAAAACAAATGTAAAGAAGTAATCTTCCCTAATCCCAGCAGCTCGAATTAAGTACTTTCAATACTTTGTTGTATGGCATATATCTTTTCCGATTTTTTCCCCACTATGAGCTTGTAGTTAGAACTAAAATGGAACCGTATTCTATATTCTGTTTAACAGTCTGTTTTTTTTCCTACTTAACAAAGATTATGGATATTTTTCCATGTCATTAAATATTCTACAGAATTCTTTTTTTTTTTTTTTAACATTTCATTTATTCACTTGATAGAGACACGGGGAGAGAGGAAACACAAGTGTGGGGTAGTGGGAGAGGGAGAAGCAGGCCTTCTGCCAAGCAGGGAGCCCAATGTGGGGCTTAATCCCAGGACCCCAGGATCATGACCTGAGCTGAAGGCAGACGCTTAACTGAGCCACCCAGGCTCCACTCTACAGGATTATTATTATTATTATTATTATTTGAAGATTTATGTATTTATTTACTTGACAGACAGAGATCACAAGGAGGCTGAGAGGTAGGCAGAGAAAGGAGAGGGGGGAAGCAGGCTCCCTGCGGAACAGAGAGCCCGATGCAGGGCTTGATCCCAGGACCCCGGGATCATGACCCAAGCCACCCAGGCGCCCCTACAGGATTATTTTTAATGGCAGCGTAGACTTTACATCATAGGGATAGTTTAACCAGTTCTTTATTGTTCAAGATTTGGATTGTTTCCATGTTTTCATTTTCATAAATAATGTAATAAACATCATTGTTACTAAGTCTTTACTTACATCCATGATTATGTGTTCTAAGGTCATGTGAAATTTTAAGGCTTTTGATCTGTATTGCCAGATTGCCCTCCAGAAAGGTTATATCACTTTACATTCTGATCTTCTTTATATGAATATCAGTTTTATATGAATATCAGTTTGTTTTATCCTTGTCAACACTGGATTTTGTAATTTTGTTTCATCTTTGTCATTTTGATAAATGGAAAATTTATTTTAGTTTTATTTGTTTATTTTAGTTTATTATATTTTGCATTTTACATTTTTTGGATATTTATACTTCCCAGTGTTTAATGGGGGTAAACACTTTTTTCCTTACATTTATTGGTCCTTGGCATTTCTTTTGTGAATCACACAGGGGAAATTTTAAACTAGTTCTGGGGATAGACGATTTCCTTATCAATCAAACTTAAGGCCACCTCTAATTTCTCCTGCCTTTGTTTTAATCTGTTTCTCCTTGTTTGATTTTCTGTTGACAGGTAGAATTCTACCTCAGAAGACCTTTTTGTGTTATTGTATATGTTTAATTTTAATTATTACTTTTGTTAATAGTCATGAAAATGTAGTTTATAGTAAAAATACATTTTTTCAAATAGTATTGTTCCCCCTCCTCCCCAGTGGTTCTGAAATGTAACATGGATTGTGAGTCTTCTTTTTCCCTACTGTAGATGGCATTCTTCAGAGGTAACCATTTTTAGCAATTTGGTGTGTATCCGTCCAGATACTTTGTCAGTTTAAACTTTTTTTAAACCATAAATGATAGGGACGCCTGGGTGGCTCAGTTGGTTAAGCAGCTGCCTTTGGCTCAGGTCATGATCCCAGCGTCCTGGGATTGAGTCCCGTGTCGGGCTCCTTGCTTGGCAGGGAGCCTGCTTCTCCCTCTGCCTCTGCCTGCTATTCTGTCTGCCTGTGCTCTCTCTCCGGCCCCCCTCTCTGATAAATAAATAAAATCTTTAAAAAAAAAAAAAACCATAAATGATATCACACTTTATCTCTTCCCATGTTAATGAATATAAATCTACCTTTTATTTCTTTTTTTTTTTTTAAGATTTTATTTATTTATCTGACAGACAGAGATCATAAGTAGGCAGAGAGGCAGGCAGAGAGAAAGGGGGAATCAGGCTCCCCGCTGAGCAGAGAGCCTGATGTACGGCTTGATCCCAGGACCCTGAGATCATGACCTGAGCCAAAGGCAGAGGCTTAACACATGAGCCAACCAGGCACCCCTACCTTTTCTTTAAAACAAACAAACAAACAAACAAAAAAACCCTTGACTTTGTTTTCTTTTTCTTAAAGTATTTTAAAGTAAATTACAATCATCATGCCAGTTTGCCTCTAAATACTTATGTAAGTGGCTCTTAAAAAATGAGAATTAGGGGCGCCTGGGTGGCTCAGTGGGTAAAGCTGCTGCCTTCGGCTCAGGTCATGATCTCAGGGTCCTGGGATCGAGTCCCGCATCGGGCTCTCTGCTCAGCAGGGAGCCTGCTTCCTTCTCTCTCTCTCTGCCTGCCTCTCAGTGTACTTGTAATTTCTCTCTGTCAAATAAATAAATAAAATCTTTAAAAAAAAAAATGAGAATTATTTCTTACATAACACTGTTGTCTCACCTAGCCAAATTAATACTTCCTAATGATCCTAATAATATATCTACTCCATATTCTGATTACTTCAGTTGTCCCCAAAACTATTTTGTAGTTTAGTTTATTCAGAACAAGTTCCATTTATAATAATCCTTTTCAATAGCTGCATAGAAAGTTATCTGGCTAAACTAATTTAACCAGTCCCCTGTAAATGGGCACTTAAGACATTTGCAGTTTTTACCAGTTATAAACAATGCTAAAAGTAATGTTTTTTGTACCTTTCTCTTTGCTTTCTTATCTGATTATTTTGTTAAGATTAATTTCTAGAAATGGAATAGTAGGGTCAGGTGGTATGCATGTGCAAACCTTTGATACATTTTCCAGATTGCTTTCTGGATATGTTGTGCTAATTAAACTCTTATCAGTGTATATGGAAAGTGCCCCTTTCCTCACATTCTTGCCAGCATCAAGTAATATCAGAAAAATACCCCATTGTTTTAGGCTTCTTTTTCTTTTTCTTTTTTTCCTTAAGTGAGGCCAAACGTCTGTTCTGATGTATTTGGCTGTTTGAATTTTGGAGACTGCTGATCCATTTCTTACCATTCTTTTTTTCACATTAAGTAAATATACCTTCATTTTGCCTTACCAGGACTGCCTTCTGTCTATATGTATTTGGGCTTTTATTTTCCCCACTTCGTTTTTGCTGGTGTGGGAACCAAATTTGCACATAGCACTCTAACAGAGCCTGACTAGTACTGTATTTTGTTTTAGTTTTTGTTTTTACCATGTAGTGGTGTTAGAGGGGGAGGGCAGTTTTGCCTTTTTTTTTTTTTTTTAAGATTTTATTTATTCATTTGAGAGAGAGAGAGAGTGAGCCAGCATGAGCAGGAGGGAGGAACCGAGGGAAAGGGAGAAGCAGACACCCCGTTGAGCTGGGAGTCTGATGTAGGACTCGATCCTAGGACCCTAGGATCGTGACCTGAGCCAAAGGCAGACATTTAACTGACTGAGCCACCCAGGCGCCTGTGTTTTGTCATTTCTTATAATTGAAAATGTCATTGTACTTTGCTTTCCAGATCGTTTTGATACCTGACTGTTTAAGAATACATTAATGAACAATATGTAGTTCTTTCTAAAGCTTGTAGTAGTGTTCAGTTTTTTTTCTTAGTATAAGTACAGTATAATAGTACCCACTTCTGAGGAATTGAGAGGATTTAAATGACTTATGTAATACAGATAAAGTGCCTAGGCTAGGTCCTGCCACTTCATGGGTTCTTCATGATGACATGATGTTAATAGTGATAGTATGGTCTTCTCTTAGGCTGTAGCTCTATGGCTACTGTGTGTGTTTCTCCTTCATAAAAGGGTTATGTAAATGATTACCAATACTATACTTCTTCAAAGATTTGAAATGCACATAAAAGAGCACGCCAAGAAAATTATTACGTTGCCGTAATTATTCAGTTATTCATTCAGCAGCCTGCCTTTTGCCAACACCAGGCATACCAAGGTGAATTGTTCACAACCGTTATCTCAAGGAGCTCATAGTAAGGTGTGGAGATAGGTAAACTACTTCCAAGGCATAAATATTTAAGTGTTTTAACATGAAAGCAACCTCCCAAAGTGTTTTCATTTGGGGTAAGCATTTCATAATGCTGTATTTTTTAATTTTATTTTATTTATTTATTTGACAGAGAGAGAGAGAGAGCACAAGCAGGGGGAGGGGCAGACAGAGGGAGCACAAGCAGGGGGATGGGCAGACAGAGGGAGGAGAAGACAGAGGGAGGAGCAGGGAACCCTATGCAGGACTTGATCCCAGGACCCTGGGATGATGACCCGAGCCGAAGGCAGTCCCCCAACCGACTGAACCACTTAGGCACTCCAATAATGCTTAGTCTTACTAATACTAAAAGAAACACAAAAGCGATCTTATTTTCTGAGCTTCAGTTTATCCATCTAAGAGGTAATGATGATTGTGTCTTCATGTGAGTGCATTGTAATGTTTGTAAGTTCTTAAATCTGGTAACATGGTTTTGAGACTCTTAGGAGTAGCCTATATATGTTAACAGTTACAGGAAAAAGTTAAGTTTGATTACTTTGCTTTTGTTAACAAAAATTAGCCTGATGAGGATACATACTTGTTGAAGTTCGTGAATATGTAGTTCACATTTTGTCTGGTTGTCAGCATTTACCTTTGGAAATGATAGTGTAATTAGATGTTCTGCCATGTGGCAGAGGCATCATTTCTCTGGAACAAACATATATCTGTAGAATACCTTTTAGGGCACAGGTGATGGGAAGGCAGAGTGACAGGATGAGGTCTCTGCTCTCAAGTAGCTTACAACTAGCGAAATCAGACGTGGTACAGTATGACAAGTGCTGTAGCAGTGATGTGAATGATGCTGAAAAAGGAGTGATCAATTCTGCCTGGGAATCCCCATTTTGCAGATCCACTCTATAGAAAGAATTTGGACATTTAGGTTAGGAGTAGTTTCATTGCCTAAGAGGCTGTTTGTCTAAAGGCTTTTTAATAAGAAAGGATCAGGCTGTTTTATATGAAACAAAGGGTTACTTGGATTGTGGTTCTAATTTTATTTTGAGTAGGTTTTCTTCAAAGTTTACTTTAAATTTTAGTAATATTTTATTATTACTTTTTAAAGCTGGGTTTTTTTGTTTGTTTGTTTTTTAAAGATTTTATTTATTTGTTTGGCAGAGAGAGAGAGACAGTGAGAGCAGGAACACAAGCAGGGGGAGTGGGAGAGGGAGAAGCAAGCTCCCCGCTGAGCAGGGAGTCCAATGTGGGGCTTCATCCCAGGACCCTAGGATCATGACCCAAGCTGAAGGCAGACATCTAACGACTGAGCCACCTGGGTGCCCCTTAGTAATATTTTAAATTATAAAAGTAAAATATGCTTATAAAATATTCAAACTGGCCAAAAGTACATCAAATAAAAATGAAAGTATCTCTTCTTTCCCTGGGTAATTCTCATTAGTTTAAACAATTACTTGTAAATAACCTTGGGTTTTAAGCACCTCATATTCTGAGCACTTATTCTGTCTGTTCAAAGAGGAAAAATACATTTCCTTTTTTAGGGAAGTACCTCGGAGCAATGGAGGTTGTCTGGGGCCTGTGAAGTGGAAGGGAACTATAGTGGATTTCGGGAAGTACATTGATCAGTTAGATTGCTGTGTCCTATAGGGCTTTTTAAGGATTTATTGACATACTTCATCAAGGTATTTGAGGGAGTATTCAGGGAAACCTAAGAAGTTCTGCAGTTCTTTTCCCTTTCTTATAAATTCATGCCTGGTCAGAAATTACAGCTTGAGTGGGATGTCCCTCCACAGAACTCAAATGCACGCTATCTATCATGTTACTTAGTGTGGCAGTAATGTAAAATGGTAAGGATTTTTTTTTCTTTTTGCTTCTTTCTGTGAGAGGGCTCACCCAACATATTTTATCATATGCTTCTTCATCTCTCCCTTATTTCAACTTCCACTTACTCCCCCAATTCCCCACATCATTCTCTTAAGAGAAAAAAATAAGTTTTGTCCACCGAGTCCTCTTTCTTACTTGATTTAATATGTCTTGGGTTGAATGTTTCTCACAAAAACACTTTGCATTCAGAATTAGCCTATCAAACCGTTTCCTCCACAGACTCCCCCGTAGACTGCATGCCTTTCACTGTGATGCCCCCTGAGGTATGGAAACCCAAGGCTGCTTTTGGCTTAGCCATCATGATTTTAGAATATCAGTCCCCATGCTCTGCTTTGAAAAGTTATCCTGGTGGCTATATTGTACCATTAAAAAAATTCTGCTTTCAGTCCGCGGAACCAGCCAACCAACACACGGAGCCAGAACTCTTTATCCTGTTCCAGTAAAACCACAGTCCTCATAATAACACATTCACTTATCCGAATCTGGGAGTCCACAGGAGCACACACCCGTATATGTGTATGTGTACACAGATGTATACAGATGCTTGCTGGACACACATTGGGGATGATAGCAACTCATCCATACGGTTGGTGTTCGGGAATTTGTAACCTGCAGTACTCTTTCTTACTGGTAACACCATTCTGCTTGGGGAATATAGAACAAGCCCAAACAGTAATACTGACAGAATTCGGAATTATGATACAGTGGAGCCTTCACGTAATTCTTTGTTGAAGAAGTTAGGGCCTAAATGTTAAGGCTTATTGTTATTCTGAGTTGATAATCTCTGCCTTGCTTTAATAATTTTTCCTCATGCCTGGGTAGCCCGCGAGTTGCACAATAATCACTCACACAGCTTTGTAATCAATGCCCAAAGTAATAGGATTCCTCTGGCCACCGGCAATTAATAAATTTGTGTCTTTTTTAAAACACTAGCAAGTCGGGCCTGAAATACGACTGACTGGCTCTCCTCATTTGCATATTTATTGCAGTGGAAAAATTCTTACCAGATGATTGATGCTGAGCCTGCCTCTTGAATTCCAAGCAGCACATTATTATGAAATGAAAAATGCCGGCCATACAGTTGATTAAAGTTGAAGACAGTGGAATCGGTGTTTTTTAAGATTGTGGGAGAATTAAAGGCATATTTTAATAGATGTTGACAAGAAGTGAACTAACAAAAGCAAAGCAAAGGATTTGCTTGAAAAGATTTAATCAAACGTCTTTCTTGGGGGATTAATTGCCGGGGATGACTAGTGCAAGTGGCAGGCTTGTGTGGATTTGAATGAAAAGTATTGTTCTCAGGCCAATATATCGTGTGTCATTTTGACCTATAGTTTAGCTCTGGTTCTAGAGTTACTTTTGAAGGAGAAAAAAATGCTCTTGTAATCTATACATTCTACTTCATTGTATTTATCTGGCATGATAGGAATGTGGAAATTTATCTTTGCTTGTACATAAACTATTGTATGTTTTCATGTTTATTTTTAAAAAACTGTATAGATATTTAAAAACTGATAAGGTAAGCTTTATTTTTGTTATAAATTCACTGTCTGCGTTCCCCTCCAATCCCCTTGCCAGAAGTTATACTTATTGGTTTATAATCTAATTAATGAACTGTGCCTATGTCCAAACTTATTCTCTGCCTACAATTTTGTTTATGTTGAACAACCAAGATGAATCAGGGAGAAAAATAAAGCTGTTAGGTGAAAATGGTTTTTAGATTGGTGACATTTTATATATAGAATGCTTGCATATGGGTAGCATGTAAATGAATACTTAATACAGGAATCTATGAATACTAGTTCAGTCCTAGCACTGTCGATCAGTACAAGCAGAGCCTGGGATTTTCACCATGTGAAAGACGATGATTTTTTTGATTGTGATGTACTTTCTATATCTCACAGCATTTAAAAATTAATGAAATTCCTTAATATATAAAAAACATGTTTATTATTTTTCACCTAAATTCTGTGAAATAAGCAAAGGATTATCTACATTTTATAGAGGAGAATATTGCAACTCAAAAATTAAATTGGTCTGCTCAGTAAAATGACTAGTTAGTAATAGTGTCAGTTAGAATACAGGGCTCCTGACCTCTAGTAAAGCACTCTTTCCATTGATTCTCTACTTGGAAAATTATTCCTAAAGCCAGTGCCCGGATGCTGAGGTTGTATCTTGATAATATGGTGAGGCATATGTCCTTCTTAATCTCCTCTTAAGGGAAAGGCCTCTGGAAATGGACCATGTAGGACAAAATAAACATATATATCCTTGACAGTCTCCATTTGTTTTGTGGCCACGTGCCAAGAGGGAGAGAGAAGAGAGTGTATGCTTCTCTGCTATTTTTTCAACTTGTAACTGACAGTAATTAGGAGAAAAATGAACGGTGAATTAGAAACTGTTGGTTCCATTCTCTTCATTTTTCATAGGGTTAAACAAATAGAACTCAGTCCTATATGAATGATAAATAGAAGTTGGGTTTGGTTTGGTTTTGTATTTTGGCTGAGAAGAATCCGCTGTTGGAGCTGAGTCTCCAAGAGTCTTTCCTCACTCTTGTCAGATGTGGCTTTGAGGAAGCTTGCTGTATCCAGGAAAGCATTGTCTGGTCTCTTCAGATTTTACATAACATCTCAGTGGAAGGAAATGTGTCCCTTTTCTCAAAGAAATGAGAATTGCATTCTTTCTTCTATATCTCTTTATAGGAAGCTGTCTGAGTGTTGGGGATTGGTGACTTTACTTTGATAAACATTTTTTTTCTTTTTCTTTTTCTTTCCTTTTTTTTTTGTGTGTGTGAGTGTGTGTGTGTGGTTAGAAGCACAGAATTGCAGATTTCATCTCTGGTAGGTCTCTTGACACTTTGATGCATGGTGGTGCTATCCCTGAATGGAGCTTAAATACTTCAGGGCTACTTTCTGACTGGGTGAAGGGGTGTATAAAATGAGAACATATGAGAGAGTATTAACAGAAAGGCACACTTTGATTTACTGATATTGGCTCTCTGCTTTCTTGTTGGATTGATATGCTGTCTAATATATCTGCAATGGATTTTTTTAAACTGACTTGAACAAAATAAAAAGGCTTGTATAGCTACTTGAAAGTGGCCCTTAAAAGTAGTAGTCTTTTCATTGTATGTTTTCACAGTTCTTGGTTCTGCCACATGTGAGTCACATTATGACTTGTTTGCTGGGGATAAGCAGCTGTGAACATTATAGACTGCTTTGCAGACTGGCGACCCCCCCCCCCCCCCCCCGCGCACATGGTTCCTGATTTCCTGGTTTACCTCAAGGATACATGGAATCTACCGGAAGTAAGGGACGGGCATCTGCTTTTCTTCTTTTGAATTTTTTATTGCGGCAAAAGAAACATGAAACCTAAAATTGACCTAACATAAAATTTATCCTAACCGTTTTTTCCATTTTCAAATTTATTTTGAATTTTCATCCTATGTAGTTAACATACAGTGTTACATTAGTTTCAGGTGTATAATAGGGATTCAAAAATTTACCCTAACTATTTCTAAGTGTATAGTTCAGTAGTGTTAAGTATATTCACACTGTTGTGTTACCAATCTCCAGAACTTTTCTGTCTTGTAAGAGTAGAACTCTATACCTGTTAAACAGGCCTCCATTACCCTCTCTGCCAAGCCCTGGTAACCCCCATCCTACTTTCTGTCTCTGAATTTGACTACTCGAGGTACCTCCTATAAGTGGAATGATATAGTACCTGTCTTTTTATGACTAGCTTATTGCACTGAGCATAATGTCTCCAAGGTTCATCCCTGTGTTATAGCCTGTGTCAGAATTTCTTTTTAAAGGGTGAATAACATTCCTTTTTTTTTTTCCTGTTCTTTTTGACTAGGCTCAAGATTGAACATTATAGATGATTTTTTTCTGCACAGAGATGAACTGGGATGGTAGAATTATTCATTATGCCCTGCTTTGGGAACACTTAAAGTTTGTGGTTCTTTTTTTTTTTTTTTTCCAATTGTGTTAAAATATGCATGACATAAAGTTGACCAGCTTAGCCACTTATAGAAATATAGTTCAATATTTTTAAGTACATTTGCATGGCTGTCCCAGTATCCCCACTGTCCATCTCCAGAACGTTTTCATCATCTCATTCTGAAGCTCTGTATCCATTAAACAGGAACAGGTGTCCATTCCCCTCTCCTATCCACCCCCCCTGCCATTGTTCAGCTTTCTGCTTCTGTGAATGTGCCTGTTCTGTGTCCCTCATGTAAGTGGAATCACACGGTACTTGTGCTTTTGTGACTTGCTTACTTAGCGTAAGATTTTCAAGGTTAGGTCTTGGGAATTTTGAAACCTACTTTGCAAATGCAAAATTGGTTTGTGGTTTCACTTTGGAAAACATGGGCTCTCTTTCTTAAGATACAACCTTTTCTAGAAAAGGCACTAAAAACCATGGTTAACGCTGACTGAAGTTTGTGTGAGCTGAAGTCCCTATGGAATATAAAGTAAAAATGAATGTAGGGTTTGCTAAGTGAAAGTAGGGGCATTTGTGAGAAGGTTACAGTTATTTAAGGGAAAGGGGGAAGGTGTGAGAGAAGCATAGCCAGAGATGAATGGACAGCCATTACTGATAATAAGAATGGAAAATCACCCGATTTAGCAATGGATTAAATATATAGAGTAAGGGCACCGAAATGTCAGTGATCGCCTATGAAAACACATTAAACGGAGAAAATCAGACAAGGGAGAAATATTAGGTAGGAATAACAAAGTTCTGTTTCTGACATGGTGTATTTGGAGGAGTGATGGAGCATCCATGTGAAGATTTTCTTGCAGTTGCTGGAAATGTGGAAGCTCGATAATAGGAGAGGCGTCTGAGTGCTACCAACGCATAAATAGTGATTATCGGTGTCTAGTTAGCCCCTTTAGCAGGATTAGGCTGATAAAGAAGGTAAGAGTTCAGTTCTCAGAGGGCCAGTTTTTATCCTGAAAGTTCTTAGCCATAGTAGACTATACTTAATCCTGACCTGCTTGATTACAAATGCATGCTGTTGGCTCTTTAGAGAACCAGGTAAGAACATATTCTCAATGCGCAGAGTTTTAATACACAATTCAGTACCACAAATAGGAAGTCATTAACTTGGGGGTTTTCGTACGTGAACAACAACTTTTCATAGGAGAATGTGTGGAGAAATTGTATGTATGAGGTGGCAGCTCAAACCAGAGGCAAATGAGATCTCCTGAGGGAGGGCGATGACGGCAGCAGCAACATCACAGTAGGGATCCCAGGACAGAGCTGTGCTCTTCAGGAGAGGAGGGATTGCTTAAGGAGTTGATTGATAGAGGGATAATCCAGGAGGTCGGTGGGTTACCTGTAGAAGCTAACACCATAAGGAAAAACTATTGGTTATGATGACAGGCAGGGTACAAGTTGGTCAATCTTGCTAAATTTAAGAACTCAAAATTTATTGCAGAGCCTTTCCTACACACTTTACATATGTTACCTCACTTGTTCCTCACAACGAGCCTGTGAAGTGGGCACTGGCATTATTTCCTTTCAGGAATTCTGTGTTTCAGAGAGTTCTTAGGCCCCAGGTGCCCTTTGCCTACCCCCAACCCCTGCCAGAACTGCCCAGGAGTCATGAGTTACAATCATTGCCTGCTTTGAAGAATTGTAGATAATTTATTGTTCCTTCTCTGTGCTTCATTTCCCAGGTCACAAGGCCCTTAAAGCATTGTTGAGGTCATTGGCAGATCTTCAGGAAGAGTTACTTTTCCAGTACCCAGACACTAGATATTTAGTAGACGGGACAAAGCCCAAAGCAGAAAGGTAAGGAAGGAATGGAGCTGTGGTGTTGCTTATTTTAATCTGGGTAGTTACCCATCATTTTTGAAAAAGAAAGCCAAATCATCTGCAGGCAGATATCATACTTATTGTTAGTAGTAACAGAAAGACCTTCTTATATTTACCTGGTGGCCAGAATGGCACACAAATTAAGAATTAGGTTTTCCTTTTTTATATTTACTTGTGCCTGCTTTTCTTTGTGGGCTTCTGCAAAAGGCTTGCCTTTTCGTCTTTAAAAGAAAAAAGAAATTAGGAGATGAAAGCTCATTTTTAATTTTAATTCTTTTTAAAAAAATAATGATTTTATTTATTTATTTGACAGTGAGAGAAGGAACACAAGCAAGGGGCTGGGAGAGGGAGATGCAGGCCTCCCGCCCAGCTGGGAGCCTGACGCAGGGCTTGATCCCAGGATTCTGGAGTCATGACCTGAGCAGAAGGCAGGTGCCCGACACCTGAGCCATCCAGGCGCCCTTTAATTCTTTTTTAAAAAGATTTTGTTTGAGAGCAAGAGAGCAAGTGAGTGTACGAGTGGGAGGTGTGCAGAAGGAGAGGGAGAAGCAGGCTCCTCAATGAGCAGGCAACCACATGTGGGACTCCATCCCAGGACCCTGAGATCATGACCTGAGCTGAAAGCAGGCACTCAACTTACTAAGCCACCCAGGCGTCCCTTAATTTAAAAAAAATTTTTTTTTTTTTAAGATTGTGTTTATTTATCAGTAGGGGGAGGAGAGAGAGAGAGCACAGGCAGAGGGAGAAGTAGGCACCCTGCTGAGCAAGGGGGTCAATGCCGAACTGGATCCTCAGACCCTGGGGTCATGACCTGAGCCAAAGGCAACCGCTTAACTGACTGAGCCACCCAGGTGTCCTTTAATTTTAATTCTTAATTAATGTTTATGCAGCAGTTTGTGCCAATACCATGGAATTGCTGGTCACAGCCATCTCCTTTTCAGTGAGGGAAGAAGTAGTTATTTTGAAGGATGGAAAATTTTCAGAAAGGCATGGAATATATTTAAACATGTTTACTTTTTCTGAAGTTGTCACATTTGATGAAGGATTTCCACAGAACCCCCCTACCCACCCACCTGTTTTTTGAGCCTGCTGTATATGGTGCCTGCTTGCTTTTTTCCCTTTGGGCTTATCCTTTGCTCTATTTGTTTTTAGTTGGAGGGACAATAGTAAGCTCACATTTATTGAGCACCTACAATGTGTTGGGGTCAGTAGTCCAGTGAGTCTAAGTGGCTTGCTTGATAGAGGCTGTATTACTTGATCCGGACAGTTGCCTTTATTTCAGTGTAGTTCCCGTCCTCTTGCCCACTGCTTGGAGTTTCCTTCACATTCAGCTCTTTTCCTTTGATTCAACTAATATTATTCTGCTTTCCTGAACAATTGGTTACAGGGAGACACATTTCCTTTATTGATTTGGGGATTAAGGTCATAAAAATATGATTATGTGTTTAAAGACCATCTTGTAACAGTATAGGCCTGGTTCATATGCATTTCTAATAATGTTTTTACAACCTCATTTATTTTTACGGTTTGCTTACCTTTTAAAAAATATTTCTAAGCCAGTAGTTTTTATATTTATTTGAAAAGTTACATGAGTTTTTGATTGAGCTCACGAACATTCTTTTCAAACAAAAAAAGCCATCCTCCCTCCCATCTGTGGTGTTTTTTAAAATGTAGACAGAATAGGGAAGGCCTGGGGTGTTTGGGTTGTCTCAGTTGTTAGGCATCTATCTGCCTTCGGCTCAGGTCATGATGCCAGGGTGCTGAAATCGAGCCCTCCACTTTGGGCTCCTTGCTCAGCAGGAGCCTGCTTCTCACTGTCTCACTCCTCTGGCTTATGTTTCCTCTCTCTCTCTGTGTCTCTCTGTTAAATAAATTTCAAAAATCTTTAAAAAAAAAAAAAGAATAGAGAAGGCCTAAGTACTCTCAACTTCATGTGAGCCTAGCTTTTTACTTGGGTGGTGTTTGTGTACATTGAACTTAATGTGCTTATTGATTTTACAGTGAGGAGGAGATTTCCAGTGAAGATGAAGATCTATTAGAAGAGAAGAAGAAGCAGAGAAGGGCCCCACCAAAGAGGAAGCTGGAAATGGAGGAATATCCCAGCTTTATGGCAAAGCGTTTTGCTGACTTTACAGTCTACAGGAACCGCACACTTCAGAAGTGGCATGATAAAACCAAGCTGGCTTCTGGAAAACTGGGGAAGGCAAGTATGTGTGTGTTTGTATGTGTGTGTGTGTACATGGGTGTAACAGAGTTTGTGCCAACCTGAAGCAGTTTAAAGACATTGGAACTACAGCTCATTGATACAGATAATGTCATGATGTAATAGTAATCAGTCATTTCTACAGAAAAATGTACTGAACTCCTGCCATTCAGTCCTGGGATTTTAATTTTATTAGAAGGAATATTTTGGTGACACCTGGGTGATTCCGTTGGTTAAGCCTCCAACTCTTGATTTCAGCTCAGGTCATGATATCAGGGTAGTGAGATCTAGCCCCGTGTCAGACTTTGTACTCAGCATGAGTCTGTTGGGGATTCTCTCTCTCCCTCTGCCCCCTCCCCCTGCTTGAGTGCTCTCTCTCACGTGCCTGCTCTCTCTCAAATAAATAAATAAATAAATAAATAAAGTTGTTTTTTGTTTTTTTTTTAAAGAATATTTTATTTTAGAAAATTATCTTGTAAGTGTTCAGATGTTTGGGAATACAAAATACTGAAAGAAGTGGATTTTTCAACAGTTACGGAAGGTGTGAAAGTTAATCTCTGGGTATAGGAACGCCTTCAACTAAATTTTATTTTTTCCATTACAGCCATTCACAAAGTCAGTCTGTAACACAAAGTCCCTCTGAAAGGAGGGTTGTCTATTTCTTTGCTGACACAGAAAGATAGAGAAACCAATGTAGCTGCCTTCAGCATAGACTTTCTGCATTATCTGACACTGGTTAATGTTGTTGCAGGGTTTTGGTGCCTTTGAACGCTCAATCTTGACTCAGATCGATCATATTCTGATGGACAAAGAAAGATTACTTCGAAGGACACAGACCAAGCGCTCCATCTACCGAGTTCTTGGCAAACCTGAACCAGCAACGCAGCCTCTCCCGGAGAGTTTGCCGGGACAACCGGTAAGAGGTCTGGGATGCTGGGTGATTACAGGGAGCAGTTTCTGTGAGGTTCATTAGCTGAAAAGTCTGATCACCTGCTTGTAGGTATTACCCTTGGTATAAGGAGTTCATGAAAGAAAGGGGAAAAAGCACTACTTTACTAGATTGTAAATTAACTAGAAACTGAGAGTTTGTGGGAGGAGAAAATTCTTTTAAAATGGAGCTATTATTAACTTATGTGTAGTCTTCTCTTATTTTTGAGTTTGACGTGAGCCTGGCAATGGAACCATTCGTAATCCAATTTTTAAAAATTCAATTTTAGAGCTGCTTCTCTAGCAGTATCAGTATGGAAGGAAGTGTGCATTTTATGTCAGACGTTTAGATACTATAGAAAAGGATCCATATCTGGAGCACATTCTTTTGTTTAAAGAAACATTTATTTATACAAATATATACTTAATAATTTTTTTCAAAGTTCAGAAGAATTTAAAATGAAAAGTAAAATTCTGCTTCTTCGATTACACCAGTGTTCATTTGTAACTGTAACAAGACATTTTCTATTCATATAACTATATATAGATATAACACATGCATATATAGAAACATGTTCTGTTTTTTTCTAACTAAATGGGATGATTTGTGTGTTTATATAAAGTATTAATACACTATATAAAATCTTAGTATTTTTTTAATTTAATTTTTCCTGGACACTTTTCTAAATCATTACATAGGGATTTTTTATCTCATTTTTCCCAGTACTAGGCTATGGTGTATTCCATTGTAGGCGTGTACTATAATTTATTGAAACAGTGGCTGTTTATGTTGTCTCCAGCTTAGAAACAGTGCTATAGGAAACATTCATGAGCATTTATAATACATGTATTTGTGTGAACATATGGATAGATTTCTCAAAGTGGAAATGTCAAATCAAAGAGAATACACATATTAAATCCTGATAGATGTTACTGAGGGCCTCCAGAAAGGTTGCATTAATTTCCGTTTCCATAAGTTCTGTTTTCTGGTACTGAGTGTTGCCAGGTTTAGAGCTGAAAAATGGAGTCTTCTCATTTTAATTTTCATGTATTTAGTTAGAATGAGATTAAACATATTTTTATATGATTATTGACGATTTTTTGTTATTTTCATGTTGAGTGCCTAATTAATGTCTTTGTCCACTTTTTTTATTGGACTATTTTTGTTCTTTAGTTGTAAGAGCTCTTTATATCTTAAGGAAAGCTGCTTTCCTGTTCTACACTGTTATACTCATTATTTGTGGTGGCTACATTACTTTGATTACTCTTTGGATTCACTCCTTCTAGGAGGTCCTTCCTCAAGCCCCTGCCAATGCCCACCTGAAGGACTTGGATGGTGAAATCTTTGATGACGATGACTTTTACCACCAGGTGTGATTTTTACACTGTTTTCTTTTGTTACAGATCAGGTTTTAGCATTTCAAAACCGCTCATAGAACTCTCTGACCAAAAGGTGGCTTACTTTGGAAGGAGGATAGAGTCAGAGAGTTAGAACTGCTATCTTTAAGATCGACTTACTGTGTAATTCTGAGTCTGTTTTGGTTTTTCTTTTTTAAGAGTTTATTTTTTTTAAGTAATCTCTACACCCTGTGTGGGACTGGAATTCACAACCTAGAGTCTTATGCTCTACCAACTGAGCCAGCCAGCTGCCCCTGTTGTGCTCCTATGTTGTATTTTTCCTTTTGAAATGAAAAACTACTGCAACTACTTTGTTAGTCACTGCAGAGTGTGAAGTATCTGTAAAAAAGCTGCAACTTCCTTGAGTCGGGAGGTTTATTTTTTCTCAACCATTTTTGCTAATATTTATAGAGGATTTTTTGTTAGTTGTTTGGTTTCTTGTCCTGTTGCTATTAGATTGGGATGTGGAGCTAAAGGGTTGGACTCCCAGAGTCCTTGAACTGCATTTCTGGTTCTATTGCTTATTAAGTGTTTTGCCTTTGGGGGATGTGTGTGCGTGTGCACGCGTGCATGCATGCATGCGTGTCTGTTCACATCAGTTAAGTATGTATTGAGATTGTCTGCTACTATTGATTATAACAATAATGTAATGTTTTGAAGACAGAATTGGTAGAGGTTGAAATGTGGCCCAGTTTTGATATCTCTTTCCAAATGTACGTCCCGTCCCCCCCCCCCCCCCCCCCCCCCCCGTCTTTCCCTGACATTATTCTCTGCTGGCATGCTGCTCTTTTGTCTTTTTTTTTTTTTTTTTTTTTTAAGATTTTATTTATTTACTTGACAAAGATCACAAGTAGGCGGGGGCGGCGGGGGGAAGCAGGCTCGCTGCTGAGGGACCCTGAGATCATGACCTGAGCCCAAGGCAGAGGCTTAACCCACTGAGCCACCCAGGTGCCCCCATGCTGCTCTGTTTAATGATGCTAGTGACTGTAAAGGTAGACTAAACATTTGTGCTGTTCTAGAGAACTAAAATAATTTCCTGTAATCCTGGGTCTCCTGATAAGCCATACTTAATGAAGTGCGCTTTGGGATGTACCCTTTCTAGCTTTGGAGAATCAAGGATGCTATTCAGCAGTGACACACCAGCTTTTGTTTAGCCATTATTTATCAAGATATTCTTTTTTTCTCAGCTGAATTTTTAGCGTGTTGACTTTTGCCAAAGAATTTGCAACTGCTTGTTGAAGGTTTAGCCATGATGACTGTATTATGTATTTGGTATATGGAGGAAAGAATATGGGAAAATTACACTGTGAGGCCAATAGAACAGGTGATTGTGTACAGGGGATAACTTTGAGTCTTTGCCCTAAGAAGAGAAATAATCTTTCTATTCACTCTGGAATGTTCAATGAAATTATTGCCATAAGTGAGCCTTAAAAGTAATGATGAGAGGGTATAGGAAAGAGGATTGGTGTGTCCTCAGGTATTCCTAGTCAGAGGTCCTGATTCTTTTTTCCATTTCTTCTTTATTATATCCATTTGTCAGAAGAGTAGGGAACTCTATTTTGTTCTAGGGTGTCTAAGGAAGTACCTGATATGGGATATTAATGCTGTGTAATTGTGTGAGATCATGGGAGACAATCAGAAATGCTCCAGTCTTCATTAATTGAAGTGTACATTGTTCGATGGAAAGTGCATCATAAATTAAATAGGCTTTATAAAATTAAACAAATTACTGAGGAGAAGTTGCTTCCACTGGCAATCCTTAGTCTGAAAGATTTTTTATTTTTTTTATCTTTTTTTTTTTTTTTTTTTTTTTTGCCTGGAGGTCTGTTTAAAAAGAAGTAGCATTACTTGATTGGCCCTTCATCCCAATTAATAATTTTACCTTCGATAAATTTTGATTTCAGAGTTATGACTAGTCACATCTTAGCTTTTCCCCTTGCTGGTTAATTGGGGTGCTGGGGTTAATCTAAATTAAAACTTAAACTAATAGAGGTCAGCAAGGCAGCTGAAACACCTGAGTGAAACAAATGGGGCTGCCAGGCGCAACTTTATCTTGGCTGTTTCCCAAGAGGGAAGTGGCAGCAAATTGGAGTTGTTTCAGCCTTCTGTAAAGGTGAATGATGGGTGACACTTGTTAATGTACAGCCGCTCCGGAAGCATTCCAGATTGCTTTGCTGCTGTACCAACTGCTGCCATCCATGCACAGTCAGTAGGAACTGGACCAGTTGCCAACATCTGGCAGCACAGCAAGGAATGGGTGCAAGTCTTGAAACCCCGCAGATTCTAAATATGGTGCTTAGAACTGTGCAGGCTTTAATCACTTACCACTCTTTGGCAGCGGGCTACGACAGCTTATCCTAGCCTCGTACATCACATCCCGACATCTGCTGAGCCTTGAGGCAGCTGCACATTCATTTTCTTTTCTTGCCTTTTCTCTTTGCCTCCTATTCCTCTTCTTCTCCCCACTCCCTCCCTCCCCGCATCCCCCCACCCCTCCGCCTCCCTTCAGTTTTCCTCTCCCTCCCCAATATACTTCTTGGGAGAGATGATCTGTAAAGATTACTGCTTCATTGTGTGCAAGTAATTGTGGTGATGCCAGGCCCTTGACAGACACAGCGCAGCACCTGTTCTGCTGACCTGGTTAATTTCTTCTGTTGAGTGGGATTTGCCCGAGATTGGAGCTGAAGCCAATTCAATGATAAGGCTAAAGAAAATGGCTGTATGTTTTCTGTCACCTCCCAATTAAATTGGCTTCATAAAGTGCTTTCCTTTATTTGTCAGGGTAGTAAGCCTGAGCTAAGTGTTGCATTCAGAAGTGGTACAATGTATTACAATGGGCCTGTGAGTTTTCATTTGTGTTTTTTTTTTATGTGGTCATATGGAAGTGCTGGGTGGTGAATATAATACACTTAGCCATTTTTTTTTTAAACCATACTTGAAGCCAGACTCTTTGGGTCCATGTTTTGTAAGGAAGAGATTATAGCCACATTGAATTTTAATGTTTCATTGTAAGGGTTTAAAGGCTTACTTGGTTAATTCAGGCTGTGTAAATGCCCTAACTACTGAGAATGATATTCAGGGTCACAATACCCAACATACACACACATTCTCCCTCCCCCTCTCTCTTTCCCTTTGTTTCATAATGGGCCTTAAATTACTGTAACTTTCAAAGTATATCTGTATTATTTAATAAAGGTACATATATAGGTATGTACATGTGTGTATATATATACATAGAGAGAGGTATCAGATATCATAAGTAATCATAATTTTTTGAGCTGAAAAGAACTTTACAAGAAACTGCATCCCTGAGAAGTTAAGTAACTTCCTAGAAGCCATATACTAGATGGCAACACGAATACTTGATCTCAAGACTTTTTAGACCAAGCCCTGTTCTTTCTGTACCTTTATTTCTTCACTATTTCATTCTTGAGCCTTCAAAAGACTTCACTATGGTATTACATCTTTCAGTTTGTAAATAGGCTTCATTTTATTAGAACCAGGAGAAATATTATTTGTGTTAGTCATTTTTTTTTCTTAGAAGGCAGATGATTTATTGAACTCCTGTTACTTAACAATTCTAATGAAAAAAATTAGCTTTATAGTTGTGCTACTGGTTTGTTTGGAAACTGGAATTGCTGAAAGCTTGAAGTATACCCAGTGGGAAGATTTTATGAGAGAAACTGTTGACCTGCTGTAGGCATTTCGGAGTTTCCCTCTCAAGTGGAATTAGTTTGCATTTGGCCTATTTCTTGTCAAAGCTCATCCCTAAAAACAATTTCACAAAATAGGAAGGTTGTAAATGACCACAAAGGATGAGCCATTCAGAAACGTTTTCAGTATCTGTTTTTCATTTTCATTATCCTATTTGCTGAGTTCTATGAGCTGTGTTAACTATATGACTGTGTAAGGTTTTTCTTTTGTTTCGACTTGATTTTTTAAACCATCAGTTAATCTTTGACTTGAAAAGCCTGCATTCTTAAAGATTTGAGGAAGGACTAACATTTACTGAACACTAGTTATGTGCCAGTTCCTTGGCTTAGTAGATCAGTGCTTGACATACATCTTTATTTAATCCCTACAAGATCTCCAGGTTGAGATACGACTGCACTTAGCAATGAGCAATAGAAAGTGACTGCTTTTATTCTTTTCATATCCCAGACCTCGGACTAGTTTCTTGTTAGTTCATGAGGTATTTTGTTCTGAAAGGACTAATTGAGCTTAGATATTGATAAATCGATACCTGGATTTCTAAGGGTTCATTAGGATTTTGTATGTTGCATCTAGCTCTGTTTAGTTTTGATCTGGTTTGTCCTGTCACTTTGAATTTAACCAGGAGTGTCTAGAGAAAGGGATAATAGGTTTTGCTCTTTCGATGACCACTTTGATGGGTTAAATTTCTCCTTTCACATGCCATCAGGGCATGGCTATAACTGACCTTGCCACATGCTGGACTTAGACATTTGATAATGCCATAAACAAGTAATTACTAATTCAGTGAACTATTAAAAGTCGATAATGTTAAGAAATAAGGAAGAGGCAAGCTTTCTGACAAGGTGGTTTACTAATTAAATTGGTGAGTGATTAATATGGACAGTTGATGTGATGCTTTAATTGCATACATTTAGATCTCAGTGTGAATAAGATGTTTCGAGCCATTCCTGTGGTTAATGCAAGTATCCTTACTGTTGGCATATATCTTTCCAGTGGTTCAGTTGTTGGTTAATAATATATTTTAAAGTTTGATTTGAACCTGTTCCTTTTAATTAGTTGTCAAAAAACAGATACCTTCTGGTTCAAAGCAGTATTTCATTTTTATTTTGTTGCTGTTACTTGAGATGTGGGTTGTTTCTTAAAAATTTGATAAAACTTATTACATGTAGCCCTGTATGATGATTTTAGAGAGGATATAGATATGTAGTACATAAACTTGAAGTTTGAAATTATGGCAGAAATAAGGTTTAGGTTTCTTGAGGCATAGTAGAGGTTTTAAAAAACAACAACAACAACAAAACAATCTGGGGCATCTGGGTATCTTAGTTGGTTGAGTGTCCCGCTCTTGAGTTTGGCTCAAATCATGATCTCCGTGTCGTGAGACCAAGTGTTAGGTTTCGCACTTGGGCAGGGAGTCTGTTTGGGATTCTCCCTCTCCTCTGCCCCTTCCCCTGTGTTTTCTCTATCCCTCTCCCTCTTTCGAATAAATAAATAAATCTTAAAAAACAAACAACAACAAAAACAAACCAATAACCAATTAAACTCCAGTTTTAATAGTTACAAGATTATTTTGTGTACCACATGTAAGAATTTTATTTGAGATATATTCTAGCTTCTGTGCTAGAATGTGTCAATGTTTAGACCCAATTTCAGCATCAGTATTGGCATTTGACTGCTAGCATGGACTTGCCCTTGTGCAGACTGCATGGGGTAAGAGACCCAAAGCCGTATTTTAAACGCAAGGTCCAGAAATTTCATCCAACAGTCGTGTCAAGGGAAAGTACACGTGGCTGGCCCTCATTTCTTTCAGTTTCCTCACTTTAAAAAACATCAGAGCATGACTTCAGTACTACTACCTCATTTAACAAAAGTAAACCTCAGAACAAAGCCTGAAGCAGTACATTTTATGGAGCCAGCTAGGAAAGAGATAAGAATTGGCTTAGAAATGTTAAAGAAACTTTTTCAAACACAGGTGATACCCTGGGAGTATGCTAGGCAAATATGTGGCCAAAATTGCCTTTTCTATACTAATAAGCACAATGTCAGCCGGCTGAGTATAAATCAAACACAGGACTCCAGCAGTATTTTAGTGGCCCAGTGTGAAGATTTTGGTACTTCTCAGGAATGGGGAATGCTACCTGTTCCCTAAAGTAAATATGATGTCTTCTTATTAAATCATGCTCCTTTAAAGTCAATGATAGGGAAAATGATTTGGCGTAGAAAGGAGAGGTTAGATAGCATCTTTGAAGAACATCAAGGCCAGACTGACTTTTTGCGAACTGGAGCCTAAAGCAAGTACATGACTAGTATAGGATCACCCCACTTAGTGAGTTGGGGCATGGAAATCCAAGAATTCTTGCTCCTGGTTTGATTTTCTTTCCAGCATATTAAGCTGCCCTTTGATCTGACATGTTTGAAAATCCATTTGAAAATTTCCTTTTCAGAATAAATCTGTTTAGGATATTGGACGTCCAGTGAGTATATCTGTTTGCACTCTGACGCTTTTATGCAGTTATGAACTTCATTCAGTTAACACTTACTATACCAGATGCTAGGTTTATAAAGACAGAATCCCTGCCCAAGGAATTTGTGTCATCCCAAAAGGAGTGAGATTCTCTCTTAATTTGTATGGTCACATAGCTTCTCCTTAAGAGTGTGACTTCATTAAAACTCGTGTGGAGAGGGACGCCTGGGTGGCTCAGTTGGTTAAGTGGCTGCCTTCGGCTCAGGTCATGATCCCAGGGTCCTGGGATCAAGTCCCACACCGGGTTCCTTGCTCGGCGGGGAGCCTGCTTCTCCCTCTGCTTCTGCCTGCCTCTCTGTCTGCCTGTGCCCCCTCGCTCTCTCTCCTTCTGTCTCTGACAAATAAATAAATAAAATAAAATAAAATAAAATAAAAAACTTGTGTGGAGAAAGTAAATGGTGAAAGAGAGTAATTGGGTCCTTGATACAAAAACATACATGTAGTTGTCTGGTGTCTGCACTGATTAACATACCAGTTTCTCTCCCAGCATATACCTGATCTGATTCCCAAAGTCATTTTCTGTAACTTCTGAAAGACTTTAAGAGGGGTGCCTGAGTGGCTCGGCCAGTTGAGCGTCTGTCCGACTCTTGGTTTTGGCCCAGATCATGATCTCAGCGTCCTTGGATGGAGCCCCTCTTGGGGCTCTGCACTCAGAGGGAGTCTACTTATCTCCTTCTTCCTCCATCCCTCCCCCAGCTTATGTGTGAGGGCACATACTCTCTCTCTCTCTCAAATAAAGAATGAAATCTTTAAAAAATAAAATTAAATAAAAGACTCTAAGAGATGTTGTTTGATATAAACTCTGGATAATATAAAATCCCTATTTTCTAAGAATGTAGTAATTGTTACAAGCTCGATTGCGATGCCAGTAGCCACTGAAACTTACTTCAGGCTAGCAGAGCCTTCATGTTGGTGATAGGTATTAGAGGGTTCATTTAGCTATGGCCTGCTTTTGTGTATTTCTGAAATTTTCTATAACAGAAAGTTAAGGAGAAAAAAAGCCTTCAGATTTCTATCTTCCTTGCATCATTCATTCAATAAATATTTGCCTGCCTGCTGTGTCTGAGTAACTGCTATTTTAGGCTGTGCTGTGCTATCTAATGCAGTAGCTGCTAGCCACGTGTAGCTATTTAAATTTAAGTTAATTAAAATAGATTACAGTTAAAAATTCAGTTCCTCAGTCATACTGGCCACATCTCAAGTGCTACGTGGCCACATGTGCTAGTGGCTACACTACTGGACAATGCAAGTATAGAACTTTTCCTCATCATAGTTCTTTTGGAACTCTGTTAGGGGCTACGACAAAGGCAAGTTTTGTTGTTGTGAGCCTCCATTCTAGCTTAGAGCTGGGATGAAAAGGGAAATGTATAGTGACTGTATAATAAGAAATTCTAAAACTGGGTATGGGTGAAGGGAATACTAGGGTAGGCATGGGATGGTTGCTATTTTTGTAGGAAATTCAGGGCATAAGGCTGTTCTTGAGCAGAGACCTGAAGGAAATATATTGCAGCCATGCAGGTGCCTGGAGGAAGAGACTTGGGGACAAATGGAATGACAAGTGCAGAGCCTCTGAGGCACAGTGGAGAGTGGGACGCTGTAGGAAATCCAAGGAGGCCAGTGTCTCCGGAGTGGAGTAGCAAGAAAGAGTGATATGAGAAGAGAGAAGAGAGGTAATGCAGGGCCAGGTACTATAGATCTTTGTAAGCTACTGCGGCACTGTGGCTTTTATTGTGGCTGAAATGGGAAACCACTGAAGGGGTTTGAATAGAGGAGTTGCATGATTGGACTAATATTTCAGAAGAATCTCTCTGCTGGCTCATGTTGAGAATAAACTGTAGGGGGTAAGGTGGCAAAGACAAAACGAGTTAAGAGTCTAGTGATAATCAGTCAAGAGATGGAGGTAGCTGGGACTAGGGTGGTTTGCAGGGAGTGCTAAGTGGTTGGATTCTGAATTTTTGTTCAGGGTGAACCGACAGGATTTGCTGTTGGATTTAATACGGGATGTGGAAAGAGAGGAGTCCAGGATGACTTGAAGGTTTTTGGCCTGAGCAATTGGAAGGACGAAATTGCCATTTACTGAGATGGGGAAAGCAATGAGAGAAGCTAATTTGGAGGTGAAATCTGGAATGTAGTTTTGGTTTTATTAAGCTTTTTTTTCCTCTGTGGACCTGTTTTGGCTTTAATTATTTTGATCATCTATTACATTAATTTTAGATTACCTCAAAAACATTCATTTGGAGTTCTTGAAGAGGTTAATTCTATCTGTAATTTTGGGGTTCATGGGAAGGTCTGGGCTTGACTAAATTTGAGAACCACCAGCATATAGATTATATTTAATACCAAAAGGCTGAACGAGATTACATAGAGAATGAAGGGAGAGAAAATAGAATTGATTCAAACCCTGAGACCTGGGACATTCAGACATTTAGAGGTTGGGCAGATGAAGGGCAACCAGCAAAGGTGACTGAGAAGAAGCAAAGTAAGTTAAGAGAGTGAGGGAAGAGTGATTTCCCAGGTTCCATGTAAAAGTGTTTCAAGAAGGAGGAAATATAGTATCATCCTGATACCCAAACCAGACAAAAGCAGCACAAGGAAAGAAAATTACAGACCAGTGTCTCTTAGAAATATAGATGCAAGAGTCCACAGAGTACTATTGACTCAATCCAGCAACATATAAAAAAAAGATTATGTACCATAACCAAGTTGGATTTAACCCAGGAACACAAGGTTGGGTTTAACATCAAAAATCAATTAATGTTAATACACCATATCAATAGAATAAGGACAAAAACCACATGATCACCTTAATAGATGCAGGGGGAAAAAAAATTAACCCTTTTGTGATAAAAACACACAGCTAAAAAAACAAAAAACACCACCACCAAACAGGAAATTGTGAATAGAAGGGAACTGTTTTACTTGCTAAAGAACATCTATGAATATTCATTTTTACCTACTCAGTGGTGAAAGACTGAATGCTTTCCTCTAAGATTAGGAACACGACAAATAGTCTATGCTTGCCACTAACACTTAACATTGTACTAGAGGTCCTAGACAGACAGTTAGGCAAGAAAAAGAAATAAAGGCATCCAAGCTATCTCTTATGTGCAGATGGCAGGATCCTATATATATCTTATACATAGAAAATCCCAAAGAAGCCACCAAAAAACTATCAGCTAATAAACGAATTCAGCAAAATTGCAAAATATATCTCCAAAAAATCAATTGTGTTTCTGTGCACCAGCTGTGAGCAATCTGAAAAGGAAAACTCTTCTATTTATAATAGTATCCAAAAGAATAAAATACTTGGGAATAAATTTAACCAAGGAGGTGAAATATTTGTACATGAAAAACTAAACATTGTTGAAAAATGGAAAGTCATCCCATGTTCATGGAGTAGAGGAGTTAATATTCTGAGGGTGGCAGTACTCCCCAAACTAATCTTCACATTCAGTACAATCCCTATCAAAATCCCAATGGCCTCTTTATAGAAATTGATAAACTGATAATTCATATGGAAATGCAAGGGACCCAGAAGAGCCAAAACCATCTTGAAAAAGAACAATTGGAAGACTCCTACTTCCTAATTTCAAAACTTACTACAAATCTACAGTAATGAAGGTGTTACAGTACTGGCATAAAGTTAAGTATATAGATCAGTGGAATACAGAAATAAACCTTTACATTATGGTCTGTTGGGTACGGGTGCCAAAACAATGCAACAGGGAGTGAACCATCTTTTGTCTTTTCAATAAATAGTGCTGGGACAAATGGATATCCATCCACATGTAGAAGAATGAAGTTGATGCCCTCCCTCATACCTACACAAAAAATAATTCAAAATGGATCACATACCTAAATGTAAAAGCTAAAACTATAAAACTTTTAGAAGAACACATAGGAGTGAATCTTCCATGAGCTTTGGTTAGGACTTCAAAAGTGCAAGTGACAAAAGAAAAAAAATAGATAAATTGGACTTCATTGAAATAAAAAATCTTGGTCCTACAAAAGGTACCTTCAGGAAAGTGAAAAGACCTACAAATATTTGTGGGAGAACATATTTGCAAATCATATGTCTGGTAAGAGACGTATCTAGAATATATAAAGCACTCTTACAGAAGGTAGAGTATATGGTACTCTTACAGGTAGATACAGTGGAAGCATGTGGAAATTATCATTTGGGTGCTTTTTTTGTTTTGTTTTCTTATACTTTATGAATTAGGAAGCCATGAGTGAGAAGATGTGGCAGGGGCTGGAGGTTTGAGAAAGGAGGAGGTATGGCAGAGTCCCCTGACAGAGGGGAAGAATGAGTGGAGGGGAAACCTGCCGGGGAATTGTCAGGTAGCACCGAAGATCCATATGAGCTCATGCTGATGACTTGCGATGGGGGAGACCAGTTCCCACAGTCTTGTCTTTCTCTCCAGCCAGTTTAGCCGCATGGATGCAGGTACTGAGATTTAACATGCTTGGGGATTTTGCCAAGGGAGTGCAGGCACATAATCCCTTTACCGTGTTTCTGAAGTTTAAAAAGTTAGGAAAACTCATGGTTTTGTGTTTTGCTTTGTTTTGGTTAAGTTTGTCAAACTTTTGTGGTGGCAGCATCTGATGTAAAAGGTCATAAAGCTATTATAAACCTGTAAGGCTTTATTTATCTCACCTAGTGGGGATGGTTCATACATTTTGCTGCAGAAATATTCATGTGTTTGACGTTAGGGTGCCATCCCAGACTCTGCTGGGGCATTTGTATTTTATACACTGTCTTATCCTCCTAAAATGCTCAAAATTCTGAATTCCAAGACCCATCAATCCCCAAGGGATCTGACTCTGTTTGACAAAGGGATATTACATCTTTCGAGGAAGTTGAGAGTGTATACCAGGAGTGATTATCCTGATGGACTGTGGAGTCACTGCCACCTGAGGAAGGAGGGAATAAGCACATGAGGGGAAGAGGCAGGATGCTGCAAAGGTCTCAGGATCAATGGGTTATTGATCTGGTGGGGCCGAAGAATTATTGGAGTCTAAATGCTAGAAGGAGAATGTCGGAAAGACAGGGAAAGGTTTGTTTCACTGGGCTTTTCATCCCTACAGGACATCATTACAGAGCACAAGTTAGTACTACCCTTCTGGTTTCTTCCTTGTGAATCCTTTCAGTAAAATTTTCTCTAGTTCTGAATGACTTCCTCCTTATTCTTCCAAGACAAAAGATACATTGTTTGATGCCATGTAAAAAAACATTGCCCAGGAATGCCCAGAAATAGTCAGTGACTGAGCTGGGGTCCCAAAGGATAAAGAAAAAAAAGGACACATACCAGGACATCCATCTGGCAATCGAGGGGCAGAATACTGGAAATGGGGACTGTTGGAAATTCTGAACAATAGAACTCTCTCTCTGTACATTGTTACTTTAGTATGGATTAGGAAGAATGGCTAAATGCTGTCACTTGATTTTTATAAAATTGTTTTTATTTGTAAGAAAAAGGAAAGGCAAATTGTCAAAAGAAGAAGTTCTTTAGTATTCGAATGCTTAATTCTTAACCATGTCTGCACACATCAGGGCCTACCTAATACTGATGGTGATTTACTTACATTCCCAGTTAATAATTAGACATTGGGAGACATTATATATCATGCCTAATGGAATATATGGGATCTGATGAGAAAGTTTTCTGTTTTGACTAATAAATTTTAACCCAAATGGCCAAGCCTAGTGAAATATTACGGCCTTTGAAATATTTTAGAACTTGTGCAGAGAAAACAATGTTACTTTATTCAGTGAATGAATTTATCATCCCTTCGAAATTGTAGGCCTTACTTGGCTCTCACTCTGGAGTGGAGGCATGGTGTAGCACTGAATCAGAAAGTGGAAAAACTAATCAAATCCTTAAACACCAAAGTCAGCGAGGCAGAGTCAGGCTGACTTTTAGTGGTAGCCTCCAGGTATACATTTTCTTATTTTAGTAACCAAATGTGGGTTATTTGTAACGTCAGCGTTAAGATGCTTCTTGAATTTTATTCACACCTCCTGATTTCTCTCCATTCTTCTATTTCTCTTCCTGTAATTATTGTACTTGCCATTGCAGAAGCTAGATGCTGTTCATCTCTGATCACAAGATCTAGAAGAATGCTGGCTACATAACTCGTTTTAGAAATGGTTTTGAATAAGCGCTGTGTACAAGGCAGAGTGCAGAGTTCTGTGGGAGGTGAGCATTTGAGTCAGACTCTACCCTGCCTTCGGGATGCTTACAGCCAGGTAGACGGGATGACAGAAATACAAACAAACCAACATGGTTGGTGAAGAGGTATGAAAGAATTAAGAAGAGAGAGAAATTAATAACAGTTTGGAGGAGTTCGAGAAGGCTGCAGGGAAGAGGAGATGGCATTTGATCTGGCCTTCAAAGACGGATTGAGGGGCCCCTGGGTGGCTCAGTGGGTTAAAGCCTCTGCCTTTGGCTCAGCTCATAATCTCAGGGTCCTGGGATCAAGCTCTGCATCGGGCTCTCTGCTCAGCAGGGAGCCTGCTTACTCCTTCCTCTCTCTCTGCCTGCTTCTACCTACTTGTGATTGCCATCTGTCAAATAAATAAAATCTTAAAAAAAAAAAAAAAAGAATGAGATCTTTTAATTCATTTGGATTTTTTGTTTTTTCTTTTAAAGATTTATTTATTTTAGAGAGAAAGAGGGAGCATGCATTGGATGGAGTGGGGGGGGAGAGAGGAAGAGAGAGAGAATCTCAACCAGACTCCCCACTGAATGCAGAGCCTGACAAAGGGCTCAATCCCATAATCCCCTGGAGCCAAAATCAAGAGTCAGATACTCATAAAGAAGATGTGATATGTGTTGTACACATACATACACAGACACATAGAGTGGAATACTATTCAGGCATTAAAAATGAAATCTTATCATTGCAACAACATAGATAGAACTAGAGGGTATTATGCTAAGCAAAATAAGTCAGAGAAAGATTATTATCATGATCTCACTGATATGTAGAATTTAAGAAACAAAACTGAGGATCATAGGGGAAGAGAGGAAAAAATAAAACAAGATGAAAACAGAAACAAACTATAAGAGACTCATAGTCATAGGAAACAAACTGAGGGTTGCTGGAAGTGAGGGGCAACTGGGTGATAGACATTAAGGAGGGCACGTGATGTAGTGAACATTGGGTATTGTATAAGACTGATTAATCACTGACCTCTACCTCTAAAACCCATAATACATTATATGATAATTAATTGGATTTAAATTAAAAAAAAAGTCACACACTCAACCAACTGAGGCACCCTGTTTTTGTTTTTTTTTTTTTTTTTTTTTTTTTTTTTTTTTTTTTTTTTTAAAGATTTTATTTATTTATTTGACAGAGAGAAATTACAAGTAAGCAGAGAGGCAGGCAGAGAGAGGAGGAAGCAGGCTCCCTGCTGAGCAGAGAGCCCGATGCGGGACTCGATCCCAGGACCCTGAGATCATGACCTGAGCTGAAGGCAGCGGCTTAACCCACTGAGCCACCCAGGCGCCCTTGTTTTTGTTTTTTTTAATTCAAGCTCTTGGAATAGGTTTTTAAGAAGGGTAATTTTTTTAAAAAAGATTTTATTTATTAGAGAAAGAGAGTGTGGGGACTCGTATCTAGAATACATAAAGAACTCTTACAGCTCAATAATAAAAAGGCAACCTTATTAAAGAATGGCCAAGGCTTCTCTGAGTAGACATTTCTCCAAAGAAGATATACAAATGACCAGTAAGCACAAGAGGATGTTCAACCTCATTAGCCATCAGAGAAATGCAAATCAGAACCACAGTGAAATAATACTTTATACCCACTGGGATGACTGTCATCAAAAAGTCAGACAATAACAAGTGCTGATGAGGATGTAGAAAAATCGGACCTGTCCAGCACTGCTGGTGGGAATGTAAAATGATGTACCTGCTTCGGAAAACAGGCTGGCAGTACCTCAAGGTGTCAGACCTAGAGTTACTATGTAACCTAGCAATTCCACTCCCACGTATTTACCTGAGAGAAATGAAAGCACCTGTCTGTACAAAAACTTGTCATGAATATCCATAGCAGCGTTATTCTTAATAACTATGAGGTGGAAACAACTCTGATATCTCTCAATTAATGAATAGGTAAAATATGGTGTAGCTCTGCAGTGGAGTATTCAGCTGTAAAAAAGAAGGAAATACTGATATATGCTATAACATGAATAAACCTTGGGACTTATGTTAAGTGAAATAAGCTAGTTATAAAAGACCATAAATAGTATGATTGCATTTTATATGAAATGTCAGGAATGGGCATATCATAAAGATAGAAAGATTAGTGATTGCTTAATCACTAATTGTATTGGAGTTTGTGGGTCGGGCTTACTGGGAATGATAGCTAATAGGTTTGGGGTTTCTTTTAGTGGGATGAAAATGTTCTAAGATTAAATGTGGTAGTGATTGCACAACTCTCTGAATTGACCAAAATACACTGAATTATATACCTCTTGCATGGGTGAATTAATATAGTAAGTGAATTATATCTCAATAAAGTTGTAAACAATTGCTTGGCATTATCAGCATCAAATCAAAATAAGTGTTGTTGTTGTTATTTCTAGGGTGTTACCATGTTTGTTTGTTTGTTTTCAGGAGCAGGACAATGTAAGGGCTTTAATCAATATATCCTTGAACCTCCTGTCTTTTTCGCCTTTGGACATTACAAAATTACTCAGTGTGAATTTGTAGACTGGCAAAATTTTTCAGAACACCTATAGTGGTCCCTCTCCATCGATCCACAGGTTATATGATCCAAAACTTTCAATGGATCACTGAAACGGTGGATAGTACCATGCCCTAAATACACATTTTTCCTGCACATACATACTGTGAATAAAGCTTAATTTATAAATTATGCAGAATAAGAGAATAACAACAATAGCTAATAATGAAATAGAACACTTGTAACAATATACTATAATAAAAATGTGAATGTGGTCTTTTATCTTATTGTACTGTACTAGCCCTTCTTGTGATGATGTGAGATGATAAGATGCCTGTGTGATGAGACGTAGTGAGGGCAATGACGTAGCCATAAGACATAGCGTCAGGCTCCTGTGGACCTTCTGAGGACCCATCAGAAGGAGTACCATCTGCTTCTGCACCGCAATTGGCTGTGGGTAACTAAAACCAGGGTTGAGGCGGGACTACTGGATAGTCTGGACATTGCCAAATAAATCCTGACATATTCTTCTTGGGTCACGTATTATCCAAGATATGATAAAGCGTTACATTGCTGAGAAGCTTTGGAGGGCAAAAACTTCCAATACTTTATTTCGGTTTTTTTTTTTTTTTTTTTTTTTTTTTTGACAGACAGGGATCACAGGTGGGCAGAGAGGCAGGCAGAGAGAGAGAAAGGGAAGCAGGCTCCCTGCTGAGTAGAGAGCCCAGTGTGGGGCTCGATCCCAGGACCCTGGGATCGTGACCTGAGCTGAAGGCAGAAGCTTTAACCAGGTGCCCCTTTATTTAGGTTTTAAATAGTAGGTTTATACTACTGTTTTATCACGTTCAAACATTTATCAGATCATCTCTTGACTTCCCTCACAGTGGTGAGGTGTGGGCCTTCCTAGGCTTTCTGCCTCCACGCTTCCCGTTCTCCATACCCCTGGTGTACTTACTGTCATGGTTTTGTGAAAAGTCAGTTTTTATGATATTACGACTAAGTAAATGTACTATGATTATATTTCCTTAGATGCTTGTTTTTTCCTAGAGCTAATAATGCCTTTTTCAAGATCCGCTTGGTGTTCTGTATATCTCCTGCTGTTTTTCCCCCACACAGACCAAATGCCTTGAATGCATAAATTAACCTATCATTTCCCCACTCCCTCTACCTTTTCCAACCCAGAGACCTCATTTCTAGGGCTCTCCGGACTCTTCCTCTCTGGAACAGTTGTTCTTTGTGCCTCCGCTGTCAGTAGTCTCAGGGCCTGTTTTTGCTGCTTTCCTGAGTTGGACCTGTTTTCTGACGTCTCACGTCTTCCTCCTTCTTGTCACACGCGCTTATGTTACTGAGGCACATCTTCCTGTGAAGGGGCGCGTGAGGAGTAAACCATTGAGTCTCTTTACACGCATGAAATGTCTCCGTGTAACTTGCATACTTGGTTAATCCTTTGTGTGTGGAATTTGAAGTCGAAAGTCCTTTTCCTCAGAATTTTGAAGGCATTGCCCTGCGGTCCTCTGCTACTTGATATTGCTACTGAAATGTCTAGTCCCACTTAGTTTTCATTTCTGAATATGTAGGGTGACTATATAATCTCTTGCCAAAACTGGGACATTTGAGGTACTAGCCTGAAAAAGAATACTAGGACAGCAGGCGTAAATCAGGACTCTCTGGGGTAAACTGGGACATACGGTCACCCTCTTTATATGTGACCTATTTTTTCTGTAAGCATTTAGGATCTTCTCTGTACTTCCAGTGTTCCACATTTCATGCTGATGTGTCTTGGGAAAGGACTTTTTTTCATTCATTGTACTAGATTTTTTCAGGCTCATTCCTGTCCTTCGATTTGGGAAATTTTCATTACTGTTTCTCTAATTATGTCCTCCTAGCCTTTCTTAGTCAGATGTTTGACATTCTGGATTGTTCTCTAGATTTTTTTCTTCTCTTACAAATAAACAAGGGTCTGTTATCCTTTTGCCTTTTTGTTTTATAGCTGAAGGGGTTTTGTATATTTCTTTTCCAGTTTATTGAAATTTATTTTTTTCTGTTTTGTATTTAATTTCTTGTTTTACTCTTTACTCACATCCTCCTGTTCTTACAGGAATATATCTTCTTTTCCATTCTTCTTTCTTTCTTTTCTTAGGTTTCTTTTGTTTCCTTTGTTGTTCTTTTGGGTCCCCTCTTCCCTATCTGCTTTGGTCTGTTTGAGCCTTTCCGCAGATGCCAGTGGTCCTTAACTCTCTTCATATTTGTAGTAAGAAATTCAGAGTACCTCTGAAACCTGAGCAGAGCTTTTTGGCTCCTTTAACTATAATTGCTCTGTGAACTAACATCTTGTTTGGAATAGTCTTCAAATGTCAGAACTTGGAGATATTTTCTGGGGAGTGGAAGGATCAACCATGCAGTTTCTCTGCTCTCCTGCGTGGGAGATTTTGTGTCAGGGTGCTGGCATTCTGTTTGTAGGGTAAGGGAAGCAGGCAGAAGTTCCCAGGGACTGGCATGGCACCTTTTTCTTTTACCTCATTCCAGCCTCCTGTGCCTCAGAGCCATCTCTCTGGAGCTTCTGGGGCTCAGTTTTTCCAGAGAAGAAAACTTGTCTCCCTGTGAGGGGGTGGGGGAAAGGGTAGAGTCACTTGTGGGATAATGGAGAAGGCCCAGTGGCGCTGTCCCCTCCCACTTCTCCCTCTTTGTGGTAACTGCCACTGCCAGAGCTCCTCCTACAGGGATTCTGTGGGCCTAATTAGTTCCACCCTCACCTTTATTCCCTCTGGGCACTTGGGTGATAACTGCTTTTTACTCTTCCGTCTCCTGACTGTCTTTGAAAAATTTATGAAAATCTGCTCTCATTAACTCTCCCTTTCTCTTCTTTCTCGTGGGTTAATACATTTGTTTTATTCCTCTCCTGTCTTTTAGAGGGCTTGAGAAGGGAGAAGAGATAAACTAATGTGTTCAATCTGCCATTTTTAACTGATTCTGGCGTGCATATTTCTAGACAAAGTATTATAAATGCTGATTAGATGCTGAACAGTACCATCAGCGCTATTCCTCATGTATGTTGTTATGGGTTAAGTAGGTTTTTGTGGGCTGACCTGGAAACCTAACATCTATGATTTTCCCCTGGAACTAGAGAAACAATCAAGCCTTTGTGAGCTGACCCTGGGATTAAAACAGACTAGAACAAAAATATTTCACGCATGTCTCCATTTTCCGAGTCACAAAGAAAATTAGAAATACTACATCATTATTGTTGAAAAGAAAAAGCTCCACTAACTGTAACAGAAACCTGTATTTAATAGAAAAGTTTATTCATAAAGTTAAGCTATAAAAATTGAACTGAGAAGCAAAATTAATTCTTCAGCAATATTCCTAAAGCTTAGTTTTTCAGTAACTTTTTTGAAAGCAGTTTTCCTAATTAAATTAAAACCCAGTGATTGTGTTAGCTGTGGGAAATAGCAGTAGCCATGGGAATAGTTGGTTTACTTGTATTTTCTGGCTACTTTTTTTTTTTTTAAGATTTTACTTATTTGTCAGAGAGCGCAGGAGCAGGGTAGAGGGGCAGAGGCAGAGGGGGAAGCAGGCTCCCTGCTGAGCAGGGAGGCCGATGTAGGGCTCAGTTCCAGGATCCTGAGATCATTCGGTCAGATACTGAACCGAAGGCAGATACTGAACTGACTGAGCCACCCAAGCATCCCTTTTGGCTACTTTCCTTTCTTTCTTTCTTTCCTTTTTTTTTTTTTTTTAAGATTTTTTTAATTTATTTGACAGAGATCACAAGTAGGCAGAGAGGCAGGCAGAGAGGCCGGCAGAGAGAGAGGAAGGGAAGCAGGCTCCCTGCTGAGCGGAGATCCCAATGCAGGGCTCAATCCTAGGACCCTGGGATCATGACCTGAGCTGAAGGCTGAGGCTTTAACCCACTGAGCCACTCAGGTGCCGCCCCCTTTGGCCACTTTCTTATTCCTACCTTGCATGCAACAGGATCTTCTGCCTCACTGGACTGAATAAAGTAGACTTGGCCAGATTGACCAGTAAAACCACCTTCCTTGTTACAAATGACTAAGGGTAGCTGTGCAGGGCACTTGGGTAGTGAAAATGAAGCCCAGAATATGGAAAGTACAGAGAGAAAATGCTGCACCAACTCAGTGTTTGAATGGAGGGACCACTGCAAACGTAACAGACCCACCATAGTCGTGCGGCTTCAGTCTTCGGGAAGGGCATATGGGGCTTTCTTGCCGAGGATCACCCCTGTTGTGCTAGGGCAGACTCCCATGAGCACTTGCTCCCCATGGTCCTGACAGCCCCAGTCTCAAGGGATCAGAGGCGATTAGGAAAGCCAGGAACCGTTGTTCCAATCTCTTCTGTGGCTGGAACAGGTAAGGGCAATGAGATGTAGCTGCTTCATTATCTCCCGACCCTTTTCATATTTTCTTTCCCTTCTTTTTCTTCTCTTTCTTCTGTTTTCCTTATCAACCTCTCCTCCTTTCCACCACCGTCACACACACACACCCCAGCCATGCTTCTGACAGAACATTGACTAGGAACCAGGAGCCCATTTTGGCTCAGCCTTCAGGGCAGCTGTTTACAGAGTAGCAGTGCTACACGGGTTTACTGTGTCGTATGTCTGTGTAACACTGGATTTGGATCTTGTATTTAGCTGCCAGAAGTGACTGTGATGAAGTAGGAGAGATAAACTGATAGATTGGCTGCCAGAAAGATGTTGGGAATCAATCAGATAAACAGTGTAGAGAAATAGCTTGCTGTTTTCTAGTGATAATAAACCAGTGGCCTCTGGTCCCCGCATTTTTAAACGTAATTGCTCTAGTAATAATGTCCAAAATAAGCAAATGAAGAAACCTCACAGGAGGGTTTTTAATTGTGATTGAAATATCCTTTTCCCTTTTGCAGTAAAGATTCATCTTCTATGGAAATGAACATTTCTATAAATTTGTTTTACTTCTTCCAGTGCCTACTTACATAAACAAATGAAAATCAGAGAGTGAACTACCTTCATAGAAATTTGTTCCTCCTCATCTATCCTCCCACAGACGTCAGCTGTTTAAAGTGGTGAAATATCTGTATTGCTACTATGCCTCGCCTACAGAATCATTACTTTTTTTTTTTTTTTTTTTTTTTGAAACAAAATTTAAAGTCCAACCTGTTTAATTGACAGATGATGAGCAGGATTATTTTAGTGTGTCCCCTTATATTTCTCTCAGACTTTTGGGATTTCAATCTCTGTTGCTATTTCTCTGCACACAGCACTTGTATGGGAGAGATGTATCCAGTTTTATTATCACAATTTAAAACTCTCCTCCTTTAATGTTTAACCTTTCTTTATTCTTAAGCAGGCCCCACACCTGTCGTGGAGCTCAAGCTCACGACCCTGAGATCAAGAGTCACACGCTCTACCAACTGAGGCAGCCAGGTGCCCCTAATACCTAACTTCTCAATATTACTTCTCTTCACCTAGGACTTTAAGACCCAATGCAAATTCTTAAGTCTGTGTGAAAGGTACCGGTTTACACTCTGGTTGTGTGCAGTGGACCGCCCAGGACTAAGAGGAGAGTAGGAGAGTCATTTAGGGGGGCCTATGGAGTTCGTTGTATGGGACGAGAGACTGGTTCTCTGTGTTGTATTTGCAGTCCACACATATGACTTCTGTCAGGATCCCTTTTAAAATTGTCATGGCTTTGACTGTGTTGGTGTCATATGTGGTTAAATCTCTTCATAGTAAGCTTGGGGGAATACCAGCCATGGAAAGCAAGAGAATGAAGTTCGCACTTTTAATTATATGTAATAAAGGCTTTTGCCTGAGGAAGACCTTCCTGACTATTGGAGGTTATAGGTCAGAAGTTAACCATGTACCATTATCCTACTGGTGAAGCTGATGCATTTTCCTTTTTGCCATACAGCCTTTCCCACCTGACCTTTTAAAGATTCTCCATTGGTGTAGATGAGATGGACAAAACTAATCATAAAAACAATGAGGGGAATGTTGCACACTCATTGATCCATTTGAAATGAACTGCAGTACAATAAGTCTTCCAAATGGACTTCTGTTCTCAGCTATTGCTGTAGCCACCTTTTTAAAGATATATAAATATGAAAGGGTTAATGGGAATTCAGTCATGCTCTTGCCACTGGGTTGTCCCTTATTGATTGTAGTTTTAGAGCTGTCACGGTGCCATTCAGAATTCCTACTGTGCCCTTTTAAAGTCACTTGGTGCTGGGAGATGATAAATAAATCCGTCGCTTTCCTTTTTCCCCTAGCTCCTTCGAGAACTCATACAACGGAAAACCAGCTCCTTGGATCCCAATGATCAAGTGGCCATGGGAAGGTAATTTAGATATGGCTTTCTGTTTGTACAAGCAGCCTATATAATAGTTTCTCCCTTTGAGTCCCCTTAATTCTGCCTCAGAGGCAGCGATTGGCTCCGTAATTGTAAATGTTAAGCAACATTAAAAAAAAAAGTTAAGCAAGACAAGGTGATGGAAATCCTATACCTTGCCTTAAGAACAGTTGAATAAGAGATAATAAAACACCTATGTCTTTGTTTTAGGGTTTGTTTTTCAAAGTCCTTCTTATGGTCTTTGCTCCCTCATTTGGGCTGTGATTGTATCTATATCGGTCTCTGACCGCTGGATAAAAAGCAGCCACCCAAATGTGTGCTCTCAGCTGTCAGAATGTGGCACTGTGCACAACAGGTTCCTTGCTCATAGTTGAATCTGCTTTGTTCGAATCTGCCCTAATTTAGACCTCCACCCCTTCAGTAAAAGCCTCAGCACAATTAAAAACGGAATGTGGCAGCATTACCCAGATGTCAGGGTAGAATGTAAAGTAGTGAAGGAAGGCTCGTGTGTATGCTTCATCCTGTAGTTGGAAAATAAAAAGGGCATTTAGAGTGCTACCTAATGAATAGTGTACATTTAAATAGCCATGAGCCATAATTTGCAAAAGCGTGAAAGGAAACAAAAGCTGCAAGTACCAGAATGGGATTCTGGGCAAAGCAGCATTTTGAGAACGCAATGAAAAATTTGTGTTGATGAAATAATTTTATTTGAGTAAAACATTATTTGGGTTTAAGGATAGGATATTGTTGATATTTTGTGTATCTCTGGAATGCTATAGAGAGCTGTTCACTATAAATTTAATGTGACACAGCAAATTGCATGGTGATTATATTGTACATTTATCTGACTTTACAATAAAATAGATTATGGTAATTAAGATTATATTAAGATTACAGTAATTGGATTTCCCTAGATTATTTTTTTCTGATGTTGAGTTTTCGTTGTATAAATCAGGTAAGATGACTAACTGTTGCTGTTTCTCTTTTTTTTTTTTTCCACATTTGTTCATAAGAGGAATTTATGAAGATTTTTCTTCGCCAATATCCTTTATTTGAAAAACTAATTCCTTTTCATCTGAAATGACTGCAGAATATGTGACTCTTGTTTGGATCCTGATTCAAACAAACTAACTGTAAAAGTGAGATGATCCAGGAAATTTGAAGACTGACTCAGTATTTGGTAGTAAAGAATTACTGGCAACTTTTTTTGTAGGTGCGACAGTCGTATTGAGACTGTATTGGGGGGAAGGAACCCTTACCTCTCAGCAGCACATTCTTAAATACGACAGATGAAATGAAAATTAAATACACAAAATGGCCGCAAAACTAATGTCAGTGGTGGGTAATTACAAAAAAATTAGCAAATATTGGAAAGTGCTAGAAAAAGCACTTGGTATTAACAAAGGGAAAATTGAAGAATTCCTGTATTCAAACTGAACAGCAGTTGTAGTGTTAGTAATAGAACATCCTGCACAGCTGTAAAACATTGAAAGCAAACAGCTCTCTACTCAGTTTGCTGGCTTTTCCTGTGGACTGCAAGATTTAGTGCCTGTCACAGGAACTCTAGATACTAAGGAGCATTGTTAACCAAATTCGCTGTAGAATTTCCCAGATGCCATTTGTTTTTTTCTCATTGCACAAATCTTCTTCAATTGATTAGTCGCTTTGGCCCCAGACTATCTTGAGGAACTTGATGTGGGTTGATGATTTCTTTCCGCAGTGAGAAAAATTCCAGTTTGTCAATAAGTATTACTATTTCTGTTAGTGATGATACATAATATTGTTTGTGAATTTCCCAGGCAGTGGCTTGCGATCCAGAAGTTACGAAGCAAAATCCACAAGAAAGTAGATAGGAAAGCCAGCAAAGGAAGGAAACTCCGGTGAGTTACTTTTTAGAAAAGATTTTAACATGTTACAGCTCTTACATTTTGGCTGTTATGTCAGTTCTATATGTCTTCTGATGATTCTGTTTTTAAGGATCAGAAAAATAACAAAAACAGTGTCTGTGGCTTTTGGGGGACTCCATTTTTCTTACTCTAAAATGGAAATGCGTAGTTCAGTTCCTTTTTGTTTTGCTGTTGTAAGGGGATGGGTTAAATAACACCTGCATTTTCCTGAAAGAAAAATAAGAAGAAAAGAAGATAGTTGAAATTGTCTTAGTTTTTTGTTTTGTTTTGTTTTTTGGATTTTTTTTTTTTTTTCTAGAGCGAGAGAAAGCAAGAGTGGGGAGGGGAGAGGGAAAGAGAGAGAACCCTAAGCAGACTCTATGCCCAGCCTGGAGCTTGGTGTGGGGCTCAAGCTTACGACCCTGAGCCCACGACCTGAGCTGAAGTCAAGAGTCACATGCCCAACTGACTGAGCCACCCAGGCATCCTGAAATTGTCTTAGTTTTAAAAAGTGATTTCTACAGAACAGTACAGCAGTTTTACTTTGGATGCTTGTTTAGAATAGGATTATATTGGTCCATTTTCATGAGGCCATACATGTATACACTATGCTAAGAATATATAAATGAAGGATTCCAGAGAATGTTAACAGTGTGCTTAAATGAAATGAGAAATACATTTTTTTAAAGATTTTATTTTTAAGCAATCTCTTCACCCAACATGGGGCTTAAACTTAAACCCTCAGATCAATAGTCACACACTCCACCGACTGAGCCAGCCAGGCTCAGTCCAAGAGAAATAGAATTTTTATGAGAAAACAGATTCTGACTATAAGAAACCTTCAGTCCTGTATATGTTGTATATGTATGGTATACAGATAGGTAATATTTTATTTTATGTCTGTTGTGTAGTATCATTTGCACAAAGCCTCCTGTCAAAGAAACTACTTATAATTGAGGTGCACATGGAAAAAAAAATCTTCAGCTCATTGTGTTATGACAGTTTAGGCAGATAGCGAATTCTGCATCCTTATTAGAGACTGCCTGTCATTGAATTCCCTTTAGACAGATGTGGATCTGTCTCATATTTAAGTAACTTCAGAGAATCAGATTTCACAACTACTTTAACTGATCTGTTTTTGTTTTTAACAAACTCACCAGGAAATAGGTATTTCTCTCTAACTTTGCAGAAGTGCAAAGCAACTTTTCACCATCTTTTTATTCAAAGTCACTTTCTTAAATCTCAGGCTAAGTTGTTATAATTTGTTTAACTTTTTTCATATTTGGAATTTCCATGTCTTCACACTTATCCAGGTTTGTTTTTAGTGGGATGGTTAAGAGCATAGGTTCTAGGGCCAAACTTACTCTTTAATGTTGAGAACAGATTTTTCCCTAGTGCTGTGCTTTCAAAATTGTAGCTTTATGAGATGATAAATGTTCTCTAGAGGGAGAAGCCTGGAATCCTGGGAGGCTTGGGTTCAAATTCTGGCTCTGGCTGTATGATTTTGGTTGTTCTTTTATCTCTGTGACTCACTTTTCTCATTTACTAAGTAGTATAATAATCCCTACTTCACAGATTTGGTTTGAGGGTTAAAATGATGTATTAAATGTCTGATACATAGTAAACATTCGAAAGTGTTAATTTTCTTGGTTTCTCTTGTTTACCTATTGGTATTGCTGTTGCAAATATACTATCTTCAGAAGAATTGAGAGAGGACAAAATCCCTTCTCTACATTATTGTTAGGAATTTTATATTGGGGCAGGTACCTACATGTGTGTGCCCCTTGAGGGCAAGAATTGTGCTCCCTTCTTCTTTAAGATAACTCCAGCCTTTTATTAGTCAGCCAGAAGATGTTTTTGGATGATTATGTCATTAAACTTAACATGTTCACCAGGTATGGAGAAATGGCTATACTCTTAAACATAATGCAGTGTAAGAAGCTGGGTGAATGTTGGAAAAGGGAGTACTTCTCTAGCATGGCAAGTTACTTAGGAGAACATGAGTCTGTTCTTTCCCAAATCAAAACATACTTACCATGGTTATTATTTATGAAGTTGAAAGAAAAAAAAAACAGGATTTTGTTTTAATAGTAAGTTTTTTTCTTACATTAATTTATTTTCTAAAAGATTTTATTTATTTATTTGACAGAGAGCTAAAGGGGGAACAAAGAGGGGGAGCAGGAGAGAGAGAGAGAAACAGACTCCCCACTGAGCAGGGAATCCTTACATGGGACTTGGTTTTAGGAACCTGGGATCACAATCTGAGCTGAAGGCAGATGTTCAACTGACTGAGCCACCCAGGCATTTATTAAACTAACCTCACTAACCTGTTCATTAGAGGTTTGGTCACTGCGAGTATATATACCTGGTTTTATAGCATTTTGATAAGTGATTTAGAGTCACACATGCCTATAAATCCAAAGACATTTAAAGTCTTATTCTGGCAACAGGCAAGCGAGAGACAGACATTCTGTTTAAATGGAGCTAAACATTAAAATGTAAGGCATGGTTAATTAAAATTTTAAAAGGAGGGGCAGCTGGGTGGCTTAGTCAATTGAGCTTCCCACTCTTGATTTCCACCGGGGTCATGATCCCTTGGGTTGCGGGTTTGGGCCCCGAGTCAGGCTCCCTGGTCAGAGGGGACTCTGCTTGGAATTCTCCCCCTCTGCCCCTCCTCCCTGCTTGTTCTCTCTCTCTCTCTCAAATATATATATATATTTATTTATTTATTTTAGTCCAAATAAGATTCCTTCTGAAGTTCAATGAACCGTATTGGGTGCCATGTAAGACCCATTTTGCCCTTCAGGAGTGTGTCCTCAGGAGAGGGTAGCAGTGGGGTGCTTGGCTGGCTCAGCTGGTTAAGTGTCTGACTCTTAATTTTGGCTTAGGTCATGATCTCAGGGATGTGAGATTAGACCCCCACACTGGTCTCCACACTGGGTGTGGATTGTGCTTAAGATTCTCCCTACCTCTCCCTCTGCAACCCCCTTCCTGCTCACCCATGCGTGCTCTCTTTCTCCTTAAAAATAAAAAAAAAAGGAGAGGGCAGCAGGCACAAAGCAGATGCTGTGTGGGAGGCCCTGTGGTGGAGGTTCTCCTGGTGGCCCGGTCACCTGAGTGCCCTTGGGGGAGCGCAGGCTGCTCAGGAAGCCTGTGTCTGAGACGCCATCCACATTCCACACTAAGCAGACTAGAAGAGTCAGCCCAGTGAAAGGCCACAGAGAATAATGGTTTTAAAAACATAGACTTGAGAGTGTACGTGGCCATTTTGGAAACTGTGATTTAATTTGTTTTGGCAAACACTTAAAATGCATAGGGGGGAATGGCAGTAGATAAGGCTGTGTCAGTAGGTGAGTGCTAGGTCATGGCCATGCTAAGAATTTGGGCTTTATTCTGTACACTGTAGTGAGTCATGGAAAAACAAAGGAAGACTGAAGAACTGTCACAGAGTGAAGGAGACATCACAAGTAGGTACAGTTTGGGGTCCTAGATTGGAGCCTGGAAAAGAAAAAGGACACTAGGATAAAAATGGGTGAAATTTGAGAGCTGTGTAATTTGGATGGTAGTATCATACCTGGGTTCACTTCCTGATTTTGATAATCACACTGTTTATGTAAACTGTTAATTCTAGAGGAAGCTGGGCAAGGGTATTCATGAACTCTCTCTATTATTTATGTGGTTGTTCTACAAGTCTAAAATTACTACAAATTAGTTGTTGAGTTAAAAAGTTTGGGACTGCGGTTCCTGGGTGGCTCAGTCGGTTAAGTGTTCGCCTCTTGATTTTGGCTCCAGTCTTGATCTCAGGGTCGTGAGATCAAGCCCCATGTCAGCTCTGCACTGGGCATGGAGATGACCTGGGATTCTCCCTCTCCCCACCCCACCCCGCGCCACCCCACCAAAAACAAGTTTGGGGCTCCACACTGGGCTTGGAGGCTACTTTAAAAAAAAGTTTTATTTTATTTTTTAGATTTTATTAATTTATTTGACAGAGAGACACAGCAAGAGAGGGAACACAAGCAGGGGAAGTAGGAGAAGGAGAAGCAGGCTTCCTGCAGAACAGGGAGTCCGATGCAGGGCTTGATCCCGGGACCCTGGGATCATGACCTGAGCCAAAGGCAGATGCTTAACAACTGAGCCACCAAGGCACCCCTTGATGAATGTGAGGAATGTGGTCAGAATGAGAGGATGGTCTTTATTAATAGCAATAGTGATCACATTTATAAAACTCTCACTGTTAGGCACTGCTAAGCAGTTTATGTGCAGAGAGAACAAAAACCACACTCTGGAGCTTCCTTGTCCAGGTTTGAAACCTGACTCTGCTACTTACCGCCCCCTCCACCCCACCAGGGACCTTGGGCAAATTAGTTTACTTCTGTGCTTCAGTTTCCTAACCTGTGAAACGTGTATATTCCTAAAAGTCCCATCTCAGAGGGGTATCAGATTAGGTGAGCTGATTCCTGTAAAGTGTTCTGAGAAGGGAAGCAGCTCACACAGCCTGCACAGAGGTGGGAAGTCACAAATTTGGATTTGAGCTAAGTGGTCTGATTGCAGAGCCCATGCTTCTGACCTGTGGCCTGTTCGTTTCTCTCTGGGCAGGACTTACTGGCCTCTGCAGGCACCAGAATGACATATTGGAGACATTAGTGTTCTGCCCCGAAGGATTAAACAAGTGGCCCGGCTAGATGAAACTATTATAAATAACATCCTTAAATGAGACCTCAGGAAGAGCTGATAGATATGCCAGCTGTCATCACCGATACTGGGTTCCACTAGTGAGCAGTTCTGCTCTTTGTTTGCCATGAGTTGGAAAGAGAAGATTTCCAGAAATGTCATAGCACAGACGAACGATCATTTAAATGATAACAGGTTAATGGCATCAGCCTGGTCAGACTGGACATGGCAGCTTGTTAGTTGGATGCTAGAAAATAATTTATTTTTAGAAAAGGAATATTTGCGTTTGGGGAAATAATTATCGCTATTGATTATTTTTACTTAGCATTATATTTAAGTAGATTTGATGATGATTTAATCAGAATTCATAATGTAAGTGAATTAAATTTAGTCTTTTAGTAACAGGATGTCTTACTGTGTTTGTCCGTTCTTCTTCAGCAAAATACCATTTATCTTTTCTTAGCATGGTTGTTAAAAGGTGTTTTAATACTAAAACATGCATCCATCCTCAGCAGCACTGAGATTAGATGAAATCTATTGCATTAAGTACACATTACTAAATTGTCTTTAATGTGATTACTTCTTAGTCTGTCTTTCGTCATGCTGTTAATAGTTATTGAATATATTGTATTAAAATGTAAAGGTATTCCACATAGCAGCACCATCCAATAAAAACACGCATTACATATGTAATGTTAAATGTTCTAGTGGCCACATAGTAAAAGGAATCAGGTGGACTTAATAATATATTTCACCTAGGGACGCCTGGGTGGCCCAGTCAGTTAAGTGTGTGCATTTGGCTCAGGTCATGATCCCAGAGTCATGGGATCCGGCTCTCATCGGCTTCCCTACTCAGTGAGAAGCCTGCTTTTCCAGAACTCTGCCCTTCCCTCTGCTCATAATCTCTCTCTCGCTCGCTCGCTCAAATAAATAAATAGTCTTTAAAAAATACTTCATTTAACCCAATATATCAAATATTATTACCCAGTTTTTCAATAATTTATTATTTTAAAATTATTAATGGTATATTTTACGTTCTTTCTTAAATCCTGAATCTTCAATCTTCAAAATCTGGTGCACTTAACTTGGTCCATCCACAGCAGTCAGACTAACCATGGTTTCAGGGGCCTACATACGTAACGGCACATGGCTAGTGACTACTGAATCGGATAGTACATCTATGGAGTAGAGCTCATAGTCTTTGTCCAGAGAGTGGATTATAAACCTCTCTTTGGATACAGCCAAGAATAGTGTTCCTTTTTTCAGATGGGCACCAAAGTTTGGTGAAGCCTCAAGACATTAAAATGCATTTATTAATAATACTTATGCTTTATACTTAAATTAAAAGGTTATGTGACTATTTATATTCTCATATATTAACATAACCTTTGAGAGGTTATTTTGGTTCAGTCTTTCAATTTTTAATATGTTTATCTTTGGATTCACCAGCAATTTCACATTTTAAAAAATTTATCCTGAAGATATATGTAAACAAATATGCAATAATTTATGTATAAGAATCTTCACCTTAACACTGTTTGGTACTGATTTTAAAGGGGAGCAGTCTAAGCTCTGGGTACCTGGGTGGCTCAGTGCGTTAAGCCTCTGCCTTCAGCTCAGGTCATGATCTCAGGGTCCTGGGATTGAGCCCCACATCAGGCTTTCTGCTCAGCAGGGAGCCTGTTTCTTCCTCTCTCTCTCTCTGCCTGCCTCTCTGCCTACTTGTGATCTCTCTCTCTCTCTGTCAAATAAGCAAAGAAAAAAATCTTTAAAAAAAAGGGGGGGAGCAGTCCATATAAATGCCCATTAATAGGAAATTAAATAAATTATAATACATTGAAACAGTGGAATATTCTGCAACTATGAAAAAGAATAAACTGTGATATGGTTCAGTGGGGAAAAGTGTATAATGTAGAATATCAAGTATATTACAACCTCCCTTTTATGTGAAAAATGTGTTAAGTTTATATTTGTCTTATATATGGAAAATGCTACAGCCACACTTAACAGTTTTAGTTAACAGTGATTATTTCTGGGGATAGGACTGGAGGAGCCTTGTCAGTTTTCTATACATTTTTGTATTTGAATATTTTTTTATAAGAATTGTATATTACTTTCTATAATTAGGAGGTAGCAGACATTTAAAAAAAACACGTATGCACAGAGTTTTTGTTTTTGCATCTTACGAAACGTGAAGAATGGGAAGCAATATAAATGTTCAAAAATGTATTATACTGGGACGCCTGGGTGGCTCAGTTGGTTAAGCAGCTGCCTTCGGCTCAGGTCATGATCCCAGCGTCCTGGGATCGAGTCCCACATCGGGCTCCTTGCCCTGCAGGGAGCCTGCCTCTCCCTCTGACTCTGCCTGCCACTCTGCCTGTGCTCTCTCTCTCTCTGACAAATAAATAAATAAAATCTTAAAAAAAAAATGTATTATACTATTTCCACTCCTGGGATTGTATACAGCTATCCAGATATTGTTATGGGACATTACTTACAATGCTGCTAAGTGAAAAAAAGAGAATACAAAATTGTGTGTGTGTGTGTGATATTTGTAAATAACAGGATTACTATGAAGACAGACTAAGCAAAATGTTAACAGCTTTCTTTAAGTAGAGGAACTATACATTTTGTGTGTGTGCTTTGTTGGTTTCTTTTCATATTTTCTATAATGAATTTATACCTTTTCTATTACTCTTGTAATGGGGGAAATATCATCACTATTACTCTAAAATTCATTTGTTAAAAAAAGGATAAAATTTGGGAGGCTTAGCTGTGGGTGGTACCATAGAGAATCAAATTACTCGATATGTGTAAAAATGTTTGTAATACTGTAAAGCTAATATTATGTACGTGAAAATATCATATTTTTGTTTGCAGATAGAGTTCTGCCCAAGTAGAATTTTGTGGGTTTTTAAAAAGATTTTATTTATTTTTTAAGTAATCTCTACCCTCAACATGGGGCTGAAACTTACAACCTGGAGATTAAGAGTCACACAATCTACTAACTGAGCCAGCCAGGCACCCCCACCCCCAATAGATTTTTTTTAGTTAGAATTTTATAATATGCGTATTGTCATACAGCCTCTTCTGTTATAATGAACAGACGGGCTACCTCCTGTGGATTCTCTTTGGGTAGAATTTGGTCCATATAAGGTCATATGGTTGTTCAGCTCCTTTCATTAGAGGATCTCAAAGCACTTTGTGCAGAAATACCCTTTTTTTTCTGTTGGTGGGAAATGGAAGTGATAATTTAAATTTCCATAACACCGTGACTTGAAGAGCTAAGGATCAAACTTGTTATGTCTCAGATGTACTCCTTCATTTAAAGATGGGTGAAATGAGAGCCTGGATCTAGTGAATAGAGATGATGTGGAATTCTAGAAGCCTTTTCTGACTCAGGGAACCAGTGCTAATGAGTGATGGTGATGTGAGGCATTGTATTCGGGTGTTGCACCACTACTGTGCTTACTACTTTCTAGTAATGACATAGAAAAATGATTAAGATGTACTTAGAAAGAAAATGGAGTACTCAAGTCCTCCTCCTCTTCTATCTGGAATAAAGTTTAAGGGTTAGTATATTGCTCAAGGGCACAAGAGTGTCTACTCTTTTTTGAGACTATGGTATAAATGGATCTGTGTCAAACTACTGTCATTTACAATGTGCTTTTATAAGACTTTTATTCTGTTAAGGGAGATTATTAAGGGAAAAGAGGGAAATACATTTGTGATTAGTGTGTGCTTATGAATTGTTCTCCATTCCACTCTGGAGTCATGCGTTCCTATGATCAGTTCTGGACTTTATTAACTCATGGAATGTGTTTCGTTTTCTGGGTTAATAGTTACTAATGTCACTGCCTGTTTGTTTCCTGCTTTATTTAGGTTTCATGTCCTCAGCAAGCTACTGAGCTTCATGGCACCTATTGACCATACTACAATGAATGATGATGCCAGGTGAGTAATAGATTAATTATGTGTCTCAAATGGCTCCATGACAGCTTGATATTGACCTGTTCTACAGCCTGTCGCCCTCTCCATTTCTTCTTATCAGTTAACCATTTGTCATTGACATCATAGTAAGGGTCCTTGTCACTTTTCTTCACCCCATAATTACTGTAGAACCAAACCAAAATTTCTGTGAATATCATTGCTGCCTCCGGTGGTTTTTTGTTCATTTTGCTGTTTGGTTTTTAAACTTTAGCCACCTGCCAAGGCATCTAGGCCTTTCTCTAATATGGAAAAATAGGTCAGGACAGTGCATGTGCATGCTTTATGTGGCTGGGGGGTTTTGTGCATATGCTCTCTTTTTTAAAATGTCTCTATAGAGATTGTCACTCTAGAGATGTGTGTTATGTTGTGTTTGTTCAGGCTGCTGTTGAGGACATACTCATTTTATAAACTGAAACAAGACAGAAATGTATGGGAAAATATCTCCTTGTAATATTACAATTAATAGCCATTTTTCAAAGACTCACTTCTTCTGTATTAGCTAGCATTCTAGCATTCTACTACATTGTAATATTTCCTTATTACTTATTTAGCCCTTTCCTTCTCTTTCATTTATTTGCCATTCATTTATATCAGTATGAACTTTTGCTTTCCTACTTTATTCAGTGAATTATAACCTATTACTGTCATTATTTTTTATTTGAAATTGTTCTATGTAAATGGAAGCTCTTTCAAGCTGGCTTGTGTCCTTTTGGGATGTCTCCATTCCTTGAGTGTGTTCTTACTTTCTGGCACAACAGGGTATTCTAGGCTTGTCTTATAATTTCCCTGTTTCAGCCCTGGAGTCAGTCTTTCTCCAAGGAGCCCTGATTCCTTTTTGTGTATTGTGGTATTTAGAAGCCAAGATCTGTGTGCTAAGGGTGTTCATCGTCATGGCGTTTCACTGTCCTAGGCGCTGTCAGTGTAGGGAGCTGGGAAGTATATGTGTGTTAAATATACACACATGCAGGAGAGAGCCACTTGAGGCATCTCTGACCGTTTACTTTCAGTCCTTTTACCCCCCCCAATTTTCCTAGACATTTTATTTATTTATTTATTTATTTATTTATTTATTTATTTTAATGTACTCTGCACGCAACGTGGGGTTCAAACTCATGACCCTGAGGTTAGGGGTCACATGCTCCACTGACTGAGCCAGCCAGGCATGCCTCCTTTCAGTCTTTATGAGTTTCCTTTGAGAATGTTCTCGTTTTTCTTTAAAATATAATTAAAATTACATTCTATGGGAATTTTTTCTTTAAATATTTGTATAGTGTAAGCATTTTAATGTCAGTAACAACTCAAATTTTACATGACTTTATAATATTTTTATATTGCTTAGTTAGTCATTCACTACTTGTTGGACATTTAAATGATTTTTAATTATTGTAAATAATGCTATGGTAGACATTTGTAAACATGAATTTTTACCAGGTGAAATTGCTGGTCGTAGGGTAAGCATGTAAGGGTTTTGCCAGCTTTATATTTCAAAGTTCACTTACTCTTTTTATTTGAGAGTATTTGATCTGCTACTAAACTTCATCAGATTTTCTGTCCTGGCCTAAAAAATAGTAGATATGCAGGTTGAGGTGAACATATGATTACTTCTATTTTGTTTGCTTTTGTTTAGTACTTTGAGTGCAAAAGAGCATATGGAGGGTTCTGAATAATTTGTACTCAGAACGTCGTGACTTCACATGCTCTCCTGCACTTTGTGAGTGATTGCCTTTGTCCAGCTGGGGGGTTTTGTTTGTTTGTTTCCACTTATTTCTGGATCTAGTGTGTTTTTTTGAAATTACAGAGTAAATTGAGTGCAACTTACAGTCCCTGTCAGGACAACGTGGAAGATTATATCAAAGGAAAGGAAAACTAGATGTTCAAAAATGAAGACAAACCATTAAGGAAACATTATTACCCCAGGCATAAAGTGTGAAACCCAGTATATTATTGGTGGCATCTACAACTTTTTGTCCTTTGTAGTTAGGATTATTCTTGAATCACCTAATATCCCAGGGGCACTTAGTTTTCCTGAATCTTATTTATTCACTTAACAATCTCTGAGGGTTGCTACCAAATGCTAACCAAAGATGATTTAAAACTGAGTGTATTATTTAGGATTATGTTGGACTTGGTCTGCAAGAATCTTAAAACCTATCTACAGAGATATGAGCAAATGAGTTTATTTTTTGACAAAAACTTTAGGGGTAGCATGCAATTATTGGCAGTGGTTTCCCCTTCTCAATGATAAAAGGGCGAACTTCTCTTAGTCTTTCTCTTGTGGTCCCAAGATGGCGGCTGCAGTTTTAGCCATCAAACATGTTCATGGTAGGAAAAGAAAGTAGTGTCAGATATATCTGAAAGTAGAGAAAAGAAGTAGTGTCAGATATATCCTCTTTCTTTTATCAGAAAAGTAAAAGCTTCCCCAGAATCCCCTCCAAATGTTTTATGTCTCAATTGTTAGAACTGTGCTACCTTGCTACTTGAGGTGGAGGAGCAGGCAAGGGAGAGGGGGTTGGGAATGTTTGTTGGGTAGTAGTCCTTCTGCCATTCAGTGTTTGTGGGGGGAGAAGGCTGTCCCTTGTAGACTGATTGCTTATTATCAGCATTGTTCTCCAGCTTGTTTAGCCCACTTAAAAAGGAATTTAATAAAATCTTGTAGCTGGAGAACTAAGCATGTGTTTTTCTACCGTGCACTCTATTCCCATTGTGTTTCTTAAGGAGAAGAGGCATTTATCCACATTATTGCTTGTGCTCCATAGTCTGAGTAAGCCAGATTAACTGTGGATGGAGGAACTGGGCATTTGCTCTCTCTGCTTTTAGTATCCAAACTCTCAGGGCAGAATGAGGCAGTCATAGACCTCTTTTGTTTTTCTTTAGGTAATTCCATAATTGGTGACAGTCGGCTACTGTGTATTTTGTCTCCTACTTTGTATATCACAAAATATCACTGAGGAATTGGAAACTTTCATAGTTAAAATATCTTATTAGTACATAGTACTTTTCCTCAAATGAATAGTTTTGGTTTTGCTAGGTTACAGATTTGTCATTCTTGGTGTGCATATATGAATAGAGAATGTTTTTATGATTTTAAGATAGACAAGAACTTTGTAAGCATGACACCAAGGCCTGCAGCCATAAGGAAAAATATTAATAGATCTGACTACCTAATCGCATTGAAAACAAAGTGTTAAGTAAATGACAGACTGGCAAGAAAAAGTTCAATATGTGACATTTTACTATGTAAAATACTATGTAAAGACTTTTTACAAGTCTCAAGAATCCCAATAAAAATAATGGGCAAAATATGTCAACAAGCAAACTTAGAAATCATTAAAAAAAAACTCATATAGCTAAAAAAACAAAGACTGTCTGTCAACCTCATTAATCAAAGAAATGCAAATTAAAATGAGATTTCATTAAATTACAAAATATTAAAAGATTGGTAACCTCCTGTGCTGATGGTGTGGGGAAACAGACACTTCCATGTACCATTGTTGGGAATGGAATTGGCGAAATGATTTTGGAGGGCTATTTGGCAATGTGATCAGGATTTTAAATGTATACTTGGGCGCCTGGGTGCCTCAGTGGGTTAAGCCTCTGCCTTTGGCCCAGGTCATGATCCCAGGGTCCTGGGATCCAGCCCCACATCAGGCTCTCTGCTCAGTAGGGAGCCTGCTTCCCCCTCTCTCTCTGCCTGCCTCTCTGCCTGCCTCTCTGCCTACTTGTGATCTCTCTCTCAAATAAATAATGAAATCTTTTTAAAAAATATATACTTGGGGCGCCTGGGTGGCTCAGTGGTTTGGGCTGCTGCCTTCGGCTCAGGTCATGATCTCAGGGTCCTGGGATCGAGCCCCGCATCGGGCTCCCTGCTCCGCAGGAAGCCTGCTTCCCTCTCTCTCTCTCTCTGCCTGCCTCTCTGCCTACTTGTGATCTCTGTCTGTCAAATAAATAAATAAAATCTTTAAAAAAAAAAATGTATACTTATCTGATGACTCAGAAAAATCTACTTCTAGGAATTGACCTCAGGAAATAAATATGATCTCATGGGTTATGAGACTGATAGGCACATCTGGGTCCATTCTCAGCAGGGAGTCTGCTTGAGGGATTCTCTCTCTCTGCCTCTCCCTCCCAGTAACCCCCCCAAAAAATACATTTTAAAAAACTACTTCAAAATGAATAGATAAGTAAATAGGAAATGTAGAACAAAACAAGAATCTTTGTTGTAACATGGTTTATAATGGAGAGAAATAAACAATCCTAGTGACTTCAATAAGCAACTGTTAAATCACAGTAAGATCATTCGTTGAAATTATAAACAGCTGTTAAAGGATGAAGTGACACTGTATTAACATAATGTTCAGCTACGAAATATTTTTTAGTATTATATATTATACATATAATATGTATTTTATATATAACATATACATATTATAATCCACATTTTGAGTAAATAGGTGTATAGGATGGGGGGAAAAAAAGTGATATCTTTTAAAAAATGCATTATACTGTCAGATTTCCAGGTTATTTTGTTAACTAGAAAAAGAAATGTTGCTTGTAACATGATCAACTTGTATTTTGACAGTAGAGATTAAACTGGCATATATATACACATATGTAAGTGTATGTTACAGTGGTTAGGGAAATGTCTGGGAAGACTACACATCATAATATTTACAATGTTTACTTGTAGGGAAGGAATGACATGAGGGAGGGGGTGAGGGAGGCTCAGTGTTTTGTTTTTTATGCTTCTAATTTGGTCCAATCTTTCGCCATATATTCATAGAAGTTATGTCAAAAAAAAAGAAGTAGTAGTAGTTACATTAAAAAATAAGATGCTCTGAAAAAATGGACATCAGACTCCACATACTTACTGCTGGCTGGAGGGGAGTAGAAAATACAATTTACTTTCTAGCTTCTGTATTTCCATAGTCTTCCAAATTTTTCTACAATTAAACTGCTTTTTATCAACAGGAAAAAAAAGATCTTTTCAGTTTGAAAATTATATATATAATACACAGAGGAAATGGGAAGGTGGTGATTATTTCTGTATTAAAGTAAATGAATGAAAGCTCTCTTCCTTATGGTTTCCGTCCTATGGGCCATATGGATAAAACTGGTTTTTTAGTACCCGGCTAGTGTCTCTTCCCATTACCCTCTGCCCCGCCCCGCCCTTTTTAAAAGATTTTATTTATTTTTTTGACAGAGAGAGACACAGCGAGAGAGGGAACAGAAGCAGGGGGAGTGGGAGAGGGAGAAGCAGGCTTCCCACTGAGCAGGGAGCCTGATATGGGACTCGATCCCAGGACCCTAGAATCATGACCTGAGCCAAAGGCAGCCACTTAACGACTGAGCCACCCAGGCGTCCCTCTGCCCCCCTTTTTTTTTAATCATGGTAAAATACACATACATTTTCTAGCACTTTAGATTTCTTATTTCCAGAGGTAGCTCCACCTATGGTTCCTACCTTAGCCAGGTCTGCAGAGAGAACCCTTCCTCTTTGTTCCTTGGTTCCAGTGTATTGTTCTACACATGCCTAAGTTCCCCCAATGCTTAGGTTTTTTGGAGGAGAAGCAGGACAGAATCTGAGTGCTCTCTACTTGTTCTTGAATCCCCAGTTTGAGCTAAAATCATCCAATTGGAGCTAAAAAAAAATTTGTACTTGGTCAAATTGAATTTAAACTGGAACATAGTTCTCATTAAGGGAGAGAAGAGAAGAGATCTTTAACATGAGGTATTAAAGTACCCTAAATGGAGAGAGAAGTGCTATCATCTTTAAAAAGGGGATGGCAGGGGGGCGCCTGGGTGGCTCAGTGGTTTGGGCTGCTGCCTTCGGCTCAGGTCATGATCTCAGGGTCCTGGGATCGAGCCCCGCATCGGGCTCTCTGCTCCGCAGGAAGCCTGCTTCCCTCTCTCTCTTTCTCTTTCTGCCTGCCTCTCTGCCTACTTGTGATCTCTGTCTGTCAAATAAATAAATAAAATCTTTTAAAAAGGGGGGGGGGATGGCAGGGCGCCTGGGTGGCTCAGTGGGTTAAGCTGCTGCCTTCGGCTCAGGTCATGATCTCAGGGTCCTGGGATCGAGTCCCGCATCGGGCTCTGCTCAGCAGGGAGCCTGCTTCCCTCTCTCTCTCTCTCTGCCTGCCTCTCCATCTACTTGTGATTTCTCTCTGTCAAATAAATAAATAAAATCTTTTTTTTTAAAAATGGGGGATGGCATCCTCATTTTGTTTCTCCTGTGATGTGGTCTGTATATTGTCTGTTTAGTTAATTTCTGCTGATACATACTCTTTTCTCATGCTAGGAATTTTCTTCAAGCCATCTCTTTTTTTGTTTTTGTTCTTTAAAAAAAAACCCAAAAACCTTTTAAATGCAAAGTTTCCAGTTTGTGTTCCCATGTTTACCACATTTCCTTTTGGGAGCCTTTCTTTGTAGATAAACTTTGGATACTAATTTGAATGCCTTTTATGTGCTTTCAGGTTGCCTATGTTAGTGACAGTCTCATGGAACCCCTGATACTTGATTTGTGCTGGGCCAGTAGATCTTTACTCCATCCATTAGGAGGTGGGCGGGTGGTTTCTACTGCAGACCTGCTGAACATTCCCAGTATTGAGAGAAAACCAAAGAAACCTCCTTTCTTTGCCCATGTGTTACATGTTTACATGCAAGGAAGGAGATTACCAGGAGCCTAAAGATGATCACTGACTTGGCCAAGCCCTGGATACTCTTGGCTCAGGGCAGCTCAGCTCCAGAGCGGCTACTGTTTGACCTTTGGAGTCATCTTTGCTAAGGGGGCACAGTAGCGTGTGATACTACTACAGAGACAGGGTTATCAGGGAAGAAAAGGCTTGTTGTCTGTTGGAGAGAGAATCCCTCTAAGCATCTTGTTACCTCCAAGAATAGGTCAGTGTTATATTTGCGTGGTTAACAGGATTGCTGTTCACTTGTCTGATGGCTGAAGTTAATCTAAGCTCATCAACATTTTAGAAACATTGCTTACTTTACATGGTGTGACTCCCCTGGGGTACTTTTAGACCAGAGAGAGTCTGAAATAAAAATTCAGGTGATCTCTTATTATGGTTTTAAACAAATTTGGAGGTTGTGGAAATAATCATCTGGGGGGTTTTTGCCTGTACTTTTGAAAGACCCTCTGAGGCAAGACTTTTTCTTTTTCTTTTTTTTCTTTTCTTCTTTTTCTTTCTTTATTTATTTATTTGACACAGAGAGAGAGATCACAAGTAGGCAGAGAGACAGGCAGAGGGGGAAGCAGGGTCCCCATGGAGGAGAGAGCCCTATGCGGGGCTCTATGTCAGGACTCTGAGATCGGTACCTGAGCCAAAAGCAGAGGCCCAACCCACTGAGGAGGCACCCAGGTGCCCGGAGGCAAGACCTTTAAAGAAGTTAATTCTTCCTCATTTGTTGTGTTGATGTAGGTCAGAGAGAAAATGCTGGTGTGACAAACAGGAGAAGCAAATTCTAAGACCTCTGAGACAGGTCAAGATATGTTCCTAACTGGTGGCAGCAGCCTCAAATTTGGGAATGGAGTCCACGTGGGGGCTCCGTGCACTCTGTGGGCATGGCATGCTCCTCCCCAGAGCATTTTGGCTCTTGGCTGGGTCAGGGTGTCCTCGCGACAGCTTGCGGCCGCGAGCCCAAGAGCTGTGGTCCACCGCCCATGCACCACTGCTTCAGACTGCATCTCTTCTAGAAACCCAGTTCCTAGACTATCCGTTGTGAGGCTAGCTTATTGCATTTTCCTTATTACAAAAATGCTGGCAGTATTAGCACTTTATAGGTACCCCATTCCTTTGCAAAGAACTTAAAGAAATTTCTCTACAGAAACAGTAAGAATTTCCATATTGGCTCTCCATTTCCCCCTCACCCCCACTATTAAAAAAAAACAAAAACAAAAAACCACTTTCCCACTCCTTCTCTGAAGCTGCTAGCATTAAAAAAGAACAAGGAGAGGATCCTTTAATGATAACCACTAAGCACCAAATACATTATTGTTTTACATCTGGAGTTTTAGAAAGGAAATGTACAAAGGTAATCCAGCCTTGTAAAGTGCTTTGTCAACATCACTGCCATGTTGTTCTTGAGGTGCCTTGGTATAATAGAATTCATGCAGGCAATTTATCTTCGGCTTGCCATTTTTGTGTGTGGGTCTACACCCTTAATATGGGCACATTCTGCCACTCTCCTGATGATAATCTTTTCCCCCAGTTGGTAATCCAGAGGTTAACTTAGGCTGTTTTCGGCTCCATTTGCCTCCTTTACTCCTTTGTTTAATAGAGGTGTGCACCGCATCATGGTGAAGTATTCTGGTGTAGTTGCTCGGCATTTGAGAGCACATCAGCTAATAGCACATCAGCTAATAATCCCAGAAGTACCCGCCACAGAGCATTTGTCGTTGGTTTAAAAACTTGCAAGCTAGAATGGTTAAGATACAGATGCTTTCTCTGAGCCTTCTTATCTCCTAAAAAGACACAGGTCATTCTGACAGGTGAAACAAGTCTGGGCAAATATGCAACATTGATCTAATCAGCAGGAAGGAGAGCAATATTTTCACTGGTGCTGCCTTTTACCGGCGTCATTAAAGGCTCGCATTACTCTTTTATTAGAAGTTCCCTCTCTTCCTTATCAGATTACAGAATGAACATAACTCACAGCAGTGATTTGATCTCTTGTTAAAGAGGATTACAGCTTTGCATTAACTCGGATTGACACAGTTTATAATTCGCTTGTTGATACTCAGGCGGGCGGCATCCCGTGTTTGACCCCCCAGCAGTGCTGAGGGGAAAGGACCCCCATATATCATCATTAAAGATGGCGTCCAGCACAGAGATAGGAGGCATGGGGCCTTCCTCCTCCTCCAGTAATGTCAGAAAGGACAAAGGAAACATTCTCAAGTTCAAAGCTGAGATGTGGGCCAGAGTGTTAAAACTGGATTGGAAACTGTGATTGTTTCTTCTGTTTTTCCTGATTTGCTGCTGTTCGGTCTTACACAATTCTGGTGAATTTGCATTCTTAAATTGAAGCCTTGGTTCCAAGCAGTATGTAGAGTGATAAAAGCACATCTTCTAGAAGGAGACTGTAGATGCTGAACAGATAAATCTTTCCTCAAAATGGGGCTTCTTGACTAAAGTTCTCATTTCGGTTAAATTCCTATCATTTCTTCAAAGGATTGTGAATCCCCCCCCACCCAAAAAGGATCTTTCACATTCTTTAAAGTGGATGTAAATATTTCTCTTAAGGACTTTACTGTTTTTAAGTTCTGGCATTTTATTATTACTGCCTTTTAAAATACAGTATCATAGAATAATGTATTAATCACAGCCAAATATCCTGCAAGTGGGTAGGCAATAGCTAAATGTTTTTTACCTTAATTTAGATTAGGTCCTGCATTTCCCACAATGATCACTGAGCCAACGTAAGGTTGCTATGATATGTAGACCATTTCTGTTTCTAAGTGCCTTCATCCTTTGCTCTGAGTTATCCACCCTAAGTCTGCTATCCTGTACCCTTCATGTACCTTTTTCATAATCCTTAAACCACTGAAGTGGTTGACATTATCTTCCTTTTATGATAAGAATACTGGGGCATAGGTGCGCCTGGGGGGGCTCCAGTGGGTTAAGCCTCTGCCTTCTGCTCAGGTCATGAGCTCAGGGTCCTGGGATCAAGCCCCGCATCGGACTCTCTGCTTGGCAGGGAGCCTGCTTCCTCCTCTCTCTGCCTGCCTCTCTGCCTACTTGTGATCTCTGTCAAATAAATAAAGAAAATCTTAAAAAAAAAAGAAAAAGAATAACATACTGAGGCATAGAGCAATTAAGTAACTGGCCCAAGTTAAATAGCAAGTAACTAATGGAGCTGGTCTGTGCATTTGGGAATGTGAATTCAAACCTGCTGCTGTTTCCAAAGCATCAGCAAGCTTTTAGAAATGTCTAGAATGATGTGCCAGAGGGAAACTCCTTCTCCCCATCTTCAATATACATATAAGAACATTTTCTTAATTAAAAATTTGTTTTGGGGGTGGGCAAGAAATACTCATTTGGATTAAAACAATTTTTTCTTTTCCTTTTCTTCTTTTAAAATAGAGAAGCTTTTTAAAAGGCTGGGGGTTGCCTAACAAGTCATTCACATCTTAGTATGAATCACTGAACTTCCGGACCTGCTCTTATGCTTACACCGTTCATCTGATTACAAAGACCCTAAACTTTATAGGCAGCTTTGAAAACCAAGTTAGAGTATTCAGGTAGCTTGCCCTTACAGTTCTCCCTCTGCCATATTCGGGTACTTGTCACCTTCCCTTAGAGACAGTATCTTCTTTTTTTTCCTGTAATAAAAACAATACATGCATATGGAAGGAAATTTAGAAAATACCGAAAGGACAAAGAAAAATTCATCTGTTATGTGCTGTTGAGATTGAATGTTAATACTTTATGTTTTCTTGCAGAATTTTTGTGTGTATGTGTTTTATAAAGGTCTATATCTATTTATATATATATGTTTGAATCCCTTTTCCTGGTTAACTTTATGTTATAAGCATTTTAACACCATTAAGTTTTTTTAAGCTATTATAATAACTTTATAATATCCAGTTATGAAATACTGTTGGACATTTAGGTCGTTTCTGTTTAAGTAATACTGCAGTGAACATATTTGTACAGAAGTCTATATTTTAAGTCTTGCTGTGTCTTTAGAATAGATTCTTAGAAGGGCAGTTCTAGGGTCAGGGGTGTAACTTTCTCATGATTCTCGATCAGTTGTACTAATTTACATGCCTCTGCTCCCTTGCCAGCTGAGGCTTGTCATTACACCTTTAGTAATATGGAGGGTTATGTTTCAAAAGTATTTTCTGTTTTGATGTGCTAAAAGTTACTTACTTTTTTGTAAGTTGATAACAACTGACAGACACTTTACTGACCTACGCTGTGTTAGGCACTGAACTAAGTATCTAATGATTATTTTCTCATACAATAGTAAACTTGAAGAGTCCATGTATTTTTTAATCATTCATATTTCTGCTTTATCATTTCATTATTTTTCTTTTGGGTTTTAGTTTTGCTTTGCAATTTGTATGAATTTTTTTTGTTATGGTTATGTGTTATGCTTCATATTTTTTGAAGATTTTTTCCCATTTTGCTTGCCTGTTAATATATGTTCAATGGTGTGTACTGACTGTCTCTCTTTTTGAGTCAAACTATTTTTTATACTCCCCACTTGGACTGTTGCACCAACAGTCTCTTAACCACCCAGTCTGATCTAATCAGGTGTGTGTGTCTTGCCAGGTAAGACCTTCCTAGAACACCGCTTCAAGCATGCTAGTCCTCATTGTCTATAGAATTGAACCAGTACTCTCGACCCTGCGCCTCAAGGCTTTGCTCTCTTTGTCCCCTCATCATGTTTCAGTATGCACCCTTGTGCTGGCCCCACAACACCTACCCCCCAGCCGCTCCTTGTACTTTCCTCTCTTCATTCTGCTTACTTAACCCGCTGTCTCCTCACCCCTTCCCCACCTTGGTCCCTGCCTGTTGGGATGTTCATAGTCTTTGACAACACCAGCCTTTCCTGGGAGATTCCCCATTTCACTGAGCTGGGGGGCTCACACTTCCCTGAACCCCTACTTTATTTGTTCTCCATTAATGCTATTATTTATTACAGCCCACAGAAGCATTGATGGGGGTTTTCTTCTCACTAGAACACTAAACTTATGGGGCCCCTGGCTGGCTCAGTTAGAGAGCATGTGACTCTTATTCTCCAGGTCATGAGTTTGAGCCCCACATTGGGTGTAGAGATCACTTAAATAAGTAAACTTTAGGGGAAAAAAAAAAGAACATTTAACTTGTAAGTCAAAGTAGTGTGTATATGTTTACTGTAATCCCATATTTGGCTTTGTATCAGAGTTTAATGCTCATACATTTGGAATAATTTATTTTTATTCTAGTTCTATCTTGCCTTATTGTATAACATTTTGGTAGCACGAGTATTATTTGCAAAACCATATAATGTCCAGCTGATGTCAGGCTCTCAAAGATAGAGAATTTTGCCCTGGCTCTCAGATGGCATGATGCAGAGGAGGGTTTCCTCTGTGACTTTGTCTCCTTCTTTACGAAGCCAAAATAGTCCTTGCTCATGAGAGTCTCGAGGACAAAATGTTCTTTTTTTTTTTTTTTTTTTTTTTTTTTTTTTAAAGATTTTATTTATTTACTTGTCAGAGATAGAGGGAGAGAGTGCAAGTGAGCACAAGCAGACAGAGAGGCAGGCAGAGGCAGAGGGAGAAGCAGGCTCCCTGCTGAGCAAGGAGCCCGATGTGGGACTCGATCCCAGGGTGCTGGGATCATGACCTGAGCCGAAGGCAGCTGCCCAACCAAAGAGCCACCCAGGTGTCCCGAGGACAAAATGTTCTTTAAAATTTTTTTGTTTCTGAGGACTATTTTAAATGTAATCTGTTCAAAAATCTAAATAAAGAAAATGTATGTTGACACATGGGTAAATACTGTATCATCCCTTTGCCTTCAGCACAAAAATACCCATTTCTGTGCAAACCTGAAAAAAGTTGGCTGTAAGTCTTCTGTCTGAAATGTCTTTAAAGGCTTTCAGCTTATAAGTCTATTTACAGTTTGCTGGTAAGACTGTTTTTGCAAACAGTCCTATAAGACAAATGAACAAACGTTTTTGCCTCTCTTACCGAAATCTCCAAATCCTCCAACTCCGCTAATAACCTTTCCCCAGCTCCCCTAGCACCCTGTACCTGTCCAGATCGCATACTGTGCTCGCTGCCTGGTCGTGCCCCTAGTTAGCTATGGGTTCCCTCTCCAAACCGAAACACGACACCCCTCAAGCGCCAGTTCCATATTTTGTTCTTAGCCCTTGGGCATGTTGGAAGAGCACCAGAAATGAGGAGTCTAGCTCTGGGACTTCTTGTTTCCAACCCTTTACGTAGAGAGTTTTTGAGGTCATTTTTATGGAGGATGAACCTTGGGAAAAGATCTTTCACAAACACTCTTGAATTTCTATCACTTCCAAGAACACACACCATGAACTTTGTATTCCATAGGAGGTTTCCTCCTGTCCATGTTGGCTGTGGGATCTACACTGGGTCTGTTTTCTGGTGGCCTGCCTACTAATTATTAGTTACTACGGAAACAAGGAGACTGTAGACAGGGCTCTGCGATGACCAGTTACAGCTTAGATTGGTTTTTCGGACTGCTCTCGGGATTCGGGATTCGTGTGGTTTAAGAAGAAAACAGTGTAGAATGAATTCTGGACGTGCATTAGCAAGGTGTAACAGTCCCTGGTTACCTTTGTTATTTTTAGTGTGGATAGTAAGTGTCAAACCAGAAAAGAATATTTAGATAAAGGGCATTGCCTCATTGTAGTTTGAGTTCAAGGTGCTGGGATGAGCAGCATCTGTAATGGGAAGCTATTACTAACTACCCTGGAAATGAGGTCTTGAATGAGCCATAACCACACCTTGTGTTTTATCCATTGTCTCCCTCTGGGGAGCAGAACACTTTATAAACATTAACTCTTTTACCCTCTGGGCACCTCCACTTAAAAGGTAAATAAGACTGAAGGCTCTTTCTTCTCCAATATAGATGAGGCAGCATCAGCCCAGTGAGGGAAATTACTTGATCAGAGGCAGGGGAGGCTTAGTAGCCTGAGGTGTTTGGAGTCCCAGCAGTGGACCTGGACAGCATGGCTGCCGCTGACACCCAGGAGACTGCCGCTCTGTGTGGTTCCCCTTTCTGCTTCTCAGCCTGGTGGGGGCTGGGCCTTTGTCTCACGTGGAATGTGAGATGCTGCAGAGACTCACGCACGATTGTTCTTCAGCGCTTTGTGCTCCTTTATAAGAAAGAAGAAATCGATACACATTTTCTCCTACACGCACTTGGCAGCACTACGCACTTGGCAGCACTCCGCCTCCTCGCCTACCTCCCAGGCCTACTGGGGAGGCACAGCTATGCAACAGAACAGATCCCACCAGCTGCCTGGGGCAGAGATACAAACTATCATTTTGCACTTAGCAGTTAGGCTTTTTAAAACCAGTCTTCTCGCTGGCCAAGGTCATCAAACTGCTGGCTTTGGTGACTGGCTGGTGACCCAGCTTGGGGGAGATGCCCTGTTGCAGACACCCAGAGGCGTCTGCAGGGTCCTGGTTACTGCTCCTAGGGAAAGCTGACGTGGCAAATGTCTGGGACAAACCTTTTTTTTTTTTTTTTACCCAAATTTCCCATTTACAGAGAAGAGGAAAAAGTAATTCTTTGAAGGATCCTACTAGAACCCAAAAAAGATTGACAGATGGAGGGCATCTGCTTTCATTTTATCAACTAATACAAGTAAACTGTTCAAGCCAGAGCTCCATCTCAGGGTGTATTTTATTTTTGAATCAGAAGATGGGGTATGGATTAAGCACCTAAGTGTGGGACAGTGAATGATGAAGACTTTGCTGTCATTATTAATGGGTGGTGGTTTAGGTGACAGCCAGCATAGCCTTACAGGGCCAGAGGGCACAGTGCCTAGGTGAGGGCGTCAGAGCCCAGCCATGGTGCTTGTTAGAGCTGAGGGCATTGATGAGATTGCCAGGGGACGGTGGGAGAGGCCAGAGAGGAGGGCAGAGAACAGAAGCTAGAAGATGGTCTACACTCCCGGCCAGGAGGAATATGAAAAAGACAAAGAGGGAGGAGGAGCAAAAGAGAGCACAACATCCTTGCACCCCAGGGCAGAGAGTGTCAGGACTTGGGGGTCAGCAGCTAGGAGCCTGGCCCTGAGGGCCCACTGGTACCTTATACCCCTCCTTCAGGGTTGGCGCCTGGCCTTTGTGTGCTCCCTGGTCACACTCTTTTTGTTGGGAGTTGTACGGGGCTTTTCTAGTTAAACAAGTTCTGCTGATCACCAGGAGTCATAGAAACCCTTGCCGAAACTGTGGATTGCCAGTAAACACCTTCACTAATTTCCATGTGTTCTGACTCCCAAAATTAGGATTTCAACTGGAGCTGAGAGATGAAGCACACGCTGCCCCCCCAGGCACTGGGTCGCAGGGCAGCAGCCTTGATAGGGACACAAATGTAACTCACGTGTCAGTCTCCCCTTCAGTGCGGTTGGAGGAAGTGATTCACGTCTAAGCAGTGAAGCATCCCCGGGCTTTTAACAGGAGCTGTGAGAGGGGCTGCTGTTTGAACAAGGAGCTTCATCTTCCTGAAGCCAGCAGTCACAAAACCGTAAACACAACACCGGCCAACTCTATTGCCGGGATCGCGGGGGCCTGACGTTAATATTAAACATCTCCAGCAAGGCAGAGAGCTCTGCAGCCCAGCCACAGAATAAAAATAAATAAAAATAAAGAGAAAACCCTGCTAAAAGCGGTGAGATGATTTGTCGTCTTTCCTGAGCGAGGCCATTTGTCTTCTCTCGCATCAAATCTGTTATAAAACAGTCAAACTGTGAAAGTGGAAATCATCCCAGGAATATGGAATATTAATGCACAGGAAGGGAGGCCACATCCCTTTTGTCTACAGTGCCAGTGTCGTCTCCCATCCCTGGCCACCACCAACCCTTTTAATGCTAGTCCACCAAGGTAAATTATTTTTCTTTAGAAAAATTTGAAAGACTTAAAGCTGGTGGTAGGGATGACAGAAGTTTCAAGTATTTGTCTTCCTTTGTTTGAGCAAAGTTGAGTGTAGCTGACTTAGGAACCAGGAAGGAGTCTGAGCGAGGAACCCTGTGTAGATTCGGCCCTCGTGCCATCTCTCCTGGCCTTCTTCCCTTTCCTTACTTTCCCGAGCCTTTCAGTTCCTTTGTTTGGGCCCTCAACCCACTTTTCTGAACATTTATAAATCTCCAGTCTGTCTGATCTTTAGGAGACAGGCCAGAGGCCATATGTCACCATCTGTAATTTAAAGCTGCAGAGCTAAAAGCATTTGCAGAGGTTTGAAGGACCTAGTTCTGACCCGACCAAAAGAGTGAATTGGAACAGACCTTCTAAAGTCTCCTTCAAGCACGGGGAAGATGGTGATGAGAGCAGACACACTAGGTAATTTACGGGCGCAGTTTGCTGGAAGCCAAGCCACTGGCCAAGGCCTTAGAACTGGGTCGTGTACTGCCACCTCGTGGCAGATTCGGGCAGCTGCTTGGAGACTTGCCTTGTCTCCAGATTAGGTAATTAGCCACGGATGTGGGCATCCTTCGAGTCCTGTCTACTTTGCTCTAACTTGATCTGTTAAGAAATAAGTCCTAGGTAAGAGAAGGCTGCTTTCTTTCCTTTTTACCTCATTTCTTGGGTGCAAGGGGAGGGCCGTGTATGTGGGGGCGGGGGTTGGTATGGAATTGTGATGAGATTTCAGGAAAGGAGCCTGTGATCCACTTATTGTTGCCAGGGGATGTTGGGAGGAGAGCAAGTAAGAGTTAAGTGCTGACCTCCTGGCTACCTTCAGGAATCCTAAATTTTCCACTGTCATATCCTCTATGTTGTCCTAAGAGCTGCATGTATCTCTTCCCTTGGCTTGCGTCCCTAACAGTCCAGTCTTGGAGACAGGTTCTAGCACATGTCCCTGCCTCTGATGTTGTTCCTGGGACGGGTTAGGGTTTACCCTCTGCCTCAGCCCCCAAAGAGCACAGGGCAGTTGCTTGCCATGTGGATTGGTATATTTCCCCTGCTAAGTCACAGAAGCATTTCTCAAGCACCTTTGTCTCACCTGTAAAGTCACTGATACAGGGTAGAATGGCTCTGGGTCAGAGAAAGCAGAGGGAATGAAAGATTAAAGGAAGGTACCATCTTGTGTCTCATGTTTTGAGGAGCTGACCACAAAGCGTTTAGAGGGTCAGGCTCCGGAGGGTCCCTTTGTTTGGGGTCAGTGGTGTGTGTCTAGCGAGAATTGGCAAGATGTCTTGTTGCCAATCAGGGAGAGCCGAATCCCCGTGAGGGCAGGGGAAGTGTGCGCCGAGGGCAGTGCGGGGAGGGAGCCCCGTCCTGCCCACTCTGGACCAGCAGGGCTGTGCTGGGCAGGGAGGGCGCAAGGACCTGAGCCTTGGGGCCTCTCCCGGCTTTGTCTCAGCGGGAAGGAAGGGGCTCTCTGCACCTCGTGAGGAACAGATCTGGTTCGGAACAGATCTGGTTCTCAGAGGGCCTCCAATCATTGAAGCGTGGCTGCGGGACGAGCGGTCCGTGGGGTCTGTGTCTGGGCTCCGGAGGGCCGGTGGGCCTCAGCGTCCGGCCAGCCCAGCAGGCGCTTCTCCTCTCGCTTGGGCCTTGCCGGCTGCCCCAGAACCAGATGAGGCTCATGTGGGGCCTTCAGGGGGCTGGTGTGAGGTGGGGGCTCCCCTTCATCATGTTTGTCAGCCTCCGCGGCTCTAGGAGGTCAGCTCTTCCCAGAACACAAAGGTGAGGGAAGGCTGGCGGCGGTAGCATCACCAGTGACTCTCCAGTGCAGGTGTCTGTCACCCGAGCCCCTGCCAGTCCATGGGAGTTGCTGTTCCTGTGCTTCCTGCACTGACCCCTAAGGATTTGGGTTCGTGGGGATTCCAAGGTGGGAGGAAGCTCTCTTGTGTGCTCCTGCATCCTGTGGTTCTCCCACGGCCACACAGGGAGCCAGTGCCAGGCGAGGGGTCGGGGCACGGGCTGTGTGGGGACGGGGCCGGTGCAAGGAGGAAGGGCCACAACGCACCCTGGGATGTGTCTGGGTACGCAGGAAGAGCCCCCCCACACATACCATGAAGCAACAAACGAACAATTTCAGATTAGTCAAGGTCAAATGACGTGTGTGAGTCTAATCTGGAGAGCAGCACTGCGGTCTCCAGCAGCCCGTTCGGAGGCCCGGCTCACAGCCCCGACTGCAGCACTGGCTCGGAGAGTGCCCTCTGCTTTGCTCTCTGCCTGCCTCTGGCCATGGGGACAGGTGGATAGAGCTCGGGGCTGGCTCCGCAGCTTTGGGGTCTGGGGACAACATAGTGCGCCTCCTGGCCCCGGGTGCTGCAGGCCCCTGACCTGGTGAGTTGAAAGGCCGCACAGATCCTGTACAGGTGTGATGGGCTGCTTTGCGCCGACTGCCCCGACGGCAGCAGGGACGACTCTTGTTTCTGTCACAGTCAGTGGGAGGAGCACAGGAAGAGCTGAAAGGAGCGGGGGGGGGGGGGCACACTTGAGGCTGCAGTCTCCCTTGGGCGCTGCCTGTCCCCACCTCACTGGGCTGCTCCAAACTCGCCCTCCGCCCCAGTGACTGCACTCTTTGACCCTCTCTGCTGCCATACTTTGAGTCTCTTCAGAAAAATCAGGTCATAAATAAGCCAAATTCTAACACACACACACACACACATTCTGTCTTTATGGAAAATGGCTGCTAATCCATGATCATTTTTTTTCCAGAAACAGGTTTTATGATAATATAGTAAAAATATTAAATTAGAAAATGCCTCACTAAGGGTTATAAAACCTTACTACACTAGAGATAGGTAATTATCCCCTCTACAGCCTAAATGACAGTTTAAAAGAAATAAAAATGTTAGTGCTCATTACTTGCTTTTGTAGGTTGCAATAAAGGGTAAGTTAAATTTTAATTCAAGGAAGGGCCCCTGCTATCGACCTTCTACCTTAGGTCCAAGTCTTGTTAATTACTCCGTAGGTTATTCTCCTGCATGATACGGACATTAATACATTTTCCACAGTGGACATTCCCACTGGCCAGTGAGGCCGGGAGTGTGGGGGAAGGGTAACCCGGGGGGAGGTGTTTCAGCTCAGTGATTCAAATCTTGATTCTTGAAGTGATAGGGAGCAGGAATTACGCTTTTTTTTTTTTTTTAAACTAAGTTCATTATGCATAGCCTTAAGGGGACCTCAAGTATTAAACTATACACTTACCCTAGAAAATCAGATGGAGACAAGGTTAACCTGAAGGATTGATAGTTGAGCTTCTCTGCATGGCTAAATCCCGGTTAGGAAGGATGGTGCGGAGGGAGATGTTCCGAGTGGCAGAAGGCAGTCCAGCCCTCTGTCCCATGGTGCCTTTTTATCACCCAGTTTTATTTTTAGTTTTGTTTTCCTCGGGATGGGGAAAGGGATGTGGACAGGCTCCTTTTCTGTGAAAATGCCTTTCCCTTTCCCTCAGCACTGACACCATGTCACGTGCGTGTGTGCGTGTTGGGGGGAGGGGACGCTGTGCTTCGGGCCCTGAGTCTTCATGCTGGGGTATGCAGAGACTCCCCGAGGGGAAGGGACATACACATTTTTTGGGAATCAGTTCCCAGCTGTGTGCTCTTACCCCACTCAGGGTAAGAGTGGGGCGGCTGGAGAAGGCACCTAGACCGGGGTCTCCAGTCTCACCTCTCACAGCGCCCCCCACCCACTGAGCAACCCGCCGTGCCCCTCCTCTCTCTGACTTGAAGGGTTCCCACCCAGGCACCGAGCGGGGGCGTGCCTCACAGCACTGAGGCGGGCGGGAATTGAGAACAGAGGGCACCGGTACTAGGTGACAAGGCCCTGTGGCTCCGAGGGTTCCAGGGCTTTATTTCCGACAAAGCTGCAAGACAACCTAATTGAGCTGTCAGCTGGCACATCATTAAAACAGTTTTTGGTGGTAGATCACTATGTGATGTTGGGGGGCAGGTAATTCAGAAGGAATCAAAAGAATTGGGGGACATTGCTGTCACAAAACTCCCCTGTCCCTGTCTGCTTGTCCATGTGATGAAGTTTCTCTGCACTTGCGTCTGCAAAAACCAACAGAAAAAGCCTGGATGCTGAGCGTTCTTTCATTCTGGAGATAAATACTGTTCACCATGAGTGCATGACTGGCCCCGTCCATATTATGAAGACGTGCAGTTCCAGCAATGTTTTATACAGTTACCGTAATAAATTTTCACCAAAATTATAATACATTTTATTTAACTGTTGTTGTATATGTCTGTTGTATCCGGATAATAATTGTGTAATAATGACACAATCCAGAAGTATTTTTTTAATTACTTAAAGCCTTACGGTGTCAAGAAATGAAAATATTTTTAACTTCTGAAATTTCATAAAAAGTGTTTCAATTTGCATACTTATTTTTTGTGGCCAAGAAGTGTAATAGGGTGATCAATAAAAGACTTTCAAGCATAAAACAATTAGGACAAAAATCTGTAGGGAGAAATCAAATGGAAATACAAGTTTAAGAAAGGAAAGAAAGCTGTAAAATTGCCAAGTAGAAGAGTATGTTCATATGTTATTTAAATGAACGATGATCGGTATCAAGTCAGAATGGCGCGAACATCGCTATCGGGTGCTTTACAGAAGAAATGAGCGAGTTTTATTCCAGAAGTTAGTATTCACAAGACTCTGATAATTATGTCCTTTGTGACTAGTAAATTTATTGAGAAAAACTGTGTGTGTGAGGGGGCTGCTGTAGTGGTGTTGTAGAACTCTTGCAGGAGGTGGGCAGACAGATGCGGGGCCCGGGCTGCGGCCGCGTTGCCCCCTGCCCACCCCACAGGCCACTGCAAAGAGCCTCTGCAGGGAACCATGTGCTGGAGCCGCACAGAGCAGACCAGTTGGTGCTGGGGGTCTTCATCCTATAGGTGATTTTGGGGGGTGTGTGGTGTCCCGTTGGGGCTAAGAAACAGCAGGGCGAGGGGGGAACGGGAACATCAGTTGGAGGCTGTCACCTTACTCTTGGCCAGCGATGGTGAGGCTAGAATGGGGGGGGCTAGGTGGGAGCAGGGGAGTTGAAGATGCTGTGGGGGTAGAGCCGGTCACTAAGGAAGACCCAGAGCTGCAGTGACATTGGAGGTCTTAGATTGGAATCATCCCTTCCTCTTAGTGTTTGTGTGTGTGTGTGTGTGTCTCTCTCTCAAACTGTTTTAAAAGATCCAGACCCCTCAGCCTTCCAAGTTGCTTTGCCATGAACAGCTGCATATGTTTGTCAGCTTTGTCCACCTGAGTGTGAAATGATGTTCTATCAAAACATGGGTTTCAGCATTTCACTCGGCGCTCCTGACACGTGAACCCTGCTGCGGCCGGTAACTGGCGCAGGGCCGGGTGCTGAGCGGAGGCCCTTGGTGGCAGTAATGACGGGGGCCGGGCTGGCGAGCGGGGCCCTCACCAGCCCACGCAGCCCTAAAGCCAGACTGTCCTTGTCCCGGCCGCTCTCCCCTCCGTGCCGTTTCATTGTGTGTGGAAATGACCAGAGAGACTTGTGCTTATGGGCAATTGGCCACCGTGAGATCCCAGGAAGCTCGCGCTGGGCCCAGCTGTCCTCCGGGTGATGGAGCTGGTGATTTGGAAGCCTCGGCCTCTGGAAGTGAGGCCGCCTGCCTCTTGTTGGCCTCTGGTCCGAAGCGCCTTCCACCCAGCTTGTACTTGTGGGCTGGCCAGTGCAGGCTGGCAGGTGTGCATGGCCGGAGGAACAAAAGAGCCGAGCTCCAGGTGAGGCTGTGGCCCTTGTCTCTGGGCCACAGATCTGGTCCACAGCTCAGGGGCAGCTGCTGGCAAATTCTTGGGTAAAATCTCTGTGATCATCCTGGAGATCTGCTATTTGCGCACCTGCACTTCTTTGCCTGCCTTGTGGTCCCCAGCAGGAAAGGGTCAGGCTGCATTCTGGGCACCTGCGATTTCTTTAGGATTTTTCCTTTTCTAGAAGTCTTAATATGCTTCTTTTATTGCTGGACTTCCTCAAGATGGTACCTCTGTTTCCACATACCACCCTCGCAGGATGACTTCATACACAGACTGAGAAGTTTTTGTGTTGCAGCCTTGTTAACCCGAAATAGCTATTTGAAGGGTGGTGGTTTGGTGTTTTGTTCTGTTTGGAAAGTCAGATTTGCTGAAGATGGCTCTCGAGTAATGAGGGCACTTTTATAAGCCTATTCTCTTAGCCAGCATGTCAGGCTGTCTTTTAGGGTGAGCTCTTGAAAGTATAAAACAGCTTTCTTGTGGGGTCATTCCCTGGCTGGCCCTCGACCATAGCTGTGTGTGCCTGGCCTCCCTCTGTGGGGGTTAGTGGTGCGACCTTCCTGCAGGGGCAGCTGTGGGTCACCTGCCTTGGCTGGCCCTGTTTCCTCCGTGGCTCGCCACCCTCCTCACATCTCCGCAGGGGGGATCTGCGCTCTCTGCGCGCGGGACCGTGTTTGGGTGCTCCCATGACCAGGGCAGGAGAGACCCCAGCCCACCTCTTTTGATATTTCCAGGCCTTGACAGAGAACGTGGGCTGGGTGGGTTGTTGCGTGTGTGTGTGTGTGTGTATGTCACTTGACAGCAGAAACAGAGGTTGGAAAGGAGACTTTATTTTCAAAGACCCAAGACCCTGGCATACTATCATTTTCTGAATTTCGAAGTCCAGCTCTAGAAATAAATTAGCCAATCGAATTATTTATTAGATTGAAAATAGATAAAAGGGGCCAGGGGAGTGGGGGAGAACCTTAGTTCCACCACCAAACAGCTGCACATGTGATAGTAATTGGAATCTTGTTGCCAGGTCATTTTCATTGTTTTTCAAGTACTGCCAAGTCCAAGAAAATGTATGAAAACTAAATCATATCCCCCTACATCCCATGTCTGATTGAATCCTCCTCGTCGTGCGGCAGTCTCATACATCCTATTAAAATATTCAATCTTGTTTTCTTACTTGAAGAGCCTGTCTGTAAAGGGCAAACTTATAGAAAACTCATTCCCTGGAGACAGGTATCCAGCCACACCGGACTATTTACATATTTTACTATTTGATTGGCTGCTTCTGCGTTTTACCTTCCTTTATATTTGTGAGTAAGGGCTGTGGGATGCATTTTTAATTACAAGGTCGTGTTGGCCATTGAAGAAACCAAGGGGACATTTCCTGGCTTCTCAGTTCTTGCTGAACCTTGAAAAGGGAACCAGTGTATTTACCAATTTGTTTTGTTTGTCTTCTAGGACTGAGTTGTATCGATCTCTTTTTGGGCAGCTCCATCCTCCTGACGAAGGCCAAAGGGACTGACCGCACCCGCCACTCTTGCTACAGGCCCGAGGCAGGGACCGGACACACGGACAGGCGGATACACCATGCGCCAGCTTGCCAGCCCCAAACATGGGAAGCCATCAGCCCATGACTTTGGGCTAGTTGGGAAGTCCTGGGCAGGTGGGGGATTTAGAGCACGTGCCTAATAAGACCCAGAAAGCCTGGAGTCAAGTGTGCATGTCCCCTGTGCTTCCGTTTGCTGGGGACCCGTGCCCCACGCTCGTTCACCATCACAAATAAACCGTGTTGTTACGGCCATGGCCATGCGCATGATGTCTTAGCACGGAGTCAGTCAGCTTGAGAGCTCTGGTGGAGGGATAGCTTTGTGGAGGACGGTTTTCACTTTCTTTCCAGTCACACGGCCTCCTCTCACGATACAAAGTTCGTGGAAGCCAGGATGCCGCTTACTGGGCAGGTCATGTTTGGTGATGGCTCACTGCTCCGAGGAGCAGGGAATCCCCAGAAACCTATGAACTGTGCCCAGGAGACTCTGTTACTTGGAGGCATTCGCCTGTGTGTCACAAATACAGCTCCCTGACTTCTTTATCATTTCCTCCTCTTCGCCCTGTAGATTTCTTCCACAGTCCTTTTCCAGTCTCACCATTCCTAAATCACTTTATTGAGATGAGCTCTGGTGTAAATCCAGCAGGAGGAAATGATTCACTTGTTTTTCATGCAAAGGTCAAAAGCTGGAAATTAAATCCCCATAAGGGGGATTTATTGGCCTGCTGTGGTCAGTATGCAATGAAGATTATCTCGCATAAGCAATGTGTGCGTCCGGCACTCGCTGCTGACCGCCCCCGGCTCCTTTGCCCACATCTTTACATGGAGCTGTGGAATTCGAGAAGAAACCCGCATTCAGTTGTGGTGCAGAACTAGTTACTATTGTTAACGTCAGGTTCTGATACTGTTCTGAAATGTCAGAACCAAGTGACAGATTTGGGTACCCGGGAGTCCCACCTGTCAGACTGCCTCAGTGTGTGGGGGCCATGTGCCGGCCCTAGAGGCAGGGCTCCAGATGCAGCGAGTCCTGCGTGTGATCGGCCTCATGGTGTGGTGTGAGCGTCAGAGCGTCTGCTGAGCTCGAGACGGGCCGGAATGGGGGAGGAAGGTTTTTCCATTTCACATTAATTGGACCTTGGTATGTGATGATTTGTTTCTCTGGTCTCAGTACTTACCTCTTGGGCTTGACTGTCAGGGAAATGTTTAATTTTCAGTGTTATCTCCAGCTACCCAAAAGATCAATCAACAGGAATAGAGTTCCCCCACATTTACTCCCTTCAAAATGATCACTTTTTAAAATGGAGAACATCCAATCCTGTCCACCTAGCCTGAGGAGCCTGAATCGTGCACATTAGAGCAGCAGTAAGTAACCTCCTAATATGGGACTTCCGGCGAGCCTGCCGCTAACCTCTTTCCTGAAGAGATTGAATCTTTGCCACAGTCACTCTTGACCTGATAAAGAAAAAGATTTAAACAGGCACTTCAAGATATTTGGAGTCCAACGTGTTTAATTAAAATGAATTAAAATCAGGAGAGATGAGAAAGAACAGAATTTTCAGTAAAGAGAGGCTTGCATTTTAAAATTCAGAAGACCAGCCTCCTTCCAGCCAAGAATAAATTGGAAACTATTTTAATTGACACGGATACTGCAATTCAACTGTTACTAGAAAGACAGATTAGTTGATTGATTTGCATTTTAATAAAACTAATACTTTACATTTTGGTAGCTAATGCTGATTTTCAAATGAGGTGAGAACTGTTATCACGAGTTTCCATCCAAGGCCCTTTTTCAGTGTTGACTGAAGCATTCCTCCCTTTTGTGTGGAGTTTGCTTATTTTCTTTTTGCCCAGCTGACTACTGCACACAGGAAGCCTGGGAGCCACCGACCTCAGAGAGCTCCCAGAACGCTCGCTGCGGGGAGCGGGGGCCTGGCAGCGCCCCCCACCCACCATGGGCTGGGAAGCAGGCAGTGGGCCCCTCTCCTCATGACAGAGGACAAAGGCTGCTTTCTTGCCTTAGATTATTTTATACTAACAACTAACTACAGCAAAGTAGAAGGGACAGGTAAGAAGTCCTGGCCAATATCCTGTCACCCAGAAATACCCACCTCTCGGTGTTCACAGTTCAGTACTCCAGGGCCGTCTTTCCTGTCAGGGCAGCTGTGGTGTGGAGGGGCCCTGCCTCTTCTTCCCCCACCCCCGCCCCGGGGTAGCTGCCGGGGGAGACTTTGTTTTTACTTTAGACTATTTGAAATTTTCTACTCAGTCTTTTAAAAACAATGAAAAAAGAAAATACTCAAGTGGGCACACCTCCCCCTCCACCTAACACCCCCCCCCCCAGTTGGAAACCACTGGTAGGTACATGGTATCCTGCATGTTAATATTAATAGTTTAGTGAAAGAGGGGCATGTGACTGTGGAGCTCAGGTTTGCGAGTTTGAGACCCACGTTCAGTGTAGAGGTTACTTAGTGCAGAGCCGCCTGGCTGGCTCTGTCGGTTAAGCGCCTGATCCTAGATTTCAGCTCAGGTCATGATCTCAGGGTCCTGCGACTGAGTCCCATGTTGGTCTCCGTGCTTAGCAGGGGGTCTGCGTGACATTCTCTCTCCCTGTCCCTCTGCTTTCCTCCTACTTGCGTGCACTCTCTCTCTCTAAAACAAATCTTTAGGGGCGCCTGGGTGGCTCAGTGGGTTAAGCCTCTGCCTTTGGCTCAGGTCATGATCTGGGATCAAGCATCGGGCTCGCTGCTCAGTGGGGAGCCTACTTCCCCCTCTCTTTCTCTGCCTGCCTCTCTGCCTACTTGTGATCTCTATCAAATAAAATCTTTTAAAAAATAACCTTACAAAAAATCTTAAAAAAATAATACAGTTAAAGATTATTTCCATGTTTTACAGATACCTTTTAAGTCATTTAATTGCTAACTAAGAATTCCATTTGGGGCCTGTATCTTTAGCACTTAGCCAGTAGTTGAACGTTTAATTGTTAACAACTATTTGCCATTATGAATAATGTTACTGTCTAACATTTGTGCATAAAGCTCCTTTATGGTCTTTTGAAATAATTATTTTTCAGGGCACCTGGGTGGCTCAGTCGGTTAAGCATCTGCCTTCAGCTCTGGTCATGATGCCAGGGTCCTGGGATCGAGTCCGGCCTTGGTGCCCCCTGCTCAGCCGGGAGTCTGCTGCTCCCTGTCCCTCTGCATCTCCCCCACTCGTGTGCATGCTCGCTCTCTCCCTCTCAATAAAATCTTAAAAAAAAAATTTTTTTTTTGGCATATATTTTTAGGAATAAAATGGATCAGGGGAAAGAAAGAGTCCGACGGTTGGCAAGGCTCTTGATCCCTATTACGAAGTCTTATTTCAGTAGCCTGTCCACTGCTGCCTCGCCGTAGGCCCTGTGGTTCCGCAGCAAAGGGTGTGGAGAGGCAGAGAGAAGACTGGCCCAGGAGCCTGATCCCGGGGTTTCTTTCTTGCCCCCAAGGGAACACTGCAAATCAGCATCCTCCTCTGGGAGGATTAAAGAGCTGCGGCCTGTAATGTGTTTGAAGATGCTCCCATGAAAGATGGAGAAACAGGGGCGCCTGGGTGGCTCAGTGGGTTGGGCCGCTGCCTTCGGCTCAGGTCATGATCTCAGGGTCCTGGGATCGAGTCCTGCATGGGGCTCTCTGCTCAGCAGGGAGCCTGCTTCCTCCTCTCTCTCTACCTGCCTCTCTGCCTGCTTGTAATCTCTCTCTGTCAAATAAATAAATAAAAATCTTTAAAAAAAAAAATTTTTTTTTAAATGGAGAAACAGAAAGTGACACCATCATCTCCCTCTTCGGCCCCCATACCTTTCTTTGCCCACTGGATGGAATATAATCTGCTCCACTCTCCCCTACAGTTTTAGGCTCTTGCTGCTTTCGGGGTCTTCATCCTGGGGATCCCTCAGGTGGGTTTCCCTCCCCTCCCGTGGCTGTGTACTCCTCCTCGCTGCTTGTATGGTCCTTGCTGGGTAGCCAGGGCTTCCAGGGGTCGCCACCAGGGGTATCATTCGGAAACCCTGAGAACCAGCAGAACACTGAGGATAGTCCTCTGGAAGCCAACCGGCACCACACTCCGCATACCCAGTTTAGAAGCATCGTTTCCTCTCAGAGGTTGGTTTTCCTGGTTCCCCTGTACTTGCTAAGAGCTCTCCCACGATCACTGCCTCTTCACCTCTCACCGTTTCACCAGAGGGAGCTGAGTTCGAGGCACTGAATGAATCCAAACATGACACTCATCATCACCCTTGGAACCGCTCCCCAGGGACATAGCAGTCACTGTGTCCATGGAATGTGGTGATGCCAAGATCCAAGTCTTCCTGGGCCAGACTCAAGAATGACACAGCCACCCGTCTCAGCAAACTTTGCAGACAAGCCAAAGGTCAGGAGGCTGGCAGGCCGCGGGTGTAGACCCGCAGCCGTGTCAGGGCCGGGCTGTGGGCCGCCCCTCTGCGACGCCCTGCCTCTGTGGCCCTGTGTCCCCGTGCTTACTGCACCCAAATCCAAGCAGCGAGCCTCATCTCAAGCCGATGAACCTTGTTTTCTACCTCAGTCTGTGTTTTTACTTTTAAATGTAGGTATGTGCTTGGGTAGTGGGGGCCCTTGTGTGAGGAATTAATTACATTGCGCTTGCCTAGTCGTCGTTTTAAAGCTCATCTACCTCATTTTCTTTCCATCTTTCTTTACTTTCCCTTTCTTCCTAACATCCCTCAAATAATTGCTCCTTCTCTGTTGAGTCCAGGCGGTGTGTGTGTGGGGGGATGTCCCTGTCGCCCTGCAGATTTGTATCCCCCACCCCTGCGCACAGCTGTCCCGGCCACGCCCCTGCTCTGGACAGGAGGGGGGCGGAAGCGCAGAGGGGGTGCCCCCACCAGCCTCGGGCTCCACCTGCGCCCTACCCCCCCCCCCCGGTTGGGGGGGTGTTGGGGGGCGGGGGAGGGTGTCTGCCTCTAGAGTGCTGCTGCCCCAGAATTTATATTCCTGGGAAGTTTGCTGCTTTTATTTCCGTTGGTTCAGGGTCCTCCGTTCATTTGTCGAGGTCAAAGACACTGAATTCTCGGGAGAGAAAATTTAAAAACTTAAAAGCAACAACCAACCAGCCACCAACAATCCCGCATCGCTGATAGGGTGGAAGAATATAAGGTCCCCAACAGGCACCGTGACAGTAACACATAAGGGTCCCTGCTCAGCCCCCCACCCCACCTTCCTGTTTGTGACTGGATTGGAAATGAGCTGGGGCGCTCTGGCAGGCGCCTGTCAGTGGTGAGGCCCTTCCTCCTCCTCCTCCTACTTCCCCTCCTCCTGGCCTGTCCTTCCCCACCATAGGGGCTGCTGGGTTTAGCTGGGGCCCAGCTTACCGGCTCCTGCAGAAACTTGGGGGCACAGCTTAGTCCAGGAGTGGGGTTTTTTTACTTTTACTTTCCCAGTAAAGCCCAGATAGGAACAGAAGGTGAGGTGGAAAGAATCCTGGCCTAGAAATGAAACCTGCTAGGGTTTGACCTTGGGGAAGCCGGTTAACCTTGGACCTCCGGCTCTACTCAGCAAAATGAGGCTCAGCTGCGCTTCTCTCCTGCCGCTGTATCCAAGTAAAGGCAGCTGCGGAGACTTGGGTTCAGCAAAGGCGCAAAGATGTTCACGTCCATTTACGCGGCCGTCCTGGACCTCTCACCGTGTGCCAGGACCTGGTGGAGGCTTAGCGAAGGGCTGTGGGAGCGGGTGACCCAGTCTCTGGGTGCCCGTCTCTTCCCCCGTGCTGGAGAGCTCTGCGTGCTCCAGCTTGGGTCTGACAAAGCCCTTAGCGCCTCCGGAACCGGCTCTGTTAATTCTGGCGGGCACTCCCGGGAGGCCAGGCTCCCAGCTCCTTTCCAGGCTTGGTACCACTTTCCAAGGTTCTAGCTCCCCCAGGTGAGAATGCAGCCTGGCAGGAGGGCACTTCCCCGTGGCCCCGCAGTCTGGTCCAGAGGGCTGCCTCCAGCGACCAGGTGCGTGTTTGTAGGCACGTGTGGCTGATTCCGGAGCCCGAAGCAATAAACCCGCTGCCCCGTGATTTCTGCCCCTCTGCAGCCTGGGCAGCGTGGAGCTCCCAGCGTCCCACTTTCCAGTGGGGGTTCTGCGGCGCCCAGGAGAAGACTCTTCTAGCCCTTGCTATGTCCAGAACATCTAAACCAGTGCTGCCCAGTAGAACTTTCTGGGACGATGGGGCTGGAACTCTTATCATTCTGCACACACTAGTCATTAGCTTTGGGCCCTTGCAGTGTGGCTAATGGCTTACTACGTCCAAGAGCTCAGGTCTAGACAAGTTATCTCCCAACCATTTGCAAGTCACAGCAAACACCAGCATTGAAACGGGAGTCCGCCGTCAACAGATGGGGCAGCGAGCCCTCCAGCGAGCCCTGGGACAGAGCGGCCCAGTGTCTCCCTTCGCCCACCAGGTACGGGAGCACAAGGGCCTGCTTGAGATTTTGGGGTGGCTGGGCCATGACCTGGGGTACAAAAAGGGGCAGTGGCTTCCTGCCTGGGTGCCCAGAGTGGCAGGGGGTTTCCTGGGCTTCTAGCCTGGCCTCACCCCTCCTCCTGAGGGATCAGGCGAGGAATGGACTCCCCGCTGCCTTCAACTCTCCAGTTTGACTCTTGTGTCCTTTAAAGTTGTAGCGCACTGCACTTGGTTTTAAGAGCTAAATGTAAGGCTAATACGGAACACTTTAAATGTGATAACTCCCGAGTTCACATTGTTGGAAGAGATAAGCAGTAAGGAGCAGGTGCTTTTGAATTTACTTATCAGCATTTTAGCAGGCTCCTCGCCTGGCCTCACCCCCCACCTGGGTGCTGTGATGTTCCCCGAGGATCTCGGGAACCGAGGCTTCCCCAGGCCCTGGGCCCACTGTTTCGTGGGCTGACCTTCTGGTAAGGTCAGGCCTTTGTTCCCAGCGGGGTGCGCAGCCCAGGTGTGCGCACTTACCGGGCAAGGCTGGCGATGGGAGAGGAGCTCCCAGCTGCCACCTGGGGACCGAGCGCCTCCCCAACGCCATGACCGTGACCTCAAGACCTTGGAGCCCTGTGGAGGGGTTGCGTTTTAGAGGCACATCCTGATCTTCCTGAAGGAGGGTAAGAGGAGACAAAAGGAAGCCCTAGTTCTCCGTTACATAATTAAATGGAGATTTCCCTTCCTGAAGGAGCAAAAAGAGGCCAAGGACAGCCTAATTGAAACCTCAAGATTGCTTCTCCAAGAGTGGCCTGAACAAGTGGGCCAAGGTAGACTGCCACCTCTGGATGGCCGGATGCCCGCGGGGGACAGTCTATTTGGCCCGGGAGCCTCCCCTCTGCTTTCTGTTGGGAGAGGCCCCGGGGCTCCCTGGGCCAAACAGAAGAGCCCGTGCAGGAGCAGCCTGTGTTCTGGACCCTCCCCATCGTTCTGGTGGCGCGCTCCTCCCCGCAGCACACAGGGCTCCAGGGCCGTCACCAGTGCTGGCCTCTCTCCAGCCAGACTGGCTCTTCTGAAGTTGTTCCCTTGCAGAGAAGTGATGGTAAATAGCGGTGTTTTATTAATTGCGGATACGGCTGCTAATTCGAACCCAGGCGTTTGCTCCCTCTACCTGTTTATACACTTGCTCCAGAGTGGAAGGACTTTCTCCTCTCTCCTTCCCTCTCCCCCACCCCCCAGATGAGAATTTCAACTTTAAGACAAACAACTTCATTTACAAGTGTGTCTCTAATTAGCTGCAGAATTAGGAAAGCTGAGTTTTCCCCCATAGATCGGCTAAACCCTCGAGGGAGACTGGTGGAATAGAGAGAATCGCATTTCCAATTATTTTGTTGAATTGCTAATTTAGTTATTGTGCCTGGTGTAATTGTGATGGGTATTGGGTGTGCAATTCAATTTGTTTTAAATATTTGTGGGAAGGCTGATCAGTAATGGAGCTGACCTATTTTGTGGCCCAAATTGAGGAAAAAAAGACTAAAACACAACAGCCACAAAGATATAGTTTGTTTCCATTTTTATTTTGATCTCTCTCATCCCTCTTAAGACCATTGATGCAACAAAAGGATTAAATTAAAAGATGACAGCACTTTGATCTTCTCCCTTTGAAAGCTCAACTGTCCTTGGTAGTTTAGTATGCAGATATTTTAGGGTAGAGTTTTAGATGCGTCGCTGTCGCCGGAGTTGAGGACTTCCCGCCTCCCATAATTGCATTTCTGTGTGTGCCTAGCCGTGGTTTGGGTGTGTGACTTTTGAATAGTGAAGAGAGTCATGGAGGTAGTGCCTGCTGCCAACAGTGCAAAGCCATCCCAGTGCCGGGCGGAAGTCCATGTCAGAGCCCAGAGCCCCTGTGGTCAGGAAGGCGCCTTCCCTGCACTGGCGGTGCGGCTCCAGGGGCCAGTAACCAGGATCCCCACCCAGGTGGCCCTTGCCTGGTGCTCTGCCAAAAACAAGCCCGGCTGCTGCCTGGTTGCAGGGTGGAAGGGTCTCTGCCTTTGTGACAAGCGTTAGGCGTGTGGTTCCCGGTTCCCTCCCTCCTGGCAGTGAGTCCAAGGGGAGCTCCTCGCTGGCCAAGCACAGTCTGGCTACTTTAGGGTCTCCCCACAGGACTGAAGGCCACAGAAACCGTGCAGGACCCCAGAACAAGGAGCCTTCTGTCCTGTTACTCGGAAATTTGTGGGTAAGTGCCAGGTATCCTTACGGACAGGATTGCTTGCCCGTGACCGAGCTCCTTATCACCCCCTATGCCAGGCTTTTTGTGCGCAGGGAGGGTGTGGTTGGGCTAGACCAGGGGGTGGCAGACCAGAGTAGATTTTGATGAAAGGTAATGATAAATAAGATGTGTCATAGAAGCAGCTGTTTTAATGACTTTGATCCTAAAAGGATCATTTTGTAACTCAATTAAATTTGCCAGGGTAGGGGCACCTGGGTGGCTCAATGGGTTAAAGCCTCTGCCTTCAGCTCAGGTCATGATCCCAGGGTCCTGGGATAGAGCCCCGAATCAGGCTCTCTGCTCAGCAGGGAGCCTGCTTCCTCCTCTCTCTCTCTCTGCCTGCCTCTCTGCCTGCCTCTCTGCCTACCTCTCTGCCTACTTGTGATTTCTCTCTTTCGAATAAATAAATAAAATTAAAAAAAAAAAAAAAAGTTGCCAGGGTCCATTTCTGTGCTTAGCTGCCCAGTAGAAGTTTAGACTTCACGATTCGCATGTGGGAGCTCACAGTGTGCTGGGTGGGGTGAGCTTCGGACACAGGCAGTCTTGGTTCTCTGGTCCCAAGATCCAGCTGGGTCCCGTGGGAGGACAGGCAGGAAGACCATCCTCTCCGGAGCCATGCCATGAGCTAAATGTGAACACTGCCCCGGGTGTCGGGAAGGATCTCTGCAGGGAGAACTGTGGGTGCTGGAGGAGGAGCTGTGGACACCTGTGCAAAGGCAGGAGGCAGGCATCTGGGTGTTGCTGGTGAGGTCCGTGCACTCCTGCCCTTTGCGGGTTATAGACTTTCACAGTTTTCATGGTGGGGTGTGATTTATGTACCATAAAGTTCACCCACCGCAAATGCCCAATTCTGTGATTTCTTAGTAAGTTTCTGCAGCCATCAACCCACTTGAGTCTAGAACATTTTCATCAACCCAGCTCATAACTCCGTGCTGGTGTGCCGTTCCACAGGGTGGCTGATCTGCTCTGTGCAGCTCAGGAGCTGTCTTTTCTGAGTGTCTCCTGTAGGAAGAATCCTACACTGTGTTGCCCGTGTGCCTGGCCTCTGCCACTGAGCATAAGGTTCATCCCCATCACAGCCCACATCACTGGTTTGTTTCTCTGGACCGCTGCGTCCTCGCGCCGTGGTGCCACATTTGGTTTATCTGCTCACCCAGTTAGGAATATCCGAGTTATCTCTGCATCTCGGCTCTTATGTGCAAAGTCGATACAAACAAACACAAGTCTTTGCGGGACATGTTTTTATTTCTCCTGGATAGATACCAAGGCACGGAATAGCGAGGCCATATGATAAACTTATGTTTTACTTTTTAAGAACCTGCCAGACTGTCTTCCGAAGTGGCTGTACCACCTTGCGTTCCCACCAGCACCGTGTGAGCGTTCCAGTTGCTCCACATCGCTGCGGATACTTGTTATTGTCTGTCTTGGGGTTCTTTTTTTTTTTTAAGATTTTATTTATTTGACAGAGAACACAAGTAGGCAGAGAGGCAGGCAGAGAGAGAGAGAGAAGCAGGCTCTGCACTGAGCAGAGAGCCCAATGCGGGGCTGGATCCCAGGACCCTGGGATCATGACCTGGGCCGAAGGCAGAGGCTTTAACCCACTGAGCCACCCAGGCACCCTGTCTTAGGGTTCTTACCATTCTAGTAAGCAATGGACTCTAATGGCTTTAATTTCTATTTTCCTAGTGACTGACAATGTGAGACAATTATCACGTGTGTATTAGTCATCCATATTACCATATTACCTTCCTTGGTAAAATGTCTATTCAAATCTTTTGCTCATTTTTTATTTTATTTTTTTAAAAGATGTATTTATTTTAGAGGGGGGGGATGGGAGGAGGGGTGGGAGTGGAAAGGAGAGGACAAGCAGACTCCCCACTGAGTACAGAGCCCGATGCAGGGCTCAAACTCACAACCCTGATCATGACCTGAGCTGAAATCAAGAGTCAGAAGCTTAACCAACTGAGTTTTGCTCATTTTAAATTGAGTTGCTTGTCTTATTGTGTTATAAGAATTCTTTATATATTCTTAATGCAAATCCTTTTTTAGGTAAGTTTTGCAAATTATTTTCTCCTAGACTAGTTTTGGTACTCTTCTTATTATTTATTTATTTATTTGACAGAGATCACAAGTAGGCAGAGACGCAGGCAGAGAGAGAGAAGGAAGCACGCTCCCTGCTGAGCAGAGAGCCTGATGCGGGACTCCATCCCAGGACCCTGGGTTCATGACCTGAGCTGAAAGCAGAGGCTCTAAGGAACTGAGACACCCAGGCGCCCCTCTTTTTTTATTTTCTTAATGCTAACTTTTGAATCACAAATATTTTTAATTTTGATGGTGTAATTTATCAATTTTTTTTTCTATTATCACTTGCATTTGGAGGGTCGTATCTAAGAAATCTTTGCCCAACTCAAGGTCACAAATATTTTCCCATCTGTTTTCTTCCAGAACTTTTGTAAAGTCTTAAAGCCTACATTTTGGCCTATAATCCATCTTGAGTTAGTTTTTGTCTATGGTGTGAGGGTCTAAAAATATAAATTTGCATATGCATATCCAGTTGTCCCTGTACCCTTGGTTGTAAAGACTATTTCTCCCCGCCCCCATTGAATTGCCTTGATTCCTTTGTCAAAAATCAATTGACTGTAAATGTGAGGATTTATTTCTAGACTCTTAATTTTACTCCATACTATTTGCCTGATTTTATACTGGTGGAAGTTTTGAAAATGGATAGTTTAAGTCTGCTAAATTTTTATCAAAATTTTTTGGCTATACTGGGTTCTTTACAATTCCATATAAATTTCAGTATAAATTTATTAATTTCTATAAAAATGCTTAATGGGATTTTGATAGGGATTACATTTACACCGTAGATCATGTTAGGGAGATTTGTGATCTTAACAGCATTGAGTCTTCCAATCCGTGAACATGGTATGTCACTTTATTTATATTCAGTTTCTCTCAATGGTGTTTTATAATTTTCAGTGTACAAATCTTGCACTTGTTGAATTTCTTCATTAGTATTCTACCATAATTGATGCTATTGGTTTTTTTTTAAGATTTTATTTATTTATTTGACAGACAGAGATCACAAGTAGGCAGAGCAGCAGGCAGAGGGAAAGAGAGAAGCAGGCTCCCCACTGAGCAGAAAGCCTGATGTGGGGCTCGATCCCAGGACCCTGAGATCATGACCTGAGCCAAAGGCAGAGGCTTTAACCCACTGAGCCACCCAGGCGCCCCAATTGATGCTATTGTTAATGGATATTTTTATAGTTTTATTTTTGGATTGCTCTTTACTGGTATATAGAAAGACAATTGATTTTTTTTTTTTTTTTTTTGTATATTCATCTTGTACCCTGTGACTTTACTGAATATGTCTACTCTCATTTTTAAAAACCCATTCCTCCCCTGGAATCCTGCTCTCTGTGAATGAAGATAGTTTTAATTCTTTCTTTCCAGTTTATAAACCTGTGATACTTATTTATTTAGCAGTTATTGCACTGGCTAGAACTCCCAGTATGATGCTGAGTAGAATAACAAGAGTCACTCTTGCCTTGTTCCTGATTTTAGGAGGGGAAAAGTAGTCAATCTTTCACTATTAAGTATGATGTTAGGTTTGTTTTTTCTAATAGATGCCCTTTATCAGGTTGAGGAAATTCCTTTCTTTTCATAGTTTGGTGAGAATTTTTATTTAGAATGGGTGTTAAATTTTACCAAATGTTTTTTCTGCATCTATTGAGGTGATCATGTGGTTTTTGTTTTTTATTAATATGGTATATTACATTAATTGATTTGGATGTTAAACTAACTTGGCACTCCTGGGACAAAATCCCACCTGGCTATGATACATAATTTTTTTCTAATATATTGCTGGATTTGGTTTACTAATTTTTTAAAAATATTTTATTTCTCTATTTGACAGAGATCACAAGTAGGCAGAGAGAGAGAGAGAAAGGGAGGCAAGGAGAAGCAGGCTCCCTGCTGAGCAGAGAGCCCGATGCAGAGCTCGATCCCAGGACCCTGGGATTATGACCTGAGCTGAAGGCAGAGGCTTAACCCACTGAGCCATCCAGGCACCCTGGTTTACTAATATTTGCTAAGAGTTTTTGCATCCATGTTCATGAGGGGTATTGGTTTGTAGTTTTTCTTTCTTGTGATGTCTTTGTTTGCTTTGGTATCCAGTTAATACTGGCCTCAGAGAAAACTGGAAAATGTTTTCGGTCTTCTGAAAGAGTTTGTGGAAGATTGGTATTTCTTCTTTTAGATATTTGATAAGAAAATTAATCAATGAGGACTTCCAGGACTGGGCTTTTCTTTGTGGGAAGATTTTTCATTATTAACTTGATTTCTTCACTTGTTTTAAGGTCTATTCAGATTTTCTGTTTCTTCTCCAGTCAGTTTTTTTTTTTTTTAAGATTTTATTTATTTATTTGACAGATCACAAGTAGCCAGAGCAGCAGGCAGAGAGAGGGGAAAGCAGGCTCCCTGTGGAACAGAGAGCCCGATGCGGGGCTCAATCCCAGGACCCTGGGATCACAACCTGAGCCGAAGGCAGAGGCTCAATCCACTGAGCCACCCAGGTGCCCCTCAAGTCAGTTTTTATAAATGGTGTCTTTCTAGGGATGTGTTCATTTTATGTAACTTGTCTTATTGGTATAAAGTTGTTTATAATATACCTTTATAATTCCTTTAATTTCAAAAGTATCACTAGCAAGATCTCTTTCATTCCTGATTCTGGAAATTTGTGTCTTCTTTCTTCTTGTTTGTTGATTTCTGTTGATCCTTTCAAATAACTGACTTTTGGTTTTATTTATTGCTTTTTTTCCCCCTGTTTCATTAGTTACCACTCTCATCTTTATTTTTTACTCCAGTCTGCTTGCTTTGGGTTTAGTTCTTTTTTTTTTTTCTTCCCAGTTTCTTAGGATGAAGTTTAATTTGCTGACTTCTCTATTTCTTCTTTCATTTACATCTGTCAATTTTTAAGATAATCATGGTATTTTATTCAAATGTATAAATATTTACTATGGCCTTGTAGTGTGTATCTCTTGATTTCTCCTCTAAGTTCACTGTCCATAATGTTCATCACACCCAGGATGCTGACCTCTAGCTACTACTCTCTCACTAGGATGATCAACCCTCCTGCTTTGACCAGGACATTTCCATGGCTTTAAAATTAAAAAAAAAAAAAAAAAGGTAATTAAAGTATAGTGGATATAAAATTAGTCTCAGGTGTATACACAGTGATTCAATGAGTGCATTACAAAATGCTCACCACAATAGGTGTATTAAAACATTATTGTCTGTATCTCATTGTGGTTCACTTTGCATTTCTCTAATCATTAGTGATATTGAGCATCTTTTTATATGCTTGTTGGCTCTTGTCTATAATCTTAGGAGAAGTATCTATTCAAGTCATATACCCATTTTAAAATCAGGTTATTTAGGGTTTTGTTGTTGAATTGTAGAAGTTCTTTATATATTCTGCATATTAACCCTTTACGAGATACGTGATTTGCATTTACTACATATTTTTAAGTCCTTTTCTTGGTGGTTCCAGGGATTACATTACAGTCTGTTTGAGAGCACTGAATCCTAACCACCAGGGATATTTGAAATTAATATAGATCAATTTTTCTTCCCTTTGTGTAGTTGTAATATTTATTACATTTATATATGCTATAACCCCCCAAATACAAAGATATAATTATTGCTTCATGCAGTCTTTTTATTTGTTTATTCAACTGTGTTTTCCTTTTTTCAAACTGAAGTATAGTTGGGCTGTCCAATTCTGTGTCAGATAGGAAGGACGCTGGGATTGAGGTTGGTGTTGAGGACAGTAACTACCATGACTTCCAGTGCTTTGATGAAACCTCAGGTGTGAGACCTTCTGGCCAAGCGCCTGTGATTTCATATTGTTTCAGTGTTTGCTGTATCACTGGCAGTTGCAGCTTTCTGTAAGTTTGCTGTGGCATATGCAGATTCTACAGAAATTAGGATTCCATGAAAGATTTTGAGGAAATGTAGAAGGCTGTTATCTCTGAGTGCAAAGTGATTTTAGAATGTAAAGAATTTCTTTGGGTTGAGTTCAGTTGAAGTTTGTCACTGACCTGTTTCTGAACTACAAAATGTGAATATTGGGTTATGGAATAGTTTCTCCTGATAAATAAACAACTAACAAAAAAATTGAAGTATAGTTAACATACAATATGTTTTATGCAATCTTATCTATTTGCCTTTTCAAATGCCTATGTATTTCTTTGTGCAGATTCAAATTACTGCCTGGAATTATTTCTTTATAGCTTGAATGATTGTCTTTAATATTTCTTATAAGGCAGGAATCCTAGGAATAAATTATTGAGGTCTTTTTCATGGGAATATCTTTATTTCACTTTTGTTTTGTTTTGTTTTTGGAGCATCTAGGTGGCCCAGTCAGTTAAGCATCTGACTCTTGATCTCAGCTCAGGTCTTGATCTCAGGGTCATGAGTTAAGCCCCATGTTGGGTTCCACACCCATCATGAAGCCTACTTTAAAAAAAAAATTTTTTTTTTAATAATTTTTAAGTAATCTCTATACCCAATGTGAGGCTTGAACTCACAACCCTGAGATCGACAGTCACGTGCCCTATTGACTGAGCCTGCCAGGCAACTCTCATCTTTGTCTTAAGGATAGTTTTGCTGGGGACTCTTGTGTGGCTCAGTTGGTTAGGCAGTTGCCTTTGGCTCCGGTCATGATCCTGGAGTCCCAGGATCAAGTCCCGCATCAGGCTCCCCACTTAGCAGGGAGTCTGCTTCTCCCTCTGACCCTCCCCCCTCTCATACTCTTTCTCTCTCTCTCTCATCCTCTCTCTCTCTCCCAGATACATAAATAAAATCTTTTTTTAAAAAACTGACGCAAAGACAGGATAGTTTTGCTGGATACAGAATTCTTGTTTGACAGGTTTTTTTGTTTCTTTGTTCCCCCCCACACACCCTTGTAGCACTTTGAATATATCAACCCACTGCCTTCTCGTTTCCCTTGCTGTTATTTGTCATTTGGTTTTTGTTTTGTTTTTCCTCTTTATGTGATAGTTCTCCAGCCTCTTTTAAGATTTCCTCTTTGTATTTCAACAGGTTGGCTATAATGTGTCTAGGTATAGCTCTCTTTGTGTTTAACCTCCTTGGGATTTATTGAGCTTGGATCTGCAGGTTGTTGTCCATCATATTTGGGAAGTTTTTAGCCATTATATCTTCAAATATTGTTTTCTGCCCCTTTTTCTCTCTCTTCTGCTTCTGACATTCTCAGCACAAATAGATCAGCATACCTGATGTCACCTGGGTCTCTCAGGCTCTGTTCTTCAGACTAGATGATTTCTCTTGCTCTATCTTCAAGTTTACAGATACTTTCTTCTGCCTTCTTGAATCAGCTATTTAGTCCCACTAGTTAATTTTTCATCTGTTATTGTACTTTTGAACTCCTGATTTTTAAAAGTTGTTATAAATATAACATAACCTAAACTTTATCATTTCACAGTGTTAGAGTACAATCCAGGGGCATGAAGTGTATTCACACTGTCACACAGCTATCCTCACTGTCCCTCTCCAGAACTTTCTCATTATCCCAAACTGAAACCCCACACCCATAAAATGATAACTCCCCATTTCCTCCTCCCTTCAGCCTCTGGTAAGCACTATTCTACTTTGTCTCTGTGAATTTGACAATTCTAGATATATCATATAAGCGGAATCATACAGTATTTCCTGTTTTTTGTCTGGAGTGATGTGTCATTTAACATGATATCTTCAGGGGCGCCTGGGTGGCTCAGCGGGTTAAAGCCTCTGCCTTCGGCCCGGGTCATGATCCCAGGACCCTGGGATCGAGTCCCGCATCGGGCTCTCTGCTCAGTGCAGAGCCTGCTTCTCTCTCTCTCTCTCTGCCTGCCTCTCTGCCTACTTGTGTTCTCTATCAAATAAATAAATAAAATATTTAAAAAAAAAACATGATATCTTCAAGGCTTATCTCTATTAAAGCATATATTGGAATTTTATTCAAAATTTACTTTAAAAATTTCTTTAATACCTGAAGTCTTTATCTGTTACATTTAACATCTGGACCTATACAGAAACAGTTTCTATTGTCTTTTTTTTTTTTTAAGATATTTATTTATTTATTTATTTGACAGACAGAGGTCACAAGTAGGCAGAGAGGCAGGCAGAGAGAGAGGAAGGGAAGCAGGCTCCCCGCCGAGCAGAGAGCCCGATGCGGGCCTCAATCCCAGGACCCTAGAATCATGACCTGAACCAAAGGCAGAGGCTTTAGCCCACTGAGCCACCCAGGCGCCCTATTGTCTATTTTTTTTCTTATCTGAGGATGGGTTATGCTTTCCTGTTTCTTTGAATGTCTTATGATTTTTTTTGAAAATTGTACACTTCGTATAACATCGCAACTATGGTTTCTGACTTTTCTCCCCAAAGGCTTTTGTTTTTGTTTTGTTTAGTAACTTGACTAAATCTGTGGATTCTGTTTTCCCTATGATATGCAGAAGCTAATGTCTCTGCTCAGTTTTTCTTTTTAAAAAATTCTTGTTTTGGTGTGCCTGGATGGCTCAGTTGGTTAAGTGTCTGCCTTAAGCTTGGGTCCTAGTCTCGGGGTCCTGGGATCCAGCCCCGCATCAGGCTCTCTGCCCAGCAGAGAGCCTACTTCTCCTTCTCCCTCTGCCTGCCATTTTGCCTATTTGTGTGTGTGTCCTCTCTGTCAAAAACATTAATAAAATCTTTTTAAAAAAAATAAAAATTATTGTTTTGAGGCACCTAGGTGACCCACTTGAGCATCTGACTCATGATCTCAGAGTCCTGGGATCAAGCCCCACATTGAGCTTCCCACTCAGTGGGGAGTCTGCTTGTCCTTCTCCCTCTGTCCTTCCCCCTGCTTGCACTTTGTCTCTTCCACAATAAATTAAAAAAAAAAAAAGCTTAAAAATTTTTTTTAAAAATTCTTTTTATTTTTTAAAATTTATTTTAAAAGTAATTTTAGGGGTGCCTGGGTGGCTCAGTGGGTAAGCCTCTGCCTTTGGCTCAGGTCATGAATTCAGGGTCCTGGGATCGAGCCCCGTGTTGGGCTCTCTGCTCAGCAGGGAGCCTAATTACCCCTCTCTCTCTACCTGCCTCTCTGCCTACTTGTGATCTTTCTCTTTCTGTCAAATAAATAAATTAAATCTTAAATTAAAAAATAAATAAAAGTAATTTTTATACTCAATGTTAGGCTTGAACACATAGCCCAAGATCAAGTGGCATGCGCCTCTGACTGAGCCAACAGGTGCCCCACTCATTCTTATTTTTAAGTCTAGCTTCATAGGTATCACCCTTGTGACTAAAGGTCAGCCAGTCACCTGATGGTCAGCCAAAGTTTGGCTTAGAAACAGCTTCAACCGGGATGCCTAGGTGGCTCAGTTGGTTGAGCAGCTGCCTTTGGCTCAGGTCATGATCCCAGGGTCCTGGGATCGAGTCCCACATCGGGCTCCTTGCTCGGCAAGGGAGCCTGCTTCTCCCTCTGCCTCTGCCTGCCTCTTTGTCTGCCTGTGCTCTCTCGCTCTCTCTCCCTCTGTCTCTGGCAAATAAATAAATAAATAAACTCTAAAAAAAAAAAAAAAAAAAACCAGCTTCAACCAAATATCCAATTTTATTGCTTGCAAGTTCTACCTTCCACAAAACACAAGAACATGAATCCAAGTCAGCCAAATTCTTTGCCACTTTTTAACAAGGATCACCCTTCCTCAAGTTTCCAATAACACATTCCTCATTTGTGTTAGACTCTTCATCAGAATGACCTTTAGCATCCGTATTTCTATCAACATTCAGTTTGCCATCACTTATGATTCTCTAAGAAGATGGAAGCTTTTTCTCTAGTTCTTTTCCTCCTCTGAGCCCTCACCCAAAACACATTTAAAGGTCTGTTCAGGGCAATGTAGGCTTTTCCTCCAAACTTCCAAACTCTTTCAAACCTACTTCAACCTTTTTAGATTGGTTACAGCACCTCACTCTTGGTATCATTTTTTTAAAAATTGGCTTTATTGAGGCATAATTGACATACAAAATTGAAAGACATTTAAAGTGGATATTGTGGTAACTCGCTACATAGGTACATTGTGAAAGGATTCCTTCCCTTTAGTCAATTAACACATCCATCACCTCACTATTCTGTGTGTGTGTGTGTTATGTATGTACACAATTTCTACCATCTTAACACATTTCCATTATGCAATACAGTGTTACCAACTGTAGTCACCATGTTATACCCTAGATCTTCAGACCTTATTCATTTTATCGCTGTAAGTTTGTACTCCTTTCCCAACCTCTCCCTTTCCTGCCACCCTCACCAAGCCCCTGGCAATCACTTTTTCCCCCTCTATGTATGAGTTTAAGGTTTTTTTTTTTTTTTTTTTTTTTTTTTTTAGATTCCACATACAAATGATACTACACAGTATTTGGGTCTCTGGCTTGTCTCTGGCTTATTTCACATAGCAATAATGTCTGTAAAGTCCATCTGTGTTGTCACAAATGGCAGGATTCCCTCCTTTGTCATGACTGAATAATATTCCATTATATATGTGTGTATCTCACATCTTCATTATCTGTTCATCTGCTGATGGACACTCAGCTTGTTTCCCTATGGTGGCTATTGTGAATAATTCTGTAATAAATGAGGGAGTACAGATATCTATCTCATCAACATTATTTTCATTTCCTTTGGATATATACCTAGAAGTGGGATTAGTGGATCACTTGGTAGTTCTATTTTTAAATCTTTAAGGAAACTGCATACAGTATTCCATATGCATCAATTTACATACATACATATCATTTAGAATGATCCTATTCATCAATTTACATTCTCACCAACAGTGCACAGTGTTCCTTTTTCCCCACATTCTCCTCAACACTTATCTCTTGTTTGGGATTTTAGCCATTCTGACCAGTATGAGGTGATATCTCACTGTGATTCTGATTTGTATCTCCCTGATGATGAAAGATAAACCCACTTTCAGGTACTTGTTGACTATTTGTTGGTCATCTTTGGAAAAATGTCTATTCAGTCCCTCTTTATTTAATCAGATTGTTTATCTTGCTAGTGAGTGGTTACGTGTTCTTTATATATTGAGGATATTAACCCTTTATCAAATGGATGATTTGCAAATATTTTCTTTCCCCTATAGGTTGCCCTATCATTCATTCTGTTAATGGTTTCCTTTGCTGTGCAAAAGCATATTAATTGATGTAGTCCCACTTGTTTATTTTTGCTTTTGTTGCCTTTGCTTTTGATGTGAAATTCAAAAAATCATTGTCAGGACTGATATCAAGGAGCTTAGTGCCTATGTTTTCTTCTAGGAGTTTATGGTTTCAGGTTTTACACTCAAGTTTCTAACCTATTTTGAGTTGATTTTTCTTTTTGTATGGTATAAGGGTTTGTTTTAATTTTTTTGCATGTGGCTTTCTAGTTTTCCCAACACCATTTATTGAAGAGACTATCATTTCCCCTTCTATATTCTGGGCTCCTTTGTTGTAAACTAATTGATCTTACATGCCTGGGGTTGTTTCTGGGCTCTCTGTTCTGTTTATTGATCTACATATCCGTTTTTATGACAATGCCATAATGTTTTGATGATTGCAGCTTTGTAATATAGTTGAAATTGGGAAGTATGATGCCTCTAGCTTTGTTCTTCTTTTTCAATATTACTTTGGCTATTTGGGGTCTTTTGTGGTTCCATGCAAATTTTAGAATTATTTGTTCTATTTCTCTGAAAAATACCATTTTAGTAGAATATTTTGATAGGGACTGCACTGAATCTGTAGATTGCTTTGGGTAGTACGGATATTTTAACAATACTAATTCTTCCAGTCAATGAACATGGATTATCTTTCCATTTATTTGTGCTTCAATTTCTTTCATCAGTGTCTTATAGTTTTCAGTGTCTTTTATACACTGAAAAAAAGTGTTTACTCCTCCAGTAAAATTTTTCCTAGGTATTTTTTTTATTCACTCACAAAAGGGATTTTATTTCTCTAATAGTTTATTAGTGTATAGAAATGCAACTGATTTTTGTATGTTAATTTTGTATCCTAAACTTTACTGAACTCATTTTTTTTTAAGATTTTTATTTATTTATTTGACAGAGATCACAAGTAGGCAGAGAGGCAGCCAGAGAGAGAGGGGGAAACAGGCTCTCTGCTGAGCAGACAGCCCGATGTGGAGCTCAATTCCAGGACCCTGGGATCATGACCTGAGCTGAAGGCAGAGACTTTAACCCACTGAGTCACCCAAGCACCCCCGAACTCATTGTTCTAAGAATTTTTTGGTGGAGTCTTTAGCATTCTTTATATATGTGTGTGTGTGTGTGTGTGTGTGTGTGTGTGTGTGTATGTATGTATATATCATGTCATTTGCAAATGGAATTTTACTCTTTCCTTCCCCATTTACTTCTTCCTTTCCAATTTAGATGCATTTTCTTTCTTGCCTCATTGCTCTGGCTAGGACTTCCAGTACTATGTTGAACAGAAGTGGCAAGAAGGGGCATCCTCATCCTTAATCTTTGATCTTAGGAAAAAAGCTTTCAGCTTTACATTGTTGAGTTTGGTGTTAGCTGCGGGCTTGTCATCTATGTCCTTTATTATGTTGCAGTACATTCCCTCCGTATCCAGATGCTTCCACATGTTTAGGTTTGTTAACAGCAGCACCGTTGTGGTTTTGTTTTTTGGTTTTTTGTTTGTTTTGTTTTTTGTCTCTGTCCATTTGGACTGCCACAACAGAATGGAAGTCTGAGACTAGAATGCCAGCATGGTCAGGTGGGGGCTCTCTCCGGGGTCCCTGACTTCACGTTGTCTCCTCACATGATAAAAAAGGGAAGGGATCTGTCTGGATCCTCTTAGAAGGCAAAATCTTATTCATGAAGGCTTCAACCTTATGACTTACTCACCACCCAAAAGCCCTGCCTTCTAATATAGATCACTGGCGGAGGCTAGGATTTCAACACACCCAATTTTGGGGACATTCAGACCATAGCAGTCCTCAGTGACACTTTTGCATTGTGTCCATGTAACTAGTGTCTGGAGACAATCCCCAGATTTCTGCTCAGGTGAGGGGGATGGTTCCTTGAAAGCTTTATGAGGAAGATACTCTAGAGTGATGACCGATCCTGTATCTTATGGGTGTGAGGGAGGGTTAGAACATGGAGAACCCTAACATATATCGAGAATTTGCTACTAATGTCCATCTCTTGATTTGTGTTAAGGTAATTTTTCAAAAACCCCTTTGAGCTCTTTGTTATTATCCATTTTTCACAGATTAAGGAGGCAGGAACTTTTCCAGAGAACAGGAATGAGAGACCAGAATATTTGAACCTGGCTCAGCTTATTCCAAAAGTGTTTTTTTTTTTTTAAAGATTTTATTTATTTATTTGAGAGAGACAGTGAGAGAGAACATGAGCGAGGAGAAGGTCAGAGGGAGAAGCAGACTTCCCATGCAGCTGGGAGCCCAATGTGGGACTCGATCCCGGGACTCCAGGATCATGACCTGAGCCGAAGGCAGTCGTCCAACCAACTGAGCCACCCAGGCGCCCCCAAAAGTGCTCTTTTTTTTTTTTTTTTTTTAAAAGATTTTATTTATTTATTTGACAGAGAGAAATCACAAGTAGGCAGAGAGGCAGGCAGAGAGAGAGAGGAGGAAGCAGGCTCCCTGCTGAGCAGAGAGCCCGATGCGGGACTCGATCCCAGGACCCTGAGATCATGACCTGAGCCGAAGGCAGCGGCTTAACCACTGAGCCACCCAGGCGCCCCCCAAAAGTGCTCTTTTAAGTGGCTCTGAAGATACCCACCTCTGTTAGCATGGACGAGAGTATTGTTAGCTTTTTCCCAAGTCAGGGCCTGGATGTCTGTCATCCTTTGTCCCTTCTCACCCCAATCCTTCCTGCTCACTCCAGACCAGTCGTAGGTAAGCATGTTTGGGATTAGGGCCATCATTCAGCCATCTCTGAGCTCCAGTCTATTTCCTCTCCTTATGGTGCCCAATGGGTAGAGCCCACTGGATGGTTCCAGGTCCTCTCAGAGCTGAGACACCATTATCCTCTCCTACTCCATCTTTCTTGTGCCTCTCTCCCCTGCCCTCACCTCAGGGAATCTTGTTTTTGAAGATTTTGCCTACTGCATTTATGATGTCCTGTTCCCATTATTTATTATCATTAACTATCTCTTGGAACTTCTGGCAAGCAGGCAGTGGCCAGTACTAGCTGGGTTGGCAAAACTGTCATCAGAAAGACAATGGCATGATGAGCCTTAGCTGCCTGAGGCATACCAGGGATCCGAGTATTAAAAACAGCTGACAGTTGCTTATTATCTCTATGCCTCCTGGGGTGGCCTGGCTGACTATCCTAGGGGATCCCAGCTCACTGACCAAACACATGGAGCCGCACTGGAAGCTAGACTTCTCAGCACACATGGCAGTGGTCTTTTCATTCCATTGGGCTGCTTTCTAAATTTATTTTTTTTTTTAAAAGATTTTATTTATTTGACAGAGATCACAAGTAAGCAAGAGAGGCAGGCAGAGAGAGCGAGAGAGAGAGAGGAGGAAGCAGGCTCCCTGCAGAGCACAGAGCCCGATGTGGGGCTCGATCCCAGGACCCTGGGATCATGACCTGAGCCAAAGGCAGAGGCTTTAACCCACTGAGCCACCCAGGTGCCCCTGCTTTCTAAATTTTTGTACCCAGTCTTCTCCCAAACCAACCAAAGGCTCTCCACTCTCTCCAGGACATGTCGTCTTCCTTGGCCTTGGCTTCCTTTTCCATCTGGAAACCATTCTCTGCCAGGAAGCTTCAGCCCTTAATTGTCTGTACCACTCATGTGGCCCTTAGTGCTTTCTGCCTCACTGTATGGATCAGGCGGGCTCAGCTTTTGGCTTGGGAGGAGCCAGCCCAAGGAGCCCGCATTTGAGTTTGCCTCCCAGGTCAGTTCTTCTCTAGGCCTCTCACCAAGCCTTGCACATTGGAGGCAGCACAGAACGCATCCTCCCTGTGATGGTATTAGGCACTTGTCTTCATCACCGTGTCCGTGTTTGTCAGTTAATCACGGAATCCCTGAATGTTTTAACTTTACTTATTATCCTGGTAATACCAGTGGTGGTGGTAAATTTTCTTTCGTTGAAAAGAAGGAAATATCACTCCCCAACAGAAGAAAGCACTGGATGTGTCAGGAAAGTCCCTGGAGGCAGGAGCAGACCCTTTCCCCATTTGTCTTGCTGACCTTCCCCAGAACCACCAACGGGTGTGGGCTGAGAGCAGGGACACTTCAAGTTCACATCCTGGGATCTGGTTCTCCTCTGCCTGTTTAGGGAGGAGGGAAGGTGGCCCACGGCGTCGATGCCGACTGGGACTCCCTGCCCACGGAATACGACATCTGGCGGCAAAGAGTAATTTTCCCTCGGGTATCCCTTCTTATTACTCTAAGAACATTCACCTTAGGGTGATTCAAATGGATGTATATTTACAACATAGTATATATACATATAAAATAAATATATGTAAAACATATTTAAAATAAAACATTTTATTTTAGGAAAAAACACCCTTTGCTAAACATCTCCAGGAGACCAACAGATCATTCCAAGCTTAATACTCAGCAAAGGCCAATGCCTCCCTTCCCCGCTGTCTGTGGCTCCTGCCTTTCTTTGCAAATGTTGGGCGATTGGTGTTTTGTTCTTTGCTTCAACCACATGGATTTACAGACAGAAACTGAGGCAGAGGGTTGAAGGCACACAAGTAAGAGATCCCTGCCCTTAGTGCCTTTTTGTGCCCAAAGTTAGCATTCAAAATCCATTAAGCAGCTAAATTAGTAAGAGAATCCATAACCTTCCCATAAAACTGGCTTGAGTGAGCTCTGAAAATGATTCGCTATTCAGCTGGCCCAGAAAACCCCACAAAATCGTGCAAACCAAGAGGTTCCTTCTAAGAACACCCCAGAAACTGCCCAGGCCATCCAAGGGTTATCTGAAAGCCCCCAAGTCTCTGAACGTCACTTTGCAGGAGCGCTGCATGCGCGCCATTCTGTCCCTGGAAGGGCTCCACTTGCAGCAGTGGGACAGGTGCTCCCCCTACCCCTGCTGAAAGCTCCCCTGCTCAGTGGAACATGGACGAGGTAGCTGGGCACGGGCTGAAATGACAAACAGTGACTCTTCTACAAATGTGGACATTTATTTCAACAAAATGTGAAAAGAATACATTTGACTGATGCTCCTTGCTCATCAGGGTATGTGTCCGTCGAGTCTCAATGAGACCAGTGAAGGCTGCTTTGTGAACGAAGGGACTATGGCAATCTCAACTCGAGCAAGTCTTGGTCAGTACATCATTTCTACTCCTCCGAGCTCAGTAACCTTGCACATGGAATGGTCTGTGGCTCTTCCCGGCTGCTCTGTATGACAAAGCCCTGTCCAGGGGAAGACCCACAGGGAGGCGCTCTGGGGACGGGGGAGCAGGCCATGCAGGCTTCTAGAGAGGAACCGTATTCACTTACTGCATCATCATCATCTGGTCAAGGGGGAGACGTAAACTGAGTGTGACCCACCTGCCTCTGGAGAAACACCAGGGCAAACAGAGGGGTTTGTGGAATTTTACTAATTATGGAAAAAAATCAAAGGCCAATCCAGTTTTTACTTAAGGTGATACCAGCAGGAGTGGATGCCTCTTTCGGGACTGAACGTGGTTCCCACCTCTTCCTGCCCTCTCTGGTGGTGCTGAACGCTGGCACCTTGCACCAGGGCCGCCTGACCGAGGCTCTGCACACCAGCGGGCAGCCAGTGACGTAGCCCGCTCCCGGGGCCACCTGCACAAGCACTTCCCAAGGAAGGGCGGCGGGGCTCGTTGTGCGCAGACTCTAGCATTAAGGCTCAAAACTGTAGCGTGTACAAAAGTATTCATACCACCGCACTAAAATGTCCTAGTGATTCATTCCCTCCTTGGTCATCAGGGACACGTGCAATTAGCTGCACCATGAGAACCGGAGGCTACACCAGCCTTGATCACCTGCCACTCTGGCTTTAGGGACACCAACAGGGGAATCCATAAACTCTTTCCTCCTCGGGTAAATGGGTTGTTGAAAATAAACTGTCTCTACCACTGATGCGGAGGCTCCTGCCGCTGGCCAGGAAGGGCCCAGTGAGCCCGGAAGACAGCAGCACCATGACAGAGTTGTAGATGATCTTAAGGTCATGTGGGTTCTCTGTTCCCTGGAAGCCTGCTCACACCGGGGAAGGCCAGTCCCTGGTGCTTAGGGCAGAGATGTCACCAGGGTCCCTTTCAGCAGCTATGGGGAGACAAGCTGTGCCTGCTGCTTGCAGACACCCCAGGAAGAGACGAGACCCAGAAGGAGGAGGGACGTCCGCTGCTAGGAGAGATGCCCTGGATATAGAGCTGAGTGACTCTGTAGGCACTAGTAACCTTTTGTAATGATCAAAGCTCCAGGCTTCATAGTTAAGTTATAATAACCTTCCAAGTCCTAAAAAAGAGAGACTATCTGGCCCACACCCTCGTGGCAAGAATAACTACTTATCGGCAAAGGAGAGGGCCATCCCCCAGGCTCCGCTTTGGCCCCGCTCAGTCTGCTGGACCTCCCACGAGGCTCCCAGCAGATCCAACAGTTGGGTTCGCAGGGACATGCAAGGTAGTGGTCGGTCAACCATCTTTCCGTTTGTTCTGAGAATCAAACCCACAGTTGAGGCCCCTAAATCAACAACAGTGACTCGGTCTTCTTCTTGGATCAGGGTTTTGCCCTCATCTTGGAGGTCCCAAGGACCTTGAAGATTTCACACTCCACGAAGAAGAAACAGGTACCTTGATGTGATTAAACTGGGAACTATTCCTCTCCTAGTGCGTACCGGGCTGAACGTGAAGGTAAAAAACAAAACGATGGACTTGAGGCTTCCTCCTGGGCCCAGCCCTCCTCTGCTGCCTATGGCTGCAGGCTCATGGGGCCAGGGGTGAGGGAGGGCTGTTGACTGCCTGACCACAACTCCCACTTCCCCGGGCTGGGGCCCAGGAGCTGTCAGGCCAGGAGCAGCAGTCCTGCTTTTGTGTAGTGAGACCTCATGGTACAGGCTTGTACCCTTCATTGCCTTCGCAGGTCCTGGCAGGGACAGAGGGCTGTAGTCACAGATAAGGTAATAAATACTGAATGGGATGGGTGTGACCGCTGGGGGCTTTGTGACCCTATATCCCAGTATGTCATGCATAACCTGAAAACGTTCAAGGGGAAGCAAAATGCCACCTGGATTCCAGTGCTGGGTCTCCTGTGCCTTCTCATTAGAGTGGTTTCAGCTGGAAGAGGCAGATCTAGCCCTTTTCTCCAGAGGCAAGGCCGGGATGGGCAGGAGGCTCTTTCTACGTTGAAGGGGAGTCCATCGTGGAGAGGATCCGCACGATTTCTGCTCGCTGTGTGGGTGAGATGTGCTGAGTCATGTGGACGATGGAGTCCATGGCAACCTCGGGATTGGCCTGCACCAAGCTGGGGAGGAAGAGAGGGGATGGTGAAGGAGAGAGCCAGCAGTGTCTAGATGAGGGGAGCTTATGAACTGTCTGACTACATGCTGACATTTTGGCTCCCACCACACCTCATTTCTCTTCCTACGTGGAAAAAGTCCCCAGCAGCAACGCAAGTACGAGATGGACGTGACATGTTTTGCTATATCAGAAAGTAAGGAATTACTTAAAAACAAAACAAAACAACAAAAGCATTGGGGGCATGTCATAAAGAAATTGGAACTAGCACAAAGGTGTTTCCACTGGCTAAATCTGGGACATTCTGGGCACCGAAGAGTGTAATAAAGAATTGCAAATTATTAAAAAAATAGAAATTCATTATTGGTGTAGATTAATGAATACCTACATGAATGGAGGAAGACAGAAGACTTTTTGCTTACAGGAGAGCTGGAGTGAGGACTGGGGAGGACACAGAGTTGGAAAGTTATCCTTCTGTAACCTCGCCGTAAAGACTGGATCAGACAAGAGCCCTCCTTGGATGCTAGATCTGGGTGGAAATCCTGATGAGGAACAGGAGATCTGCATGGTTTTTAAGCGTGTCCCCAGAGACTGACTTGGAGCAACGGGGGAAATCAGTAATGATGCAGTGGAGAAACTGAGTAACGCCTTGACCAGGTGATTCTAACACCAGGAAGGGCAGATGACAGGCTGTCTCTGCATGTGGTACCCCATGAAGGCAACTTCACATATGTACTATTCCACGGAGAACATATAACCTGAAGCTAACCATGAGAAAACATCAGACAAAATCAAAACGAGCAATGTTTTACAAATGGTGGATCAGGGGTGCCTGGGTGGCTCAGTCATTAAGTGCCTGCCTTCAGCTCAGATCATGATCTCAGGGTCCTGGGATCAAATCCCACATCGGGCTCCCAGCTCAGTGGGGGGTCTGGTTATCCTTCTGCCCCTCCCCCTGCTTGTGCTCCCTCTCTCTCAAATGAATGAATACAAGCTTTAAGAAAAATGGTTTATTAGATATAAGCTTCTATCAATGTTGGGGCGCCTGGGTGGCTCAAGTCATGAGAGTGAGCCCCACACGGAGGTCTGTGCTGAGCGTGGATCCTGCCTGGGATTCTCTTTCTCCTCCTCCTCTGCTCTCTCTCAGAAAAACAAAAACAAAAACTTCTATGAATATTAAATTTACTAAAATCCGTCCTATTGTGGTTACATAAGAGAACATCCATATTAGCAAATACACACTTTAATATTTGGGGTAAAGGGCCATGATGGCCATGACCTATGTGACTTATCCTTAGCAGGTATATGGGAGCATGGATCTGTGGGAAAGCAAGCACACTCAAGTGATAAAGCAGATGGGGTAAGCTGTAAAATAATGGGTCGATCAGGGTAGAGACTTGTCTTCTGCACTGACATTTACAAATGTCCCCGGCTGCCTCCACCCCCCTTGGAAGGAGAAAACTGAAAACTCTTGGCTCAGGAAGGGAGGAGGTAGTTTCCCACGACGCTGCCATGGCATCAGCTTTTCTCACAGAATCCTTCATCCAGTCTGAAGATCTGCACTTGGAGCTAAGAGTTGGGCACAGTGAACTAAGCCTTCATCTAGCAGAGATTACTAAGTGCCCTAGAGACCAGGAGCTGACAAAGAACAGTGTTTCAGGCTCTATTTTTATTGGACGGTCAACTACAGTGGTCCCAAACAGAAAAAACCCACAAAGATTGTAAGGTACCATCTCATGTTTTTTTTTTTTTTTTTTTTTTTTTTAAAGATTTTATTTATTTATTTGACAGAGAGAGATCACAAGTAGGCAGAGAGGCAGGCAGAGAGAGAGAGAGGAGGAAGCAGGCTCCCTGCTGAGCAGAGAGCCCGATGCGGGACTCGATCCCAGGACCCTGAGATCATGACCTGAGCCGAAGGCAGCGGCTTAACCCACTGAGCCACCCAGGCGCCCCCATCTCATGTTTTGTTCTTAAATCTTTGCTCCTTCCAAGGAAGCGAGCCCAATTTCTCCTACAGAAGTCCCCCGCTGCGGGTCTCACCTGCGGATCTGCTTGAGGACATAGTCTCTGCTGATGTATTTGATGTTCTCCTCGATTACTGAGCGAACGCCGTCTTCCTCGGTCAGCTGTTTCTCCAGCCACTCCACCAGATCCTTGTTATTGTCCCACACATAGGCCTGCAAACAGACGACTCTTGGTCAAACACCTGGGGCCAGGCCAGGCCGGACACCCTGATTGTTCACGATCTGGAAAGTTCATTCCAACAGCTTGCTCACTGTAAAATAGTTGGTCATGGTTCTCCACTCTAGCTGGCATTGTAGTGGAAAGAGGCCCCAGGATAGGAGCAGTCCTCATTCTCTTTCCTTCTTTTGGTTCTAGATGCCTCTTGGGCCCCTGGAGGCATCCGTACTCACAGTCTGACTCAGGTTCTATCATTCCAGGGCTCTACCTATCCCTCAAAGGCTGAGAGAATGTAATCAGCTTATGGATTTGAGAGAAACAGTTAAAAGCCCAAATTGTTTAGTGAAGTGCTGATTGAGGGGTGCCTGCATGTGACTCTTGATCTTGTGGTTGTGAGTTCAAGACCCATGTGGGTATAGAGTTTAAAATCAACATGTGTTTAAAGGAAAAATTAAGGCGTGCCCAGGTGGCTCAGTTGGTTGAGCATCAACTCTTGATTCCTTTTTTTTTTTTTTCCTTAAGATTTTATTTATTTATTTGACAGAGACATGGTGAGAGAGAGAGCACAAGTAGGGGGAGTGGGAAAGGGAGAAGCAGGCTTCCTGTTGAGCTGGGAGCCCGCTGTGGGGCTCGATCCCAGGACCTGAGCTGAAGGCAGAGGCTTAACCTACTGAACCACCTGGGTACCCCTCCACACTTGATTTCTGCTCAAGTCATGATCTCAGGGTCATGAGATCGAGCCTGGCACCCAGCTCCATGCATGGCGCAGAGCCTGCTTGAGGGTCTCTCTCTCCCTCCTGCACTACCCCCCACTTGTATATGCACTCTCAATAAATAAAAACTAAAAAAAAAAAAAAGAAATGTGTCTTTTCTGAGGAGCTCTTAAAATATGTCTCTAGGCCCTGCCAGGCTGGCAGAGGAGTTGTCTGGTTGGGGAAGTGTCAACAAGGCACAGAGGGGGAGGTCTTGCCGCTAGGGGAGAGCTAAGAGGTCAGAAACCGACCCCCCATTTTACTTTCTATGAGAATATTCCAAAGGGGCAAGGCGTCTGTAACCCTGAAAATCTCAACAAACCACCTTGTGCCTCCTTTTTTTCAAGATCATTTAGCTGAGTATTTCCTAGGTAGTTGACTACATAATAATTCAGGAGTGTGTTAGAAACCTAACAGCCTTCTCCTTGCTCTCTTCTCCTCTCATTTTCTTTACAAATCATTTAGGAATCGTTTTGTTAATGGTTTCCGGAAAACCAAGTACCACCATTAGGGCTCATTCATATTTATGTCATTTTGTTTGGGTAATTAAACACAAAGCTCGTCATTTAAAGGTGCGCTATCCTTCTCTGTTATCACTAACGAAGTCAAAGTCAGAATGACAATGAGTTGGGCGCTGTAATTTAATAGGTGGGTGCATTAGGGACTCTCAGAGGCTTTGAGGCTTGAGCTGTGGCTCAGGAAACCTGTACACAAGCAAGGCGCCTGAGCCATGGCTGCCGCTTCAGGATCCGTGCGTGGGGGTGGGTGGGGTGTGAGGGTGGGGTAGGGGGGTGGACACTGTCTTTTTCACACCCGTCAAGGGCAGTGGGGTGCGGTTTTCTGACTTTCTGTTTCATGCCTTCAAAAAGAATGCTTTCTCGCAGATTCTCACTTGCTCATCTCTGACTTAGCTGGTGAGTTAGCTGTGACTCCTCGCTTACTACATCATGTGATTGACTTCCATAGTTCGAGAAATTTTTACGCAGTCCTTCACAGTTGAAGGATTAAGGAGCCCAGGATTAAGGGTCAGCAGCGCGCCCTTCCTAGTTCTGGTATGCAGTTCTCTTTCTGGCCCCCAACATGGCTGCTCTGTTTGGCGTAGTGGCTACGGAGATGGGCTCTTCTCATCAGGGTTGGGATGGCCAAGCGGGTGTCAGCCCCAGCCCCGGTCAGGACTGTGCCACCGTCCCCATGGCAAAGGGCAGGGAAGCGTCTGGTTATGGAGGAAAGGAGGTGCTACGTCAATCTCTATGGACAAAGTCGGGGGGTGGTGATGTTTTCCCCATAATGCGGTGGTCTTCTCTCTGGCACCCCAGCACTTGTGCACCCCACTATGGATTGGACACACTGGTCCTCTGACCCGCTGCCACCGAACTCGGACCCTTCCAACTTTGTCGTCGGTGATTTAGACTTCTTCACAGGTTGAGGATTTATGCACATGCCCTCACTTATGCAGATTTTGGGCGTTGGAAAAAATAGTGAATGCTTCTTGGGTTTCAGAATGGGAAAAAAAAACAAAAAAACAAAACTAGATTTACCCAAGAATCCCAAAGCCTTTGGTTTAGGAGAATATTTAATACTCTTATTAATCATTTTTAATCCGTTTGCTTTTAATTAAGAAACAGCATGATGCTTTCCTATCAACATATGCCAGGGAGCAGATTAATTGTGGCTTAAGATAACTCTCCTTGATTGGTGTAATGTATTAGCTAACGAGATGCCTGCTTCTAACGGCCCTCAGACACTATGCTGGAAAGCCAGCTACCCTCTAGAGAGAACTCTTCTGCCTTCCCCTCCCACAGCCACAGAATATGCTAGGTGTTTAAATGAAACATTTAAAAAGTTCCTAGACAGGATTAAGGCAACACATTCCAAGTTTTGGAATTGTTGCTCTAAAATCTCCTCTTTGAAGACATGGCTCCACGCATGAAAGATCTGCTGTTTGCTCAAAATAGGACAACTGGATGACAGCCACTGAGCCAAAGCTCAGTAAAGTTTCCCTCCCGGCGTAGTACACCAAGGCGAAGTGGTCACAACTCCTAGTTGACAGCACCTGGAGCGAAAACAAACAAATGGAAGCATCCACGGTGCCAGGGGGTTTTCCTAACGGGCTAGGAGGGTTTCAGGTACGCCGAGGCCTAACCACATGCACCGGGAACAGCAAGGCTCCCAACCAAGGAGTTAGGGAGGCTATGGGTCCTTGTCTGCCCTCCTAGAACAGAGATGTAAGACTCATCATTCCAGCCATCTGGAAGGACAGGCCAACCCTATTCCCCGAAAGAAAGCCATTATCATTTTCCTCCTTAAAATTATAAAATCATGGCTTCCAGTGTGGATTTTAAAAGCCAGTGTGAAATGCTGGGCTGCTAATCTCATGACAGGCCTGGGCTCATAAGTCACCTGCCTCACACTCCTCCCAATCAGAACATTCTAATACCAATAAAGTATTGATAGTTAAACATCACAATGTTGGCCTTACAATACATGTTCAGCGGATGCTTTATCTTTCTCTGCATCAGTGGATAAGTATCTCAGGCACTACGCCATTTCACTAATTGTATGTAGTAATTAGTCTATCGCACAAAATCTAAATGACCTGTTTAGAAAGTTTCCTTTCAAAGTATTGGATAGCTGTTAAGTCCTCCTTATTCAGTGTACAGGAGGGCCAGAGAGTGACCAGGGCACAGTCTGATGGATGTGAGTCCCGATTACCATGCCCTGTAAATAACTCATCTTGTGGGCTAGCTGGAGACCCCTCCAGCAATGTCATTCTTTTTTTCTGAGGCTTTGGAGTAAAACAGCAAACAGCCATGTGGGATGGGGCGGCCTGTGGACCCCGTCTCCTCAGCTGGCTCCAGGCGCAGCCCTACCCGGGGCCAAAAAGTGTTTTCCAGGTTCTACCTTCCCTCCTCCTTCCCAGGCCTGAAATTAGAAGTCTGGTGTACAAGACTTGTCCAGGGGTAGCTTGAGGCTGGGTTTTGGGGACTAGGGAAATCCAACAACAACCCTATCAATGGTGCTTTTACCTCTGTCATCCTTATAAGGCCTCCACTGACTGACCATCTCGTTTGGAAATCCAGAGTAAGAGTGAAGGGGTTGTGAAGGGTCTGGATCGTAAGAACATGCTGGCACCCCAGACTGTGGGCAAGTCAGAGCAAGTCGCATCAGAGGACACGTACTGAGAATGGACCGTGCCCACAGCTCCCGCCACAATCAGGAAGTCACACATCTGTAGCTCTTAGCTCAGCACACATCAGAGGGTAAACTGAGCTGAGAGGAGCAAATGGGCATCATTTGAGTGTTTACTGAGTGCTAGGCATCGGCTTCCATGCCTTCTTTATCATGTCATTTAAAACTCACTGGATCCCGTGAAAGAAACATTATCTCTATTTTACAGAGGAAGAGACGAGGCTTAAATAAGTATCATGTCCAAGCCGGCCAGGCTGGGATGTGCCATGTTCGTGGCATTCTGAATACCATGTTCTGCTCTAGGCCCCACGCCACGCAGAGTCTCATCTCAGTTGTTACTACTGAGGCTTGGTGGTGGGGGGGATCAGTCTTTGAAATACCACATACTCAGACTGTGGGTCTGAGAATCAAGACCCAGAACCTACACACACAACAGATGTACACCGTGTTCCTATGACCCGACTTAAACCCAAGTTCTTGGTACCATTTCCGGCGAGCTGCAGTGATGCTCTGCTTCCGTCTGCAGTGAAGCCCTGAACCATAAACCTTACGATTTCCTACAACAGGACTGTCCCAGTGGGTTCCAACAGAGTCCTGTGACTCCTGGGAACAGATTCCTCTACGGGAAACAAAAGACTTGCCTTGCTAAGTTATAGAGCATCACGGTGTCTTCAAATTTCCTGTCCCTCAATCTCTTTCTTCAGGATTAAGATTTAAAAGAGAGAAACAAAAACACAAATTCTCTGGGACATAACACACAGCATGGCTCATAGACTCCTATCACCAAACACCTTTCCCTGCTAGTAACCGTGGTGAGGATCAGAGGGTCACTTCCTGGTGTAAAGCCAAGGTCCAGACTCTGCCGGTGTTTGCACTTGAGACCCCGTGCACAGTATCTATCACTGTTTGAAGAACCAAGGCATGTGTGTATGTGTGTGACATTTTTAAGGTTTGCAGCCAGTCCCCCGTACAAAGCTGCCTCTGTGCCTGCCCTACAGAGGCCACACCGACGGCTTGTGAACTGTGCAACACTTTCTTCTCTCAAGGGCGCTACAGATCTTATCAGCGTCCCCGCGCTCCACTCATCCTGCTGAGCCTACAGAATATGGAAGGAGGTTTCAAAGCCACATCCTAGCATCACTGCCCTTCCTCCCTCCTCGGCTGCCCTCCTGGACTAAAGAGCTCAAGAGAATGTGGTTTTCTGTGGATGGGAGGGAGGGGATAGCCTTAGTGCCTGGGTAGGGTTGGCTCCCAGGGCTTCAGGCAGCCTCCGCCTGCCCTCGGGGACTGGGGCTATCTCTGGCACTGACTCCCAGCTAGAGTCGGTACGTACGTAGCCCACTGTTCTCCATCTCTTAGAGATGGCAAGGACCTGCTTCTCTGGACGCACCGTCCCCTGGCTCTGGGATGCTAAGGAACCACTGAAGGGCCGAGCCACTCACTTCATGTTCGGAGAGAAGCTATTCCTTCTCCTCATCCTTGTGCTTACTGAGGCCGTGCACGTCCATTACTGACTAATGTGGTAGGAAGGCGGTGCGGGCCTCTCCTGGCCACACACACACACACACACACACACACACACACACACTCCATTTACCTAGCCGGCCACTCTTAACTGTAGAACAACCTCTTATTTTACACTTGCGTGACTTTCAATGCCAACTTCCACTAGAAGCTGCCAGTAGCCACTGACAAAATTGTCTCACTCAATTATGATGCCACAGACTGACCTTAACCTGAACCAGGTGTCACATAAGGCTGCGCTCGCCCGCTGCACATCTGAAATATTTATCTAAAGAAGCTTTTCAGTCGTAAAGAAGTGGGGAGGCTTAACACAGAGGTGAATCTTAGAAGCACCCAGATTCACTGGCTTTAACAATGACGGCAGATCTTGGGAGTTCCTTCTTGAGAACAGTCAGCAGAGGCGTCAAGCAACGCTTTGCAGGAAGAGGCTGAAGGGCCGGCCCTCCCTCAGCGCGCTAACCCAGGAGGCACCCAATGTTCTGACCAGAACAGCCACCAGGAAAAGACAGTTTCGGCACATAGAACCAATATTCTGATAAAATAAATATATGACATGTATGATTTACTTTTAACCCATATAATAACTACCAATAAAGGTCCATTTCTTTTTCTTAGTGTAAGTAAACAGAAAAATAAAAGTTCCAACTCCTTCCTCCCATCCTCTCATGGACTGTGTTGTGTAGCCTATAATTCCAGGGGCAAATGCTGGTATCTGGTCAACCTGGGCTCAGACCCATCCCATCTTGGGGCCAGAGCACCAGGGACAAGCTCACTCACTGTGTGGGGAGGAAACAGGGCTCAAGCCTATAGGCTTCCCTTCCACTTTTGCCTTTAGAGGCCTAGGGGTCCTCACGTTGGGGTTAAGGAGCAGAGCACAAAGGCATCTACCTACCTTCACAGTTCCCTCCACCTCCACAAACCAACGCCGTAACATGGCCTGGATCTGACCATCGGTCAGCTCTGGGTTGGCATTGTGGATTTTCTTTTTGACCAGGTCCTCCAGCAGGAGACGCCTCAGTCGCCAGTAGAAGAAGGTCCGGGATGTTTTCCAGTCCAGGATATCCTATGTTCAGATAAGAATAAGCTTAGTCACCTCAGCCCTAATCCCTGCTCAGTGCCTACTCCAGAGGGAGCTCCACAGGCACAAAAACCTATTCTTTAGCAAGCCCTCAGAGGCTTGACACTGGCCAGGACTGTAGCACCTGCCACTGTCTCCCCAGCTCAGAGCTACAGTTCCCTACCCAGAGCACAGCACATGGCCAAGGGCCTCACTAATGTGAGCTCCACCTGTGCCTGAGATGTTCTGGGAGGACCTGTGACTCTCCAGATGATGAGACAGTGAGGGACTGGTCTGGAGCAGAATGGCTCCAACAACTTGCACACAGATCCAATGTGACTTGACTGCTGCTGGAACCCAGGCACCGGGTCCGCAGCCTGATAACCACCGGAGCAGTTGTTCGTAGAAGAGGGTCATGAGACGCAGTCTCCCACCAGTGAAATGGAACTTGCCTTCTGAGGAGTGTAGAGTCATGTAAATCAGAAATTGTTTTGGGATAACAGATAACACAAAAAAGGGAAAAGTCTCTCCAAGAAAACCTGAAAATGGTTTGATTTGCACCAGCTGTTTTAACCCACCCCTAACAGCTTTCTACTTGCGAGCCAGTGTGTAGGAGACACATGCCCGCCGCTCGCAGGGCTCTGACATGTCAGGAGAAGTGGCAGCCACCGTACTTACGTTAATAACACCCTTCTCCTGCATCCGGCCCGGTGTGTCGTGCAAGTCAGCAAACTGCACGGCTACCTGATGGTAAATGGGAATTAGGAATTCCTCCCGCTCCTTCAGCTTGTTTTCCAGCTCCTTCCGCTCTGCTGGGCTGAGCTCTGGGGTGCCTGCAATTAAGCAAACCTGCCCGTCACACTCTGTGCTGACCCGGAGTCTCTCTTCCGCGGTCACAGGAAGCTCGGAAGCACCCCTCCTCCCTCTGTGGCCTGGCTCTCCGTGCTCTTCACCACCGCTTTACTGAGTAACAGAACTCTGTGAGATGCCAGACTGGTCCTTATCTTGCCATGGGGAACCCACATGTCCTCCTTTTGCTGTGGAGGTCACAACTATAAAAGCAGGCACAGGAGTCCCTTCTCTCCAGGTCCTTCTCTGAGCGGGCACCAGCAACTGCATGGGGGCCCATGTCTCCTGCATCGTCTTACAGCCTGATGGCCAGGCCCCTCCTTCCCACACATGATTCCATGCCTGGGCCTGACTGACCAGCATTTGCGCAGCCGGACCATTCTGCACGTGGGACAGGGGAGGGGAGCAGTCCCTACACCTTGAGGTCCAGACCAGCAGCGCCTTCTCCCATGTCCACTCACCCAAGGACTCCTAAAGTGGCAGCTGCTGTAACTGCACAATCTCTAATCTCAGGCTGGAAAACTCTTTAACTGACATCAGTAGCATATAGTCTAATGAGAGCCAGACCTGTGTGTCTCCTGCCAGCTCAGCAGATTAGATTAGCCAGCTTCCTAGTCAACACCTGGGCTCCTACTTCCAGAGCCAACCCCTGACCAGACTGATAAAGACATTCTAGTTCTTAGGCTAAAAGTGAAGGAAGAGGGGAGAAGAGAAAGCTAGTTCGCAAATCCCATCTGGACCACTGAGCTTCTAAGCACACAGCACCCTCACTCAACAGATTCCTCTAAGGAATCTGGAATTCCCTGTAGCAGGGAGGACCCCTGCCTGCCCGCCCTCCAACCCCCCCGTCTTCAATCAGTGGTCTCCCAGTAGAGGTGCTGCCATGTTAGGCTTTCTTCCTAATTGCTCTCTGAATGGGACTTGTAATCAATACCACAAATTTAGCTGCCTGCCTAGTAAAGAGGAGTAAGTCTAGCTGAAGGAGCTATAGGTGACAGCCCCTGGTGTTGGCGACAACCTGAAATGCTTTGTCACCAAAGCTGACAAATAAATACATGACCACAGGTGATGGGCTGGAGAAGAGAAAGGTCTATTTCAAGCATGTCTGTCTGGGAACAGGCCTTGCTCTTTATGCCACTATGAATCATATGACATAAACAGCCTTGGGCTGCTGAGTGAGCCGTAAGTATTCTAGATAAACACATGTTAATAGAACAGGGATGAAGCCACAGCACCCAGTTTTATGAGGTTTTTTAGATGCCCACCTCCACCTCCTTTTTTTTTTTTTTTAAACCCATCACTACTTGAAAACCACAAGGAAGAGAGCTGATGGCTATGTCTTCCTGGGCGCTCCCATAGAGGGCAATCACACTGGGGCCCTAACATGCAGCAACCTTCTCTCCATGCCATGCAGAGCAGGGTTGTGGGATAAGATGAAGGCCCATCCATTCTGGGGTGGATCTGCCTAAAGAGCCGACGGGAGGAGCGCCAACTGATGCCTTCGGAGATGAGACTATCTCAGTAGTCTCCTAGACAGGGAAGCAAACATTTTTCCTTCTCTAGTAAGAGGAACTGGGGCAGTGAAGCTGGGGCAGGAAAAACAGAAGATGAGCCTGGCTGCCATAAAAAGCAAGAAAGCACTCAAGTGACTGACTCAAGTTAAAAGGACACAGGAGCCAGTTTGAACGTATTCCCACTGGCCAAATCTGGGACAGTCTGAGCATCAAATTTATCAAAATAGGATGATGATATTAATTACCAGAATATTTATGGAATGAAATAGCCTGAGAGTCCATTCTAATATAAATAATTAAATGGGGGAAAAGGGAAGGGAAAGTTCTCCCTTCCAGCAGAATAATAATTAATAGACATAGAAGGAATGATGGAATTAGAAAATCACCATTTTGAGGTGCCTGGGTGGTTCAGTGGGTTAAGCCTCTGCCTTCAGCTCAGGTCATGATCTCAGGGTCCTGGGATCGAGCCCCACATTGGGCTCTCTGCTCAGCAGGGAGCCTGCTTCCCCCTCCCCCTCTACCTGCCTCTCTAACTGTGATCTCTTTCTGTCAAATAAAAAAGAATAAAAAGAAAAGAAAAGAAAATCACCATTTCACCACCATCACAGCAACTGATTCTGCCAAGAATTACCAATGTGTACTAAAAACTACTGGGTGAGAGTTTGATGAGGAATGGAATATTTACATCATCTCAAAGTATCTCCTCATAAATTATAAGTGAACAAAACCTTAAACAAGTAATCACAATTACCATCACCAAGAATAGGACAACCTGACATATGCCTCCTGATATGATGTCCTGACCATAAATAACACTCGGCAATATTCCTGCCAAAAATACATTATCTGGATTTAACCATGGGGAAATACAAAACAAACCTAGACTGAGGACCATGCTACAGAATAGGGGCCTGAGGTATCTGGCTGGCTGGGTTGGTAGAGCATGTGACTCGATCTCAGGGTTGTGAGTTTAAGCCCCATGTTGGGTGTGAAGATTACTCAAGAAAAATCTCACCCCCCCACCCCAAAAATGGTAGCCTGTATTCTTCAAAAAAAAAAAAGTCAAGATGATGATAGACTAAATAACTGAAAACAGGCCACAGTGTGTGGTCTAGAGTTAGATCTCATATCTGAACAACAAAAATCAAGTCTGTAAAGGATATTATTGGGACAATTGGTAATATTTTGATATGAATCATGAATCAGATAGTAGTATTGTTATCAATGTTATAGTTCCTAATGTAGATAAGTGTCTTGGGTTATATAAGAGAAAGTCTTTGTTCTTAGAAACATACACTAAATACTTTTGGATAAAGGAATACGATGTCTACAAATGACTATCAGAGGGTTTGCAGAAACTGTGTGTGTATGTGTATAGAGTGCACAGGCAAGCACATGTACATGAACACACAGAAAATGATAATGCAAATGGGACAAGATATTACCAACAGGTAAATCTGAGAAAAAGGCATCAGAAGTCCTTTGTACTATTCTAGTCACTGTTCGGTGAAACTGTATCAAATGGAAAGTTAAAAAATAAGCCAAGCTAAAAAAAAAGTTTTTCCTGGCTCCCTGATGCCAAAAATCAGAAGCCAAAGTTAATATTTGTGGGGTACAGGGCACCATTCTAAAGTGCTTCGTATCTATTAACTCGCTTAATCCTTACACAACCTCAAAGCTGGTATTCTTGCTGTCTTCATCTTACAGGTGAGCAAACTGAGCCACTGAGAATTTATGTAACTCACCAAGGTCACAAAACCAGGAAGGGGCAGAGCCAGGTCTCAGGTACAGCAGTGTGGTACCCTGAAGACTTGGGGCAGAGGACAAGGAAGTGCTTCAGTAGCAGAATCTCGTTCATTTCAGGAAAGGCTCAATGATGATGGCAGATGGCTGGCTGATACAGCCGAATTTCCATCTTAGTCCCATTCCATAACTGATACCAAGACAACGCTTCTAACAATGCCTGCTCTGTAGGATCAATTTCCTGGGCATGTCTAGTATTTTTAAGATTTTATGTATTTATTTGAAAGAAGATACAGAGCACGAGCAGGGGTAGAACAGACTCCCCACTGAGCAGGGAGCCTGATTCAGGGCTTGATCCCAGGACCCTGGGACCATGACCTGAGCTGAAGGCAGATGTCCAACTGATTGAGACACCCAAGCACCCTGTCCTAATTTTTTGGTAAACATTGATCATATTTACCACATTACATTTAAAGTGTCTGTTTATGAGATTACTTCTTCAATCAGTCACGTCTGTCAAACCATTTCTTTATACCCCAAGTCCCTAATACAGAGTGTGGCCTATAGCATTACTCACTAAATATTCCTCCTCTGACTTTCTTTACATTCCACTTGATATGAACAGTGTCATGCAGATTTGGCTGCCCTGTTTCAGAACACCCAAATGAAGTGTTGTTACATGAGGCCAGACCTGGTTCCTTGACTGCCAGGGTGAAACAGAAATGTTTACTTCACTCTGAGTAAGCAGTCATCTCTCTATCAAACAAGAAAGCAGTGACTTTAGGCTCATTCATTACAGTGATCCAAGAACTTGTCCTTCTGATGCTACTGGGGAGTGTTTAAAAGTTCATGTAGATGGTTTCTGTGACATGGGACCTGACAGGCACAGCCTTTCTCTCCATAGCCCTTGCCCCCCTCCCCGACCTTGTTTTCCACTCTTTAGTCTAAGGCGGCCCATGACTTAGAAATTATGCACACTTCTCATGAAGGGCAGAGTGCTTGGTGTCCTCTGTGAGTCACCTGAATGCATGTTTTACTCCTTAATCAAACAGTACATCTGCACTTGGGAGAGCATGCTGTTCACTCTTGGGTTGTAGCAATAGGCCAGACTCTAAGTCTGGAGCCACATTCAGGTGCGGTGCTGTTCAGGGAGGGGACCAGTTGTGCGGTGGGACTACAGTTTTGCAACACTTCTGTACTGGTTGCCAAGCAGTCACGGTCCTGAGCACTGTGAGCAATCACTTCCCACCCTGGGAACTCGGGCCACTCTTGTTCCCAACACTAAAACCTGCTGGGTCCCTGAAACCTGCTGGGCAGGCCCAAAATTTGAGGGTGGCTCCTCGTGTTCCTGTGAGATCAAATGAACACCGTAGCAGTTTTCCCAGCCAGGGATAGGGGATGGCAGGACCAAGGATACGGATGAATAGGAAGTTCCAGACCTTTAGAACATCCTCTCTCTGGGTAAACAACCAACACTATGCTTATATATGTGTATACCTGTACCATATACAATGCATACCGTTTACTGAGCACTTACTATGTACCAGGCACCACACTTACTGCTTTCAGGATCACACAGCTTGTAAGTCACCATGCACAATTCAGACCTAGGTCTGGCCAGCTGTTAACACTGCTGCCAAGCTGCAGGCCTCAGTGTCACTGAGCGCTTTCCAAGTAGCTTCATATACATCACCTCTAACCCTTTATAACAACCCAACCTTACAGACAGGGCATCTATTTTACAAATGAGAAAAACCAAGGCTCTGAAATGTAAAGTTACTTGCCCAAAGGCATCCAGCTCTTATGTAGCAAAGTCAGGATTTACACTTGGTTATCTCCAAGGCTTGTGTTCTTCCACATGAAATGGCATCAACAGCAGCTCAAGCAGGTGTCCTGGCAGTGGCCACAGATGGGCAGATCAGCTGGAGAGTTTAGTTCATTGTATGAGGAAAATAGTTAAAAGCACAGCTCAGGGGGCACCTGGGTGGCTCAGTAGGTTAAACCTCTGCCTTCAGCTCAGGTCATGATCTCAGGGTCCTGGGATCGAGCCCTGCATCAGGCTCTCTGCTCAGCAGGGAGCCTGCTTCCCCTCTCTCTCTGCCTGCTGCTCTGCCTACTTGTGACCTCTCCATCAAATAGATAAATAAAGTCTTCTTTTAAAAAAAAAAAAGCACAGGGGCGCCTGGGTGGCTCAGTGGGTTAAGCCGCTGCCTTCGGCTCAGGTCATGATCTCAGAGTCCTGGGATCGAGTCCCGCATCGGGCTCTCTGCTCGGCAGAGAGCCTGCTTCCCTCTCTCTCTCTCTGGCTGCCTCTCTGTCTACTTGTGATTTCTCTCTGTCAAATTAATAAATAAAATCTTTAAAAAAAAAAAAAAAAAAGCACAGCTCAGCACTGGGTGCAAAGGGGGAAGACTTCTGGGCTTAGGAGTACAGCATCCTGGAAACAAGGTCTTGGCTTTACCAAGTTGGAGGGAGAGACAGGGCTGGCTCCTGGACTAACAAAGGTCTTGTCTACCCAGACAAGCTATTCCAGAGCTTTAAAAGAGTAACAACAAACACCTGCAATGATGGGGCACCTGGGTGGCTCAGTGGGTTAAGCGTCTGCCTTCAGCTCAGGTCATGATCCCAGGATCCTGGGATAGAGCCCTACATCGGACTCTCTGCTCAGCGGGGAACCTGCTTCCCAGTCTCTCTCTGCCTGTCTCTCTGCCTACTTGTGATCTTCATCTTTCAAATAAATGAATAGATTTAAAAATCTTTTAAAAAACAAAAACAAACAAACAAAAAAACCACCTGCAATGCTCTGGCCCTCCTGAGACTAGGAAGATCACAGAACATTCCCCCAAAGTTTGCCTTGTTTGATTCCTTCCTTAATGCCTCTGATCGCAGTTCAAGACCTGCCTTTAAAAAAAGCATCAAAGCAAGGAACAGAAGTAGAGGATGTGTGTATTTTAAAAAGCACATGAGAAAGTTAAGGATATGTGTGCTTTAAGTTGGGGGAGAAAAGGTTTGCTAAATTTTATTTTCTAAAAATAAAAGGCTGCTCTTAAGCTAGTTAGATCCTTGTATAGCACACTGAAGGCCCCTCTCTCCTTGTACAGCAAAGCAGCCAGCCCTGGTAATGATTTAGGGGAGATTAACAAATATGTCAATGTCTATTTTCTGCTTAATTTAAAAGCGGCGTCTATAAAGATTTTTGACTTCTGAACCCTGTTCTCCTGAAAGAAAGAAGGTAAGAATGAGGAGGGGGATAAAGAGTGATTATCCTATCATCGATCGTTTGTCAGGAGCATTTCTTATTCACTGGACTATTGTAAAAAGCTAAGCTCTCGATCAATCCTGTAAGCTCCCTGTACAATTAAATATCTTGGAATGGTTTTCTTTCTTTTCTGGCCAGATTGCAGGGCCTCAGGGTTTTTAGGAAAGCAAGTCGTTGTGTGCATGTGCGAGTGTGTTTAAGAATATGCTACAGGGAGGAAAGTCATTCTTTTTCTAGAATCCTACTTTAGGAAAAGGCTGAAATGGGAGAAGAAAGGTAGGTTACTCCCATCTCTTCCCTCCCAAAATAAAAAGTCCCCATGAATTCCTAAAAATCCAACCTTAGAGTTAAAAACACTTTAAAGAGCTGAATCCAGAAGGGCAGTACTAGTCTGATCAAATGAGAGCTGTTACTGTGCTAGAAATGTTGAAGTACCTCTTCTCTCCTTTAATCCTTATAGATGAGAAAACCGAGGCACTAAAACGGGGCAGTAACGTGCCCAAGGCTTTGAAGCTAGGACACCGTGGAGCGGGGATCTGGGCTTAGAGACTCTGGCTTCTGAGCCCATCAGTTTTTATTTTTAAAATTTCCCCCAGAGTGGGGTGCACGGTTCCTGGAAGTATGGCAACAGCAGGTCGACAAGTGCAGTGGATGGGAGTGAGCTCCTCTTCGGTCTCCTACTTCCAAAAATCCATTTAATACATTGTCCTCGGATAGAGGGCGTATCAGATATTAAACTGATGAGAAAAGATACTATACTTGATCTTAGCCAAAAGGCCAAGAAGCAATGTAGAGCCAATGCCCTTTAAATGAAACAAGTTAAATTGACCCACAAGTGTCCACAGGGCACTGGCCTGTCAGGTGTTCCCAGGGCCAGGATATAATGAAAAGCCACATTTCTCCTCCATGGGGTCAAAGCTGGAGAGAAGCTTCCGAGGAGGGAGCTGATTTCTGTAGCAGGAGGTGTTTTTTTTAACCTAGCCATGACTCTGAAGGAGGGCAGGAGGGGAGCCTCACCCTATGGACAGGCACATCACATCCCATGGTGGAGGATTTGGGGTGAGGGGTGAGACCTTCAAAGCTTAGAATAAAAATCAGGCTGGTAGGCTGAAAATTCTCTACTCAGCCAAAGGCACTAGGTGACCTTGCAGAAATCTCTTTTCTGTGCTCAGTTTCTCATTTATGTAACAACAATCCTAAGCTGGTGAAGAGGGAAACTGTTTTATAAAAGAATATGATATTAAAGTGCTTTTTATTTTTTAGTTATACTAAGAAGCCTATGTAAATTTAAACCCAATTTCAACTTTTATGGGCCCTTCTTCCTTCTCTTAAGAAAGCAATTTGCTTTGATTGGTTAAATACTTATGAAGCTAAAGAAAAGGATGAGACCACCCTCCTCACTCAGCTCCAGAATATCTCAGATAAAAGAACACACACCCGTACCTCAATTTTGAGACTGAAAAATCAGCATAAAAAAGACTGGAATCTTATTAAGAAGTACAAACACAAGTAGCTGTTTAAAAGATCTGTGTAATCACATTTTCAACGTTAAAAGAAATTCCTCTGTAAAGATGGTAAGATAGGGAGAAAAAAAAAAAAAACCTTGCAAAACGATTTCTGTATCCATCACAGGTGTGCCTTTCTTTACACAAAAGCATTCTGGAAAAACTGTGTAAATCAGATCCTGTTTTAAATGCCTTAAGGGAGCTATTTAGAAGGAACCCTGCAGTGAATCCTTTGGTAAAGCAAATAATCCTTTTGTAATGGGAATAATTTCTCCCAATGTATCTAGTTTTTTTTTTAAATCCCATTTTCATATATCTGCTTTTCTTCAAAGGGACCACACCTATCTAAATATACAGCTGCATTTGCATATTGATTTTAATAGCAACCCTCTCTGGGATGTTTAACCGTAGGTTCCTTGCAATGGTGTTAGTGCTCTGCTGTTCGTATTTTTAAAAATCATTACAGTAAACCCAAAGATTTCCAAATAGGAATCAAAGAATCTGTTATTCCCCCCTTCAGCCCTGTGCCCCCATGCAGACAGTCCACATAAGAGTCAGGAAGCCGCACAGAATTCTCTGAATTCTCGAGGCAGTTAAGTCTCAAAGTCTTTACTATTTTCCTTTCCTTAGTTGCTCCTTTCCCTCCGCCAGCCCGACCCCCTGCCCCTCCAGTTCTAGCAGGTCAAGGAATGGGGCTCTGGGTCAGCTGGGGACAGGCGAGGAACAGGGTCTCTCAGACATATTCTGATGACAGCCCCGAGGCAGAAAGAAGCTTAGGTTCAGTCCAACAAAATGCCAGCCAGGTCTCTCCATCTGACAGAACTGTGAACCACTTCTTCCTGGGATGAGGCAAGCCCAGGTGCTTTGATAAATACAACCAGATGAATGGAACAGACCAAAAGAGCCCCTTCTCCTCCCCAGAAAACGCTGTCACTGCTACACCATATTGCATCAAACCAAAGAACTTCTGAATCAGTGTGATGAGGTGGGTGGTAAGCTGCTGCTCATTCAGGGAAAGAGGCACCTGTCTACCCCAGGGCCCAGGGCTTGGACGGCGATGGTGCCAAGTGAGGACACTGTGTGTTCAAGAGGTGACTGGGCAAGAGGCCACTTCCCACGCATTAGGACCAGAACTAATTTCCCTTCTGACTTTGCAGGCAAGGATGCTGCCTTCTGACTCAAACAAGCAACTCTAGCTCTTTTCAGCTTACAACATCTTGAAGATGGACACAACTGATGGAAAAGCATACATAGCTCAGGTACTTTGATCACTTCTGCCAGAAAACCAGCTTAACCCCTGAATCCCCTTAACCCAAGGAAGTGTCCTTTTCCTGTTATCTGGCTGCTTAAAAGAAAAGGCTTGGGAGGCAGGCATTCCCATAGATGTCTCCAGGCACATTTACCCTCACGGGGTAACAGCAACCCTTCTCTGGTTAAATACTTATGGGAAGCCACAATACTCACTCTGCCCCCAGGAAGCCTTGGGTAGAGGGGTATGCTGGGCAGAAGGGCCAGGCATGGAGCAAGCACAGTGCCCAGCCAGAGCTGCCCTTGCCTGTGTCAGACCGTCCCTCTCAGGGCTCCATGTGGGAACAGCTGGGCTGCTGCATGGCAGGTGCCCAGCCGGCTGGGAAGAGGCCCACGTTCGAAATGTGTGTCTGGAAGAGTGTGTGTGTGTGTGTGTGTTTCAGGAAGTAGCTCCTTTGCCTAAAGACTATTTGTGTTGAGGAAGAGGGATGGAGGGGACCTTATGTTTGCTTCATACTTGGACTAGACAGCTCTCTCTCTCAATTGATATATCATTTCCTTCTAAGCACAAGGCAAGGGTAAGGATCCAGGAGAAAATCTCAGGTCCTGGCATCAAGACCCAAGGCCAGGAAGGCCATCCTACCCCACACCCACTCCCTACTCCTTGCTCGCTGAGGAGGTAAGGATGTCAGGGAGACATGAAGAAGGCTGGGGCTCTATTTCCAGAGAAGAAATTCAATTTCCTTAAGGGATCCAGACTGGTAGGTTGTTATCTGTCCTGCACGGACTCTACCAAGCCTGTTCTAAGAATCTGGCAGTGTTGGGCGCCTGGGTGGCTCAGTGGGTTAAGCCGCTGCCTTCGGCTCAGGTCATGATCTCAGGGTCCTGGGATCGAGTCCCACATCGGGCTCTCTGCTCGGCAGGGAGCCTGCTTCCTTCTCTCTCTCTCTGCCTGCCTCTCAGTGTACTTGTAATTTCTCTCTGTCAAATAAATAAATAAAATCTTTAAAAAAAAAAAAAAAGAATCTGGCAGTGTAAGACCATGGTATTTGGCCTTTTATCACATTTCTTTATCTCTTTACCTCTATCAGGAATATGTGCTGTTTTCATGCTTTTTGATAATCATGAACTACAAACTAGTAATTCACCTTCTACCCAAACGAACTATATAAAATGAAGAAAGGTCAGTTTTTAAAAATAAGAAATCTGAAAGAGATTAACTGTTCAGAAATTAAATATTACTCATTATCCTTGGAGAATAAATCATAATTCTGTTTTTGAACACAGTCAATCTGCTGTGCATTGGTTCATCTAAGTGATCTGACAGCGTGCTCCCCAGTGTAGGGGCCAATCTGGGAAGAGATTGGGAACATAAGGTAACATCCACTCCTACAGGCTTTCTCCTAAATCAGATTTTTCTCAGTGGAATTGGCTTTAGACAACAAAAGGAAAGAATTCCTGTTTAATTTTGTTCAGACTCAGTACTCAGCTGAGGTAAAATCTGGGGAAATCCTAAAAAAGTAGAACAAAGGAAACCACAGTTCCATTCTGGGCTCTGATGTACATTAATTTGTGTCTTGGATGATTTAAGTCTTCTTTTGGCCTTAATCTCAATCTGGAAAATGAGGTCATTTTCACCCACTTTGTGAAAAAGCATCATGGCAGTCTTTGATTCTAGGCACTGATTGAGAAAGGAGCCAAAAGCCAGAGCAAACCCCAAAGGAGCTGAGTTCATAGCATGTGCTGTTCCACCCCCGCTGGCCCGTGACCCCACAAACACACCTAGTATGTGTGATCTTCCTGAAAAACCGCAATTGCCTGAGGGGCATGACCACTCCTATTTCTTTCGTATTTCTTTTCCTATACCACTTGTTCCAAAAGGAGACCTATGCCACACAGATACCAAACGTGGCTGTCCGCTTCTTCTAATGATTAATGTGGAAAAGAAACGATGCCAGTCCCCATGCTTGAAACATGTTTCATAGATTTAAAGCCAACGCACATTCATCTGATCTTCAGAGTGGCTGGGTGGGGGCGTTATCCCCACTTCTGGATGAAGCAGCCAATGTTTGGAGGACTTACAACAATTTACCTGCATGCAACCTAACCGAAACTTGTACTGATTTTTATTCTAGATCCACTCTTGTGTTCCTGACCTGCCCTGGGCCAGAGCCTGCTTCCCATTTAGCAGACTAAGGATTCTTTCTCTAGTGCCAATTTGGTCAAGGTTAAATAAATACGGTTTTCTTCAATGCAGAGAGGAAATTGATAATGAGATGATTTGTAACAAATGATTAAACGGCCATCGCTTGGGAATCTCCTCCCTCTCCCCTTCCTGTATTTCAAAAGTTAAAAGGTGCTGGGTGAAGGTGGGAGCGATATCACTTTCAAGAGAAAGAAGCTTCGGCCCCACACCCCTCACCATCCAGCGGTTCTGCAAACAGATGTCAGAGAGGATCCCTCTTCCTACCACCCAGTTACTCCGAAAGGATGATAACAGCCATTGGGGGGTTAAAAAGAGGCAGTGAACCCCCAGTTAATGAGTAGGAATTCAGCAGGCAGTGTAAGATAAATGGAGCTTTCTCTGCTTCTGCTGGAGTCAGCATGAACTGCGGCCCTGCGGCTTGTTTGTGGCAAATGGAGTGCGCGAAATATCAAAGGGCAGTGATCCAGAAGAAGACCGACTTTGACAAATTTTAAATTGGCCAGAAAGAAAACCAGCAAAAAAGGGGGGAAAAAAAAAAGAAAGAAAGAAAGAAAGAAAGAAAAAATGGGGAAAAAAAGAGAGAGAGAGAGAGAGAGAAAATTATGCAATTCACCGTGTCCTGCAATTGTGGCCCTGCTACCTTTGTACAGAATTAGTGGTAAAAACAGCAGCGAGGATTGCCTGATGCTGGGAACAATTATGAGCCATCTAAGTGAGATGCTTATCAGTGGCTGAAGCTTTTAGAGCTCTTTCTCTATACAGTCGTGAGTAACTTGCTCTGGAGCTGCAGTTACTTTAATTAAAGTGTATAGGGTTGGTCAGAAGTAATTATCCTGTTTGGAGAAGAAAGAGAAAAACACCACTTCAACAATTCTGGGTGGCAATAGATTTTAGAAACAGCTTTGCCAATTCTCATTGTATGTGTGCACTTCCCATAAAAGGATCAGGCCAAGATGGGTTAGAGTTATTGGCGGTTGTTACCTAATGGCAAACAATGGGACGCACACAGGGTTTATTAGAACCCCAGTCACTGTGCTTGGCTCAGGGCTCCAAACTGCTGGGATGCACAGTCTCCAGAGTGCAGGCAAGCACTAGGAAGTTCTTGTGTCTCTACATGGTGAGCATATAACGAGTCTGCAAATGGTACTGTATTAACTAAGTTACTATTTGAAACATAAATGAGCTAGCATCTCTCCTTTTTATGCATTCCATTCACGGAGTTTCACTACCTTCTGAAGACAATCACTGTGTTCCTTTAGAAAAACAAAACCAAAACAGACCAACAAATACAAGAACCTCAAGCAATTATCTTCACTAACACATCTTGGGGCTAGATGGGAGATCTGGGCAGAGAGAGGTGTTTTAAAGGAACTGAAACTCATCCAGTCTCTGGACTCAACTCAGGGCTCCCAGGCTTGAGTCCTGCATGCAAACTGAAGCTCTCAGAAAACAAGCAACGGCGTTGTGGCTGGAAGCATCACGTGCGCAAATGTGCCCAGGACTGGGCTACTGCCGCCACGGCCTCTGTGCGGAATCACACAGTGGGCATTCTTTACTTCTGTTTCTCTGGCTTGGGAGGGCCCCAGAACACCACCTGGCTAGGTCTTCAGCCTCTCTGTCCCATGACACTGACTCAAATCCTTCAGAAATGAGGCGGGCTTGTCCAAAGACACAGACAGAAACAGGGCACTGAAGCCTAGGATATTCTCTGCCTGATTAGCCTGCTCCCCAACAGCAATTTCTAGCTAATCATTCTTTACAAGGACATCCACAAGGCCAGAAAGATGAGCTCTGTGAATTATAAGAAAATACCAGAAGAAAACTTGGGTGACTTTTGCTTTTTTTAGGTCCCACTTTCCCTCCTACTATATACACTATTTCATCCTACCAGGGCTCTTACCATATAGAGGACAGTAAAATAAAGATTATCATGAATTTGATCAAATGCTTCAGTGCCTCCTCCTCTGGCCTATGAATGCACTCATTACAAATCAGCTGAATGGCTCATTGATTTGCCAGGAGGACAAGCAGACATACCCAATCGCTCAGCCAAGCGAATGTAGACTGGATCCACCCGACGCATGGTTTTCACCAGATCCTTTCTGCGGAATTTGATTTCTACTGTCCCCTCTGGCTCCAGAACTGATCCCCTGGATCAGAGAGAAACAAAACAGAAATAGAGGCACTTTAAAGGAAGGAGACAACAGAATGAGGCCAGTTACAATGTGCAGACCAGGAAATAGCTTCATTATGGTTTTGGCCACCCATGGCTCACAGAAGTAACCTCAGGGGGGAAGAAGGCATCAGAAAGTGTCTCAGTGGGCTGTGAAAAAGGCCAAGCAAAAGCAATTAAAATAATTCTCATGACCATACCAGTCTACTTCCATCTCCAAAGAGGAATCCATATTCCACCATCTATAGCCTTAGTTAAGGGTAACAGGAATCACATATTTTTCCAGGGGGCACAAAAAAGATGATGTGGGCACAGTGGCAGGGGAACAACCTCCACACTTAGTCTGTACAATGAGGGATCGATGCTGATTGGTCCCACACACAGCTGTCAGTTTGCTGGCAGGACTCCCACACATGAGGCCAGGCCAAGCAGGAGAGAAAACACTCGGCCTACCACTACAGAGCGGTCTCTAGTTTCTAGTGTGTGCTGATGATGTTCTACTACCAGGAACTTTACTCTAGACAAATTAAAAAACAACCACCACCACCTTTTACACTTAAAAAAAAAATTATAGCTAATACTTACTATACACATGGCATTGCACTAAGTCCTTACATATAAAGAGGACTTATCTGTGATCTGGTGTCAGATCAGGGGCTAGATTTGGATTTAAAAATAGTCTCTCAGTATGTACTGCTGGCCTAGGGATTTCACCATAAAACTACTGGGCTCTCCCAAGCAGCTATTAAGAGTAGAAGGCTAAAATCTTGGACAAAGAGAGAAACAGGTCCTCTAACAGAATGATGGGAGGCAGGAATTGGCGTGGACAATGCCAAAGAAACACAATGTGAAATTTACCTATTTTGGAACGGGTTGAAAACAGATTGTGGAAGGAAGCTGAATGTGGTCTGTTTTACTTAAGTATTTTCAAGGACCACCTCCCAACAAAAGCCTTGGACTTTCTCTTGCGGTTCTCTGGGTGCTGTGAGCACGGTGTTCTCCAAACCTCCTAGGAGGCCAGAGTGAGAAGCTCTGGGTTGAAATCCCAGAACATGGCTGCTGTGGTGCCCCTCAGTGCCCAGCAGCTTGGCCCACAGACAAGCAGCAGCAGTTCAGGGCAAGTAAGACCGCTCCAGGTTCCTCGTCAGCCAAGGGCAGAGCTGGGTTAAGAGGCTAGAACTCCACAGACTAAGAATTTAGTCCTTCCACTCCGACTCGCCTTGAGCTCCCTCTGTCACATATCTAAGAAAGAGACAGTAAACAGGCCTATGTGCACAACAAATGGGAGAGAACCCTCCAAGTCTCTCCTGGTGCCTGGAATAGAGGACGTCTTGGTAAAAGGATCTGGGCTGAGGGATCACACTGGGAAAGCCTGACTCCCACTACTTTCCTCCTCGTCCTACGAGACACTATTTGGAATATCTCTTTTTCTGACCATGCAGCCTGCTGGGAATAGACAGATTCAAATGAAGTTCTCTTGGTTCTAATGTTCTCCAGGAGGAAACCAAACGTTAGAGGATCCCTAGGGACAATGAATGGAAATCAAGAAGAAATGCTACCTGCTCTCTCGGTCAGCGTACATTTCCATGTGCCGGGGGTTGATGGTGGGGTCGATCACAACCCAGGAGCCCCCCCGGAGCTCAGCCTGGGGAGGAATGTACACCATCACTGGCTGGGAGCACTCCCGTAAGCTATCCACGATGTAAGCACCGAACTTTAGCACTTGATCGTACATATCTGTGGAGAATGAGACAAATGAGAAAGTGTGAAACAGTGCTTCCAAATATTGTTCATGTCATGGCACACACAGAAAATAACACAGGTGACAGGCCGAGGGGTTCAGCTACCCCAGGTCCTGCCCTGCCACCCTGGAGACTGACAGGATGGGCATTTCCACCTGTCCACAAGACTACAGGGGATCTTCAGAAGCACAAGAGAAGGGTACTGTCTTTCACAAGACACAGTGTGCAAGCCTGACGGATTGCCTATCCACTTGATGGCCTTTTTGAATTGCTGGATTCAGGTCTCATCACATTAATTCACACTTGCTCTACAAATGCTGAGTATTTTTCATGTCAATATGTGATCTCTCTCACTACATTAAGTTTTCTGAAGGAAGGAACTATTCAAGCTCTTCTCGAATCTTCTCATGATACTTAGAATATGCTAAGCTCTTAAAATGCGCAGCTAATGGAAATGGAGCCTTCAAAAATTTTATCTTCAAAAACCACATCTCTTCTCCTTGTATTCTCAATGTCTTGTCCGGTGCCTCAAGCACACTTAATGCTCAGTAAGCATATGTTGAAAGAATGAGCACACACTCACTTTGGAAGGAACATCACTAGAAAGAACAACAAAGTCCTTAACAGTTGCATTTTTATCAGGGCATCAGTGAGAGAAAAAAAACACCTTAAAATATATATGTAGTTAATGGCAATATCACACAGCCACATAAATAGAAGACCTACCCCCCCCCCCCCCAAAAGAAGACCTACCTCTTCATTTGGCTCAAGATTAGCACACTTTGTAATCCCCCCAAGGCCAGGAGCAGCCTGAAGAAAAGGCACCCTGGTGCGTAAGTAAAGCAAGTCCTTGGAAAGTACGGCCAGTTATTACTTATTTCCCAACAATTTATGGACTTCTTCCCATCTCCTAGCTCTCTGAAGTCTACACAGGGCCAAAGTTTTAGGTTTATGATTCCAGATGTTTAATGACCACTTTAGTGGAACCACAATGGCTCCTTTCTAAACACCAAATAGCAGGTTCAACGGAGTTCAAACCTTCCTATCAAAGCAAGGATCTCAATTTGGAATAAATCAATTCTGGAAATCCAAAGCAAAGAAGCATTTTTCAGCAAGTTAAGAGCAAACCCAAATAGAAATTGCTTTCATTGTAGTTACTGGCAAATTAAACTGCCACCTTCTCCAAAGTAAAAATGGCTCTCTCTATACAAACCATCAGTGAACATAGTTCACCCCAAAGTATGTGCCTCTCTCCATTGCCGGGCCTGGACTCTCTGTGATGACTTCAGAAACTCCAAAAACTCAGAAGTTGCTCCAAGGAAAAATTCCCTTCTCTATGAGGAATGTGTATGGTCACATACTCTGTATATATGATCAGAGCAAAGACATTTATTCCTTTGGGAGGAAAGCAAAGACCAAAAAAATTTACTGCTAATTACACAACTGCTGTATGAAGAGCAGGGAATAAAGGACTTTAAGCGCTTTACGCTAATTCTGCGGTTATGAAAATAATTGCTCAGTTCAAATTATTTTAACTAAATTAATTCTTTAGTGGATATTTCAACCAGTGCTACATAATAAAATAATTGTGTAATTAGCAGTACATTTTTCAGTGCTGCCAAGAGTACAGTCTCAGTCTCAGAACAAGTAACAGAAAGGAGTGGCCCTCAGTGGTATCGTGCATAAAGAAATGGAAGGTGATAAAAGGAGAAAGCAAAACAGTAGAAAACAGCACACAAAGTCATCCTGTGTGGAAGAGGAAAAAGTAAGGTAGAGGTAAATGAAGACAGTTTCCAGCCTCTTCCCTCACTTCTGTTTGTTGAAGATATATCTATACTGAAATCTGACTGTACTACCTATGATGAACAGATCCAGCCCCCAGAAAGCAAGGATGGACTTTATTTGAAATGTATGCCCACTTATTTAAGTTCTAAAAACTCAAGTTCATAGGATATGCAGTTTGTTTGGGAGGAAGCTGAGTGTGTATGTACCTTTTGCTGTTGGGAAATGAACCTTGGTCTCTCCTTTTCATCCCCATGGCTATTCTGCTGTGTACCTTGGAGCATGATTTCACATACACACACAGATGACTTGTTTAATCATCAGATAGCCATGTTCTCATATCCATGTTATAGGTGAGTAAACTGAGGCTTAGTTAAATAAGTAAATAAAAAGCAGAGGTAAAATTCGAACCCAGATCGCTTGGGTCTGAAGTCCACTTTCTGTGACCTCATTCTCATTGGGAGGGAAGAGTATGAGGCCGAGGAAACCTGCTTTCCAGCATCTGACACAATGGCTGAGTAAAATAAAAACCAGAAGAGAGACTGGAATAAATGACTGAAGATTTGTAAATTTTGTCTGGATTTTTTGTTGTTGTTGTTTAGAAAAGTCAGAAATTGTACTGATGACCCTACCAACTATGCGAAGGGCTTGGATCTGACTGCTAAGCAATTATCTCCAGGGCCCATGACTGTGAGGAGTGAAGGGGCATCAGGCTTCATTAAAGCCAACAAGCTTGGGACTGAAAACAATGCCTCCATCTAACCTGCAACACCAACACACCCTCAATCCAACCATCAAAACACCCAAAAAGCAACAAAGGCTGTTAAAATATAAACGGACACACACGAAACAAACCGTACAAATAACAAGCTCCACGACAAATCCCAGCAGCCCCAAACCACCCTCCTGAAAGGCAGGTTGATGCACCTGGCAACACTCTGACACGCATTTGTCTGAAATCCCCTCTTTGAGACAGAGCAAAAGCACAGCCAAGAGTAGCAGGGGAGAGTGTATCCCCAAGGGTTTAGGATAGACATCAGTCTAGGGAATTTTAAAGCTATGTATAAGCTTACTCTCAATTCTCAGGCCATGAGAAAGGCAACTGAGAATGGAAAATACTGATAGGTTCGTCAGTGGAGAGGTGGGGGCTTGGCACTTCCTAAGCACTAGGAGCAAAGCACATCTGCATATGCTCACACAGCCTTTCCAGTGTGTTCTCAGCATCCAGGCGCCCACCCTGCCTAGGGACTTCATTGTTACACAACACGGATAAACCGTGGCAGCCACATGTACCAAACAAGGGAGCAGGCTGGTAGGGTGTTTCCACAGTGCCCCATACTCTGGAAACTGGAACAGATCTTATTGGCTTAGGGCGAGATTATCCGTTAGAAGCTGCAGACAAACATTAGACATACACAAGCTGCATATACATAGCGTGTCCCATCATTCATTATGGCCGGCTGACACAGTATTTCGACAACCAAGTAATCAGAGACTTTAAAATAGACTTTCATTCCAGTTAAAGTTTTCAATAAATGTTTTTTTTTATTGTTATTTATAACCTGTCCCAGGAAAAAATAATACGTATAACATGAAAAGCCAACTGAGAGTGACCCTGTAGCACCAGCAGTGAAGCAGCTTAATATCACTGGGATTTGCATTGCTATCAAGCTATTCATGCTGAGGCTGGGACCCTGGTGCTAATTTCTAGTAAATTTCACGCTTGATGTCTCCCTGTTGTGGGTCATTGCCGGTTCGTCTAAATAAACTGCTTCCAAATGGCTCTTCCATCTAAATATTCAGCCAGTTTTTATAATTTAATTTTGCATTATGCTGAATAGCCTTCCGGCCAGATAGAACTCATTGGGAAAAAAGCACCAATACCATCTTGACATACTTTTATTTATTTATTTATATTTTTACTGCTCGAATTAGACCTCCTAGGCTGACTAGTAAAGAGTTTTTTTTTTCCCTCCACTAATGTCAATTTTCAGCATAGCAAGAGCTGTCTCTAATCTTTTCCTACTCATTACACACAATTTTGGAGTCATTTTACCCACAGTGCAGTCGGCTCCTGGCTGTGTGTTTGTGTGCACTGAGGGATGGCATAATTGTTTATTTTCCCTCCCTGCATAATCCCCAGCCAGTATTGAAACCAAAACTGCAAACATCTCCCCAAGGGATATGGAATGACTCTCAGCTTAGGTCCCTTTACATGAGATAATATGTAGAAAACATCCTGACCTGTATGTAAATGTGAAAGGCGATGTTCTTCCCCCTCCTACGTTCACACTGATCTCTATCTTCCCTAAAGCTTATTTATCTTAAGTGATGTGTGAACGGATGCAGCAGCAACAAAATTCAGAAGGCAGAACTGGCCCTGGTCTGTATCGGGCCAGTAACTCATTTTTGACCAGGGGCAGGGGAGAAGGGGGATGGGGGAAATTATTGTTTAATGGGTACAGATTTTATGTCAGGGATGATGAAAAGGTTTGGGGTATATTTAGTGCTGACGGTTACGTAACGCTGTGAATATATTTAATGCCACTGAATTATACACTTACAGATGGTTAAAATGATAAATATTATGTGTATTTTGCAGCAGTAAAAAAAAAAATAAATAAACAACTCCTATCTTAACTCTTAACATTTCTTGTCACAATAGTCAAGGACAACTTCAAAGCAGATGGCATGTAGGTGGCTAATAACTTCCTATACAGTCTATTCTAGAGATGTTCTAGTAGAGCTGGCTTGGTCCTAGGCTCTAAACTCTGCCAACTGTTATAGGAAGACAAGACAGATTTGCGTTCCTCTCCCAGCTCTGTCATTTTTTAGCTTAATGATCTTGGAAAATTTACTTAACCTAAATCTCAATGTCTGTAAAACGCCGATAAATAATATAGCTTACCCCTTAGAAGGGCTTGTTGTGATGATTATGTACGATAATGCATATAAAATGGTTAGCAGGGTTTCTGGTGAAAGGAGCTCAACAAATCTTAATTGTTGTTGTTATTCTTACATGGCTAGCAGCCAATATGGGCCTGAGCCAGAACATGCGGCAGTTGAAGCTTTTCCTACAAGCAGCAAACTTCTGAACTCTGGACTCCTTAGGACAAAAGATCCAGGCTGGCTTACTCCTAAGCAATGTCAGGAAGAGTGAAAGCTCAACAGCCCTTGGGAAGAGAGGTAACTAAGGAGTACTGGCATTGCCTTCTCTAAGTCTTAATGTAAATCTTTTGTTGTTGTTGTTTGTTTTTTTAAGATTTTATTTATTTCAGAGAGCAGAGAGAGAGAGAGAGAAAGCCGTGTGCAGGCACCCATGCACAAGTTGGGGGGAGGGGCAGAGGGAGAGGGAGCAGCAGACTCCCTGATGAGCGGGAAGCCCAATGTGGGCCTCAATCTCAGGCAGAGGGGAAGGCAGTGGCTTAACCGACTGAGCCAACCAGGTACCCCGCCTTAATGTAAATCTTACAGCTAAGAAATCTGGGATCAAGTGAAATTGGATGTTAAACAAATCTCACATATATGAATGAAAGGGCTTTCACGCACCTCCTCCGGGGGAAAAAAAACACTTCAGTATAATATACTCTTTGAACACTGCAGTATTTTGTTCAAAAACTTTTTCTTGACTCCTTGAGGCAATGTCTGTCTCTGACTCAGTTTTGTTTTCTCAGAAGTAGCTAGCAGAGTTCCTTGCGCATAGGAACTCAATAAAAATGTGCAGGATTGACTTGTTTAACCTATATTTTCAACATCGCACAGCATTTTCACTGATTTATTCTCTTCATCATAAAATAATCCACCTGAGAGTCTATAAAAGTACATAAACATTAATTTGCATGTACAGTCCAAGTCTCCCTCAAGAAAAGTGCAAAATGTGGTAGTTCTCCAGCAAATATGGGCAAAGGGGAACTTTGCAGCTTAAAAAAAGAAAAGAAAAACCACCTTAGTCTTCCGTATTTTGCCAGGGAAGCCTGGTGGTCCAGGGCTTTCCCAAGCCAGATTAAGGGAAAGTTAATTGGCACAAGGCTCTAACCTTTCTCCACACACAGCTGATAATCTATAAAAGGGTAACTGTCTCAGGCTTCTCCTCCCTCGGAGAGGGAGGTGCTCTTGCCGCAAGCTATTTCTGGGTTCACTGTTTCACATTTTATAAATCCTTATCTCTAACCACTCTACTCCAACATTGCCAACTCCTCCCTCCTTCCATTCCCCTAACTCATTCTATTACTTCAGAACCCTGAGTTCTCCCCCAGTGAACAAAGTTAACATTGATCAGTGTATTCATCCCCTACTGGCAGGTAGTCTCTGGTCTCCACATGGTCATGAAGCTCTGGCCATTGGAGAGAGAGCTTCGCTGCTATAAGAGGGAGAACAGGTTTTTTGGCTCTCCTGAACCATCCACAGTGGCTCTGCACAGGGAGGATTCTCAGTAAATGGTAGCTCCCTACATCACTAAGCAATTCCCGTGGCACAGAACAGAGCCTGTGTGACGATGGTTTAATATGCTGGAGCCACAGGCCCAGGGCTATTGCTGGATAAGAATAAAATACACCACAAATTACCACAAAGAACAGCTTCTCAGACAGAATTTGTTTGTTTTCTTCTGGTGAAAGCTAATTTCAGTATCTACCTTGGTCACGACAGAGCATTAGAGCATTAGCATCAACAAAGAATATGCCGAGAAAAGAGGGACAGAGGCTAGCACAATCACAGTTCCCCAGACCATCAGAACAGTCTATCGTTCACCTGTGAAAGCTAAATCCACAACAGCAGCCCATCTAGATCACATCAGTAGACTGTTCTGAAATTTTGCACCAAACTGAAAAGCACGCAGTATTTTCTCCACTCAAGTTGCAACTCAGAAGATTTGTTTCAGAGAAAGTATAATCCCCAAAAAGCCTAGCGTGACGGGCTGTAAGGATACCCATTGGTTCTGCCCAGTATAAACCCTCCCTCCCCGTCTGTAAAGTTCTGGAGAAACAGTTCAGCCCCTCCAGCCCAGAGCCAGGCCAGTTACCTTTCATTCCACCAGAGAAGCCTCTCCAGTTGGCAAAGACCATCAGAGGCAGCCCTTCACGGTTGAAGTCCTTGATAGCCTGATAGGTCTTAAACGCAGAGTCTGGGAACCAAACCTGGCCAGCCTGCTGGATTATCTATTGGGGAAAGTCAAAAAGGAAGACACAATTAACAACAGAGTTTGAGGGGGAATTTCTGCAAGGTGAACAAGGTTTTACCTGTTTACTTTAAAAACCCAACCCAACCAACCAACCAAAAACCGCTGTTGTTCATCAAGAAGATCATCTTTGAATTCAAAAAGAAGAAAGGATCATGGATCTTTGACTTTGTTGAATATTTCTTTTTAGTCCTGATTATACCACCACTCCTCAGTCAGAAGGAGGAAACCTTACTGCTTCTAATGGAAGAATGCAGTCTTGAGAATACTCATTGTAGACTTCCTGAAGGCAACGTGAAGTCACTCAACTACACTAGTCCTCAGAACAGTCCTAACTGTACACAGTCTCCAGTCCTCTCTCCTCTGTGCTTAGTACAAGCTTTCTCTGGACTATGGTTGGTCAACAGACACCTGATGTGACAATGCTGAGTAACCTCTTTCCTGGTCTTTCCCACCCCTCATCTTCTGACCCTTGTCAGGATGTAAAAAATATAATCTACTCTTTTAAAACAAAGATGAGTCGTGGTGTTCACATTTGCCATTAAGGCAGACTTCTTAATTCTAGAATAACTCATCCATGTGTATGTTCAGAGAATCTGGGACCAAAGAGCCCGCAGTTGCCTTCCAGAAGACTACCTCCCCAAGGAACCCAGACTGTTCTCTAGCATCAACAAGACCACTATAAAGACCTAAGTAATTTTTCAGTTAGAATTTAGCTTGTAGTCCATTTAGAGTCATCTTAAAAGTGAGCACATGGTGGTGTGCAATACCCCCAGTACATCCACAGGCTGTGCAGAAAGGAAAGCCAGCTCCGAGCACAGGAGCACAGGGTACTTGAGGTTACTGACCTTGGCTTCAGAATCCAGGTTTGCAGGATCGGCGGGGATACTTAGTTCCACTGTTCGGGTTTCTACGGCAACTACTCCCACAGGTATTCCTCCTAGCCTACAAAAAATGAGCCAAAGAAGAACTGAAAGCATGTAAATAGTACAGTTGGTCATTTTTTTTCCAGACCTATATCAAAAGATTGGGGTGCATGTGGGGGGTCTGGAAACTGCAAATACAGAGAATGGGGAAATCTGACTCTTCTACCCTCAGAATCACTCCTGTCCTCCATCACATAATCAATTCAAACCAAGAGTTGTACCAGGGGAGCTTCAGCATTTAGACCCAACAGGCTAGATGTGTGTGTGCGCACACATATGCACGTACGCACACATCTTTTTCTGTGGATCCCAAATGACATTTCTCAGCTCACTCTGGAGCATCTCTTTGGTGAAGACAGAGGGAAAGGGTCTGAGAGGTGGGAGGTGCCTGAAATTACACTGGGCAATACAATGAATCCCATATACCCAATACCCATCTTCACTAATCAACTCCTGGCCAGTTTTGTTTCATCTTCATTTCTAACTACTTTCCCCTCCGTGAGTCCCATGTTATTTTGAAGGAAATATTAAGTGTATAATTTTGTCTATAAATACTTCAGCATCTGAAAGATAAAGACCACTATACTATTATCACAATAGTAGTTTTATTTTAATAAAAAGTCCAGAGTATTTTTTTTTGGGGGGGGGGGTTGCGTAGGTGTGTTATGGGGATGATGAAAAATATGTGCCAAGGGTACAGAGGTGGTTAAATAAGCCCTCAACTTTCTCTTTCACTGGAAAAGAGCAGTAGCACAGGGATAACCTGCAGTCATTACTCTTGGTGAAACAGGTGATCTGTATTGAAAGTATGCATTTAATCGCCAACATATGTTAATTTAAAAAAAACTTCAGGAGCTCAAAGCCTCTGCTGCACAGATGGTGCACGATTCCCTCTCAGCTTGGTCCTCAAAAAGATTTCCTGGTAAAAATCAGGAAGAATGGGAGAGAGGGGAAGTGGGGGGAGGGGTGGCAGTAGCTGCAGGTACAGGGTGAGTCAGTGAGTCTTTACTCTGGAAAATGTGATTCACTCTTCACTTTCTCAGCTGCATTCCTTGGGGCCGAGGCTGGGATGGGTTATAGTCTCTCATTCCCCCAGCATCTCCATAACAAACTTTTCCATGAAGGATGGTCTTTGGTTGTCACACTGGCTACTGGAAATGTATTCTTGTCATCGCAAGAGGCCTGACAGGGGCCTGAGTGGGGACCACCCACCCCCTTGTCACTTGCCTGCACTGAATCAGAATCAAAAGCCCTCTAGACAACCAGACAACGAGCAGGAGGTACACAGGAGGGTTTAGAAATATTTCTGTTCACAATGATTAACAATCCAACTGGAAACTTGTAATTGCAAAAGCCACCCTAAATCGGTAACTTATAACTTATATATTAGGGCCCATGTGACCTAATAAAGAACATCTTTATCCGAGTATTACAGTTATTTATTGAACTTGAAAACAGCTCAGAACAACTTCTGTTTTCTATTATACTTCATATAAATTTTATCAGGCTAGCACATGAAGATGCTACATCTTGTTTTATAGTGTGTCCCTGGACAAGGTGCCATGGAATAATAAAAGACAATTTACAGCCAATAGCACACATATTCCAAACATACATACCAAAGATGAGTTTTGGCAGCACTTACAGTAACAATCCCAGAAGAATACATTTATATTTATTTCTCGAAATGCCATTGCTTTTGAAAGAAGCTAGCTCCATTTGTGTTTTATATACTTGTGAGCATGTGTATGTGTTTGAAGTAAGAAGCCCAGAACTCATCAGATGGAAAGAAAGGAAGAAGTCAGAGTGAGTGTTGCAATAAACAATGGCAGAGCTAACTAAAGCCAAGCTTGACTGATCTTGCTCACAGAACAATCCCTTTTCTTCCAATCATAAGTGTAAAGCATTATTCTCTTGTTTCCCGTGGGAGGATCTTAAAGACTTTAACAAAGGTTTCGCTTTCAGAGGCTTAAAATCTGTCACGTTTTTAACAGAAGGAAGACTGAAGCAGCATAGGTAACAGACAAATTTTCAAAAAAGTTGGTCTGCATGTGATGTCAGGGCCCCCCATAACAAACTGATAGATCCTGGGTAGGAGGGCTCTCTCCCTAGTGCACCCCCCACCCCCACTCCCAGTAGGAATTTTATGAGGCACAAAGAATAGTTCTCCTGGGCCCCAGAAGCCCCAGAAGCCTGTGGTGAGGGTAGAAGACCTGAAATGCGAGAGAAAACGGGAGCTAGCCCCTGTGAGTTTTGGTCTGGGCTGGCTCCAGGCCTGACTCTTACTCAGAGTCACAGTGGAAGATCCTGTCTGTTGGATTCGCCATCTGATGGCTCCTTGTCATTGGCAGCATGAGACATGCTGACCTGCTGTACTGAGAGAACCACAAAGCCTAGAATTATTTTCAAGGCTAGAATCTAAATCTCAACCCAATGTGGCATGTTTGAGAATCTTGAGCAGGTGCCACTTTTCACCAAGATAAGGAAAACTGATTGCCCCCGAGAGGAAGGTGAGCTCCAGATGTGGGTCCCTAGGGCAGCATGTCTCTGCAGTGCAGAACGAGATTAAGATCAGTCTTGGCAGGTGCTCGTTACAGCGAGTGCTACAGATTATTTCGTGCAGAGCTGGCTGTTGAGTGAAGCACTTCTTAGAGTGGGTATTAAAATTTAATAGAAACTTCAATTTCCCATTTGAAAAATATAGGTAGCCCGGCAAATCTATTCCAGTTTATTTTACTCATTTCTGTTTCAGGTAAACTTTTTTCTTTGCAATTCAAATCTGATGATAAGCCAGTATCATGTGCATTTGCTATACTTAAATAATCTTGATGCCAGGAAGGAACTTCTTCTAGGTTACATAGATCTTTGGGTTACATGGCAAGGTAGATGAGTCTGATTCATTTGTCACCTTCCTTGGAAAGAAAATGGTCTTTGGGGAAGGGGAAGGTCACTAGTGGGCTATGGCTATTGTCTTTGGGCTTTACAGCCCTCGAAGAGCTTTTCTTTCAGTGTTGTAAAAAGGAAATGTCAAAACCAGACTTCAGATCAAACGCATCGCTGAAGTGACACAGTAAATGACGATTGGGAACCAGTGCTCCAGTTATGCTGCCTTGGGCATGACTATAATTCAATATTCTTAGGAAGTTTAGACAAAGAGAACATTATTGGTTAAAAACAAAAACAAAAACAAAAACAATGACGACGACCACCACCATAAAAAAAAAAACCCACCTGCCCCCGCAAATCTCTATAGTCATGGCCTGTTCCTTTCTTGTTTTTAGTTGGGAGGAAGAAGAGCTTCCAAAACAGAAGAGCTCTTACCTGGCTCTGCCAACCACCACAGTCTGGGCCCAGGGTTGCATGATCTCCGAGAAAGATCCATAGTCAAAAAATCCACTCAACCACTGACCTTTCTGGGCTACAGAAGAGAAAGAAAGAGAACAAAGAGAGAATAAAGACCATCAATCTATTGAAAATGCACTGGAACTGGCAAATCTGAGGTTGGATGTGGGGGATTGTTTTGGGGAGTTTGCTGTTGTTTTTAACCATATTATAATAGATGCAGGCGTTAGGCAATGAATGCTCATCTGCCTTCAGACATCATCTCCTATTTCATTTGCTAGTCTGCATAAAAAGAATCATTTATCAGCAAAAGCATCATTTATTGTTAAACGATGGGGTTCAGCTAGCAGAGAGTTTGCATGTTTTTAAATAAATAACTTTGCTTTTTTCAAAACACTACAAACATTTGTCAAAAGGCAGCCAAGTCATTAAAGTGTTTTCAAAATGTCTATTTCTATTTTAAAACTTAGCTTACAATTTTGTTTGGTTCCATTGGCTTTTTAAAGTGGGAAGCTGAAGACAGCCAATGATAACTATTAATGATCAGATAAGGACCCAAATTTGCAGAAAAGAAAAGGGACTTGGCTTCTCTGTTAGAAAAGCAGAAAGATACATCCACTTTACTTACAGCTGAAAAAGTATAATCTTCCTATAAGAAAGGGCCATGCCCATATACTCTTGACACACAGCAAAAATATAATGGTTAAGATGCACACACCTAATGTCATTAAACCTCCCCTGAACACAGAATTTCCTTCATTGGCAAGACACGTAACTTTGGACATCTTAGGTTAAGAAAAAAACTTTTGTTCCACAGGTATCCGTGTTTGACCAAGGCCCCATAAAAGCTTCTGCAAATAACTGTTTCCTAGCTTGCCCCTCAGCTCACGGTTCCTCAGTGATCCTTCTAATTTGAACATCGCCCTCCGCCCCCTAAAAACTCAAGTCCAAAACCAATTAAAAGTGGAGATCCGAGCAAGCTAACCTCTGCTGACTTAAACAGGATGGAGAGTGTTTTATCAAGACTAAATTTGTAATTACTGTGTTCTACATTCCTTGCCTCTATGGCCCCAGTGTAAAATGTGATCATCCATTTCAAAATTATCTCTCTATCGTGAGCCCAAAGCTGATCGTTTAGATTCTGGTCTCGTGTTGGGCGTCAGTTTGAAGAATATCACAGCACTATCTCCTCTAATAAATGACTTTAACTTTTCACCTAGAAGATATCTGCTTTAACTTATCACAGGGAATCATCTGCTTTCTTTAACGCTTCCACTAAATTAAAATCTGAAGTCACTCGATTTGGGAGCGAATGTTAGCTGCAGAGACAGCAGGATGAATTGCTAGGGAGTCGATGAAAAAATATTATCCAAAAAACCAGAAAACTTAGTTTATCACAAATTTCATTTTATGCTGCAGATCTCATTAATAATGGCCGGGATAATGCCCACCTACATACACACACATCTGTTCACCCCATGAAAGAGGGCTCACATTCTGATGAAGGTTCTAAATCAAACTTCTAAGTGGATCAGGATACTGAAATCTTAACCTCATATGCTTGGGTCATTTTATGATTCTTACTTCAATAACAATGATTTGGAACAACAATGGAAAGACTTTCTTCTTTAAAAACCCTTCTGGCTTGGGGCGCCTGGACGGCTCAGTGGGTTAAGCCTCTGCCTTCAGCTCAGGTCATGATCTCAGGGTCCTGGGATGGAGCCTTGCATTGGGCTTTCTGCGTGGCAGGGAGCCTGCTTCCCCCCTCTCTCTGCCTGTCTCTCTTCCTACTTGTGATCTCTGTCTGTCAAATAAATAAATAAAATCTTAAAAAAAAAAATTTAAAAATTAAAAAAAAAAAAAAAAAAAACCTCCTGCCTTGTGTGTCAGTTGGGGGAGGGGACTCACTGGTGGGCCATGGCTGGTGTAGTTAGATTTCATCCCCCAACCCCCAAAGAGCAGGTTGCGTTCAGTTCAGATGTAGAACTCAGAAGCCAGCTAAGATATACCCCCAACCCCCTACCATGATTCCCAGGAGAAGACTCACAGAGTCTTGTTCTGAATTCTCCTAGAAAAGTCCTGGATTTTAAGGCCGACAGGTATCTTACGATCACAGTTCTTACTGTAATCATGGCATACAAATGAGAGATAGGGATTATGGTGATTTTTCTGGGTAGAAAAACTAGTTTTATTAAAAGCAACAAGAAAAGGCATCAAAGACAACAGGTAAAATTTTAAATTAAAATTCCTCTGGTGATTTTTCTGTACTATCTGTAGTTGTGCTATAGATTAAGCCCCAATTCCTAAGTAATAGCTGTGTGACCTTGCACAAATCACTTAACTTCTCTGAGCTTGTAAAGTGGTAATCTCTTTTTATCTCTGAGAAGTAGTAAGCCCAATAAGATAATGTATATGGAAGTGCTTTGCAGCCCCACCTAGCTCAGAGTGGGTACAGACAAAGGTTTAAGACTCCCTTATGCAGACTTCTTTTTTCTTTTAACAAAATCAGTGACTCTTGGGATGCCTGGGTGCCTGAGGGTTAAGCATTTGCCTTTGGCTCAGCTCAGGTCAGGATCCCAGGGTCCTGGGATCCAGTCCCACATCGGGCTCCCTGCTGAGCAGGGAGTCTCCTTCCCCCTCTGCCTGCTGCTCCCAGTTGCTTGTGCTCACTCACTCTCTCACTCTTGCTCTCTCTCTGACAAATAAATAAAATCTTAAAAAAAAAAAAATCACAGTGACTCTTAAATTTAGTGAATTATCTTCTGCACTCACTTTCTTTGATAGAGTTGCAATAAACATGTGAAAAAGAACAAACACCCTCTCAAAAACCCTGAAAAAAATAGATTCAAAATGTAGCAGGGGGATTTGGAGCTTCACAAAATAACCACCTGATAAGTAAAATTTGTTAAATCAGCCTAATAGACCAACAAACAAGAATGTACATTCACCTTACCTGGAGCCCCTACTTTTTTTCTGTTGTGTTTTTGTTTTAAAAATAGGTAAAATCAGCCATAAGACAGATTGATATATTAGATGAACATGGGGGGAGGGTTTGTTCTTACCTGATCTATTTATAAATTTAAGAGTTCTAGACAATCTCTTAATGAATAATGATCTTATAAGGTAACCTTACATTAATAACTAAAGCAAGTACCAGTACTTTCACCAATATCGTAAGAAAAGAAGGGTACACGCAGGATGGATGCTTGGAAATAGCTTGCTGAGAAGAGTGTAGTCACGTTCCACCCTGGAGGGTCAAATATCTTTTCTAAAACTGATCTGATTAATCTCTGTTTACATAGACTAGACGGTCAAAGATTCTATGCATTTACTGCTTAGATTTAACTGTTTTAAAGTCTTTGAACCCATTAAGTAATAAGTGCTTTAATAACAGAATTAACAGAAGAAATATATTAGTTACTGCCCTGCATGTGCGTCAGTGACTGACTTATACACCTAATTTCATTTGGTTCTCATTTGTTCTTGAAGGATTTTCCACCTTGATCTTCAGAGAGCTGTTTTAAATATATGTCTCACGTACTTGTCACGTACTATCGCGCAGGAATTGGTTAGTGATTAAATGGAAGACTGACAGCCCGAGGGCCAGGGTACTAATGGACCCACCAATATATACCTACTTGGGTGAGGTCGGCCTGCTAGCATCCATCGAGGATCATATGGGGCCTTCGTGGGAACAAACTCGATGATTCTATCTATAGGATCCTTGGAGTTCAAGAGAGGAACTGAACTGCGCACATTCTAAAAGGTGGTTGGGAGGAAAGAGCACAGCAATTAGTGAATAGCAGGCCCAAGGTCCTGACTTAGCCATGATCGTTACAAAGACAGTAGGGACCAGAAACAGAATCATACCCGTCTGCCCCAGCCAACCCCTGAGAACATGGACAGGTCTCAAGTCTCACGTAGGAGTCTGGCAAAAAAAACCCCTGTATATTCTTGCTTCTTGATTTCCAGGTACCCACACTTTATGGGAGGCTTCCTGGGGGATGGATAGCTATTACAAAGAAAAAAACCCACAGTGATCTGAGCCCAGATGGACCATGAAGGCTTCTGACTGGGGAAAATATCAGAAAGGGACCTAACCGATGAAATCCAAAGGCAATTTAAAGTCAGAAGCCCAAAGATGGCTGCAAGAAAAAGAAACCGGTAACTTGCAGAGGAGTATTTCATAAAACAGTTTCTCGACCATAAAGAAGAGACCCCAAACACAGAGGCCGTGTGAGCTGTGGTGGAAAGGCCGGGTTCTGGGGGCTCTCTCTGCTGGATGGGAAGGGCTCACCTTGGGCATATAAGACAGCCAGTGCAGGACAGTGAAAACCCCTTCAAAGTCATCGCAAACGATGTTGTGGGTCACCCCATTGTTGTGCATAATCTGGATGCCCCCAAGTTGGTTATTGGAGGTGTATACTTCCCGCCCAAGGACCTGGAGAGACAAGTAGGAGAAAAGGCATTTGTCTGTCTGACAGAAATAAAGGCAGAGTCTATTTTGTGACTCTCACTAAAATGGGTTCTTTCCTCCACAAGACACAGATTCCATCCAGCCTCTATGTGTTGTTCGGAGGGACTGTCTGGACCTTTATCTTAAAAAGAAAGCTGAGAAAATAAAAAGGCTTTTTTTTTTTTTTAAACACAATACTGTTGCAATTCAAAAACCAGCAAGCCTCTCCCTCTCTCAACTAGCTGCCACAGACAGCTGTTAGCATACTTTAAGTCAGCTAGAACTGTGGTGGGGAGCAGAGGCTGTGACCCGGAAGGGTGGGCTACCCCCACATCTGCAGGCCAGTGAACTGCTGCACATATACACAGAGAGGAAACATGCCGGTCTTCTGACAATCTTTAGTGACAAGTCTCACTTAAATGCTGTGAGGTTTGGGTCCCTAATATTTTAAAAGGATTACTTTCCCCCCCCTTACATTTGATTTTTAAAGCTGGTCCCCACACACAAGTCCTAAGGCTGGCAAAATCCTGAAGCAACTCATCCATACATGAACCCTGGAGTCTAAACGTCTTTGTGTGCTGGGTGGAGCGCAGTGATTTATACCCAAGCCTGCCTCTCCTCTGTCCTTCTCTTCCAAGGTTCCAGGAAATACAGAGGGCCTCCATCCCTGGTGTATCCCTGGAGGAGTTTAACCCATATGAGGTTGAAAGGCACGTGCAACTGGAAATCACAAAGTTTCCTTTAAAGAAGGAGGAAAAAATACAGGAAGAAAAAATATTCATAGACTTAGAAATTGCAGGGTTTCTTTTTCCCTAGAAGACTGGTTAATAATTTCTTTTAGGGAGGGAGGTTTTCTGACCCAGCAATGGAAGCTGGGCAGCCTGATCACTGACTATTGCAAACTGCTGAGTGTGTAGTAATTGCCAGTCATCTGGGGGTAGCCCTGGAGAGCTTGAAGCAGTTGTGGAGCACTTACTGTGTTTTACCTTTTCTCTTTCCTCTCCCCTCCTCCTTCAGAAAATAACCACTACACAAATTTGCTTCCTTAGTAGCTTTTATTCATTTTCAGTCTCTGGGAAGAATCTAATAAAGGGAAGACCAGCAAACTCTACCTGTATATTCCTATCTTGCCCCTTCCTGATAAGAGCTTTGAGATGTTTCCCCCATGCTGGGTCAGCCCCGACATCAAGTCTCTGCAAAGGATGAGGAAGTTGGCGACCAAAGTCATCACCTCAGTGTGACCCAGCTGGCCTCCACTCCTCTTAACTTCAGTGAGGCAGCGAGGAAGAGACTCTTCGGAAAGGAATATGGAGAGCAAAACTGCTTTCCTTGGTGAGGAAGTGCAGAGAACCAGTCTTTGCAGACAGCCCTGAGCTGAGCAACACACCGGCAACTCCTCTGAAGGAGCCCCAGGAACAGGGGAGACCGAATGTGACCACTGGGCTCCCCCTCCTCCTCTCAGTCTGTCTTTAATCTCAGCCCAGGCACTGTGGCTCCTTTCTCATTCTCCTGCTGTCTCTTTCCATTTGCCCTCTCTCTGACTGATACACTGATCTCTCGGTCACTCGGCTTTCTGCTCCACTGAGTCCATATTACTAATAACACCTCCGCCACGGCCAGTTTACCTCATGAAGGCAGGAGCACATCATTACAAAATAAACTCATAACTTTGACATTCTAGCAAATACACGCCGTTTGTTATTTTGATGGCTTTAGTCTTTCTAACAGGCAGAGGGCATTACATACCTGTTTCATTTATATCTTTAAATGTGTGCACACATGTATAGTCACACATGCATCAGGAAACAAAACGGAACAAAAAACCAACCCAAAACAAATGCCCAAAGCAGTCAGTTGATGGGGGGACCCTGGTGGAAGCAAAACCCCTGTCACTCAGGGAGGCCATGCTCCGATCTGGCTCTGGTTTTATGGACGTCATAAACCCGATGGCCCACAACTGGTCCTTCTGGGACAGACTGCCTCTCTGCCAGAAGTCATTCAGTGTGATCAGCAGTATTTTTAATTATTAAAATAAAATTGGAAAGGGGGAAAAGAAATAAAAAGGAGACACTGCACTGACCCTGAATATCTGATGTTCACAATGTGTGTGAGCCAGGAACTCCTTGCCGCCTAGAAGAGAGCTGGGGCCGCTTCCTACTCAGAAAGATGGTTTTCTTTCGTTGGAAACACTATTTCTAGTACTTTATTAATGTCCACTTGCTTAGAACCTCACATCCTTCCAAAATGAATGATGGACAGAAGAACCAATCTTGGCAAAGGGACCAAAGTGGACCAAGAGCTGCTTGGCTGTTCAAATACACCTTCCTCACACATCTTTGTCCTTCATTTCGAAAGGCAAGAGCATCCAGAACTGGCACTACCCTTGGAGGCTCTGCCACTTGCCCATTCCACTCCATACTCCTATAAATTAACAGGAGACAAACTTGGTGGGAGCAAGAGTTTAATCACCTAGGACATCTTCCCCTTACAAGCAAAACTCAGTTTCTGACGTGTTGGCGTTGTTCTGAAAAGGTAGTGTTGATTCAGAAAAAAGCCTCACAAGGGCTTACCACAACCGAGGACACCATCTCTGGACTAAAGAAATGTTTGTCATGTGAGAAAATTCATTTACTTCGAAAATTAAAAGGAAAAATTATAGGTTAGACTAATAGAGTCTCCAAATGGCTCTCTGTGACTGGCCTTATCTTAGGGGGTAGGGGCGGGGAGGGAAGGACACGCAGAAATGAAACCTGCTTCAGTAATCACAAACAAATGCTAATAATCATAGCTACTTTACAGTCGGTGAAGAGAAAGCAGGAGCCTCCAGTTCATCTTCAGTGACCGTATGCCTGGAGCATGCACCGGGAGAATGAGGGTGCACACAATAGCTCCTGATTTACAGGGGTCGTTGCTGACTCAAGTGGTTTTAATGATTTTAGAATACTTCACCACAAAAGCTCCAACGAAAGAAGCAGAATCTGGGCGAGGACCAAATCCATTCTGCCTAACTCTGAAATGATCACGCCAGAGCAGTTATGCAAACCCTGATCGGCATCTAGGAAGGCAAAGAGAAGAGCCTGACAGAGGCAGGACCACTGTTTTATGCTTCAGTATTGCCCTACCAACCTTTCACAGAAAAATGGGGAGGTAAACGAGCCTCACTGACTTAGTATTTTCATGAAGGAGGTGAGCTTTGTTTGTCAGTTTTTCAGCCGTGACATAGCTATACAAATCCAGTTGCTGGATTTCCAGCTTTCCCAAATTACTTGTCTCACATCTTCTACTGCGTGATGCAAACTTTTTATCTTCCCATCAAGCATCAGTAACCATATTTAAACACAGGAGCCACTCCAAGAGGGGTGGCTTCCGAGGCCCCACTTTGTTGGTCCCCAGGTTTAGGTGGAGACGCAGAACCATAAAAGATTAGGAGGAGGCAGCCCCTCAGGGCCGTCCGCTAAAGAATGCCCACATGCACAGAAACTGAGCAAGGGGTGACTTGGAGGGGAAAGAGGATCTTCATCCACTCGATATAAATGTAAGCCTCATCCAGCTCTCCATTCATTGCGGGGGGCAGACCTGAGAATTAAGGGCCCCAACTAAAAGCCAGCGATTAGCAGAGACACAGTTGTTAAAGGCTCCACCGAAGATGCAACACGGCCTCTAGAAATTTCGAGATACATAAGAAGTACAAATGAACGCAGTCATACATACATGCTAAGGCTGCTGCTGCTGTTGCTGCTTATCTAGAGACACCGCAGACAGCTCAGGTTTACCACAGCTGACAGGCAATGAAAACAGGCTAATATACCGCCTGCTCTCTCCCTTAAATCCCTTTTTGGAGATCAAGATAAACACGTTCTTCCTTTCCCCAGTGCTCCAGACGTTTGACTGAAGTGGCAGAGCATTGTGAGGTTTTGTGCAAATGAAATCACTGTGTAATACTGAATGAGTATAGTATTTACTTGTCAGGATATTTGTCAGCACAGGCATGGAGATTTCCAAGTTTCAGAGATGCAACTTAGCTCAATTTTTTAAGAAAAACTGCCTTTGTCCTGATAGACACATTAGGTTGGGGGCCTTTAGACTTACAGGCAAATATTTGCAATCGTGTGCTGAAGATGTGAAAAATAATGATGCATATCGGTGGAATAAAAAATGAAATCTACTGCTGCTTTTCTCCCTTTAGCCAATCTTTCCCCCCTTTAAACAGTTCTTGGGTCAGGGCAAGCTTCTATTTAAAGAAGCAGGAAGTATAAAATTCCTCTTGCATCTAAGAATTTAGGCTACACAAACTGAGTCCTTGCTGCAATCCTACCTCTCCTTACGGTATTTCCATCCTCAAGAGGATGTAAGGCGGGGTTTTGTACGTTTCCCGGGTTATTATCATTACTGGACTTTGTTCATGATTCTAGATATTAAAGTCACTGTGGGATCTGTCAGGTTATGGATAAAGGTTTGGCTAAGGCAGAAAGAGAGATGGGAAAAAAATAAGTGGAAGCAGGAAAAAATTGGTAAAATAGGGACAAAAGAAAGGAGGAAGAATGAGAGAGGAAAAGGGAGGGGGGAGAAAAGAGGAAGGGAGAGGAAAAAATGCAATAGCTCATCTACTCTGCTGCTAACACCCTCCTCTCTGACCTGAGAGGACTACATTTTTAAAAGCTGACAAGTAATTCAATCTCCAATTAACAATTTTAAGTGGTGCAGCACATATTACTGTGTAAATGTTTCTCCAGGAATATATCCAAGGGTGAATGGAATTAAATCTCTAGGGAGACAGAACTGGAGCCTATGCAACCAAGAACGTTTGGGGGTTCCCAAAACAGAGCCTCTTGATACACGGACTAAGGGTTACAACTCCCTCTCCCCTCTTCATTGCCACTTGTCACTGGCAAACTGGAGTGCTGGTTGGCAGCTGGTAGTCTAGGACTGGGGATCGAGAAGGGACACAGTGAACTACTGCTGGCACAAGATAGGAGAGCCTCCAACCTGAGCCCAAACTGGATTCAAGACCATCCACTGCAAGACCAAAAACCTCTCCACACACAGCAGTATTATGAAGTGATTGGGTCTGCTGATGGGTAAACTGGGAGTAAAGAAAGGGACAGGGCAACCAGTGATGGGGAGAAGATATACTAAGGGGAGACTGAGATATAGGCCCCTGAAAGACCTCTGCTTACTGAGGAGTGGGGCAAACAGAGTCATGAGTTAGACGCAGAAGGATGACAAGGATTTGAAGGTGGACTATGTGAGGAAAGAAATGCATTTTTAATGTTATGGGGGTAGAGAAGAGCCATATGACTGTTTGCCTGTCAAACGTATGAGAAAAGGCATAGGCTTCCAGAGTGAAAACTGATTGCCAAAGAGAAATCACTTCTCTCAGGGATCCAACAACTGCTCACTGATCTATAGACTTGAATGTATTGAAAATAAATTGCTTCCAAATATGGAAATTTTTATTAAAAAATCTAGTTTATTGAGGTATAATTTACATACAGAAAAATCATTCTTAGGTGTAGAATTTTATGAATTTAGACAAATATATACACTCATACAACCACCATCAAGATTACCTCAAAAGATTCCCTCTAGGAGGCGGGATCAAGATGGCAGCACAGGAAGATTATGAGTTCACATCCTCCCACGAACAAATCAGAACAACGACTACATATAGAAAAACTATCTCTGAAAATGAACTGAAGACTAACAGAAGAGATTTTATACAACTAAGAATATAAAGAAAAAGCCACATCAAGATGAGTGGGCAGGGTAGTATTAGGTCTAGTCAGGACTCACACCCCTGGCACGGTGACCTACAGTGGGAGGGGTACTGCAACTACAGAGGCCCTCCCTGAGGAATAAGGGGTCCCGGCCCCATACCGGGCTCCTCAGTTCAGGGGACCTGCAGCAGCAAGCAGAGCTCCTATAACATCTGGCTTTGAAATCTACTAGGGCTTATGTCCAGGAGGGCAGCAGGAAACAATCTGTACATGAAGGGCTCACATAATTTTACTACCTCCAAATCCCAGTGTAGAGGCAGTAGATTGAAAAGCATGGGAGTTACATGTGAAGGAGATTCACTGACTAATTTTAAGGCATGTGCTAGAGGGGCAGAGATCTGCTGGAATATTCTCCAGGGAAGGAAGCATCAGCAGACACCAATTTCATCCCCTCTTCTACCTAGATGGCCCGGTAGCAGTGAGAGACAGTTCTGACATTCTCCATCTCCTGTGCTAGCACTACTCACCACACTCCAGCATTCACCCGTAGACTCCTCATTCCCCCCAATACCAGAGTAAAACCCTGAGGGGCCAGCCTCACACACTAGCAAGTCTGCACTAACTGTGCTATTGGCTCCAAAGGATAGACTCTACATAAAGACACTTTTTAAAGATGAGGAGATAAAAGTGATCTACCTAATACATAAAAATAAACACAGAGAGTTAAGCAAAATGAGACAAGAGAACACATTCCAAATTAAACAGTAACATGAAAATCTCAGGAAACGAACTAAATGAAATGGAGATAAGCAATCTACCAGATAAAGAGTTCAAAGTAATGATCATAAAGATGCTCACTAAACTCAAGAAAATGGAAGAACACAATAAGAGAGAGAAAATATAAAAAAGAACAAATCAGAAGAATACAATAACTGAAATGAAAAATACACTAGAGAGAATCAATAGCAGATTAGATAATGCAGAAGAGTGGATCAGCAATGTGGAAGGTAAGAGTAGTGGAACCCATACAACGAGAACAGCAAAAAGAAAAAAAGAATGAAAAAATGAGGATAGTTTCAGGGACTTCTAGGACAACAGCAAGCATACTAACATTTGCACTGTAGTGGTCTCAGAAGGAAAAGAGAAAAGGAAAGGAACAGAAAACCTATTTGAAGAAATAATGGATGAAAATTTCCGTAACCTGGGGAAGGAAACAGACATCCAAGTCCAGGAAACACAGTCCCAAATAAAATGAACCCACAGAGAGCCACACCAAGACATAATACTATACTATACATCACTATATTGATTATAATACACTATAATCAAAGTGTCAGTAGTTAAAGAGAGAATCTTAAGGGAAGTAAGAGAAAAATTTATTACGTACAAGGAGACCCCCATAAGGCCATGAGCTGATTTTTAAAAAATTTTTATTTTTATTTTAAAAATTACCATATAATGTATTATTTGCCCAAGGGGTACAGGTCTGTGAATCATCAGGCTTACACATTTCACAGCACTCACCATAGCACATACCCTCTCCACTGTTCATAATCCAGCTACCTATCCCTACCACACCCCCCCCCCAACAGCCCTCAGCTTGTTTCATGAGATTGAGTCTCTTACAGTTTGTCTCCCTCCTGATCCCATCTTGTTTAATTTTTTTCCTTCCCTACCTCCCACAACCCCCTTCCCTGCCTCTTAAATTCCTCCAATCAAGGAGAGATCATATGATAACTGTCTTTCTCTGATTGACTTATTTTGCTCAGCATAATACCCTCTAATTCCATCTACACATGAGCTGATTTTTTAGCATAAACTTTACAGGCCAGAAGGGAGTGGCATGATATATTCAAAGTGCTGAAAGGGAAGAACTTACAACCAAGAACAGTTCACCCAGCAAGGTTATCACTCAGAATAGAAGAGATAAGGGGTTTCCCAGAAAGCAAGAGCTAAAGGAGTTCATCATCACCAAACCAGGCTTAACAAGAAATATTAAAGGGACTTTAAATGGAAAAGAAAAGGCCATCACTAGAAATAGGAAAATCATTAAAATTATTATAAAGGAAAATATCTAACTGGTAAACGCAAAAATATGGTAAAGGTAGTGGATCAACTACCTTCATAATTAGTATGAAGGTTAAAAGACAAAAGTAATAAAAATCATCTAGACCTACAAGAGAGGTCAAAAGATACACAAAATAGTAAGATATATGGGGCGCCTGGGTGGCTCTGTGGGTTAAAACCTCTGCCTTTGGCTCGGGTCATGATCCAGGGGTCCTGAGTTTGAGCCCCACATGGGACTCTGCAGGGAGCCTGCTTCCTCCTCTCTCTCTGCCTGCCTGTCTGCCTACTTGTGATCTCTGTCTGTCAAATAAATAAATAAAATCTTTAAAAAAAATACACAAAATAGTAAGATATAAAAGATGACATCAAAAACATAAAATGTGGGTTGGGGGATGGAAACGCAGTGCTTTTAGAATGCACTTGAACGTAAGTGACCATCAACTTAAAATAGCCTTATATACACAGGATATCATATATGAACCGCATGATAATCCCAAACCAAATATCAATAGTAGATACACAGAAGATAAAGAGAAAGGGATGCCAATATAACATTAAAGAAGTCACCAAATCATAAATCAAGAGAGCAAGAGAAGAGAGTAACAGAGATGATCTACAAAAACATCCAGAAAACAATCAACAAAATGGCAATAAGTACATATCTATCAATAATTACTTTAAACATAAATGGACTAACTGCTCCAATCAAAAGACTGGCTGAATGGATTAAAAAAAAAAAGAAAGACCACTTATATACTGCCTACAAGAGACTCACTTCAGATCTAAAGACACACACAGACTGAAAGTGAAGGGATGGAAAAAGATATCCCACACAAATGGAAATAAAAGAAATCTGTGGTAGCGATACTTATGCCAGACAAGATAGACTTTAAAACAAATACAAAGAAGGGCATTTCATAATGGTAAAGGGATCAATCCAACAAGAGGATATAACAATTTCAAATATCTACACACAAAACATAGGGGCACATAAATAAAAAAACAAATATTAACCAATATAAAGGGAGAAATTGACAGTAATACAATAATAGCAGGGGACTTTAATACCTCACTTATATCAATGGATAAATCACCCAGACAGAAAAATCAACAAAGAAACGGTGGTTTTGAATGACACATTACACCAGATGGACCTACCAGATGTGTGCGTGTATGTTTGTATGTGTATAATATTCCATTCAAAACCAGCAGAATACACATTCATTTCAAATGCACATGGAACAGCCTCAAAGACAGATCATATGTGAGGCCACAAAACAAGTACCAATAAATTTAAGAAGACTGAAATCATACCAAGCATCATTTCTGACCACAATGGTACATACTTGAAATCAATTACAAGAAAACTGGAAAAAAATACAAACATGTGGAGGATAAACAACAAACTCACTACTAAACAACCAATGGGTCACTGAAGAAATCAAAGAGGAAATAAAAAAAATACCTTGAGACGAATGAAAATGGAAACACAACATTCCAAAATCTACAGGATACAGCGAAAGCAGTTCTAAGGGGGGTAAGGTTCAATAGCAATGTAGGCCTACTCCAGTAAACAACAACAACAATAAAACTCACATAACAACCTAACGTTAAACCTAATAAACTAAAAAAAGGACAAACAAAGCCCATGATTAGTGGAAAGAAGTAAATAATAAAGATCAGAGTGGAAATAAAATGAAACAGACTACAAAAACAACAGAAATGACCAATGAAACTAAGAGCTGGTTCTTAGAAATGAAAACAAAGTTGATAAACCTTTAGCCAGACTCATAAGAAAAAAAAGAGGCCCAAATAAATAAAATCAGAAATGAAAGAGAAGTTAAAACCAATACAACAGAAATATAAAAGATCATAACAAACTACAGTGAATAATTATTATATGTCAACAAATGGGACAGCCTAGAAAAAATGGATAAATTCCTAGAAACATACAATCTTCCAAGACTAAATCAGGAATAAATAAAAAAATCTGAACAGACCAAATACTATTAATGAAATTGAGTCAGTAACCAAAAAAAAACTCCCCAAAAACAAAAGTTCAGGTCCAGATGGCTTCACAGGTGAATTCTACCAAACATTTAAAAAACAGTTAATACCTATCCTTCTCAAACTATTCCAAAAAATTGAAAAGATTACTCCTGAACTCATTCTATGAGGTCAGCATTACCCTGATAACAAAACCACAAAGCAACACACACACACACTCTTACAGGCTAATATCCCTGATGAACATAAATGCAAAGACCCTCAAAAAACAAAAAAAAAAAGATTAGCAAACTGAATTCAACAATACATTAAAAGGATGATACACCATAATCATGTGGGATTTATTCCAGTGATGCAAGGATGGTTCAATATCTGCAAATCAATCAGTGTAATACCCCACATTTAAAAAAAAAAAAAAAAAGAAGGAAGTATAAAAATCATATGGTCATCTCAATAAATACAGAAAAGCATTTAGTAAGAATCAATACCCATTTATAAAAAACTCTCAACAAAATGGGTATAGAGAGAACATACCTCAACATAATAAAAGGCACAGATAACAAAACCATACCTAACATCATACTCAACAGTGAAAAGCTGAAAGCTCTTCCTTTAAGATCAGAAATAAGATAAGGATGCCCACTGTCATCACTTTTATTCAAGATGGTACTGGAGGTCCTAGCCACAGCAATCAGACAAGAAAAAGAAATAAAAGGCATCCAATTTAGACAAGAAGAGCATACCTCTTTATTGTCATGATCTGCAGATGACATGATACTATAGAGAAAATCCCAAAGACTCCACCAAAAAACCTGTTAGAACTTGGGCACCTGGATGGCTCAGTCCATTAAGTGTTTGCCTGTTTGGCTCAGGTCATGATCCCAGAGTCCTGGGATCAAGCCTCATATCAGACTCCCTGCTCAGCAGAAAGTCTGATTCTCCCCTCTCCTCTGCCCTTCCCCCTACTCCTTCTTTCTCTCTCAAATAAATAAAATCTTAAAAAAAAAAAAAAACTATTAGAACTAATAAATTAATTCAGTAAAGTTCCAGGATACAAAAATAATATATAGAAATTTGTTGTATTTCTTTCTTTTTTTTAAGATTTTATTTATTTATTTGACAGACAGAGATCACAAGTAGACAGAGAGGCAGGCAGAGAGAGAGGTGGAAGCAGGCTCCCTGCTGAGCAGAGAGCCCGATGTGGGGCTCAATCCCAGGGCCCTGGGATCATGACCTGAGCCGCAGGCAGAAGCTTAACCCACTGAGCCACCCAGGCACCCAATCTGTTGTGTTTCTATAGACTAACGATGAACTAGCAGAAAGAGGAATTAAGAAAACAATCCCACTTAAAACAAAAAGAATAAAATGCCTAGAATTAAATTTAACCAAGGAGGTGAAAAACATGTGCTCTTAAACTGTAAAACACTGATGAAAGAAACTGAAAAAGGCACAAATAAAGGACAGATCATCTATACTCATGGACTGAAAGAATTAATATTGTTAAAATGTCCACATTAGCTAAAGGAATCTACAGAGTCAATGCAATCCCCATCAAAGTACCCTATCAAAATGGTATTTTTCACAGATTTAGAATACATAATCCTAAAATTTCTATGAAACCATGAAAGACCTAACTAGCCAAAGCACTCCTGAGAAAGAACAAAAAAGCTGGAGGTATCACACTCCCTGATTTCAAACTATGTTACAAAGCTATACGTAATTCAAGATTATGGTATTGGCACAAAACCAGACACAGATCAATGGAACAGAATATAGCATTCAGAAATAAACCCATGCTTATATGGCCAATTAATTTTAAATAAAGGAGACAAGAATATACAATAAGGAAAAGACAGGCTCTTCAATAAATGGTTTTGGAAAAAATGGACAACTACATGCAAAAGAATAAAACTGGACTATTTTCTTACACCGTACACAAAAGTACACTCAAAATGGCTTAAAGACTTAAATGTAAGACTAGAAAGCATAAATCCCTAGAAGAAAATATAGGCAGTAAATTCTTGACATCAGTTTTAGCAATATTTTTTTGGATTGGTCTCCACAGGCAATGGCAAGAAAAGCAAAAATAAACCAATGGAACTTCATCAAACTAAAAAGGGTTTGCAGAGTGAATCAAACCATCAACAACATGAAAAGGCAACCTAATAAATGGGAAGTATTTGCAAATGATATATCCAATAAGAGGTAAATATCCAAAATATAGAAAGAATGCACGCAACTCAGTATATAAAAAAAAGAATGATCCAATTAAAAAACAGACACAGGACCTGAATAGACAATTTTCCAAAGATGACATATAGATGGCCAAGAGGCACATGACAAGGTTCTCAACATCACTAATCATCAGGGAAATGCAAACCAAAACCACAGTAAGATACAACCTCGTATCCATCAGAATGGCTAGTATCAAAAACAAAGAAAAAAGAAATAACAAATTTTGGACAAGGAGGAAGAGAAGAGGGAACAATCATATACTGGTGATGGGAACAAAAATGGGACCAGCCACTGTATGGAGGTTCCTCAAAAAAATTAAAAATAGAATTACCATATGACCCAGCAATTCCATTTCTGGCTATTTAACCAAACAAAATGAAAACACCAATTCAAAAAGATACATACACTCCTATGTTCATTGTAGCATTATGTACAATAGCCACAGTATGGAAGCAACCTAAGTATCTATCAACAGATGAATGGATAGTGAAGATGTGTGTGTATAATAGAGAATTACTCAGCCATAAAAAAAATCTTTCCATTTGTGATGACATGGATGGACATTAAAGATACTATGCTAACTGAAATAAATCAGAGAAAGATAAATGCCATATGGCTTTATTTATATGCAGAATCTAAAAAACCAAACAGACTCCTGAAAACATAATGGTGGTTGCCACCATTGGAAGTGTGTTGGGGGGAGGGTAAACAAAATAGGGGAAGGAGATTAAAAGGTACAAACTTCCAGTTACAAAAAAAATAAGTCATGGGAATGTAATGTAAAACATAGGCAATATAGTCAACAATATGGTGGCTGCCAGGGTGGCTCAGTGAGTTAAGCGGCTGCCTTTGCCTCAGGTCATGATCCCAGGGTCCTGGAATTGAGTCCTGCATCGGGCTCCTTGCTCAGGGGAGAGCCTGATTCTCACTCTGCCTGCTGCTCCCCCTGCCTGTGCTCTCTTGCTCCCTGACAAACAAAAAAATAGAATCTTTTTAAAAAACCCAATATGGTAACAACTTTGTTAAGATAACTGGTGGTAGCTAGCTGTATGGTGGTGACCGCTTCATCATGTACACAACTGCTGAAGCACTTATGTTGTATGCCTGAAACCAGTATGATACTGTACGATAACTACACTTGGATTAAAAAAATTTCCCTTATCTCCTTTATAATCAATTCCCTTCTTCCCTGTGTTCTGCCTCAAAAGTTTTACTTTCCTATGATGTCTATAAATATAAATATACTACCTAGTATTTGGAGTCTAGTTTCAATTAGTGTAATACATCTGAGATTCATTTATGCTGATATAGGTGTCAGAAGTTCCTTTCACGTGACATAATATTCCATTTTATGGAAGTACCACAATTTGTTCATCTGTTTGTCTCTTGGTGGACATTTAGGTAAGTGGGTCATCTCTGGTTTGGGGATATTATGAATAAAGCTGCAACTGACATTTGTGGACAGGTTTTGGTGTGGATGTATATTTCATTTCTCCCAGGAAGAGAACTGCAGATTGTATACAAAAATTTGTCTTTTTTTAAAAAGGTGCCAAACTTTTCTTTTTAATTGGAATACAATTAACATACAGTGTTGTACCAGCTTCAAGTATACAATATAATGGTTCAGCAATTTCCTGTATTACTCAGGGCTCATCTAGATCAGTGTACTTTTTCTTTTACTTTTTGCCTATTTCACCCATCACCCCCATCAAACTCCCCTCTACAAACCATCATTTTGTTCTCTGTAATGAGTCTGGTTTTTTGTCTTTTTTCCTTTGTTCCTTTGTTTTGTTTTTAGATTCCACATATGAGTGAAATCATATGGTATTTGTCTTTCTCTGACTGGATTATTTTACTTAGCATTATATCTTCTACATCCATCCATGTTGTTTCAAATAGCAAGATCTCATTCTTGTTTACATTTTTTCAAAGTGGCTGTTCCCTTTCACATTCCCACCAATATGTACAAGAGTTCCAGTTGTTCTGCATTCTCATGAATACTTAATATTGTCAGTTAAAATTTTCCTTTATTAAATACATTTTTTCCTTTGTTTTAGTGATGCCTAATTGTGGTTTTAAATTTGCATTTCCCTAATGATAAGCAACCTTTCATGTGCTCATTTACCATCCTCCTATCTTTTCTGCTGAAATGTCTGTTCAAATTTCTTTAGAAAATTAAATTAAACCCATTTTTAAATTTTTAAAATCTTTTTATTTTTTTTTTTATAAACTTATAATGTATTTTTAGCCCCAGGGGTACAGGTCTGTGAATGGCCAGGTTTACACACTTCACAGCACTCACCATAGCACTATACCCTCCCCAATGTCAATAATCATTTTTTAATTTTTAAAAGATTTATTTATTTTAGAAAGAGTGAGCAAGCGTTGGCATGCAGGGGGCAGAGGGAGAGAGAGAATCTCGAGCAGACTCCTCACTGAGCGTGGAGCCCAACATAGGGCTCCATCCCACAACCCTGAGCCCAAATCAAGAACCAGATGCTTAACTGATGGAGCCACCCAGGTCCCCCAAATTAAAGCATTTTTAAACTGACTGTTGTTTTCTTATAATTGAGTTGTGAAGAGTCTTCACATATTCTCAATAACATTCTTCTAGCAGATGTTTTCAAAAGATGGAAAGTTTTTTAAAAATTCCAGTGGGTTTCTGACGAGGACAGAAGACATGAGGCTGGTGTGGAAGGCAGAGGGCTGTGTGACTGACCTCCTGGGCCCACCGGGGGTGAGGTCAAGAGTTCCATGCTCGCCGGGGCCCCATTTCTCATGCAGTAGCACCAGCTGTTCATCCCAGCAGCCTTTTTGTTTGTGTTTTCTTATTTACATAGGGTGGGCAGCGATTTTATTTTTTACCCTTAGAACACATGAAAAGCCTGTTACTGTCTTTCAAGGCTAAATGTGAAGCTCCATGAAAGCAGAAATCATCTTTGTATGCCCACAGCACAAGAACAGAACTTTACACCTAACTGGCATGCAGTAAATGCATGTGAACTGCCATAATGCTTAGTGCTCTATAAAAACTCAGCTTTGATTTATATTTTCAGCAAGTTGAACTACTATAAGCAAAAGAAAACTTCCATATTAGTGTTATAAATGTAGCAGCTTTCTTAAGCAAAATGAGTGGTTCAATTTTCCCATCCTTTAAGTTTTCCCCAGTGCAGACATTGGGTTTTTCTTTCAAAATTCTCTACCTGAGCCTGAATTAAGCTAGTAACTCTATCTAATATCAAGCCATATTATATTAGGGTTGCTCTACTGAGCTGTATAAACCTGCTTTATCTGTTGAGAAAAGGCATATTTTATCAGTGGGTCAGATAGAAAATGAAGATACTCAAAACTTGATTATATGTTCCAATGGTCTTCACTTCTCATATTTGAACTGTATGCTGTTAGTGAAATTTGGGTGGGTCCTTTTCCTTAATAACACTGATTTGTCAATTTCTCTTATGAACATACTATTTCAAAAGGCTTAAATTCCACACACTGAGACATTATTAAAATTAGGAACCAGTCAAGAATCAACCAGAAAAACTCGACGCTTGGGCATGGTAATCTGTAGTTCAATCTAACCAGCTCTTAAAGCTTCTCCTTTCATAATTCAACACTCCTGACTGTGTACATTAGCTGATTAGATGTATGAAGATGGCCAGTGAGAGAGGACAGAGCTAGATATGGATCCAGCACAGGGGACATTCCCTAGAATGACGAACAGCCAAGGAGCCAGGTTTCTAAATAGTCTCATTTTCTGCGTCTTTATCATATTCACAGAGCAGCCTGTGCACAGCCAGAGCCCAGGTCTGTCTTTCTCCTAGGAAAGACTGGAGTCCTTGCATTCCTAATCTACCAACGTGTGCAGTTCTTGCACTTTTAATTTATGAGTGTTTGGGGGGGGAACTCTCTGACTTGGGAACATATTGGCTCGGTCTAATGCTTGGAGATTATTAAACTTGGAGCTATGCTCCACTATCAAGTCTACAGATCTTTTATTTAGAAGATATGGTGCTCTAAATGCACAAAGAGCTCCCTGTCACCTTCACATTAAAGCCCCTAGTGCCTGGTAAATGGAATTATATAGCTGTCATCTCCTTTCCCCAAAGTTTTAAGAGTACAATGGGCTCATTTTTTCACACTCCATCCCAGCTTCAGAACTAAGAGACCTACTTTGTATTGATTTAAGGTCTCTGAAATAAATAAACCTGCTTCACCGCTGTGATTCACAACAAATTCATGATACACTATTGCATGATATATTTCAAGCTCTTGCTCTGGTTCTCTTTTTCCTCTGGTGAGTGATGGGGGAGGTGGGAGGTAGTGGGGAGCTGCAAAGCTGACAGCCTGATGGTTATTGGAGATGGCTGCTGACTGCAAATCCAAGAACAGACACTGTTGGAGGAGCATGGTTCTTTTTTTTTTTTTTTTAACTGGGGGCCAGGGGTGAGAAGCTAATTTACTTGGGTTTCAGGCTGGGACTGGGGAGAAGAAAGGTTAAAGGGAGAAGAGTAGGGTAAATGGAATAGCAAAGCTTCCAGTGAACACTAATTTGCAAAGACAGAGCTATGAACATTTATAGAAAGAGAGAAAGGTGAAGAAAATCCAGCATAAGAAGGTCTAACATATGACTGCCTGAAAAATGAAGAAGCTGATCAGCTCTACCTATGGGATCATGCTCACAGTCCTACAAGGGCACTTAGCTTGCGTTCAGGGACAGTGTTTTGTTAGAGGCAGAAAGTGCCACGGAGCCTGCGAGACAGAGGCACTTCTTCCCTCCCAACACTCAGAAAGCAGCACAATCCTGGAAGTTGAAATGGACACTCTGGAGCTATGGCAGAGAGATGACAAAGGTGCACATATAGAAAGTGAGCTGGAGGCTGCTCAGTGAGGTGAGAGGGTACTGATTCTAGGATTTTAGATTTGGTTTAGATTTTAGATTTGGTTGCGTACCTCAGTCCACATCATCTTTACTGATTCCTGAAATAAGTACTACCTACCATTGGACCCAATGAGTTTTAACTAGTATCTAAACACACAGACCCAAGAAATCATTCTCTGTGTATAGGGTCAACAAGGCCAGTGGTGGGGAAACAGGAGATAATCAGGCTCCAAACGCTTTATGGGACACTATACAGCAGACCCCCAACATTCTACAGAGTACTTTCAAATGGTGGAAGTTTGAGCTGTTTCTCCTGTAATCCTTCATTTCAGTTTTGGCTGGCAAGAATGTTATTTATGAAACCAGTTTCCTTTCTATCTTTGGATAGCATTTTCATCTTTGCTGTGTTTGTTCTTAAGACAAGGCTAGACTCTGAAAGCAAAGTACATGGTTACACCACCACACTAGGAGCTGCTTTGCTAATTTTGAACACTATTTTAAAAAAGGAATTGGCCTGTCTATGCAAAGGAACAGGCTGTAGCTAAATGTAAGAAAGAACTTCATATAGATGAAAGGGACTGGCTCATAAAGTACCGAGCTCCCCTTCAGCTGGGTTTTTTCAAGCAGAACCAAATGATTATTTGGCAGTGGTGTTACAGAAGAAATTCAAACAATGGTTGGGTGGTTGGGCTTTTGAAGATCTTCCACTTCCAATAATTATAATTCTATGGCCACTTGCTGTCGTCAGTAGTAGCAGTACTACCATAACTACTATGTGGCATTTATTTTTCATAATATGGACAAGAAATGAGATGAACACATTTTTCAGTAATTATGCTTTACAACTCCCATTCCTAATCTTGCTACTATGTAGTAACTTCACATATCACTAATATGTAATCTACCTAGTATATAACACCCTTATATGTAGCAACTATTTTAGATCCTACCCACCCTCATCCCCAATCTACCCTCCCCCTGCTCCAGCCTAACATAATTTCCTGGCTACAAATTAATATACATCTTCACAGCATAACAGAGTACTAGAAATTAAAGAGTATTTCAGATCAAGAGATCCTCTGGTCTTCATCTTGAAGTGGGAAATGTGTTTTGTAAAGAGGAAACTGAGACTGAAATAGATGAAAGCCCAAAGTTACTTACCTAATAAATGGCAGGGAGGGGAATAATCAATAGTTTCTATTTGCTTTTTTTTTTTTTTTTTAATCTACAGATTTTGTAACTTCAAGAAGTTTGAGCAAATTTTAAGAGGCTGTCAAACACGGCAATTCCTGAGTCTGTATTTAAAGCCTCAGGCAGGGACGCCTGGGTGGCTCAGTTGGTTAAGCAGCTGCCTTCAGCTCAGGTCATGATCCCAGTGTCCTGGGATCGAGTCCCACATCAGGCTCCTTGCTCAGCGGGGAGCCTGCTTCTCCCTCTGCCTCTGCCTACCATTCTGCCTGCCTGTGCTTGCTCTCTCCCCCGCTCTCTCTGATAAATAAATAAAACCTTTAAAAAAAAAAAAATAAAGCCTCAGGCAGTGCTTCAGAGCTTTCACTTCATCTAGAAGTTCAGTAGTCTCCAAGCCACCATACCTACACAGATCTCTCTAGTCAGAGGCAATGTCTAAAGGAGCTCTAAAGAGAAATTCTACCCTGCAAGATCTCCAAACCGGACGATCAGGCTGAGGGCAGGTCACAGTGATTCCCTAATGGAGTCAAACATACCTGAAGAACCAAGGTGAAACACAAAACAACTCCTTGAGGAACTACCAAACCTGAGGAACATCAAATGAAACATAGACTAACCCCCAAAATGGGGCCAGGTTTGCCCATTCCATGTGTGCGTGTTTGTGTGTATGTGTGTGTGTGTGTGTGTGTGTTTGGGGTATGGGGGAATAGGGCTTGAAAACCAAGATGTGCCCATTGCAATCCTTTCTGAGAACTCATTCATAATGCTAAAGCCAGGCTTACTCAGAAAGGAAGCTCAAATGCCCTCTTTAAAGGGAGAGTGATCCCATCTGGAGCTTCCGGAGTACAGGGACTGTCTATTGTGAAAATAGGTAGTTAGGGACTTTTAAAAATGCAAATTGCTGGTCTGATCCTTAGAGTGATTATGGGCTATTGTAGCAACAAGTCCTTGGGGACTCCTGTAGACAGATGACTGACACATATACTACCCTATCAGGACTGAACATGGCGTCTCTGACGTTAATGGCTTTCCAAAGTGCGGTGATTGTCTTTAGATAACATCTATTGGGAAAGTCAATACATGAATGCACTGCTACGGCAGGCACTGACACCTAACATTTTCTTAAAAGGAATTTTTGCTCTCAAAGGATCAGAAAGTAGAGAGAATGTTGTGTTTTTATTTCCTTTCCAGGGCCTGAATCATGAGTTGCAACAAGAAAGGACTCCATATTCATCTCAGGGACCACTGCAACAATGTCAGTGATTTACCTGTATCAACACATTTAATCCTCACAAGACCTGGTAAACAGGTACTGTTATTATCTTCATTTAACAGTTAGTACAACTGCGACCCAGCAAAGTTATTGTCCCAAGGTCACACAACTAGTCGGTAGTAGAGCCAGGAATTAAACCCATGTAGCTTGGGTCTAGTGTCCATGCTTTTAACCATTCCAGCTCTTTAAGTTACATGAAAGTTATAATGCTCACTCATGGTGAGAGCCAAATTATCTTTCCTTTTTATTTATTTATTTATTTATTTTTTTAAAAAGATTTTATTTATTTGACAGAGAGAGATCACAAGTAGGCAGAGAGGCAGGCAGAGAGAGAGGAGGAAGCAGGCACCCTGCTGAGCAGAGAGCCCGATGTGGGACTCGATCCCAGGACCCTGAGATCATGACCTGAGCCGAAGGCAGCAGCTTAACCCACTGAGCCACCCAGGCGCCCCTCTTTCCTTTTTAAAAAAAATTATTTTCATTTATAATTCTTTAAAGTAATCTCTACACTCAATGTGAGACTCGAATTCGTGATCCCAAGACCAACAGCCACATGCTTTACTGACTGAGCCAGCCAGCCAGGCACTCCTCTCTCCTTCCCTTCTTGAGCCTCCATGACTCTCTCATGTTGTGTGTCACAGAGTCACGGGGGAGTACAGAGAATATACAAGTCCCCAGTCCCACAAGCTCATGGGAGGAACTCGGATATTGTATCTGACAAAATGAGCAACAACTTCACATTTCACATTGCACAGACACATAAAAATATGTTTGGAAACTAAGATCCAGAGAAGGACTTGTATCAACTCTCAAAAGCAAGGTTAGAATTAGGGCCCTATTGGCCTAACATATATAGCCCTAGCCACACCACCATCTAATCTCTTCTTTTCCGGCAGATTCAGTAGAGACAGGGTAAGGGAGATGAGATTATGGGAGTTTTTTTTTCCCTTAAAGGAGAAGCTTTAAAATGTCACATATCAACTCCTGAATCTAAAATCCATCTATCACAGCCATTGGCACATGCCTACCTCCACAGACAATTAGGATAGGCTATAAATTGCAAATTCTGATTTGTCTGTGTATATTTCACCAATCTGGGGGATGGACTGAGAACTAGCAGGTCTCATTTATATCAGTGTTCCCTTACAATACTCGTCCTTTGAGCCTACCCACCACCTAATGTCATGTTCAAGATCTTGTGTAGAAACAGAGAGGAGTGCTGGGGTAGGGGAAGTAAATCTGAAAGTTCCTGGAAATATCCAGTGGCACCTTGACTTAGGAGTTTATGACTAAAAACTGTCCCAGCCCTATAAGGGTCCATCTCACCAGTTCCCGGAGCAGACAGGCTGCTGTCTCTGCCAGACTAGCATGACACCCTTCAAGCCAGCTAGTCTGTCCCATCCACCAGATCTGTCTTACCACTCAGTGAGGTATTCTAAGCCATCTGCCACCTACAGCCTACAGTTTGTAGAGCTAGAAACCCATGATCTTCTACCTTGGGTGACATGAGATAGCAGACCCTTGGAAGCCTCTCTGAGTTAGGTCATCATGCCCATGACATTTGCACAAAAAGGAAAATGATCAGACCATCTTCTCTTCTCAGGCTTTGTGGACACTAAACACAGGGGACTGAACCCATCTTGAATGAAATTTGGGGGAGACATGGAAATTCATGTTCTCATGCTGATTTAATCTCTGCCTATGGAACCAAGTCACTTTACCTCTGTTTTAGTCTTCCCATCTGTAAAACAGCCCTGACACCACTAGCTCACCCCAGAAGGTCGCAAGGAGCTAGACTCATGTTCTTGATTTTAAGTTTCAAATAAAGTCATCCAGACTGCTTCTAATGACCAGTCCACTGTCTTTAGTTTAAATGGCAAATCTGCTTCTGCGGCACTTAAAAAAAACCAGATACTGCACTTCTCAACTTGGTAATATTCTCAATGTTTTACAAATAACTATGGGCAACAGAGAGCAAGATAGACAAGAAAAGAGATTATACAAATACTGAGGCAAGGGTAAAGGGATAAAAATACAAATGCAGGAAGCACTTTCTGGTTTTGGAACAAAAGACACAGTGGCAAAGGATGGTGCCCCTGAATAAAATGTGTAAATGTACAGTAAAACCACTGAAAGTAAAAAAAACAGGAAACTGCCAGAATATTATTTTTTATTTGCAGGTTACTACTGTTGGCTACAAAGAGAAAACCTTTAAAAAGTAAGAGTCTTTGGAAGCAAAAGGTAGGAAGGTCTAAACTAATTAAAAACAGGTCGGCTAACGACAGGCAACATCACGTGTGCACTGAGATGGAGTGTGGCCATAAAAGCTTGACGCATACATGCAATGTATTAAGTTGGGAATGTGTGTCTCTCCAGCTTCATATCTATTAAAGGAACAAACAATTTACATGTTGCTGTATTACAGGAATATGATAGGTGGTGTGTCAACCCTTTCTCTTTAAATTGAACCATGTTAAGTCAAATCAGCGATGGGGCTTGGGGGTGGGGTAGGGAGGGGAGGAGAAAAGCAGGGAGAAAGAAAGTTCCAAAAAAATCTCTGCCTCAGCAAAAGTTTTCATTAAAATTTTAGACAAATGATCCCTGTGTCCTTCTCCCTTGCTGCCTGGGGCTCCATGCTATTTCTATGCAAATAACAACCTCGTGGTTTATATCTTATTATTTCCACTGGAGCTGCAGCGACATGACCTGAGACGTGTAAGAGCTGGGGGCGGGGTGGGGGGGATTTGGAGAGGAGAGAGAAAGAGAGAGAGAAAGAGAGAGGGAGAAAGGGAGAGAGAGATGGAGTGGGTGTTCACTCAAGTGTGAAAAAATATTGTCAGGAGTGAGCGTCAAGAACAAAAAAAAATTGCAGGGATAACGTGTTTATTTCAGTCCCCTCACCCCCAACCCCCACCATACCCCCCCTTGCAAACCGGCACCTTTTAAAATTCATTGGGCATCAGGCGATCATGCACAATCCATCTGCTTTCACTTTATCATTTGCATTTCATGCCTCCTGGCTTTTGATGTGCTGATACTTTGATGCAGTCAGGAGACGCGCATTATCATTATTTCAATTTTCAAAGGGGTCAACGGGATCGGCACTTGCACACACAGATTTCTTTTTTCCTACAACCTCTGCACACCCCCTCCCTTCCTATTCTTCACCCCAATGTTTAACATAAAGGATGAAGACTCAAAAAGGTGGGGGTCAAATGTTTACAGTCTCAAAGCTTGCATATACTACCTACATTTCCACTTTGCACAGGTACACGCACACCCGAGCAAAATGGTTAAGGCTTAAGGAAGCTCTACAGTGTTTTCAGACACACACAAAGACTTCCTCACACATGGATACTCAGGGAGGCATACAGAGAGAAAGAGAGGGACCTAGAAGCAAGATACAGACACAAAGAGAGACACCAGCACTCACCCAGGAAGAGACTCGCCCTCAGAGTGACCTGCACACACCCACAGAGACAGATTCCTACAGAAAGAAAGGCAAACAGAGATGTCGAAAGCACCACTTATACACAAAGACAGAACACGCAAAAGGAGTGAGTCGGAAGAAGCAATCTAAGCGTACAGCTTCCGTATAGTGTCCTTTTTCATCCTGGATAGGCGAAGGGGCACACAGGACATTCTGAATGAATTTGCATGAAATCGGGTGTCTTCCAACAACATGTCTATGTACTGAAGAGGCACTGACATGAAGACAGTGAAGCAGGCAGGGCAGGATTAGGTAACCTCTATAACTTGATCTCTCCCTTCAGCTACAAATGATCACATCCTTCTGAAAAGGAGCATTGTCTGGTAAGTTACGGCTGCAGCTTTCCCTGTCTTTCCCCCTGCAACTACACTTCTCCTTCAACAAGCAGCCCTGCAGGCTACGAAGAGGGGGGAACATAATAAATCTGATCAGAACAATTCAACCAGATTTTAAGAAAAATTCCCTAGTGCTTTCTTTATGGCACAAATGGAAGGCAACTAGCAAGTTTTTACCAAAAACCAACCAAACAAAAACCCCCAGCAGCAGCAAAAGCACCTTTGCTTTTTGTATTACTCTTTGCGTATAACATATTATTAGGAAGAAAATAAGAAAACGTAATGAAATACATTTCAGAAATTAGCTTTTTGCTAAGGGGAAAGGATGAGAACATTAAGGGAATACATGTGTCTTTTTAAAATTCTACCCTTACAGATAGTCACACCTACAATTCTTTTCTATAGTCATCAATATCTCATCCTAAGAAGGTATCCAAAAGAGCAACTTGAAAAAAAATAAAATAAAATAAGATTCTCAGCAGTTACTCCCACAGTAATAGTCTCCTTTGTAGTGGCAGTTCCCAATCTTTATTTCTAAGCCACTTCCCAAAAAGGGAGCGGGGTATCCAAGTTTGCCATTGGTAGTTCTGCTTTTGCCTTTACTTGGAGGGAAAAGCAAGGATACAGACCTCATATGAATGTAGAGAGCAAACTGATCACATCAAACGATTCTCCTCATTTCTGACAGCTCCAAAAGCTAACTGGACCAGTGGATATATCAGCTTTTCAAAAAGGAGATAACAGGACATTTGATTCCTATCTTTCCCCTGGAAAGTCAAGGTTTGAGAAAGTCTGTGCAAGTCTAGTAAACCCAGTATCTGATATAATTCAGCGTGCATATAACTCAAGATAAATCAGCAAATCATGTAAGAAAGACGAATAGGGAACTGAAGTTGTAAAGAGGATCAACACTTTGTGCCAGGTACGATGTACTTTTACTCATGTTTTCCCATTTGATGTCCACCATATCATTTAAGTGTGTAAATTATTAGCCCCCTTTGACAGACAAAGAAATCGGAGGAGCTGAGAGGTTACATTAGTTGTACAAGGTGAGCCAGCCGGTCCTAGACTATTACATATTCCTGGCTCTGGAGAGAAAATAATTTTCCTATGTCTCCAGAGAAATCAGAACTACATCGCCTTTTGTACATCCAGGTATTCTTAGATAGTTTTCACTCTTACAAGCAGTGACCTCACAAACTTTTTTTCTTCCCCCCGCCTTGGAAAAGCCCCAATGAGCTCGGATTAAAAAGGCACAAGATTTTCTTTCCTTCCTTCCTTCTTTCTTTCCTTCCTCCTCCCTCCCACCACCCTTTCTTTGTTAGGATTTATTTTGAGAGAGAGAGGAGGAAGAGAAAGATGATGAGCACAGGGGAGAGGGGCAGAGGGAGAAAGAGAAACCTCCAGCAGACTCCCCACTGAGCACAGAGCCTGATGCAGGGCTTGATCCCACAACCCCAAGATCATGACCCAAGCCAAAATCAAGAGTCAGACATCCAACTGACTGAGCCACCCAGGCATCTTGCGTAAGAATTTCTTCTTCGGGCATGATAAATCTCTGTCATACTCTTTTCCAGCAATCCATCCAAGCTTCTGTCCACCTATCTCTCCATTCAGTATTTACCAATTACTTCCTCTATGTAAAATGGACCACTGTTAATTGTCCTTTTTAAGAGGTACATTCACAAATTTCTCAGAACATTAAAACTTGATATTGTCAATACGTTCAGAAGATGTTTCAGAGACAGCTCCGCATCTGGGAAGAGATCTCTTCACTTATTCATAGATGAGAAAAAGGGAAGGAGAGCAGAAAAAAAAAAAGCATTCAATTAATTCTCTTTCTAGAAAGACACTAGAATGTAAATCCTTCACAGCATGAGTTCTATATGGTTTGTTCATGAACATATCCAAAGGGCTTGGAACAGTGCCTGGCACATAGCAGGTCCTTAAATTATTTGCTGAATACAATAAATGAATGAATGAATAGGTAAGCAAGGTGACGGGCAGGAAAGATGGAGGGAGAGGGAAACAAGATTGAAGGAGGCATGGCCTGAATGGCTTCTCCTCAATCAGGGTCTTGAATTAAGAATTCACAATCATCTCCAAACAGCTTCACATACTTCTCCCAGACCCTAGAAACTTACTTTGTTGAGGGCCCCAGCTCCGGTCAGAATTAAGTGAGAATTTTCAACCTGGATGGTTCTCTGTCCCAGCCGGACAAGGTAAGCCCCAATCCCAATGGCCCGGCATGTAACCTTCAAAAAGAATAAATTCAAAAAAAAAAAAAGAAAGAAAAGAATAAATTCTACATGTCACATATTTATGTCCCTCCCCCGCTGTAAGAACTAAGGCACAGATGTATAAAATCCACATTAACAGAAAAAAAATACTGCTTTTTGCAAAGTTTGATTAATAATATTAAGCCTCACAATTCCCTGGTAAAGAAAAGATGGTACAGAATTCGATGAATGATTCAAGTATTAGACCCTTAAAGGTTCATAGGCTCTTTACTTCTCTTATACTTTTGCCCGTTTCACAGGTGGTTGGCATCTACACTAGAGGTAAGAGGAAAATTAGTTAAAAAAAAAAAAAAAGAAATTCAAGCTGTTATAGGTATGTTAGAATGCTTAGAGAAAAAAGTTAAAGGCTAAAATGAGGTGCTAGGTTTATCTGGGATATTCAATTATTTACATTAGGATGCAGAGTGAAAATCAAATAATAGATATATAATTTTTAAGAAATGTTCTCATTTGGTACTGAATAGCAGAGATGGGACAAAAGTAACTCCTAGTCACACAGTCGGTCCTTCAAAAAGGTCATATTCTGTTAAGATTTACCAGGCTGATGGTGATAATCTCATCATAGGCCAATGAGGATTCTCCAGCAATCATTCCAGAGCCCCGAAGATTCTCTGCTCCAAGTCCCTCTTCCTTCCCAATAATATCAGTTATCTTGTACCTAATGGATACAGCCATGCCAAATTATAAAGGTTAAACACAAAAGTAACAATCCATTTAAAAACAGTAATAGCCATTCAAAGGCTGCTAAAAGCATCCTGCAAGCTTATTTAAAGCCAGAGGTCTTATATACTCTTCTTGTACTTTTCATTCAAGCATCTTTCCTCCTTAGCTTGGTGCCTATTCTTGCTGGAAGCAATATAGTATAGCAGAAAGAGCAAAATCTGAAATTAAGTAGACAGGCTTAAATCCCTGCTCTGACACATGCAGCCATGTAACTCTGGAGATAATAGTAACTTCTGTAAAATGGAGATAATGTCTACCTCTAAGGGTTGACATGAGTGTTAAATTAAAGCAACAAAGAAAGGGCTTGACACATAGATGGCGCTCCGATTTTAGAGGCCCTGTCTTACTTTCTAGAACAAGTTTCTTAAAAGTGGGGTCAATGTAGATCTCCCTATAATCAACAGTAGCCATTAAATCAACAATTTTAGATAAATGTTACAAAGGAATTAAAAAAAAAATTCAGAGGCCGAGTGAGAATGCTTAGCCCAATTTCTCAAGTCAAAAAATCTTTTCTCTTTTCAAGACAGGACTAAGAGGAAGATCAAAACAGTACATGCCCATTCCTGCTCTTTCATAAATATCATGTGCATACACGGAGGGGTCCTGGCTCGAGTGTTCTGGAGGGGCAAGTGGAATGTGTGTGGAAATGAAATACTGGCCAAGTTGTCCAGAAAGCATCCTGTGAATCCAGTGGGAGCCACTCATCTGTCTTCTTGGCAGGGGATTTGGAGTGATAGCTAATAATGGGAAATGGGAGATGGGGAATGCAACTAATAAAAGAAAGGAAAAATACAAAGTTGGAAGTAGAGATGGGCGTATATTATTTACTGTTCTGTGTGTATCCAGAAAGCTTGGCACTGGGCATAGTTTAATAAATTGAAATAATAAATATCCCACGGTGGCTCTTAAAGTACTTTTTTACCCTTATAGTTCTCTGTTCCCTTCTTTCTTTACTTCTAACCTTCTACCAAATCCTTCCCTTTGCCCTTGCCTTTGGCCTCTGGCTTTGCATCTTTACTTCCCAGATTCCCTTGCATTTCTATTTTTAGCCTCTCCTAGGAATTCTCCAATTCTTCCTTTTGCTCTGTATCTAGGCACTAAATGCTAGAGGTACGTTGCAGGTAGGGCTAATCTCCCTTAAGGGGTTAATAAGCCACAATAATTGGAGGGGGGGTTTAATGTGTCCTTTCTGGAAGGCTCACATGCCATGCAGTCACAAACAATCCTGGGTCCAGTCAGCCTTTCCTGCAAAGCAGATCTTTTCCCTCCTAAGGACTGCATAGTGCTTCACAGGGATTCATGACTTAAGTGGCTTCTCCCTTTGTATTACATGAAAAAGAACACAAATTTCCGATTTTCTCCTCTATGGTCTGAGTCTTCTAGTGTTCAGACTATCATTTTTTGAAGCAGTACTAAATTTAATGTTATTTGTAATAAAAATCTTTGTATAGTATAATACAATCAACAAAACACATCCATAAATATATATGATTTTTGATCCTCACAGCAATCCAGTGTGATAGGTAATGTCCTCTCATTACAGGTAATAGTGGCCAGGATTTTCAACTGCTTACTATGTACTCAGTCCTGTGCTAAGGGCTTTACATATATTAATTTACTTGATCTTCATTTTATAGATGAGGAAACTGTAGCTGAGAGAAGAAAAAGGACTTGCTAATTTAACAAAAGCAATATGCAAAATCAATATTTTTTAAAAAGATTTTATTTATTTATTTGAGAGGGAGAAAGCATGAAGCAAGGGAGAGTAGAGGGAAAAGGAGACTCCTTGCTGATGGGGAGCCTGATGTGGGGCTTGATCCTAGGACTCCCGGATCATGACCTGAGCTGAAGGCAGACGCTTAATGCACTGAGCCAGCCAGGTGCTCCACAAATTAACAGCTTCTTAAAACATCAGTTATAAAGAGTTAAAAAATACAATGGGGAGGGGGAATCCCATTCAGAACAGCAAGAAAAGGTGCAAAATATTTAGGAATAAACATTTTAAAAATGGCAAAACCTCATTATACCCACATGGTGCACCACAGTGCTTCCGGTGTCAAGGTGAACTTCCAGGGATACTGTGGGATATTTTGAATACCTGAGAGAAACACTATGATATGGAGTACCTGTTGGATTCCAGGTGAACTACTAGATTTAGGTAGTTCATAATTAAACATTAGATAATACTACATTCCTCTGAAAATGTCCTATCTTTGCAAAGCTGGGTTTTCAGTTTCTGTGGGAAAAAAAAAACCAAGTTCTGCACAAAAAATCAACGCAGAACAAGAAATAAGGGTGGCTACATCCAAGATTAATCTAAGTCTTGAGATTTCGTATAGATGCAGATATCCTGTTAGTAAGTAACTGTAATTATTTAAAAAATTTTTTTAAAACCCTTTTCATTTATGTATATGATACCTCCCAAATAATTATTGTTAGAGTATAAGTACTTATGAAGTTGTTTGGGTCTGACTACTTAATAAACAGAAATACTGGGTATATCTTTTAGCCCAAAGGTGCTAACCTTTACTGAGGTTACTGAGTCAGTAAGGGTGTTATGAATCAAGAAAGACTGGGAACTTCTGGCATAACCTATATGAAAAAAAGCAAAAAACTTTAGAAGATACACCTCAATAAATGGAAAAACATATACCATGTTTCTTGCTGGCAAGAGTTAATGTTATGAAAATGTCAGATCTTCCTAAATTAATTGATAAATGTAATATAATTTGAATTAAAATCATTATGGAAAGTTTCTGGTTATTAAAAAAAATGAGCCTAATATAAAAAGATAAAAATAGCTAGTAAAACGCGGGGGAAAAAATTAACAATGCAGGGAAATCTGCCCCATTAGAATAGTTAAAATAGGGGCACCTGGGTGGCTTAGTTGGTTAAAGCCTCTGCCTTCTACTCAGGTCGTGATCCCAGGGTCCTGGGATCAGGCCCCACATTGGGCTCTCTGATCAGCGGGGAACCTGCTTCACCTTCTCTCTGCCTGTCTCTCTGCCTACTTGTGATCTCTCTCTGTCAAATTAAAATAATAATAATAATAATAATAATAATAATTGATCTTTTAATCTTATTTTATTAATTGACAAAATCAATATTGGCAAGGGTACAGAAAATTAAGGGGGAAGAACAAACTATCAGGTATTTCTGGTGGGACTGCAGATCTTGGGAGGGCAATTTGAATTTATCAAAAATATATTTAAAACAGCCATTATTTTTAGCCAATAATTCCACTTTTAGAAATTAGTCCAAAGGGAATAATGAGAGAGATTCCTAAAAGTTTTTATAAAAATAAACAACATTTAGGGGCGCCTGGGTGGCCCAGTGGGTTAAGCCTCTGCCTTCAGCTCAGGTCACACTCTCAGGGTCCTGGAGTCGAGCCCAGCATCGGGCTCTCTGCTCAGCAGGGAGCCTGCTTTCCCCCTCTCTCTCTGCCTGCCTCTCTGCCTCCTTGTGATCTCTGTCAAATAAATAAACAAAAATCTTTAAAAAGCAAAACAAAAACAAAAAAACATTTAGCCCAGGAATGTAGCAGTAAATAGTAGGAACAGTCTGAATGTTCAAAAAATATAGATTTATTTTGATAAATTATTATGAAGCCATTAAATATCATATTTTTATATAATATTTTAAGAATATACAAAATTTCCCCCAAAATAGTTTTTAGTGAAAAGAACAAATTACAAAAGTTTTTCCATTATGATTCTGATTATGTAGAAAGGAGGCATATATACACAGAAAAGGCAGCAAGAATATAATATACATTAATAGTAGTTATTTCATCTCTCAGGATGCCTGGGTGGCTCACTTGGTTGAGTCCGACTCTTGATTTCAGCTCAGGTTATGATCTCAGGGTTATGAGATCGAGCCCCCATGTGAAGCTCAGTGCTCAGTGGGGAGTCTGCTGGAGATTTTCTCTCTCTATCTCTCCTTCTGTCCCTCCCCCTGCTTGCATTTTCTCCCTCTCTAAAATAATAAATAAACCTTCAAAAAAATTACTATCTTGGTAGGATTATAGCTGATTTTTATTTCTTCTTCATAATTATTTACAATTTCCAACTTTTTTTCTAAAACGAAGAAATATTTTAAACATAATTTAAAAACCTCCCATCAATCAATAAGTTCTTTCAGCTACTGAGTAGTAGAGCTATGATTCAAACTTAAGACTCCCTGATTACATAACAAGCAATCTGGATTGCTCTTCAAGGTCATGATCAGCAGGACAGTGAGGAAGAAATGATCATATTCTCCTTTCTCTAATCCATGGCCAAATTATTCTATGACATATATACCCACCTGGATTCTCCTTCGTCCTCTACATGCTCACAGTGGACAGAGTTGAGAGCACTGACTCTCTTATAATCCTGAGGGGTCAGATATAAATATTTGTATCCCTGTGAAGCACAAATAGTTTTTAACTCATTATTTGCTATCAGCACATAACCAGAAGACACAGCAGAGCATGCACAACACAGCTCCCAAGCTAACTTTAAATTGCCACATGGCTAAAAAAAACCAGTAGTAATAAAATAAAAAAAAAATTGCCACATCACTTCTTTAAGTTTCTGACTAACAGAATACCAGCAATAGACAGTCCTCCTTTGAAAGGTGGAAGGTTCTTATTTCTCTAGTCACTGACTATCCTTGAAACAAGATATCTTGTAGCTACAAATGCAAGTATATTCCATCCATTTCATTTTCATCAGGGTTAAAGGGTCATTTTCCAATCTTTTTGTGACACCTCTATTAAAGACATCAGCACAAAATTAAAGAACTGTGTGGATTACTATTCTTTACTTTCTCAAATTCATAGTTCCATCAAAATATAAATGGGTAAGAGATCATTGAAAGGATCACAAAACTGGAAAGGTAATATTAAAATCAGAACTCTATGCAGTGATAATCACCAGTGAACACTGAATTCATGCCTTTTGCTGTTTTCAGTAAACTCATAATTCCTATTTACATTTAAAAAATCACACTAACTTTTCATAATTATTTATGTTTGCAATACATCACACACTCACAAGGTAGGGTTATAGAATACATGTGTTTAAATTACGTGAATTAGTCATGCAGTCAAAAAAAATAATAAAGTAAGCAGAGGAGACGTTTTAAATACTGTGAGAAATTAGGCCAGTGTTCAACTCAATGAATTTCACCCACAGTGAGCACAACACGGAAGAGACATGAATCTGCCACTGAATTTGTGTGACTTCTGACAAGAATCTTATAGTGCTGAGGATCATTATTATGTCAGTTACCATGTCTTTACTGAGTACCTCTTATGGGCAAGGTACTGTTCTAGGCACTGGAAAAATAGGGATGAACAAAACCGACAAAATTTCCTGGCCTTGTGGAACTTACGTTCCAGTGAGAGAGATGGAAAATATACCAATAAATAAAACATATACTATTAATGAGAATAATGTTTCAGGAAAAGAAAAAAGAGTGTTGCAAGAGTTGAACCTTTAGGAAGGAGAGCCCAGGGAAGGCTTCATTGAAAGTGGCATTTGAATAAGGTCTTGAAGAACAGAAGAAACAAAACATGAGGCTATCAGGATGGGGTTGGGGTTCGGAATTCTAGGCTGAAGGAACTGTAGGTGCAGAAGCATGGAGACAGGAGTGTGCCTCATGAAGTTCCAGAAAGAGTAAGCAGGCCTGTGGAGCTAGCATGGAATGCGACTGTCCACAGCAAGAAAAGAGGGCAGGGTGGTACTGTAAGGCCAGGCTATGTAGGACCTTGGCTTAAAATTCATGTAACATAAAACTGGTCATATTTTTTTTAGTAAGCTCTACACCTAATGTGGGGCTTGAACTCATGACCCTGAGATCAAGAGTCATATGCTCCACCAACTAAGCCAGCCAGGTGCCCCAAAACTGGCCATTTAAAAATGAACAATTCAGTAGTTTTTAAGTATATTCTGATGTTGTGCAACCATCACCACTCTCTGATTCTAGGGCATTTCCATCACCCCCAAAAGAAACATAGTCACCAACAATTTCCATACACTTTTAATATGAATTCTACTGAAGTATAATTTACATGCAATAAAAGTCACTGATTTTAAGTACTGTAGTGTGATGAGTTCTGGAATATAGATGCTTGGGAAATCACCACCACAATCAAAATAGAGAATATTTCCATCATCCCCTGAAACACTCTTACATTTAAAAGATGACTCAGTGAAGGAAACGGGTAAGGAGCAGATAGGAAGATAAAAAAGGAGACCCTGGGGTCCTAGAAGCCAAGAGGAGAAAAATATTTCAAGGATGAAGAAATGATCAACAGTGTCAAAGGCTACTAAGACACTGAAAAACTCAGATGAAGACTGAGAGTCGTGACAGAATTTCATAGTGTGGAACCCACGGTGACCCTGACAAAGCAGCTACAGTGGGCTGGTGAGGGTGCGAACCTAACTGAGGGGGGTTCCAAAGGAATGGGAATAGAGTATCTGGAGAGAGCAGGAAGAGACAATGCTTTTAAGAAGCTTTACTGTCAATAAGGATACTGAATGGAGGGCTAAGTATTTGTGAACTAAGAGGTAGATTCAGTAGAGGGGAAAAAAACCCGATGATGTAAGAAGGAAAGGGTTAAGTGTATAAAAGGAGTGACTGGCCTTAGATTGGAGCAGGGACTGTTCATCCAAAGTACAGGGGAGATGGCAGGGAATAAAGGCACAGATGTAGACATGTGGGAGCTTGTAGATGCTCTCTTCTCTTTTCTTGTTCCTTCTATTTCCTCAGTGAATTGAAGAGCAAGGTCATCCGCTAAGAGGGAGGATGGGGCAAGAGGGTTTTGGAAGTTGAAGGAGAGAGGAGAAGATGTGAAATTGTCATTCAGGAGGTTCGCAAATGAATTTAAAGTAAGACCAGTCTATAGCACTGGATATTTCTCTCTATCAGCGTTCAGCTATGCAGGTTCACGTATGTGAGTTGATGGAGAATATTGGATTTAAACAAGGTTTTTGTAAAGAGACAGAGTAAGCAGAAAGAGGAAAGAACCAAAGGAGTTGAGGGTGTAGGGAAGATGGTAATTATACAATTATAATGATTAACCTATGACTGACCATAGAATGTAAGCTGAGGATGTAAGGAGGATGGAGGGGTGGCAAAGAAAGGTAGGGCTGAAATTAAGATCATGGGGAAGAAGAGATTCAGCTGGGGTGGAGGACAGGAAGTCAAGGATTTATGAGGCTGGATTATGGGATGGATCATGTATATGGATATAGAAGTTACCAAGAATTATAACAGGGCTCATTGTACAGGAGTGAGTGACAATATGCCGGCAACTGAAACATGCAAAGAATGAGAAGGAGTGACCAAAGTGGTGGGGACCTCTCTGATAAGTGGTGGTGTGGCACAGTCTGATGCCATGAGACTCAAAGATGGGCATTTTTCAGAGGGAAAGGTGGGTGAGAAGGGTCTGGAAGTAGCAATAAGGCACAAAGAAGCCCCTCTTTCCTCTGCAGGCTCAGCGAGACAAGGGAAAGAGAGGAGAGAGAGATCAGTCACTCTGTAAGAGGGCTACAGGGAAAGCAGTATCTTCAGAGGATAGGCAGATTTCAAGAAGAGAACAATCAGAGAAGAAGCTGAGGATACAAGAGCTTTTGTAAATGACTGACCATAAGTCCTGGAAGCCCCAGTGGAAAGGTTTAAAGATAGATATTCCTGGCTTAGCATGTCTCATGCTGAACGCGTATCTATCTCCTCTAGTGTTCAACCCAAGAAACAGCAATCTACTTCCAAGCTAGAGGGAAAAAAACAGGTGAATATACTAAAAGACAATTTGTCTTTTATGGTTATGGCTTACTTGTAACTGTTGACTTTTGAACCGAAACCTCTACCTCTTCCCCAACCTCTTTATTTGTGTAGACACATACACACATAGAGCAAGAGAACCATACATTGTCTTGCAGTTTTATCTTTGCTTAGTCTGTACCTTGTAAGGATCCTCAGGATCTACCCAGGCCACATGAAACATATGACGAATTTCCTCTGCCAGTCCAATTCTTGCTCCACTGTTGGCTGCCACAAAGATGCGTGGGATACCCTCGGCCCTGGCAAGCTCAGAAGCTCGGAGAAAGAGCAAATCCTCCTGGGGCCCGAAGGACCCAATTCGGTATGTGATGTCATTGCCAATAACAATGATATCTCGGCTTTCTGGGTATTCAGGACTTTTAAGGGTCATTTTCCAAGCTACCATGCCAATCTGCAAAGGCACCAGAGAAACAAATAAATAGAAGCTTCTTACATGCAGAATTTTTTTCAAGTTCCTTGAAGGTATCAGACTATACCTTAGACACAGCCTTCCTGTAAAGATACGTAGTGGTGAAGAGCCAAGTTTCCTGGGGAAACTAAAACATACATTCTAGCATACTTCCCTGGGTTGTGGTGAGACTAGCTGGTTTACTAAGTATTGCCCAGCTGTTTCAATCTGCTTAAAGATGGAAAAATCAAGTCTAAATGTACTCAAGATACATGTGGAAGAATGCCATGGTGCAGGGAATTAAATCCCAAACTCCCTGACTTCCTACCCTGTCTACTAAGACACTAGCTCCATCTTCTCTGAGAGTCTGTCTGAGAAACTTCTTACACATGTGAGGAGAGCAGAAAGAGAATCACCTGTCACGAACTATACCACTTTTGTGATCCTGGATCCTTTTACTATTCTCTAGCATTTGACAGGAGTAACAGCAGCATTCTTGACCAGCTTGCTTTAGGTGTCTTCCATTTCTGCAAGAATTCACTAGAGCTCAACACTACATGCTTGTAAGCAACTCTTGCCACTTTCTCCCAGCACCAGAAAACCAAAGCACGCAAGGAACGATATATGTAAATCTCTACTCTCTGTTTAGGAGCATCTGTCCAGCCACAAAATAAATGATGTTGACTCAGAAGGCAGGGGTGACATGTCTCTTCCCAAACCCTCCCAGCCCTCTCTTCTTTTAATCCCCTTCTATATGAGATCTAGTCAATCCTTCTACTTGTTTATTTGCTAGTTCCATTTCTTTTCTATTCACTCACACCCCAGTTACAGCAGCAGTTTTTCATGCCTGCCTGTCTGTTTCTCTATACCCGGATAAGTAATGTTTTCCATTCTTTTTTTCCCCCCCATTTCTTTCTGGCTTCCCCCACACTCCCACCCCCTCCACTCGCTCCCAAACACAAAGCCTACCAGATGAACGAGCATTCCTGGTCCTGCTTAATGGAGCCCAGCCACATCTGCAGCCTTGGTCCCTCATCCCCAGGCTGCTGCATATCACCTCATTGGGGAGCTGGCCATCAAGAAGGGCCATTAACAGATGTAAATAGCAGCGTCCCTGGAAAGCCACATGCATCACCCAGACTCAACCGGGCCAGTGATCATAAGCTCTGAGTACACATTCCTCAATCCAATTGCACATCCACTATAATCAGGCTGGTCGAAGCTTTCCACACAGCTATTTGTGATTCTCAGCATTATATATATATATATATATATATTTTTATATATATATATATATATATATATATATATATATATGAAACACCCACAGATAAATATAAGCTATTTAATATATCATACCATTGGCCAAATACAAATCAAAATGGATATAATACACAGAAAAAAATCCAATCACCTTCTGAGATAAGGTATTACTCTATCTGCTCATTAAAGACACAGATAGGAAGGAGAAACAGATCTTCCAAAATATAGCACAGAGAAACTGCAAATATCGGGATAACTTTGGTCATGGTTTTTAAGAAGCTGGCTAATATAATGCCTGTGTGGGGAGAAATATTTTACACCTGCTTTCCCACGTGGCCCTCTAACCTAACATCTCTTTTGTTTCTCAGGAAGGAAAAGCTATTTCTTCTAAATGCATTTGTAGTTAGGAAGATTGGGTTTTACACCAAATTTTATGATATATTAACCTTAGCCACCTAGGCTAGAAGTAGCTTAGAAACAAGCCTTGAAGAATCTACTTCAGCATTTGCATGCTAATGCAAACATTGTGTCTGTGTGGCACTGGGCAAGCAAATAATACTCTTTTCTTTTGTTATTACCTGGGGACTCTGTGTCACTTGGGTAGTCAGTTCAGCAATTGGCTAGGTCATTATGTTTGCAATATTGACTTCTAATTAGGTGTCAACACAGCAGCACCAAGAACACACTACTCTTTATCAATGTCTTTCCAAAGTGTGTTCCTCATCGACCACCTCCCTCCTCCTTTAACAAGTACCATTATAGAAGGGAGAGTGCTATCCAGTCTTCGTAGAGTCAGATTCCCTAAAGCAGAGATTCTGTTTTGAGGAAGCATAATGGACAAACATGCAAGAAAGCACCTATTGCTCAACTTATACTGAAATTTAGATTTCATTGCTATTTGAACAATAGGGCACATAATGGAGAAGATGGGCTTTGGAGTCAAACTAACTTGGATCCGTATATAGGTCCTATCACTTGCTAATTGTGTGAACCTGGAAAAATAACTTCATTGAGCTTCAATGTCCCCACATACAAAACTAACAATGCCTATGGGTTTGACAAATCAACTATTCCAAACAGTAGTCTATTATATTGACTCCAACATACAAAATTTGCCCCTTCTCTCCTCTCAATCTATTCAAATCTTACCCATTCCAAAAAGATTCATTCAAATTCCATTTCCTCAGTAAAGCTTTGCCTAGCCTCAAGTGACCTCTTTCTTCTCCGATCTCCTACCTTAGTAGGAGAATTCATGTAGAGAATTCATTTGGTAATTAATCATATATTGCCTAGGATCGTTTTTTAGCTTGCCAGCCTAAACCATTATATCATCTCCTCCAGTGCCTAGCAGGGTCCCTACACATAATATGGGAGTAATAAATATTTGCTGGTTCTATAGTCATTTCATTTTTTAAACGATTCTTGGAAAATAGTCAACACCAAGGGCTTAGAACACTGTCTATGACTTATCTCTAGGGATCACAGAATAACAGTCCCAAACATCATTCAACTATTTTATTTTTTTAAAAATAACAAGAATAATAGCTATCATTAAGTGAACATCTATCACATGCTGTACTATACTAATATGGACAAATACTGACAAGAGTTAAGAGGTTAGTCTGGGGAATGTCAGCCTATCTTGATCCAAATCTCAGCTTTATTCTAGTTGTGTAATCTTGGACCAACCATTTAACTTCATATAGTCTCAATTATTCCAATCATAAAAAGTGCTCAGATTATTAATTCAGAAGCATCTGTTATTATTGCCACAAGAAAACTAAGATATAGAGGAATTAAGTAACTTGTCCTTATAGCTAGTATGTTTATTTTTTAAAATATCATTCACATAATTGCCTTTACTAGAGAAATTAAGGAAACATGTTCCAGACTAGTGCCACTGCAGTTAGTGGAAACAATATGGAAAGATGAATGTCAAATACAACACAAACATAAATGTCATTTACACCTAAATGCAGTGTGGTATTCTGGAACAGAAAAGGGCATCTGAGGAAAAACTGGTGAAATTCAAAACAAAGCCTGTATTTTACTTATTAGTATTGTACCAATGTTAGTTCTAAGTTTTGATAATTATATTACGCTTATGCAAAATGTCGACTTTAGAAAAATCAATGGTTTCACTTAAATACATTTTAACATACCTCTTTCAGCAGAAAAGATCATTTAAGCAAGAATAATGTAAGAAGTTAATATTAGGTTATGGGAACTCTCTGTACTATCTTTGTAATTTTCTGTAAATCTAATATATTTTAATATAAACAGTTAAAAAAAATGTCATGATAAAAACTTTTCCCTCTTCTGGACGGAAGTATACTGGCTAATAAGGTCATCATTAGTATTCTTTGCAGCCTTACAAAATTATAGGTATGAAGCCTATAAATAGCATATTAAAATATCCATGATATGATACTAAATTTAAGGAAGAGGTTTAACAAACTTGTCTATATACCGTAGTAACCATGAGACTCAAAACAGCGTGGTGGTTAAGGGCAGAGACTCAGAAGCCAGATTTGGTCAGATTTGGAGAATGTGAATCTAATAGAATCTGACTCTGACATAATAGAGACTCAGTCAGTTTTCTAGCCACTGCAGTATGTTACTGACCTCTATGTGCCTCAGCTTCCTCATCAGTAAAATGGGGTAATAATTACCTCTCCTATAACGTTTGTTGTAAGGATTAAATCCATGGTAAGCCTTGGAACAGTATCTAGCACATAGTAAGGGCACAGTAAGTGTTACAACACTGTATCTAATCTACAAAATTTTTAAAAAACAGCAAAATGAGATGGTAATTATTTTTGGAAAGATGGGATTGTGTGGGTCTTTTTTTTTTTCTATATTCTAAATTCTCCTTAATGTGTTTATAAAATTATCAATGTGATGTAAGTTTAAAAAGGAACTAAGAGAAGACCACGGAGTGGTCTCTTCACTGAGTGACAGGTATGTGAAAATTACTGTCCCTACTTTAATGTACCATAATAAAAAAAAACTTTTTTAAGGGAAAAATAGTTCACCAGCCTAAGGATTTTTCGCACTTTATAAAAGCTGACTTTAAGTCTTATGGCAACAGATCATATTTATATAAAGTTAGAAGGAAAGAGAGAAACACATGAAAATTAAAAATCAAGACTCACCTCGAAGGGAGAAGAATATCAAGAACTGCCTTAGTTTGTTGAGGCTATCATTTCATTTTTAAAAATGAAATGCTCTGCAGTGATATAGTAGAATGTAAATATATGTATATATAGGTTTATACAATATTAATATCTCTACCTGAGAAGTAACTGCTTCAGTGTTTTTCTGGTCTGATGGTTAAATACATATTTATACTTTTAAAGTCAATATTTGTACAATAGACAAGAACAGTGCCTATCAGCTAAATACATATTTAGGACTGTACCACATGTATTACAAACATGTACTAAAATCGAAAGCTTATATTTATACAGAGCCTTTCATCTTGAAGGGGGCTAAAGAGCTTTACAAACATATGTACATAAAAGGACGTTTGCACTGATAGGCAGGCAAGGTATCAATTCACCCACTCTCCTAAGTCTTCCTACAAGCAGCCCGGGATAGGAACACATGGCGTCAACAGATGCAGGTCTGTAACAGCTGCAAAGATGTGTAACACAATAATCCACCTTGTGACACACAGTCATTGGAAGAGGGCTTGCAACTCGAGAATAGCAACTGCTCTCCTTCCACGCAAAAGCACCACGGCCACTTCCAGCTTTGTGTTTTTAAATTATTCTCTACCAAACTCAACTAATCACTTGACAAAATTGAATTTGATACTGGAAATGGTTTCTGAATGCAAAATACTTTCTGTCTGATGATGAGAAGTAGGTTGAGAAACACTTCCCCTGCCCTTGTTAGATTTAGAGAGAGAGAGGGGCGGGACGGGGGTCACAACATTCAGGAGAAATGGTTCAAAATATGCTATCTAAGAATAGCTTGGTCTCAGAGGATTGGGTCATTACTTCAGAAGACAGTCATATTCTCCCCCTATTTAATTGGGACACTAAGTTTTTCAGTCAAATTACTTTACAGAGATGGGTCTATCTATATTATACACACAATGGAGATTTTATGTTGAGAATTCTGCAGTCACTATAAAAGCATACACAAGTGTGACAATGTGGTTAGGAATGTGACATTCACTGAATTCACCTAAGCCCAAATTGCCTAGTACATTAACTGAAAAATAAAAACCATAGGAAATTCCATCGCTGAATTTCCTTGCTCCAGCTTCTCTCTCTCCCTCCAGTGCTTTGGTGTAGGTGACACCCAGGGAAAATGACACTCCGGGCCTGAGGGTGGCAGCCTAAGAGGGCCTGCCAGAGAGGGTTTCTGGCCCAAGGAGGTTCAGACTCGGGCTCTGTGGCACGTGGCCATGGCCATGCATGAGCTTCTTTCCCAACCACTGACTTACGAAGTGGTTCCAGCCACTTACTGCCAATTATGTTTTCATTAATATAGCCATAAATCATTTAAAAATATGTAATTTCAGATGGCTTTTGGTAACAGGATGTTCTGATTAGCAGGTTTCTTAGGTTTAGGGTTAACAACCTAAGCTAATTAAAATGAAAAAAGGGAAGAGGATCAAAAGAGTTAGTGTGAATAAGTGAAGGATGAGCAGAAATAAATGCCTGCCTTATGCAAGTTCTAAGGGAGAAAATATTTCTTTGGCCACAGTCTGATTCTGGAATAAACACACACAAGTGAGGGAGGAGGGAATGGAGAGGAGAAAGCAAGCAGAAGAGAACAGTCTTATTTAACTGTTTTTATGTGGGTAAAATGATTTGTGCCACAGTATTTCCATAAGAAGTGGGACCATTATTTTCCTGTAGAAACACATTTGGTTTGAAAAGTATCACTGGACAGGATGTGAAAATCAAACCGAATGAATTATTCACAACCCCCGATCAGAGGTGATCATTATTTCTGATGCTCCAAACAGTGATTAGGATTCTGCCCTGAGATGTCATTTTCTCGCTGAGTAACACCAGCGACACAGAAAGGCATTATCTATCTATCTATCTATCCATACATGTATTTTTTCTCCTGGGAGGACCTTGGTTTAATGTTACTATAACAGATACTAAAAACATGACAATATTAACATTTATTCTGATGGTGCCCATAAATGTCATTAGTCTGACACAAAGTGTCAACACTAATCATGACCCAAAATTAACACCAAAATTGACATCAACATTAATTGTACTATCAGTGTGAACAGAATGTGCAATTGCACACATCCATACACACACACATGCACAATTTCCAAAGCTGCTGTTACTACAAAATAAAATACTAATATTAAGCTCAAGCAATAAATTTGAAGGGAAAGCTAAGGGGCAAAAGAGGACGGGATGGTGTTTTTAAGAATGTAAGAAGCATCCATCAACTATAGCTATGCTGTGGGAAGCAGTAAAAGAATATCTTTGCCATGGTTGCCTTTCTTCTATCTCCTCATTTTGAGTTCAGCTGTAATAGTATTTTTCTATGTGGACTTAAATATAGGTTAGACTTTGGCTGATACGTTAAAGCTTTATTTTCCATGATAATGTCTAAAAGTTGAAATTTTCTGGCAAAGCCTCCAGTAACTATTGTTTCACTACTGCTAATGCCCCAGGAAGAGGACCATCGTACAAGGCCCTGAAGCAGCAATACAAAGAATTCTAGAGCGTTAGAGCTGAAATGGACCTAAGCATTATCTGCATCATGAAGATGAGAAAACTAAGAGCCAGTGAGAAATAATCTGAACTTGAGTTCCCTTATAGATACATAATAAAGTGTTACCTACCCCCCTTTTGTTTTTCTTTGTTTTTTAAAGATTTATTTGCTGATTTGAGAGAGAGAGAGAATGCACACTTGCAAGTGAGCATGACCAGGAGGGGTTAGAGGGAGAGAAGAGAGATTCCCAAGCAGATTTCGTGCTAAGCACAGAGCCCAATGTAGGGCTCGATCTCACGGCCCTGAGATCACAACCTGAGCCAAAACCAAGAGCCGGATGTTTAACCGACTGCACCATGCAGGTGCCCTAACCTCTTTCTCTTTTGTATCTTGCATGGAATATTAAATCTTCACTTTTAGTTAGATACTATAAAAAAATAATTACAATATTAACTCATGTTAGAATTTCACGAAAAAAAACATATCTGATAGAATAGTAGAAAATACTGTATGGGTGTTAAAATGTGCCTTTTTAAACCACAAGGCAATACGATATTTGACATAATTTGTGCCATTCAGAAAAACCATGCTGAAAAAATGTCAATGCCTTTCCATATTGTATTATCTGCTAGATATCATATTCTGTTGCCTAGCGTTGTATGATCACATAAAAGAGCTGAAAACAATTTTCTTAACAGCTGAAAAACTCTCTTTTTCATGCTTGGATAATTCAAAAATGGCTGAACAAACTTACCTCAACCTTTCGAAAAAGCGATAAAAGGGTAAGAAAAATACCATTTTTGGAGCAAAAAAATTTCATCCCTGAGGTAATTTCTTGAAAATATTACTGAAGATTAGAAACAATAATTTTGAACAGGGGAATTATCTCTCCCTGCAATATTTATAAACATGAGGCTATAGTAATTTTATGCATATACACACAATGCTTTTAGTAAACATACCAATTTAAAGAAAAAAAAAAAACATGAAATAGAGCACATACCAGTCGGTGGTATTTGAAAATGGAGCACAGGAGTAATTGGATGATAAGGAAATTAAGAAAGCTGGCCGACTACAGTTCAAGAAGGCTGGCCTGTTAATCACATAAACAGATGTCGAACTCTGATGCTCCATGCTACACCTCATCCTCTGGTATCATCTGTTGCTTTCCTGATGTTCATCATTGCCTATAGTTGGAGCTGTAAAGTTGCTTGACATAGGGTACTATATCACATCCTTTTTCAGTAAAATCTTAAAACTTAAAGTGGGTAAAAATGCTGGCAATTACCTTCTTTTGTTCAAGGCTATCTCTAGGACTGACTTTTGAAGGGGACTGAGGAGCCCTCCATGAGATCTGCGGTAGTCGGCCAATGGATGCTTTAGGATTTTCAGTCAGTCGAATTCATTGGGCCTTTGTTTGCTAATAATGAAAAGAGTCAAATGAACTAATCCACCTGTTGAAAAGTCTCCAGTACATAGTAATCACTCAGAAGGAATTCTAAGAAAAGTTCTATGCGAAGTAAATAGGTGATGGCGATTAAGGAAGGCACTTGTAGTGAGCACTGAGTGTTGTATGCTGAAAATAACACTACGCTCTAGGTTAACTAATTGGAATTTTAATAAAAATTTGAAGGAAAAAAACAAAGGATATGATCCCAAAAGAACAGTGTCAGAAATTCATTAGAAGTTATTTCGTGGCAGGAACATAGCTTTCCAAATTAGACTCAATATTTTTTTCTTTCTTTCTTTTTTTTTTTTTTAAGATTTTATTTATTTATTTGACAGAGAGAGATCACAAGTAGGCAGAGAGACAGGCAGAGAGAGAGAGGAGGTAGCAGGCTCCCCACCAAGGAGAGAGCCCGATGCAGGGCTTGATCCCAGGACCCTGGGATCATGACCTGAGCCGAAGGCAGAGGCTTTAACCCTCTGAGCCACCCAGGCGCCCCAGCCTCAATATTTTTCTAATGAGGGGCTCAGTTCTGGTTGTGAGGATTATTTTAAACAAAGACTCATAACCAAACATGCTCACTTAGAAAGAGGGTAAAATAGTAATTTTAAACAGAACTATCTTAACCACATATTTCATAACCTGTCTTTTTCTGTACTTGAAATTCCTATCTTGTTAAGCCTAAAAGGATTAAAGAGGATTAAAGTGTGGGGTTTCTTTTTTTTTTTTTTTTTTGGAAGCCCTTGATGAAAAATAAGACAAGCACAAATTATGAATGTTTACATGTAATCAGCGGTGTGTGATACTTTTCTGCAGAGGATCTCAAAGCACTTGCAAACATTTCCCCATCTTCAGCGATAGATTGGTGGCAAGGACCATTAGTCTCTTTTCATAACTTGAACAATCAGTGCACAGACCACGGTGCTGTTTTTCAGATCTGCCTTCTTCAGGTCTATATCAAAGCTCACCTTCAGCATACCGCAATACAAATATGCCTCTTCTCCAACACATATCTAAAAGATTGACACGGACTCAATTTCTACACCCAGCATGAAAAGGTAAACTGATTTCCAAAGAATGAAACAAAAGCACATCCAAATTAGCTTCACATTCATGGAGCTATTCTGAGGTTAAATTGAGTAAAACAATATACAAAAGTCTAATATTAAGCTAGAAAAATATTTGGGTTCTGTGTGCATGAGGAATGGACTGAAGCCCACTAACATACACACACTTCTCCAGTCACAGTTTCAAAGAATAATAGGTTCCACTAGAATCTGAGTCCATGAAAACCCAAACAATTCCTTTGAGAGCATAGAAAACATCAACCAACTGAATTCAGACAGAGGCTTATGGTGTTTTTTCTAAAATAAGAGGTCCTTTGGGTTAAGCGCTCCAGCCTAAAAACTGTCACAATAGATCTACTAATTAATTTCTTCCAATCTTTTAGGCTTCTATAAGCTTACCAATTTCTTTTCCCTACTAACTCCTAAATTTTTTTTTTTGTTTTTATACTCCGATGAGAGATTTCAAAGGATTACAACAACGTAAAAGTGAGAAGCAGTGTCAAAATGATAAAATCTGTTTAAGCAGTCAGTAGATGCAGGGGGTTTTGTCATATCACTCTCCATGTTTTTCTATAAGTTTGAAATATTTTATAATACAAAAATTACAGACATTTACACCTTGCTAAAACTGAACATCAAAACGTTGCCAACAATTAACTATGGGCAGGGCTGAGCAGTTCTAGAACCAAATTCCTAATTCCCACCATCCCTACCCTTCCAATCCAAGAGCATAAAAGATACCAGTCATGATGGCAAATCAGTCTTTAAACTTTAATCTACACTATTTTTTCCCTCCTCAATCACCCTCTTCCTAAAAAAACGTTTCCTATAAAAATATGTAAAGCAATGATACAGTAAGGTGTTCACCAGATCTCTGCCTGACAAGTTATAAATGCAATCGCATACTGGAGGAACACCAGGCCAAGCCCACCATACCAACTGAAAAAAAGGGGTTAGAATACTACTGGATCTGCCTCACCACAGAGGGCAATTCCAGAGGCTTGTCTAAATGCCAAGGTGCTGAGAAGGAAAAACCCTGACACCTAGTGCCCATCTGAAGAAATGAAGCCTGGCAGTGACTACAATTCTTAAGCGTGGTAGTGTGCGCGAAGGTGATCATCAAATGGCATTCAATTTGGAATACGCTTATCTCCCAGAAAAACTTTAAGGAAAGAAATTAATACCACGCAAGAATTCCAGTCCTTCCTTACTGGTCCTTTTTGGAATTCACGCCCTGTGCCTAATTATTAAAACTGCTTCTAAACCGAGACTCTTCTCATCTCAGTTACTCATTACGACAGGAGAGAGGAGAGGGAGGGTCTGTGTTGTCAAAAAGCCCACATGCTGAAAAAGTAAGGAAAACAAGATGCTACTTTCTGTCCACACCAGAAGTGCTACACAAGTTGCCTATCACATCTTTCCATCACTGCCCCATTTAGAGATTCATGATCTGGTTCACACAGGAGTTAAAGGAAATATAATAAAGGAATATTAGTGACATTTCAGAACAAAAATACCCCATGGTCTCAAGGAGGCTAGTGTTTTCTTTGTCCTATACCAGGCAAAGTTAAGTTGTTCTCTGTCAAGTCCGTTACCACCTTTGGCTTGATCTTAGCCTGAGCCTTTTAATAACAGGATTTAGCGTGAAAAGCAGCTGCAGTGGATTGTGAACTGTTACTCGAGATGTTCCCACCTGCAATTACAGCTTCCACCAAATGATCAAAACAGGTTAGCAAACTGGCAGGAAAATGAAAACAATTCCTCCAAAATTGAGAAGCAGTAAAAGTAGAACGGTTGGTTAGCAGCATTTCCTCTGCAACCAGGCTCAACAGCACACATTCATCTAGCTGTGTATTTACATACGATGCCCATCACTGTAGCATCATAGCCGCTAGAGCTGAAATACGTTTAGTCCATGTTGCAATCACATTTTTCACAATTTTCATCTTTACTTGAAACTATTAAAAAAAAAAAAAAAGCCCTAGACAACTCATCTTTGGAGCTATTTGCAAGTAACACAGTTCACAGATTTGGTCTACATCTCTTTTATTCCTACTCTAAATTCATACTAAATGCAATGCCATTCAAACCTGACAATGAGAAAAATGTGTTCTCTTATACTTGCATCATGAATAAGGTGGCATGCCTTCAGTTACATCTTTCTTGATGGGGAAGGGACAACTAGGAAAACAGAGAGGAGAAAGTGGCTAACACCACATCAGAAAATCTCTCTTTCGTGTGCTTTTAACATGGGTACAATGTTCAAAATGCAGGTCACATCTCTGCTGAAACAGCCAATATTCTTTCTCAAATGGCAAACAAGTTACCTAAAACTAAATGGAACTCAATTGTTCCAAGTCCTGGTCCCATCACCATCTTACCTATTTACTGTCCTGGGGGGGAAAAAAAAACAGGGAAGAAAGCCTGGCCACCCATACAGTCGATGGTCTGATAAGTACAGGTTTTCTCCGTTTGATTATGGGGAAAAGCATCTCGATTCATGGGGGAACTCTGCAGGAAGCTCTTGTTTTACCTTCATTCCTTATATCCATGTGCTAGGTTTTAAACTCAGCAACTCCAATCCTTCAAAGTAATGCAGTATCCCCACAATGATGACCTGGTAGAGCCGTCACCTTTGGAGAACACCACATTATGATGATTTAATGTCCATGTAGCATCAATGCATTTACATGGAGCCTTGGCTCTCAGAACATTAACAGGTCAATTTTTTATTCCTTTTTTAATAAAACTATTTCTCAAGGCTCTGTTCAGATGCCCGTTCTCTTTGGGATAGGACAGATTTGCTCCAAATCTCATCAGCATGAACTCTTTTCTTTCCCTTCACATCACTCTCAGGGTAATACAGAGAGTGCCAGGTTCATGACAAACTTGTCTCTTTGGCCAAAGAAAATTAAACTGCAAGAGCTAAAAGTCAACTTGCTCTGATAAAACTGGGCTCAGCATGAGGAAATACATCCCACTGACACCTCGTCATCTCTTAGGGCCAGCTGTCCCTCAGAGTTCAGAGGGCTGAAACTCCTTTTTTAGATTGGTCAGTTTCTCAGCGGACATGCACCATTGTATGCGCAAGCTACTGGTAACGGAGCTTGATACTAATACCCCAACTTCATTTCTGTTGCGCAATGCCCTATAATCTAGCTACAGCCACCGACTGACTTCACCAGCCGTCCCGGGCATTAGTTACTAAATGCTCACCAAAGAACATCAGTCTCACTCCTCCTGATTTAGACTCAGAAACAGCAAGCTAACCACTCCACCTCAATCCAAGTCAATCCTTTGAAGAAAAGGAAAAGAGAACAAAGAAAATAGGCAACTAAGGAGAGAAAAGAGTAGAACAAGAAGGGAAAACCAACAAAAAGCAAAATAAATAAATAAAAACAAATTAAAAAATTCAAATACAATCAGATTTCTCGATTTCAAGATTATTAAAGCCCTGGGCAAAGAGAAACATCAGGCCCCCAGACTGACTACCGCGCAGCTGTTTAAGACATCCCTTTTCCACCCAAGTTTGTTGGGTCTTAAAAGGGTTAAAAAAAACCTTTAATTTTTTTTTTATTCGTGTGTGTGTGTGTGTGTGTGGTCTTTGGGTACAGAGTCCCGTATAATAAGACTATTTGTATTCATACTGGCAGAGTAAACACTACATGTTCATGCCCAGGCAGCTCTGTGCTTGTAATTTCAGCAAGAACAGAGCTCTGTCCCTCTGGGACTTCACTATTCCCCTAGTCTCCATTCGCTCAAACACAGAATGAGAACAGAGAGAAAGCAGAAGAGAAAGATCATGGCAAGAGGTTTCACATAGCAGTGCTGCTAGCTTTCACGTGGCCAAAAATCTCATTTTTTTGTTTTAATTACATTAGTTAAAACCCTTTCTCTCCCAGCCCCATGTTCACAAGGGTGCCTTCCATTCCTAAAGACTACACTGTTGAATGAATCAGAATGTAAGTCTAGCACAATGAAGCTTTTCTTTGCTGTTGAGGGGCTCACTGCAGAGAAGCTACCCCATGCACAAACCTCTGCTTCAACTTTGTGTGTTAACGAGTATATATCTATTCTCGTCAAAATTCTATGCATCTTTCCTCCTTCACCTCTTGCCTTTGCTATTTGTTGAGGCGGTAGATTAGAAGGACTCCTGGAGTCTGACATTCTCCATCTGGTCCAATGCTTGCATCCATCTTAATACCAATTCATCTACTTTTGGCATCCATTGGTGTACTTACTGAAACAGCACACACCTTGTATATATACAGTAACATTTTTTGAAAAAGATAGTGCACAAAATGGAAAATACCACATATCACCTCCAAAGGTCTAGTCTACCCAGTCTGTTTATGAATAATACCCAGGTAAAGATTACTCTTTCTACAGAATGAGATTTATCTAGGGATTCTAACTAAGGTTGAAATAAAAACCTATCCCTTTTTAGGTGTATTACTTTTGTTATTTGGATTATAACTGCACATTGAAAGATTAGTAAAAATCAGGACGAAGAGGACCATAGGCCCTCGGGCAGAATACAACTTTATATCATTATCAACAGTGTACCATAAGAGAAAGGATTCCAATACCAGAAAATGCATTCTTAGATAACTATCAGAAATGGGCTTCTGCTACTTTCTTTTATGTTTAAATCCCTGGTTCTGATTGAGTCCCTTTAAGATTATATTTACCATGATCGTAACAGCATCAGATCAATTTACCCAAGCACAGAAAACATGCCAAAAAAGGTATACTAGTATACCAAAACAATATTTTAACTGTTTTTATTGTAGATGAATTTCAAAATTTCAAGTATATACAAGAACAGAGAAAACACTCTATTCTGATGGATATATTATCTAGCTTTGATTAATAACTCATGAATAATCTTGTTTCATCTATAGTCCCACACTCACCCCCCATTACTCTGAAGCAAATCCTAGACATTGGATCATTTCATCTGTACCTATTCTAAATAGGTATGTCCAACAGAACACATCACTCTTTTTTAGAAAGCAAAACTGTAACATTTACATATAAAAAATATTATCACACCTAAAAATTAATAATTCCTTGATATCCAGTCAATATTCTCTCCCCAAAGACCTCTACCTCTACCGTGCTACCTACGTAGCATCTAAATTAATGCTCTTTAATGACCACCTCCATGGAAAGCTGCTACCAGTGGTCACAGAGATAAGGAAAGGGGGAAGGGAACTCAGCTACTTGCCTCATTTCCTCCTGGAAGCCTGTTCATGTGGACCAGCTGACCTTGATCATCCAACACGAGCTCCGTATATGTCAGCATGTCAGAAGGCAGGGGTGGTGATGGAAGGAATGCCTGAGAGGACATAGACTCCCAGAGTTTGATCAGAGACTAGCAGAGGAGAAAAGTTTGACTCATCAGTGACAATGAGCAATTCAGCATACACAAAAATAAATGCTAAGTTTTAGTCATTCTAATTTTGCTCTTTCCTTTCCCAGTGTTCTGCTGAGCTTTGAAGCATTAGGCCAAATTCTACAGCTCTCAGTCTCAGTTAAAAAACAGATCTGTAATTATTTTTCACATAATGTTTTCACATGTCAAAAGCAGGCACTTTTCCAACAAAGTCAAATTGCTGATTGATACTGAATCAGCATGAGAGCATTAACAAACACAACAGACCTAACAAACAGACCTGACCACCACCCCCTCAGGAAAATTAAAATAAAAAACTAAATAGCATTAATCCCTCTTTTTTAAAAATGGAAGAAAAATGGAATAGAAAAATGAATAAATAAATAAATAGAAAGAAATCCTTAGCCTCTAGGAAAAGTGATATGACAGTTAGCTAATAACAAAGAAAACCCAAGAAGGCAATAATAAAGTTTCTACTAGCGGTTCAGGGGAAGTATCCTCTTTCTAATGCCTTTTCAGATCTATCGGCCCTCATGAAGGGTATAGGACTATTTGTAAATGTGCAGATCAATTTTGCTCAAAGCTGAGAAAATAGACACACCAATCCACTTAAAAACCATTATAATTTTCATTTCTAACTTCTGTACTAAGAAAACAAATACCTCCTGAAGTGGCAACTAGTTGTTTCTTTGCTTGTCTCAAAGCAACATTTAAAGGCAATATGATGCATTTATACCTACATGTTCCAATCACAGTGTTTATGTCTATTCTATAGGGAGAATTATATAGAATGACATTTCTATTTATAGTTCCGACACTGGGGAACAGAACCAAAACTCAACTTGTAGGCTAATAATGCTGGTAATACTAAATGAAGATAGCTATGTTTCTAGAGAGAGAACTTGTAAACAAATGACTACATAAAGGAAATCTCTTGTACTTGTGACTAATAGAGAAATTACAGACAGTCTATTTACCAAGGCCACATATATTACTTTATTAAAATTCAAGTGTGGTAATACTGGTAGTACTGACTAGGAGATGTGGAAAAATCTTATATTCATAGATTTTTTTTTTAAGGACAAATTCAATATTCTTTTGATACTTTGTATGTTGCATTTTCTGCTGTGGATGTACTTTTTTTGCCTTCCATTGATGGAAGAAAAATCTGCAGCACAGAGATGATTCACCATACAGATCAAAGGAATTTATTTTCATATAAAGGATGAGAATCATAATGTCGTATTTTTCTCACACTAGTTTTTATTCAGCTATAATATATCTCCCACAAAAGAATTGATATGTTAAACTGTGCATCATGAACACTATATCCATTTGTATATGTTATTGGTATTGATTCTCATCATATTAACCTAGGCTATCAGCTAAAGACCTGGGTTATCTTGGAAAATAGGAAAAAGAGAATAAGAGTTTCAAATCTCTTTTTTAACATCCATAATTTGATTACGGGCTTAGGAGATACATACCCAAACATAACTCCTCACACAGGTCATTATAAATTACCATCAGAAGCATGCTATCTCAGTTTACTTTCTTCTACTCAACAGAGGCTTCTATCCTCACAATTCCCCGTTAATTCATAAAGAACTACCCAATATTGGAGTTGGCGGTCACCAAATCCCAAACGAGATAGAAATGAGAGTAGTGTTAAGATATTTCCTGCCCTTTGTGAGTGCCCCCATTCCAGGCTAAGCTGCCTTCAGGTAGCCCCCTTTACCTGCCGAAACATCTCTGGGATATCATATATGTATGTTGTCCCCAAGGATTGTGCCTGGAATCTCTTTGATTGAAGCAGGTCTTTGGTGACATATGGAGTGTTGATTAGCATTCCATGCAATGGTCCCTGTTTATCTCCATATGCCTGAAACATGATCTGCAGGAGAAAGAGAATGGCATGGGGAGTTAACAGACAGAGAATAAAATCAGCTGCCTAGATGGGCTTTTCTCATAGATGTTATTTCTTGAAACACATTTTTGGTGGGCTGAGTAGCTAAGACATGCCTTTACACATTGGGTAGTGTTCTCACCTCTCTACAGATGATCCAACTCCAAAAAACGGTATGAAACCAATGACACACCATGGGTTGCTCTCGATTTTGGATTAGTTGAAATCAACAAGAAAGCACAGTGTAAATTTCACATCTCAGAGACAGAATGACAATGCTTGCCTTCGAAAGTGACTTGAATTTCATATACTCAGAAATGAAGTATGTCAGCTAATAAGTCTGAGCAGTCCTCATATTTAAGTTGAGAAACAGCTATGCACTGAAGAGAATTCTGCTCTTTCCCCAACAGCAGAAGGCCAGGTCAAGGCTCTAACCTATTATCTGTGCTTAGTCTACTTGATTAGAAGGTGCTTTTTAAGTGTTATTAGCCACAGAAAGGATTCAAAGATTTCTGCCAGAAATGGATTTCAGCCATCCATCTAGCTAGTCTGTTCTTGTTAGCTCATAAGATATAGCCTATAGTAAAATAAATGTTATTATATATATTCATATAATACAGATATATATATTTATCTCCCCAATATACTATGTCCACAACTACTGAATCGCTCCTGCAATACCTATATTGTCACATAAGGAAATAGCCACACCAGTTTTTAATCACTTTAACTCAAACATTTCTAGAAGAGTACTTCATACTCCATTTATTTAGGTAGTTTTATTTGCTTATGAATATTTACAAGGGATGCCATTATTTCAATTCAGTTAATCTCTATTGAGTGCCCAGGTGCTGTATGACACTAAACTAGGCACTTTATGCACGAATACATAAAATATAGACTCCCAACACAGTGAATACAAATGTGGGAAATAAGGGTATGCATGTAAACCCACATATCTATTCTGATCTAAAATAGATAAGCTGGTCTAAAATAGATCATTAAGGAACAAATTTGTGAACATAACATATAGGCTTAACAACAGAACTGAGTACTTTCCCAAACCCTGGACAACATTTAGGTAAGTGAATCCTTAGCCTCCTCCCTCAGAGGAACAAGTATATTCTACTGACTTGTCAGTCAGGTCCTATAGTGGGCAAAAATTGTCTTGGGCGGCTTACAACCCCAAGAAGGGAGCTTCCAGTCCTATTCCACATGACTAATGGTCAAAGTCACTGGGTAGGAGGTAGAATTAGCAATGTCTTCGGTAGAAATGGCAATGTTTTAAGAGAGCAAAGTGTTAAGTGAGGTCAGTGTGTTAGAATAAGAAAATTGGGGACTCCTAGGTGGCTCTGTCGGTTAAGCCACTGCCTTCGGCTCAGATCATGAACCTGGGGTCCTAGGATCGAGGCCCGCATCAGGCTCCTTGTCCAGCAGGGAGCCTGCTTCTCTCTCTGCCTCTGCCTGCCACTCTACCTGCTTGTGCTCTCTCTATGACAAATACATAAAATCTTAAAAAAAAAAAAAAAAAAAAAGAAAATTGGACTCAGAGGAATTAAACTGAATCAAAATAAGAAAAATGAGTAAAAGCAGCAGGTTCTTGCTGCTTCTGTCTATTAGCAAAGACAAGAGCCATGGGTACAGAGTTTGAGACTCACTTTTGCCAAGGTGGAATGAAGGGAGGCTGGTCATTAGTTAAGCAACATAATTATGTGGACTGAGAAAAGGGACTGGAGAAAGCCCTCTAGGTAGACTCACTGCTGATGGGAATTTAAAATGGTAGGACTACTTTGGCAAACAGTTTAGTACTTTCTTATAAAGTTAAACATACCCTTCCTGTGACCCAGTAATTACACTCTTCTATATTCCCAGGAGAAATAAATATGTATCTACACAAAGACTTGTAAATCAATGTTCTTATGGCAGCTTTATACACAGTAGCCCAAACTGGAAAACAGTACTTCAAATGTCCATCAAGAGGTAAACAAATAAAAATTTGGGTACATCTAGGGTATATCCATAAAACAGAATACCATTCAGGGGGCACCTGGGTGGCTCAGTGGGTTAAAGCCTCTGCCTTCAGCTCAGGTCATGATCTCAGGGTCCTGGGATCGAGCCCCGCATCGGGCTCTCTGCTCAGCAGGGAGCCTGCTTCCTCCTCCCTCTCTCTCTGCCTGCCTCTCTGCCTACTTGTGATCTCTGTCTGTCAAATAAAATAAATAAAATCTTTAAAAAAAAAAAAAAAAAAAAGAATACCATTCAGCAATGAAGAGGAACATACCACCCATTGTCTACCCAACATAGATGAATCTCAAAAATATTATACTGAGCAAAAGAAGCCAGATACATTGTACACAGTGTCTAATTTCATTTATATGAAATTCTAGGACAGGCAAAACTTACCTATAACAATAGAAAGCAGATGAATACGGTTGCCTAGAGCTGGAGCTAGTGACTCTATCTTTGACTCCGCAGAAGAAAATACGAGACCATTTAGGGGTATGAAGATGTTCTCTATAATGTCTGTGATGGTGGTTATACAGGTGTATACAATTTCAGAATGAAGTATATACATTAAATAAGTGCATTTTATATGTAAATTGTATCTTAATAAAGGTCATTTAAAAATGTATACTTTCTCCCTTATACTACACTTGGAAATCAACTGACATAGGCAATGGATTACCCAAATCTCTTCTCCCACTATGACTGGCTGACAGCTAATAACATAAAGACTTTACCAGGCAAATGAAACAAAATGAAGCTCAAGCCAGTCAACCTTGCTTCTTGTTGTCATAAAAAATAAACGAAGTGCTGAGCAAGAGGTTGAGGGCAACGGATGCTACTGAATGATCAGCTAGCTACAATAATTCCACTTTCTACTATAATGGACACAGGAGTTAAAAATGGGTAGTAAGTATATGGTTTACAAGTTCATGAAAACATGTATATATTTTATATATCATACACTTTTCCCCAGGAGCCATCCACAGGGCTTCTCTTGGAAAACGATCTCTGATCCTATAAGTCTGCTCCCTTAGAACTTTATACCTGTTTTATGATAGCATAAATCATAATCATACTACAGAGAAACTAGTTATCTGTCTTCTTCCCCCTGATGTAAATTTCTCAAGAGTAGAGATTAGTTTTTATCTTTGAGTCCATTATTGCCTGACACACTATAGGTGGTCAATCAATGTTACACCAATGAACAAATGAATGAATGATACACAGGGTTCTACATTATTTTAGATTTCCATAACGACTCACTAGAACAAAAACGGGGAGGGGGGGGACAAATTGGCAATAAGCATCAGGCAGACATTAAAAGCACCAAAGCAGAGCAGAAGGCTGTTCCTTTTGTTGCTTTCTTCCTCTAGCCAGGGGCTCTTGGGCCCCTCAGTGGCTGCTGGACTCCCTCAGCTGAAGAGCCTGAGGGAGACCTCTTCCTTCAGGGCTTCCTAATATGCAGGACCCAAGGTCATAGGGGTTTTCCCTCAGGCAAAAGGTAGCTCACTCATTCTTTCAGATACTTAATGAGTGCTTATTCTGTGCCAGGCATAGGACTAAATCCTGACTGAAGGTGTCTGAGCCTTTCATGCCCTTGTGCCATCATAAGCCAGAATGAGGGAAATCTAAGAGCTTTCTAATGAAAGAAAGGAAAAAAAAGGTAGTTATGAAGAACAAACGTATTTACCAAAAACATTAAAATCTCAAGTGGCCATCTTATTTTTCACAAGAATAGACCTGCCTTAAAGCCATTGTAGAAGTTAATTAAAAATATCCCTGACCACGGAAAGCTTTGACTGAAAATGTCTTTAAGGTTGTCCTGAAAAACATCAAATGCAGCAAAAATTATTGTATACTCTTTCTCTTGCTCACCCCGTGCACTCTTGTGCTCACTCTCTCTCTCTCTCTCTGTTTTAACTGTTCACTTCTCACTGGATAGATTTCTCTGGCCATCTAACTGGGAATCAAAGCACAAAATGAAAGGTCACTCTGACAACTATCCAAACTCAAATTTTTAAAATTCACCTTCAAAATACTGGCAAAAATGTCTTCTCTTGCTGCTATTCCTGGACTTAAAAGGACATAGATAAAAACAAGAGACCTACAATCTCTTCCCAGTACCTAATACATAGAACAAACAGAGATCTTGGCATACACACACTGGAGCAAGGCCATCCTTTAACCAGAAGAAATGCACTTCCCAAGTTTAGGCCAAAAACCTAAAATAACATCCTGGTTCTTAAGAATATGTGAGCCATGGCATGGGGCACCTGGGTGGCTCAGTAGGTTAAGCCTCTGCCTTCTGCTCAGGTCATGATCCCAAGGGTTCTGGGATCAAGCCCCACATCTGGCTCTCTGCTCACCAGGGAGCCGGCTTCTCTTCCTCTCTCTGCTTGCCTCTCTGCCTACTTGTGATCTGCCAAATAAATAAATACAATCTTTAAAAAGAAAAAAAAAAAAAAGAATATGTGAGCCATGGGCAAACCAATCTAAATCCAGTATCATAGCAAATGGCACAAATATTTAGAAATGAAGGTGGTAACCTAGATTAAGAAGAATTCTCTAACTCTTAATCTCAGGAAACAAACTGAGGGTTGCTGGGGGGCTGGGAGGGAGGAAGAGGGTAGTGGGGTTATGGATATTTGGGAGGTTATGTGCTATGGTGAGTGCTGTGAATTGTGTAAGACCAATGAATCACAGACCTATACCCCTGAAGCAAATAACACATTATATGTTAATTAAAAAAAAAAAAAAAGGAATTCTCTATTATGACAGAATCAATCTACTGCAGAGTCATCCTCCATTTTCACAGTCTTGTTTTTCCTACCTGAAAAGGTGGTTAAAGTTTGCTACTTTGCTCTTTTATAGATATATAATACACCGAGCTCTTTGAAGGAAAAGTGTAAATGGAATAACAATGGGTAAATATGATAAAGTCATGGCTTGACATTGTTCAAGCTATTATATGAAATTTTCCTTTTTTAAAATGAAAGTTGGTGACACACTTCAACAATTCTCTTTTCTTTCCTTCCCAATGAGTAGACTATCTGGGCTGAAAACAGGACAGATCAGACCAGACCAGACCATACCAGATAGTTCAGGTAGCTCAAGAGCCCTCCTAAAAAGAACCCTAAATTGCAGAATTACCTCTGGAATCAGGTTCACTTGGCGTCTGTTAGGGCTCATCAGTATGTAACAACACAGGCACATCTTATAAGGCAAATGAAGTTTTTCAAATTTATGTGACCATTGCTGACAGGGGGTAACTCCCTGATGTAAACCAATGGGAAACGTGAATCTGCATCTTCCATAACAAGGACAGGGAGCTCATCTTTAGGACCCAATCTAAACTCTGGGGAGCCTGCTTGACCACTGTACCTGTGCTGTCCTGGAGTCAGTCACCTCTTTATACAAACTGATGTCCAAGTAATAGCCAGACTCGTTGGTCAGGAAGAGGCGGATGGGAATTGCTTTTCCAGTTGGCGTCAGGCGAATGTTGATTTTCAGTTCTGCCTGGAGGACACGTAATTTCCACAGCCGACTTCCATAGCGCATTACCATGCTCCGCACAGATTCCTCAATCTGTCACAGACACATCACCAAGCACAAAACTTAAACACTTTGTAACTAGAACCTGTTTTCAGGTCTGCCCATCTTTGGGAAAAAAGGGATGGAAAAAGGTGCTGGTTTCTGGAGATGTGGACTACATGTATTCCTTATGAAAGGAACGATAATTTCTCCCAACCCTACTCTTGCTTAGAACAAGTCAGGGACAATTTCATGCCAGCCCAGCATGGGAGTGGGGTTCTCTGGCTCACAACACCCAAATCTATGCAACTCCCTACACCTTTCCCAATTATATTCATATTCTCTATCAAAGATCTGCAATATCTAAAATTACAAGCCATGGGATTTAAGAAAAAGCCCCAAATAAGAATAAAATCTCTAGTTAAACAGCTATTAAGTAGCATTTATATGCATGGTAACTATGTTTCATTGCACTTACAGGACCTTAAATCATCATAGCAATTACCACCATGAGCTTTTTCCAATACAATTTTATTAAACTTAATAATATATGCTGCTTGGTAAATTGCACAAATTAAAAAGAGGCGATTTGTAGGTGGGGCTAGAATGCTCTCTCTAAACAGAGCTCTGAACCTTGGTCATTGCCAAGTCCAACTGCGATTTAAGTAGATGAGGCAGATGTTCCATAGTTTCTCTAAGGCTTATACAAAGGCAGCTTACTGCTCCTAGTTTTCAGGTTTAGACAAGCTATTTTAACCAAATGGCCTCAGATGGGATTTTTCCTTGTTGATATTCTAAAGTGAAATCTTGTTTTCCCAATACAGCTGTAGACAGCTAGGACATGCTACTCAAAATAAATGTTTTCTTAAATGAAGTATATTTCTAAAATGCTTCTTCAACTTAGAAAATATCAAAAATATCTTCTACCACACTTCTCTTATGGTCCTTCAGAAGTATGTGCTACCCTTGCAGTCTGTTTTGCTTCACAGAATCTTAGATCAGAATGGATTTCGAGGGCAACTGGGTGGCTCGGTTGTTAGGCGTCTGCCATTGGCTTGGGTCATGATCCCGGGGTCCTGCATTGGGTTCCCTGCTTGGTGGGGAGCCTGCTTCTACCTCTCCCACTCCCCCTGCTTGTGTTCCCCCTCTTGCTCTCTCTCTCTCTCTGTCAAATAAATAAATAAAGTCATATAAAAAAAAAAAAAGAATGGATTTCAAAGAGCTGACTTGCTTGTTAACCTAAAGGTATCATCTGTTCTTTTCTTGAGGTTAAAAAAGCCAACATTCTCTACATAGAGGAAACTGACAGCTCTCTATGACTGGAAAGGCATAGTTAGGGTGTATGAGTATTTAGAGTGGAAGCAGAGAGGCAGATATAAAAAAAACTTACTGAGAAATGGTAAGTCAAATCTGAAAATATATATAATTATACAGCGACCTGGCCATGTTCTCAGATTCTAGCCTCATCAGTCCCAGAATGCTTAGGAGACCTTTACCTAAACTAGATGATGAAACTTGATACTCAGTGAGTGGTCCTTGATTTTCTTGATAGGCTAAAGCAACCTATCAGTTGTTTCGGAGTCTTGAAGAAAAACAGCAGAAAATGATTTTTCAGGTTTTAGACAGTTCAAAAAAGCAAAAGTCCATGCCTACAAATGATCTTGAGAAAGGGGGATACTTGATTCTCCTAACGAAATTCCACAATACCACGGCAGAACAAGGTTAGAGGGAATACAAACAGAGAGCGGCTTGTATTTATTACACCTGGGATAGAAGGTCAAGTACAGAGTCACCCTGTTTTCCTTCCCTAAATTATATGGAATGGATTTTAGAATAGAACCTCAGGATAGAAAACATACATAATACATGTGAAAATTCCTTATCAAACAAATCCCCTCCCTGTGGAAAAATACTTAAGATAAACAGGTTAGACACATTGGTAAGGTGCACTGCCTCACTAAGGCCACCAGGTAAGTAACATTTTGTGCAAACCAGCAGCAGTTTTGCCAAAAGGCCCAATAATATTGAAGTTATTCCAGATGAGAAATCCTAGGGAATTATATAAAAACAGGACCACTGCGATGACAAATATCATGGAGCAGATACCAATGGATTAACAGAAAGGGATTTTATGTTTTTGTACTCCTTCCCAGCAAGATAACAGCATACCATCTTCTGTTTTGAGGTCTGCTTTCAAGGGCTATATCAAATTTCTGACACCCTCTGGAAACCCTGTCTCACAAGCATTCTGTAAACCTTAAAGATTAAGGGCTCAACTAGCTGACCAAGAGTACCCGTTTCCAGGTCCAAGTGAAAATAAATATGGATGAATCTCTCTGCTTGTGTTTGGTGGTGCTGGAAGAGAAGCTAAGGAGAAATGTACCTTTGATGGGTCCATGATGACTGTGGGCACAAAGTTGAGGAAGATGTGGTTGCAGTCAGTGCGAACATTTGTATTATTAAAAGCAACTTCCAACTCATCCATGGCTTCTAGGAGCAGCCTCTCTCCTTCATTTTGTAGATATTCAAAAGAAGCTTCCTATGCAAGAAGAAAATCAACATCCATGTTAGTGTGTTGCAGAAGAGTCAATATCAATAAAGAACTGGCTACTATAATGACTTGAGTAGTAATATATCATGAATCATAAGGCACCTGCTTATTACCTTCCTCCCTAGAGTAGCTCAACAACTGTGGGTGTTAGAGGCAGGCAAAGGTCAGATAAAGAGCTTCTGCCAGCCCTTCCTCCTGCCCCCTAGCAAGCCATTTCCTTCCAATAGTTGGACATGCTGGGCATCCCCAGAGCTATACCTCCAATAGGATTACATTTCACATATGACATATGGCATATGGAGCAGTTTAGAAAATAAATCTATTTGGAAAGTGAAAGTTGGAAAAGGGTATAGCTTTGGGATGCAGTAATTAACATGGAGGGAAGTGCCTTGCTATACACAGAAACTACCCTGTCTAGATGGGCTTACAACGGGGCCAACTCTAATTTTATCTTCTATCGTCACCTAACTCTAGCTGTGATTTTTCCATTAAGACGCTTTTGCTCTTCTCAAGTGAGTGCTTTCATGCTTCTACTACCTAAAAAAAAATTTTTTAAAGCCCCTTATAATATGGAATATTTATTTGCCCTTTATAATATGGAGTATTTATTTTTGTGAGAGAAAGGACTGTCAGACTTCTGCTGGTTACTGGAGAGTGGGAAGAATGAAAATAATGATTCAAAAAATGATTTAAAACATGAAAACCTGATTTTCAACAATGCCTGCTTCTCTGCCCCTTCCCTCAGGGATGACTTCGCACCAAAGTACAGGACCCACCTTGGTGACTAGATCAGAATGTCTGATGATTGCACGCACGAAGAACCTGTAGTCTGTCACTTCTGTGCCCACTTCCACCTTGGCTGCCCCAAGATACAGGTGCATCTTGTGATTCGCACATGGAATGGCAGTAAGGTCAAAATTTCTCATCCGGTTCAGCTCTAACTGGAAAGCTAGGGCAGGCTCCAGGTGACGATAGATACGATCCTCCTCAAACTGAGCACAAAAGTGGAAAACAAAAGAGCTCACAAGAGGCAGTTAGAAAATTATATTATGAAGAACATGTAAATAGAAGAGATGCTTAAAAACAAACATAAATGATCATGCGCAAATAAGCAACAAAAATGAGCTACATTCAAGGATAATGCTATAGCTTATGTAAGATTAGGGACTAAAGTGCCTATTTACTTCCCAAGCTTTTATCATTTATGCTTTTACAAGCAGTGATGCTCTCCATTAAAAACAAGTCAATGAAAACACCAATTCCTTCAACTCCCACTGCATTACCGTCTATACAATTCATTTTTTATAATTAATCACAGAGTGCTTCATATTAATATCTACTTCACATACTGGTGTTTTGGGTTTACCCAAATGTTTACAGGCAGGGCTCGTTTTATACTCTTATTTCTGGCACCGTACAGATGACACAGTAAATACTCAACAAATAAATATCATCTAGTTTTTTAAAATAAAAATATTTGGCTTTGGAATATTCACTATCCCTATAGATATATTATTATTTATCTCTCTTTTTTTTCTTAAAGTTCAATTTACATTTACTCCATGTTTTGCTGAAATAAAATTGTTCATCCAGTGCAGATGTCAACTGACTGAATGGAGGGGGAGATCCAAAGCCAGTTACAGGAAGAAACCAATGCGGTCTGAAATTCTGTATTTTAAAATTGAAAAACAAATGCACATAAACAAATGCACATAGACTTGGGTATAAATGAACTGCTGCCTGTGGGTGACAAGAATACTACTAGTAAGTATAGCAGTGCTTTAATATATCATTAGGATCATCCTAAACCATAGGGAGGACTGTGAGAAGTTATCGCTTTCTCCGGATAGCTCAATACATTTGATTGTTTCCTAAACCAAATTCTTTTAGAAAGGAGTCTTCTTTAGTGCCAAGACACATATAAGGCAAGGGAAAGCACAAGTTCAGTCAGAGAAAGGAGAATGGCAAGAAGAGCACATGACAAAGATAAGTCACTCTTGGGTTTTTAAGAACAAAATGAAGATTAAAAAAAAGGGGGGGGGCAGGAAGGAAATTAGTCCTTACCTTATCCCTTGCTCGGAAGGTGAAAAATTTAGGAAATTCTCTCTGTGTAAAAGAAGGGGAAAATGTTTCAGTCTTTCATGGATATGACTCTTTGGGGATAAACAGTCACGCATCTAGGAGGCCATTCCTAGAAAACATGCTCCTTACCTAAGCTTAGCCTGGGGAATATGAATGATCCTCTGGGTAACTACCACTTTGACCCCACTTCCAAATTTGAAATCACCACACTATCACCCTCACTTTAATAGCTATCCTCTCCTATGGGAAAAAAAAATTAGTATTTTTTCATCTCCCAAGTGAAAAAAAAAATCTTTCCAGGTTTTGCTTTTGGCATAACCTGGCAAATAAAACCAATACACACTTATGCGGCAGCATTTCAACAGTAGTTAAGAGACTGATTTCCCAAGTTTCTCCTTAAGAAACTCTTAAAATGTAAACCAGCCAGACAGCACAGGATCCCCAATCCATGTTTTTTCCACATTCGCTCTCAAGTCAATAACTCCAAGGGTTTAAACAATAATACTTTAAGACAAAGCAAAAGCACAAGATGTTACTTTGGTCACTACCACTTTATGTATAAGAGAATGGGACGGAACTAGTGAACTTGTAGTCATTAGGTCTTACTGCTCTTTTGCAGGGCATTACACAACAAAGCAACCAATTTCCTAGAACCTTATTAATTAACAAAGATGAATTCAATTAGCAGAGTCCATTAGTTTCTGAAATTTAACTTATTAACACCAAATACCCCTGCTTCTCGGATGGGAGACTCTACTGGCAGTGTTGGAATCAAGTCATTACTATTTGCCTCCATAGGAGGTTTCATTAGGTATCTCCTTCATTATGAGTGCAATAATCAAACACTTACTGGTACAAGGCAGACAGACCAGGACTAGCTAGCTGCCTAAATGTCCCTCAATGAGCTTTAGGAAGCATGAAGGAAACATGAACCAAAAGCCTTCTAGGTGGCAGGAGCTCTTACGTGCTGTCCCACCAAACACTTTCAAAAACCTCTCAGGTAATAATGAGGACTTATTCTATAGCTGAGGAAGCCAGGGCCAGGTGATATGCCCAGGATCATAAAACCTGAACATGAACTCGAGTCTCTCTGATGCCAGAGCCCACACCCTTTCATTTCTACCACTCCATTTCAAGTGCAGGACACTGACTTTCTACTCTTGTCATAATCCAAATTCCTTATTCAGAGAACTTCTCCTTAATGAGATAAAAAAACAAATTGGGGCTTTAAAGGGAAAAAAAAAAAAAAACAAAACAAATAAAGCAAAACTCCTGCTGAAAACTTGTGGTTCCTGAATTTACTGAGAGCTTCTTGAATACCTTCCACAGGTATTTACACCTCACACCTTAGCTAAAAGCTTATACAGTCAATAAATCATTTTACATTTCCTTGGCATTTTGACTGTAAAACTGCATTTAACAGGCTTCTAGGAGCTTGTTTAGCAAGCCCAGGAAATCCCCTGTCCAGGCTTGGGTCTTTAAAAGCCCTTTGAAAGTGGGTTTTACACAGCACTGATCTTTTACTGATGATGTTTTGTTCTAAATAATTCCCCTGAATGATAGTGAAGAACATGGGGATGACTTCAAGGTTAAGCAGGAAGATGTTCAGCTGAATTGTCAGTAGATTTCATGCTCATGGCTTTATTTAGCCTCGTTTTGGTTTTATTCTTGAGAGGTATGGCTTTCAGAGCATTAGCTAAAAAAGCAACAGAGGTCCAAAAAAAAAAAAAAAAAAAAAAAAGAAAAGATAATAAAATCTTTCCATGCAATTTTCGGAAAGAAGAGTCAAGAAAAGTGATAATAAAGTCTCTTAAGCATACATCCTATTCTGCCACAACTATTAATTAATTAAAATATTTATTTAGTGTACCATTTATTCAAATGTGTATATATGCAGGATCAAAATAATTTTTCTTCAAAAACCTCGTAATCATAGCCAAAAAACACTTGTCTTTACTACTCAGCCAATTAAGAAAATTTGTAGTAATTGAAAGTCATGGGGAAAAAAAAACAGTCTGAATTTACAACAAATAATAAAAGAAGCTAATTCTTGACAGAGACAGGCAAAGACTACGAAAATAAAAAAAAAGCAGTTTCACTAAGTTTAAGAAAAAGTGCTATGAGATGATACAGGCAAACTTTTTTTTTTTTAAGCTTTTGAGCAAATTTTTAGTTCCCTAGTGAGGTCCTCAATTTAAGCGTGAAGCGTTCAGAACAAGAGATGGCCAGAAGTTCTGTGCGATGAAACACCAGGATTATTGAGTAGTCCTTGGAAAGCTATACAAGTTCTGAACACTTTTATAGCAAGTCACTTCTTTCAGTGCTCAAAAATTCACAGAAAGAGAAGAAGAAATGCAGAAGTCTGGACCTATAGTTGTAGTAAATTCCTTCACCCTACCTCATCCTTCCAATTTTTCCACTAACAGCATTCATGCTTATTCCATCACTAATGTAATTGCTTCCCAGGCATTCTAGTAGTGTTATGGGCAAATATCATAATTGAATGTACACAAAGAAAAACCCTCTTAGTGTTCTGGTACCAAAAACCAAAAGAATGCAACATTTCTCAGGAAGAAATTATACCCCTGCTGTGTTCTAATCAGCCAACCATCATCAAGACAATCAAAATAATTTGCCTAAATTAGCCAATCAAGACACCCTGCAAATCAGAGAATGTGAAAACCTGCAACAGAAAACATCATAGCTGATTATGATACTAATAATCGTGTTAAAAACCTAATGAGATGAAGAAATTGGAAACTTGCTGGTGCAATTCTCTTTTACCTCAACATGCTGAGAACTAATTATATAGACTGTAATTAAAACAAAAACCCAAACCAAACCTTTTGAAAAACTAACAGTTGATCCACTAGCAAATAAAACTATCAATTTTTTCCCAGCTTCATTGAGATATAATTGACATACCAATTTTTTTTTTTTTTTTTAAAGAAATGAGCTACTAACCATGATAACTATTTTTGATAGTGAGTTGGTTCTTCCTTCAGGCCCAAATAATCCAAACCATTTTTTTTTTTTTTAAAAGATTTTATTTATTTATTTGTCAGAGAGAGAGCGAGTGAGAGCGAGCACAGGCATACAGAGTGGAAGGCAGAGTCAGAGGGAGAAGCAGGCTCCCTGCGGAGCAAGGAGCCTGATGTGGGACTCGATCCCAGGACGCTGGGATCATGACCTGAGCCGAAGGCAGCTGCTTAACCAACTGAGCCACCCAGGCGTCCCAATCCAAACCATTTTAAAGCGGGAATGGCTCCTAAAAAACTGGTAGAACGACAACTATCTCCTAGGAGACTTGTAGCAGCATTTTAAAAATCTCATGAATCTTTGCTTCAAACAAGAAGCAAAAGGACACTCAGATGCAAAACTGATTTTAGAATCTTATCACCGTGTTTGGACCTAATGCTCTTGTTTAGGTTGCAAAGGATCAGAAGAATCCTGAAAATTTGTATTTTAGTATCCTTAACAAAACTGCACTGAAAAAAATGATGGCAAACTTCAAAAAGCATAATACTTACATCCCAATCAAACAGCACCTTCTGCTGTGTTGTTTGGAACTCTAGATCGGAAATTCGAGTGAAACTAAGAGACTTAAGTAATACTACATAAAACTGGAGAGCCTATTCAGCTGCAGAAACTCAAAGACCCTGTTCTTTGGCTTTAAAGGCTTCAATAGACATATTTTTTAACATGAAGGAGAGATTTCCAAAAATGGGTCTGTTTTCCCTCCAACTTTGTTTAAATATTCATGTTAAGCAGTTATTTGCATCCTCTTTTGGGCACTTGATTTAATTAAAGGACAGGGAAACAGTGTGGAGACCCAGTCTCCTCACTAATGGTGGACAGGGCCACCTCAGAAAAATACATTCCCCTATTCTAAGAAAGTCTCTAAGAGACTAAGGCAGCAGCAGACTCCAGTGCTCCGCTCTCTGGGGACTGTGGCTATTAGACAAGGAAGTTTTCGCTGGCATCTGCATAAGCCCCTAACAATTTACAGACTCTCTAGGAATGTCTCCTCCGTCTGGCCCTCATGGGCTGGTTCTGGTTCTGAAGCAGTCAGAGGACCATACAACGGCACAGCAGCCTCTTTCCACACCAGCCAGTGTTGTCCCTGGTAACCTTCCCCGTCTCCTTGCCCCCTCATGTGCACCTTCTCTCTTCTATTCAATAATATAGGGATTTCACAGTGTAGAACAGGGGAGGCTGCATACATCACAGTGGATTACCAAGAAGCCAGAGAGATCAAGGGATTCATCTCTAACACTCCCAGAAAGCTTCCTCTTTTTCACACTACACTAACTACGGGGCAAGCACACATCAGATGACATGAGAGAGGCTAAGCATCCTTCATGAATGGCAAGCTACCACCAGCAGAGGATCTCACAGCAGTACCATGAGAGTGAGCCCTGGATTTGTATGACTCCTGCCAAGGCTTCCTGGCTATTGCAGATCCTGGATGGAGCTCAGTAATAGTTGCCCTTGCCCCCTGCATAACCACTAATCATTTCTAAGGAGCCCAACATAAAAACACCCCCAACTCCTCTGTCATTCAATTCTTTGGAGAAAATCCAGTCCACACCTAGACCTTAACATCTTCTACCTCCTAAAGCAACATTTCCCCCACTCGTGACAAAACACTTGATAATTTAACGGATTTCCCACTTGACAAGCCACTATAAATAGGAACTGGACAATGATTCCTGGGGAAGACCAGCTGCTGGGCTTAATTCCTAGAAGATTTTGCCTATACATGTCCCTATTTAACCTATTGGATGGCACAGAGAAAGAAGAATGTTTTAAAGCTGTAGATACACTCTAGGACATGACACAGATTCAGAGGTAAGAAAGTACAAAAGAAAAATAATGCCCATGAGAATTATTCGCTTTGGCTTTTTGAAGTTTTAATGGAGGGTTTTAATTTATCATGGAATGCTTATTATACAAAACCAGTTACTGTGCTATAGACATGAAGACTCTGTCTGAACTATTAGGGAAAAGGAAAATAATTTTACAAGTTCACTATTATTTCCTGGACTATTATATTACTCCAAAGTCAATGAGAAACAAAATACCACATTAAGACTTAAGAACATAGCCCAGGGGTCCCTGGGTTGTTCAGTCAACAGTTCAGTGTCTGCCTTCGGCTTAGATCATGATCCCAGGGTCCTGGAATCATGCCCCACATTGGGCTCCCTGCTCAGTGGGGAGCCTGCTTCTTCCTCTTCCTCTGCCTGCAGCATCCCCTGCTTGTGCTCACACTCTGTGCATGAAATAAATAAAATCTTAAATCAATCAATCAATCAAACCTAGTCCAATACTCTTCCCTAACCCAGGTCTCAGCTCTGGCATATCTACCTTAGTTCTGGTCAGCATTTCCCAACCATACTATTTATTCATGGGCTTCTATATTCTATCCCAAGTATCAATTTTATACTCTAAGCTCCTGACTTTTCTTCCTAAAGCCCCAGGGTTCTCTTTAAGCTCCTCATACTTCTCCACTGTCTCCAGTTTCCTATCAAAAGTTATTGATTGATACATATCTGCATTCCGCTTGATTTCCTGACATCAATAACACAAGGGAATTGTGTAGTCCACAACATTTCCTAAAGCATTTCAGAGTATCTTAGCTCTTTAGCTTGAAGGATAGTCTGTCTTGTTTCTCTTTAGACTAAACCAAGAAGGTGAACTGTGAGAAGGAAAACAAAATGTCAAGTACTACAGATCTAATAAACAAAGTGGTAAAAGTAATCACACATAGGTCCTTGAATTTAGAAAGTCCTTTCCAGAATCCCAAATGCTAGCTTCATTATTGCAAATGAGTAGTGCTTAAAAACTAACTTGATTATCTTAATTGTTAAAGCAAAACAAAACAAAATTCTTATCAGGAAAATTAAGACTTCCAACCTAATATCTTCTAGAATCTTAGAAAATGAAATCCTGATTGCAAATTGGATTTTTGACCTTAGGTATGATCATGGATATACCACAGTTTAGATGCCAGACTATTCATTCTCTTTTCAACAAAATTGTTAATTTTATAAATATTGCCAGTTAATTTAGATAAATGGGAGAATAAGAAATTTAATGCTTAATTTTATTTATTTCCTGTTCCTAGAATTAACATAAGACAAAAACACCAACTTGGGTTCTGTTAAAACATTTTAAGTAATAAATGAGTATTTTTCAGAATTGAGAATTGAGAATTGTCCATAATGGAACTGGAATCCAACTTTGGTAGAAGTCAAGACCCCAAAGTACAACCGGCAGTTGTTGTTCTTCTTCTTTTCTTTTTTTTAAGATTTATTTATTTATTTTAGGGAGAGAGAGGAAGAGCACGCAAGTGCAGAGGGGAGGGATGGGAGAGACAGAAACCCAGGCAGACTCCGTGCTGAGCTTGGAGCCTGACAGGGGGCTCGATATCACAATCCTGAGATCACCACCTGAGCCAAAAGCAAGAGTTGGATGCTTAACTGACTGTACCACTCAAGTGCCCTTTAATCGGCAATTCTTCTTCCTTTTTTTTTTAGATTTTATTTATTTGCCAGAGATCACAAGTAGGCAGAGAGGCAGGCTCCCGCTGAGCAGAGAGCCCGATGTGGGGCTCCATCCCAGGACCCTGGGATCATGACCTGAGTCGAAGGCAGAGGCTTTAACCCACTGAGCCACCCAGGCACCCCTTAACCGGCAATTCTTGATTAACGAGTCTCTAAATTCACTACGTACACAGAAGAAATTACTAGTTAGTTCCTGCTTCTTCCTTAGTCATCTGGATAAACACAGATGTTCATTCTTAACTTTTTCTCAGATGATACTGAGAATTCATTATAGGCTTAAAAAAGAAAAAAACCCCAAAAAACAAAAAAAAAAAAACACCACCAGCTTGAACACACCTTACCGAAGTGGAAGATTCATTTTAACACTTTCTAAAACAAGAACCAAACATCAGGTCAGCCCTTCTAAATAACTCACACATGTTCTATATATTTAAATAATCAGTGGCAAACAGATAAAACAATAAGTAATCTTTCATTGTGGTTCCTTTTACTTACATGAAATCTCTGATCCACCTCACAGTTGACCTGTTTTCTGAAATCCTTTCAAATGAACGACAGAAAAGAAGGAAAAACAGAAGCTGGCAATCAGTAATAAAATTAAAAACGAATTAAGTAATAAGTAAAAGGCAATGAGTTAAATTAATTTTTCCTGATTAAATTTATAGAATGTTATCTATTTGCAAAGACTCTACACATAAGTATATGATTATATTCCCGTATTTTATTTTTATAAGTTCTAGCCGCAGCATAAGACACATTGGGGAGGTATCATTCACATGCCAGTACCTTTTGTGCAACCAGGAAAGTAAGGCGCCGTATCCCATGCTCAACCAGGGTAGCTTTCTACAAACAAACATGTGAAAGAGAAGACAGATGAGATCTCCATTCATCTTCAATTTTATCCCACTTGGTCTTCATAAAGCTCTGACAGGGTAAGAATCCTTTTTGGATCTCTACGTCTTACCTCAGTACCTTCAACTTGCAAATAAACAAATCTCAGCCTGGCTCCAATGGAATAGGTTTCAGATATTAATCTGGACAAAACTGAAGGACAACTTTGTAGGGAAGGATCTTATGAAGTCACCTAAATTCTCTAAAGACTGATTTACCTCAACGTGGAGCTTAACACAATTTCTGCTCATAAAATCATACCTGGTGAGCCTGTATTCAACTATGAAGATTAATAAGGATACAGAAGCTAAATGTAATCCAGTAGAGGGAAAAGAAGAAATTCCCATAAAACAGAAAGCTCAGGTGTTACACTGTTATTTCCAGATATTACCCATCATCAGATACTGCACTCCTAGAATTCAACATAACAAGTCCTGACCTTTTACCCCCTGCTTTACATGAAGGTTTTTTTGTTAAGATTCTCTTTAAAAATCGGTAAAAGCAAATGTTTAACAGGCTTTTAAACTTAGTGGTTATTTACAGCTACACTTGGCAGAGGCAAGCAGTACATCAGGAGTGAAGAGAGACCAGTGGTTTCAGACCCTTCCATAAGTCTAGGGCCTTTGGATCTAAGCCTCCTCTATACTGTACAGCTCACTTACCTCCAAAGTAGACATGAAGAAGCACGTTAATAAATTAAGTAAGAGACGTGCTTTTAAAGGTCCCTAACGAAGAGGAGCTACATGCAACAAATAGAAAGGCAATTCCACCATCTGAATGGCCTGAGAGAATATACGAAGAATACAAACAGAAAAAAATATGTGGACTTTCACCACCTACATTCAGGCTTTAGTTTGATCACGTTCCCTGCTATAACTCGAACCAAGAGCTATGTTCCTAAGTCAGTCCTTAGCTTTCATGATATTATGCATTTTTTTACAGCCAAATTAGCTTCCCCTTATAAATAAGCACATTTCTGAGCCATTGTCCTCCTACTTCTCTATTTCTACTATGGCACTGCTTAGTCATAAAATTAACAGCATAAATAAAAGATAACTGGCAAAATTATTTTTCTAATATTAAATCCCCAGGCCAAACATGAATAAATTTTGGCTTAATAACATTTAAAAATGCTCTGTACTGGCATCATACCCATTAGTGTAAATAACCAAGTATTGAACTAAAATAAGAAAAAACTGTTTTAAAAGAACAGAGCCGAGTGGGGGCTGTAGTGGTTATTCATCTTTCAGCATGCCCAGGAACAGAAACATTTTTTTTTTTCAACAACACCAACAAAGAATTCCACTACAGCCAAGTCCTTCAAAGACAAGCATCAATAGCTATGTTCTGGCAAGGGAAGAAAATAACTTTAATAATGCCATGATTTAAAATCAAAATTGTTATTGCTTTTAAAATTCCACAAGTGGCTGACAATAACAGCAGAGCAACAGGATTCTGATTACATTGTAATAATGCGGGTCTCACAGCAAGTCCACAGCTATTACCCAGCGATTAGGCGTCAGCACCTGGAGAAACTCCATTTACACTGACTACTTCAATCTCCTCCACAAGTCATTTACAAATATATGATCCTAATTTCTATGAGAGAAAAAAAGACATGCTGGGACTAGAAGATTATTTGGACAATTTGGATCAACCTATTTGATAGTTTAATGTGTGCTTAAAAAAAAAAAAACTTTTTCTGAACTGCTAGGAGCATGATCAAGAACTGAAAAACAAAACTAGTTATGACTTCAGTTTTTTTTTTTAATTGCTTTTCCTCCCTTTTAATTTTTTTATTTTTTTCAAAACAAGGAGGTGAAAAATGCCAAATATTCATAGATAAGCACAGTACCTGATGCAGTGAATAGCTTTTCTAGGCTTAGAATGTCAGCACAGTGTACCCCCTAGCCTTCCAAAAAGCCATATGCAAAAATGCTGGATTTCTCTGTGCCTCAGTTTGAAAGTTCGGTAAAGGAAAAAGTCAATTTCTTATTGCCAGTTAATGTTACAATTATATGTAGTGAAAATAAGGAAACTGCTTCTGTAAATCAACGTGTAATGGTTAGAAGATCTGGATCTGAGGGTAATAAAAAGCTTAAAGTTGAGGTCAGATCAATCAAATATAGGCAATCAGTGCCTCAAAACCTGGGAGGAAATGGTCCTAGATCATTTCATCAAGCAGTACAGTCAGCAGACGTTACCTTGGTCACTGGTCTCAGGTTAATCTGAGGCAGTCACTAGTCCCAGACAAGAAGGAAAGTAAATTTCTAAAGAAAAATTCCCAGGCCTGTACCGTACCTTCACTTCTGTGAAAGTACCTTTTCCTTGTGTTGGCCAACTCGTGTTGGTCTCCCAGTCAGTTTATGGGTGTGAGAGGATAAGGGATTAAATGCTAAGACTCATGTGAAACACAAAGTGACCATCTCTTCCTAAGTACCTACCATTAGAATGGTACCATTCTAATGATACCATTAGAATGCCTATGGCACTAACTGTTTACACGGAGAAATCAAATTTTAAAAAACATCTCCTGACTTCTTTCTTTATAAAAAGCATGACGAGCTAGGAGTTCTCCATTCAAAGAAAACACATGGGTTTTTCTTGTCATGAAGGGCAGCTTGTCAAGAAGAGGGGTGGTTTGGCATCTATCGTGTCACAAGGATCTAGAATTGCAGGTTATTATTTGAGCATGCCTAACCATTCCCTCCAACTAGACTATAAGCAACTTCAGGGCCAAGAATGTATTATTTACTAAAGCACCCAAATCTGTGCCTCCTAGAGCTGGTATCACAAAGCCTCCCCTCCTTCCTTCCTCTCCTCCTGCTTGTTTTAAGAGCTATCTCAAATTTTATCTTTCATGAGGACTTCTTTGAGTAGTCCTCACTCAAATGTATTTTTCTTCTTTGCTTTTCTAACTGGTCAGCATACACTTATTAGCAGTCATAACACTTTTAATTTATAAAGAACTTCTATGTAAATGCTTTTCATTTGCACCTTATCACAATCCCATGGGGCTGGATTAGTCAGGAATTACTCTATTGTACACGGGGGAAAGCTCAAGCTCAAGTCAATTAAGGCCCCCTGATCACCTGCTGGTAAATGATATAACAAAAACTAGAATTTAAGGCTTGTCACGTCAGGTATCTCGAGGGTGAGAGAACCATTGCTGAGTGGGAGAATAACTTGGTAAGGGGCATTCTGGATGTCTAATTTTGTGGAGCTGAGCAGAATGGAAACTGGGAGGAGAACGAGAATACATGTGGATCGCAAGTAAACCTGTTGCTGTACCTCGGATGTGAGGCAAGAGTTTATACTGGAATGATGGTGGTCCAGAATTAAGAAATTGAGAAAGGGTAATAGACATGGCAAAGAAAACCCTCACGGGCCTGGTGACTAACCAAGATAGAAATAAACAAGCATAGATTGTGGGTAGAGGGGGTAGATCAATGGAACAGCAAGGAAAGGAAGAGGTCAATGATTTCTGAGTGACCAGGAGTAAAAGGTTGGTTATTTGGGTTTGTTTTGTTTTTGGAGGGGAAGGTGGGGGAGAATGAGGGGGGCTGGGGGAGTCATATAGAGGTGAAGGAAAAAGATGGAAATTTCGGTTTAAACTAGGATGTTTGATGTCAACACAAGATATCCCAGGGACACAAAATCAAAAGGAGGATAGAAGTGTAACTGATATTTTCAAGGAAGGGGAGGGAAGGACACAGAAGGAAACTCAGGAGAGTTTGCGCCTGGACATGTGGAGTAAAGTCACCAAAGGTAAATAAATATTCAGCAGGTGAATGGAACTTCAAGACAGAGCTCTGGGAAAGATTTAGGAACACAACTTACTTTCTTTAAAACATTCTGAACACTTGAGGTCTATATTTCTTGACATAAGACATTCATTATGTACTATTAAATCACTTTGGAATTTTACCTCTATAGGCAGAACTATGTAAAAGACATAGCAATTAACAGTGATAGGCATTGTAAGTAGCGACTGATTAAAGGGTAGATAGGATACACCAGCAAGAAAGCGGCCACCATCCATTTCCTCCCAACCAAGGACTTACGTTTTGTTGGGTAAACTCTCTGAACATAGCTGCCAGTCCATCATCCTCAATATCACAGTCAGTCTTGATAGCCACATTCAGAATGTGAATTGGTTCATCCCTAGGGACCTTAACTCAAGAAAAACCAGACAAAGAAATTTAGGAGGCCGGCTAATACAGAGGCAGAGAGAAGTTACAGCACTTGGTAGAACACCTGAAAAAGAAATATACCCCATGGGACATTCTGGTTTGCCCACGAGTATGAATAAGCAAATTAAAACCATTGCCCACCATCCACAACAGAGAGTAAATTAAGTAAACCACCTAGTTTTTCAAAGATAATGCAGTAAAGGCATTAATTAGAGGTGGCCTCAAATCTTGACTTGACATGAACTTGAAGGCCACTCAACTTTTTCACCAATAAAATGGGAATGAAACCATTGGCCACGTTTCTTCACAGAATGTAAAGCAATATGAGTGAAAGAAGCCATCTGAACATATTCCCACATACGATATTTCCTAACATGTATCAAATCGTGGAAGTATCAAACCAAGGAGAAATAACCTCATAGAGAAAAAACAAAACCATCTGTTCACTGAGAAATGAAAAGGGATTTAATACAAGGGTGACAAAGTTTTAAACAAAATGCCTCCTTTTTTCCTGCTATCTAACGTCTACAATTCCCGGAATACTACGAGAGCAGCATTCTGTGAGCATAAAAGCCATGGCTAAGACAGCAACCACAGCTCAAGACTTCAAAACAACATTCAGAAACTCAGAGGCAGCTGCAATGGATCTAGCTGAGCCCATTTGCTATTCTCATTATGGATTCCAAAATTAACACAGTTTTGTTTTTTTTTTTAAGTTAGAATTTATATTCCATTTGCTCCCCAAAATACTTTGATGAGGCATATAAAATTAAATAATACAAAGCAGGGTGAAAAGATGAATTCTTCCCTGTAATGTTCCAAAGCCAGAAAGATAGCATATACTACAAGTCCTGTGTCTAAAGTAACAGAGCAGTTTCCCAAAGGGCACACTATACCTTGTCCTCATCATACAGAGACGTGTGACCCGCCTCAGGGAACGTGGGGCTTTGGGGTGGAGAATCACAGAAGCAGCCCATCACTTCATCAAAGATCCTGAAAAATACCAGGGAAAGACCCACCATGAAAACCCAAATGGCAGTAAACCTAAGTGGCAGGAAACGAATGCTGCCACTGCCACTGCCAGCCCAGTCCACAAGAAGAATCTATCCCACTCAGGCTCAATAGTCAACCGACAGAATCACCAGGGGCTCGAGGTGACGTGCAAAATTTCACCAAGTGGCAGAAATTAGGAGGATGGATTGTTTAAACTTTAATAAACAATATGTATTTTTTCTTTGAAAAAAAGAATGATCTACAGCTTTTTTGTTTTTTTCATATGTAAGCTATAAGCACCGCTGTCATCATCGGTCTTAAAGTAACAGAAAGAGCCTGGGACTAGAGCAGTGACAGACCAATGTAATTACCCCTCCCCCTAGGGTAATGCATCAGTATACATCAAGAGATAGATGCTGAATGCATTTAATCAAAAGATGTATCGTCTCTGCTGGGGCTCACTCTGGTGTTGTGTTTAATTTCTCCTGACATTTCACTCATCACAGAGCAGACAGCTTCTTCTGTTAGCTCCTAAGGAAAAGATGGTTTTTGTTTGTTTCTCTTTTTCTGACCAGGCTCATATAACAAGTAGAGGCTTGTAGAGTCTGAATAAGAAGTAGAAATGGAAGAACATATACCTCTCCAAGGACCTATACAGCAAGGGCTGTATCTCCTTAACTGGCTCCTGGCTATTCTCGGGGCCTTTATTTACTTGGCAGAAATCAGAGTCCCCAAAACAGAGATGCCCATGGCTCCCCTTGCACAGACACAGTTCCTCAGTGTCTTACCTGACAAAATCTTCGAAAGTCCGAAAAGAGACCATTCCGCCCATCCGCTGACATGGTGGAGTGAATGAGTTATCCAAGAGCACATCGCTGACACTAGCTACGTGAGTCATGCCATAGTGGTTGAGGTTGGAGGAGAAGGACATTCTAAATGGTAATTCAATCAAGTGCATTAGATAAGGAAAACAGAAATAGGACTGGGAGAGTAACAGGAGAAAACTCTGAAGTAGGGTCAGGTTGCAGAGCAGATTTGGTTTTTTACCCACTATGGATATGACTGTCTTTGATGGATTCGTATGATCCCTTTCATCTGAATTTACCCCACACCTATTGATGCTATTTCTAGCATCCCAAAATTTCTCCAAATAAAAATCGAAGGATAGTCAAGAACTGTGTGACAGTTTTAATACAACGAAGCCATGATACATCTAATGAATGAATAGGACATAGGGGTTAAAAACCATCCTGCATCTTCCCCTTCCCTAAAACATTCCCTCTTAAAAAAGGAAGGAAGCAAGCCAAGTGGGTTGTAACTAGGCAACACTTAATCTATTAGAACTCCTAGAGAAAAATGCCTTAAGTAGTCACAGATACATATATGCATGTATAACAACAACTAAGTCATTTGGAATAGTTTAGTAAGGCATTGTAGAAAACATTATTTATCATATAGAAACAAGTCACAGTCTAGAAAAGGAGCTTTACTACGTTATTTACTTCTTCCTTTACTGGGCTGATGGGGATAGCAGTTATAAGGAATAGAGCTCCTCCCCTTTTGAAAAAGAGACTTTTAAAAACTCGAAACAGCAAAATTTCCTTTTTTATATTTAAATACTTCTGTATCAAAGGAAACATATCTTCAACTGAAAGCCCTTAATAAATCCCAGCAAGAGGCAAAAGGGCAGAGCGTGGGTCTCAAAGTATGTGTAAGCATGACAAACAGGTGCTAAATGGAGATGCTCAAGGAGAACTAAGCTTTCAGTCTACTGCACCTTGGCAGTATGTACCATTACGTCATACTGGGAAGTTATTTCGAAATGCCCAGTCGGGGCAGCCTGTTCGGAAGGACCAAATAAGGCTTGCCTGACATGATACCACCTTAGTGATCTGAAGCAAGTTCAGAGCAAGGCAATGACACCTGAATTTTGGGGAGCTGCTCAAAAATCTCCTTGAAGTGCAGCACCTGCCATGCTGCAGGTGGGAGAGAGGCGGCAATGGAGACTTAAGATCTGGGTACAGACTGTACTCTATTCAAAGTGTGATTATAAAAGGCAATGGAATTTTTCAGGGGATGGGAGTGCTGCTCACACAGACTATAAAGACTAACACTCCAAGTTTTTATTCCTTTGGCAAATGATGACTATGAAAAAGGCACTTCGTCTTTTTGACAGTACTAGAGAATGGAAAGGCAGAGTGGGAGAGGAAACAATTGATACCATGAATGAAACAAATAAGTGAAACACACATCAAGCAAGTCTTACACATGGTGCTCACTAGAAACTGGGATTCGGAGTTGTATGAACTCAGAAACGCTACCATCCTCTTTTCTAGGATCACCAAATATATTTACTAAAGGAGCAAGTTTGTGAGGCATTGTATCTTTTCTACCTGCCTGGCATTCGACAGGAAAGATAAAAGGGTTCCAGATAGCACTTAAAAGGAACTCCCTCTGAATAAGCTAAGAGGCTGCATTTGTGGCAAACATGGGGTTAAGTGTCTTTTTCACTCAACTGAACCCCAGGGGAAACAGCCACTATTCCGTTTCCCCTTCTCCTTCTCCTTCGCTCAGGGGCCAGGACATAGCTGCCCTCGCAGGCAGGAATGAACCAAGCCCACTCTCCAAGGGCAGACACAAAGACCAAACCAAAGCACTTCCCTTTTCTCTCCCCATCCAAATTGGACTCTAGAAGCTATAATCAGCTTCAATTACTTAATACTGAAAGGGAGAGGAACAAATTAAACATAAAGCCTATAAATATTTCAATGTATAATTGATCATCTACAAAGAGCTCGCCACCCACTTATTACTGCTTTGGCATTTTATAGATTCAACTCCAATCAGCACAGCTATCCTCTCAAACTTGCATCGTGTTGCCTTGCTTGGCTCAGAAGCAGGAAGAACTCAAAATACCAAAATGTGTTATGTTGGCCTGGAAACTTCTTCACAGGACCACACACATCAAAACTTAAATACACTTTCCGAAGGTTAATCTCATGAGTCTGAAATAAAATTAGACTCTCACATCATTGTAACACTTTAGAGAAGTAGCTGACAAACTAATAAAGCTAACAAACTGATAAAACATGAGATCAGCTATTCCTGCGTTTGCATTCTTCTTAAAAGGAGAAGCAAACTCATGAAACTAAAAAATGAAAAAAATTGTGAACAATTTGCCAGGGTAGGAGTAACCTTAAAGGCTTCTCCCCTGAATGCCCCAAACTAGACAGAGACTATAGTAGAAGAAGATGTTTACAGCAAAGCTGAACATCAGGCAGACAACTCCCCTATCATTTACAGCTAGATGGCTGGTGGGGGGGCTTCCTCATACTGAGGCTTTTCAAGTGTTGCTTTTTGAACAGCTGAAGAAAAGCTGAAGACATGTTTTCCAAAGAAAGAATAATTTAGTATGTCCAAAGGGGAGCTGAGGACTCCCTAGCAGAAGACAGCATATTACTTGTCAAACATGGTGTGATATTTTACCCTGATTTCACTATTCTAAGTTACAAAAGAGGTGCTTTTAATTGGAAAAGAAACTAAACATACGGTACCTGTTTAGCGTGGGGATGTTCCCTCTGTAATTAAACAACCACAGTTAGTTACTGTTCGGTTAGTGAAAGCCATAATAAAAGAATTGTCAGAGCAGATCCAGACTGGTCAGGAGGCGCTCCAGTCTGGCAACTCTGACATTCAGCAGACATAATTAAGTGCTCATTACCCTTTAACCCCCAGGGCACCTCCAAAGAGGCAGGCCTCCTGACCCAACTCACCACAGCAACTGTTGATGGCAAGGGTTGAAACAGGTTTACCATGGATTTTTAAAAATAGCTCTATTACAAAAAGTAATGCAGTATAGTGATAAAACGCAGCCTCACAAAAATTATTTTAGGCTATAGGGATGTGGTATAGTATCTTAAGCTTCAACATGAAATGTCATTCTTGACAAGATTCTTACAGAACCTTCTTTCTTGCTCCTGTTGTACTGAAAATTTAGTAAAGAACTCCAGAGAAGCTGATTTCACAGCCCCTCCCACCTCAATTGATTATCTAGGCTATGAGGTGGACTCACAGTCTCCTCCAAAGAAAAGTAGCCTGGAATGTGGATTCCCAGCTACCTTTTCTAAGCCCCTTTACCCATCCATGCTCCTCCTCCCACAGACCAGGGAGGCGGTAAGAGGAGGTGGTGGTGCTGGTAACGGGTGTGTTCCACACTCTGGGAGCTTAGAAAAAAACCTGAAAATCCTATAGGAATGTAATGATAAACACTTCTATGACTAAGCGATATACTTTGTTAAAATTAAGTAATTTGTACTTTTTTAAAATTAAACGATCTTAGGGTGATAATGACTTTTTAATATTGTTGCAATCACAAAAACTGTAGGCCTCAATTTGGCCAGCCCTAGGGTTTCCTGACCAAGAATGTACCAAAATCATGAAAGAAAGATTAGAGTAAGAATGGAAACTGCAAAGCAAGTCTCCTGCATTCTCTTTGGGCTTTGCCACCAAGGCTTTCCCTCCCCTCTCCTTAATTTGACATAAGTCATTTCCTCAACTTAAAAAAAAAAAAAAGTCTTTATTTTCAATGTGAAAAGGGCAAAGTTATACTTATCACTCACAATTTACCATAGTACTATAAGGGCAATATATATATATATATAAAAGAGTACTATAAGGGCATTGATTGGTTGATATCTTAACCTTCCAACATTCTTTTATCAGCATTTAATCACTGTTGGGGTTTTCTGGCACACACAGGACTTAATGGGCAGAACGTAGTGGGTGGTGCTGATGATATGTGGGAAGGAGGAGAGAGGGAGGAAAATGATGCACTTTCCATGGCAGTGAAAGGAGCAGAATAGACTGAGCTGGTCATATAAATAAAAAGCTGTGACATATCACTGCACACAAACTGTATACCTCGTGTGATTTGTGAGTAACAACGCTCTCTGCATCAAACCTGTATCACGCAGCAAATTCATAAGGCAGCAAGAGCAACCTCTGAGTGCAAAAACCTGCACCTTTGCTGTTTGGATTCTTTGAGCCTCTCATTCAGGGGATCGGGTTTCATTTTATAAGAGCTCCTTAGTCACAATGCCCGGTAGCCATCCTCAACAAACAAAAAGTATACACAGTTTCTAGGGCAGAGGGAGTTGTAGCTAAGCAGAAAACAGTAAACATGAACAAGAATATAGGAAAGTCTTCCTTTTCAGATAACAAGGATTCTAAAGAAAGAAGCCACCCGTACAGCCTCCTACCATGAACCTCAGGAGTTCAGAGAGAAGATTCCTACAACCAAAGCAATCTCAGGTGCCACTCATTCAGGTTTCTGGAATTTGGAAACCAATATCATCTCTCTCAACTGATAACCAATTTCTTAAATGAGTAAAGTGGTGCCACCATGTCTATAGCTGCACCATAATCCCTTCGAGAGTCTTTACAGGATGGGGGCCAAGTTTTCAGCCCAGAAGAAGCTGGACTGAAAAGATCTTCCCCAACAAAAAGCTGGCCCTTCTTCATCAGCAACTGTCAAAGCTCTCTTAGGGAGCCCCCTGCTGCTGTGTTACGGGAACCGGCACCATCTACACAGCATGGGGTAAGAACCAACATCTTCAGTGTTTAACAGAATGGCCCCAAATCATTCACAGGAGACGTGAATTTAGATGCAGCTTATCCTCTTGGGCAGAATAAGAACCTGTGGGGCTGCACAGGATATGAGCAGGGAAAGAAGGATCAACTCCATCACCAGGTAAATACTTAACCATGTCCACAATGATCATCTGTATATTTTGTTGCCCTAGACAGGGGCTCTTTGCTCAGTTTAAGAATGTGACCATTGTGGGATCTGCACTACTGTGAGACACTAGAAAACTAGATCCATGGACTGCATAAGGATGAAGAACCAAGGTAGAAACTGTATAGGAGTCTAATATTCCATTTATAGAGGTTTTAATAAAATCAAATCTACCATATTTCACTGCATAATCATCATGCAAAAACAGCCAAACTGCTCAACCTCTGGTAAGGCAGGCAACTGCATTTTCAGGTACATACATGGTATAAATTCATTTTTTCTTTAAGATTTTATTTATTCAACACGGAGAGAGATCACAAGTAGGCAGAGAGGCAGGCAGAGAAAGGGAGAAGCAGGCTCTCTGCTAAGCAGGACCCTGAGCCGAAAACAGAGGCTTATCCCACTGAGCCACCCAGGCACATGGGGTATAAATTCACTTCTTATTAGACATTTGCTGCTTCAACTATCAGAAGCACTTATCATAATGAATCTTTATTCACAGTGTTTTGATAAATACTGGAATCATTTTCCTTCCAGCAGATTAGCTCCATTTTACAGATGTGATAACTGAGAAAGCAAAGGGAATGTTTTCCAAGGACACTGCTTCAATGCAATATCATAAACCAGATTCTAGACCTAGTATTTTCTCATCTCTGTTCCTGAGGCTAGCACTCCACATCAATACAGACTAAATTTAAAGAAGGACAAGAGAAATCCTTTGAATTCTGAGGTTCTTGGCATTAAGTCACCTCTGATTTTATTGATCTGCCTGCACAGAATGACTGGAGAGCCTGCTTCAATATGAATGCAAAGTCAGAGTTGCTGCCTGCTAGCTGAACCCTCCTTATTTAAGGAATACTGACTTCTGTAGCAGTCACAAGTTCTCTCAGCCTTTTACCATCCCTTCTAGCTGGATTTCATTTTGCTCGATTCTAGCTGGCCCTACATAAATCTTTTATCATATAAATATGCTCCCAATTCTTTCGCCTTCTAACTTGGGGGAAAAAAAGACCCTATATGAAAATGATGGGGAGGCATGCAAAAAAGGCAGTGGTTACATCAAGCTGTGATTGAAAGCCAATGTAGGGCAAATCTTTTGAAATAAGGCAGCAAAGCAGAATCAGAAGAGGTTGGCTGAATAACCTCCTAGCAGTCGCTAACAGCACTACCATAGAAGAAAGAGCAATTTGGCTGGCTGTGACCAGTGGTGGTCTCCTTGTGTGACTGTATTTCTGCAGGAAAGTCCAAGTGCTGTAAAGCACACGTGAACCACGCATTTCTACTGGCATCTCTGCCACCACCTCCTTGCAGTTCAGATACCCCAATTCCACTGCAGAGGTTTGGTTTACAATAAAATGATCATTGCTTCATTCATTTGCAGCTCCTTCACAGCCCCTTCTTTGCTCTGCTGGAAGGTTTTGCTCTTTTTGAAACAAGTACGCCAACAGAGCGACAGCATATTACTGTTGCCTGCTGTATAATTAGCTACAAACCCACAGCACAAAACTACAGGGATTTACAGGTGCCCCGGATTCTGCTTTTCCTTCCCCCTGGAATCAGCTAGTCTTCTTTGACAAGAAGGGACCTTGGGCTACCCTAATGATATATTGAGAGTTTTAAACCCGGCTCTCCAATCTTACAAGTCTAGAGTGCCAAAATAACAAAGCAGAGACTAGAAGCTGAGCCACGGATACAGGAAAGCACTTTGGTAAGCACTTAAACCTGCTGAGAATCTTCTCTTCTGCCAGATGCTTGCATCTTATCAGCAGACTACCCTGAATGAAGGAAGCGAGCACTGCAGGACTTTATTTATTTATAGCTCATTCTGGCCTGCTAACTACAACCAAGTGCTCCCACTGCTAAAAAATGCTACAAGTTGGATGACTTTTGAGTGCCTCAGTATGACCCAAAGAACGCCCTAATCTCTGGGTGTCGGAGATTATCAGAATTCTCAAGAATGGCAGCAGGATGTTCAGGAGTCACATGGAAGGCTTCTGATTTCTAAACTTCCTCAAAACCATCTTCATAAAAAGAAAGTCCACAGGCCACCCACCGACAGCTAAACACTGAAGGTGCCAAGTAGCCTAAACTCAGTCATGAACAAATCATGTGCCATCAAGGGAGAACACAGCCAACCTCTTCTGGATGTGAGACATGTGAAACGGAAAGGGCTTTGATTAAAACATTTTAACATAGAAGGCCAAGTTCACAAGGAGCAAACAGTAGAGAAGATGCAATGCAACTTGACTCAACTGAAACGTGGATTTCCATCTAAGAAATAGGTGGAAATAAACACCAATAGGTCCTCACCCATTATACATGTACAGAAACATACAACAAAGTACACTTCTATCTCCTGCATCAATTTTGATGCTTCTTATCTGAATCACAGATTAAAAGTTAAAAACACAACTATATTCACTAATATGTATTACTTATGAAAATCATTTGGAGTTTTAAATTTCACAGTCCCAAATTATCATAATATACATAGCCAAAGAGTTTATGGGATAATATTTTACATGTGTTTGTATGAATATAGCTATATTTAAAAGACCAAATATGTAGACTGACTAAATAACTTACTTGTTTTGAGATTATTCTGAGTTACTTAAATGTGCCCAAAGCCAAGTGAAATCCTAAACGTCAAATGATTCTGAGTTGTCAAAAATAAAGACGTTCAGAACGATGCTTTTAACAAGATTTTTCATCACCAGCACCAGAGAGTGACCAACTAGGGGTTGGGGATGGAGAAGAAAAGACAAATACACACACACACACACACCCTAGGGTACTAAGCCCTGAGCTTCACTGGAGAGCAAGGATGAGAACAAGGAGCCCTGAATGATCTAGTCTGAGCTCAAGGATCAACCCATGCAAAATATTCGTTGAATTCACCAAAGAGTTGGGCTGAGGGAATCTTAGACAAGAGAAATAAATCCTTAAAGCCTGGATAATAATAAACTGTTCTTTTAGTGCAGACCAGGTGTCTTTTTTTTAGACCAGCTGTCTTAACTATTCCTACACCAAGAAAATTATTGAAAAAAACTCACTATTTTAAAGACAATTGCTAACTGGTAGCAAGGCGTGTTTAAAAAAACCACAAGAGAGACTGGCTGGCTCTCTTGGCTGGCTCAGTCTGTGGACCATGCAACTCTTGATCTTGGGGTTGAGTTCGAGCCCCACACTGGATGCAGAGATTACTTAAAATCTTTAAACAACAACAATAACAACAAAGCCCCCCAAATCCCCTTCCATCCAAAAAATTCTCATGCAATTGGGAAGAGCATTTAAGTATCAGAAGAAACACAAACACACACACATAACATACATTTATAGGTTTTCTATTATGTTTAAGTCAGGAAAATCTCCACATTTTCTTCTCAAATGAAGGTAATTTAAGAAGAGAAGGATCTATCTATACCAGGAGCTTCCCTGACTGAAGCTCTAATAACTGGATCTTCTGGTGAACAAGAGCTGGAGATGTCAAGTAAGCTGCAACTGCAGCTCCCAGAAAAAAACTTACAAGTCTTGGGTAGAAGATCAGGAAGATAACACACCTTGCCTTGACCAAGGCCTACCTAGCAGGAAGGATGATGCAGAGAGTCAGAGAGGTTAGCAAAAATCGGTTCAGTTATCTTTTTCTTTTCTTAAATATTGAGCAGAGTATTAGAAAAAAGCTCACTGTCCAATTATACTGAAACATACAGTAAGTAAGCGCCAAGCCAAAGTTTCAGTCAAGCAAAATGAATAAGCACTAGAGATCTACTGTACAACATTGAACTACAAGTCAACAGTAACATATTGTACACTTAAATATTTGTTAAGAGGGTAGATCTCACATTAAGTGTTTTTCCCACAGTAAGTTTTAAAGGTATTTGAAAATGTCAAGCAATACAAAGTCCCACGTGTGCCCAAAAGGGTATCTTCTCCCTTCTTAGAGGGGGCTCCATTCATTTGTAATGGAATTTGCCTGTTTTGCCTGCTTCTCTAAAAATCAAAACATGTCCCAATGGCATGGGTCTTCAATTCAAACAGTACCTAAGGCATTTTTCAGAAAAAATACTCTTACTGTCTTCAGTTTGCAGAGAGCCGTGTTTCATCCCAACCCACAAGAGCTAAATCACTAGTCAAATATAAACTGCAGGAATGGAATTCCACCAGGTGACCCTGTACACAACAAGAGACTGTAGTCTTGCTTTGATAGCACTTAGAAAGATACTTGCTTCTAAGGATTGCTGGACAAATTTAGTCTACTTCAAACGAATGTCTGAGTAGGAATATGAAAACCAGGAAAGAAAATGCAAAAAAACTGGCTTAAGAATGGATCTGTTTTCTCCCCCAAGAATTTTTGGTTTGTTAACCCTAACTGGGAAAAATACTATAAAATTCTGTTTTGCATTGATAAGTAAAATATGTATATTCATATGCTTGCTATCTGTGCTCATTGAGTAATTTTTAAAGGATGCATAAGATACTATAGTAGAATACCTACAGTATAAGGTGTGGATAATTCCTGTAACTACTAAGAACAAGAAACGTAAGAGGTTTTTGTTGCCTTTTTTTAAATTTTTTTAATCCATCCCAGGGGCACTCCCATTGACATAAAATAAAGAGGGCTCAGTGTGATTGTCCTAATTAATTTTTGGTCTAGAGTTGAGCAGTCTATGTGGCTAAGAAGTGCTTATAATACAGCTAATCTGTATTGAGACACGCTATAAGTATAAAATACACTCTAAATTTCTAAGACTGAGTAGGAAGAATGAAAAATATCTCATTAATAACTTTTTACTACATACTGAAATGGTATTTTGAATATGATGGGTTAAAGAAAATGTTTTTAAAGGTAATTTTATCTGTTTCTTTTTAAGTTTATTTATTTATTTGACAGAGGGAGAGTGAGTGCACAAGCACTGAGAGCAGCAGGCAGAGGGGGAAGCAGGTTCTTGGCTGAGCAAGGAGCCCAATGCAGGACCCCAAAATCACGACCCGAGCTGAAGGCAGACACTTAACCGACTGAGCCACCCAGCATGCCTTATCTGTTTCTCACTACCCTTTTAAATATGGCCAACTAAAAACTTAGAATTTAACATATGTGGCTTGCACTTTATTTCTAGTGGGCAGTGCTGGCCTAGTTGTAGTAATCCTTAACTGCAGGTGCTTGTCACAATTTTCAAAGAGTGGTCCCCTGGAGTTTGGTTCAAAATGAATTAGAATCTTGGCAGTCAGTATTTTAAAAATATTTCCTAAATAATTCTGATAATCATTAATCTAGAGGTTAGTGGACATAAGTGTGTCCTTGAGCCTTATGAGATTGGGAGTGGAACAGATGCTGGTAGATCATCTCCTATAACTTACTTCTGTAGAATAAAAACCAGTATGCTCACTGCCTGCTTGTTCAAAACAATAATAGGAAAGAATGATAGTACTACAGTTGGGAAAAAAGTTGGAAATTGCCTTAAAACTAGTTAAAATTAAGAGACCCTGGGGTGCCTAGGAGGCTCAGCTAGTTGAGTGTCTGACTCTTGCTTTCGGTGGGGGGCCACGGTCTCAGGGTTTTGGGATGGAGCCCCACATGAGGCTCCATCAGCACATTGAGCTCCATTGAGCACAGAGTCAGCTTGAGATCCTCTCTCCCTTTGCCTCTCCCCCAAGGCTGTGTGCACTCTCGCTCTCCAAAGTAAAAATAAACAAAACCTTTAAAATTAGAGGAGACCTAGAATTCTTTGGCCTTTTATAAAGAATTTGACAGGCCTTTGTCCCTGGTTCCTGGGAGAGAAATTCTAAATCCCTGTAATTTCTCAAAAGAAACAGAAGTATCTTCATTATTCATGTGCCCCTTGGATTACGTCTGAGTTTATGCTAAGAGATGAGATAACTCAGCCCAGGGGTTGCTCACTAGAAAGACAAACCGTGTGATTAGAGGGTTGGGGGCTTTGAGCCAGCTGGACCTCTGTGGAGGGGAGAGGGATTAGAGATTGAGTTTAATGTGATCTGTGATTCGATCAATCATGCCACTATAATGAAACCCTGATAAAAACTCTGGACACTAAAATTTAATAGAATTTTGTGGTTGGTGAACATATAGAGGATGAGTATCTGAATCCAAAGGGAAAAAACAGGAAAGCTGTGTTCAGGACCCACGCAGACTTTATTCCACATGTTTCCTCATTTGGCTGGTTCGGATCTTGTGTCCTTTCTAATAAAACTATGCTCATAAGTATAGTGCTTTCAGAATTTTTAAGTTGTTCTAGTGAATTATTATGCTGGATGGAGTCCTGGGAACCCCCAAGTTTGTAGCCAGTTGCTCAGAGGTGCAGGTGGCTTGGGAACACCACTCGTGGCCCCATCTCAAGTAGGGATCGTTTTGTGAAGGATTGAGCCCTTAACTGGTGTTATCTGATCTAGCTCAAGGTGGTTAGCTTCAGAACTGAACTGCAGTACACCAGCTGGTGTCAGAATGAGGTCATAACTTCAAATTGTAACAAAAACATTTGTTAAGAAAAATATAAAATCTTATAAAACTAAATTCAAGTAGCAAATGTATAATTCAGTGAAAAAGCTATACTCTATAACTGAATATATCACTCGGTGATTAAATCTGATAGCACATTTTACATTCCCAAACTAACAAAAGGACTTAGCTTTAAAAGGACATTAAAGCAATTTCAATATTTTTCTGGTTTTCACAAAGACTATTTTACCTTTCCTTTTTTACTTGTCCTTCTCTTCACCTTTATATCTATACTACTAGTACCAGTGCTACTACTACTAACAACAACTACTACTACTAGCAGTTTATAATTTTATATACACACAACCAAGGAAGACCGGAGAGAGAAAATGGGATCACAGCCCTGTTCAAGTCTGGTCTTTATCCACAGGGATGTGTATACCTCAGACATTGGAAGGGACAAGCATCCAAGTTTTGAAGCCGTATCAGGAATAACCAAGATTCATATCCTTGAGATGGAAAGGTGAATAAGATTTCTTAACAAACAGTTAAGAGGCATTTCTCTCATTTTCCTTCACCAAACTGGACACGTATCCTCAAATAAAAGGTAGGACAGGGAGAGCAATTCAGAAAGACAAGGGGAGCAATGAGGAGGGAAGGAAATCAGAAGCAGCTGTGCAGCCTGACTACAAATCACTGCCCACAGGGAAGAGGTAGTAGAAAGCAGGAAGAAAAGGAGAATGTCCTGAGAATCACAAAGAGCATTAAGTATAGCGTGTAGTTCCCTACAATTATTCAAGGAATGCAGGAAAAGAAAGAAGACCGAGTGCTGAGCCCATGTGTGCCGTGAGCACTTCGCCGCTCGCTGAAGGACAACCATTCGTTTCTAGAAAATGAGATTCTGAAATCCATGGAGGCAAAAATGTACCGAGATATGCTTGCTAAATCAAGGATATATGCTTTTCTCTGCCAGCCATGAGGTATTTTTGAGGTAGAGATGTGAAAGGATCTTCTGAGACAAAGAAGAGAAGTACTTTTTCTGAAGATGCCTCTGCTCGGCTGCTGACCTCTGCTGGATCAACAGTGGCATCCAGTGGCCAAAAGTCTCAGCACAGACTTCTTTGTCTCTAGGAAGGGTTTCTATTGCTTTGGGTGAAGTAGCAATTCAGAACAAAACCATTTCTGTTGTCTATAACCAAGGATCCCCGAAGACACAGTACTTTGTAATAAGAAGTGAAGAACCAAAGGCCATAAAGAAGAAATGGAGGGGGGCTGCTTAAGATTGGCTGTGGTATTTATATTTCCTATGGTATTACTAAAAAGAATGAAAATACAGGAGGGGATAAACGTATGTGTGGGTGGGATTCCTCGGTTTTCACTGCCTCAGAATACTTTAAAAACAAATCAGTGTACAAGATAAAGTATTTTCATCTTAAAACCAAAGAAGTACTGAAACAAATTTCTGTATATACATTTTATTTCCTAAAGGGCTTAGGAAGGGAAAAATAATGGAATTAGCATGGCTTAATTATACCGTTCAGTCAAATTTCAGTTTCCTTCTGAAGTGTGATTTTTAACACCTGATTGAAGTTTCAATTAACCTATAACAAATTTATAGAAAAGCATTCTAGCCGAGTTCTTTTTTTTTTTTTTTTTAAAGGTAGGCTCCAACTCGTGGTCTGAATTCATGACCTTGAGATCAAGACCTGAACTGAGATCAAGACTCAGATGCTTAACCAACCAAGCCACCTAGGCGCCCCCACCCAAGATATTTTCATGTTCCAATTGTTTGACTTAAACTGCTTAAAAAAAAGAAAGAAAGAAAGAAAGAAAGAAAGAAAGAAAGAAAAAGTGATTTTCGGCAAGATTCCAGCAAATAAAATGCCAGTAAATTCTGACTTGAAAAAAGAAAAGAACTATATTTCCTCAGTGACATAATACAAGGAAACACAGATGATGAACTAATCCTCAAATTTTTATGTTTTTTAAAAAGGTTATATTTATTTGAGAGAGACAGAGGGCACACACACACATACACACTCGAGCACAAGTGGCAGGGAGGGGCAGAGGGAGAAGCAGAGTCCCTGCTGAACACGGAGCCTGATGCGGGCTTGTTCCCAGGACTCTGAAATGATGACAGGAGCCAAAGGCAGCTGCTCAACCAACTGAGCCACCCAGGCAACCCTCAAATTTTTATCTTAATTAGACTGTACTCCATCTCTCCAGATCAACAATTAAAAAAAAAAAAAGTGGGTACCAAGAGGCTCTTCTCTCATGATTTAAATTTGTTCATTTTCTGCTCTATGTTTCTAGCCAAACCCAAAACCACATGGAGCTGGTGCATACATTACTCCCCTTAACTCCCCTGATACATCTCTGGCTGGCTCAGATGCACATCCCAGTTCAGACTCACCTGTTTGGATGAGATGTGGGCAGCATGAACTGAAATTCCACCACACAGGTGTTGTCCTTAAGCTGGCGATGCTGTACACTGTTAAGTTCATAGGCAATATAAGCCCTTCGAACATAAACCTGGTTAAAAAGTAATCCTCAGTAAATACACTTGGAAAACAGAAACTAAGAGATGCTTAGCCCAGGAAAAGGATAGTCCTGAGAAGAGGAATGTAATGAGAAGAAGGCTCTGAACATAAATAACTTGCTTCAATTAATAAAGCTCAAGTCTTAAAACTATACCCATGACTACAAACGGAAATAAAACTAGCCCGCCTCTGCTGGACATCTCTGGCTGGGCCATAAACCTTTCAGACTAACCCAAACTCAGGAGAAGTTTTGATCATTAGTAAAAGCGAGCATACAGAACTGCAACCATTAATTCATGGCGCACAATTATTTCAACAGAAGATAAAAGCAAGTGGCGAGACAAATGAGAGGTACTGGTTCTGAGCCACCTGCAGAGTGAGAGCAAAAGACAGAAACTATTTTTGTACACTTCAACTCTCTGACTATCCTGTATCTTTGTCTTCCCACTCCCCTAAATTATTTTAGATTACTCATACTCCCCAAACCGTAGGCAAGAGCGGTACGACATAACATGACATGATGATCTCACACATACTAACTTGACTCAAGAGTTAAAAAACACAGCAACAGGCTCCGTCACAGCAAAAACCATCAGTCTGACCTTGTGCACTTTACAGCCAATTTGCCAGGCACATGAAATGCTGCATGGGATTCTATCATGGGAGGTACATAAGGAGACTTCTCATTAAGTGATATGAAAGTACTCTAAGACACTTAGATACTTTTAAAATTTGGTATTTAGGGAGTAGGATACATTACAATCTATCCACAGAATACAAATAAAAAGTAAGCCAAAGGAGCTTGCAACAGATTGTAGTGATGCCGTGTTACATAAGATCATCTAAAACACTCCTCTTCTTCATCTTCAAAAAAACATCGACTTGGCAATTTTACAGCAGTATTCAGGGCCTGCAAGTTTTGTGCTTAATGAGGTAGAGTGCTGTAGTGGGAACAGAAAAGGCTTTGAGTTGGCCTGATCTGGATTCAAATACAAACCCTTCCACTTATTATCTACATAAACATGGACAAGTCTCAAATTCAGTCTCACTTTCTTTTTACTTCATGAAGTAATGGTAGGGTTAAATGAGAAAAAGAGTAAAGCATATTAAACACACACAGCTCATTCAGTGTTAATACTTTCTTTCTCATGACAAAATATTTCCTAAGCGCTGCCTGAAAATTCAGACGATAATTAAAATCTCTCTTTTTTGGCCCAAATCACAAAAATGGTACATGCTCTGGTCAGCCATATGTTTTTTCACTTATTATTTTTTAGGGAATCCTGATTTATTATGAAATGAGTGAATCCGAATTATCTGGAAAGTAGAGACTATTGAAAAATGCTGGCAGCTCTTTTCCTGTGACTGGAGCCCAGAATGGTGATTAGTTCAGCTGAAACACTTGAGTAAAAGCAAGTGTCTGTTTCAGAGGGAAAAAAGACTCTAAAACACCAACCTTAAGGCCAAAAAAAAAAAGAACTGATACAATACCAAGTGGACAGAAGAAACCTGCTAGAAACCAAAAAAGGTCACACCGTGTTACTATGAAATCTTACCTCCAGAGCTGCCATCCTCACTACCTGGTTGCTGTGGTAGAAGAAGTTTGGTAGGACGTCAAAAATAGACGTTTCAGACAAGATGAGTTTCTGGAAGGCACAGAGACAAGCTTAAACCACTACATCCAAAAGAGAACAATATTTAATTAGTATAATACTTAATTAGCATTTTGAAGCACTCAGAGTAACCCAAGAATTCTGTCTACGAGTGTCATGTATGAAATTTACCTTCTTTGTGCTCCAGCTTCCTTAGCCACAGAATGGGGAAAATAATGATACCTAACCTCAAGGGTCTGTTGTGAGCATCAGAAGAATTAATATATGTAAAATTCTTAAAAGTAATACACTAACAACACATTTATTAATGACCATAATTAATATCCTTCCTGACATATATTCGTACTCAACCTCTCAAATACTGTCTCAATCCTCCACTATGGTAAACCACAGATTAGGACCCCAGTTGAAACCCTCTATTTCAGCTCTGAACCAAATAAACAAGAACATCCTTTCCCCCTCTCTAGGTTCCCCAGAAGGAAATCTGACAGAAAGCCTGAAGACTCCCTTGGCTGGACAGAACAGTATTACTTATTTGCAGGTAGAAAAATAGAATGTCATTCCTGAGAAAATGATGTTGTCAAAAAGTGATAGTCAAGATCCTTCCAATTAGTAGTAAAATTATCCAATACTATTCTATAAAAGTGGCTCTGTATATAGCTTAATAGTAAGCATTATAATAAAATGAAATTTAAATGACTTAAGTAATTTTGTCCCTAGAACACTAACAACTACCTATTTACACAACGAATTCAAATACCAGACATCAACCAGTGCAACCACTTAATTCTAGCCCAGAATACTTTCTGGATAAAAAGCACAAGAGGTAAAGACTTCAACAGGACACGTCTATCAAGGCTGGTCTATTGGATTTTTAAGCTCAACCACAATTCCAATAGCATTTTTATGAAAAAAAAAAAATTGTAATTATACATCATTTTAAAAAGTCAAGGCATGAAACCTCACTACACAGAAAATCAAAATAGATCGATTAATTAAATCATGCTTAGGAATAAAGAGGACAAGAGTGCACAATGGTAGAAAAGGACTACATGTATACCTGTAAGTTCTCAATGCAAAACTGATGTCCGTACATGTCAATTGCTGAAAGGAAGATGGACTCTACTTGGTTATGGCGAAGCTCATATGACGGCAAATGGGAGGCAATAAGAACCTAGAGTGAGAGCAAAATAAGAGGGATAAGTTCCTGAGGGAGTGATTATTCTAGCCTCCTATTAGGCAGCTCTGATACAAAAGCAATAAATATAAATCTGTAAGTGCAGGCATCAAAGATAAAACAGAGACCAAGTAAAACAACTTCTAGGTCCTGTAACATAAAGCCAATGCCACCAAATACTGCATCTCGGTTGACTCTCACCATGATTTGCGTTGTGGGCAATTGCGTTGTGGGGGGGCAGAGGGAGAGAGAGAGAGAAAACAGCTTCAATCAAGTTCCCTCAGTGCATGTGATTTACCATTGCAAAGCTGCTAGTCCTGGGGACTGCATGACTAGCTGTTAATTGGGAATCGGGTCTGGCAGGGAGCAGCTGTGGGGAAGGTGGAGGCAACAGAGCTGGGCTTCTGCAAATCTGAAATAGGAGGACTAGCGAAAGCTGCTCTGACAGCCCCAGGTATTTGGTTAGTATCAAAGAGAAGGTGTCGGGATGTAACACCAATGCATGTGGGGGCAGTGTCACAAACACACAGGGACACGGTGGGACCTGAATAGTCTCAGCAGGTCACTGAGAGGTTCAATAACTTTGAGTAGCTCAGTGACATGGATACAATTGTGGAGAAAGCAGAAGGTCACTGAACAGCTTCAAATGCCGCTTCCTTTTCAATGCCCATGCACTGAAACACAAAGGGAGCGCCACTTCTTGGCTTCCCTGCTGAAACCTTTTGGAATGGAAATGCAAACTACAGGGTGAAACTAACCGGACTTCTCTAGGGTTGTTCTGATTGCTAGCACCTCGGATTCATTGCATTATCTTTCTGCTTCCCATACTCAATTTTTCCCTACACACTTAAAAAGTTTTCACCTGCTTCTAAGCTCTCTTTGGGGAGCTTAGCTTCCTTTCCTCCACATGACTCTGGTTTACTACTTCATGGCTCCTAGCAAAGGCAGGAAACAGTAACAGAATTTTATAAGGGGGAAAAACACTTCTATTTCAAAGAGACTCAATGTTAATGTTTTCCTTTCTCTTTAAAAAACATATCACATGAAAACATTTGTTCTGAGGGCAATGAGAAGACATATGTAGAAAATTGTTTGATCTTTGTCAGGTGACAGAGTAAAAGCTCACTATTTCTACGACCACCCAATCTATGAAAACCATTTCTCCTTCCAGATAGCCAACACGTGTCCTTACCTGGCGTGCTCGAAGTGCCACTTTGGCATTGGTGGTCTTACTGAGTTGAGTGAGCTCTGTAAGGATATTTAGCAGCTCATCGGTGAGAGTAGGGTCCCGACCGCACAACTGGTCCTAATTGTTAGTGTGAAAAAAACATATACAAAACCACATTAAAAAGAATTATGGCTAGAACTCTGAAATAGGAAAAGAGGACAAAAACAAAGTGAACATAGCTAGATTAATGAGAAAATGCAAATTTGTTGGGATGCCTGGGTGGCTCAGTCAGTTGAGCCACTGCCTTAGGCTTGGGTCATGATCCCAGAGTCCTGGGATAGGGTTCCACATCGGGCTCCTTGCTCATCAGGGAGCTTGCTTCTCTCTCCGCCTCTGCCTGCCTCTCTGCCTGCTTGTGTGCTCTCTCTCTCTCTCTCTCTCTCTCTCGGACAAATAAATAAAATCTTAAAAAGAAAGAAAGAAAGAAAATGTGAACTTGTTATTTTTATCCCAAACAATGTAGTCAAGAAGATTCCAGAGGAAGCCACTGCTAAGGAGAAACCTAAATCTCTCAGTCATTCGTATTCAAAATCCTAGTGAATTTCTTCACAAATCCGCACTGTACTTTTAATGTGAAGAAAAAATCATCGGAGACCATTTAAAGGGGTCAGGGAATTCGGAGTAAAACATAACAGATGAGGCCTCAGAGTTTTAAGAGGTTTTAAATAATATGGGGACTAAAGGCTTTCCTGTTTCCTCTCCCACTTTTGGAAAGAAGGCAGAATAAGGCAACAGGAACCACTCCTGGTGGTTTTCGTTCCACACACCAAATGTTCAGCATCCCAGGAGGGTGCAAAACAGAAGCACAAGAACAAATTATTCATTTAAAAACACACACTAAATAAAAACACCATCTCATATGCTGACAATTCTATACCCAAAATCATTGATCCTTTTGCTATGCCAGGAATCATTCCAGGATAACTAAACATGGTGAATCCTTGGATTAGAGGGAAAAACCAAGTTCCTACTATACAGTCCACAGGTTTATTCAATTAGGTCCTTCCTAATGAAACTCCTAAAAGTTACAAAAAAAAAAAAATTTTTTTTTTTTTGGGTTAAGATTTTATTTATTTGACAGACAGAGAGAGGCAGTGAGAGAGGGAACACAAGCAGGGGGAGTGGGAGAAGGAGAAGCAGTCTTCCCACTGAGCAGGGAGCAGCCCTATGCGGGTGTCAATCCCAGAACGCCAAGATCATGACCAGAGCCGAAGGCAGACGCTTAACAACTGAGCCACCCAGGCACCCCCTAAAAGTTAAAATTTCTTAAGAAAATATCTCTATCATATTTTGAGGAAAATGTTTTTTCTTCAGTGGAATATTAATTTATTCCCTAAATTCATCCGTTATCCACATAATTTTCACTTAAGCCGAGAAAAGTGCAGATGCGGTTTTTAGAAATGTCTGTCCTTTTCTGAACTTTACAGAGCTATTTATAGAAGTTCCTCACACCACATATAAAATATACATATTTACACCTAGTTCCTCTACTTGGAGTTTGAAATTAACTGCCTTTATATTGTAGTGAATTTTTATTCTCCCTCTACTACCAACAGGATATGAAAGATGACCAGATCCCTGAAAGGCTTGCTGTTGCTGCCTTTTGATCTTCTTCCTACCCTGATTATCAGCGTCTTCTCTGAAGAATCTCTATGTCATACTTAATTTCCTCATCTAGGGCATACTCTTGATAGTTCCCTACTTGCCTTCCACATCACAGGGTAAACAGTTCTAGAGTACTCAGCATGACTATGCTGGGAAAAAGGCTTCCCAAACATTTTCTTTCTTTTTTTAAAAGACTTTATGTATTTATTTATTTGAGAGAGAGTGTATGTGCAAAGAATCTCAAGCAGACTCCATACTGAGTGCAGAGCCCAGTGGGGGCTCGATCTCACAGCCCTGAGGTCCTGACCTGAGTCAAAACCAAGGGTGGAACACTCACCCAACCAGGCAATCCAGATTCCCTTTCTCAAACATTCTGAAACATGAAATACTTTCTGGTTCTCCAATCCACCAACCAGAAGTTGCTCCAAGAGTCCAGAGTTGTAAAACACATGATGGGATTTATAGTTAAGGAAGTGCAAGTATTGTTTTCACCTGCTAATCACAGGTAACTCACTGATTGGAGTGGGAAGTTCCACCTGTTTAGTGCAGGGAATTCACTGACCTGAGAGGGGAGGAGAGAAGCAGCTAATAGGTGACTATAAATCCAGGGTTCAATTGAGCATGGAGTCAGAGACCAGAGGGCCTCTCCACCTACTGCAGGGCATACAAAGGAGGGAGAAAAATGCAGCTAAGTTGCATCTTTTGTTGAGAACAAAGGAGCAAAAAAGAATTTCAAAGGAATACATAAAATGACCAGGGACAGACCACAGGAAGACAGAAGAACAGACAGGAAACAGCAGATAGGGAAACCAAGGCAAGTTTTTCCTATGAAATCCCTCTTTTCCTAATATTCCTAATAGAGAAAAATATTCCTTTCTGAGGTTCTTACTGCATTCATCAGAAAGACCCACTGAAAGATCTAAAAGCCTAACAGGTGTCCTCAGTAATGAAACTCAGCTGCTCTGCAAACAGCCAGACTCAAGTCTCAACATCTAACAACAAAATAAAACACAACAAAATAAGAACATTAGCTACCTACTTTTATCAGACACAACAGCTTTGATATGGAATGTTTTCCCTTGAAAAGAAACCTAGGTTTACCTTTTGAGATGAAACTAAAATATATACCCAAAAATGAAGCTATCCTCTTGTCTAACTATAGATCCTGTTCTAACTTAACACAGAAAACCACCTTTTTTTAAAAACCAAAAAAAAATTTTTTTTTTTTTTTTGGTCTCCTCTTTCCTCTATAAGTAGAAGGGGGTAGTAAAAAAGAAACAGTATCCAAAAGAAAAGTGAACTATGGAGATTTTTAAAAAGTAACTGGGAAGTAATTATTCATTCACAATCACCAGCTCACAGTCCTCCTGGGCTCCTTGTAATAAATAATAAAGTACAGAAACCAAACCTTCTTGTCCCAGAGGGACAAGAAGCAGCAAATACAGTATCAATAAACCATTACCTCCATTAGTTTATCCTGATTTGGATTTTCCATTCAAATACTATTTTCTCCATTGTCATCATGAGTACTTAGTAAAAGACTGACATTAGAAAATCACATATAAGATAACCTTCTCAACTTTCTCTTGTCCTTGACCTGGACAATGTTCAGGTCCTAAAAGAAACCGCCAGGGACTAAAGGCCATTTTAATAGTTTATGGCCCTCTAGCCTAGAGACAGCCTTCCAAATGGGAAGCCCCAAATCATCACCTAATTCTGGTGAACACTTTGTAACAATGACATTAAATAGTGACTATGTCAGCAGATGTGTTTCCTCAATATAAAGAGGTTCTTTTAATGAGCCTACCTGCTGGTTCTGGAATTACAGGTTACTTGCATAAATTTGTAGGCCAAAGTTAACAGAATTATTCAGTAATGGTTAAGACTGGTATCACACACTTACTTCTTATATTTACTCTTAAACTGGATGATGGCTAACAACAGGGAATATTTCAGATTTACAGAAATTTAACGAGCATGCTTAAGTGTCAAAACCATCCAAGTTATGCAGCTGACTGCCAGGACAGCCCAACATAATCCAACTTGATCTTAGCATCCTAAGGCAATTAAAAACCGACTGTGACTGATGTGTAATGCTCTCACGACACTATTGCTCAGGTGGGTGAGGCACTAACCCCCAAATCAGCAATGGACTAGTAATTTCTTCCAGTCACAGGTGGACTTTTTGACATTCCAAGGATGTCATGGGACAGGTTTAACAAGACATTGTTAATATCACCCTTGTTCAGTAAACTTGGGTTCACAGAGAATGACGACTTCCTTGTTTACACACTGGATAAAACTATTTGCAGTCATGTTAAGAGGAAGAAGGCAAGGCTCCTCATCTAAACCAAATCAGAGGCTCACAGGCCCCAGCATTACTCATGAGGAGCATGGTTTGTATCATGTTCATGTGGACCATTCCAGAAATAACAAATAAGTAGTGAGGGGAGGACTACTCACCATCAAGGTGGCTGACTACTGGATACTTCGCCATCTCGACCGCTGCTACAAGGATGTTGATACTTTTTATTGGTGCCAAACTGCTTAATTTGGCTACACAACCTCTTAAATAAGGGCACCTAGGTGGCTCAGTTGGTTAAGCAACCAACTCTTAATTTTAGCTCAGGTCTCCATCTCAGGGTTGTGAGATAGAGCCCCGTGTCTCATTAAGACTCTTTCTCTCCTCCCCCTGCCCCTTCCCACTTGAGCTCTCTCTTAAAAAGAAAAAAAAAAAAATCATAATAACCTCTTAAGTAAAGCTTTCATAAAAATAAATTTGGTCTTCCAGCCTTCAGTTTTAATCAAGGCACCATGTTCCTCCAAATGGACAAAAAAATGATGAGACTAGCATTTTACTTGGTATTCTACTTTCCAGATAGGGGGAAGATTAGAACAAATTTGCTCCAGAGTCCTTGAAGCAAGTTAGTACTAGGCACTATGTTAATACATGCCTGGAGGCGATGAGGGCTTCTTTGGAGCAGCCCACATTTTCTAACACTGATTCACAGAAACCTGATTGTCTTGATCCCTCCCTCTAGGTTCAAAAGCCCAGAAATCATCATCTAGCTCAGCAAAGCACACCATGAACAATTCTACTTCTAGAAAGCAAAGATTGAAATGCCGGGCACATAACCATCAATCAGGAAGCCAAGGTAAGCAGAGAAAGGGGAAGTGGTAGAGAACACAAGCTAGGGAATTCAAATGCTACCATGTGCAGGTGATATCTGTAAAAGACAGACCTAGAGAAAGAGTGAGCCAAGCCAGTAAAATAGCTCTTACCAGCCACCAACATTAATGCAGACATGGGGCGGGGTGATGGCTGTGAGACCTGACCATTACCAGGGAAGGAATGAGGAGACCCACATCTGGTATTCAGTAGTATCAGGTCAGAAGGGAGTACCTTTTGAGCTCTCGTTCCTGCTGCATAGGACATGGCTAGCTGACCCTCAGCTCGAGCATATCAATTAACTTCTTGTTTTCCAAATCTCTAGGATAAGATGAAAGCAGCTGATATTTCAAAAGAAATTCAATGATATGAAAGCCTACAGATCCTACTTTGTTTACTGAGTTTGGGTTTGTTGTTTTTGTTTTAAGAAAAATGTGAAATGCCGAAATAAAGAGAAGGACAAATCCATCTTTCTGGTTCACATCTTCAACCTTTTCCTCCTCCTCTTCCTCCTCCCTCTGACTCCTCCGCATCCACCCTATTCATCCAAACCCAAATACTAACAATAGCTCTTTTCTCCAAAGAGCTCAGCCTGTTGGAAAGAAAGTTGGGGCACTATCCATGCAGGTAAGAAGTAATCAGGATGACAAGGTGGGGAAAAAAGAACAGCAGCAAGTCAGAGTCCCATTGGCTTCTGCCTGTCCTGACTGGCAAAAGCAAAAAGCAAAGCCTCAAACCAGTTCTCTGACAGGGCCCAACGCCTCTGCAGCACCCCCCGTGTAATTACACACTTGAGTGACTGGACTCTGAAGAAAATTGAAGGCCTGAGCTCCGAACAGCTGCCATTTTCTCTCTCCATCACACCAGCGTGATTACTTGAGAAATGAACAGCCCCGGCTCAAAGCTACTCCAGAATTCTCAGAGGAAATATGGCTCCGTGTTCCAATAATGAGATTCTTAAGGCAAGCGTTACTTACAATCACTCCGCAAAAGGAGCGAGCCGAGCCCCTATATCTTACAAATTAGAATTTAAGAAACCCAGCGACAGTCTTGGACGATCATTACTCTTCTGCTGCTCCAAGGATTCTGGGCTTTGGTCTATTTTTAGTGCAGAAAACTGTTAAGTCCTTAAAAAGGTAATCATAATAAAATGAAAACTCACCATCATTAGCTCCCTAAAAAGGCAAATATGCCCCATTTTAGGTCCAAACTGAGAGATTCTTCCACTCCCTCATTACCCTTTTTGGCCAGAAAGTCTGGTTTTATCCAAATGAAAATTAGCAATCCTTGTATTGAAATAAAAAAAACAACAAAAACAGTAACAACAACCAACTAACTGGTCAGAGATTTCTTCCTCCGTTTGACGGAGAAAAAAAAAATCAGCAAATTGCCATAGATAAAAGCACTTCTTTGTCAAAACCCGTCACTTAGGGGAGTTGAAGTATTATATAGTGCTGATACATATTTTTTCCTTTCAAATGTGTCTTCTGATTTCCCCACCATCTAGCCATTCTAGGGTAGCAAAGGTAATGAACTCTCCCTATAATTACATGTTTTTAGAAGTGGCTATTCTAAAAAAATGTTATATCCTTGAGAGTTAACCAGGCTAGGCATATATGAAGTTGTGGCACTGCTCTTAACCAGAAATGTGAGCTAATTAGTTTCCCTTTATTCTGAACTATGAAATAAAAAACCACAGTGACGATTTATAGTTTTATTTTTTTTTCCCTCCAAGAAGAATGATGGAATCAAGGTACCAAGAATGCCAATTCCACAAAGGAACAAGCGAGGAAATTCTAGGAGTGAAAGGTACTTTGGTCCCCCAAAAAGACCAACAGACAGTAGCCAGGCAGTTAATTGTTCATGGGGTAGGGACTCTAAGAATAGTCCTATTGTTCTCTGATTCCTAGAACTAACTCAACTGGAAAACTCTAGGAGTGAAGGACTTACAAACCATCTTTTAAAATCCTTAAGTTCAAAGTCCACAGAACTTTTACCCATTGGTCAAATGTATATTAATTCTAATCACATTTACTAGTCTCACCTCTATTTGCCACTTTCTACTAATTCTCGTATTATGTGGTTATGGGGACAAAAGCATATATCCATTACCAGTACAAGAATCTGAGCTTAGGGTTCCATGTAAGTAAAAGAGAAAGGGACCCAAAGAAGTTGCAGAGTAAATTTAAATTTCTTTGGTGGGAGGGGCAGTACTGAAATTTTAACACTACATTTTGTTCTTAAGCTTTGTTCTTAAGTTTGGGGACTTAAGAGCCCTTGCAGATACCCATGGAACAAACAAGAGTTATCATGACAAAGTATACTGGCTAGGGGCGCCTGGGTGGCTCAGTGGGTTAAAGCCTCTGCCTTCAGCTCAGGTCGGGATCCCAGGATGCTGGGATCGGGCTCTCTGCTCAGCAGGAAGCCTGCTTCCTCCTCTCTCTCTCTGCCTGCTTTTCTGCCTACTTGTGATCTCCATCTGTCAAATAAATAAATAAAATCTTAAAAAAAAAAAGTATACTGGCTAGGTAAGAGTACATTTTAAAGCTACTGTCACAAGTGACAGCAGGAATGGGGAAGCACAAGGCATCTCTAAACAGAGTCAAGAGATCAGAGTTCCTATGTGTGACTCCATACACAATAGCCAGAACAATCCTTTCCTGACTACGGCAGGTTCCTTCAGGTCAAGGACAGAGGGAGAGGGTAAGAAAATGGTTCACCGACAACCCAAGCACCACTCATCCCCCAATTACAAAAAGACAAGGAGCTTTTCCTCTGACCACAGAACCTCAGGAGGAGAAATGCTTTCTTCACATCAACCATCCTTACAGGTTTTGAAAAACGGTACTCACGATAAGCATTGTGACCAGAAGATTCTTCTTGGTGACTTGGGCATGAGAGAAGATATAGTTCAGTACAGTGTTCATGTCACTCTTGTTCTCTTCTCGAAGGGCGAACACACATTTGTCGTAGTGACCTGCAAGCAGCAAAAAGAACTGGTCCTCATCCATTGGGTGAATTTTCACAGTTACCTGCTATTTTTTTATAGCCTTCACCTGATAAGCAGTGAGAGGAAACATCCTAAGAATTTTCTTGGATGAATTTGTACAGAATTGGCAGTGAGGTTTAGTAAAAGAAACGCTGGACTAGGAGTCCAGCAATCTGGTCTAAGATGGGGGCTCATAACCTAGCTCTGTTACCAATTTCCTTTGTGCTCCTTGGCAAATCACTTTACCTCTCTGAGTCTCATTTTCATCCTGCCCCACCCACCCACCCACCCACCCCCGCCCCCCGCCCTCAAAAGGAGTGGAGGAAAAGTGGGTCTTAGAGTCTGGGTGGCTGGTGATAATTCCAACCCCCATCCTTACTATAAACTCACTCATTTAGCTTCCTGAAATGATTTCCTTAGCAGAAAGGGTTCTGCTGCTTAAAAAGCTTGATGATCTTTAAAGTCAGCCCCCAGCTTAAGTTTCTGGTTTCATGTTTGACTCACTGAAAATGTTTCACCCTACCTATAAGGAACAGTTTTAGCTCAAAAATAAAGACCATACTAACCTGTCAATATCTACAAGAGGGGACAGTTGCTACCTCTGAAATCAACATTTTTCCCCGTAAATACATGAAACAGCTAAGCAATGCCTAGGCTTCCAAATCCAAACTAAGGCAGAGATCAAGGAGAACCCTGAATTAAGTCAAAAGGTCTGTAGGGAGGGTATGGTTATGCATATTTTCACTGGCCCTTCATAATGCCACCAGGGGCAGGTTAGTTCTAGCCAGAAAAGCTATGCTTTGCAACAGAAGCATAAGCTTCAGCTGTACTATAGTGATATCCACCATGGGATACAATATCAGTTCTTCAGAAAACAGCTTACCTCAGTAAAGGAGAATTAGCGTTCAAAAAGTCTCAAGGTCAGAATTTTATGAAATCGTGACAACACTAAAGGATTAATTACCTCAGTTCAGATTCCATGTTAAGTTACAAACCAGAACAGTTCGACTGTAATACCATGGATTCCTAGAATACTGAGCACATTCAGTCAGGGTTAACTTGGCTGTGTTTTAAATATTAGAGACTGACATGAGGTGTTTTGTTTTGTTTTGTTCCCCAAAATGAAACTAAATGTATTTGAATAACAGTGGGCTACAATATTTAGGAGCTGAAAATTTCCTACAAGACCCATTGAGAACAAATAGAGGCCATTTAAGAAATGGTTGGCCTATCCATATTCATACTTTCTCCAACCAAGACAGCTGTGAAGAGACAACAGAAATATGTCTTGGTAAAGGGATTTACTAGGACCAGGAGAAATAAAAAAACTATTTACCCAGGGAAGAGACAGCAAAGACCCTAAGCAGAAAGAAAGCAATGATACCAACTTATCTTTTTAAAAAATTTTTATGGCGAAACATATATGCAGAAGAATAAACACCCTGGTAACTACTATCTATCTAATAACATTTTTAATGATCTTTGAAGGATCCTACGTGCGCCCATCAGAAATAACTAAGCTGAATTTCATGTTACTCATTCTTTGACTTTTCTTTTCCTTTTTTTTTTTTTTTTTAAGATTTTATTTATTTATTTGAAAGACAGAGATCACAAGTAGGCAGAGAGTCAGGCAGAGAGAGAGGGTAAAGCAGGCTCCCCGCTGAGCAGACAGCCCAATGCAGGGATCGATCCCAGGACCCTGAGATCATGACCTGAGCTGAAGGCAGCGGCTTAATCCACTGAGCCACCTAGGCGCCCCTCTTTGACTTTTCTTTAAATTTATTCTATTTATCTCTCAATGTTACATTCTTGAAATTTATCCTTTTGTTCCTATGTGTAACTTGGTTCATCTACTTTCACTGTACAGTAATCCATTGTAGGAATATACTAGAACTCAATTATCTATCCTACTTATCTAAGTTCTAATTGTTTCCTGTCTTTTTTGCTATTATGAACAATGCTACCACGAGTAGGCCTTATACGTAAGAGTTTCTCTAGAGTCTTATTATCTAAGAGTAGATTGCTAGGTTGAAGAGTTTTTCGTGGTTTTTTTTTAAGATTTTATTTATTTATTTGACAGAGAGATAAAACCAGAGAGCACAAGCAGGGGGAATGGCAGAGGGAGAGGGAGAAACAGGTTCTGCACTGAGCAGGGAGCCTGATGTCGGGGGCTTGAACCCAGGACCCTAGGATCATGATCTGAACCAAAGGCAGATGCTTAACCATCTGAGCCATCCAGGCACCCGGTTGAAGAGTATTTTAAAAAGTTCAACTCTATTAGGTTCTGCTGAACTTTTCCAAAGTGGCTTGTACTTTGGAAATTTGCACTGTCGCCCATAGAAGATGTGGAAGATACTGACTTTTTAATTTTTGCCAGACTCATTTTTCCTCACATTTCACTAATTACTAATGAGCTTGAACGTCTTTTCATACATTTATGGATCATTTGTATTCCCCCTTTTGTGAATTATCTTTTGCCCATTTTTCTATGAGGTTGTCCTTTATTAACACCCTTTGTTAGGTGCAGGTTTTGTAAATACCTTCTCCCACCTTGTGGCTTATTTTTCAGTCTCTTTTTGGGATCTTTTCATGAATAGAAGCTCTTAAGTAGGGTCAAAATAATCAGCTTTTTCCTGCATAGTTTGCACCTTGTGTGCCTTCTATGACAAAATCTTCCCTACCTTGAGGTCATGAGACTATTCTCCTAAAAATTTAGTAGTTTTGCCTTTATAGAACATGTTTAAGTCTTTAATTTTAATTCATCTGGAATTGATTTCTGTGTATATGATTTAAGGTAGGGATTCAATTTCTTTTTTGGTTTTGTAAATAAATAAGACATTGCAGTAGTATATCATTTCCTGAAAAGTCTATCCTTTGCTCATGATCTATAATGCCTGTTGTGTTATAATGTAAATTTTCATATACGTGTGGACCTATTTCTACGCTGTTAATTCCATCAGTCTATTAAGCTGTCCCTACACTAGTATCACAATCTCTTCATTAATATGAGTTTATATTAACTCTTGATATTTGACTGGACAAATCCCCCACCCTGTATTTCTTTAGAAGTGTCTTGGTTATCGTCAGACTTATCTTTCATGCACATTTTAAAATTAGCTCAACAAATTCCATGGATATTCCCTACTAGGATTTTTGCTGGAACATCGACAAATCTATAGATGAATTCAAGGAGAACCAATACTTTGTAAGTATATATTAATCTAAGACTGTGATATTTATTTAGATCTTTATTATTGTTTACTCATTATAATTTTCTTCCAAAGAGGCTTGTACATTTTTTGTTAGACTTATTCCTTAGTATTCCATATTTTGGGTTGCTATTTTAAATGGCCTACTTTTCTAAACTGCTCTTCCAAACAACTGTTGTACTATAGAGATATACAAAATTCAAACATATATTGGATTTTATATATTGACTTTTGCATTTGACAACCTTGTTAGACTTTAATTCTAATAATAAATATGTGGATATTTTGAGGTTTTTCAGGTAGACATCATATCTAATAGTGGCAGATATATTCCCTACTCCTTTCTAGTTCTCACAGCTTTAAGTGCTTTTTATCTTACTGCACCAGCTCATTTAATATGATGCTAAACAGCAGTGAAAGCCAGTGCCCTTGTCTTACTTCTACCTCAAAGGGTATGCTCTCAACAATACTTTTAATTTTAACAGTATGCATAAAATTTCCTATGGATTTTTTTCTGGGGGAACTTCACATGTTTAAAAAAGTTCCATTTTATTCATCATTTGCTAAGAGTTTATTTATCATGAATGAATATTAAATTCTGTCAAATGTTCCCCCCCAATATCTTTAGATGACCATGGTTCTTCCTCTTTGAATCTCCTAGATGATAAATTATAGTAGTTGGTTTTTCCAATATTAATCAAGCTTGCAGTACTGGGATAAAGAAACTTTGGTTGTGATGTATTATTTTATACATTGATGGATTTAGTTTGCTAATTTTCACTTGAGTATTTTTGCTGTTTACGGGTGATGCAAAAGAAAGCAAAACCTGTAAGAAAACATGAAGTAGTATTTCAAATTCTATGATGTTTCACTGCCACCTTGTGGCAAGAAGCAGTATCAGCAGCACGCCGCTTTTAAAATCCCAGTTTCACATTTAGAGACTTTATACATCATTTAATGAAGCTCTTCAGAGAAAGCCAGGGATAAATTCCACTGAAATGATACACTGAAAAGTAGTGGAAAATCTGAGCCCTTTTCAGATGACTGTGGCTCAATCCGTGGATTAGCTGCCAAGAGGCAAGCTCTTCAGATAGAGTTTTTCAATTTCAGCCTGGTCATGACTCAACCAACTCTCGCTAAACAAGGTCAAGATGACATCAACAGGGAATACTAATCTCTACTAGAAAAATTATTGCCGCTCTTTCCCAGAAGCACTACCAGAGTCACAATCTCATCAAACTGTTTTGTTACCCTTTCTTGGGCACTAGTGGGATATGGAGGTTTAGTTTTTAAGGAAAGGGTGACAGGAGGACGAGTTTTGTTCATGTCCGGGTGTTAGTGACAGGGAGAACTGGCTCAGCGGCTGCACAGTCCTACAGGGAAGCCTTTTCAGAAACACAGTCCTCAGGAACAGGCTTACCGTTCTGGAACTGGGTCTCTACTCGCAGATACTGCCGCAGCAGATCCATCACCACAGCCTTCATGTGGCCTCGGATGCCACTTCGGTACCTAGGCAGCCGGAAAAAAAGTCTCCACTGAAAAACCCTACAGACCGACATGATTAAATAACAGACTATTTAAATAATAAGCCCAGAGTCCAGGTTCACCTTCTAGATTTTTTACTGCACCGTTTTCCCTCTAAATTCTAGAACAGGGCAGGGGCCAGCCTAAAATCAACTAACTGGATCAACTTAAATTCTAAGCCTAAGATATCTGAGATATCTGTCTAGACAAGGTTTTTTGTTTTTGCTTTAATTAAGAGAGAGAGGAAAAAAGGAGGACAAAACAACCCCCCCAAACCACTTGCTAGCCCCACCTAACAGAACTTGATTCAGTTCCCACTGCTAAGTAGAAATGATCACTACACTCCTGAAATGGCTAAGGGCTATCTGAAAAATTTATGAGCATCTCAAAGTTGAAAATGTTCTGTCAATGTTCCTCCAGTCCAACAGTTGGCTCCATAAGCTGAGAAGAATGAATGTTGTACTCAACCCTATGCCAGAAGAAAAATCGGGAGTTTCATCAAAATTGCAAGGAAAAAGAAAGCGATTGAAATTTCTGTGACTTAATACTCAACAGAATGATGCAGACTAGAAAGAAGTCATCAGGAATATTTTAGCTCACAATTCTAAGATGTAGAAGATACAAGGTATTTTCTAAGATACAAGTGCTAATTTCTCTAGTCAAACCTGAGGTAAATCTCTCGGTGACCACTTAGAAGAAAGGAATCTTTCTTCTGGAGTTACATGTAACTACCTCTGTACCAGCTGGACAATGCTCTGGGTGTTCATGAAGAAGACTTCCCGCTCAGATTTCCGGTTCAATGTAGCTGCATGGCTATCTAGGATGTTGGCAATCTAAAGCAGAAAAAAGAGGAAAAAAATGAACCCAACCCAACAAAGGGACCCAAAGTATTAGCCTTTGTAGGATCGCCACCAGTAATCTCAATTATAACATGATCACGTCTATCTTTAATGTGTTGGGAATAGCTGGATGTTACTGGGCATAGTTTTAGAGGCTTGTGTTAAATGAGCAACTTTTATTTCTTTTCACCCTTTCCCAGATGAACTAATGAGTGTATCACAAAAGCTAACACCCTACCAGAGGCCCTTGATAGGCAGGATATACTTATGGTCATGGTCCGTACTTTATCCCCTACTTGCCTAGCTTAACTCCCTAATGTAAATTAGCAAAGGATAAGGAGCATGCTGCCAGTGTGGTAAGGAAGTCACTGCTAATAAAACTACAAATATCCCTCTACTTTACATTCACAAAATTCCTCTGATTAGAGCACAGGCCCAAGAATAAACCTCTATGAAATACATCGCCAATAAGTTTTCCTCATAACCACAAACACTTTACATTTTACATCTAGTACTTTTGTTATTGGGCTTATATCCTGAGACACTTTTGTGAAGGGCACAACACTCAAGACTTCAAAAGCACAAGCTCCAGAGAAAGGATCCAACCAGGAAGGAATCTTAGAACGTGAACTCCAGAACTGGTAGCTATGAGAAGAATGAATGTTGTGTAGTAGCTAGTAGAGAATGACAGTGTCACTCTCTAAATACCTGCTGGCTGGGAAACTGACAGAGGACTGATGTGATGTTGCTAGCGTACTGAGCCATTTCCTTCTTGATAGACTTCTCCACGTTGGGGGGAATACGGCCAGAGACACTGGTCATGATATCTTGCAATTCTAGGAGGGGCAAGGAGGGATCTCTGAGGGTCTTCATCAACCGCTCTACCCAGTCTTTTACCTGAGAAGAAAGTAATAAAGTAAGATCCAGACAAAATTAACACAATCCCTCAAATAAAGTGATACATCTGAATTCAGTACCATACAGTATTTACTGTGAAACTCTAATACAGGCATCTAACACTGCCCTTTTTCCCTGGTTTAAATCCCAATTAAATGTGAAGTCAGTAACACAGATAAGCAGCAAGGATTTAAAGACTTCAAATCCCATAAACCATGGTCTCAGGCCAAACAACTTTCTTTCCCTCCCTCTAAATCCTCATGTGATTTTTAAACTATCTTGGAGAACAGGTACCCTATTTGTACATTCTTTCCCCAACAGAAGTGATTCGTACCCTGCTGCTAAAAAAAGGATCTGGAAGGCAGTATCCATTCATTACGTTGACCAGATTATCCAGGACATAGTGGAACACTCGATGGAGCTTCTCGCCTCTGAGGGCCGTGCTCTGGATCCGTGGTAGACTACCCGTGTGAAGCTCAGCCTGCCAATGCCAATGAGAAAGCAAGTCACCCACTACCTTCTATGCAGCTTACACACACACCACTACAACTCAGATTCATCATTCACAATCAAGAAGTCCCTTTATCGTATGCAGCTACAAGGAGAGAAGTCAGTGGACAGAGTGTCATGAAGAAATCATAGAATCTTAGCATTGTAGTAATTCTTGCGAAGTCTAATTCCATAACACTACAGGCACAAATACAAGGCAGGAGATCAGAGGGAAAGCAGCTTAAGAAAAGAAAAGCTTAAGAAAACTAAGCACTGAAATCATCTGCCCCTCCAAGCTACCCCTACCATGTAATCAGCTCTTGGAGAGCAAAATTAAAAGTACCTTCCTACTCACCTGTTGGACTTTGCTGGGGTTGTCCAACTGCATTTTGGCTATTACGCAGCCAGGGTCAAGAGCTGCTCCAGGCCGTTTGACATAATGGATACAGCCAGACTCTGCAGCTGTTAAGGTCATTACCATCTTCATCACCTATAATGAAAAAAATAAAATTAGAGTTTACCCTCTCTTTACACAGATGAATGATTTAGAGAAGCTAGTTTTTCCCTCAGCATCTAAGTCATACTAGCTCTAAATCAGTCCAGAAAAGTGAGAAACCTGAAACCTCCAAGAGCACACAGGAAGGCAATTAGAAAACGCTCTCAGTACCTAGTTTTAGGGATTAAGGACAGCTACTAACATTTCTTATTTCTAATGTTGAAACTGATTTTGCCATAGTTTGTGTTTTATTTATTTTTTTAAGATTTTATTTATTTTTTTGAGACACACACACACACACACACACAGTGAGAGAGGGAACACAAGCAGAGGGAGAAGCAGCCTTCCTACCAAACGACGAGCCTGATGCAGGATCCCAGGACCTTGGGATCATGATCTGAGCCGAAGGAAGCTGCTTAATGACTGAGCCACCCAGGTGCCTCTGTTTTACTTGTTTTATTCTTAGACTGATTAACGATTTAGCCTCCTCATACCCATGGATTTAGGTGCTCAGTCTGTCCACCTCAGATTCCCATGCCAAAACCTGAGAGTCATTCTTTACTCCTCTTTCTCCCTAACCCAATTACTGAGGCCAGCCAAGGACCTCTTCTAAATATCTCTCAGAAATATCTTCCTCTCTTGCCATCTCTTTGGTTTAGGCCCTCACCATGTCTGGCCTAGAGTACTTGAAAAACCTCCCAGCAGAATACCCTACCTGCTACACATCTTCAACAAGGTCACTAAATGCAATCATTCTAGAGTCCAAATCTCAGTGTGTCACTCTTCTGTATAAAATCCTTCAGGGACTCCTCACTGCCTCCAGGACAGTAGCAACATCTTGGTATGTCTCATAAGGTCCTTAATGACCAAGTTCTGATTACTTATTTAGCATCTTGGCTTGCCACTTCCCATTTAACCTTAGTCCATTCTCAAGCAGTACAATATGCCCTTGCAGTTCCCTAAATATACTACACTCTCTTCTGTGCCTTTGCACACTTCCCTTTCCACATTCACCGTGCCCTTCTTCACCTGGTAATACCATCTACCTTTCAAAAGTAAGATCGAAGTCCTCTCTCTTTCAGAAGTCCTCCCCTACTACCCATCACATAAACCAGCTGCACCCCAATCTGGGTTAAGTGGCCCCTGAACTCTGTGCTTAGCTCACTCAGAATCCATATTTCATTACTTGTCTGTTTTGCGGCCCCACTCCACCTATCATATTTCTTTTCTGTATAACCTGCACTTAGCATGATTCCTGACTCAGTAAGTGCTGCTGCTCAGTATCTATCTTCGGAGGAAAAGATTGCTCATCTGTCAAAGAAAAACTGTGAGCTTCTTGTTATTTTTATTTATTTTTAAAGATTTTATTTATTTGACAGAAAGAGACCACAAGTAGGCAGAGAGATAGGCAGAGAAAGAGGGGGAAGCAGACTCCCTGCTGAGCAGAGAGCCTGATGTAGGGCTCGATCCCAGGACCCTGAGATCATGACCTGAGCTGAAGGCAGACGCTTAACCCACTGAGCCACCCAGGTGCCCCTCTTATTTGTTTTTAAAATTGTATTCATAAGCCAATTAAACAAACTAATGCTTTTTACTTTCTATTTTCTATTTCTTTTCTGTTACTCTTCAGTCTTAGTCCACCCCAGCACACACTCTTCCTATCTTCCCTCCCATACTCTGAGTGTCCCGTCCCCACCCTGACCTCAATCTCAGCGTAGCACTGGCCAGCAAACACATGGCCTCCATCTTCCACAATGTACTGGATTAATTTCCCAGCAGAAGGCGAGCGCAACACAGAAGGGTCATTTTCCTTCTCAAACACACAGGTCTTATTGCCGATTGTGATGCGATACCTAGGAGATAAAGAGGAGTATGTAAGCCAATAAAGCACCTTGGGTTGTAAAAGAGAATGGTAGAATGATGTCAATCTTAAATAAAAGAAAAACACAACACATATATACACACACAGGCCAAAACTGGAAATTTTACCTATATATACACACAGACGCACAGAACACTCATTTTCTCTTTGTTGGCAATGCCATGTAACCAAAACTTCCTTCAATACGGGTCAGGTTAAATAAATTATAGTACAACCATACAATGGAATACTATATGACCATTAAAAATAATAGACACCTCTACTTAAAAAAAACAAACATGAAGATGATGACAATAGCAGCTTTCTTGAACTCTTACTTGAACTCTTACTATGTACCAGACAATGTTCTGAACATTTTACATGTACTAATTCATTTCACTGACACAACAACACTAAATGACTGATGGTAAAGAGGCTATAATCTATGTTATATCTATAACAAATCTATAATAAAAAAATGAAGTGCAGAACAGTGTCTAAGCGTTATTTTTATTTGTGAATGTAGTCAGAAGAAAAACACAGTATGTACATATACACAAATTACACGTATAAAACTTCTGCAAAAATAAACTGTTAATGGTGGTTGCTTAAAGAGAGGGAAACTTATTTTTCATGGCCTACTCACACTGGAGGGGCAGAGAAACAATGTTTTTAACTGTAAACACTTTTGTATTCCTAAAATTTTTGTTAAGTACATGTACTCTTTTTGTTTAAAAAAGAATATCCAGGGCGCCTGGGTGGCTCAGTGGGTTGATCCGCTGCCTTTGGCTCAGGTCATGATCTCAGGGTCCTGGGATCGAGTCCCGCATCGGGCTCTCTGCTCAGCAGGGAGCCTGCTTCCATCTCTCTCTCTCTCTGCCTGCCTCTCTGCCTGCTTGTGATCTCTCGCTGTCAAGTAAATAAATAAAATCTTTAAAAAAAAAAAAAAAAAAAAGAATATCCAAAAGACCTTGAAAAAGCCCCAGAGCTAGTGACTACCGAGAAGGAAGGTTGCCACAAAGACCAGCAAATGGCCCACACACAGCCCCTTACCTATCCACTTCCTCCTTCATGTACGTGGTATAACTGCTGCCATCATAGGACAGGAGCAGCCCTCCATCACTCAGCCGATGCACATCTACTTCTACACACGAACCATTCATGATCACCACATAGGAGTTAGGGGACTGCCGCGTCACCTGCAGGGAATGAGAACCAGAAGGGACAAGTCAGTGTGTCCCTTCCAGGTGGAGCCCCAGGAAAAAAAAGACACTACCTCAAAAATATAGGTAAGAAACATCTCCCAGAGAAGAAGGTGCTCCTAGCATCAATGTCTGTGGGCAGGGCTTAGTCCTGCTACAAGCTAATAGGGCAACCTTAGATGCTTTCCCCTAGTCTGGTTGTTCTCTGACTCCTATGTCACATTAAAGAACACTGAAACATTTTTATAGAAACATCAAATACTACTTTAGGCTACTGACACAAATAATGACAGCAATTTCACCAATACCCTACCCTGAAGTAAACCAAACATTTCCCCCATCCCTTAACCTAAAGAAAGCAAGCTAACAAAGAAAAACAAAAAGTAAGGTGTAGTTTTCTGTGGGGTTCGGCATACCTTAAGTACATATTTGACTCCCCCATAGATAAGTTCAACATCTACTGTATTCAGAAGCGTATGCGCAGGAAGGACTTGACCCCTGAAAGAACAAAAACATAAGTCATATTTACTTCTAGAAAGTTCCAGAAGTTTGTCAGGAAATCTCAAGGTTATTAATGGTAGCACTTCCTGGACTATCAAGACTGGAAACAGCCTAAAGGACCATCAGTAAAGGACTGATACATGAATTACGAAAAGGCCCTATAATGAAAAATTATACAGTCATTAAAAAGAAAGCAGAAGGCTTTTATGTATATATATTTTTTAGTTTACTTATTGATAATCTCTATACCTAGTGTGGTGCTTGAACTCATGACCTTGAGATTAACAGTTGTATGGTCTACTGACTGAGCCAGCCAGGCACCCAGAAAGATGGAGGCTTTTATGTCCTAATACAGACTACTCTCCAAAATACACTGTTAAGTGAAAAAAGCAAGTGAAATTGTGAACAGTTCCAGAGTATGCTACCATTTGTGTTTCTAAAAAAATAAGGGGTGGGAAGAAATAAATATTACATGTACATGCTTATATAAATTTAAAATATGTCTGGAAGGTTACAGAAGAACTGGTAACATGAGTTGACATAGTGGAAAAAATTAGGTGATCAAAGAACAGAGGTAAGAAGGAAATTTTCACTACCTTTTTGTGCCTTTTGAACTTTGAACCATGTGAATATATTACTTGTTATTAAAAATAAATAAAATTGGGCACCTGGTGGCTCAGGTTATGACCCTGGACTCCTGGGATTGAGTCCTGCGTCAAGCTCCCAGCTCCATGGGGAGTCTGTTTCTCCCTCTGACCTTCTCCCCTCTCATGCTCTCTCTCACACACACACTCTCTCTCTCAAATAAAGAAAATCTTTTAAAAAGAAAGAAAGAAAATTAAACTTTAAAAAAAAGAGAGAGAGAGAAATGCCCCAGTAAAATCAACCCCCATCTACTGTTATCAACTGGGACTTCATTTGAAGTAGTAAAAGAAAAAAAAAAAAATTGGCCATGGCTGGGTTCAAGCAAAAGGGAAGGCCATTGCCTCGGAGAGAAACATTATCAAGAAAGACTTCTCACAAGAGAAAGAGGGAGTGAGTGATAAAGCAAGCAAGGCAAGATGTTAATAACTGGTGAATCCGGGTGAAGAATACATAGAAGTTGTACGATTCATGCCACTCGTTTTTTGTTTTTTTTTTTTTTTAAACAAATTACTTCAAAATACAAGTTTGAAAAATAAATAAAAAATAACTAACATTAAAAAGATGAAGGGAAGTTTGCAGAGGAGATTACGCATGACACATATGTACACTGGCAGGAAAGCCACTTAACTAATTTAGAGATTACATGGTGAGGAACAGATGTAAGTAAAACTTGACTGGTAAAAAAGGGGTCAAAGTATATAGGGAGTTGAAAGTCACACTGAGGGATTTAGATTTAATACACGAGGGTAATGTGAGCTGTTGAAGGTTTTAGTGCATGAGAGCAACACAATGAAAGATACCTATCGTAAGACTTGAGTAACTGTGCAATCTCAGTTCAATTTTTAAAATTTTGCTTCTCCCTTTCAGACACCTTAAAAGAAAGCTGATATAAGCCTAACAACACAGAAGGAAATAAAGTGCCTGTGATTAAAGTGCTTTAAAATGATTAGCCCTTTGGGCCATTCCTCCAAGGACTCAAAGGCAGAGCTTAGTCTCTAGAACCAGAGTTAAAAATTAGTTTAGCCCCATATGGCCTGGTCCTCTAGTTGCAAGACTCATGAGGTCATCCTGAATATCACCCTCAATTATGAATTTCTGAAAGGTGTTACAGGTAATATATGAAATATTCAGGGTTTGATTCTAGAGAGAAATACCAGATTTTCATCACAAGGGTGGGTTTCGAGAGATTTAATACTTGTACCGGAGAAAATGCTTATTTTAGCTGAATTCGTTTTTAAAAAGCAACCCACTCTGGGGTACCTGGATGGCTCAGTTGGTTGAGTGCCCAACTCTTGGTTTTGGCTCAGGTCCAGATCTCAGGGTGATGATCTCATGGTTGTGAGATCAAGCCCTGCATTAAGCTCCCTTCTCTGTGGGGAATCTGCCTGAGATTCTCTCCCTCTGCTCTCTCTCTCAAATGAATGAATGAATGAATGAATGAATGAATGAATAGCAACCCATTCTAACTGTGGTAGAAGTTAATTTCTAGAATCTAAAGTTAGAGTCCCCAAATAATTTGCCATAAAAACTTCCACAACGGGGTCACCCGGGTGGCTCAGTCAGTTTAGCATCTGCCTTCTCAGGTTGTGATCCCAGGATCCTGGGATAGAACCCTGTATTGGATTCCCTGCTTGGCAAAGAACCTGCTACTCCCTCTCCCTCTGCTTGCTTGTGATCTCTGTCAAATAAGTAAATAAAATCTTAAAAAAAATAACTCCCACATCAGGGCGCCTGGGTGCCTCAGTCAGTTAAGCGTCTGACTCTTGGTTTCAGTTCAGGTTATGTTCTCAGGGTCATGAGATTGAGCCCCAAGATGGGCTCCGTTCCCAACAGGCGTCTGCTGAGATTCTCTCCCTCTCTCTCTCTGCTCCCCCCACCGCACTTGCTCTCTTTCTTTCAAAAAAAAAAATCTTTAAAACAAAACAAAACAAAACCTCCTGCATATTTTCTCTCCCCCACCTCCATGATCACCGAGTAAGAGGTAGCATTCACACGCTGGCAGGAATAGAGAGAAGAATAAATCGATCTTTGAAGCAGGACTATTGGTTAACATGCCCATGAGAAACAAAGCCTACCTTTCTAAGGAGTGAAGGAAGTTGGAGATGCTATTCCGCAGGCTCACATCTGCCACGTGGAGAGCCCCACATACAACTCCCAACATGGTGTCAGGTCGCTCTGCCTGAAGGAAAGAAAAAGAAGGCAGATCAAAAGCATGGTCACTTAGCACCATGGCTCCTCAATTTAAATCAGGTCCAAATTCGCTCTGAAGCAACAGCTAGCATTGAGAACCTCTATCCTTATTACTCAATTGATATTTGAGATAAAAACACATTAATTTTAGAACTTGAATAGAGGCAAGGGTGCATAGGTGGCACAGCTAAGCTAAGTGTCTGACTCTTCGTGTTAGGTCAGGCCGTGATCTCAGGGTTGTAAGACTGAGCCCAACATTGGGCTTCATGCTCAGTCTGGAGTCCACTTGAGATTCTCTTTCCCTCTTCCTGCCCTCCCTGACTTGTGCTCTCTCACTCTAAAATGAATAAATAAATCTTTTTTTTTAATTAAGATTTTATTCATTTATTTATCAGAGAAGAGAGATGGTGAGAGAGGGACCACAAGCAGAGAGAGCATGAGAGAGAAAAGCAGGCTCCCCACTGAGCAGGGAGTCTGAAGTGGGGCTTTATCCCAGGACCCTAGGATCATGACCCAAGCCAAAGGCAGATGCTTAATGACTGAGCCACCCAGGCACCCCTGAATAAAACTTAAAAAAAAAAAAAAAAAAAATTGAATAAAGGCTTCATTTGAATAGAGATAAAAAACACCTTTTTCTCTATTCTCCCTAAGGATTTCCACTGAACTCATCAGAGAGGAATTCAAAAACAAGATTTTGTCATAAATGAATTTAAAAAGGTACAAGGATCTGGCTAATGATAATCTCAAAGAAATATGGTACATAATTGAAATTTGGACCTTCAGATAATTTAGATGAATCTAAGGATTTTACATACAGTCTTATTTAGAACAGCCCAGTGATTCAGAAACAAGGGGTAACTGCTGATTTAAATGAGACCCCCTCATCAGGACTTGATAGATGGATGTAAAAGCTGGTAACTCTGAAGCAGACTTAACATCAAATGAGGACAGACGTATTTCAATCCCTGGATGCCTCTCTTCAGATACACCCCTGGAAGTAATACTAGAACCCATAAAATGACCAGGTAACACAGGCACGAGGACTCCATGGTGCTAAAATTACACTGACTCCTAGTTTTTTTCCAAGTAGATCAAGCATCATTTACATTAGAATCAAATACATTTTCTCTAGTGACATAGACTGATCACACAACAACCCTGTAAAAACCCAGTCCCCAAAGCTGTTTGGCAAGTGGGAAAACACACACCTGTACTTTCTCTGCTATCAGTCTGTCCAGCCAGCCAGTGTCTATTCTATTCAGCTGAAAGCTTTCAGTCTCCAACAATTTGATGAGGTATTCAACTGTAGTTCGAAAGTCGCCCCGAATAGATAGCTCCTTCAAAGCCACCACCATGTTTCTGGGAGAAGAACAGAAGCAGATCTGTTTCAGCCACAAACATATACATGTTTTTCAATCATTTTAAAGAATCGTTTCGATCTTTTGGAGTCTGAGGAGGGACAAACAAATGAGGGTGCACTTGTAAGTGTGCTTATTCACATGCATTCCAGACAAGGGAGTCTGTAAGTCAGTAAATTTAGGAGTCCTGAATGCTATTAGCATAAGAGCATCAGAAAATCACACATATCATTACGTAGAATACAGAACAAATTATGTGCAAACCACCCTCCGTTTTCACTTATTGGGTTTCCATCGTTTCTGGCTACCTAGGATTAGGGTATAATCTTTCCCTCCTTACACCTTATTTTATTAAAGTATAATTTACATATAATAAAACATTTAAATATACTGCTCAGTGTCTATCTTGCACGGGGTAGGTTCTTACTTCCACAAATATTTAATTAGGTACCTCGGAGACTCAAAACATTATTAGACTCATAAGGGAAAGAGAATATAGATACAATAACCCTTTCAAAATATATGGCAGAATATCATAAATGCCAGTAGAGATATAAGCAAAGTGCTGGAGTAGGTTTAGGAAGAGAGAAAATCCCCCTCCCCATGGTTTCATGAAGAATGTGGAATCTGACATGAGATAAAAGTACAGGCGGGATTATGACTATGACAGGAATATCATTCCAATGGTCCAGGCACTCCCTCAGCCTAGAAAATTATTCTGTTTCTCACCTCCATCCTCTTCTCCACACCCTCTTGGCCTGGCATATTCCTATATGCTACTCAGCCACCAGTCTAGAGGTCACCTCCTTCAGGGAAACCTTCCCTGACCCTCTCTCAGCTGAGTCAGCTGACTCAGCTGTATGTTCCTGTAACACACTGATGTAATCCCACTATCATAAACAACATTTGCTACACTGAGTTTTGTCACTTATTGCCCGTCTTCCTGTGGACTAGAACACTCCATTAAGACAGAGATTTTTAACCTGGGTCCTCATTATGTTGCCATCACCAACAGATATTAAAAAAATATCTGATGAATGTAGTGAATAAAAGAATGGACAAAGGAAATAGCAAGAACAAAGAAAGAGGGACAAAAACATGGGTTATGTTCAGGGAACATTATGACTGAAGCAGAGGCTATGAGGACAGGAACCAGTGGCAAAGCCACTTAACGAACAAATATTGACTGAGTACATACTATGTTCAGGGAAATCAATAGCAACAAAGCATGCATGGTCCTGTTCTCATGGTATCTGGATTACCATCTATGGAAAATAATGCTGAAAATGGGCAGTGAGGCTATTCTGGAGGATAAGAATATGAGCACCAAGCTGAAGAATATAGATCTAATGTTATTTAGAGAGGAGAAACAAACTGAGGTGAGCATGTTGTCAAGAAGCAAGCTTATTATAGAGACCATGTATGTCTTAAAGGTTTTATTTACTTATTCATCCGAGAGACAGAACATGTGAGTGTATTCAAGGGTGTGAGTGTGGGGAAAGGGGAACAAAGTGGGGGAGGGGGATCTCAAGCAGACTCCCCGCCCAGCACAGTGCATGACGTGGGGCTCGATCCCAGGAACCTGACATCATGACCTGGGCTGAAACCAAGAGTCGACTGGGCCACACAGGCACCCTTGAGACCATATTTTCAATGTGCTGAAAGTTAACCCAGTTAGCTTTACACTGTAGAGGAATATACAGATCAGGTCAGAAGGTGAGAAGCAAGGCTTCTGAACCATATTAGAGGACATGGCCTGTAGAAAATATTCAGCAGTCTCCTTAATTAGGACTGGACACCTAAATATCATCAGAGGCCTCTCTGGGAATGGGAATGAGTAAGGCTGAATGGGTGGGGGCTGGATGAACAAGAGAGTTCATGTTTCCTCTAAAAGCAGCAGCCATACAAACAGCCTCAGTTAACTTCTGCCAAGTGGAATATAAAACCACTGTTGTCATTATCATCCCATTTTTAAGAGAAGGCAGAAATCCATATATCTATTTCAATCTCCCAACTTTTAAATACTGGCAATTTTTTGAAAATTAACACTCTGCAAGCCAATCAAAACACATCTGTGGCTGTGAGTAGTCGGCAAGCCACCAACTTGTAAGCTCTAGTGTAAGCTTTCTTCACTTTGGCAAAGCAGGATATGGCTGCGAAAGAAAAGGGCAGCTTTATAACAGATGGTTTTACTGGTAGTGTTACTTTAATTCTGAAAAACTTTACTTCCAATTTTGAATAAATCGGAAGAACAGAAGAGAGCAAAACAGAGAAAAATTAAGAGTTCCCTACTTCTAAATAAGTTATTAAAAAACCAACATTATTGGGGCGCCTGGGTGGTTCAGTTGTTGGGCATCTGCCTTTGGCTTAGGTTGTGATCCCAGGGTCCTGGGTCCTGCATCGGGCTCCCTGCTCGGCAGGCAGCCTGCTTCTCCCTCTCCCACTCCCCCTACTTGTGTTCCCTCTCTTGCTGTGTCTGTCAAATAAAAATCTTTAAAAAAAACAAAAACAAAAAACCTCTCAACATTCTTAATAAATACTCTTGATTACACAGTCCGTGTGTTTAGTTTAAAGGTCAAAGAAATGGTTATAAATGCATGGTATAAGAAAACAGACAATGATGGGGCTCCTGGGTGGCTCAATCGGCTAAGCGTCTGCCTTTGGCTGAGGTCATGATCCCGCAGTCCTGGGACTGAGTCTCACGTTGCGCTATTTGTTCAGTGGGGAGCCAGCTTCTCCCTCTGCCTGCCACTCCCCCTGCATGTGCTTGCTCTATCTCTCTCTTTCTCTGACAAATAAATAAATTAATTTAAAAAAAAAAAAGAATATAGAAAAAATAGTAAGTACTAGTTCAATTTTTGATGGATATTCTAAAATATCTGAAGTGTAAATTATCTCCTAGAGCCCTACTTTTCAGGAAAGCAAAATTAATTTTAATATTTTATGTTTAATTAATAAATAAAATTAATATTCAATATTCACGTTTAATATATTTATATTTGATGTATTTATATTTTATATTTATTATATTTATATTTAATATATTTATATATTAGTAACACTATAGACAAGTTACATGTGTACAAGCTGTGTGTACAGTTCATAGTACACCGAGGACTCTTATATAAATAATGTGGAGAGTTCCCTTATTCGTTTTCATGCAACAAGCAGTTTAACTTTAGTATTTTAAATTAAGACTGTAGGCTGCTTCAAATCTTCCCACCTAGCCATAAACCCACTTCATCTTACCTAGGATAAGGTTTGCCAGCTAGATTTTATCTAGATGGCCAATTTTTCTCTAATTCTGAGAAGCTGTAGTTACCCACTCCCTCAATGTGAAAAAAAGATAAATCTAAAAACAAACAAACAGCCAGCAGTGGACACTGAAGAAAAGGGACTACACATCTGAGTCCTAAGTTTTGAAGAAATTTTGAGATTTAACTTTGTTTTCAGAAAAAAAAAAAGACTTTCAAAACCAGTACATTAATTTTTTCATCAAATTCATAACTCTAGTAATGTACATAAAGGGGAAAAGGAATAAATTTTATCTAGAAACTAGACATAAGCCTTCTGTTCTTAAAAACATATATAGCTATGTTTCATAACTATTTTGCATTTTTAATGTATGTAATTTCACAAGCAAATAAATGGTCTGGATCAGAAAAAAAAAACTTAAGCCTGTAGGGCATTTACAGCCATACCTTTATTTGGATGACAAATAACAGATCTTATCTATGATTTTATATGGTGCCAAGCTCTTGGTCAAGAATCTACCCCCCCAAAACACTATTATTTCTCTGGAAAAATGTGATTTCTTTAAAGCAATCAATTTTACAAATTTATCAGAAATATGTGAAATCCTTGAAGAAACTCAGAATGGAAAACCATCTGCCAAACACTGTGTAATTGAACACAACATGAATACAGGGACAACTGAAGATGTGTTTCTTCCAAAACATTGTCCATATCAGTACTTCTGTAGCAGAAAAATGATTCTCATTCCCAAGCTCATACCTTCACAGATTAACACAATTTTTTTTTTTTAATGCAATCAAAGAGGGACACCTGGGTGGCTCAGTTGGTTGAGCAGCTGCCTTCAGCTCAGGTCACAATCCCAGCGTCCTGGGATCGAGTCTCACATCGGGCTCCTTGCTTGGCAGGGAGCCTGCTTCTCCCTCTGCTTCTGCCTACCACTCTGCCTGTGCTCGCTCTTGCTCCTCTCTGACAAATAAATAAATACAATCTTCAAAAAAAAAAAAAAAATGCAATCAAAGGTTCTTATACTCACGAAATCGCTTCCTCTCTGTTTTCTCCCCAGGAGAAGCAGTGACCAAACTGAGAATCAGCAAATTCATGAAGGCCCCCTGCAGCAGCAACACTGAAATAACCCCAAACGTTCTTATTGCTACGGAAATTCAGTTCCTGAACTGTTCCTGAGCTGGGCTTAAAACCCTGTTAGAGAATGAAGAATAGGAGAAACCATAATATATTTCTAAGGAAGAGAGCATTTATATATTCATTGTTTAGGCTCTGTGTTAATCACAGAGGGAAGCAGAAATGATGCACAAAAATCAGAAAGGCTCGAGAGCCAACATTCAGGACTACAGATCCAATGAAGACTCGATAATGACAGAGTTGGATGAAATGGTCAATGAAGCAGTGATCACTTATTTGTCTGCTTGGCTGAGACTTCTGTAAACTTCCCTCTCCAGAGGAAGTCCCAAGATTCTTACAGAAGCAGGTCTTCAGATACCATATGGATATTAAAATTCACAAGGAAAAAACAAAAATGTGAAACTTATAAGTGATGAGTTACCTCATCTGGATTTTCACTGGTGATCCGAGCAGCAATAACATGGCCCCTTGGACAAGGAACGTGAGCAGAATTTTCAAAATCAATGGGAGCATCGCCCCAGGGAGATACCCCATACATCATACGAATATCCTTGATTCTGTATAGAGGGATCCCCATAGCAATCTGAAAAGAAAAACATCACTCATTTTTTTCAAGGGTATTTTCCTTAAAATGTGGAGGTTAACAGATTACTTACAAGATTTTTCATTTTAGTAGCCACCACCTACAATGTTCTATTTTTGTTGCAGCCTGTATTCTACAACAATCAAGTAAGGAACCCAAGTTGTCTGTGTGTCTGCTGACATCACTCCATTAAGGGAACAGGATTAAAATATATAATGGGAGAGTCAGCGTACATGACTATCCAAGAAGTTCAGACAACTGAAAAGTCCTGTGTCATAATTATTTCATAATTATTCCCACAAACCACGGAGAAAGTATATAAATTTTTTGTACTTAATGGGAACCCAGAAGGCACTCCCATTGTGGGCAAAGAACATGTTCAATACAAATGATATCAAACCTCACCATTGGCCATTACTGCCTCCCATAACATTTGTTTCCTGGGCCGAATGGAGAAAACAAGATTAACAACACGCACTTTAAACAGTACAAAAATAAACAAGTGCCGCCAGAGTCTTGCCAGGAAAAACATTCACCACCACTCTGCTTCATTACAGAACGCGAGTAAAAAAAGGAGAAGAGGACAAAGTCATAAGGTTTTTTAAAATTAAATTAATTGAATAAAGCAAATTATTTTAAAAATTTCTTTCTAAAATATGACAGTTTCTCCCAAACAAGTCTGGCCTAAAAAACATGGTAGTACTACTAGATTTGTGCCACATCAGGAAAACCAACCCACACATCACAACCCATACAGCATGAGATGAACACAAGATGAGATTCTAATAGGAGGTGCTTCTCTCTTAGCAGACACCAGTTAAACCCGTTTCTCAGGCATCCTGGACATTCAGAACTCCTGCAGGCAACTCACTCAGCCAAGATCAGGGTGATTCACCTGGAGTTGTGCTGCGGGGAGGTTGACATCAGCCACCATCTCTGTACAAGGATGCTCCACCTGCAGCCGAGGGTTCAGCTCCAGAAAGTAGAAGCTTCCATCCTGGCTGTAGAGGTATTCCACAGTCCCAGCACTCACATAACCAACCATTTTGGCAAGTTTCACTGCACACTTGAAGAAGAAATGTAAGTCGACATAAGTATATCTCAATCTTGACCAGTTGCCAGACCACTGTAGCCCCTCTCTCTCTCCCTGACTCAAATGTTCACCGTTTTTAAGTGCCTCCAAAGGCTTTGAGCCACACAAGAGTAAATTTCACTCTCCCTGATTACTAAATAAGGCCCGTAAGACATGGATGGCAAACTCAATCCAGAGTTGGGAAAACCGTTTCTCAATTGGGATCACAGGCAACCTCACCCTCTCAGCTGTAAGTGTATGCTGGCAAAAAAAAAAAAACCCCAAAACCAAAAAACACACCACCATGGCAGACTATTCAGGGTGTCCTGGTTTTTAGTATTCCTAGTAATCATCCCAGAAACATGGCTGTCCAGCTATAGACTAGACTTTGTAACCTCTCTTATAGCTAGTGACTCAGTTTTGACATACGTAATGTCAACATTTGTGAGTAATATGCATAAGCCCTCAATCAGGTTTGGAAAGGAAAGTACTTTTCCTCTGTTCCTAGTTTCTCCCTTTCTGTGTTCTGGAACACAGTCACAACAGTTCAAGTCAGTTTCCACCATGCAGATGAAAACATACTAAGAATGACAGAACAAAACAGAAAGAACCTGAATTGCAAGATGGCCTCAGGAAGCAGAACTGTCCTACCAACCCTGGAGAGCTCACCTCAGATTATGATGGGAAGGGAAGAGAAACTTCTACCTCATCTAGGCCATTTTATTTTTTAGATCTTTTATTAAACTGCTTAACCGGTCTACTAATCAATACAGAAATTATAAAATACAGGTAGGATGCTACTATTTAAAAAAATTAAAATATGGGATGTTAACTTAGCAACAGAGTAGTGGGTGGCAAGGAATCAAAGTGGGTAGCTTGAACCAAATCAAGCAAAAATCAAAACAATCAAGTGTTTGATTCCAACAATGAGGTTAGGGCCTCATTGTTAGGCATAACGAAACATTCGGTAAGCTGTTTTCCATAATAAGTTGGACAGCAGATAACACACCAAATAAGCCCTAAGAAAAAGTTAGAAAAAGCCAGACTATGAAAAAACCAACTGCTTTTGTACCCCAAAACCAGGTTAGATTTTCACCCTAAAGCAACCCAGTATCAAAGATCAACTAATAGAGGAAAACAATGTATCTAGAAATCTTGGGAGTATGGTTACTCCTATTCTGAAGCTGGCTGGATGCAAATAATCCAGAAAACTAAATTTTGAAGGAACTGTATTTCTAAACATACCACAAACCTGGCCTTGAAAAGCCTATGATTGATAATGGGAGTAATATTTGTGACTCCACTCTTGCACCGACTCTGCCAAAGAAGGCATAGTCTCCGAGGCCCAATCACAGAGAAAACTCAAGGAGGAAGAACTTCACAGGGAGCAAAGCCAGGTACTTCAGGGATGATGGGCTAGGGATTTACCGCCAGAGAGCAGAACCAGAGGCAGAGAAAGGGCTAACTGAAATCATCACAATTCCTGCCGAGAAGGATCTGCTAACTGCTATGGGCCAATGATTACTGTATATTTTTCATTCTTCTTTTTTTCAAATGGGAGTTATCCTGTTCATATTCCACCACTGTATATTGGGTAGATGCTGGAGGGAGGTGACCAGGGGTAGATAACTTGTATTTTTAGGCCACTGGCCCATGAAAAGCCACATGAACATTTAATGCAGAGAACTGTACATGACCTAGAGATCTTGGACTCCGAGCTGACTGTAGTAACTCTGGACTGATGAGACTTTGGGCTATCTTCTTTGGGGAAAGACTAAGAATGCTAGTGAGAAAGTACAGTGAGAAAAGGGGTGTGAAAAGATAATGGGTAGCTGGAGGAGCAGAGTGAGGCAGATTATTAAATGCCCTTCAGTGATTTTTCTGTGTGTCATTCATCTAGTAATAGCATCTCCTCAATTTCAGCTGAGTAAATGGCCACCCAGTTAGTGATTACAATTCCCAACATCCCTCACAGCTAGGTGTGATTGTGTAACTGAATTTTGCCAAAAGGATATGAAAAGAAGTAGTAATGCGGGTAACTTCTAGATCACATTTTTACATGCTTGTCCTCCTAGTCCTTTGTCTCCTCCTCCCACAGGCTACAATATGAACCTCATCTTGTGAGGAAGCTTTAATCATGAAGATAATAACACCTTAGGGCAAGGGTTGGCAAACACTTTCATTAAAGAACCAGATAGTAATTATTTTCAGCTTTGTGGTCTATGGAGTTTCTGCCACAACCACGCAACTCTGTCACTGCAGCAACAAAGCAGCCAGATCAGACATAAATCAATTAGTACAGCTGTGATGAAGTAACTTTTTATTTACAAAGAAAGTTGGCAGGTTGGATTTGGCTAAGAAGCTGTAGTTTGCTGACCCTGTTCCTAGTGAATGGCAGAGCAATAAACCCTGGTATCAATTCATCTCACAATGATGGTGAGAATGAGAAAGAGAATTTATATCTTGTTTAAGCCACTGAATTTTGGAGGCCTCTTTTTTTATAACAGTTAAAGAATGATTCTTAATAAATTCACACAGTGTAGGAATTAAACTTCTAACACAGATGACCATATATTTAGCTTGTTTGAAATTCATGAGAAAAGAGATGGAAAATATATTTCCAGTAAGATGACTCAGTCACTATTCCAGAAAAGATCACGTTCAAACCCATAAACTACAACTGTTTCCAAGGGATCCAGCAAGACTGCTGATTCTTTTCTACACAAAAATACAGAATATATAAACTTTAGAGATGTGTAGAGGACCTTTCAAGAGGTAATGGATTTGAATAAATACATCTGAAGATTCAAAGATAATCAACTAGAAAATGGAATTACCCACTTATCATGAGCTTGTTGGGAAAAAAAAAAAAAAAAATCAGGGGTGCCTGGGTGGCTCAGTCAGTTAAGCATCTACTCTTGGTTTCAGCTCAGGTCATGATCTCAGGGTCTTGAGATTGAGCCTCATGTTGGGTTCCATGCTCAGTGCTGAGTCTGCCAGATTCTCTTCCTCTAGGGGTGCCTGGGTGGCTTAGGTAATGATCTCAGAATCCTGGGATCGAGCCCTGCAAAGAGCCTGCTTCTCCCTCTGCCCCTCCCCTTGCTCGTGCCTTCTCTCTCTCCCAAGTAAATATATAAAATCTGGGCAAAAAAAAAGACTCTCCCCTTCTGTCTGTTCCCCCACTTGTGCATGTGCTCTCTATCTCAAATAAATAAAATCTAACTACATATATATAAAACAGTAAGATTTTAAAAATCCCAAAATTTCCTTTCTTTACCTCTACTCAAAATAGTACACTAGGGACACCTGGGTGGCTCAGTCAGTTAAGTATCTGCCTTTGCCTCAGGTCATGATCCTAGGGTCCTGGGATCAAGTCCCACATTAGACTCCTTGCTCTGTCAGAAACCTGCTCCTCTGCCTGCCGTTCCTCCCACTTTTACTCGCTTTCTCTCTCTCTCTCTGACAAATAAATAAGATCTTTTAAAAAAAAAAGTACACTAAATTTTTTTCAAAACGTGAAATGATTGAGAGCCTGAAATGTTTAGAGGGAGAACAGCAGAATCATTTGTCCTTTAGGAAAAGGATATAATCTTATCAATTATCTAGAACCACTGTTTGAAATTTCACTATTTGCAGACTGGTATAAGAACTGAAGGAGCAGTAGTCCTGTTTAAGGAAAAAAAAAAAAAAAAGACAGCTTTTCATATACACACCTGTTCCATATGTTCAAATACTGCTGGAGTAGCAATAGCAGCAGGTGCTTCCTCAATAATCTTCTGATGCCTGCGCTGTACAGAGCAGTCACGGCCAAAGAGAGAGATAGCATTGCCATACTGATCTGCTAGGATCTGTACCTCCAGATGACGAGACTGTTTGGCTAGTCTCATCACAAATATAGGAGACCCAGGGACTTCAGCTTGAACCTACATTAGGAAAGGAAATAAAACAAATTCTTAAGTGGTAAGCATTTTTTTTCCATTCTGATAAGCTGCTTCAATTTCAACAGGCAGATGCCTAGAAGTGTCAGGGACCACGTGAATTAGTAGGAGTACAGCAATGAATAAAACATAGTTCATGCCCTCATCTATCTTTAAGATCCTACATTCTTTGTTATGTAACCAGCACTACTTGGTGATTAGGAAACACAGGAACACCGATGTGTTACAAAAGTGAAAAAAACAAAATAGTTTGAAAGACACACACACAAATCCCACAAAAGGGTAAAATCCTGCCATCAACTGTAGACAGCCAAATGAACACCCTGCTCCAGACGAGGTGCTTTCTTGGTTCGCATTACATCACGGACAGTGTTGTGCTCAAAGGACTTGGATATTCAGCACTGGGGCACACTGTCACCGGAGATCGAGTTCTACCCTGGCAGGTGTTTTCTTGTAGCACTTTTAAAGATCATCCAATGTTTTCTGGCTCCCACTGCTTCTACCGAGACGTCATGCTATTGATCATATTGTTACTCCTTTGCAAGTAATCTTTTTATAGCTGCTTTAAGATCTTCTCTCTTTTTTAAGATCTCTCTTTTTTTTTTTTTACGGGGGTGGTGAGGTAGCAGAGTTACTCCAGTTATCTTAGATGTGGTTTTCTCTGTATTTGTCCTGTGGGGCTCACAATATATATTTTTTAAATCTGTGCTTGGTATCTTTCCTAAGTTCAAGATAATTCTTAGCCATTATCTCTACAAATACTGTTTCTGCTCCATGATGTCATCAAATATTGCTTCTGTTCCATCCTCTCTCTCCTCTTGAGAGTCAAAGCCCATGATGTTAGATTGTTTCACTGTATCCCATATGTCTTTTATGCTGTTTTGCTATGTAGCAAGTCTCCCCAAGACTCAGGGGACATCATTGCTGAAGACATCAATCATTTTATTTGCTCATGATACTGTCCTCATCTGGACAGTTCTTCTGGACTTGCCTGGGGTCACTTGTATGCATATCATCACCTGGTAGTTCAAGTGGGGTTGAATGGTCTCACTCAAATGTCTGGTGACTTGCGCTGTCGGTGGAGAGATCCAGGGAGCCTTGACTGGAACAGCTAATCTCTATAGCATGTGGACTCTCATCCTCCAGTGGGCTAGATCAGGCTTCTTCAATGCAGCATTCCAAGAGGGTGAGGGCAGAAGCTGCAAGACTTCACAAGCTCTAGGCTCTAGAATGTACACGACACCACTTTTGGCACATTCTAATGGTTTAAGCAAGCCACAGGGCCAGCTAAGACTCAAGGGGTGGGAAAAGAGATGCCACCTCTTGATGAGAGGAAAGGCAATCACATTGCAAAAGAATATACATACAAGGATGGGAGGAGTTATTGCGGCCATCTCTGCAAACAATCTACTGTGGTCCACCCTCTGGCCACAATAATTCATATACCTCCCACATGCAAAATAGACTCACCCCCTCCCAAGACCCCCAAAGTCATCCAATCATGGCATCAGGCTTGACGTCCATTTTCTCATGAATCATGTCCAGATGCGAATGAGACTCCTTGGGAGCAGCTCCTCCAGGTGCAGTTTCTCTTGATCCAACGATCTGGGAACTAAAAAGACAAGTTATCTGCCCCAACACCCCCAATAATTAATGATGAGATGGGGAAAGGATAACTGTCAAAGATATTCCTGTTCAAAGAAGAGAAGATGGGAAGTACACAGCAGTCACTGTTCCACAGTGACTCTGAAATCCACATGGGTACAGCTTGGGCTCCTTGACTATAGGGACAGGGAAATTTTGTTAGGGTCCTTGTTCTGCAACTAGGGAGTGATCTCCCTAATCCATGGCTCTTCTCTGCTTTTAGCTCTGCCCTCTTCCCAGCCCTGTTCTCTGACAAATCTTTTTATTAGAAATGACTGGTATTTACAGCTGAATAGCTTTCTCAGTCTGCTTCCTGTTGATAGAAGTTGAAGACACAGAGCCTCTATGAAGTTTGAACTACCCTTTCAGACCCTTTGGTATAATCATCAATACAAGTTTCTTGAAAATGTTGTGGGTTTCCTACGAATCACACTGGGAGATTTACTCCTTGCCCCAAAAGATATCTCTATACTTTGGGCATATCTCTATACTTTGGGCATATCAGGCTGCTGTGGAATAACACCTTTAAGATTCTCTGAAGCTCTTTCCTGTTAAATGAGAGGGTAATCTACCCAGGAGTATCTTGAATATTTCTGAGACCTTAAAGGATCTCACAGGTATTCTTGACTTGGCCTTTACCCTGAGGTCATTTTTTACTTTGAGATTCTTTTGCCAGGTGGAGACTGGGAATGAGAAAAAGCTCTATTTTCAAACTCAACAAGCTTGAAACACCTTCATTAGCTCATCTCTCTTATATAGTTCCTTAGCATAAGTAACCAGAAGGAATTAACAGATGCTTTCAACACTGTCTAGAGATTTCCTTAACTAGGTCCATGAGTTCATTAAATACATTATCTTCCAAGTTACCTCAGGCAATTGTTCCATCATTACAGAACACGTGTTAACCTTTTTGTCAGACTCTACTAACAATTTCCTCACTGCCTATCCAGGCTCCACTAACAGTTTATTCACCATTCCATTCCTCTGGGCTTCATTAACTATCTCATCATTTTTTCAGCCTCCACCTATGAGCTAGTCTTAAAGTCAATGTTAATTTTTTTGTTTGTTTGTTATGACAGCATCACACCTTTGGGGTATCAATTTCTGTGGCAGTCACCCAGTGATGCCTGACAAACCACCATAAATTTAGTAACCTAGGACATTGACCATTTTATTTTTTTGCTCACAGCAATTTGAGCAGGGCACACAGTCAGGTAGCTCTGCTGATCCTGGCCAGGAGCTGCTCATGCAGCTGCAGTAATCTGGCAATTGGACTGGGGTAGGATGGTCTAATAGGGTCTCACTTGTATGTCCCAAATACAGTGCTGTCAGCATCCAGGTCTAGGAAGTCTTAACTGGGACTACTCATCTATACATCATGTGGCCTCTCTTTCTCCAAAAGGCTAGAGTGATTTCTTCACTTGTCAGTCTGAGGCTCAATTCAAGAGGCAAGGGCAGAAACTACAAGACCACTTGAGGTTTAGACGTCAGAACTTATATACCATTTCTGCTACATTCTTTTGGTTAAAACAGGTCACAAGGCTAGTCAAAATTCAAAGAGTGGGGGAGGGGTCTTTCTTGGTGGGAGGAAAGGCAAAAATCACAGGGGTGTGTATAGAGAGATGGGAGGAGTTATCATGATCATTTTTGCAAATAATCTCTTACATGCTCTCTTCTGTATTTTTCATCCTTTTGTTTCTTCATGCTTTGGTCTGAATTTTCTTCTGAGCTATCTTCCGGTCACTAATTCTCTCTTCAACTGCATCTAATACACTATTAAACTCTTCTATTGACTTATTTTTATTGTATTTTCAGTTCTAGAATTTGTTTCTTCTTTAGTTTCCAGTTTTCCAACCAAATTCTTGTCTTTAATTTCCTTGGATACATTAAGTATAGTTACTTCAAAATCCTTGTCTGAAAGATCCATTATATAAACTCTCTGCAGGTCTGTTTAAAACTGACTTCTATTTCTCTTGATTTTCAGTCATGTAATTTGGATATGCCTGCTTACTCTGAAATGGTATTTGATAACAGCATTTGAAAGATTAAAAAAAAATAATTTGAGGTTCTGGATGTTATTAAATGTGCTTCTTTCTGGTGGATAGTGACACCACCACCTAGAACCCCTTGCTTGAATCAAAGTTTGAGTATCTTGAAGCTGAGATTTAGTCCCTCTGAAGGCTGGTCTATTTCCAGTTTATTTTTACTCCTAAGGTATAGTGTCTTTAAGATCCCAACCTAAAATCTGGGAGATTTTTGCAGGGAACCTTCCTTAGCAAACTCTAAAGGCTAAGTTTTGTCCTTTAAGTCTTTGACTGTTGAAAACTCCAATCAGCTTTTTAACTGCTTCTTCTCAAACTAGAAGATATCTCTAGGAAAAAAGTGGCTTCAAATGCCACCTCCTCATGTTTCCTTCTTCTCTTATACTTTAGCCCCCTAACTCTTCACTGTCTTGAAAAGTCTCTAATGCTTTGAAATAGACTTTTAAAAAATTTTTTGTCCAGCTATTCTAGTTTGTTCTCAATGGGAGGATTGGTTTGTTATTTAGTTAATCATTATTTGAACTTGAGGACTTTCACGTAAAACTTCCTAATCTTAGTGTTCTAGATTCTTCAACTATTTGATTCCACAGTAATAAGTACTTTTAAAATATCTAAAGGAGTTATATTTTTTTAAAAAATTAAACTTTTTTTTCTTTCACTTCTAAGAGTGAAAGACCTTTTCTTTAGACCCCACGAGGCATTGATCTACTTATGAAATTAGGTAAAATACAAAAGGTATACAAAGAAAAAGAAGGGTAATATTTGAATTCTGACATTCAAAATAGGACAGTGCAACAAAATAACACCTATCAGTTTGCTGTTGAATGGTCTTTAGAAAAAGAAAAAGGCCAAATAGAAGGTGGCTAGAGACACTAGTAAAGGGTAATGCAAAGTAAAAAATGCTGGGAAAAAATAAAAACAGTGGGAAGCTAAGAGAGTGAAAGGCCAGAATGTGTCCCAATTTTCCTTTTTCTTATTCCTCTTTTTCTGGTAGGAGAAAAAAAGTGAGTCAAGTATGTGAGGGTAGCTATAGGGCAGTAAAGAAGAGACGTGTGTCTCCAAATTATCTCTCTAAGATTCTGAAACAAGATCATTTTTTTGGCCTTCACAAGTAACTTCTAGTCTGGCCACATCTCTTGGCTGCAAATCAGAGGGTTAGACAGAGATTTGAGGTTTTTTTCCTAGCCCTCCTCAGTTATAGGATGTGGACCTGCCATAGGGCATCTGCGTGTGGTGGCCATGCAGCACAGACTAGGATGTAGACTGGGGAGCTGGCCAGGTAGATGGGACACACAGCAAAAACTGCAGAGCCTGCAGCCAGTTTGAACTAAAGTGAGGTAAAGTCAATCAGAGAGCCTGAGTCTGGCCAAGCCAAGAGCATCCAGATCAGGAGTTAACCACATACTTTATTTACAGTGCCAGCAATAGGGGAACACAAAAATGTAGAAAGGCATTTTGACTCTTCCCTATCACTATGAGGTCCTATGAACCACTACACTATACAGGGAAGAGCTATCTGAGAAACTGAGCACTTCTACAGAAGAGTGAATGACTATTGTTTGAGTTTCCTTATTGAAAAAACCTTACACTGAACTGGACATCACTAATAAGCAGATAGGAGCTAGAGAGAAAGACTAGAGTACTTACAGACAAAATTAAAAATTAAATATTTTCTGGACATCCAAATTATATAATGACTTATTATTATCTTTTATTTTATTGAGGTATAATTGACATACAACATTAGTTTTTGGTGTACAACATAGCACTTTGTATATATAGTGTGAGTTAAATCATGTATCTCTGATATACCTGTAAATTCAATCAAACAAAAACAACTTGTATTCTACCTGTCTGAAGAGGTTGGGGAAGTCATCTGCATTGTTGACTTTTCTGATTCCTTTCCCACCTCCTCCTTCTGAGGCTTTGATCATCACTGGATATCCAACTTCCTCTGCTGCCTTCAAGAACAAGAGAAAAATGTATTATTATTAACAGTGAAGGAGAAAACTGGCACCTTCTTCCTTTAAGAATGCTGTCATTGGGGGCATCCGGGTGACCCACTCTTGATTTCAGCTCAGGTCATGATTGAGCCCCATGTTGGGCTCTGTGCTCAGCACGGCATCTGCTTAGAATTCTCTCTCTCCCTTTCCCTCTGCCCCTTTTCCTGCTTGCATTCTCCCTTTCTCCCTCTCTCTCTCTCTGAATAAAAATAAATAAAATCTTAAAAAAAAAAATGCTGTCATTGGTAGGTCCAAAAGTAGTAAAATAGAAAGGTCCTAAAGACATAGGCCAAAAAAAAAAAAAAAAAAAAAAAAAAAAGTAGCAACATAGGTGAAAAAAGAAGTCTTAACAGTATTTGTAGCATTAGGTTGAACCAAAATAAAGTGACCATTTTTTGTAGGTTAAAAAAAAAAAAGGGAATTGTTGAATACTGGCATTTTCATATTGTTCAACTTAAGACAATCCTGTATACATCAAAAAAAACAAAAACAAAAACAAAATAAAACTACTTGTTTACGGGGCACCTGGGTGGCTCAGTCAGTTAAGCACCTAACTCTTGATTTTGGCTCAGGTCATGATCTCAGGGTCATAGGATCGAACCCTCATGTCAGGCTGCATGCTGAGCATGGACTCTGCTTGTCCCTCTCCTTCTGCTCCTCCCCCTGCTTGCACTGTCTCTCTCTCTAGTAAATGAATAGATAAAATCTTTTTTAAAGCTTATATATCGTTTTTAAAGTTTATATATGATTATGCATGCATTCATACACCCACATATCAGGGTATTGAAAGAAAAAGTCTAGAAATACACCAGTGGTAATTTATAAAAGGAAGATGGGTAGATATACTTCCACTTTTTACTGTATTTATTTCTATATTACTGGAATTTCTTATAATATATAGATATTCATGTATTACCACTAATTTTTATTTTTAAAAAAGGTGTAATAAGTTCACTTAGTAAAATGCTGACAGCTTCTGACAACAGAACTCTCATATATCCAGAAGTTATTTTCTCACTCAACTTTTTATAAAAGATAAACATAACAAGATACTAAAGTACTTTAAAAATTAGGAAAACTAATTTTCAACACATACTCATGTGGTTTTTGCATTCATGACATTTAATAATGATCAGGTAACAATCCTAAAACTTTCTAAAAATTATTATGTATCTGTTAAGGAGGGAGGTAGTTAAATCAAAATATGTCCATCTATTAGAATACTATCAATTATTAAAAGGGATGAGGTGGCTTTTATATGTAACAATAGAGAAGATGTCTAGATTGTATTGTTACGGCAAAAGTAGAGTGGGGAAAAGTTAGCCAAAATTTAGAATAACTAAGTCATTCCTTTGTCGAAACATCCCAGTGATTTAGTTTCCATCATAACAATATCTAAACATGTACCAACAGAAAGAAGGGTAATTTCAAATGTCGAATTAGTTGATTATGCACAGTTCCATCTCTTCTAAAATTCTCTTGGCTCTAATCACCTCTAAGCTTATAAACAGAGTTAGCCTGATGAAACAGTGTTATAAAAGCAAGTTATTTCTGAGTGATAAGTACCACAAAGAATCAGCCACAAGTGTGGAAAAACTTTTAAAAAAATAGGGTAGTCCATAGGATGTCAGTAAGAAGGTAGGTCTTTTAAAAAGATATGAAGGCTCTAGGCACAGGTCATCCACTTAGAATACTTTTTTAAAAAAGATTTTATTTATTTATTTGAGAGAAAGAGTGAGAGTGAGTGAGAAAGAGAGAGTGAGAAAGAGAGAGCACGAGGAGGGGGAGAGGCAGAGGGAGAGGGAGAGGCAGGCTCCCCGCTGAGCAGGGAGCCTGATGCGGGACTCAGTCTTAAGACGGTGGGATCATGACCTGAGCTGAAGGCAAAAACACAACCAACTGAACCACCCAGGTGCTCCTATTTAGGATATTTTAGAAGAATTTTAATATCATAAGGAAAATGCTTATACCTAATAAAAACAGGAAAAGAAACTAGGATTACTAAGCAATATATATATATAGATACACATTATATATATACATACTGAGAAACTAATTTTATACTTATAATAATTATAAATATGGGAATCTATTAATAAAGATGATCATTTTATGATAACAAACTATGAATCAAAAAAGCCTGAAAGAAGATGCATTAATGTGTTATGAATATGTATCTATCTCTAGATGGTAGGTTTATGGGTAGTTTTATCATCATTTCTTTTCTAGCCTTCTAAATTTTCTACCAGAAATTTTTCATTTAAAATTATGACCAGGAAAAAAAGGAATTTTAATTGATGAGCAAAATAGCTAGTTCCTTACAAAGGGCTTCTACTCTTTGGCAAATGATAGCACATAGAGTATAGCGTTTGCAATTCAATTAGAAATATTAGTTATTCTTATTAAGGAGATTATAAGAGGCTTAACTTGAAATGCAAACAAAAGAGAAAAATTAGTTGAGCATTCAGTTTTCCTCTTGAATTTATAACACACAAAGTCAAACACGAGTAGTGTGTTTTTCTAAAATAGCCTCTTTCATCATCTACTTGGAAGCATGCATAACTGACACTTCCAACTATTTAAAAAGTGAAAGGGGAACAAACAGGAGAGAACGATAAAAGAAAGAACCGCAATGTTGGAGAAAGGATCTCCTTTTGCATGGGTTCCTGTTGCTACAAGGATGGACAGAAATTAGACACTTCCAGCCTCTCTTGGCTCCCTCCCTCACCCCTCCCCAAGGGAAAAAGTGAATTGTGTGATTGGTCAGTTTGGAAGGAGGAACTGAGCATGCACAGCTCGACCTCTTCCCCTTTGGGATCAGCCCACTGCACAGAACATATGCTCTTTGTCAGTTCTCAGTGACAAAGAAGCTGGATGGTAAAAGCTCTGTTCCTGCAGAGGAAAGTATGGGGTTACTCAGCACCGCCAGTACCCAGTGAATGAGCAGGCAGAACTCAGATGTTCAGTTTACACATCTGATTGTTGCTACACACTGAAGCCATTTTCACCAACCTATCTGTAATAAAGCTGACATTTCTCTGTCTGCCTGGCTTCCTGGTTCTGAATTTAAGCAGGGGAAAATGTGAATTGTTTGTTACTCCTTCCCCTACCCCCACCCCCACATACACACACTAACAGGTGGTAGAGGGCAGAGTTGGTAGTCCCTTAAAGCTGAATTAGCCACCTAAGAAATGTTCTGTACGGGGGGAGCAGTTTGCTTCAAAAAAAAATTTAAATTAGGGGTGCCTGGGTGGCTCAGTGGGTTAAGCCACTACCTTCAGCTCGGGTCATGATCTCAGGGTCCTGGGATCAAGCCCCGCGTCGGGCTCTCTGCTCGGCGGGGAGCCTGCTTCCTCCTCTCTCTCTCTCTGCCTGCCTCTCTGCCTACTTGTGATCTCTCTCTGTCAAATAAATAAATAAAATCTTTAAAAAAAAAAAAGCTATAAAAAAATTTTAATTATTTTTGTTAAATCTAGGTCACTTCCTTACTCTATAAACTATATCTCATGTTCTTACAATCCCAATGCCATCACAGGTGTATATCATGAACCAGCCTTCAAATTACTTTGTGACTCTAACTGGTCAGTTGAAAGACATCACTCCCTAGAGTTTGTAACCTACCTTCAGCCCATCATCCACATCCTTCACATAACCTTTTTCATATAATTCCTGGGGAACATTTAAGATACGTTTTGAAAAATCATTTTCATGCCAGTCCACACGAAGACCTGTAACAGATAACAGTGACTTGAAAGCTGCTATAAAAGCTTCTGATTTTGTCAATTTTCTGCTATTCCTTCTTTCAAATGCTCTCATATTTTTCCAAAATTGAGGGTATATGTGAGAAAGAGGGATGCCACAAAAGCCTCATCAGTCCCTGGGGTTAACGGCACTTAGCTCTGCAGGACCTGGCAACTCAGGTTCTGACCCTAGAAGAAGCCAAGAGAACAAACAGGGAGCAAACTTGTAAAAATGCAAGGACCTACAAGACCAAAAAAACAAAAAACCCATGTCGGACTTTTCACAGCAACTCCACAGGCAAAATACCTTCGTTTTGTGTGTTCAGGCCTGCTCCAGGGCCAGAGGTCTGGGAAATAATTCAATCTTTATGAGCCCTTGGAAATGGAAATGGCGGTTTTATTGGCCTCAGCAGAGTCATGATTCCATGCTCCCTGAACGTCCCTGTACTCAGCCACAAGGGGAATGCTACAGTCTCTCCATTCAAACAAGAACAAATTCAAACGTTTATTTTAAACTGTTTGACCCAGCAGTTCTGGAGAGGATATTGCAATCCCCCTGGAGAGCCAGAGTAACAAGAGTTCAAATCTGTTCAGCCTCAAGACAATGGTCATTCCCATTTGAAAGAGCTTTTAGAGTATGTCTGCTCCCTTTGCTGGAGTACTAAAAAAAGGCAAGTTCATACTGCAATCAGCTATAATGATTCACATGGCACTCTTTAAGGGATTAGTCAACTATAAATCATTTCAAGAAAAATTTTATTCTTCTGTATGCCTGGAAGAAAGGTTTATTATTGCCTTCATTTTCTGCATCAAGGGCAAAGGAGAAGTTGAATGGTATTAAACAGGCAAAGCAAATCACCAATAGATAGTGGGCTGGCATTAAGAAAACACTGGCAGGCAAACATTTGAATAAGCTGGTTTTAGGTTTTTCTTAGTGATCCAGGTCACCCCTCAGACAGGTTCAAAGGCCTAATTCTGCCTAAGTCCACCTCTGAAGAAGATTCTAGCCTACCCAGAGCAGATCCCAATCTACAGAACCATGTGAGTTTTCCTAGAGTTTCTCCAAATTCCAATTAAGTCCCCAGATCACTTAAATCACAGCTTAGCATCTATGCATCTGGTATAAAATTTATATTCCTAAGACATCATAAAATCACAGGTATATTGATTAAGCTAGGAAATACAAGGTACCAGAAATCAACCTCGATTCTATTTCTTATCACATATCAGAATACAATTTTTTAAATTTAAATTCAATTAGCCAACATATAGTACACATCATTAGTTTCACATGCAGTGTTCAGCAATTTATCAGTTGCATATAACTGCCAGTACTCATCACATCATGTGCCCTCCTTTATGCCCATCACCCAATACACTTAAAATAAAGACTTAAGCCACAGTCCCAAACATCATACTGAGATTTTCCGTACTTCAAAATACAAACAAGAAATAGTTTCTTACCACTGCCACTCCAGGGAAGAGTCGGGATACCTGCAGTTTGAGCCACTATGGAAGATGCAATCTTATCCCCCAAAGCCCACATGGCCTGGCTTGGAGGACCTAAAAACAAGAAAAGAACCATGACTGCAATATTCTGGCTTCATCTCTGTCACACAGATTTTGTCTTCTATGTAATTATTTTTGTATTTGTCTTATCTCCCCTACATTACATATTATGGAGATCATGATCTTGATTAGGGGGATTACTATGTTATGACTTATCTTTGTACCCTTTATAGAACCTAATGTAGTGAGCTCTTAAGCAGAGTTCGGTATGTACACTGAATTAAATTCCTGAAAAATCTGACTTTATCGTTGTTCATGATCCAACTTCACCAGGTTATAAAGGTCTTTTTTTTTTTTTTAACCAATCCTAAAATAAGGACTAAAAAGTTTGGGGTTCAAGTCTGAAATGTGCCCTCCTTGGTCTTAGGGGAACCCAAAAGGAAGATTTATCTTTTTTTTTTTTAGGGATTTTATTTATTTATTTTGACAGCAAGGGGGAGATCACAACTAGGCAGAGAGGCGGGCAGAGAGAGAGGGGGAAGCAAGCTGCCCACTGAGCAGGGAGCCCAATGGGGGAGCTCGATCCCAGGTCCCTGAGATCATGACCTGAGCCAAAGGCAGACACTTAACGCACTACCACCCAGACACCCCAGGAAGATTTATCTTTAATAGGGTTTACAATACATAATCATCGTTGTGGAAGATCTCTGAGATAAAGAGAGAAACCCTTTGAGCCATATACTCTTGATTTCTCTCTCTGCTATATAGCACAGCAAAAAATCAGAAGAAAAGGCTCTCACTTACAAGAATGTTACCTATACACTAAATGTGAAGGTGATGATTCATATTTAAGGGCACAGTGCTAGGGTATCCTAATACTCAATTATCTCTGCTACATAAAAAAGGCCCTTTCTCCACATATTTTCTTAAAATTAAGGGCAAAGTTTAAAAGGCCAGTGTTTTGGAAATCAGAGCCTTTTCCATATATCATGGAAAAGAACCTGAGGACAGAAAAGACAATCAAAATGAAGAAAGGTAAGTAGGATGTAAGAAATAAGGAAGAGAAAAAAAAAAAAAAAAGAAAAAGAAATGAAGAAGGTTACTCTGAGAGTTGTTAACTGATGAAAAATAAGAGCCCAGTGCATGTTAAACAGAAGAAAAGCAGAACATGGAGTGGAACACAGGCAAAACTGACAGAACCAGAAAGACAGGAAGAGTATGTCAGAAAGGCTTACCCATGAAGGCGATGCCATTTTTCAAAAGAAGTTCTGGGAGCTTGGGATTCTCAGAAGCATGACCCCAGCCAGCCCACACTGCCTATAAGGGAAGATAATATGATTTGTTCTTAAAATTCACACTAAAAAAAACCATGATAAACTGTGTTACTCTCTACAAGACTCGCCCTACTCCATGAGGTACAATAGCTCCACAAGATCCTAACACTTAATTCAGCTTCTATGCTTGATTCTTGGCAAACTTTTTAGAGAATAAAAATAAGCAGTCCATTATGGCACAACCTCTGAAGAGGTCAAAATAAGTTGAAGTTGATATTAAGATTCAGCTAGTCTTGCTGCTCTTTAAGAAACTCAATGCATAGCCTTTCCAGTAGACTCTACAGAGCCCTTTCTAGAAATATTGGTTTTCTTTCACAGATTCAATTACTTTGTCCACCCAACTCCACATTTATATCCAGTGGTTATATTGCCATATAAATCTCTAGTTTTTTTCTCTCTGGGCTTTAGGACATTTACCCTAAATTTCCTAACACAATATAATAGAGAAGAAATAATCTGCTTCTATATCACCATATTCTGAGCTAAGAATATTCCACTGGAAACAGGAGCTTTTACTTACTTGAGATAGTTTGAAGGTGCAATGGATAACTTAATCTCTGAAAGACACTTACAAACCTTCTGTCTGTATTATATTTATTTTACTTTGACTCATTCATTTTTTCCACCTCTCTTTTCCCAATCTGTTATATCCCACATTTAAAAAAAGCTTTTATCAAACTTTCAACAAAGATGTTTTATATAAAATTTTAAAGTTCTTCTCTGGATAGCCTCTTGCATTTAACAGTCAGATGGCTAAACCTGGTTTGAAAGGACACGCTGGCATCTCTTACTTGTACTGGAATCCTTTTGGCAATATCAAGAATTAATTCCACATTTGCATAGTTGTTGTTGTTTGGTCCTCCTGGCACCGGTACATAGTGATCTGCCATCTTAATATATTCTGAAAATGCAAGCAAATTAACAGACACACGATTTATTTTCAGAAATGTAACAGAAGAGCAAAACGTTGTAAAGGACAGATACCATCACAGGTAACAGGACAAACTGCATTAACAGGGTTAAGTCCCAGGACCACTTAGTTAGAGGTTCTGACTTTATTAAGTCACGGGCACTAACATGTGCTAATGTCATATTCAGGAAGCTCTTGTACTAAAACAGCTGTTCTCAAACATTTCATTATGTAACCTTTGAGAAGGGTCTTTAAGATCTATGTATTAAGGATGACATGTCACTTAGAGACCCCTGTACAATTATTCTATTCTGATAAAAAGTTTCAATCCCGACACCTTTTATCTCTTACACTATTCTCCAAGAAAGCCCTTTTTCTGGTGTAGAGCCCAGACGAACTGGGAAAAGAGGGTAGAGCCTAAAGAAAGGTTTGTAGACTAGATGAACAGGAAAGGTCAGTTACAGGCAACTAGAAAGTGCTGGAAGAGAGTTGATCTGGAATGCTGGAGATGGCAGCTATTTGAAAGACATTGTTAAAAGATAACTTCTTTCCCTCCCTGCATTTTTTTTTCCTCAGTATTCCCTGACATCTCTCTCTTCCCACTCTGGCAACAAATGTAGTAGACCACTACAGCGCGCAGTAACTATACTAAGCAGTTTACATATATTATGTAATATTCAAAAATCCTAAAAGTGATAGGTATTATTGTCACCTAGTTTACAGGAAATTGGCTTGGAGCAGTCAAAGAACTTGCTCAAGGTCCATCTCTACCATATTTATGTTTCTTCTATCTTGTTATTAATTTTTAAAGGTTTCACGTCCTTCCAAAAAAAAATTCCAAAGATACAAAGGCCTGAAGTTTGTTCAAAAGAAACAGGTTTTTTGTTCTCTTTGACAATAAAAGGGAAAGCATGTGAACCATTAACAAAAATTAGGTAATATATCAGGATGTAATACTATTTTTTAACAGCTGAAATCACTTATTGTCCCACCATTCAGAGATAATCAGTTTATGATTTGATGTACTAGAAACCATAAACTGTTAATCAATCTAACAATATATTGTGGGTATCTTCCCATACATGATAGAGAGATATTAATAGATATTTAGTATTTTAGATATATTTAATATACACTTGATATTTCAATGGATATCTACCATTCCAATAATGTCACAACAGCTGATAATTCATTTAACCACTAACTTATTGTTGAACATATGGGTCATTAATGATTTGGAAAATATTAAAATAATGCAATGATGAATATCCCTGTACTACTGTCCAATTATACCCACAAGATACATTCCTAAAAATACAACTACTAAATCAAATGGTATCCACATTTTCAAAGACTGAACCACATTAGACTCTCATTAGCAACATGGGTGACAAGTTATCTGTACTCTAACCTATATTAGATATTATCACTCACTTATTTATTTATTTATTTGAGAGAAAGTGTGCAAGAGAGAGCAAAGCGGGCAAAGGGAGAGGGGGCAGGGAGAAGCAGCCTCCCCACTGAGCAGGAACCCTAACATGGGGTTCCATCCCAGGGCCTTAGGATCATGACCTGAGCCCAAGGCAGACACTTAACAGGCTGAACCACCCAAGTGCCCCTTATCACTCTTTAAAATTTTACTAGTCTTATAAACTAAAAAATCCCAATCGACCATTGTTTTGCTTTACATTTGATTACCATTAGTATCAAATTTTTCCTTGTATATTTATTGTTCCTTTCTCACTCTTTTATCAACTACCTAATTCATGTTCTTGGTTCATTTTCTACTGAAGGGTGTCATTTTCTCTATTATAGGTAGACACTCTTTGCTGCAAAGTGTTTTTCCAGATTACGATTTGTCTTTAACTTTTTATTTGCTAAATAAAAATTTTTATATAGTCAAATCCGTCCAACTTTTCTACTGTGGTTTAGCCTTTTCTGAAGTTCCATAGCCGTGGGTACAGAAAAGAAAGTTACATTAATTGTTGACCTACATCACACATGCTCATGAATGTACTACGGTCACCAACCAGCAACAGTTCAGAGTTCTACACCAATCAGTTTTCTGGTATCACTACTGCAGACATGAAATTCCCTTTCATGCCCTGGTAAGTAGAAGAAAGCATTTTATCTTATCCACACAGCTTGGACTTCTCCATTGTCTCCTGGTTCCCAGTTGCCGTAATTACCACAAGAGAATCTATTCTAGAGAATAGTCACAAAGGAATAAAACTCACCTCAAAAGAGAACACTTGGTTCTTTAACAGAGATTGCACTAATCATCCACATCTCCAACTTTCCCAATAATGAGCACAACATAAAAAATATGCAACTGGGGGGCGCCTGGGTGGCTCAGTGGGTTAAGCCGCTGCCTTCGGCTCAGGTCATGATCTCAGAGTCCTGGGATCGAGTCCCGCATCGGGCTCTCTGCTCAGCGGGGAGCCTGCTTCCCTCTCTCTCTCTGTCTGCCTCTCCATCTACTTATGATTTCTCTGTCAAATAAATAAATAAAATCTTTAAAAAAAAAAAAATATGCAACTGGGTTGATTATTACCACCCTCACTGTCAAGCATGCCTGCTCCCCCCAACTCCAGGTCTCAGATGATGAAGTCCTCTCCTCATGTGAAAAACCAACTCTTCCATCTAAGGCTCCTTCTTCATAATCTTTTAAATTACAAAAGTAATGTGTGTTTTATACTGGATTCCTATGATGACTGCACAATGGTACAAATGTACTAAAACTCATAGAAATGTGAACTTTTTATGGCATATAAATTACATTTAGTAAAGGTACTAAAATAATTAACATAATAGAAAGGTTAGAAAAAAGGAAAAATTATCCAAAATATTAATTCCTTAATTCAATAACACTAGTATTATAATCCTTTCCAGAGATCTAATTTTCAAATAACTTTTAAAGAAATTATAAAATTGTATAAAATCTTTTTTTTTAAAGATTTATTTATTTATTTATTTGACAGACGGAGATCACAAGTAGGCAGAGAGGTAGGCGGGGGGGGGGGGGGAAGCAGGCTCCCTGCAGAGCAGAGAGCCCAATGCGGGGCTCGATCCCAGGACCCTGAGATCATGACCAGAGTCAAAAGCAGAGGCTCAACCCACTGAGCCACCCAGGCACGCCAAAATTGTATAAAATCTTTGTAAAAAAGTTGAAAAAAGCAGAAAGAGAAATAAAAACACCCCAAAATACCACCCTGAAAGACAACTAGTATTGCTGTTGGTATATGCCATTATCCCTTTTCCTGACTATAGGCAATGTATTTTTTCCCTATTATTGTATCACCCTGTAGCTAACTTTTTTCTTTGCAATAGTGATGGACAGACACACTGTCTGTTCCCATGATCCCAGTTTCTAGGTCTTTATACCTTAAGGAATCCCCCTTTCCTTGGGTGTGACCAGGATCTATGAGTTGTTTCTAGCCAAGAGAATATGGCAAGGACAATAAGAAAATACCTGATCTTACTAAAAGGCTTTGCCTTGCTGGCTTTAAGGTAGCAGGCAGTCATTTTGGGATGGCCCACATGACAAGGAGTCAAGGGTAGTTTTTTTGCTAATGACTGGCTAAACATTCAGGCCCTCAATCTGATAGGCCATAGAAAACTGAAAGCTGAGTTTGAAAGTAGATCCAGCTGGGGCACCTGGGTGGTCAGTGGGTTAAGCCTCTGCCTTTGGCTCGGGTCATGATCTCGGGGTCCTGGGATCAAGCCCTGTATTGGGCTCTCCACTCAGTGGGGAGCCTGCTTCTCCCCCCAACTCTGCCTGCCTCTCTGCCTACTTGTGATCTCTCTCTCTGTGTCAAATAAATAAATAAAATCTTAAAAAAAAAAAAAATAGATCCATCTGAGTTTGAAAGTAGATCCATCCCCAAGTCAAGCCTCAGACGAGACTGCAAACCCAGCTGACAAGTGACTGCAGTCTTGTGATAACCTGAAGCAGAAGACCCAGCTAATAAGACATGCTCTGACCTACAGAAACTGGGAGCTGCTGACTGTTGCCAAGTTTATGGTAATGTTGTCACACAAAATAAATAATGTAGCAATATAAAACTGCATTTCAGACCAAGAAATCTAATTCCACAACATATTTTTTTAATGTCTGCATGGTACTTCACATTATTAGTGTTGCACATTTTATGCAACTAATGCACCCATGTTGGACATTTAAGTTACTCCTAGTTTCACATTATTTAATTTTTTTAAGATTTTATTTATTTATTTGACAGAGAGAGAATGAGAGCACAAGCTGGGAGAAAGAGGGAGAGGGAGAAGCAGGCTCCCTGTTAAGCAAGGAGCCCAATGTGGGGCTCCATCCCTGGACCCTGAGATCATGACCTGAGCTGAAGGCAGAGGCGTAACTGCCTGAGCCACCCAGGCATCCCTGTTTCTCATTACTTTAAATAACACTACAATGAATATACATCCTTGTATGAATACATCTACCACATTAGACTTTTTTGTTCCTCAGAATAAAAAGCAGGAAATATGCTTATTTTTGTCCACTTGTGCTCTAGTCTACACCCACTTCCGCCTCCTCCGGGTCCCTGTATGCCTCCATTCCTTTCCCTCTTTGGCTCCTTCCTCTCAAATGCTAAACAGTCCCAAGTCTCTTTTACTCTTAAAAATAAAAATCATCAGGACACCTGGGTGGCTCAGTTTGTTAAGCCACTGCCTTCAGCTTAGGTCATGATCCCAGGATCCTGGAATCGAATCCCGCATCGGGCTCCTTGCTCAGTGAGGAGCCTGCTTCTCTCTCTGCCTCTGCCTGCCGCTCTGCCTGCTTGTGTTCTCTCTCTCTCTCTCTCTCTCTGACAAATAAATAAATAAATAAATAAATAAAATCTTTTAAAAAATAAAAATAAAAATAAAAATCCTCCATTGGAGAAGGTATGAGCTATGGTGAGTGCTGTGAAGTGTGTAAACCTGGTGATTCACAGACCTGTACCCCTGGGGCTAATAATACATTATATGTTAATTTTTTAAAAAAATTATAAAAAATAAAAATCCTCCCTGACCCTTAATTTTTCTTTAGTTACTACCTTTTCTTCTTCCCTTCTCATTAAAAATTCTTTAAAAAAAAAAAAAAAAACAAACTTGTCTGTATTAGCTATCTCCATGTAACTTTCCACTCATTCCTTAACATCTTGTATTAGTCTGCACACTCACATTGTTCCACTGGACTATTCTCAAAAATGCTACCAATGTTTTCTATTCCTACTTCACTGGATTGCCAACTCATTTGGCCCTTCCTTATGGAAATTCTCTTTTTTCTATCTTCTGTTTCTTCTGTCTCCAGTCATCTGTTCTCAGCACTGTTTATGGGCCAATCTTCCTGAGTCTGTACCTAAAAGTTTACTCTTCTATAAAATTTCATCCTTAGCCCTGTTTCTCTTCATTTTCCATCAGTTCTTTGGGCGGGGCAGGGGTAGTGTTAACTACTATATGTTTGCTGATAATGTAGCCTCTTAGTTTCCAGCTCTCATTATTTCTAAGTTCTGGAAGGATATATTCAACTTTTTACAGGATTTATAAGATCTGCTTATATCAGAAGTACTCCCAATCTCATCTGTCCACACTGCAAAAAACCTTCTTCTTCTGGCTCCATTATTATTTAGCTCTTGTTGATGATCCTATCATCTGCCTAGTCAACCAAATTAGAAACCTAACAGTAATAATCAACTCTTCCCTCTATCACCATATCTTGCCAATTTTACCTCCCCAGCCTCTAAGCCATCTCAGCCTCATTATGTTCTGTAGCACTGCCTTCCACAAATGAATCTTCCAAGACGCTATACAAATTGTCCATCTAACTGCTATGTTTCAAGCAAAGAAAAAGTACCTTTAAGAGATACACACTAAAATACTTACAGATGAAATAATATATCTAGGATTTGCTTCAGAAATTATGTGTGTAGTGGGGAGGTGAAAGTACTATTGAAACAAGACTGGCCACGAGTTGCTGCTGGATGATAGGTAAATGGGAAGGGATTCATTGTACTTTTCTACTTTTGAATTGTTAAAAACAACAACTAATCCATTCAAAATGCTAACCCTTTAATGTCTAACACACAGACACACCACACACACACATCCCTAAAAAATTTTTAAGTCTATGCTCCTAAGGATGAAAATCAGGACCCTTCTTGAGAAATAGTAGATCACATCTTGTACTTTAACAAGTATACCTGTAGTTTCCAGCAAACCATTGTGTCATGCCTTCATACATTTGCATAGACTGTTCTTTCTTCCTGCAACACCCTGCCTGGAATGTCCTGTTGATTGCTTCACTAACTCTTGCCATTCTTGGCTAGGCATAACTTCTTTCAGAAAGCATTCTCTTAACCCTGCTACCAAAAGCAAAGGTTAGAGGTAAGATGCCTCAGCTCTGTTCTCACAGTACCCTGTTCATATTTCTTTTAGCACTTATCTCACTGTATTGAAATTATTTGCTTCCTAGAACAAGATTACATTTTATTCACCTATGGGTCTCCATATTCACTGAGTAAATGAATAAATGAATTAGGAGTACCAGATAGAAATAGATGGGGGGAAAAAAAACACAAGGTAGTTTAATGTTTATTACAGACAATTTCATCTTTATAACTATACTGTGAATTAGACATTATGATCTTCCTTTTACAGATACAATTGTGGTTCAGAGAAGTTAAAGGGTCAAACTAAATGATTTCACATAATAACATATGCTTTTCAATAAAATGGTACCTTATCTGTTTTTAAATAAGATGATATAATAATCCCTACTCCTTAAGAATAGTCTTAATATCATAGTCTCAATAGTGAGAGAACATACACAGACCAAAATAGGTTTAAAAAGATAGCTCTTTAAGGAACTAATGCTATCTGTGGGTACTCTACCTTAGAGATTATATTTTAGTGATAAAAAGTACAGAGAGCAAAGACTAGCCATACCCTCTCACCTATACTAATAGTCTTTATCTACAACTCTCAGATGGAGGGCCATCTGAGGAGAGAGAATATGTAGAAAAGTTGCAGGATAAAACCCACTTGGGTCCCTCAAGAGGGGGAAAAAAAGAACCTTAATCCTAAGATTCTCTAAAATTCAATGTAGCTTAGCTTAGGGAAATAGCCATTTCCTTCCAAATCTTTCTACTTACACATGCTAAAGTATGTAGCTTAGCAAATACTTGACACTAGAAGAGCATACACCTGGAAACTGCAATCAACACTGGTTAAATTTCTACTTATTTTTACTTAGAACACAGGAGACTGTGTTGAGGTTCAATATAGTAGAATCACTTGTATATGCCTATTACTGACACTTTTTTTTTTTTTAAAGATTTTATTTATTTATTTGACAGACAGAGATCACAAGTAGGCAGAGAGGCAGGCAGAGAGAGAGAGAGAAGGAAGCAGGCTTCCTGCGGAGCAGGGAGCCCGATGCAGGGCTCGATCCCAGGCCCCTGAGATCATGACCCGAGCCGAAGGCAGCAGCCCAAACCACTGAGCCACCCAGGCGCCCCTTACTGACACTTTTTAAAAGAGAAATCCTTGGGTTTGGGAATCCTCCTAAGTTAATAGACTCCTACTTAAGACTTTGCTATTCCAATCTTTATGCTCAAGGGTGATGCTTTCTTTTCTTTTTTCTTTTTTAAGATTCTATTTATTTATTTGAGAGAGCATGAGCACAAGTGGGGAGAGGGGCAAAGGGAGAAGGATAAGCAGACTTCCTGCTGAGCAGAGAGCCCTACACAGGGTTCAATCTCAGGAGCCCTGGATCATGACTTGAGCTGAAGGCAGCAGCTTAACCAACAGAGCCACCCAGGCACCCAAGGGTGATGCCTTCTTAATGCTAATCACTCACCTGCATTGGCTTTCAGGTCTTCAGGTGTTACCATAACAACAAATCGGATTGCACGTTCATTTCGAAACATCTCATAAGACCATCGGCGGATAGACCTCATGCATTTCACTGCTGCAATGCCATTGTTGGCGATAAGAACCTGGGAGAGTGGTGGGATGGGAATTGGAGAAAAGTAGAAAAGGCAGGCAATGACAAAGGAGAAGAAATGAGACCATTTCTGTAGATCTCTGGCTTTCTCTGGAAAGCCAGATTTTCAATTAGGAATTTATGTTGCTAGTCTTGGCAGTTAGGAACCAGCTCCCACATGATCAAGGGATATTTTAAAATGTTAGCTAAGCAAATACTTTAATATGTGCCAACTAAAAGTTATGCTTTCTATCTTCATTTCTTGAAGGGGGAAATTCACAATTTTTCAAATCTTGTGAGTTTGTGAATTACTCTACCATACCTGTTAGGGGAACAGAAGACAAACTTCAGAGGGATGATGTATTAAGGAATGGAGGACGACTGAACAGCATAATGTCATGCACTATTCTCTGTTATACTGAACAAGGCGCAGAGCTCTGAACACATGTAAGAACACTGGCACCAACCACTCTCTCTCTCTCCCCAAAATGTTGAGCCCTAAATGCCTTAGAATTGTAGAGACTGCCTTACAAAGAAGGGTCACAAGAAAAAGAGAAGAATAACCAATGATCCTGAGACATCACTGTAAACAAACCTCTCGACCTGTCTTGCATTCATGGCCCCGGGATAAGAGCGGCTGGAGGTAACACCATCTGTCTTTATTGGAAGATTAACAGAAGCACGCCATTGGAGCAACACTGCTAAAGTGGGAGTATAGGTCCCCACGCTTTATTCTTATAATCACCTCCATCTCTTTCAGCCAAGCTGTCCTGCCAGCTCGGACGTGGTTTAGATAAAAGGGACACAGAATTACTCCTAATGTTTCAAAATATTTGTAATCTCTTTAAGTATTTCATACGGTATATTCCCTCTAAACACCTCAAATATCTGCTGGAAGCCATTAAATCACAGTGCATCAAACTATTCAAGCCTTCTGTTCTAATCCCTCCACTCCCTTAGCTCTCACTCCAATGCAGTGACATATCTCTTCACCACTACCCCACAAGCTAATCTGTTTCTCAGACCCTCTCACAGTGGGGCAGCCCAACCCCATAAAATCGCAGGACCTTTTAAAAAGAACCGTTTGACCACCACTTCAACTTTTTAATTAGCTCTGCCTAAATTATCCATGGTAAATACATAGAAAACAGTGAAATTCACAGGACATCATGGAGGCAGAGAGGTTAATTCTGCACAAAGAGGCAGTCTCTGAAAATCCAAATGCCGGTTTTGAGCAAATCTAGATGACGAGTCTAGGCATTGAATCTCATGAGCTTTTGAAAAAAATAATTCAGCAAGTTATAACTTACCTTCTCAATCACTTTATTCCCCCCAAAACGGGTAACAAATTCTGCTGGAGAAGCTACAGTGAAATCTCGCTGAGAGTCTATTTTCTTTCGGTCTCGACCTTGCTTTACTAGATGCAAGCCAGACATGCTGGACCTGTAAAAATAGAGAAACCATGGAAGTCTAAAGATAGATGGAATTTTTTTCACACCATCTATCTCCCCTGGAAATCTGCTTTTCACGACCATACTTCCAACAGCACCCTTGTGAAGACTGCACATGTACAGATCACATACTTTTTGAACAAAGAGGAGAAGAGAAAAAGATCTTTGATTATGGAAATTTAAGAAAAAAAAATTAAGTGTTCTTGGATAATATTAAGGCTTACCAACAGATGCCATCACAAAGAGACAGGTCAAGGACAGGATGAAATGAGATGGTAGAGATAAGAGACTGGGAAAGCTGAGAAAACAGCAAGGCTCTCGTTGGATTACGATCTTTGCACACAGATGACCTTCATCTCTGTATCTCTAGCCTCCATTTTTCTTAGGAGGCTAAACTTTTACCTATCTACTAAGCGTTTTATTTGTGTATTACATAGGTATTTCAAAATTAGTAACTCCAAAACTAAATATAAGGCAGCATAATAGATTGTATTTCAATTACAAGACATTCCTCCTTTTAAAAAAAAAAGAAAGAAAGAAAGAAAGAAAGAAAGAAAGAAAGAAAAGAAAAGAAAAGAAAAAAACTTTAAAAAATATCTGAAATCAGGGGCGCCTGGGTGGCTCAGTGGTTAAGCATCTGCCTTCTGCTCAGGCCATGATCTCAGGGTCCTGGGATCTATGGGACCTATGTCGGCCTCCCTGCTCAGTGGAAAGTCTGCTTCTCCCTCTCCCTTTGCCTCTCCTCCCCAACTTGTGCCCATGCTCTCTCCAATAAATAACTAAAATCTTTAAAAATATATATATCTGAAATTGATGTGTATCTTACAAGTGATGGTGTGCTTTATTTAACTGGCAGTATTTTTTTTTTCTGAGTGGCACATACCATAATGGTCCCTTAACAATCAATAGTGTGTTCAGGATAGATGAAAGATGCAGTAGAAACCCAGGCCTGCGGTTAAACCCAGACCCACCCGCTTAATAGCTCCAATGACATTAAGCAAATAATTTAACCTTGCTCAGCTTCAGTTTTCTCTTTGCAGAATACACATAGTATACAATGTTCTGGTTATTTACCTACTGTCTCTCTGCTCCAAGCTCATCTTTTTATTCTCTGCTCTGTGACAACAGAGCTAAGACTCTGCAAACCTGTTTAGTTCTACCAATGAGAAGGCAGGATGGTAAGAATAGTGATTTCATTCTTGTTTTCTAGCTTTTATCATCAGTGCTCCACAGTAAGAGAGAGTTAATTCTGGCCTCTAGCATCTTTCAACATTCCTGGTGAGAGCCTCACTGCATCCATTAGAGGTACAAGCAGCAGCAGATTATGGCTCCTTGGCAGAGTCCCAGCCTTGCAATGCTCACTCATCCTCTGGGCTACGCCTGGGCCTATCAATCAAGGGTTTGTCCAGCCAGGCTTCCACCTTCTCTGAGCACCAGCTACTCAAAGCTCCCTCTCAGAGGTGCAAGTACTGGCCCCCATGGACCTTCCTTCAAACTCCTACATTCTGGTAACCCCACCTCTTCCTTTTTGTTCTCCCATCCCTAGGGGGTTGGTAGCTGCTTCGTGGAAGTATTAATTTGAGGCTATTTCAGAAAACACCCAAGTCACCAGTCCTCATTATTGAATGTCCACTGTTTATAAAACTTAAGGCAGTTACTCTTTCCCTGACTGGACCTTGACTGACAGACCCTCTTGAAAAGGTGTTTTGGGGGTTCAATGAGGTAACAGCTGTTCAGTGGACAGCCGTTTTCTTATTCCCACCTTTTCTTCCTTTCTCCTGCACTCTGACCTCTATGCTGCAATAATTTCTTTTCAACATATGGGGCACCTGGTCGGCTCAGTCAGTTGGATGTCTGCCTTCGGCTCAGGTCATGATCCCAGGGTCCTAGGATGGAGTCCCTCATCAGGATCCCTGCTCAGCAGGGAAACTGATTCTCCCTCTGCCTGCCACTCCCCCTGCTTATGCTTGTTCTCTCCGACAGATTTTAAAAATCTTTTTCTAAAAATTTATTTTCAAAATAAAAGGGTATAATTAAAATCTTCCCACAAATACCAGGTCCAAATAGTTTTAAATGATAAGTTTTATCAAACTTGTAAGGGCAGTAGTCTACCAAATATCCAGACAATAAGAAAAGAAGTTAAGGGGCGCCTGGGTGGCTCAGTGGATTAAAGCCTCTGCTTTCCGCTCAGGTTATGATCCCAGGGTCCTGGGATCGAGCCCCATGCCGGGCTCTCTGCTCAGCAGGGAGCCTGCTTCCTCCTCTCTCTCTGCCTGCCTCTCTGCCTACTTGTGATCTCTGTCTGTCAAATAAATAAATAAAATCTTAAAAAAAAAAAAAAAGAAGTTAAACTCCTCAGCTAAAGTAACATTAATACCAAAACTAGACAAATATGTCATGTAACAGGAAAAACCAGATGCATTTTATTCATGACTACAAACGTAAAATTCCTAAATATAAGATTCTAAATAGTAGAGTACTGGTGCAAGGATAGGCAAAATATTAGTAAAAAATATTACTCCATGACCAAGTTGAATTTGTCCCAGGTATGTGAGGCTGGTTCAATTTTATTTTATTTTATTATTATTTTTTTTTAAAGATTTTATTTATTTGTCAGAGAGCGAGCGAGAGCGAGCACAGGCAGACAGAGTGGAAGGCAGAGTCAGACGGAGAAGCAGGCTCCCTGTGGAGCAAGGAGCCCGATATGGGACTCGATCCCAGGACGCTGGGATCATGACCTGAGCCGAAGGCAGCTGCTCAACCAACTGAGCCACCTAGGCGTCCCGAGGCTGGTTCAATTTTAGAAAAATCCATAAATGGCACCTGGGTGGCTCAGACAGTTGAGCATCTGCCATCAGCTCAGGTCATGAACCCAGTGTCCTGGAATCAAGCTCCTCATCAGGCTCCCTGCTCAGGAGGAGCTTGCTTCTCCCTCTCCCTTTGTCCCCCTTCCTCTGCTCATGCCCTCTCTCTCTCAAATAAATAAATAAGAATCTTTTTAAAAAAGTCCATAAAGGGGCACTTTGCCCCTTTATGAGTGGCTCAGTTGGTTAAGTGTCTGCCTTCAGGTGAGGTCATGATCTCAGGGTCCTGAGATCAGGGCCCATGTTGGGCTCTGTGCTCAGTAGAGAGCCTGTTTGTCCCTCTCCCTCCACCTGTTGCTCCCCCTGCTTGTGCTCTTCCCTCTCTCTCTGTGTCAAATAAATAATAAATAAAATCTTCAAAAATAATAAAAAATCTTTTTAAAAATTTAAAGGTCCATAAATGTAATACTCTGTTAGATTTCCCAGTAAGTGCAATAAAATGAAAAAAATAAATAAATAAATTAGAGGCATTAGGATTGCAAATGAGGAAGTTAAACTGTCATTATTTGTGAGTGATATAATCGTTTACAGAGAAAATACAAAATTTTTGCAAATATTAGAAATGGGAGACTTCAGGCAAGTATCCAGATAAATATACAATAACTCCAAAAATATTACATAAAGAAGACTGTAACAGATTATAAATTGAAAACATATCATAAAATTAAAACAACTGAAGTTATATGCATTTCTGGAAGATACATATAAACAAAAGAGTATGCTGAACGTGTGATTAAGGAAAACAATTATGTGCGTGAGAGATGCCAGGAAGAAGCACTAAGGAGAGATCACATAGTTAGATGAGATGACGGCCAGGGACCAATCTTTGGTCTAGGTGGTGGGTTTTCAAATTCTTTTCACATTATTTTTTTAAATGATCCAATAACTGACCAAATAAATAAATAATAGACCACAAATGGACCAATGAGTGTGCCAGGAAGGAGTATGTTACATAATTCTATACACCTAAATTTACACACGCACACAAACACACACACTCCTCAGAGATCAGCTGTAAGTTACTTAGGAAGGGACCAAAGGGAGAGGTAAGTTATAACTTAGAATCATTTATTTTTTTTTAAGATTATATTTATTCATTTAAGAGAGAGAACATAAGCAGTGGGACAGGGAGAAACAATCTCAATCTCCCTGGTGAGCAGAGAGCCCAACGTGGCGCTCAATCCCAGGACCCTGGGATCATGATCTGAGCTGAAGGCAGATGCTTAACTATCTGAGCCTCCCAGGCACCTTGTAACTTAGAATCATTGCGGAGCTGGGGAACCTAAATGGCTCGGTTGGTTAAGTAACTGACTCTTAGCTCAGGTCATGATCTCAGGGTCATAGAGCCCTATGTCAGGTTCTGCACTCAGTGGGGAGTCTGCTTGAGATTCTTTCTCTCCCTCTGCTCATCCCTCAGCCTCTCGCTCCCACTTGCTCTCATAAGGGCACCTGAGCGGTTTTGTCAATTAAGTGTCTGACTCTTGATTTTGGCTCAGGTCCTGAGCTCGAGCCCACATCAGGCTCTGCGCTCAGCAAGGAGTCTTCCTGAGAGTCCCTTTCTCCCTCTGCCCTGCCCCTGACCCTAAAATAAATAAATAAATCTTTAAAAAATAAAATAAAAAGTAAATCTTGAAAAAAGAAAAGAATCAATAAGGAGCTACCTAAGTTTAAGATAGGAAAGGAAGCAAAGCCTTGATGAAATTACAGTGGAGAAGGGACTGGTCATAAGATTTAATCAATAGTGAAGAGTGCTCTGAGAATAAAAGAGAGAAAAACAAAAATCTGTCTTACTGGGGAGCTTGGGTGGCACAGTCAGTTAAGCATCTGCCTTTGGGTCAGGTCATGATCTCAGGGTCCTGGGATGGAGCCCAGCATTGGGCCCCCTGCTCGGCAGGGAGTCTGTTTCTCCTCTCCCTCTGCCCTCCCACCCACCCCACCCCCACTCATGCTGGCTCCCTCTCTCTCAAATAAATATAACATTTAAAAAAAATTATTTATTTGAGAAAGAGAGAGAATACAGGGTGGGTGCCCCAATAAAAAAAAATCTTTAAAAAAAAATCTGGGGGCGCCTGGGTGGTTCAGTGGGTTAAACCTCTGTCTTCAGCTCAGGTCATGGTCTCAGGGTCCTGAGATCGAGCCATGCATCATTGGGCTCTCTGCTCAGCAGGGAGCCTGCTTCCCCCTCTCTGCCTGCCTCTCTGCCTACTTGTGATCTCTCTGTCAAATAGATAAATAAAATCTTTAAAAAAAAAACTTTAAAAAAAAAAAGAAAAGAAAATCTGTCTTACTTTTAATGAAGGGATCCTTACATAGTTACATTCTGAAGTAAGGCACCATGCTGAAAACAAGGGGATCAGGTATAAAGACAGAATAGATCTCAAAATCTTTACCACTCATCTATCTTTTCTCAGGAAGCTATTAGAGAATGTTGTCTTCCAAAAGGATAGAGTAAACCAAGAAAAAGGAAAAGAAACAAAGGAGCCAATAAAGAGAAAAAAAGGGATTCCCTAGATGAGAGTTCAAAACAGAGGACAGATTATTCCAGGATGGATGCCTCCACGAAAATAGATCACCTGTTGTATTTACCCACAGAAAAACAAAACTTTGGGTGTGTAATATCTATGTATGTTTTGTTTGCACATGTATGTATATATATGATTGTTTTATATATACATATACATATATATACACACATATATATAAAAGTAAAACAATGTGATATAAAATGTATTTATATACATAAAAATCATTATATATATGCACACACATATATACATATATATACACACATAAAATAGCTCAAAAGCTTTTTAGTTATTTGACACTCAATGGAAGTTCTGCTTGGTTTTCCCCCTAAAGGGTGAAAGAGATCAAGTGAAAAGGAAAAGGAAAAGATAATTGTTCTAGAGATGAATCTTGTCAACTCAGGGTTTATTGCTTGTTTTGCGTTTCCACCAAGGTCCAGTTTAATTTTCAGTTAATATTTTTCAGATTAAGAACTCTAAGACTGCAAAAACAAACAAATAAAACAGACATTGGAGGAGCCCTTACTGACTGCTAAAGGCCATCATTCCGGTCATTAATGTTAATCCTCTGATGAAGAGGTACAGATCTGCAAGAGGCTTGAAGAAGGCCAAAAAAGCCTGACTAATTTCCCCCTGAGCCCCAAGTTCTACGGGCAGGAGGAAGAAAGACCCCAGGGGAGAGAGTGTGGCACCCTCCACAACTCCAGTCTGGCTGCCCACCGTCTCATTCCAGGGCAATGGCGGCAGGTACCTTTCCGGGCCCCAGAGACACATTTTTTAAAGAAGTTTTCTCAAAACTACCTTCCACAGGATGTTCATACTACATAAAAACTATGCAGAATTGATATCTCCCTTTGCAGCAGAGGAAGAGACTTCACTCTTAAAAAACCAGCCCAAGCCGGGGAGCAAATCTGGTACAGACTGAGTGAGATCTCTTAACGAGAGAACAGCAAGCACAGCAAGTTCCTCCCAGGGGTGCTTGTTTGCAACGCGGTTAAAATACCACACACGTGCATGGGTAGCTTTGATTCAAATTCTGAGTATAAAAGAAAGGTTTAGAAATCCAGGAGCAAATATGGGAGTTTTTATTCCTTTCCTTTAAAATAAAAAGGTTTCTTACAGATACAAAAAATCATCAAATCAAATTTCCCCTAAGTTCCAGGGCTTAGTAGTCAATGTCTTACTGGTTTTTAAAGGAATATATGGCCCAAATACAGCACCCTAAAACTTACCTTTGAAGCATGTAATATCTCATCTCCTTAATTTCCTCTGCAGAACCCTCCATATCAAGATGGCAAAGGAATGGAAGATTTTTTTCTTCAGGTTTCAGCCTTGTAAACACAAGCTGCAGTCCGTCCTCCTGTTGCAGGTGCTTAAAACCCAGGAGGACAAGAGATCCTGTGCCTTCTGCCTACTTCTTGGCCCTGCTTCAGGCAGATGGGAGTATTCCTGATGGCCTCAAACTACAGTCATTTTGTCTATTTAGTTCCCAATTTCTGTATTTCCCCACCTTTCCTCCTTTTTGTATTTTCTCCCTCAACCTGGTTCACACAAAGAACTGGTTGATTTCCCAAGGGGACTAAGAGGAGAGGGGGAGGAACATAAAAGCTTGTGTAACTAGAAGACAGATCTTAGCTCTGCACTAACCACAGCAGACATGTTTCAACAACGGTCACTTTCTTCTGACAGTCACCAGAGAAAAGCTCCACAGCCTCTCCTGGCTGCCAGCAGCATATGACAGGGAGGGCCCCGGGCAAAAAGAAGACAACGTTTATAAGGACAACTAAGTCAAGAGAATAATGGGGTCATGAAATCCAGAGGGAGGACGACAGCACACAGTCTAAGTAGGTAATTTCTGAGATCCAATCAAAACAAATACTGATTATCAGCCTGCAAGAAGGGGGAAAGCAGGTCAGGCAGCAAAGAAAGCAAGTAGAAAGGACAGGACATGCCACTATGAAGAAAATTTGAATAAAGTGGGAGCCACAGTTCTAATTTTCAGGCCAAAGTAGTGATACATGCATGCAAAAACCTTTTTTAAAGTAACAAAATCTGAGATTTTCTTCCTGCAAACTTGAAAGTAAGAATGGAGCTCGGACAAATGGGACATAGAGAAGATGTGCACAAAATCCTTGAAAGGAAAAGGGGCCCAGAGAAATATTTTAGACACAGAGGTCTAACCCAGATTAAGTAGGGAAGGAAAAAACCCTGCCTAGAAAGGCTACTGGGAAATGTATATTGTTATAAAAGCAAATGTGCCAGAGATAGATCCCTTAAATTAAATAAACAGTGGCTGAATAACAAAGTCTTACTTCAGCTTCTAATAAAACTGACCTGAATGCGATATATTCAGGTTTGTAATGGGAGAGACTCCTTGTAATGGGAGAGACTCCAAATCTAGAATCTATAGAATCACAACTTCCTATGATAGGTCCTCGGGAAAAATATAATTCACCCAAGTCACGTGGTAACTGGATTTATGCACCACAGAAAAATTCTTTCCCATCAAAATGCTGGATAAAAATAGTTAATCATCTGATGCCAATTATGCTAAGAATCTATTAATCTTCCAGAAAAAACCTCTAAAACAGAAGTGTACAAATAAACTGGAGCAGACATAGAAGGTAAATGATCAAACAGAAAAGAAAGGATTAAGGCAAACAAACCCTAATCCTTGGGACACTCAGATGACCCAACCAGAAAAGACTCAATCAGGCCACTCAACATGACCACCAGTCGTAACAGAAAATTTGCATCCCGGGTCGCCCTCTGGTCTGCAGCACTTCGCATCATTTCTGACACGCTATGCCAGTGTCCGATAGAGTTAGTCAAGTTTACTTTTTCCTTTGAACAGCCAAGCTGATGCAGAGGGCCCTCCTATCTTTAGGACTCTTCAGAATAATGTGTCTCAAAAATATAGCACACGGAGATCTTTGTTCAGAACAATACAGTGACCACAGATGCAGAAGCAGTTTGATTTTAAACACATCTAAGTGTCTCCAGATGTAGGCAGTTCCCAAAAGAGAATCATGCTCTGCCTGTTATATAAGGTCAACATCCAAAAAACAAATAAAGCCCAGAATATAGAGTAAAGCAGGCTACTTGGCATTCGATTATATCAGAAAAATACACTAAAAAGGTACACTGAATGATTGAGTTTGTGCTCCCTTTTGCCAGAGGCATCTTTCTAAAACAACCAAACACTAACACAGCACACCCAGATCCAAAAACAAAGCTTGAATCTCTCATCTTTTGTGGATGCTGCTCACCATCCTTCTGTAATATTAGAGCACAAGAAATAAAAAAGCCACATTCATTCCTCCCAATTCAAAGCATCCCCATTTTCATCTACGAACAGAGAGTGTCCAAAGTAGACACATACCTGGCACAACATCCAACTAGAAGCCCACAGTGATCCCAGCATTGTAACATGCCAAGCACCAAGGATGACGTAGCGGTTTATCCAGCAGACAGTGATGCATGAGCTGGCGTGATTGCAATGCCGGCTGAGTTACACTGCAGCACACACTGCGAGAGACTGTTTTACACTGTGCTGTTCCAGGGAGAGAGAGCTTGGATCAAGGATAGTCGTCTTTTGCAGATCAACTCACCAGATATAAAAAGCTGTGGACTCTAAATCCTGTGTTTCTGATCTATATGCCTGTCCTTGCAGCAATGCCACAGTGCCTTGAAAACTACGGCTTTAGAGCCAAGTTTTGAGACCAGGTAGTGTTAAGTCTTCCAACTCATTTTCGAAAACTGTCTATTCTAGGTCCTTTGGGCTCTCATATAAATTTTAGGATCAGCATGTCAAACTCTAGAAAGGAAGAAAAAAAAAAGCCTGCTGGGATTTTGTTATAGACTGTGAGTTTATAGATCAGTTTAGGGAAAATTCCCATCTTGACAACACTGAGCTTCCCAATCCCTGAACATGGACGGTCTATCCATTTATTGATGCTTTTAGTTTCTCTCAGCAATTTTTTATTATTTTTATACTCAATTCTTATACTTCTTTTGTTAAATGTATTCCTGAGTATTTTATTCCTTTTGATGCTGATCCTGAGTATTTTATTCCTTTTGATTATTTTAATTTCATTTTTTGCTTATTGTTAGCTAGTATATACAAATACGATTTTTGTATATGGGTCATATAGCTTGTGATCTTGCTAAACTCACTTTGAAATTTTTTTAACCTTATTGAAATATAATTCACATAACATATATTTCAGCCATTTAAAGCATGTAATTCAATGGTTTTTAATATGTTCACAATTATGAACCACCATCACAATCTATTTTAGAACATTTTCATTACCCCAAAAAGAAACCTCCTAGCCAACAGCAGTCACTACCTATTTCCCTGTAACCCCTCCCTGTTCTAGGCTACGACTAATCTACTTTCTTCCGTATAGATTCTTGTTATTTTACATAAACTAAATGATAAAATACATGATCTATTGTATTTGGCTCCTTTCACTTAGTGTAATGCCTTCAGTGCTGTAGCAAGTATTCATACTTAATTTCTTTTTAAGGGTAATTAATTTTCCATTGTATGGATATACTATGATTTGTTTATCCACTCATCAGTTGATGGATATTGGACTGCTTCCATTTTGTGATGATTATGAATAATGATGCTGTAGACATTTGTGCACAAATTCTTACGTGAACATGTACTTTCATTTCTCATAGGTATGTAACTAGGAGTGGAATTGGAGGATCATATGGTAAATACTTAGTTTTATAAGAAATTGCCAGTCTTATGCCAGACTGGCTGGCTCAGTCAGTGGTAGAACATGTGACTCTTGATCTCGGGGTTTTAAGTTCAAGCTCCATGCTGGGTGTCTTTAAACAATTTTTTTTTTTTTTCAAAATATATCCAGAGTAGTTGTATCATTTGCATTCCTTCCAACTTTGTACAAGTGATCCCATTTCTCCATATTCTTGCAAACATTTGGTGTCACCAACTAGTTTTTATTTTAGGCAACCTGATAGGTGTGTTTAGCTCATTGTTTTAATTTGCACTTTCCTAATAGCTAATGATGTCAAACATCTTTTCAGGTTCTTATTTGCCATCTGTATATCCTCTTTGATGACATTGGCCTCCTTGTAATTTCTCTCTTCTTACTGAGAATTTTATTTATTGATTCGCTGTTGTCATACTTTAAAAAAATTCTTTAGGGGCGCCTGGGTGGCTCAGTGGGTTAAAGCCTCTGCCTTCGGCTCAGGTCATGGTCCCAGGGTCCTGGGATCGAGCCCCGCATCGGGCTGTCCGCTCCGCGGAGAGCCTGCTTCCTCCTCTCTCCCTTTCTACCTGCCTTTCTGCCTACTTGTGATCTCTGTCTGTTAAATAAATAAATAAAATCTTTAAAAAAAAAAAAATTCTTTAAACATGTTTTTCTTTGATTCTCTAAGTGCATTTATAATAGCTGCTTTGAAGATTCTATCTGCAAAATCCAGCATCTAGGGACACTTGGAGACAGTTTCTACTGACTTTTCTCCCTAAATACTGGTCACATTTTCATCTTTCTTTTCATGTCTCATGATTTTGTTGAAGCCTCAACATATCAAATAACGTATTGTAACAAGTCTAGATTCCGCTTTCTTTTACCTATGAAAGTTGTTTTGTTACTATTATTTCCTTTCTACATCCCTTCCTTCCTTGGCTTAATAACTTGCCAGGGCAAAATCTGTGAAATCTGTCTACCCCTAAGTATGCAGCCACTGAGGTTCTCTCAGCTTATTTTCTTTATATTGCTTGTTCTTACGTTGAAACCTGCCTTCACGATCTCCCAGTGATTAGGCAGGGGTTATGTTTAAACACCTGAAGCCATTAAGGCTTCTGTACTCTGTTCATGTGTCTGTGTGTAGGGTAGGGTAGCACATTCAAAGTTCAGGGCATTTTCAAGTCTGCTCTGGCTTTTACTTCCTACTGGGTGTTATCATGTCTACTCTGTGCATGCACACAACCTCAACCAGCAGTATGCTTGCTCCAACTATAAAACACCTCAGTCTAGTACAGCCACTGGCCCGCTGGACACAGCCAAGGCCAAGATAATCGTTTCCACTGACAACAGCAGGGGTCATGGGCATCATTCACCCCCCAAAGTGACTAAGCTCCCTTCAACCACAGCATCAAAACTGACAGTCCACCACTGGCAAAATCTCTACACCAACCAAACTCAGGGAAGGGAAGGGGAACAGGCCTAGGCAAGAACACCACCAACGCCTCCTGTTCTTACTGAATTTCAGCAGTTTTTCAAACAACCCTTTCTCAGATTGTTGTATGCCTTTTGGTTGATCTCAAGGCTGCTGAAATGGTTTTGTCAAGCCTAACAGCTGCTTTTTGAGTTAAGGATTTATTGATCCTTACTCAGCTATAACTGGAAGTCCTGCCTGTTTTAGTTTTGAGATGTAACTTCATACAATAAGGATCAAAAATCTTAAGTACACACTCAATTAATTTTACATATGTATATACCTGCATAACCAAACACTCCATTAAGATACAGAATATTGGGGCACCTGGGTGGCTCAGTGGCTTAAAGCCTCTGCGTTTGGCTCCTGGGATCCAGCCCCACATCGGGCTCTCTGCTCGGCAGGGAGCCTGCTTCACCCTCTCTGTCTGCCTCTCTGCCTACTTGTGATCTCTGTCTGTCAAATAAATAAATAAAATCTTTAAAAAAAAAAAAAAAAGATACAGATTATTTCCAGAGTCTCAGATGGCTCCCTTTCCAGTCAACATCCTCCCCAATATAAACACTATTCTGAACTCTTATCACTACAAATCAGTTTTGTCTGTTCTTGAACTTCACATACATAGGGTCAGTCTGAATGTATTTCATCAATACAGGGTCTATGAAATTCATCCTTGTGACAGACCAGTAGCTTGCTCATTTTCACTGCTGTGTAGTATTCCATTGTGTGCCTATCCCATAATTTATCTATTCTACTACTGATGGACATTTGAGTTTTTTATGACTCTTGATCATATTCATCCTTGTACTTGGTTTCTGGTGGACAAATGCATTCATTTCTTTTGGGTAAATACTTAGGAGTGAACTTGCTTATTGATAGAGTATGTGTATGTTTAACTTTAAAAGACACTTTAACTTTAAAACTTTTAACTTTAAAAGATGTTGATAGGGCGCCTGGGTGGCTCAGTGGGTTAAGCCGCTGCCTTCGGCTCAGGTCATGATCTCAGGGTCCTGGGATCGAGTCCCGCATCGGGCTCTCTGCTCAGCAGGGAGCCTGCTTCCTCCTCTCTCTCTCTGCCTACTTGTAATCTCTCTTTGTCAAATAAATAAATAAAATCTTTAAAAAAAAAAAAAAAAGATGTTGATAGAGTATGTGTATGTTTAACTGTAAAAGATACTGCCAGGAGCGCCTGGCTCAGTGGGTTAAAGCCTCTGCCTTTGGCTCAGGTCATGATCCCAGGGTCCTGGAATCGAGCCCGCATCGGTCTCTCTGCTCAGCAGGGAGCCTGCCTCCTCCTCTCTCTCTGCCTGCCTCTCTGTCAACTTGTGATCTCTGTCAAATAAATAAATAAAATCTTTTTTAAAAAATTTTAATAAATTAATAAATAATAAAAATAAAAGATACTGCCAAATAGCTCCCTACTTTTTTTTTTTTTTTTTTTTAAGATTTTATTTATTTGAGAGTGAATGAGAAAGAGAGCACAAGACCAGGTGGGAGAAGCAGACTCACTGATGAACAGGGAGCCAGATGTAGGACTTGATCCCAGGACTCTGGTATGATTACTCAAGCCAAAGCCAGATACTTAAACAGCTGAGCCATCCAGGCACCCCCCTCCAACAGTTATCTAAAGTGGTTGTGCCAAATTACATTCCTACCAGCAGTGGAGGAATTCCATGTCAGTCTTTCAATATTAACTTTTTTTTAAAGATTTTATTTATTTATTTCTCAGAGAGAGCGCAAGCGAGCACAGGCAGACAGAATGGCAGGTAGAGGGAGAAGCAGGCTCCCTGCTGAGCAAGGAGCCCAATGCGGGACTCCTCCCAAGACGCTGGGATCACGACCTGAGCGGAAGGCAGCCACTCTGAGCCACCCAGGCATCCCAATATTAACCTTTTTAATTGGAGTGGCACATAATCCATTAGAATCTTAATTCACAAATCGCTGATGATCAATGATATTGAACACTGTTAATAACTTACTTGCCATTTGGATATCTTCTTTTGTAAAATTCAAGTCTTTTCCTCATATTTCTATTGGGTTGGAATGTCTTTATAAGACATGGAAATATCAAGGAAATCAACAGGATGAAAAAGCAACCTACTGAATGGAAGATGATATTTGCAAATGACGTACCTGATGAGGGTAATTACAGCCACAGTATACAAAAAACTTGTACAACTCAACACCAAAAAACCCCAAATGATCCAATTAAAAAGTGGACAAAGAACATGAATAGAGATTTTCCCAAAGAAGAGATCCAGGTGGCCAACAGACCGGTAAGATCATCATCAACATCACTAATTATGAGGGAAATGCAAATCTCAAAACAATGAGATTATCACCTCACATCTGTCAGAATTATTTTTTTTTTTAAGATTTCATTTGTTTATTTGACAGAGAGAGAGAGAGAGAGAGAGCGTGCACGCACGTGAGCGTATGCACCAAAGCAAGGGGAGCGGCAGGTAGAAGGAGAAGCAGGCTCCCTGCTGAGCAGACAGCCTGATGCAGGGCTCAACCCCCAGGACTCTGGGATCATGACCTGAGCTAAAGGCCGACACTTAACTAACTGAGGCATCCAGGCACCCCTACAATGCCTCTTATTATAAAACCAAGTATTGACAAGGGTACAGAGAAAAGGGAGCCCTTGTGCACTGACGGGAGGAATGGAAAATGGAAAAACAGTATGGAGGTTCCTCGAAAAATTAAAAATAGATTGAAAATTTTAAAAATAAATTAAAAATAGAACTACCATACCACCCAGTAATTCTACCTCTGGGTATTTCCCCAAAGAAAACAAAAACACTAATTTGAAAAGATATATGCACTCCTATATTCACTGCAGTGCTATTTACAGTAGGATAAGGAAACAAGTATCCATCAACAGAAGAATGGATAAAGAAGATGCGATATACATCGACAATGGAACATTACTCAGCCATAAAAAAGGATGAAATCATGCTAATTGCAATGACATGGATGGACCTAGAAGGCATTATGGTAAGTGAAATAAGTCAGACAGAAAAAGACAAATACCTTATGATTTCTCTTATATGTGGAATCTAAGGAACAAAACAAATAAAACAGAACAAACTCATAAATGCAGAAAACAAACTGGTGGTAGCCAGAGGGGAGGAGATTGGTGGGAAGGGCAAAATAAGTGCAAGGAGATTAAGAGGTACAAACTTACAGTTACAAAATAAATAAGTCACAGGGATGCACAGGGAACAGAGTCAATAATCTGTAATTACTTTGTATGATAGATGGTAACTAGACTTATGGTGGTGTTCATTTCATAATATATACAAACACTGAATCACTATGTTGCACATCTAAAACTAATGTAATATTGTACATTAACTATAGTTCCATTAAAAAGAAGACATTAAAATACCTTTTTCTTATTGATGTACAAGATTCTAGAAGCAAGATATTTTATTCTGGTTTCACCAACTGACAAATGGGGGGGGGTCCAATATACTGAGGAAAAACAAGTGAAAAACTAAATGACATATATAGAGAGTTCTATAACAACCACAAAATACACATACATTGCAAGTGCTATAAAACCTTATCAAAACTGACCATATGCTAGGGGTACCTGGCTGGCTCAATCGGGAGAGCATGTGATTCTTGATCTCAGGGTTGTAAATTCAAGCCCCCACATTGGCACAGAGCTTATATAAAAATGAATATAAATAAATATAAAAGAAACTGATTCAAGTGAGTCCATAAAGTATCAACAAACTTCAAAGATTTGAAATTACCTAGAGTATATCCTCTGAATACAATGGATTAAACTAAAAACCAATGACAAAGATATTAAAATAGGTCCAAGTGGTTTTACTATATAGCCAGTGTCTTGAAATTAAGGACTCCATTTCGAGATAATTTTGGGTCAAAAAAAAAAAAATCACAATCAAGTTGAGCAAAATAGGTGGAGGCGGTCAAAAGGTACAAAGTTCCAATTATAAGATAAATAAGTCCTAGGGATATGATGGACAGGATGGTTACCATGGTTAACAAATAGTGTATTACTATATATTCGAAAGTTGCTAAGAGAGTAGATGTTAAATTTTCATCACAAGAAGAAAGAAAAAAATTCTAACTATGTGTGGTGATGGAGCTTAACTAAACTTATTTTGGTAATTATTTCATTATATAAGTATATAAGTTTTACATATATATACAAATATATAATATATAAATATAAAATCTTTATGCTATATACCTAAAACCAATACAATGTTGTATGTCAATCGTATCTCAAAAAATTAAAAAGTAATCACAATGAAAATAAGAAAATATCGGGACTCCTGGGTGGCTCAGTTGGTTAAGTGGCTGCCTTCAGCTCAGGTCATGATCCCAGCGTCCTGGGATTGAGTCCCACATCAGGCTCCTTGCTCTGCAGGGAGCCTGCTTCTCCCTCTACCTCTGTCTGCCTGTTCTCACTCTCTCTCTCTCTGACAAATAAATAAAATATTTTTTTAAAAAACGAAAATATCTTGGGACGCCTGGGTGGCTCAGTTGGTTGAGCAGCTGCCTTCGGCTCAGGTCATGATCCCAGCGTCCTGGGATCGAGTCCCACATCGGGCTCCTTGCTCTGCAGGGAGCCTGCCTCTCCCTCTGACTCTGCCTGCCACTCTGCCTGTGCTCGCTCTCGCTCTCTCTGACAAATAAATAAAATCTTTAAAAAAAAAAAAAAACGAAAATATCTTAAACTGAATGGTAATAAAGATATGTCACATCAAAACTTGGGGGAGGGGCGCCTGGGTGGCTCAGTGGGTTAAGCCCGCTGCCTTCCGCTCGGGTCATGATCTCAGGGTCCTGGGATCGAGTCCCGCATCGGGCTCTCTGCTCAGCAGGGAGCCTGCTTTCTCCTCTCTCTCTCTCTGCCTACTTGTGATCTCTTTCTGTCAAATAAATAAATAAAATCTTTAAAAAAAAAAAAAACTTGGGGGATATCAGACTCCTGGGTAGCTCAATTGGTTAAGTGATTGCCTTGGGCTCAGGTCATGATCCTGGAGTTCCAGGAGGAGTCCTGGGTACAGGCTTCCTACTCAGTGGGGAGTCTACTTCTCCCTCTGACCCTCCCCCATCTCATGCTCTCTCTCTCTTAAATAAATAAATAAAATCTTAAAAAAAAAAAAAAAACTTAGGGGATATAATAAGATGAACTGATGAATGGATACAGAGATACAGAAATGAATAGGTAAATAATAAAGCAAGTATAGAAAATGTTAATGGTAGAATCTAGATGATGAGTAAAATCTAGGCGTTCTCTGTAAAATGCTCTCAACTATGTTATATGCTTAAAATTGTTCATAATAAAATGCTGAAAAAAAACGTGAGATATAGCTAAGGATGATCTTCGAGGAAATTTGTAATCCTTAGTACATAGCTTAGAAAAGAAAGGGCTGATAATCACCTTTGTCAAAAGACTAGAAAAAAAAAAATTAAACCTGGGGTGCCTGGGTGGCTCAGTGGGTTAAAGCCTCTGCCTTCAACTCGGGTCATGATCCCAAGGTCCTGGGATCGAGCCCCGCATCGGGCTCTCTGTTCAGTGGGGAGCCTGCTTCCTCCTCTCTCTCTGCCTGCTTCTCTGCCTACTTGTGATCTCTGTATGTCAAATAAATAAATAAAATCTTAAAAAAAACAAAAACAAATTAAACCTGAAGGAAGTATAAAGAAGAGAATAAAGAGGACAGCAGACATCTGTGAAAGAGAAAACAAATGTACAATAAAAAAAAAAGAAAAGAAAGTTGGTTCTTTGAAAAAGTCAATTAAACTAATAAACTTCTATTAAGACTTACTAAGAATATGAGAAAATGCAGAGCACGTGGGTGTGTCAGTCAGTTAAGCACCTGCCTTCTGCTCAGGTCAAGATCCCAAGGTACTGGGATGGAGCCCATGTCAAGCTGCTTCTCCCTTTCCCTCTGTGGCCCACCCCCGCCACCCCGCTTGTATTCTCTCACTCTCAAATAAATAAATAAAATCTTTAAAAAAAGAAAAAAAAGAGTAAGAGAAAATGCTAGCTCAGTATCAGGAATGATGAAGAGGGAACTCATTACGAAGTTTATGCCAATAAATTTGAAAATTTGAATTGATAAATCCTTTCAAAAATAATTTTCTGTTCCACCCAGAAGAAAAAGAAATCTGAACTATCTTAATCTACTAAAAAGACGGACTATATATACAGAATTTAAAATACTATTACCAGGCGCCTGAGTGGCTCTGTGGGTTAAGCCTCTGCCTTGGGTTAAGTGAGTTAAGCCTCTGTTATGGTCTCAGGGTCCTGGGGTCAAGCCCCGCATTGGGCTCTCTGCTTAGCAGGGAGCCTGCTTCCCCCTCTCTCTGTGCCTGCTTCTCTGCCTACTTACGATCTCTCTCTTTCTGTCAAATAAATAAAATTTTTAAAAATAATAAAAAAATAAAAATAAAATACTATTACCTTTGTGACTGCCCCTGACCAATCTTACTATCTCTCCCTCGTGTTCAACAAATACCTATTGAGTGCCTACTATATGCTATAGAAAGTGCTGGGTATACAACTTCAAACAAAACACCTATGATCTCTGCCTTCATTTTAGTTACAGTGTGATAGAGACAAGCAATCAAATAAATATGCCAATGAAATTGTGATAAGTTCTTTGAAAGAAGAACAGAAAGAGTATGAATAATAAAAGCAGTCCTCTCTGAGGAAGTGATATTTAATCTGAAGCTTTAAAAAAAAGGGGGGGGGACGCCTGGGTGGCCCAGTTGGTTGGACGACTGCCTTCGGCTCAGGTCATGATCCCGGAGTCCCGGGATCGAGTCCCGCATCAGGCTCCCAGCTCCATGGGGAGTCTGCTTCGCTCTCTGACCTTCTCCTTGCTCATGCTCTCTCTCACTGTTTCTCTCTCAAATAAATAAATAAAATCTTTAAAAAAAGGGGGGGGGGTCTCAAGTAATCACTGGGAGAGTAAAAGAGAATCCAGGCAGAAAAACAAGCATGTGTGGCCCTCAGACAGGAAAGAATGGCACACCAGAGGAACAGAAAGACCAGTATGGGTGAAGAACTGTCGTTATAATGAAGCTGACAAGTCAGTCAGATCATTCAGGGCCCCAGGAAGTCAAGCTAAGAGTTCTAGTATCTTCTGCTGAGTGCAACAATGGAAAATCAGGAAGCAGAGAATCCAGCTAAGCAAGCATTCTAGAAGTCCAAACAAGAGTTAACGGGCTAAGGCTTAAACTAAGGTGATGGCAAGTGAATGTATTGAAGTAAATATTGGAGACAGAATCAACAGAACTGAAGGGCAATTCCCCAGGTTTCTGACTTAAGTAGAGTGACCAGAGGCAATATTTATAAGTCAGATAGGGAAGATTACAAAAGGATCAAATTTTTTGAGGATGGGAGAAATCAAGAATTCAGGTCTAAGGGGTGCCTAGCTGGCTTAGTCAATACAGCACACAACTTTTGATCTCAGGGTCGGGAGTTCAAACCCCATACTGCACATATAGCTTACTTTGAAAGAAAAAGTTCGGGTCGATTCACATTCTAGTAAAGACTTCACATAAACAGTTGAACGTATGGGATGGATATCATAAATAAAGGGAGTCACTGACATATAGACAATAGCAAAGGGAAGAGATTGTATAGGAAGAAAATGTATACCACATGAAAGGAAAAGAAGGTCCAAGACCAAGCAGGACTAACTGTTGGAAGTAACATGAAAAAGGAAGAGCCCTGGACTCCTGGGTGGCTCAGTCCGTTAAGCATCTGCTTTTGGCTCAGGTCATGATTCTAGAGTCCTGGGATTAATTCCAACTGGGCTCCTTGCTCAGTGGGGAGACTGCTTCTCTCTCTGCCTACTGTTTGTGCTATCCCTCTCTCCCTCTCTGCCAAATAAATAAATAAAATCTTAGAAAAAAGAAAGAAAGAAAAAGGAAAAGCTTGCAAAGGAGATTAGAGAGAGTACCGGGGAACAGAGGAGGAAAGATAAAAAAGCATAGTCTTCAGCAGAAAAGAGAAGGAGTGTGTTTCAAGGAAAAAGTAATTACCTGTACAGAGCTATTGAGAGGCCTGAGGATGAGAACTGAGAAGTACCCACTGAATTTAGCAATATAATAGTCACTGACGATTTTTAGTGTGAGCTGTTTTAGAAGCAGAGTACAGACTAGCGCAGCTTGAAGGAATGAGAGACAAGGAAGTTCCCAGAACTCTTCCAAAAATGTTGGCCATGACATGGGGCAATTACAGAAGTGGTCCAAAGGGAGTATGGCTATCAAAGAAGGATTTTATAAAGACGGGAGTCAGAGAATGCCTGAATGCAAATGGGAATGATTTAGTAGAAAAAAAGATACTTAAAATGTAAAGAAGAGGGACGCCTGGGTGGCTCAGTTGGTTGAGCAGCTGCCTTTGGTTCGGGTCATGATCCCAGCGTCCTGGGATCGAGTCCCACATCGGGCTCCTTGCTCAGCGGGGAGCCTGCTTCTCCCTCTGCCTCTGCCTGCCATTCTGTCTGCCTGTGCTCGCTCTCTCCCCCTCTCTCTCTCTGATAAATTAAAAAAAAAAAATTTTTTTTTAAAAACTGCTTTAAAAAAAAAAATGTAAAGAAGAAGAGAAAGGAGAAAGGATGTTGAGAAGTCCTTGTAACAAGAAGGAAACATGAGAATATGAGTGAATATACAAGTAAATTTGAAATTAAGTGTTGGAAGGAAGAATTTGTGGTGTAACAGAAAGTTAGAAAATAGGACACAAAGTTACAAATTCAAAGTATGTCTAGAAGGGACAGGGGCTAACTTAAGGGGGACTTACGGTTTGAGGACAATGGAGAAAGAATGCAATTGTTGCTATGAAAAATGAAAGGCCGAATAACCAGAAGAGAAAAACAAAATAGCAGAAGGAGTAAGGAAAATTTCACAGCACAGATTGCATTCAAGAAGGATCCTTAAAAGTGATGACCTGAAAGGATGAATGGAATTTCAACGGTCAGGGCAAGGGCATTCCAATAAGAAAACATAGCAGGGGAGGACAAGAGAGAAATCCTACTATGCCCTCAAGTAACTGCTTTATTTTCTTCCTTGCCATCAACTTCTTAAAAGGGTACACACTGTTGACATTACTATTCCTTCACCATTTATTCCCGACTTAATCTCTTGCCATCTACTAAACTGTTCATTCCAAGATCCTCTTGTGTACTAACTCCAGGGCTTTTGCTCGGTTTTTTATCTCTTAAAGCTTTTGCAACACTGTTGGTTACAGGTTACATCTTCCACCTGAAAATGATCTTTTCCTTGGTTTTCCTGCATGTTCCTTCTAGCTTACAGATCATTTTCTTTCTTCTTTTTCCCATTTCCTTCCATCTCAAACCAGAGATTTCCATAAGACACATTTCCCTTCTACCTATAAACTCTCCCTCACAGTGATCTAATCTACCTGCACAACTTTAATTTCAATGCTACAAACATTTACTAAGCATACTCTAAATGCCAGGTACTGTTCTAAACTCTGAGAAATTTCTCAGCTCAGGTTTCATATCAGATTCACCAGGAGAGTATTAGCATGTAGACTGTTGAGCTTAGTGACCAGAAACAGTCATTTATGCAGTCTGGAACAGGTCTTCTTAAAGCTCTACAGATGACTCTGTTGCACAGCCAAATCTAAATACTGTTTTCCATTTTATATATGTCTTTAGTGTGACAGGCAAGATGCTTAATGATCTCACCTTTTTCTTACCTGCCTCTTCTTCAGCGACACTCAACACCCTATTACATTCTGGTAATACTCAGTGACCTACAATCGCCTGAACATGCTAGATATCTCAGTCTGGTAGCTTTGCACATGTTGCCAACCCTACCATCACTAGTGTTCCTGCTACATATATGTACTTACGTCTGTTGCTTGCCGGTTTTCTCTTTATTCCTTTGAAACCCAGTTCAAACAAATCTGAGACATTATTAACCCTTACAGATCTCAACAAGCCCACCATAGTAATGATGAAAACTCTTTGTATTGGAAATATTGTTAAGAACCCGGCACGATGTTTGGCTAGACACCAAAATATACTACTTGTAAAAGGGACCAACTGAAGTAATGCTAGATGAGTAATGCTAAGGATGATCAGTTTACTATTCAGAAAGATTCCAATGGTCATGTGGGGCTTATTATACTGACGGGGGAAAGAGACTGGAGAAGAGCTAAAATACCATTGTGATAATCCAAATAATAAAAGAACAATGGCAGTAGCAATGGAAAGAAGGGCATGGATTCAAGAATTACTGAACATGGATGGCTGAGTTGATTAAGTGTCTGCCTTCGGCTCAGGTCATGATCCCAGGATCCTGGGACTGAGCCCCACAATGGGCTCCCCTGCTGAGCAACTCCCTCTTCCTTTTTCCCCTTCTCCCCGCTCATTCTTTCTCTCTCTCTAATAAATAATAAAATCTTTTAAAAATTTATTAGGGTATAGCATCAATAAACATACCTAATTAGGTGTGAGGTGGGGAGGAGAGAGGACTCTCACATAACACCCATATTTCTGGGTGGGGAGACGAGAGGAAAGGCAGTGTTGTTAATTAAGGTAGATCAAAAGAGAGGATGTAGCCCAAGAGAAGAAGGCTACAGCCAGGAAGTTTTGCAGAAAATCAACAATTCAGAGGCATGTGAAAAAAGCCAACCCTATTCAAGAACCTGAGAAGGAAGGGTCAGAAAGGTGAATTGGGAGAGAGTGTTAATAAAACATAAGAAGTAGTTGGAAGAATGAGTGAAAAGTCAACACTGTTAAATCTGCCCATGAGGAGGTCACCAGTGAGTTTTCTAAGCGTGGTTTCAGAGAAGTGGTAGGAGCAGAAGCCAATGGCAATAGAGTAAGAAGCTAATGAAACTACCAGATGACAGTAGCAAACTGAGCTGGTCCACTGTTCTGTCTAAAAACACACAAAAATGATGATAAAATAACAAAAAAAGCATAAAGACATAAGAACAAAGAAAATGAAAGAGGAATCCCCAACAGATACAGGTGTCAAAAAATTGCAGAAAACAGAAAGTGGATGGTCAAGAAGTAACTACCTCAGAGACCAAAGAGCCTACTATAGGAAAAGCCACTTAGAAAAAAAGGATGATTCCACTTTAGCACACTGGAAAAGCACAGGAATTAGAATCTTCCAGTAGATCTCTCTTAGCAAGAGTGAAGACAGAGCTGAAAACCAAATAAAATCTGTAGCTTGCTTTAAAGTATCGTACCAATGTTAACTACTTAATTTTAATAAATATAGGGTTGCTAGATAAAATACAGGATGCCCACTTAAATTTTGCATTTCAGGCAAATAATTTTTTACGAAAGAATGTCTAATGCAGTATTTGCAGCAATTTTTTTTAATACATCATTTATCTGAAATTCAAAATTAACTAGGCCCCATGTATTTTTATTTGCTACATCTGACAACTCTAGATAAATGTATTATGATTATGGAAAATATTAATAGTAGTGGAAGGTGAGTGAATGATACATAGGAACTCTGCTAAGTCTTTGTAACTTTTCTATAAATCTAAAATTATTTCAAAATGAAAAGATGAAAAAAAATGAAGCTTACAAAGACTTTTAATGATGTGAGAAAGTGCAGTTCTACGAAAAAAGCAAAAAACAGGACTGTGTATTCATTATGATATTCATGTATGTGTTTTTTAATGAAATTTATCTTTATGGGGTAAAAATCACTAAAAGAAACATCAAATATTAATAGCAATTATCACTGGACAATCATATTCTGGATTGTTTGTATTTCTACATGCTTTCTGGATATCCAACTTTTCTATAAGTATATATCTAACAATTTTAAAATTTTAGAGTAGTAAATGCAAACTTTACTTGTAAATTTATGTTCACAGAAGAAAGGAGGGGAGAAATGTGTGGATTACACTAGAAGAATAAAAATAATAAACACTGTCAAGTGGCCATCCTAAGCCCTACTTACCATATTCATAATTTCATTTCTACAATTAGCTACGTTTACAGAACAAACTCTGGGAAATTATAATACGTACACAGACAGCTCCTGTTTTCTGAATGGAAAGAGTGGGTGGGAAACAGAGCAAACTATTGCCTTCAGAGAAAGAGTAGCAAGTTGCTGATCTCATAATGACCTTCTCTGTCTACTCACTTCTGAGGCACCATGGCAACTGGGAACCTCAGAATATCAAGGAAGGAGCATTGAGAGGAAAGGGGTTGGAAAGCTGCTGGGGGAAGGGAGAAAGCTCAGGAAAGCTGAATGAGAAATGTGAAGAAAGCCAAACCATAAGAACACTCACAGGCCCAACTACAAGCAAAGCTATAATATAAACTCAAAACTAGAACCAAAGGCCTGGAGATAGATGAGCCAAAGATAGGAAGGAAAAATAAAATTTCCTACCTTCTCAATAATGGTTATTCTTAACATCTAAATTATAACACTGACACTATATGTGTACTATAATTAAAGCCTTTCAAATTTCAAATTCAAAACTAAATATCTAAGTTTTAAATGCTAAAAAAGACTTGAAAAGGTTTTTCCTGTCAAAAAATTTTACCTTATGAGAGCATTTCTTCATAATAAATAATATCATATTACATAGTATGGCACATTTTACTTTTCCAAAAGCTTCTGCAGATATTATTTAACTTCACCTCTATTATTGGATTTAAACAGAATCACTTCAAACTCAGGAGTTTAAAGTGAGAGACTAAAATGGAAAGAGAATTTCTTGCCAGGTTAAAAACATACACAGCTAAAACTAAAAAGCTTTGTCTTTCATAGCTTTTGATCAAATCACACTGTAATTTATAATGTCCACTTTAATTTTGATTATAAAAATCATTAAAATATCATTTGTGCAAGACTACATTGCTTTGCTATAAGTGCTATAACTGTAAAAAATGCAAAGTGGTAAATTATCCTTTACTTTTGCTTCCATTTCTCTCTATACCACCAAACTCTTACCAGTAGCTATATACTTTCATGACGGCTAGGCACTGTCACAAAAAAAAAAAAAAAAAAAAAAAAAAAGAGGGGGCGTGGCAATACAATATTGGGAAATTTAAGAGACAGAATACACCCTTGTGGTCTTAGATTGGATACTGTTTGGATAAACCAGCATTTTGGAGTCAACTGCAGAAACTGGAATATGGTGTGTATAGTAAAAGAGATGAAAATTTATTGAAATAGAAAATTGGGAATTATTGACCCCAAAAAAGTACAGATTATAAAACAGTGTATACAGGATGATCCCATTTCAGTAGAAAGAGATGCATATTTTTATTATATGCATATATATATTATATGCATCTATATATGCATAGAAAAGGATCCAGAGGGACGCCTGGGTGGCTCAGTTGGTTAAGCAGCTGCCTTCGGCTCAGGTCATGATCCCAGCGTCCTGGGATCGAGTCCCACATCGGGCTCCTTGCTCCGCAGGGAACCTGCTTCTCCCTCTGACTCTGCCTTCCACTCTGTCTGCCTGTGCTTGCTCTCACTCTCTCTCTCTCTTACAAATAAATAAATAAAATCTTAAAAAAAAAAAAAAAAAAAAAAAAGAAAAGGATCCAGAAGATTAAACAATGGTATTAGCAGGAGTAATTTCTGGGTGGGGGATATACAAAGCTTTATTTTTGCCTTCTTGTGTTTTGTTTCTAGGTTTTTTTTTTACTGCTTCTCTCTTTTTTTAAAATAAAGATGTTATTTATTTGGCAGAAAGATCACAAGTAGGCAGAGAAGCAGGCAGAGAGGGAGAGAAGGAAGCGGGATCCCTGTTGAGCAGAGAGCCCAATGCGGGGCTTGATCCCAGGAACCTGAGATCACAACCTGAGCCAAAGGCAGAGGCTCAACCGACTGAGCCACCCAGGCGCCCCTTTTTACTGCTTCTTTAATAAAGCAGTATTTAGAAATATATTTTCTTTTTTTTTTAAGATTTTATTTATTTATTTGACAAACAGAGATCACAACTAGGCAGAGAGCAGGCAGAGAGAGGGGGAAGCAGGCTCCCTGCTGAGCAGAGAGCCCGATGCGGGGCTCGATTCCAGGACCCTGAGATCATGACCTGAGCCAAAGGCAGAGACTTAACCCACTGAGCCACCCAGGCGCCCCTAGAAATATATTTTCTAATTTCAATATTTTCTGACTTCTTTATCTTTAAGGATTTTATTTATTAATTTTATTAGAGAGAGAGAGAGAGAGAGCCTGCATGCAAGCAGAGGGAGGGGCAAAGGGAAAGGGAAGAGAGAGAATCCCAAGCAGACCCTGCACTGAGCAGAGCTCAACAAGGGGCTTGATCTCACAACCCTGAAATCATGACCTCAGCTGAAACCAGGAGTCGGATGCTTAACTGACTGAACTCCCCCAGGCACCCCTAATTTCTCTTTTTAATAAGGTTAACAATTAGAGGAAAACCACTCAAAGAGAACAAAAGCGCATCTACTACACCCAAGGTTCCAGTTTAGCATCGTGACTGACAGTATGGGCTCTGACTGGATTCAATACACAGTTAGCTGTGTGACCCTGGGCATATGATTTAACCTGTGTTTCAGTTCCCCATCCATAAATTGTGGAGAATGGCAGTACATTATTCAGCTCATGAGGTTGTTGTAAAAATTAAGTATGGTACTCCACATAAAGAAGAGCAGGCATCTAGCATACAGTAAAGCACTTGATGAACTTATCAATTATTACTATTATTATTCTAATTAGTCACTGAGAAAACAAGATTGCCATTTCTCACAGATAATGTGAAAAATAAGATAGGATGTAGCAGCAATACATCAGCTTTCTCTCTCACTATTCTTGTCCCCTAAATTTCTAAATTCCCTTCTTAATCCAAAGGGAGCAAAAGCTGAAAGCCTCTCACAGATCCTCTCAGAATCTCACCTCATTGCTATTTCCTCTGTATCCGATGAAGGTCGATACAGCTCTATAGGTTTTTAAATGCCAGTATAATTAAATGTACAGTGTTCTATTAGTTTGGGGTGTACAGTGACTCAATAATTCCATTCATTATTCAGTGCTGATCACAGTAAGTATATTCTTAATTTCCTTCACCTATTACACCCATCCCCCCACCCACCTCCCTCTGTGTTTTTTTTTAAAAGTCTATGACCAGGGGATACCTGGGTGGTTCAGACAGTTAAGCGTCCAACTCTTGATCTCATCCCAAGGCACCCCATGCTACTTGGTTTTAGATGACCTCTAGTAAACACCTCTTAGGAATGCACCAGCCCCTTTAATCTACAAGGTCTGTAAAAGATTAGATTATTCATTCAGGAAGGTAATCTTGAACTCAACCAATCTCTAACTCTGGGTTCAAAGAGTGAAAAAGAATATCTTAACCAGTATCCTCATTTTCACAGATGTGGAAAATGAGTCCAAAGAGGTAATTTTTATGAATTATCTGTAGTCACATATCTAATTGGTGGCAGATGCAAGAATAGAGATCTCTCCAATATCAAGTGAATTTGACTCAATTTAAATTAACCCCAAGGATACTACATCCACAAATGACTTAGAAATGGATCAGTGGAAAACATGTGTTCTATTTTGGAACATTTGGTAGCTGAGAAGCAGGCGCAAACTCCTCCCCAGGCCACTGAACACACTTCAATCCACTGCTTCTCCATGAGCTATTGGCATGAGTTTTGCAACAGTAGTGATAGCAAGAAAATTCTCAGGCACTCATACCATAGACCACACAGTCTTTGCAATAAGAAACATTGACTTTGAGAACAACTTGGCAACTACAGGCTGCCTTGCAAATCATTGGCTGAGTTTCCTATAATGGTGTTTATGTCACCATTGCCAAACACAATTTCCTAATCCAATGAATGGACAGTTTGTTTCACATGGTCTCAGACTGGACAAATTTCTCAAGCTGCTGTGTGACTTTAAGGATTTAGATTTAACCCAGTCTTTCTCAACAGGGGCATTATGACATTTTGAGGACAATTCTTGGCTATGTGAGATTATCTAGCATACTGAAGAAGGTTTAGAATCATCGGTCCTCTGTCCTTCAAATGCAAGTGAACAGGAGTAGACCTCCCTCATCCGTGGTTCCTCACATTCCAAGGTTTAATTTACCCACAGTCAACCGCTGTCCAGAAGCAGATGACCCTTCCCCTGACACAGCATGAGAAGGTCAACAGTAGCCTAAAGCTATGTGACAATGCCTACATCATTCGCCTTACTTCATCTCATCACCTAGGCATTTTGTCCTCTCACATCCTCACATGACTGATAAGATTGATGAGAAGGGTGAAATTGGTATAATGTGATTTCTGAGAGAGAGAAATTACATTCACATAACATTACAGCCTATTGTAACTGTTCTATTTTACTATTAGTTATTATTGTTAATCTTTTAACTGTGCCTAACTTACAAATTAAACTTTAACATAGGGGGGCACCTGCCTGGGTGGCTCAGTGGGTTGGGCCGCTGCCTTCGGCTCGGGTCATGATCTCAGGGTCCTGGGATGGAGCCCCTCATCGGGCTCTCTGCTCAGCAGGGAGCCTGCTTCCTCATCTCTCTCTGCCTGCCTCTCATCTGCCTGCTTATCATCTCTCTCTGTCAAATAAATAAATAAAATCTTAAAAAAATAATAATAAACTTTAACATAGGTATATACGTGTAGGGAAAAAACATAGTATATGTAGTATTCAGAACTACCTGCAGTTTCAGGCATCCACTGGGGTCTTGGAATGGATCCCCTGTAGTTCCACCAGTCACAACCTTCACACATTTACAAAGACCTCAAAGGGTAAGATATCACCACCAGTACTAGCCTTCAGGTCAACCATTAAGTGAACTATAAAGTTATAAGAAATATTTACATAAAGACTTGACCTCTAAAAAAAGACTTGACCCTTTTTATCTGCCACTAAATACTGCCCTCTATTCCCCTTTGAGCCCAGAGATTAGATAAAATCCTTCATTCATCAACTCCTGAAAACCAACTTTGGCTGAAATAGCTAAATAATTAAGACACGTTTGTTGTTAGGGAAATAGAGTAGAAAAGTTACTGAAATGGAATCAGGGCACCTGACTTTGAATTTCAGTTTTCTGGCTATTCACTCTTAGGCAAGTTATTGCCCCTCTTTAAGCCTTAGTTCTCTCATCTACTTGAAGAAAAGCTATTAGGCTACATTATTTCTCTGGTTCATTGCAGTTCTAGGAATCTATGACATAAAACATAATTAACTGGCTTAACTCTTTTCTTCTCACCTCCACATAGCTTAAAGGGGTGACCACCAACTTACTACCTCATCGTTCAGAAGCAAGGACCCCAAAGTCCCAGGAGAGTCACATTCAGCCAGAGCCAGTGTGGGATTTTACTATACAGTCTATATCTTGAATATATTAAAAGAAGCTTAATTATTTTATGATCCATCAATAATAGAAGCACCGAGATAATAACACCAACAGCCACTCTAATTAATGTTTATCTCTGCCAGAACTATCATCTCAACCCTGGCTGTATATTAGAATGATCTGGATAGTTTTAAAAAAAAAGAAAAGGCCCCAGCTCCAAATCAAGCCAATATCAAATGATTCAGAACCTTTGGAGATGGCGCTCATTTCTTAAGGCCCCACCAAGTGATTATGACATACAGTGAAAACCAAGAACCATTAATCCAGGCCCTTTATTTCAAGAAATGCAAAGCAAATGACCAAAGGTCAATATATCTCATACTGTTTGTATAATCAAACATCAATAAATAAGAATAATCCAGTGTTAATATTTACTGACATTCTCAATTACATGTAAAGAATTCCATTTTTAGAGAAAAAGGACAGGTCTATAATCACCCTTTGCTCCTGCCACAGGTTGTTATTGAGGACTGACCCTGCCAGAAATAGAATATATCTTTTTTACATGATAAAGCACTTCAAAGATAGATTACTATAAATTTGCCCAATCCTGCAAAAAGTCCTATCACTCATTAAGATAGTTATGACATTAGTCAAAGTAGTACAGAAACCAAATTCCTCAACCTCTCACTGACTAGATGTCACTAAAAGACCAAGTATGTAGAATGAACAGGAAAAAGCTGAGAGGAACGTTTAGGAAAAGACACTTTGAAAACTGCACTTCCAAAAAAAAGAAAGAGAGAAAGAAAAGAAAACTGCACTTCATACAAAGTACATTTATTCATCAAAGCTTCAAGTCCAGTGATGCAGGAAAAGGTGGCACAATCTTGGCTAAAATTATTCTTGCTCTTTCCAGAACAGAATCAGTGAAACCAAAAGGTCATGTTAGATAAAGAAAGCATTAAATTTGTCTTACCTCATGTGTAAAGCCAAGCCGTCCTGTAGGCTGGAGATCCCCAAATCAGAGAGTGTATCTGAGCCAACAGAAGCTGGTGATAGAGAGCCCTCCTTCTCCTCCAGCAGATCCAGCTTCACCAGGCTGCTAATTTCATCCTCTGAGTTATCTTCAGACACAGAACCAATTATGAATCGGGAATGCTGGTTCAGCTCCATAGGTTTGCCCAAGGGGGATGGTTCATCCATTATTCCTTCAAAATGAGCTCTCAGAGCTATGAGGAAAATGAGGGAGAAAAGCAGGTTATGGATAATAACCTATATCAAAGGACAACCATAGATTATACCTAATGTACTACAGCTGGCACTTGGAAGCAATGTGTAGTTTGAGAACTAGTTTCTTTGGCTATTCTATTTCACAGCTTCTGTTTTCTACAAGGAAGGAAAATACAGATCATGATAACCATGCCTAAAAAAAAATTAAAATTAGCTTCCTCTTCCTCAAAGGAATCTCTCTCAAAAAACTATAAGCCAAAGGGCACCTGGGTGGTTCAGTCATTAAGCATCTGCCTTTAGATCAGGTCATGATTCTGGGGTCCTGGGATTGAGCCCCGCATTGGGCTCCCTGCTCGGCGGGAAGCCAGCTTCTCCCTCTCCAACTCCCCCTGCTTTTGTTCCCTCTTTCACTGTCTCTCTCTCTGTCAAATAAATAAAATCTAAAAAAAAACAAAACAAAACTGTAAGCCATTCCCAATCTCTTTATCAATTTGGTAATGTCCAAAAAATAATTATGATCAAGGGAAAGACCTCTGCAGTAGGTGAAATCTGATACTGTGACTGATACTCATCTGATACTCATGATACTGTGACTTCAGTTGTCAGTACTGGGGAGAATGCAGGAAAAGATTTCCAGAGAGTCACGGTCATTTCAGACTAGGTATTTAGAGTCAACTATATAACTATCACCTCATTCCAACAGTACACTGACAGGTTGTGAAGTCTACAGAAGTGTATTTTTATGTAAATATATACACATAAAATATACTGACATTGATATATATGCCGACATTGAGATATACATATATATATGTGTGTGCTTTAAATTAAACTCCAGATAGGTTTTTAATGTTGTTGTTAGGATTTTATTTATTTATTTGACAGACAGAGATCACAAGCAGGCAGAGAGGCAGGCAGAGAGAGAGAGGGAAGCAGGCTCCCCACTGAGCAGAGAGCCCGACACGGGGCTCAATCCCAGATAGGTATTTTTTTAATAGAAAAAGAAAATCTTTGTCCTGTTAAAAATTCACCCAATAACATCTGCTCTTGGCCCTAATGTGCTGACATCGATAAGGAGAAAATGAATGTAGTATCAAATTCAAGATCTCTACTTAAAATAAGGGAGCAGTCTCAGTAAGTATTAGTTTTCTAGGTATAGGGCCTTATTAGTCAGAATTAAATATTTTGGGGCGCCTGGGTGGTTCAGTGGGTTAAGCCTCTGCCTTCGGCTCAGGTCATGATCCCAGGGTCCTGGGATCAAGCCCCCACATCGGGCTCTCTGCTCAGCAAGGAGGCTGTTTCCCTCCACCCCTGCTTGTCTCTCTGCCTACTTGTAATCTCTGTCTGCCAAATAAATAAATAAATAATCTTAAAAAAAAAAAACCAGAATTAAATATTTCCAACTACTAGCAAACTAATTAACAAAGACCAGAACAGTCTACAAGAACAATAAAAAAGTCTACAAGAATAATAAAAAACAAAGCTAAAAGAAACAATATTTATTCTGTCATTCAAAAAATCCTATTAAGAAAACTCTTTAGAAATACATGTCAACTTAGTATTGAACCTCTTGCAGCCTAGCAACTTTAATTTAGAAAGCAATATTCCCAATACTGATTTCAAGGCGCTGTAAGAGATGGTGTATCAATAGACAATAAATTTATATTAATAAATAAAGTACAAGAGTAGGTAAAAAGCAGTGTTCTTTGACACTAGATAACAAAACATCAAGATTTTAAATGTATGGGAAATCACCATTAAACATGTTAAAATAATAAGTGCACCACTCTTATGCTATTTGTGGATCAGAGTTTATTCATATACAAAGAAAAACAGTATAAATGATAGAGCAGTAGTTCTCAGAAAGTGTAGTTTCCAGACCAGCAGCATTAGCCCCAGCATCACCAGGGAACCTCTTTAAAGTACAGATTCTGTACTTTAAAGTCTCTGCCTTCGGCTCCGGTCATAATCTCAGGATCCTGGGATCAAGCCCCACATCGGGCTCTCTGCTCAGCAAGGAGCCTGCTTCCCCCTCTCTCTCTGCCTGCCTCTCTTCCTACTTGTGATCTGTCAAATAAATAAAAAAATAAAATAAAATAAAAAGTACAGATTCTTGGGTCTTACCACAGAGCAACTAACCATATCAGAACCTACAGGTTGGGACCCAGTAATCTATATTTTAACAAGTCCTAAAACTCTGAGAACCACTCTGCTAGAAGAATAAAAGAATAATAACAAATTGCCAGGAATGTTTAAAAAAAAAATTACTTCTAGGTATTTCCCAAGAGTGAGTTAGAGATTACTTCTGTTAACTTTTATTTTAAAAAAGTAGAATCAAATATAAAAATAGCATGCAACAGGAAAAACTTGACATCTAAATTTACTATACATTCCTCCCTTGGAATATTAGGTTTCTTTAAAATAATTTTTAAATGTCTCCAAATTTTATTAAGATAGTCACTTCCAGAAAGCAAAAAGAAAACCAATCATTTAAAAAGAGAAAAAAAGGGAGAGAAGGACAAAGTGAGGGAAGGAAGGAGGTAAAATTCTAACAGAGCACTCTGAAGACCACCATCAAAAGGTACAGCAAAAAAAAAGTCTACTTCTTTCACATTTTAGATCAGTAAATAATCAAATTAAAAAAATAATAATAAGAGAAGACTCCCATTTTCTCCCACCCCCCACAGAATACCAAATTCCATCTCTACTAACACAGAAGATAATGGTTGCCTTCTTTACAGGAGAAATAAAGCATTCAGGGGCATGTTCTAGTTTATAGTCTGAACTGAAATTGGGTGACTACACAAAAAAATAAAATTCATGAGAAAAGAGTAATTCTCTCGGAGAAAGACAACTATCATATGATCTCCCTGATATGAGGAAGTGGAGATGCAACGTGGAGGGTTAGGGGGGTAGGAGAAGAATAAATGAAACAAGATGGGATCGGGAGGGAGACAAACCTAAGTGCCTCTTAATCTCACAAAACAAACTGAGGGTTGCTGGGGGGAGGGGCATCGAGAGAGGGAGGTGGGGTTATGGACATTGGGGAGGGTATGTGCTATGGTGAGTGCTGTGAAGTGTGTAAACCTGGCAACTCACACACCTGTACCCCTGGGGATAAAAATACATTATATGTTTATTTAAAAAAAAATTTTTTTTTAAAAAAAGAGCGATTCTCTGATTCCATGGGAGAAGAAGAAATGACTAATAAATAAATGAGAGGCTCCATAAGGTCAACCTCAAATTTTTCTTTCCTAGCTAATAAGAACATGAAGGCAGCCTTCCTTCAAGTGCTGCAAAGATCAGAAGCAGCTCAGTTGTCAGCAGCTTGAGAGCTTATCTACCAACCAGCAAATCTACTGAATGGTATCTTTGGGCACAAGCTTGCAAAGCACCAGAAAAGAGAGGTCACCTATGGAAAATCACTGAGTAGCTCTCCACTCTAGAAGCTAATCTACAGCCCGTCCCATTTCCATTGATTCTAGTCCTGAATTAAAGAGAAAAGGGGTTGGAATACTACCACTGTCAGACCATTCACTTCAGACTACCCAACCCCCTAAACCTGCCTATGTTTTTTTTTTTGTAGAAGGCAACTTTTAGCATGAATGCCTATGGTTTAATATTTTAGCACATGAACATAAAATTTTTATCATACTGTAAACATGAAAGAATATTATTTGTAACTGACCTCTTATAATTCTTACTGTCTGAGCAGATATCCACCTCCAAAAAGAACTAGGGAAAAAGAGAGAGAGTTGAACTGTTTGTTTTAAGAAACCCAAATTTTAGCAATTCCTGTTTTGCTCAGAATTCAAAACTGATAGTACTCAAAGTATCATTTTTCTGATCAAATCTATTATTTAACTTGAAGCATAAAGTTCAGTTGTTTCACTATTATTTATTCAAATCTATAAATCAAAAGCATTACATAAGGACTTTGTTTTCATGGGAATGTTAAACAATAATCCAAGCTTACCATTTCACAAGGTGCCTTTTCCAACTGCGTACTTCGATGAACATATTCCAACCCTATGATATCCAACATTTCATCAAAAAAGAGGCAGTGGGGAGGCACCTGGGTTAAAGCCTCTGCCTTCAGCTCGGGTCATGATCCTGGGGTCCTGGGATTGAGCCCCACATCGGGCTCTCTGCAGAGCAGGAAGCCTGCTTCTCCCCTCTCTGCCTGCCTCCCTGCCTACTTGTGATCTCTGTCTGTCAAATAAATAAATAAAAATCTTAAAAAAAAAAAAAAAAAAAGAGGCAGCGGGGAGAAGAGAACCACTAGATCCCTTGGAACTTAGACTCTGATTACATTTCTAAATGGATATACCCACATAGAAGGTTGGAAACCAGGAAGGGGATAGATCTTGCCATAAAATTAAACTAAAAACTAAATCTAAATCCCTTTAGGGGGCGCCTGGGTGGCTCAGTGGATTAAGCCGCTGCCTTCGGCTCAGGTCATGATCTCGGTGTCCTGGGATCGAGCCCCGCATCGGGCTCTTTGCTCAGCGGGAGCCTGCTTCTCTCTCTCTCTCTGCCTGACTCTCCGCCTACTTGTGATTTCTCTCTCTGTCAAATAAATAATAAATAAAATCTTTAAAAAAAAAAATAAATAAATAAATAAATCCCTTTAGATCCCTAAAACTCTAAAGGATCAAGAAGTCTCTAGCAACTTCCCAAATCCTAGGTTTCCTTCCATGCCCAACAATTTAAATGTATCCAGGGTAAAAATTCTCAACTTCACTTATGTATAACAATCACCTGTGGAGCTATTTATTTATTTTTAATTTGTTATGTTACATTAGTTTCAGGTCTGTGGAGCTTTTTTTTTTGGTGGGGGGTGATCAGGCAATTTATTTATGATGGCAGCTAGAAGACTCCATGTTTAGTAGTGTGGGTGAGATAAGGGCTGAGCCCATGCCTTCTGCTTCTCCTTGGGATTCCTGGGAGCAAACTTCTCCTGCAGTTTCTTCCACATTTCTTTATTCATTTCCTTAAACTCTTCCAAGATGTCTGTGGACAGGATTGGCCTGTACTCTGGGGACAGGCCAGTGAGGCTCATGTCTTTGGGGTGAGGGTTCTTATATCTGTAATAGTTTGAATGGAGTCATGCTAAGCTCTCATACCTCTGATCACAGGCCTCAGGCTCTACAATCTTGAGTACCCTTTCCCTCCAGAAAGGCCTGTGCTACTTCTGACTGTTTGGTCTCCTCCACTGGCCATTCCTCACAGAGTTTTAGGAAATGCCGGCAGGCACTGGCCTCCATTTTGGATCACCTCATGGTGCTTTTTAAAAACATGTATGTCTAAACTCTCCCCCAGATCTACCGAATCAGAATCACTGCTGGAGGCCCAGAGATCTGAATATTAAGTTCCACAGTTGACTGACACTGATATATATCCAGGCTTGAGAACCACTGGTACAGGATGGAAAAGAAATCTAGAACTTCTAAGAGAAGACTTCAAATGAATTGGATTAGGGACAGGGCAGACATGTTACCTGGGGAAACAGGATTTACCCAATTATGTAGTTTAAGCTAATATTATCCTTAAATACAACTGTGGTAGGGAAGGCAGGGGTGAGAAGAGGAAGTAGTTTTGATCAGATGCAAACAAGGTGCAGTGGAGCTGGAGTTAAACCCTAGGACTCAAGATCAAATTCTGACTTTGCCAAATATTGGCAGTGCAAACTTGAGTGAGTCACTTAACATCTCTGATTCTCGTCATCTGTAAAAATAAATAGGTTATATGCTACCTTAGGGGACTGCTGTGAAGCTGAAGAGTATATGAAAGTATTCTGTAAACTATGTACTAGACCAGTGTTTTTCAAACTATGGGTTACCACCAAGCAGAATACTAAGAAATACATTTAGAAGGTTGTAACCAACATTTTAAAAATGAAGGGGCGGGCGCCTGGATGGCTCAGTGGGTTAAGCCGCTGCCTTCGGCTCGGGTCATGATCTCAGGGTCCTGGGATCGAGTCCCGCATCGGGCTCTCTGCTCGGCGGGGGGCCTGCTTCCTCCTCTCTCTCTCTCTCTGCTTGCCTCTCTGCCTACTTGTGATCTCTCTCTGTCAAGTAAATAAATAAGATCTTTAAAATAAATAAATAAATAAATAAATAATAAAAATGAAGGGGCGCCTGGCAGGATCAGTCAGTAGAACATGCCACTCTTGATGTTGGGGTTGAGAATTCAAGCCTGGCATTAAGAAAATTTACTTTTAAAAAAGTCATTAGGGGGGCGCCTGGGTGGCTCAGTTGGTTGGACGACTGCCTTTGGCTCAGGTCATGATCCTGGGGTCCCGGGATCGAGTCCCACATCGGGCTCCCAGCTCCATGGGGAGTCTGCTTCTCCCTCTGACCTTCTCCTCCCTCATGTTCTCTCTCACTGTCTCTCTCTCAAATAAATAAATAAAATCTTAAAAAAAAAAAAAAAAAGTCATTAGGGACGCCTGGGTGGCTCAGTTGGTTAAGCAGCTGCCTTCGGCTCAGGTCATGATCCCAGAGTCCTGGGATCGAGTCCCACATCGGGCTCCTTGCTCAGCAGGGAGCCTGCTTCTCCCTCTGCCTCTGCCTGCCATTCTGTCTGCCTGTGCTCGCTCTCTCCCCCTCTCTGTCTCTGATAAATAAATAAAATCTTTAAAAATAATAATAATAAAATAAAATAAAAAAATAAAAAAGTCATTAAAGGGCGCCTGGGTAGCTCAGTGGGTTAAGCCTCTGCCTTCGGCTCAGGTCATGATCTCTGGGTCCTTGGGTCAAGTCCCATGTTGGACTCTTTGCTCAGCAGGGAGCCTGCTTCCCCCTCTCCCTGCCCTGCCTGCCTCTCTGCCTACTTGTGATCTCTCTGTTAAAAAGTCATTAAAAATGAAATAGAACAGGGGACACCTGGGTGGCTCAGTCAGTTAAGCGTCTGCCTTCAGCTCATGATCTTGCTTCTCCCTCTAGTCCTCCCCACTGCTGGTGATCTCTCTCTCTCTCACACAAATAAATAAAATCTTCTAAAAAACTGAAATAGAACAGAAGATGTTAAGGGTACACTGTACTTTATACGGACGAATATTGTTTTTTGAATTTTTGTATCAGTTATATGTACATCAAAAAAGTCTTAGAGCCGGGGCGCCTGGTGGCTCAGTGGATCAAGCGGCTGCCTTCAGCTCAGGTCATGATCTCAGTGTCCTGGGATCAAGCCCCGCATCGGGCTCCTTGCTCAGTGGGGAACCTGTTTCTCTCTCTCTCTCTCTGTCAAATAAATAAATAAAAATATTTAAAAAAAAAAAAGGTCTTAGAGCCACAATGAATTCTTGCTCTCTTGGCCCCTCCACTTTATGCTCTCATTAGAGAGCAAACACAGTGACTTAATACCTAGACCAATGATTCTAAAACTTTCTTAGGTCAAAACACTATTAGAAATCTGTGAGCTCTCTGCTCAGCAGGGAGCCTGCTTCCCTCTCTCTCTCTCTGCCTGCTTCTCTGCCTACTTGTGATGTCTGTCAAATAAATAAATAAAATCTTAAAAAAAAAATCTGATAAAAGTATGGACTTTTTCCTGACAAAAATGCACCCTCACACAAAATTCTGCTTGCATACAAGTTTAGGACCCCTAAAGTCTTGCCATGAATCAGGTTAAGATCCTTCTATCTCTAGAAAGAAGACAAAGAATCAAGATGATTTCTGGGGAAGGGTCATATAGCTCCTGTCTTACCATCTCCAAAAGAAGGCCTTTCCCCAGAGTGGTAGTACATTCTGCTTATCCAAATAAAACTTTTCTTCATTAGATCAAATTGTCAAATTCTCCTTCATTTAAAAAAAAAGTGTTTAAAACGTTCTTGAACTTTGTTAGAAACTCCAGTCTATCTGCAGAAGGCTCCCAAACTATACCCTATGTGCCTGAAAATGAAATAAAGCTAATTATAGCTAATGTACTTATTTAAGAGTCAGCTTGCATTTCACCCAGGGATATTCCTCTAAATAAAACAGAACAGATTTTACCAAACTTATTTAAGATGTTTCCCTTGAACTCAAGTGACGTCATCTTCCAAGTGATTCTAATAAAGAGGCATCAATTAGTTTTCATAGCCACTGATAAAAACATCCAAGCTGGGGACACCCGGGTAGCTCAGTCAGTTAAACATCTAACTTCGGCTCACGTCATGATCCCAGGGTCTTGGGATCAAGTCCCACAGTCCCACATCAGGCTCCTTGCTCAGTGGGGAGCCTGTTTCTCCCTCTGCCTGCCTGCTTCTCCCTCTGCTTGTGGGCTCTCTGTCTCTGACAAATAAATAAATCTGGAGGGGAAAAAAAAAGTATCCAAGATGAGACATGTCCTTACCTTTTAATTCATAGTAACTTCATTTAAATTCCTTTAAAAACAATCACTCAATTTGCCTTTTTCATTTTTGTCATTTTACTGATAAACTTTTAAATGGATTTTAGTATTAATTCAATAACCATGAGAGATTTTTTAAAACCACATATTATTTTCCTACAAGTTTTAAATTTTAAAGATTTTATTTATTTATTTACTTAGAGAGAGTGTATGCATACAGAAACGTACAGGTCCCTGAGCTGGAGGAGGGGTGGAAGGGGAGAGAGAGGGAAAAGAATCTCAAGCAGACTCCAAGCTGAGCACAGAGCCCACCTCCGGGCTCAATCCCACGACCCTAAGATCATGACCTGAGCCAAAGCCAAGACTCAGATGCCTAACCAACTGAACCACTCAGGTGCCCCAAGTTTTAAACCTTAAAACAACAAGTACTTGAGTCTCTAAGTGAGATGGCTGATGTATACTAAAGGATAAAACAGATTTGGTCCCTAGCAAAAATACTATAGCTACCTAAAGATACAGACAATAATAGTAGTATAATAATTGCTTCGTGTAGAAACCCAAATAGAGGGCGCCTGGGTAGCTCTGTCGTTAAGCGTATGTCTTCAGCTTAGGTCATGATCCCAGGGTCCCGGAATCCAGCCCCGCATCAGGCTCCGTGCTCCGTGGAGAGCCTGTTTCTCCCTCTCCCACTCCCCTTGCTTGTGTTACCTCTCTCGCTGTCTCTCTGTCAAATAAATAAATACAATCTTAAAAAAAAAAAAAAAAAAAAAAGATAAAAGAAAAAAAAAAGAAACAAAAAAGAAAGATACTTTATCCAAACTTGGAGGTAGTAATGGTGAGGACAAGGATCATGGAAGGTTTCCCAGAGCGGGAACACATTAATGATGATGAAGAACTGGGATATAAAAAAGGACAGAAAGGAGCACTCCATGCAGAAGGAGCCATCAAATAAACATCCAGATGGTAGAATACAAAGACTTATGAGGAATACCAGACCTGAATGGCTTCAAGAGTTAGAGGTAATTTCCTTCAAGAGCCAGCTGGAGACTTTTGGGGTTTGTTTGTTTGTTTTTAAACAAGAGTATATTTCCTTAGGGTAAAAGAGTCAGAGAAAATAACATTGTGTAATTGTCTATTCTATTCTTCATTTCTCAGGCCAGGGATAGAGAATATTTTTCATGGAAGAAGCTGGTAAAAGCTTCCGGATCTTTGGGGCACCTGGGTGACTCAGTGGTTAAAGCCTCTGCCTCTGGCTCAGGTCATGGTCCCAGGGTCCTGGGATTGAGCCCCTTATGGGGCTCTCTGCTCAGCAGGGAGCCTGCTTCCCTGGCCTCTGTCTCTGCCTGCCTCTCTGCCTACTTGTGATCTCTATCAAATAAATAAATAAAATCTTTCTTTTTTTTAAAGTTTCTGGATCTTCCAAGAAAACTTTAAAGAAGACTTGCCAAACTTCTGGATAAAGATGGTAGGTTGAACACATATCCATCTTGTTCCCGCCTAAAATCCTACTAAAAAAAAACAAAAGTAAAGGGGCCTCTGAGTGGCTTACTCTGTTAAGCATCTGCCTTCAGCTCAGGTCACTCAGGTCAGGATCCCAGGGTCCTAGGATTAAGCTCCACATCCTTGGGTTCCCTGCTCAGTGCCGAGTCTGCCTCTCCTTTTGCTTCTCTTACCCACTGATACAGGTGCTTGTGCTTTCTCTCTCTCTCTCCCCCTCTGCTCACTCTCCTTCTCGCTCTCCAATAAATAAAATCTTAAAAAAAAAAAAAAAAAAAAAAAGTGGGGCACCTGGGTGGCTCAGTGGGTTAAAGCCTCTAGAAGCCTTCGGTTCAGGTCCTAGCCCAGGATCCTGGGATCAAGCCCCGCCATGGCGGGGGGTGGGGGGGGTGGGGGGGGGCTCTGCTCAGCAGGGAGCCTGCTTCCTCCTCCTCTCTCTGCCTGTCTCTCTGCCTACTGTGATCTCTGTCAAATAAATAAATAAAATCTTTAAATAAATAAATACATACATATGTAAAGGAATTTTTAAAAAGGTATAATTCACAAAAGACCTCCATCTGCTTCCCAACTGCCCCTCTCCCCGCAAAGAAAGTCAGGGGAGACAACAGCAAGATACTTTTCTTGGAAAGCAGATGGAAACATGATAAAGGACTACACAAACCTGGGAAACTAAATCATAAACCATCTGTGGTAAACTCATAATCAATACACTTTATATCAAAGAATCTTGAAAATGTTCAGAAAATGAAAGTGAATGATGGAGCTAAAATAAAGAGGATCTGGTTGAAATCCTGTTCAAGAGGCGTCAGATGCTTTGATTTTCTTCTCAACTAGTAAAGCCAGGTGCCAGCTGTTCTACCGTCCTGATAAAAGACTGGAGAATTATTCTCTAGAGAGGGTTAAACATGAGGTTTCTAGACTGGGGGATACCAACAACAGTAAAGGGGAGAGCACCATGTTGAAAATGAAGAAATTAAGTAGGCATATTGAGTAAGAGCTTCCAGCCTTCTTTCCCCAGTTTTCACCAGCCAGGAGGGAAGTAAGAAGATCCTTCTTTGCCGAATCTAACTAGACCAAGAGAAAAAAGATCTCAAAAAGTAACACTGTAGTTCACTAATTAAGATGCCCCACTTGGGGCACCTGGGTGGTTCAGTGGGTTAAAGCCTCTGCCTTCCGCTCAGGTCATGATCCTGGGGTCCTGGGATGGAGCCCTGCATCAGGCTCTCTGCTCAGGAGGGAGCCTGCTTCTCTCTCTCTATGCCTACTTGTGATCTCTCTCTGTCAAATAAATAAATAAAATCTTTATTAAAAAAAAAAAAAAAAAAGATGACCCACCAGATCACCCTATACGAAAGTTAATGGTCTGGGCACCTGAGTGGCTCAGTTGTTAATCGGCTCAGGTCATGATCCCAGGGTCCTAGGATCGAGTCCCATATCGGGCTCCTTGCTCAGCGGGGAGCCTGCTTCTCCCTCAGCCCCTCTCCACTCATGCACTCTCTCTCTCAAATAAATAAAATCTCAAAAACAAAGAAAAAACCTACTACAAAGCTGCAGTATTAACATAAAGACAGATATATAGACCAAGGAAACAGAACAGAGAGCTGAAAAAGAACAGGAGCTTGCCATTTGCAGCAACAGGACAGGCTTGGAGAGTATAACACTAAGTAAAATTAAGTTAGAGAAAGACACGTACCATATGATTCCACTCACACGTGGAATTTAGGAAACAAAACAAATGAATTTTAAAAAGAGATAAATAGGGGCACTTTAGTGGCTCAGTTGGTTGAGCATCTGATTCTTGGTTTTGGCTCAGGTCATGATCTCCTGGGTCCTAAAATCAAGCCCAAGTAGGACTCCAGGCTCAGGGCACAGTCCTCTAAAGGTTCGCTCCCTCTGCCCCTCCCCCCACGGTGCTGGCTCACCTGCAAGCTCTCTCTTTAAAATGAATCAATCATTTTTTTTAAAAGAGAGATAGGGGGCACCTGGGTGGCTCAGTTGATTAAGCGGCTGCCTTCAGCTCAGGTCATGATCCCAGGGTTCTGGGATTGAGCCTCAAATCGGGCTCCCTACTCAGTGGAGAGCCTGCTTCTCTCTCTCTCCCTGCTACTCGTGCCTGCTTGTGCTTTCTCAATCTGTCAAATAAATAAACAAAATCTTTTAAAAAAAAGAAAGAGACAAATAATAAAACAGACTCTTAAATACAGAGAAGAAGCTGATGGTTGTCAGAGCGAAGGTGGGTGGGGGAATTGGTAAAACAGGTAAGGGGGATTAAGAGTACCTTATCATGATGAGCACTGAGTAATGTTTAGAATTATTGAATAATATTATACAACTGAAACTAATATAACATTGTATGTTAATTATACTTCAATTAAAAAAAGAAGGCCCAGAAATAAGCCCTCCCATATATGGTCAAATGATATCTGACAAGGATGCTAAGACCATTTAATGTAGGACAGACTTTTCAAAAAATGGTGCTGGGAAAACTGGATCTCCATATACAAACAAATGAAATTGGACCCTTCCCTAACACCATATTAAAAAATTAACTCAAAATGCATCAAGGCTTTAAAGTAAAACCTAAACCAATAAAACTCTTAGAAGAAAGGACAAAAGCTTCATAACATTGGATTTGGAAAAGATATCTTGGATATGGCACTAGGATATGAGCTAGCTTAACAAAAGAAAAAACAGACAAATTGGATTTCTTGGAAATTTAAAAAAAAAAATTGTACATCAAAAGACACTATCAGGGACACCTGGGTGGCTCAGTTGGTTAAGCAGCTGCCTTCGGCTCAGGTCATGATCCCAGCGTCCTGGGATCGAGTCCCACGTCAGGCTCCTTGCTCAGCAGGGAGCCTGCTTCTCCCTCTGCCTCTGCCTGCCATTCTGTCTGCCTGTGCTCTCTCTCTCTCCCCCTCTCTCTCTCTGATAAATAAATAAAATCTTAAAAAAAAAAAAAAAAAAAAAAAAAAAGACACTATCAACAGAGTAAAAAGGCAGACCCAAAAATGGGAGAAAATATGGTAGGGGGTCGAGAGTGGTTGGGTTATGGACATTGGGGAGGGTATGTGCTGTAAAGTGTGTAAACCTGGCGATTCACAGACCTGTACCCCGGGGGCTAATAATACATTATATGTTTATAAACAAATAAAAAATTTAAAAAAAATAAAATCTTAAAAAAAATAAATTGATACTAAAAGACACTGAAAAAAATGGGAGAAAATATTTGCAAATTATGTATTCAATAAGAGATTAATATCCAGAATATATAAGAACTCCTAATATTTCATTTTTATAAGATTTTTATTTATTTGTCAAAGAGAGAGAGAAAGGGAGAGCGAGCACTCACACAAGCAGGGGGAAAGGCAGGCAGAGGGAGAAGATGGCTCCCCACCAAGCAAGGAGCCCAATGTAGAACTCGAACCCAGGACCCTGGAGTCATGACCTGAGCTGAAGGCAGACGTTTAACTGACTGGACCACCCAGGCATCCCACCAGAATATATAAAGAATTCCTAAAACTCAATCCCAATGGGAAAATGGGCAAAGGACTTAAAATGAAATTTCTCCAAAAAAGATATATGAGTGATTAATAAGCACATCAATATGCTCAACATAACTACTCATCAGGGAGATGCAAATCAAAACTACAATAAGATACCAACCCATACCCATAAGGATGGCTACTCTCAGAAAAGCAGAAAAAAGTGTTGGCATGGACGTGGAGAAACTGGAACCCTTGGGGACCATCAGTGGGAATGTATTGTGGTACAGCTGCTAAGGAAAACAGTATGGTGGTTCCTCAAAAGATTAAAAGTAGAATTACCATAAAATCCACCAATTCCACTTTAGATTTATACCCCCAAAAACCTGAATAAAGGCTCTCAAATGTATATCTGTAGATCCATGTTTATAGCAGTATTACTCATAATAGCTTAAATACGGAAAATGCCAAGTTTGCACCGAGGAATAAATGGGTAAGTAACATGTGATATAGACATACAAAGAAATGTTATTCAGCCTTCAAATGGAAGGAAATGCTGCAATATGAAGTATGGATGGATCTTGAGGACATTATGCTAAGTGAAATAAGTCAGTCACAAACAGACAAGTGCTGGATAATTCTACTTACATGAGGTACATAGTCAAAATCATATTGACAGGAAGTAGAATGGTAGCTGGCAGGAGTTGGGGGAAGCAGAGAATGGGGAACTATTGTTTAATGGGTACAGAGGTTCAGTTTCACAAGATGAAAAATTTTTAGAGATGGGTGGTAGTAACAGGTACACAAGGTTATAAACATATTTAATACTGAACTGTACATCTTTACATGTATTACTCATACGTTAGCAACTAAGGATTTTCAAATAAGTTTATTAAAAAACTTTACCAAATTCCATGCCACTCTGATACCTTATTTCATATCTGCCTGAGCATTTAAGTAGACAAAAGGTAAGTCATTCACTTATCTCTTACTCTGTGTTACTGTATAATTGACTATGAGTTACCTCCTCAATAAAGCTGGGAAAGTTATTATCTCTTCTGATTGTTTTAGATCCACCACCCTCAATCCCACACAATGCTGTGTAAACACTAGGCCTTTGCTGGTTGAGTGTTCCCTAGGAATTAAAATGAACACTGGATTTACAAAACCAGGAGACAGAAGCCACATGCTTATTTCAAATATTATCCCCTATAAACATTTAGAGGCCTCTAGGTAAAAAGCCATTTTGTGAATTCAAAAAGCTCTGGGATTATGAACCAATCTATCCTTATTTTTTTTTTTTTTTTACAAATTTTATTCATTTGACAGGGAGAGACCACAAGCAGGGGAAGTGACAGGCAGAGAGCTAGGGAGAAGCAGGCTCCCCGCCAAGCAGGAAGTCCAACACAGGGCTTGATCCCACGATCCTGGGATTATGACCTCAGGCGAAGGCAGACACTTCACTTAACCCACTGAGCCACCCAGGTGCCCCTCATCCTCATATTATTTAATAGAACATTCAGAAAAAGCGGGAGCCATGATTGAAGTATGTCAGCAGCCTTCCAGAGTCTCAAAGATAAGAACAATTCCTTCCTTGAAGAAATATTGCTTAATTTTTTTTGCACCTCTCCCCACTCCGCCAAGTCCTCTGGATGTATTAAGGCAGTGTAGGTTACATTACCCAGCAGAGATGGAGAAATTTATAGGTTAAAACAGACATTTCTGGGATGCCTGGGTGGCTCAGGTCATGGTCTCAGGGTCCTGGGATTGAGCCCATATCAGACATTCTGCTCAGCAGGGAGCCTGCTTCCCCTCCTCTCTCTGCCTGCCCCTCTGCCTGTGATCTCTGTCAAGTAATAAATAAAATCTTTAAAAAAAATACAAAAAACAAAAAAAAAAAACAGACAGACAGACATTTCTAATCCTCTTGGAATTACAGCATCTTTACTTTTTTTTTTAAGATTTTATTTATTTGAGAGAGAGAGCATAGTAGACAAGGAGAGCGGGGAGCCGTAGAAGAGAGGGAGCCTGACACAGGGCTCCATCTCAACCCTGAGATCATGACCTAAACCAAAGGCAGACGCTTAACCCACTGAGCCAGGCAGGCGCCCGGAATTACAGCATCCTATGTGGTTTTAGGGAGATAGTTTTTAAGTTGAAAATAATGAAGAACTCTGAAAATTTAGTTGCCCTGTGATGCATTAGGTTAGATGATGCAGTAGGTTAGCCTATAGTTGGAAGTCTTCAACAGTAGTTATCAGATAAAAACTCTCATAATGAGTAGAAAACTGGACTAGAAAATTCCTAAAGTAGGAGCACCTAGGTGACTCAGTTGGCTAAGCATCCAACTCTTGATTTCAGCTCAGGTCTTGATCTCAGAATTGTGAGTTCAACCCCGGGGTTGGGCTCGTGCTCAGTGGGGCATCTGCTTGGGATTCTCCCTCTCTCTCCCTCCGCCCCTCCGCCTCCTATGTGAGTGCACTTTTTCTCTCTCTAAAATAAATAAAATCTTAAAAAAAAAAAAAAAAAATCTCTAATTCCAACAATTTTTATTTTACTTCTTTCTTCAACCAAGACTATTAGGATATTAGCTATCAAAAAAAATTTTTTAAAAGAAAGAAAAACACTAGCCCCAGACCTGTTAAACCAGTCTGTGTGACAGGTTTAAAAAAAAAAAAAAAAAAAAAAAAATTCCTAGTCATTGACTGAAAAGGAAATAGAATGTTACATAGTGATCTACACCTGAACCAGTTCACAGCATTTAAGAGAGGTCAATATCAGATGAGAGAGTTCTGAGCCTAGCTTTCAAAATGCCAGTTCTTTGACATAACCTAGTCATTATCTGAACTGTAAGTTCATTAATCCAAATGCCATCATTTCCCTACCCTTCCTCTCATTTTAAAACAATTAAATCTTATGCTCGATGTTATTTCTATTCTGCACTGGTGATTCAAAACAAAACTTGTGGGGCACCTGGCTGGCTCAGTCAGTGAAACGTGTGACTTGGGTGTAGAGATTACTTAAAATAAAATCTTTAAAAGCAAAACAAAACTGCAACACAAAAACACAGGCAGATTTGTAAATTAATACTATGCCATGAACAACTTTCATATGATCACTTTACAATGTTTAATTATTTTTGGATTCACAACAGTCCTCCTGCAATTAGAAAAAAGGAAACTGAGGCAAGAGAAATGGGAAGAGTAGCAAGTAGGCACCCACCTGGACAATGCAGCTGCTATCCTACTCTACTGGACCACAATACTTTCCTTAAAAGCACCTGTCATGGGGCATCTGTGTTGCTCAGCCAGTTAAGCCTCTGCCTTCAACTCAGATCATGATCCCAGGGTCTTGGTGATCCAGCCCCATACCAGCTCCCTGCTCAATGGGAAGCCTACTTCTCTGTCTCCGGCTTCCCCTGCATGTGCTCTCTCTTTCTCTATCAAATAAACAAATAAAATCTTGGAGGGGGGGAGTGCCTGTCAAGTAACACAGAATTCCTCATCACAGGCATCCAAGGCATCCCCCAAAAGAAGCAAATCAGAATTCCTACTCCCTGAGGAAGAAGAAACCAGGTAACCCAAGCATGCTTCTTAGTCTGCACTTTGGCTTGGGAAAAAAATGAATGGAGAGAGTCAAGGGGACCAACTTCTGAGACTGAAGACCAAATTATTAGGTTTATTCCACCACACGCTGGGAAATTATAGAAAGGCTGCTTAAGTAAGCCTTTCTATAGTCCTAGGGTCTTTTGATTTCCATTCTAAAGTTAGAACCCCAAACAAAAAAATATCTGAAATTAAAGTATTTCCCCTACCTCAGTAGTTATATTCTTACATACTTCTATAAAACCCACAAGGCCTACAGAAGTCCCTGATATTTACAGCTGATTCCAAGTGTACACTAGTGTCTACTTTCTCGTCTTCAAATGCAAAATAATGTTGGCGCTGACGCAGGCAGGGCCTTCACGCACATTTCCCTGGGAAATCGTTACTTTCACATAACACTTTACTGCGTTCTATCTCCAATAGCCTCCCTGGATCAGTACAGCAAACGGGAAGGAGAGTAACAACAGGCGTGTACATCTACTACGTCCCTCACAGAAAACATAAAATCCTGGGAGCAAGAACTGGCAAAGGAAAACTCGCCTGACCCTAGGTCCCTCCACGGTACAAAGACAGAGTAGCCAGGGGCTCTGCACCCCACACCCCACTCTGCGAGAGGAAGACGACTTTCAATGCCACTGGACCTAATCCTCAACGTCCCTCTCCCACGTGGGTCTTCCCCCTCTCCCGAGCGCCGGGTCGGATTGGAGAGAGGTCTGGAAGGAATCAGCCCACGCCAAGGCTGGGGAGGGGGATGGTGGCCAGCTCCCGGCAGACACCCCAGTCCCTCCTTAGAGGCCCTGGGCTGTTCGACTCCCAGTTCCGGGGTCTGAACTCCCACCCCCCACTCCGGGACCCTAGACCCCTGTGCGTCTGCCCAGAGTGGGTACTCAAGGGCCCAGAGCCGCGGAGAGGTCCGGGCTGCCCCGCACAGGTCCGGACGAGATGGAGCCCGGGCCGCGTGCGGGCGCAAGATGGGAGGCGGCCCTCCCGCTGCCACCGCCCCTCCCCGTGCCCCGGGCCTCTCCAGGTCCCGGACTACCGGCTCTAGGGCGGCTCTCACCTCACCTCAGGGCGGAGGCGTCCGGGGTCCGGCGGTGCCGGGCAGCCCCTGTGCAGAGGCAGTGCTGGGCGGGAGGAGACGCCAGGAGCTCCGGCGATGGCTGACAGGCGCGCAGCACCAGGCCGGCCCGGCTCACGGGGAAGGGGCGGGGCCTCACGGAAGGCGGCCCCGCCCCCGCCCCGCCCCCGCCCCTGCCTCCCACCTCAGCGTGCGAGCACCATGAGGTGACTACGTCCGGGGTTACTCCGGGCCGTTCACCTCCGACCCCGCTGCCGGCTACCGCGCGGTCTGGCCGGCCTCGAGGGGAGGCGCGGGCCCCGAGGGCCGGGCGACAGCCAATGAGAGGGCGGCGTGGGGCGGGGCGACGTGAGGCGATGCGGATGGTCCGAGCGCCGCTCTGCCATTCGGGGCCCAGCGGCGAAAGGGCGGGCGGGTTCCGGGCGGTCGCGGCGCCCCCGGCTCGGCCTTCGCCGCCCACTCTGCCAGGGGCGGGGGCGGGGGCGGGGGCGGGGGCGGGGCCGGCCGGCCTTCTCCTCCCCTCCCGCGGAGAGGTGAGGTGAGGGAAATGGCCCCACGTGCACCTCCCAGGAGGTAGAGAGGCGCCGGGGGCGCAGAAAGTGAGGGGCCAGCAGGCCTGCAGCACGGGAAGGGAGTCCAGAACCAAAGAGGACTGAGCGGGAATAGGCAGTGTTCTGGCACGCAAAGACCTTACCATTTTCAATACTAGCCCCTTGAAGAATTGGGCACTGTACCCATGAATTGCCCAGGATCACACAGGCTGGTTTCAGAGTTGGTATAGGCTAAAGAACCCCTATTCTGGAACAACACCACCAGCCCCCTGGCTAGCTCAGCAGCTCCAAAGCAGCCCTCCTCAAAGGATTTTGAGGTGCAGGATCCTGGAGCATTGAGGGGAAGCCTCAGCAAAGGAAGCTCAGGAAGAAGGGCAGAATGCCAATGGACAACAGTCCCTTCTGCCTTGAGCAGGTAAAATAAGAGGACAGTAAATTCCTGATTTCTCGGAATGGAGCTTGCTTCCCAAACTCCATTGTAGTTACACCAAGTCATTGAACAGGAGCCAACCAATTTCTCTAGCTTCGCCAGTTACTTCATAGTAAGACATTCGTGGTGGCTGTTGAGAAGTAACAGTAACAGGAGAGAGTCCCAGTTTATAGTACATTTCTTGGGTGGAAAAGAAAGAAAATTGCTTCAGAAAAGTGGGGTGAGTTTAACCCCCTACAAGAATTTAATGAAGTACCCTGAGTACTTTCCTGATCTTTACACAGGCTTGTGCTAAGGGTCTGAAGAGGTACGGTGAATGATGATTTGGTGGGAAGAAGTTCTATGCCAGAGGGCGAAAAGTGACTAGGGTAGAAGTACACATTCAAGGTCAGAAGTTCCTGGGCAGAAGCAGAGGCAGAAAGATGAGAAGATTGAGCAACAAGAATAATATTCACCTAGGACTCATAATATCTTGGTGGTGGCTTCTCTGAGTTTACCAACCTACTTTAATAGGGACTGGAACAGAAATTTGGAAAGATTTGGACTTTACAGAGCAGTGAACTATTTATATATTTATAAATATATATATTATATAAATTTAATATACTTAATATATAAATATATATTTATACATTTCACATTATATATAAATATAAATATGTATATTTATACATTTCACAATAACTGTGACATTGGATGCATCTGTCAATGAACAGATATGTTAACTAGAATTTTTAAATGATACAAAAAAAAATTTTTTTTTTAATTTTTGGGGGCACCTGAGTGGCTCCATTGGTTAAGTGTCTGCCACAGGTTATGATCCTGGGGTCCTGGGATCAAGCCCTGTGTAGGGCTCCCTGCTCAGCACGAAGTGTGCTTCTACCTCTCCTTCTGCTGTTCTCATTCTCTCTCTCTCTGTCAAATAAATAAATAAAATCCCTAAAAAATAATTTTTAAATTAAAAAAACTTTTTAAGATAATTGAGCATAACTTCCTGGTTTAACAAGATGTTTGGCTTGACTGACTAGGGGGGAAAAAAAGGCCCCAAGAAGAGGGAAGATTTGCCTCTCTCTAGTAGTGCTCTCTCAACCTGGCAGGAAAAGACTTCGGAAAGAACTAAAAATCTTGAGACTGCCTCTTTTACTTTTCATATACCTTTCCTATTTCTTATTAAATAATAGGAACTTTGCCCCCAAAGTGTTTCTTAGTGGTGTTGCTATTTACCAGCCTTAGGAGCAGTGCAAAACCAGGGGGCCTTACTCTCAGAAACTGTCCTTATGTGAAATTTCAGCAAGCCCTTATTCTGCTTTTGTCCTCACTGAATATTGGAAGTAATTGGGCCCTGAGAAGAACCAGCCAAGGAAAGGTCTGATGAAAGAACTATAGTGGAAGAAAACAAAGGATGAATTAGAACATCCCCAGACTGCTTACATAAAGGTCTAGTTATCATCAAATGTTAAGATAAATGGGCAGAGAACTACGTCTTTAAAACAATACTTCTACAATTCCAACAGCTCCTCAGCGCTGTGTTTGGTGCGTGCCACAACCTGCCCATCTCTATATGGGCTCTTCAGAGCTGTTCCCTGAGTTCTTGCCACACAAGCCAACACATCTGTAAGAAGCGGAGGAGGACAGCCAAAGGGTGGAGAGAACTTACTATACAAGATTAGCAGGTGGAAGAAAAGAGAGTGAATGGAGTGACACACTTCTAGAAGCTGAAACTAGACGGCTCTCATGGGCTGAATTGTGGTCCAAAATTCATATGTGAAAGTCCTAACCCCTATTACCTCAAAATGTGAGTTTACTTGGGGATAGGATCTTTAAAGAAGAAATTAAAATTTCAAATGGGGTCATTAAAGTGGGCCCTAATTCCAAATGACTTGTGTCCTTATAAGAAGAGGAGGTTAGGACACAAGCACAGAGGGAAGACCATCTGTGAATCACAACTGATGAAGCACTTACCAGGATGGTGGCTCTTATGCTGGAGAAGATGGTCATCTACAAGACAAAGAGAGAAGCCTCAGAAGAGACCAACCCTGCAGACACCTTGATTTCGGACTTAGAGCCTCCAGAACTGTGAAGAAATAAATTTCTGTTGTTTAAGCCACCCAGTTTGTGGTACTTTATTATGGCAGCCCTAGAAAACTAATATTAAAACCCTCTTAAAGATGGTCTCTCACCCTACTGTGGGGAAAGTAAGAAGACTCCCAAGCAGTCTGTCTTTAAGGTGATGGCAATCTAGTTAGGAAGACAAAACTAAACACCAAAACAGTGTCCATGTCTTGCTCCTTAGATGATAGCCATGTGGATTTTACAAAAGCCACAGATGGGAGAGGATAAATTCTTAGAAATTAGTAAGCCTTCAAATACATAACAGTATGTGGGTCGATGTCCAAGCCATTCTGGCACTTTATTTTCCACTCTATTTTAGTGTAGGGCAGTCTTTCTCAATGTTCCACTGACCACCTGAAATAGAATCACTAGGTGCTTGTTTAAAATTCAGATTCCCAGCCCCACTGCAGACTTTTTAAAGCAGCAATTATTCGCCCTGAAGTTTGAGAACAATAGTTTAGGGTTTATCATTATTGTACCCTCTTGGCAGCCAGTATCTCTGTAAAACAGCCTGTGCCTCCTACATTTGCACTTCTAAGACAGGAAAGTCTCAGGTCAGGCCAGAGTTAAACCAAGGGAGGAAAGAAAATGCCTTAATAGGAAAAGGAACCGTGAAGAGGTCCCTATCCCGGTGGTTGCCCCTGGTTCCAAATTCCTTAGGTAGCAAGCTCAATAGAGGATAGAGGAAACAATGGGTTGTATTGCTATGCCTATTCCTATCTTTGCTGATGCTAGCAAACTCGTTCCTCCTCCCTCTTATTTTCTGAATCCTTCTAGTCCTTGGAAGTCCCATTTTCTCTAAGAAGAACTCTTTTACTTCTCCAGGTTCCACTGATCTTCCTCTCCTCCGTATTCTTGTACCAATCTGGTCACCACCACATGGTTCAGCATTTATTAGGCTACCATTTTTTTGTGTGTATGTTGGTTTTAGCTCTCCAATTGAATTTTAATAATCTTAAAGAGAGAGCATTTCTTACAGTTTGGTACTCCCCTCTGTAGCTCTTGGAGTAGGCTAAAGTATGGATATTAGTAAGTGCTTCACTGACTGAAATAAAGATTAGCTCAGTACCTGAGAGGCCACTCTGCTCCTGATGTCTGCTTATCCGTCTTCATGTCACCTCTGGGAGGCAAAGATGCCAGTAGGCTATTTGGCTGCTTTATAGATGAATAGACTTCATCAAGAAAGTCAGCGCCTTGACCAAAATTGTGGCTCCAGTTGTGAAATAAGGGAAAAAGACATAAAGACCTTATCTGAACACTAGGCTTCTTTGCTCTGGTCAGCCATTCAGGTTTGTCCAGAGTGAAGTCCCTGAGGGAACTTCACACCAGAAGGTCAGAAAATGTCCCCAGGGAAGTCACTTTATAAGTCTGGTCCTGATGATGAAAGGTAGAATTACACAATGAAGGACAGAGTTCATAGTGGAGACTCACCACAATGTTTTCACATGGACACTTGGGTTTTCACATGGATACTTAGGTTTTCACAAGGCATTTCAGTACTCCCTCCCTCCTTGTTATTTAATCCTGAATACCTACTCCCTATCCTTAGTTGGTGGTTACCTAAGCGGTTTCTTCCATAACACCTCCAAGGTCTTTTTTTTTTTTTTTTTTTTTTTAATATTTCTAAGTCCTACATACCTCACAACTAAACAGCTGACGTTTAAAGAGCCCTTTTATCTAAAGGCAGGAAAATGGACAAGATGACTCATTTAGGTCTTGCCCAGTGCTAGGATTTTCACATTTTATATTGATCAGCTTTACTTTTCTATGACCTCACTCTCCTGCAAACCAGTGAAAATGTTCCCCATGAGTTTACTTTCTATTCCTGTCCTCACCTCCTCTTCAGATTTTTCCAGTATTTCCATTATTCCTTACACATCAGACGAGGCTTTTTCTTGCATTTCCACTTGTCTACCTCAACTACCCCCACTCTTCATTGTATTATTCTGTATGCAACACAATAAATAATAAAATACAACATTAGTAACTTTTGTCAAGCCTCTCCTTTCAAGGAAAAGTGAGCCATCACTCAACTACCTTTCATCCTTTTCTTCAGTCTTAAAGTTTTCCTGTATTATAACTTGGAGCAGAAGATTTCGCAATATTCCTGTCCTTTTTTTACTTTCACCTCTGATCAACACATCAGACCAGCAGGTAGAAAGCCAAGTCCCCAACACAAGCCTTGTTCATCAGTGGACCTGCTATCTTGCCAATATGCTGAATTTTCTTAATGAAAATGAAAAGGAAGAAAGGATAAGGGAAACAAAAAAATGAACGAAAATAAAATGTAGTTTAAACCAATGAATGGGGCATCTGGGTGGCTCAGTGGGTTAAAGCCTCTGCCTTCAGCTGAGGTCATGATCCCAGGGTCCTGGGATCAAGCCCCACATCATACTCTCTGCTCAACGGAGAGCCTACTTCCCTTCCTCTCTCTCTCTGCCTGCCTCTCTGCCTACTTGTGATCTCTGTCAAATTAAAAGAAAGAAAGAAAGAAAGAAAGAAAGAACTCTAAAAAATTTTTTAAAAAAAAATTAAAATCAATGGGGGCGCCTGGGTGGCTCAGTGGGTTAAAGCCTCTGCCTTCGGCTCAGGTCGTGGTCCCGGGGTCCTGGGATCGAGCCCCACATCGGACTCTCTGCTTTGCAGGGAGCCTGCCTCCTCCTCTCTCTCTCTCTCTCTCTGCCTGCCTCTCTGCCTACTTGTGATCTCTGTCTGTCAAACAAATAAAATCTTTAAAAAAAAAAATTAAAATCAATGAATAGGGGGCCCCTGGGGAGCCTAGTCCATTAAGTGGCCGACTCTTGATATCTGCTCAGGTCATGATCATGATCATGATCATGATCTGTTCAGTCCTGGGACTGAGCCCCGCATCAGGCTCTGCACTCAGTGGGGAGTCAGCATGGGATTCTCTCTCCCTTGCCCTCTGCCCCTCCTGGCTCTCTAAAATAAATAAATAAAATCTTTTAAAAAATCTTTTTTTAAAAGATTTTATTTATTTATTTTGACAGAGAGAGATCACAAGTAGGCAGAGAGGCAGGCAGAAGGAGAGAAGTCAGCTCCCGGCTGAGCAGAGAGCCCAATGCAGAGCTCGATCCCAGGACCCTGGGACCATGACCTGAGCTGAAGGCCGAGGCTTAACCCACTGAGCCACCCAGACGCCCCTAAAAAAAATCTTTTTAAAAAAATAAATCAACTAGGGAGTGAAATGGCCATAATAAACAAAACAGCATAGTTTTGGGAGTCAATATAGGCAAGCAGAAATGAGAACTGGCAACCTAAGCCAAAATACGTTAAGAGCAGCAGGGACTTGTTCTATATCATAAAGAGCTTTGGGCTCTTTAATCAGATCTTGACTCTGTCAATAATTAGCTGTGTGACCTTGAGCAAATGAAACTGAGCCTCAGTTTCCTTGTCTGTAAAATTGAGGTATAATAGCTACCTTGGAAGGTTGTATTTTGTATGAAATGTTATAGCCAAAATGTAAAATCTCTAACACAGAGCTTGGAACATAACAAGCTCGCTGAAGATACTGCTTCCCCTTTCCCTTCTGTGCCTCCTTCCATCCCCTACAAGTGCTCGGTATAAGAATAAAGTATCCTATGGATGCTCACTTCATTCAGGAATGACTATGTTATTAAAATCACCACCCCACTCACCCGAGGCCCATATTCCCAGTAACAGAGCATGTGATCAGAGAACTAGCAATCATTTGAATCCTTTACCCTCATTTGGATGGAGCAAGTAAACAGGAGAAGTGACTGTGGCCTGGGCTTCTGAAAACCAGCTGGAGGATCAGCGGGCTGAGCCCTGTTCAGTCCTATGATTGTACTGCACTGAAGAGGCTCTTTGGCCTCTTTGGCAAGGACATGGGACAGCAGGAACTTTCATGTACTGCAGACAGAAGTGTAAACGGGGACAACGTCTTAGAAAAGAGTTTGGCATTAAATAGTAAAGCTGAACATACCCTGTCTACCCTATAACCCAGCTTCCATTTCTGAATTTATACTCTGGAGAAACTTTTATATGTGCCCGGGAACATTGTTAATTATGACCCCAAACTGGAAACAACCCCATGTGCCTCAGCAGTAGAACGGGTATATAAATTGTGAGGCATTCATACAATGCACTATTACAAAACAAGTAGAGCGAACAAACTGTTGCTCCATGAAGTATGGATGAATTTTACCAGTACAGTGTTGAGCAAAAAAATCCAGGTAAAAAGTATGTTTCCTGCTATACAGAGTTCAAAAATAGGCAAAACTCGTGTGTGGTCTGGATAACGGTTACTCCTGATAGGAGGTAGTGACTGGGAGAGGTCATGAAGAGAGGTAAAATCCATTTTGTGTTGTACATAATAAACAGTTTACTTTAAAAAACATAAAAAATGATTACATTTATTTAGGTTCAAAGCAGGCAAAAATAAAAAAATCTATTGTTCACTATTTTTAAAAAGCTTGGGTAAATAATGATTGGGAGGAGGGAAAAAAGTGTAATCACTTGTATATCACAAGAAGATAAACAGCTTGGGGCACCTGGGTGGCTCAGTGGGTTAAAGCCTCTGCCTTCAGCTCAGGTCATGATCCCAGGGTCCTGGCTCTCTGCTCAGTGGGGAGCCTGCTTCCCTTCCTCTCTCTCTGCCTGCCTCTCTGCCTATTTGTGATCTCTGTCTGTCAAATAAATAAATAAAAATCTTAAAAAAAAAAAAAAAAAGAAGATGAAGAAGAAGATAAACAGCTTATAGGACAGTGACGATGTTCAATTTCTACATTAGGGTAATGTTCAATTTCTACATTAGGGTAATGGCTGAATAGGGTTCCCATTATTATTACTGTTATTATTAAAAATATATTTATGTTATATGTACTCTTCTATATGTGTGATGCATTCCACAATAAAAGAATTTAAAGGAAACTAAACCAACCAACCCCAAAGCACACATTTTTTAAAAGAAAGAGAGCAGAGCACGGTATTAAGATAATAATTTTCGAGCTTAGGAGGCCTTCAATTCAACTTGTCTAACCATTTCAAGAAACTGAAATAGAGGCCAGAGAAGTTAAGTGACTTACCCAAAGGGATTCAGTCAATTACCGAGCATAATCTAGAACCTAGGTAAACCTCCTGGCTTGTCAAGTGCTCCTCCCACAGACCCACCCTGATTAATCCATCCAGTCCTAGTTTCTTTTTTATTTTATTTTATTTTATTTTTTTTATTTATTTGACAGAGACACAGCAAGAAAGGGAACACAAGCAGAGGGAGTGGGAGAGGGAGAAGCAGGCTCCCCACTGAGCAGGGAGCCCAATGTGAGGCTCAACCCCAGGACCCTGGGACCATGACCGGAGCCGAAGGCAGACGCCTAACGACAGAGCCACCCAGGCGCCACAGTCCTAGTTTCTAATTATCTTCAAGTCACATCTCTTATCTGCACAATTAGAAAACTCACCTATGTTATAGCCTTTCTTTTTTTCCTTCCTAAATTAGAAACCTTTGCTGTGGGGAAAGGAGATCAGGGGAGATAATCCTCTCCCCTACAAATACTCTAAACACTTCGAAAACCAGTCAAAATATCTAGTAGTATAGAAAGAGACACAGATATTTTGCCTTGTTAATGCAGCTCTCTTGCTTTTCTGTATCCCACAGTATAGCCACACCAACACACAGGCTGATTTTTAGGCTTTTGAGACACAAAGGAAAAGGGAAGGGTCTGAAAATTGATAAAAGAAAACTCTTCCTCTTTTTCTTTGTCCAAGCACAAGGTTTCCTTTGGGAAGAGTGAATTTTTCTGCCACCTTGTGACAGAATGACAATAGTGAACCCTAGATCCGTTTTGATCCCTGCTCCAAAGGGGCAGCACCGTAACGTGGCATTTGGAAGGAAAGAATCTACAGAATATTTCAAATAAGCAGAAGGGGGGTACTGTCTGATATCATAAGGGAGCAGAGAGTCATGTAATCATGTTAAGGAAATTGTAAGGAAAAATCATGAAAGGCAATGAAGCCCTTTATTCTTTCCCCTAACAACCTGCCCTGCTAAGAGAATCAGGCAGTTGTAGGAGGGAATAAAGGAATAAGAGAGGGTTGCCCTGGGCCAATAGAGATCTGAGGCATTTAGCCTCCCTCCACTCAGTGGCCTTGCTCCTCTATTCCTTTACCGCAAAACACCTTGAAAAAGTTATGTACACTACTTCAGCTTCAATTCCCTCTCAGCCCTCTCAGGCTTCCGCCACTCCGCTGGAACTGCTGTCACAAGCCTGTCAGACTCACTGGTACTGTCTTTATTCTACATAACCTCTCTGCACTTGACCACCTAATTCCTTCCCAGGAAGACTCTTCTTTATTGGCTTCTAAGCCATCCACTCTCCTGGTTTCCTTAGCTCAGATGTCACCTCCTCGGAGAAGTCTGTCCTGACCACTGTAAGTGTAACCTCTGCCGGATGTCCTTCACCTCACCACCTGTTTGCTGCTCCACCACAACTACCATAACCTTTAAATTATCTTGTATTTGCATTTGTGTTTTATCATTAGCCCTCTGCACTATTTTCTTTCCAGTTATATTTATTGTCTGCTTCCCATCACTTCATGTGAACATAGGCTTGGTCTGGCTCACTGCTAGAACAGCGGCTGGCCCACAGTAGGCCCACAATACTTTTGAGCAAAAGGGTGAAAGGCACTGTGACTGAATGCTCAGCCCTTCCACATTTTGGGCAACATGCTGTCCTCTGGCGACATCTCTTTCCATTCTGTTTCCCCATCAAGATTTCCCCTGAATTAAATTTAGCCAGATTTCAACCTGAATTAAAATGCCAAGAAACAAGGTAATATTTAAAAATATAATTTGGGGGCGCCTGGGTGGCTCATTGGGTTAAAGCCTCTGTCTTCAGCTCAGGTCATGATCCCAGGGTCCTGGGATCAAGCCCCGCATTGGGCTCTCTGCTCAGCGGGAAGCCTGCTTGCTCCTCTCTCTCTGCCTGCCTCTCTGCCTACTTGTGCTCTCTGTCAAATAAATAAATAAAAATCTTTTTTAAAAATTTCTAAAAATAAATTATAATTTGACTCAGATCTCATGAACTCCCTCATGAAAAATCCCTTGAGTCAAGCTCCCTTCACATCATTATCAGAGTGTCAGGCTCCAAGACCTTCTTATGCATAGCCAGACCTATGTTGGCTCCAATGAAGAAAATTTAGAGTGAGTAGAAAGACTGCAGAGGTTCGTGACTTCAGCAGCAGATCTGCGTAGATCTTCATTTCTGGGGGCACCTGGGTAACTCAGTCATTTAGGCGTCTTCCTTCAACTCGGGTCATGCTCCCAAGGTCCTAGCATCAAGCCCCATGTCCCTCTCCTACTCCCCCTGCTGGTGTTCCCTCGCTGTCTCTCTCTGTCAAATGGATAAAGAAAATATTTTTTTAAAAAGATATTCATTTCTGCTGTATGATCTGTCTAGTTATGCAATCACAAAGTCTACAGAGTGTTACACTAGATGTAAACTCTCTGCTAAAAGTTAGAAAACTCTTCAACAATGGTTATCTGTCTAGGAAAACCTTCCCAAATCAAAGACAGTATCACTTACCTAGTGCAATAGCCATGGCAATGTGGTCTACTCGTGGGTGTGAAAATTTGCAAAACTAGGTAGATACATCTAAGCTAAAGTTTATATGTACAGCTGTGAATAAATTCTAGAAATTATGATCAGAATTCTCCAGTTAGAGAGGAGAAAACAGAGATTCAGAGATGTCAAGGAATTTTCTCGAGGGGATATTAATAACAGGGCTTATGCTGGAACTCAAGTCTATCAGTTCCTAGTCCTGTACTCTCTCCAGTGTAGTCCACTAACTCATTCGGTCCTAGTTTCCTGCTCCATTCTTTTTTTTTTTTTTTTTTAAGTTTTGTTCCCTCTCTGTTTCTGTCAAGTAAATAAATAAAAAAATTAAAAATAAATTTTAGGGACGCCTGGGTGGCTCAGTTGGTTAAGCGGCTGCCTTCGGCTCAGGTCATGATCCCAGCGTCCTGGGATCGAGTCCCCCATCGGGCTCCTTGTTCGGCAGGGAGCCTGCTTCTCCCTCTGCCTCTAGCCTGCCACTTTGTCTGCCTGTGCTTGTGCTCTGTCTCTCTCTCTCTAACAAAATTTAAAAAAATAATAAATAAATAAATAAATTTAAAAAATAAAGATTTTATTTATTTATTTGTCAGAGAGAGAGCACAACTAGGGGGAGTGACAGGCAGAGGAGGAAGCACGCTCGCGGAGCAAGGAGCCCAATGCAAGACTCAATCCCAGGACCCTAGGATCATAAGCTAAAGGCAGATGCTTAATAAGCTGAGCCACCCAAGCGCGCTCTATTCTTGAGTCACTTCCCTTAATAGAAATCTCTACATCTCTTTTTTTTTTTTTTTAAGATTTTATTTATTTATTTGACAGAGGGAAATCACAAGTAGACAGAGAGGCAGGCAGAGAGAGAAAGGGAAGCAGGTTCCCTGCTGAGCAGAGAGCCCAATGCGGGACTCAATCCCAGGACCCTGAAATCATGACCTGAGCCAAAGGCAGCGGCTTAACCCACTGAGCCACCCAGGTGCCCCAATCTCTACATCTCTTTATGTCAGTGAATAAATCTATGTGCTCGTGTCAGCAAGCATGCATGTGAATGTCTACGTGTCCATGTACAAGTGTTTGTAAAGCATATCACTGGGTGTTTATGTCCTTCTAGGGAAACCTCTAAGTAATTACAGTTCCTTATGTCGGCACCAGCTATGAAGTCGGAGGAAGACTTTTTGAGTCAATCATTAACAAGCTCATTTGGTCTTCTCCCCAATCAGCTCTATTCCTAGGTCTTCAGGAAATGGGGCAAAAATAATTAGGGTGGAACCAGACTCTCCCAGGGTCAAAATTCGTTCCAGGGCAGTGCAAGCCCCTAGCAAGAAGACGAAGGGGCTGTGAGCATGTGCTCCAGCTAAGATGGATACCATCTTGGTCTTCAGCCTAATCATTACGTCCTATGATGTCAGCAAGAAAGGTAAGTACTTCAATAGTCTAGTATCTTAGAAATCCAAAGAAAGACCTAGGATATGGGGGACTATTCTACCAGATTGAGATACAGCCAATACTCAGCAGGTGATGATTTAAAGTCATCCCATGAATTTTCTTGCTTCTAGGTAGGATTATAACTTATTTCAACTCAGAGATAGCTGTTCCGTGATGAGAATTCTACCCCCCCTTCCACACTTTTTTTTTTTTTTTACGATTTATTTGAGAGAGTGAGAAAGAGCATGAGCCGGGGGAGGAGCAGAGGGAGAGGGAGAAGCAGACTCCCCTGGAAGTGGGGCTCTGTCCCAGTATGCTGGGATCATGACCTGAGCGTAACAGACTGGCCTCCCAAGTGCACCCCATGGTGAGAGTCTACAGAAAATGTGACGCATTCTTCTGTCTTATTCATGTAAGGAACATTGAAAGTGCTCTCACTGTTAGATGGCTTTCTTTACCAGAGGGTGCTGTCACAGTTTCAGTATTATCAACACCTACGACTCCCAAATTCATAACCCTCATAAGACGCTGTCTTCCTTTTTTAAGGTAGCACATCCAAACAGATGGGGTTGCTCTTGGGTAAGGAGGGGTAAGGGGGGCGGGTAGGCTGGAATGGCACCATTTGCTGCTCTCTGATAACTGTTTATTTAAAACATGCTTTTTCAAGGCGTCCGAACAGTTCATCTCTAAAATTAGCTAATCAGAGTTATGGCCAAACAGCTAAAGGGGCAGCAATAACAAATTTAATGGATGAAAAAGACTCACAACATCCTGTGAGTTATGTGCCAAAAAGCATAAATAATCTAAGTCCTTGGTTCCATGGAAACCTGAAGAGACCTTGTTCAGAGTTACACTGAACAAATTTTCAAAAGTTCTAATATAAGAAGGCAGATAGAACAAGAAGGAAAAGAGATAACAAGCAGCGTTTGAAGGATTGGGTTGATTAGTCTTTTTATTAATTTATAATTCTGTTTAACTCGCATTCACCTTTTTCCCCCCTAAGTGTAATGGATTGGTACTCAGTTTTCCTTGTACAAGGTTAACTCCTACTTGTATATATATATATATATATATATATATATATATATATATATATTATTTTTTTTTAAGATTTTATTTATTTATTTGACAGAGAGAAATCACAAGTAGTCGGAGAGGCAGGCAGAGAGAGAGAGAGGGAAGCAGGCTTCCCGCTGAGCAGAGAGCCCGATGCGGGACTCGATCCCAGGACCCCGAGATCATGACCTGAGCTGAAGGCAGCGGCTTAACCCACTGAGCCACCCAGGCGCCCCCCTACTTGTATATATTTAAAAAAAAAATTTTTTTTTTTAAATAGTGTTTGAGCTGCCCCATTGCCAGCTTGATGAGAAAAGACTGCATTCTTCTGCACCCCCCTCTCCAGTACCTGGAATTCTAAACGTACCCAATAAATTGTAAGTCCTGACCTTTTTCCTCTTTTTGTTTCCAGGGCTCAGAGATAGCAGCTGCCATGTGGAACAGCTGCCTGGGTTCTTCCCAAAGGATGCGAGAAGAACCGGGGATGTGCTCACGCAAGGTAGGGAATGGGCCCTGCCTGAAAAATCACCTTGCCATTCTAGAAAATCTTTACACCTAAAAGAGGACTGTCTTCCCCAGTTCCTATCCCAGATCTCGAATATCCGATTTTAAAGATATGTATCCCCTCCAGAGGGTTTCTGGAAACCAATTTTTAAATTAATACTTATTAACTAAGACATGGCTGTACCAATCAAACAGCTGAGGGCAAAGAAAGAGAAGGAGGCAGCGTGTAACCCTCTCTGCATTGGAGAAGACAACCTCGAAGCTTTTCCCTGGGCTGAATTTACTGCAGACACCTATCTTCATGAGACCCATGGCAGGAAGGAGGAAAGGCAGGGCTTCTACACTTAGGACCAAAACCAAATGTTGAGGAAGAAGTGAACTAAAGAGAAGCAAGTACAGCAGTGGAGTTTGTTTTTTAAGATTTTATTTATCTATTTGACAGAGACCACAAGTAGGCAGAGAGGCAGGCAGAGAGAGAAGAGGGGGAAGCAGGCTCCCTGCTGGGCAGAGAGCCCAATTCGGGGCTTGATACCAGATCCTGAGATTATGACCTGAGCCAAAGGCAGAGGCTCAACCCACTGAATCACCCAGGCACCCAGCAGTGGAGTTTTAACAGGGGTCACGAATGGAAGATATTCAGCTGGGTACCATTCAGATTAACAACCAGCTTCATTTTTCTATCTGGCTTTTCTCCTTCCAGAGGCTCAGGCACAAGCCAAAATGTCTACCTTCATTCAAAATCAGACTGTGGCTACGCTGCAGTGCTTTGGGTCTGGGAGCAAAGTCAAAGTCAACCTTGTGTATTCAGAGAAAGGGTCAAAGGTCAAGCAGACTCTGAAGAACCTGAGAGTCATCGCTGTTCCCCGCAGAAACAGCACTGCCTCCCCAAAGTGTCACTTAACCTCCACAACCAAGTTTCAGACTGGATCCCTTCTCACAGGCCAAGGTGAGACTGGAAAATGAGATGGAGATAGGCACTGACTTTTAGTTGACATCCTTGAAGCAGGGTGGGGCTTAGTAGTAGCTACGGACTCAAGGATATGGATTATCCTCTCCTTGAGCAAACCTGGGTCTTCTCTGAAAGTCAGTTTTGTTTTGTTTTGTTTTAAGATTTTGTTTATTTATTTGATAGACAGAGATCACAAGGAGGCAGAGAGGCAGGCAGAGAGACAGAGGAGGAAGCAGGCTCCCTGCTAAGCAGAGAGCCCAATGCAGGTTTCGATCCCAGGACCCTGGGATCATGCCCTCAGCCGAAGGCAGAGGCTTTAACCTACTGAGGCACCAGGCACCCTGAAAGTCAGTTTTTAATCTCTATGGGCCCTCTAACCCTGACAATGCTGGGATTTTCATGTGATTTCCATTTCTGATGGGTCTTCTTTTGATAATGGTTATTTGAATTAATTTTGAATGCAGACAGTAAAATATTTAAACAGCACAGATTTATAGTGAAAAGTCGGTCTCCCTCCTACTCCAGTCTCTCAATCTTCTAGTTTTCTACGGAACGCTATTACCAACTTGCTGAATTTCCTTCCTACTCTGAGCACATATGAATATACATATCATACCATACACCCCATTCTATACCTTTTTTCCATTTAACAATGTATTGTACAGGTTGTTGCATATCAGTATGTATAACTTTGTCTTATTCAAAAATTGTACAGTACTCCTTTTATATGCCTGTACTATATTTTTTTATTTCCTTAAGGAATCTCTAAGCCCAACATGGGGTTCAACCTCATGACCCCAAGATCAAGAGTCCCATGCTACCACCTGAGCCAGCCAGGTGCCCCTGTACTATAATTTATTCCACAAGTTCCCTATCGATGGATATTTTGGTTTCAAATCATCTATAAACACAAACAATATTGCAAGCAATGACCTTATCCATTCTTCTCTGTGTACCTGCAAGTTATCAACCTGATGAAATTCCAAGAAGTAGAACTTCTGCATCAAAGGTTTGCCAGCTACTGCTATATTACCCTCCATCCCAGTGATTCCATTTTGCCCTTCCACCCAGGGAAGGAATGCCTGTTCCCCCTAAGCGGCTGGGCAATGGTCCTTTTTTTTTTTTTTTTAAGATTTTATTTACTTATTTGACAGAGAGAGAGATCACAAGTAGGCAGAGAGGCAGGCAGAGAGAGGGGAGGACACAGTCTCCCTGCTGAGCAGAGAACACCCGATGTGGGGCCTGATCTCAGGACCCTCAGATCCTGACCTGAGCCGAAGGCAGAGGCCTAACCCACTGAGCCACCCAGGCGCCCCAGGGCAATGGTTCTTGACATCAGGTGAATTTCTCTGTTCTACCCTCCTTTCCTCCCCCTACCCATTCTTTCTGTCAAGCAGATTTTGGCAGTTTCCCTTTATATACAGGCAATTCCCTAGATGCTATTGCTACACTGCTGGAAAAATAAAATAAAACTTGACACTTTTAGAGAAACTGGGGAGTTCCCAGGCAGAATAATGGGGGGGAAAAAAAACTTTAAAAACTACAGTATGTTTAGAGATTGGGAAATAAGTGGATAGATTCTTGGGATGTGTGGTATAGGAAATTATATATCCTCGCATGGTATGAATGTTTTTGTTCCCTTTATTGTACTTTCTAAAGTTCATATGGTAACAATTTGTGTGGGGAAGAAAAACAAACTCTTATTAAAAACTGAAAAAATTCTGACAGCATGTGGGGGTTTTGGTTACCCAATAAGAAATTCAACCAGATTATTTACCTAACACATGACACACACACCCCCGGAGTCACCCCCTTTGAAGCACCAATGGCAGGTGTCAATATTAGTGAATTTAAGTCACTCTGGAGTCTAGAGCACTCTGTGCAGGATGGATTTTTCTTGGATATAGTGCTATGCATTGTAGGAGTCCAGACAATTAAGGACACTAGTTCTTAGAAATTTGGGACAAGGGAAACTGGGTGATTAAAGAGGTGGAAGGATGCCAGAGATCAACCTGACCTAATTCAAAAATTTGCTATGGGCACGTTTCTTCCTCCTTCCTTCATGGCATGGTGGTTGGTTCCTGAATGCAGAATGTAAGCTAATACCCAGTACTACTTGAGCTGTGCAGAGATTAAATGGATGTTTGTTGGCTAGTTTGTGGACCTAATCAACATTCATGACACATTTCTATGGAATAATGATGAATTCCAAACAACCAACTTATGAATGGACTTTTGAAATATCATTCCATTTATAAGTTTGAAACTTCCCATTCTGAATTTAAATTTACACTGAATACCAGGATGTGAGAGATACCAAGTAGCGTAGAAATACAAATTAAATAAATTGTCAAATACACAAGGTCATAAATGAGATGCCCTCTGAAAATACCACACTCTCAGTCTGCACAAGAGGATGTCCCAGAAGCAATCAGAAGACAATTTATGAAAATGTTCCCAGAGCAAAGTAGGAATTTGAAACTGGAAGGATGATAATGTACTACAACAGTCATCAGAAGATGTGGGTCAAAGGGCACCTGGGTGGCTCAGAGGGCTAAAGCCTCTCTCTGCCTTTGGCTCAGGTCATGATCCCAAGGTCCTGGGATCAAGCCCCGCATTGGGCTCTCTATTTAGCGAGGAGCCTGCTTCCTCCTCTCTCTCTCTCTCTCTCTCTCTCTCTCTCTCTGCCTGCCTCTCTGCCAACTTGTGATCTCTGTCTCTCATTTAAATAAATAAAATCTTAAAAAAAAAATAAAGAAGATGTGGTTCAACATGGAATGTAGAAAAATGTCAGATGGAGACTATTTGTTACTGTTTATGGAATTAGGTCAATGAAAAGATCTTCTATTATAAATATCCCCAAATTTCTTTCTGGTGGACAGAGATGATTCATTGGGTCTTTTTCACTTATGGTATAGTTTATACCATCTAGTTCCTATTGCTCAGATTCTATGTAAATCTAGAATTTCTTTTTTTTAAAGATTTTATTTATTTGACACAGAGAGAGAGAACATAAACAGAGGTAGTGGGAGAGAGAGAAGCGAGCTTCCTGCTGAGCAGGAATCCCAACTCCGGGCTTGATTCCAGGACCCTGGGATCATGACCTGGGCTGAAGGCAGACAGCTAAAAACTAAGCCACCCAGGTTCCCCTAAATCTAGAATTTCTAATTAGATTTCAAAAGAATGCATATGTTTAGAACAGGGTACCTAGAAGAAAAAAAAATCCTACCTGATCTGTTTGATGGATACATTCTCCTATGTAAGTTTTTTTAAAGATTTTATTTATTTATTTGACAGACAGAGATCTCAAATAGGTGGAGAAGCAGGCGGGGGGAGGGGAGCAGGCTCCCCCGCCGAGCAGAGAGCCTGATATGGGGCTTAATCCCAAGACCCTGGGATCATGACCAGAGCCAAAGGCAGAGGCCCCAACCCACTGACCCACCCAGGTGCCCCTATGTAAGTTTTTTTAAATGTCATTTTAGTATATAGATTAGGCTCCTTGGAATTTGATTAGTGCAAACTGATTTTTTTTTAAAGATTTTATTTATTTATTTGACAGGCAGACAGATTACAAGTAGGTAGAGAGGCAGGCAGAGAGAGAGGAGGAAGCAGGCTCCCCGATGAGCAGAGAGCCCAATGCGGGGCTGGATCCCAGGACCTGAGATCATGACCTGAGCTGAAGGCAGAGGCTTTAACCCACTGAGCCACCCAGATGCCCCATGATGAGTGCGAACTGATTTCCCCATATGAAACTAGGGTGTAGGAGGAGTAACATCAAATGAGTGTTTATTCTGATATTAGTTATCCTCTCTGACAAGTTACTTAATTTCTCCAGTGCTCAGTTTCTACAGCTACAAACCAGAGATTTGACTAGATGACATTATTTCTACATATATAAAGGGAGGTTTAGATCGGAAGCACAAACTCAACAGCAATATGTAAGGCGACTCAAATAAGAGCTTTCAACCTGCTGGTATTAGTACAGAATAATCTCCAAGGGAGATTTCCACTCAAATATACTGTACCTAATGTTCCCTATTTAAAATACATTATTTTGTAATAAAGCAAAGCATCATCTGCTAAGTTATTCATTTCATAGATTTGGAATTTGTACATCCCCTGAAAGGGGGGCATTCTTGCTCAAATATCCTTAGCCAACAAAAAACTAATATTGTAATTCCATTGTCACTGGGAATGCAGTGGTTCTATTACAGATGTGCTCCACCTTAATGCTCAGTTACCTAGCAGATGAGACCTAAAACACCTGCCAACATAGATGGACATTAATTTCAAAGTTTAGGCAGAACTGAAAATACACTGACAGAGGAAGCCTATTAAGGAGATTTTGAAACAGTGGCTCCCAGGAGGTGGGAAGACATGCCACATTGAAATACCATTATCCCTGTGGCTCGAGGGCACAGTTCTACTAGAGGATCACTAGGTTTTTTCCTTTTCTTTCAATCATAATATCATTCAGTGTGCAAAGTGTTTTCACACCTGCTTCCTCATTTTTATTTGTTTCTGATCTTCTTTTTACCCCCTGTGAAATACGTAGGCCAAGAATTACTTCATTATAACATCTTAGAAATAAGGAAGCCAAAATACAGAGAACTTCTATGACTTGTCCAAAATGGGATTTATCTTCCATCTCATCTGTCTCAGAAACACGTATGTTTTTACTTCAGAGAACTGACTGGCACCATACTGGAAATTACTTCATATAATTTCCTTGTTTTTCCTTTTCAACCTGTTGGCTCTCTATCTCTGCCTATCTTTGCCAACACTGTCTTCCTGATTAAACTAAAGGCAGGAACTATTTCTTCCTCTGTAATTTCACTTTCAGTGCCTGGTACTGTGGCTGTTGGCCTCTGAAGTCAAGAACTACCATTTCACATGGACTTAAGACTTGGGAAAGTAATTTAGACAAGTCAAGTAGGACTTACAGACCTTGATTTAATAAGCAATGATTAAGAGATCATTAGCAACAAAATACGAATCAGTGTCTGAATTGGATTAGGTCAAGTCTCAAGCTAAGTGAAGTTAGTTAGTTAGACTATGGCTAGAATCCAACTGTGTCTCAAGACTTCCACAGCTGGTTTGAGCCGTGAGCATCTTTCATTTGGATTTCTGCAATAGCCTCCTAACAGGTTTCTCTGCTTTGACCCTTGCCTTGCTACAGTCTGTTTCTAACACAGCAGTTCAGTGATCTTTTTTTTTTCTTTTAAGATTTTATTTATTTATTTGACAAAGAGAGAGAGAGAGACAGCGAGAGAGGGAACACAAGCAGGGGGAATGTGAGAGGGAGAAGCAGGCTTCCTGCTGAGCAGCGAGCCCGATGTGGGGCTCGATCCCAGGACCCTGAGATCATGACCTGAGCTGAAGGCAGATGCTCAACAACTGAGCCATCCAGGTGCCCTGGTCCTTTCAAAACAAAGCCATCCATCACTCTTTCTGCTCAAAACCTTGCAATGTATCCCCGTTTTTGTTTTTCTTTTAAGATTTTATTTATTTATTTGACAGAGAGAGACATAACGAGAGAGAGAGAGAGAGCGAGCGCACACAGGCAGGTAGAATGGGAGAAGGAGAAGCAGGCTCCCCATTGAGCAAGGAGCCCAATGTGGCACTTGATCCCAGGACTCTGGGATCATGACCTGAGCTGAAGGCAGACGCTTAACTGACTGAGCCACCTAGGCATCCCTGGATCCCCATTTTAATCAGAACAAAAACCAAAGTCCTTACACTAGCCTATGAGGCTCCTGATACAGGTCTGTTTCCTTTAGAACTTTCCTCATCTCCAACTACCTTGTGTTCACTCCATTCCAGTCTCATTGCCCTCCTGGCTTCTCCCCTAAAACCGTAACATGTCAGACAGACTCACTCTGCCTCAGGGCCTTTACCAGAGCTGCCCCTTCTGCCTACATCACTGCTTTCTCAGGCCTGTGCTTAGCTAATCCCCTATCTTCTTCAAGCCTTGCCTCACTTCTCATTTTCTCAAGGAGACCAGCTTGCATTGCTGGTTGCCCAGCCACCGCCCACCTACACCCCCAGACTGCTCCCTAACCTTGCTCTGGTTTTAGTTTGTTTTTGTTTTTGTTTTCAGTAGCACTTGCCCCCTTCTAAAGTAAAATAAAGTTGGGGCGCCTGGGTGACTCAGTTGGTTAAGCGTCTGCCTTCAGCTCAGGTCACGATCCCTGGGTCCTGGGATCAAGCCCTGTGTCAGGCTATCCCTGCTCAGCAGCAAGTCTGCTTCTCCCCCTCCCTCTGCCTGGCACTCCCCCTACTTGTTCTCTCTGTCTCTCAAATAAACAAATAAAATATTAAAAAGAAAAAAACAAAGTTTACTGTATTTACAGTTGTCTGCTTCTCCTTGTCCCTGCTCAACCCTGCTTCCGCCTTCCTTGTCCCCTTGCTAGAATGTATCAAACAGATATATCCAAAGTACTGAAGCAGTCCCTGGTACTGAATGGATATTCATTTACAAATATTTACTTTCTTGGGACACCTGGGTGGCTCAGTCAGTTAAGTGTCTGCCTCCGGCTCAGGTCATGATCCCGCAGTCCTGGGATCAAGTCCCACATCGGGCTCCTTGGTCAGCAGGGAGCCTGGGTCTCCCTCTTCTTACCACTCCCCTTACTTGTGTGTGCGTGCGCACACACACTCTCTCTCTCTCTCTCTGACAAATAAATAAATAAAATATTTAAAAATATATATATTTACTTTCTTAAATAAAATATTCAAAGGGGGTCGCCTGGGTGGCTCAGCATGTTAGGTGTCTGCCTTTGGCTCGAGTCATGATCCCAGCATCCTGGGATGGAGTCCTACATCAGGTTCCCTGCTGAGCATCACCCTGCCCTGCCTTTGTGCCTCCCCCTGCTTATGCTCACTCGCTCTCTCAAATAAGTGAATAAACAAAATCTTTTTAAAAAATTTACTTTCTGGGTTGCCTGGATGGCTGAGTCAGTTAAGCATCTGACTCTTGATCTCAGCTCAAGTCTTGTTCTCAGGGTCATGAGTTGAAGCCCCATGTTGGGGACCATGCTGGGCAGAGCCTACTTAAAAATTTGCTTTCTGGGGCGCCTGGGTGGCTCAGTGGTTTGGGCTGCTGCCTTCGGCTTGGGTCATGATCTCAGGGTCCTGGGATCGAGCCCCACATCGGGCTCCCTGCTCCGCAGGAAGCCTGCTTCCCTCTCTCTCTCTCTCTCTGCCTGCCTCTCTGCCTACTTGTGATCTCTGTCTGTCAAATAAATAAATAAAATCTTTAAAAAAAAAATTTGCTTTCTGAAAGAATGAAATTGACAAGGCGCCTGGGTGGCTCAATTCTTCAGTGTCTGCCTTAGGCTCAGGCCAGTCCTGGGATTGAGCACCACATTGGGCTCCCTGTTCAGTGGGAAGCCTGCTTCCCCCTCCCCCACTATCCCTGCTTGTGTTCTCTCTCTATCAATCTCTACCACTGTCTCTTTCTCTGTCAAATACATAAATACAATCTCTAAAAAAAAAAAAAGAATGAAATTGAGGAGCGCATGAAGCTGGGTGGTCTCTCCTTCCTCCACCTCTCTTGCTTTCCCCAAACATCTCTCAAAGAAGTTGACTTAAGACTTCAGTTAGATAGACCTGCAGCAAGCATTAAAGCAAATTATGGTATTTCACATTATTCCTTGGACTTTGGAGCCAAGTTTTTTAAAGAAGGAAACTTTCAACAGTGTTACACCCTCCGTCATTATTATTACGGTCTTAAAAATGATAAACAAACACGATATGGTCTACTCCTTCACTTTGAACCTACATTAGTCAAGGCCTCCTTGGGGATTTAATCCATATCTCTTATTATTATCTCTATCCTCATTTACTTTTGGCATATTTTGTGCCTACTCCCTAAACCTATGGACAGATCAATGGGGCCACATTAGAAGTTTAATATCAGCTCGGTAGAAATAGGGTTTCTTCAGGTAAAACAAAGGCAGGATGACATTTTCTCAGTTGTTTTTTTCATTGTTTCTTTCTTATTTTATAGCTTTTTTACCAGGGATCTCCCGATGTAAGGTCTATGTGGTGATGAGGGCTGCACTGGAGACTTTTTCTACCACCGTCCCCTCCATATCTCCTGGGAATACAGAAGGAGAGAAAACTACAAGTACTGATGATTTTTCTAGCCCTTTGAAAGAAGGTACAGAATAAATAGGGGTGAGACAAGAATAGAAAGGAAAAGAAACACTTTTAGCCTCAACATGAGTTTGGGTTTTCTAGGATTTTCTGGGAGGCTGAGAAATTACATGGATTTTACATCAGAAAATCATTCCATTTCTTCTCTAAACAAGGTCTCAGCAGTGTATGTAGTTTGCACTATTAATAATCTTTTACCTCCTTTACACAAATGAGCTTGTGGCCACTTTTGGGGACAGAATGAATCATATTTGTGTGGCGGGGATTCTAGCCATTGTGTGTATAGACGGACAACATTTAAACACTAAGTATCATCACAATGAGGACAATAACCAAGTACATGCTTTCATCTGCACTGTTTTTAGGAAATGGCTCTCCCTAAATTGGTCAGGACTTGAATTCTGTTTAGCTTACATCCCAGTTCTCATGGGAGAGATGTAAATATAAGATTACTAATAACAAGATGCATGTAAGGCATTTATCCCTAAGTTTGCCTTTTGACCCAAAAGAAATGCCAAATCACCTTTGTTCCTCCTACTCCACACTACAGTCAAGCGAAGCACAGGAAAGGTGGTTTTCTGATCCCACAGAGTATGTCTGTCTGAGCACAAGGGGAGAGACCGAGAGGGTGCTGCTGGTGAAAGACAAGTTCAGAACTTCTTGCGTACCCATCCCCCTCCTCCCCTGAAAGCAATGCAAGAGTCACTCCTACTTGATCATGGCCAATCCCAAATCCCAGGGAGGGTGACTCCTTGGGAAGAGGCTGAAAGGTGGTTAGAGCAGAGCCCATGAGGCCCACCCCACCCCTGACTCTGAGTCTGAATTGAAAATTCAGCCTATTGTCTCTGCCTCAGGCTGGACCCCTGTTAGTCTGGGGATCTAGAGGAACTTCAAGTCAGAGTATCAATCTCTTCCCTCTCTCAGGTTCTCTCTTCTCCTTCTTCTCCTCCTCTCTCTCCTTTTAGACACAGATGAGAACCTAAAGAAGAGGCAGAAATGGAGCATTGTGGCCAAATTTCTAATTGCTATCACCCTGTTGTTGAGTGGAGTTGCCATTATAGTGTTTGTCATTTTTGAAGTCCCGTGCCCTGTAAGTCTGTGGATGTATTGGGTCCCTGGATTTGATCTATAAAGACTTTCTTCTGGGGCTGCCTGGGTGGCTCAGGTAGTTAAGCACCTAACTCTTGATCGCAGCTCAGGTCTTGATCTCAGGGTTGAGAGTTCATGTCCTGCATTGGGCTCCATGCTGGGTATGGAGCTTAGTTTAAAAAAAAAAAAAAAAAGTTTATAAAAACTTTCTTCTTCTGTTCCAGAGGCAGGTTCACATAATGAAAAAAGCACAGACTTTGGGGTTTGGATAGAACTACCACTCACATTCACTAGCTGAGTGGCTTTGAGAAAGTTGCTTGACTTTTCCAATAAGATTTGGCTCATCTGTTAAATGGGACTAATGATATTTTCCTCTTATGGTGCTTTTGAAGGTTAATTAAGATCCTGAGTGAAAGGCACCTGGCACATTGGTGTAGCTTGCTGAATGTGAGTTCCTGACCCCTGCTGTACTTGGACATTCTCTACAGAGGATGGATCCAATGAGACAGAGTGTTTTCTTTAGAAATGACACTTTTCTTTAAATGATCTGACAGGAGGTTTGGAAGGTAACCAAATGCATACCAGCTACCTAAAATTAACACCAGTCACTTTTTTCCTTCAGAGTCAATGCCGGGGAACCAGAAAACTATGCCAAGGCCAGCGGTTATGGAGAAGGCAAAGGAAGGCAGGCCAGCAACCTGGGGCAGCTGAATCCCAGCTTGAGTCTCAGCCCAAGAAGGAAAGTGGTCTCTGTATGGTTTATGTCATTTGCTTGGAGAAAATGAGGTTCATATATAAGTGCTCTTTCAATTATGAAGTTTCTTTATCAGTGTTTCTTTTATGTGTCAGGAAATAGTCAGGTATTTGTATTACTGTTTTATTTTCCTCACATCAGCCCAGCCTTAACATAATAGAGTATTTATTGAAAATATATTATTTCTGAGACCCAGCTATAATCATTCAAAATGTCTAGAGTGGGGCCAGGAAACTTATTTTTAAAGATTTTTTAAATAACCCTAAGTAGAGGTGGATTTACTGTGAAATTAATGACGTTTAGGGCGCCTGGGTGGCTCAGTGGGTTAAGCCACTGCCTTCAGCTCAGGTCATGATCTCAGGGTCCTGGGATCGAGTTCCGCATCGGGCTCTCTGCTCAGCGGGGAGCCTGCTTCCTCCTCCCCCCTCTCTCTCTGCCTGCCTCTCTGCCTACTTGTGATCTCTCTCTGTCAAATAAATAAATAAAATCTTTAAAAAAAAAAAAAGAAATTAATGACGTTTAAACTTCAGGACCCACGGGACTTGTATGAAGCTTGTATTAAATTTTGTATTCTTCAAATTCATATTATTTTTCTTAAAATTGTCTTTTTCTTAAAATTGTCAAAATGTCAGAGTTCAGAACCCACAGAATATGTACCCATCCTTGCCCCTGGTTAACTCTTACAATGCCCTGCAAAGTTTGAATAGTTAGCCAACTAGCTTCTTTCCTTCTGGCCCTTGGTTTCCCCAAGCGTCCTAAGCTCATGTTGCCCTTTGGTGTTTAAAACAGACACAACACCACTGTTACAGCGCAGATCCCTTAAATCCAGTCTCCCTGTCAGAAGTGTGCCTTCTCTACAACATCCGCAACACTCACTAAGATGAGGCCTCCAATACTTTCAAAATTAAAGGCGGCGAGGGGGGCACCTCAGTGGCACTACTGGTTAAGTGACCAACTCCTGGTTTTGACTCAGGTCATGATCTCAGGGTTGTAAGATTGAGCCCCGCGCTGGGCTCCTCACTCAGCCGAGTCAGCCCGAGATTCTTTCTCTTTCTCCCTCTCCCTCCATCTCTGCTCCTCCTCCCTGCAGCTGCACTCTTTCTCTAAAATAAATGGACGAATAAATGAAATATTTTTGAAAAATAAAATTAGGGGCGCCTGGGTGGCTCCGTGGGTTAAAGCCTCTGCCTTTGGCTCAGGTAATGGTCTCAGGGTCCTAGGATCGAGCCCCGCATTGGACTTTCTGCTCAGCGGGGAGCCTGCTTCTCCCTCTCTCTGCTTGCCTCTCTGCCTGCTTGTGATCTCTCTTTCTCTCTCTGTCAAATAAATAAATAAAATCTTAGAAAAAATAAAATTAAATTAAAGAAGGAATCCACTTTTGCAGAATTAGAGCACTGAGAATGGGTCTCAAATGAGACCCATGATGATCCAGTCCAGGATGGTATATGCGCCTACTCTTTAATTCTGTGTCGGCTGCACATATCAATGCACAGTACACGGGAAGCTGAGTGGGTTCTGGAGATCCAACACACAGAATAGTGGTTATGGTCAACAAGACTGTATTACAGACCTCAAAACTGCTAAGAGACTAAATCCTAAATGTCCTTACCACCAAAAGAACTGGTAATTATTATGACATGATACAGGTGTTAGGATAATAACTATATTGCAATATATAAATGAATGCAGTTGGGCACCTGGGTGGCTCAGTTGGTTAAGTGTCTGCCTTTGGCTCAGGTCCTGATCTCGGGGATCCAGTCCCATGTCAGTCTCCCTGCTCAGTGGAGAATCTGCTTTTCCCTCTGCCTCCCCCCATCCTTGTTCATGCTCGCTCACTCTCTCTCTCTCTCTCAAATAAATAAAATCTTTTTTAAAAAAATGTATGGAGTCAACATGCTATACACAAACTTACACAATGTTATATGTGAATTATATCTCAGTTTTTGAAACCGAAGCATAGCACTCTTTCTATCTAGCCACAGCATCAGAATATTTCTTATCACACTGTTCCAGGTATCCAATGCCAATTTATTTGTCATCTCTGGTCTAGGTTACTATTTTCTATAATCTGGTTTCTGCTAATATTGGATAATGAGCTCATGTAAATTGGTATGATTTAATCACAGGACGTATGTTTAGTTCTTTACTCCACTCTGCCTTATCATTTCTACTGAACACTGGAAGAAATAGGCCTGAAGGGGAATAAAAAACCAGAATTAGAGATAACGACATAGTAGCAACACTGATTGAATTCCTCCTACCAACAAAAGAAACTACCAAATCATAAAAGAATTGATAAAAAGAATAATGAGCAACTTTATAGACATTACCTCATTTGAGCCCACAAAAACTGTGGGAGGTAGCTACAGCAGGTATCCACATTTTATTGATACTTAAACTGAGGCTCAGAGAGGTTGTGTAACAACAGCTGGTAGAAACAGAAATGAAACCCAGATCTTTCATTCCTTACTAAAATTTTACTGAAAGCCTTCTATACATCCAGTTCCTTACCTTTAAGAGGGTCACATTCTATGTTCATAATTTAAGCCTTTAGAAAGAACACAGAAAATCAGATGGGACGTGGAATTAGATACACAAAGAGTAGAACAGGATTAGTAAAAAAACATTTGGTCCACAGAGACTCAGATCTCCATCTCTTTTCAAACATAGTGAGACTGTGTGGGTCGGATTCAAGAAATGAAACAGAATCCCTGTACTAAGGGGATCCACAGTACCTGCATACCCAGCGCCTTTTCCATTCAAGGCAAACGGGTCAAGCAAGGGGTGGATGGGCTCTTTGCTACTGGGTTATAGGGTCCAACCAATTGTAGGTTCTCATGCATAAATAAGTGTACCTTGCTGATACTTTCTGTGTAAATACAATAACTTTTCCTAGAATTTCTGGATAACAAAGAGGCAAAATGATATGTACTTGGAATTAAATGGGGTTGGTACATGAAGGAATACCCATGTGCATCCTCTTTATCACTCATTTCCTTTCAATCTCTAGGTTGGACAAGACGCTCCCAACTCCTCAAGTCCAAGGAAAGCTGCAAGGATCACTATCATCCACGAGACATACTTCTGAAAAGCTCTTCTCTGCTTCACACATTGAATGAAGGATACCGCACTGTCTTTTCCCTGTTATTAACCAATATTGGCAGGTTCTTGTGAATTCACTCATTATTTTCAGCAGGGACATTACAATCAAACACTATGCCAGGCCAATTTAGGAAGAGCCTGGGCTTAGCAGTCAGGCTTACCTTCATGCCACTACTACTGTCTTAGCCACATGCCTCTGAGATTCACTTCACCCATCACGGAAAATGGGAATCTTTGCATCCCATCTAATGAGAACAAAAAGTCTTCCCTCTGAGCACTATGAATGGACCTATTGCTCTCTTTGACAAACGGTTCACACACAGCCTCCAAGGAGCAAAGCAGCCACTGGTGTGGCACCGTTTACGAGCTCCTCTGTCTCCTCACAGCTGAATTCACTCCGACTGGCTCTCAGCGGGCTGAGGGTAGGGGTTCCTGTTTTCCCAGGCTGATGTTCTAGCACTTTATGATTTAGCCTCTGCCCTACATGGAGCTATCCACACACTGGTGAGGGAAACATGACGCTAAGCATTCCAGAAGTCCAGACTTCTGGACTTTTATGCAGTCCAGAAGGGACTGCATACAATATGAGGTTTCCTATAACTCACAACTCTTCAAGTGGGCCTGATATTACACCCTAAACCACAATGTGTAGCTGCATACATTTTGAACAAGGATTCTACACAAAATGATGATGGATGATTTTTCTTACAGAGGCACACTCTGAGTCAAGTCTGACCTGCTCAGGTGAGAGTTTGGCGAAGAAGCAGAAACAGCGGTTGTTGAAGGAAACAGGTTAGGAAAAGGGATTGGCAGGTGGGATAAGACTCGTCCTGCTCGTAGTATTAGAGTCTTGAAACCATTCCATTTCATTTTGGCAAGAAGTAACTGTCACTGATTCTGTTTTCTTAGTTCTCTGTAAAAACCACATATGGGAGGCGCCTGGGTGGCTCAGTGGGTTAAGCCTCTGCCTTCGGCTCAGGTCATGATCCTGGGGTCCTGGGATCGAGCCCCACAGCGGGCTCTCTGCTCAGCAGGGTGCCTGCTTCCTCCTCTCTCTGTGCCTGCCTCTCTGTCTACTTGCGATCTCTGTCTGTCAAATAAATAAATAAAATCTTGAAAAAAAAAAGTGTTTAAAAAACCAAATACGGGTTGTACCCTTCTTCCTTTCCCATCAGGTACTGTCCCCAAAAAGTGGTTCTAAAAACTATACCAACAGGGGAAAATATCTTGCTCCAAGCCCCAATTTATTATCAAGCTAAGCCTGGAAGAGATGAAATAGATACAAAGCATGGAAGATGATAGTTTTGAAATACAGGAGGTGGAGAGGACAGAGCACTGGGGGTGCCATTTGGATAAATGAGTATATTATTTCACCTCACACGGATTCACAACATTGCCTCCAGTTTATCCTGCCATCTGTGGTTGGGTCTAACCATGATATGGGGGGGGGGGGAGCTTGCTCCTTCCCAAGACCACTAAGGAGGATGATTACAAACATTCTATACTTCGAAGCTCTTGGTCTAGGACTGATGCCTACATTCATCTCCACCCTTCCCAGCTTCAACCGCCACAGAATGTCCTTTAATCCAGAAACATGAGGTTCCCCAGGAGATGAAAACTGTGGCAAAGTTTACATTTCTTAAATCTTCTGCAAGACTGTAATTTGGGTAACATTTGTACTGATTTTACAGAAATTCACTGAAGGAATCAAAAGTGTGTATTTTAGGGGCACCTGGGTGGCTCAGTGGGTTAAAGCCTCTGCCTTCAGCTTGGGTCATGATCCCAAGGTCCTGGGATCGAGCCTTACATCAGGCTCTCTGCTTAGCAGGGAGCCTGCTTCCTCCTCTCTCTGCCTGCCTCTTGCCTACTTGTGATCTCTCTCTCTCTGTGTCAAATAAATAAATAAAATCTTTAAAATTTTTTTTAAAAAGTGAGTATTTTGCTTTGTGGACAACTTGTTTCCTCTGATGGAGCATTTTCTGACTCCCTAATTAGTTAACAGTTTTGAATCCCACATTCACTTACTGGTAGGGGATTTTCGAAAACTGGGAGACTGGAGAGACAGCAGAAGGGAAGGGAGAACTCTTACATGGAGTTTGGGATGTGAACTTTTAGCCTGCAGATCCCTTTACAGCAAGTCACAGTTCTCCCTGTCACCACCATAGACTCAGCCACAGATTCAACTTGATAAAACAATTTCTAAGGAGTGCCAATTAGTCCTCTGGGAAGTGACAAGCCAGCAAGATTTTTATTGCAAATTTATTCTCATTAAGTTACCACACTTTGTTTTTTGATCATTAAAGGACATTCTCATTACAACAAGTTTTAGGAAATGCTGGAAGGTGTAAAGAATAAACGAAAAAACAAGAAAGAAGGGATCCCTAACCCCACCTTCCAAAGATAACCACTGTTAATACTTGGATGAATCTCTTTATAGACACTGTAAAGACACGTTTCACAAATCACATCATATTCTCCATACCATTTTAAACCTGTCCTTTTTTGTTTAATACATTACTGCTGTGTTTCCAGTTGGCACAAGTAAGGTTTTTTTTTAAGATTTAAAAAAAAAAACTTTAAGTAATCTCTATGCCCAGCATGGGGCTGAAACTCACAACCCCAAGATCAAGAGTCGCATGCTCTACTGACTGAGCCAGCCAGGCACCCTTAAATTTTTCTTTCTTTATTTTTTAAGAAATCTCTATACCCAACATAGGGCTTGAACTCATGACCCTGAGATTAAGAGTCACATGCTCTACTGACAGCCAGCCAAGTGCCCCCAGTTGGCACAAATTTCAAGTTGTGCTTTTTTTCCAATTCTTAGCATTGAGAAACTTGGAAGTCATTCTATCTTTTTGAAAGGCTTAAGTCACCCTAAAACTTTCTGATAGGCCCAAAGATTAAGGTGGGTAATTGCTTAGGACAGAAAAGGCACATTCACAGGAACCCTCTAATTTAAACTCTTAAAGGTATTGCTGAATCACTTTAATTATTGCGATTGTGTGTTAAAAGCATAACTTTCTTCAATATAAAGACTTAAAATACAAAACAGTTTTATATTCTGTTTTGCCATTACTTTATTTTTTAAAGAGCATTGCTTTTTTTTTTTTTTTTTTTAAGATTTTATGCATTTATTTGACACAGAAAGATCACAAGTAGGCAGAGAGGCAGGTGGTGCTGGGGGGGGGCGGTGGGTAAAGCAGGCTCCCTACTGAGCAGAGATGTGGGGCTCTATCCCAGGACCCTGAGATCATGACCTGAGCTGAAGGCAGAGGCTTAACCCACTGAGCCACCCAGGCACCCCGCCATTTCTTTATTTTTAACCTGTGATTCATTTATATACATGTGATCTCAAAAATCAAAGCAACCGAGGATAGTCTGGACTTCTGAAGGCCTGAGGAGGACATTAGCATCCCTCCTTTTCTGGGTTACTAATCAGAGAGAGGACTTAAGGATGGTTCTCTCCTAATCATCATCTACCCCTATCCTTCTTATTTTAGAGCCTCTTTGAGCAGTGTTCAGCAGATTCTGACCCAAAGCACTTTCCCTATGTTTATGCCCAGAAATAGACATTTTCCAAGGAAAATGTACTTATGTACATTTGCTATATGTACTTATGACTAGAAGCCAGGAACCCTTCTTTTTTCTTTGGACAGGTTGACAGTCTTATGGCTCCCCCTTGCCTCACACTCAGATGGGATTTTATTTCTGGAGTTCACACATCCTGCCCCGATTTGGCAATTACCTCTTTCTGTATACTGCCTTAGTCCTGAAGCCTGTAATTGCTGTGTTACATTGTATACGTCTATATTACTTTGAACCTGACAAAGCACCATGTGCACAGCAGACACTCAGAACATATGCTGATAATGTCACTCCACTAAATGGATAGCTGAGGGGAGCATAACTGACTTCCTAGAAGAAAATGAGGTAAGCTTTACTTTAAATCAAAGCTGCTATTGGTCACCAGGTAAATGCAAACCAATGAGAGGCCTTCCTGGAACTGTTGGTAACACTTGGATTTATCTCTCTGGACTTATTTTTTTCCCTCTCTCTCATATTTCTTTATCCCTTCATCTTTCTCTTCTTGTTATTCTAACACTTTCCTTTTTCCTTTTCCTTATTCAGTGACCTGGTGTACCAGTCATCAATACCAGAAATTTCCTTTAATCTGAATTCCTAGAGAACTTGGATCTGTGTCTATATTTAGATTCCAGGTCCCCAAAGCCTTTTTTCTAATTTTCCTTCATGTGGTAGAGTGTAGCAATGGGCGCACCTTGGGCTGGAATATACAAACTTTTGTCAGATGCTTGTAGATTTGCGCCACCCAGTGGCCAAAGTCGCTAACTTCAGCCTCTAAAAAAGTGGGCAAAAATAAATGAAAATAAGCAAATGTAAACAAATGTGAAGTCCATTATGTATTACTGGCCCAAAGGGGGAAAATACATACATAACAGCAAAATTCTGTCCTATTTTAAGTCTATTTTCTAAAATTTAAAACGGGATGCAGAAGGATATGTTCAGAAGTATAGTGTCATGGTTTCTACAGAGTGAGTTGATGTCCGGAAGACTCTCCAAGGATTTAGTCAGGTCATGATTGCTCCCTAATGTACTAGAAAAGAAGAATAAACAGTGCGACTTATACTACAAAGTCCTCTAGAAAAACCAAACATTCAACAGAAGAGACAATGAATTTGAAGACTTATAAACTATATACATTATAATACCAGATAGCAGTTTCTTTTTTTTTTTTTTTTAAAGATTTTATTTATTTATTTGACAGAGAGAGAGCACAAGTAAGCAGAGAGGCAGGCAGAGAGAGGAGGAAGCAGGCTCCCCGTGGAGCAGAGGGCCTGATGCGGGGCTCGATCCCAGGACCCTGGGATCATGACCTGAGCCGAAGGCAGAGGCTTTAACCCACTGAGCCACCCAGGCGCCCCAGCAGTTTATTTCTTTTATGATGAATCTTCCTGGGCGGGGGACGGGGGTAGTGCCTGGGTGGTTCAGTCAGTTAGGCATCTGACTCCTGATCTCAACTCAGGTCTTGATCTCAGGATTAAGACTTCAAGCCTTGCACTGGGCTCCAGAGCCTACTTTAAAAAAAAAAAAAGTTAGGGGCACCTGGGGGGCTCAGAGAGTTAAGCCTCTGCCTTTGGCTCAGGTTGTGATCTTGTCAGATAAATAAAGAAAATCTTAAAAAAAAAAAAAAAAAAAAAAGATGATTTAGATTTTTTTTTCCCCTAGGCATTTGTGATGACTTGATTGTTTGGTTTGGTTTGGTAAATATTTTATTTATTTATTTATTTGACAGAGAGAGAGGCACAGTGAGAGAGGGAACACAAGCAGTGGGAGTGGGAGATGGAGAAGCACGCTCCCCCCCAAGCACAAAGCCTGATGCGGGGCTCGATCCCAGGATCCAGGATCCCAGAACTCTGGGATCATGACCTGAGCTGAAGGCCAACGCTTATCGACTGTGCCACGCAGGCGCGCCTCCATGTGTTGAAGAGAATTGCAACATGCACGGATAGCTAACCTCCTGGGCCTGTTTTCCATTAAGAAACACAGAGCAGCCAAGGGTAAGCCATAAAGTACATTTGCCCAACATTTTCACTTGTCTAAGCACAGGGAAGATGAACTTTGGCAGAACAGACAGTCCATGTACCAGAGCAACATCTCTTTAGGGAACCATGGCCTCTTTTTCTCTCTGTTGTGATGCCACTGTTTACCCCTTCAGCTCCCTCCTTCCTATTCCGGTAGGAAATAATCTGATTCCCATACCCTCTCAATGAAATCCTTTCCCCTCCACCTGCTCATTCTTCCTACTGGATTAAGTTTCAACCTTTGTCCTCTAACTGTAGATAGTAGTAATAGCTAACATTTCAAGCACATCTGTTATGTAAGAACAAAAGCTTTGTCTTCTGCTAAAGTAACATTAGGAAAACAAATAGGTTAAGGAGCATGTCGCTGGCCTAAACTACCACGAGGGCCTCTATCTCCCCATAGTTGCTCTCTTGCCTTTCTTTAATCTATACGCAGTTCTCCACACTGTAGCCAGAATGGGCTTTTCAACAATGCAAATTTGATCGTGTTACTCCTCTGCTAAAAAAACAATCAGTGGCTTCCCAATGCTATCAGGATCAAGCTCCAAATCCATAACAAGATTGTTAAAGCCCTGAATAGTCTAGCCTATCTCCTTCTCCAGTCTCATCTCCCCTCACTGTTCCCTTACTCTAGCTTCGGCCACAGTGGGCTAGCTCCCTTCTTTCTTGACTCAGAGTGTATGTTGTTCTCTGTGGCTCCAACACCATTTCCATCCCCACACCCCACCTTCCCCTTCCTTTACTACTCTTTGCCTATTTAATTCCTACTCATATTTCAGATATTGGCTCACAGAGTCCTCCCTGACTTCCTAAACTCCACTAGGTTAATAGTGTAAATTTCATCCATGGAATTCACCTGTTTGTAATTGTTCTCCTGTGGCATTTGACGGAGGCCTCTCTCATAGAGGTGAGCTACATTGAGAGCAGGCACTATGCCTGTTTTAAACATTGTGTCCCTAGACCCGGAGCTATGTCTGACATGAGCAGGCATTTCCTAAGTAACTGCCCTTCACGAAAGGTGATACAGATGGGGGCTGAGCTGGTTCTCTTCCCGGACTCTTTTCCCTTCAAGGTTCCCAAATCCTAGAAATTTATTTTTCTTTTTTTTTAAAAAAAGATTTTATCTATTTTGAGGGAGGGGAGAGGAGAGAAAGAACATGAGCAGGGGAAGGGGCTGAGGGAAAGGGAGAAGCAGACTGCCCACTGATCAGGGAGCTGGCCACACGGGCTGGATCCCAGGAGCCTGAGATCATGACCTGAGCCAAAGGTAGACTAACCGACTGAGCCACCCAGGTGACCCAATCCTAGAAATTTATAATAGATTTTCTCTGTGTACTCCTTCTACTATGAGTCATATCCTGGCCCCCATCTCACTTAGCCCTCTGAAGGAACTACAATTATCTGCATTTTATGGAGGAGAAAAGTGAGGGATAAACCACTTGCCCAAGGTCCCAGAGCTAGTAAGTGACAGAGCTCGGATCCCAGTGCAGGTCGATGACCTCAAAATCTCTATACTCTTAACCACCACATATAAGCCCTGCCAATTTACATCTTTCATTGATATTTCTCTTGACTGGTTGACCTCATCCTTATCTACTTCTTTTTATTAGGAGGATCAGCCTTTTGTGATACAAGTTGCAAAAATTTTTCTATTTTGCCACTTATGTTTTGACATTGCTTAAGGTGTTATTTTGTTTGGCAGAAATTGTGAGCTTTGTGTAGTCAAATTATTAACCTCTGCTTTTATGCCTTCTGTACTCTGAATCATAATTAGATTTTCCTTCCTGTGCCAAGATGCTAAAGGAGTTTTCTCATATTTTCTGTTTTCAATTTTTATATTTTTATTTAAATAATTAATCCATTTGGAGTTTATCCCAGTGTGAGGTACAAATTGACACTTATTTTTTTCCCACATGGTTATTCAATTGTTTACACCATTTATTGAATAGCACACCTTTATTATATACTAAGTTCCTATATTTATTTTGGTTTTCTTCTATACATTCTATTCTGTTACATGCTTGTATAATTTGTACTTTTTCTTTTCCCCAATGAGCATTTTTTTAACTTTTATCTTTGGTTCTCTGTAGTATTTGGCATTGTTGACTAATTCATCTTCTTTGATGTACTTTCAGTGCTATATTGCTAGGTTACTGAGTAGGTGAATAAAGATGTACTTATGGCACTAGTAAGCCAGGGGCAACAAAATGTTAATGATGAAGATATAATCTCAGAGGTCACCACAGGAAAAAAATCATACATTTGTTTGGCTGTCCCTACACATACTTCATATCTTGTAATACTTTTAAGATTAAAAAAAATTTTTTTTTAAGATTTTACTTATTTTAGAGAGAGAGAGAGGAGAAGCAGAAGGGGAAGGAGAGGGACAAGCAGACTTTGTGCTTGGAGTGGAGTCCCACATGGGGGTTGATCCCATGACCTGGATCCCATAACGTATCACATGACCTGAAACCAAGAGTGAGAAGCTTAACCAACTGAGCCACCCAGACACCCCAAAAGAATATTTTTTAAATAAACTCTACACGCCACGTGGAGCGCCAACTAATGACCCTGAGATCAAGAATCATATGCTCTACTAACTGAGCCAGACTGTAGCTTCAAAAATTTCCACCAGTTTGTGCTAATTCCCTAATCTGCATATCTGATCTAGACCTCTCACCTGGACATCCTACAGACCCTCAAACTCAACATATCCAGAACAAAATCTGCCCCTTCCCCTTCAGGTCCGCTCTTTGCCTGAAGGTCCCTCTCTTAGCGAGTAGTCCCTCTAGTCAACTATGCTGGACATTGGAAAATCATTTTTAATTTTACCTCTTATTTATCGCTTTCCTTCCCCTAATTAATCGCTAATAAATATATAATAAATAAAACACATTTTATTTATCAATATTATTATATTATTATATAATGTTAACAAATTAATAATTAATATTATTAACAAATAAAATAAATATCTAAATAATTTATCTATAATCATTAATTATATAATTTTATATTAATATATATTTATATATTAATAATATATTAATATAGTATCTATAAGATATCTATTAATATCAACAATATTGACATTAATAGATAACATTATTAATAAATTAATAATTAATAATATATTAACACATATAAATAATATTGTTAGTAAATAAAATAAAGATTTTATTTATTTGAGAAAGAGAGAGAGAGCATGAGATGGGGGAGGATCAGAGGGAGAAACAGACTCCCTGCTGATCAGGGAGCCCAAGGCAGGATTCGAACCTGGGATTCCAGGATTATGACCTGAGCCGAAGGCAGATGCTTAACCAACTGAGGCACCCAGTTGCCCTAATTAATTGCTTTTTAAACACCTTAAATCTATTTCTTCTTCCTCATCCTTATTCCAATTATGCTAATTCAAGCTCTCATCACCTTCTTACTTAGACTGCTGAACCTCCTGGCCTTTCACAGTTTGCTATTTTCAGTCCACATCACTGCCAGAGAGATTAAGGTCTAAAACTCAGATGAGTGATAACACTGCTCCCCAACTCAAAATGCTTCACTGGCTCTCCATGGCCTTTGAATAAAGTGTCAAACCCACTATGGTCTGGCCTCTGTCTACCCGTACGGTGTCATGTACAGTGGCCCTTCTTTCTTGTGCTCTGTACTCCAATCATATAGAGAAGCTGGCCACCCTCCTTCATGCTTCTGTCCTTTGAATAATTTGTTCCTTCTGCTTGGAATTTCCTTCCCACTCTTTTCCAAGACTTAACTCATCACTTCCCAGAGACTTACACTTTAATTCTCCCTACAATTGACTAATCTCTTCTTGGAGCCCTTAGTGTACCCAAAACATCTCTATTACAACACATATTATCTTGTATTATAATCATTTTCAGGCATATCTGTCTTCCCAACTGAACAGTGAGCACCCTTTTTTTTTTTTTAAGATTTTATTTATTTATTTATTTGACACAGAGAGAGATCACAAGTAGGCAGAGAGGTAGGCAGAGAGAAAGGGGTAAGCAGGTTCCCCACCAAGTAGAGTCCGATGCAGGGCTTGATTACAGAACCCTGAGACCATGACCTGAGCTGAAGGCAGAGGCTTTAACCCACTGAGCCACCCAGGCACCCCTTAGCATCCTTTTTTAAAAAAATATTTCGTTTGTTTATTTCAGAGAGAGAAAGAATGTGAGCACATGAGCAGGGGGAGGAGCAGAGGGACCAGCAGACTCCCTGCTGAGTGCGGAGCCTGCTCTGGGCTCCATGTTGGGCTTGATCCCAGGAACTGAGCCGAAGTCAGATGCTTAACCAAGTGAGCCACCCAGGTGCCCCTGGACAGTGAGCATCTCTTTGAGCGCAGAGACTATTTTATTAGTTCTTGAATCTCTAGTACCTGGCATAGTCCTTGTCCTAGAGTAGGGCCAAATAATATTTATAAGGTAAAGGAATGAACATATACGAATGTCCTAGAAGTGGGACACCTCAGTGGCTCAGTCGGTTAAGCATGTGCCTTCAGTTTAGGGATCCTGGGATTGAGTCCCACATGGGGCTCTTTGCTCTGTGGGGAGCCTGTTCTTCCCTCTGCCTGCTGCTCCCTGTGCTTGTGCTCTCTCTCTCTATGACAAATAAATAAATAAGATCTTTAAAAAGAATGTTCTAGAAGTTTCAAATAAAAAGATATGTTCTGGGGACTCCTGGGTGGCTCAGTGGGTTAAAGCCTCTGCCTTCGACTCAGGTCATGATCTCAGGGTCCTGGGATCAAGCCCCACCTTGGGCTCTCTGCTCAGCAGGGAGCCTGCTTCCTCTTCTCTATTGTCTGCTTCTCTGCCTACTTGTGATCTTTGCCTGTCAAATAAATAAATAAAATCTTTAAAAAAAAAGATATGTTCTATAGTTTGACTTGTAGAAGACTAGTAGGCTATCTGTCAGAAGGACTTTCAGGCTGTTTTACAGGCTTAGAAACCCAAATTTTCCACACAGAGAGAATGGTCCCATTATTTAGGAGCAGATTCATACTAACCAAGCTTATATACAAATTTAACAATTTATTAATTACAACTAGTAATACAATTGTCATAAGTACAAAAATACTATTTTATGTGTAACTAGCCTATCCTGAACCTGAAGATAAGCCTGTATGGGAAGATACATTATTCATGCATAATTGTTTGCACACTCCATGGAAGAAATAAAACAAACCTAATTATAGAGGGGCAAAAAAAAAAAATCTTACTCTCTTCATATATAAATTACAGGTAGACATATAGTATATAAACAGATAGCTATCTGGCATATCTGTAGTATTAAAACTTCCCGGGGGGGAAGCAATTCGGAAAAAGACTGTCTAAAAGGCTCCTTAGGGCTGACAGTAATGGTAAAAAGCTTGAGGCATACTAGTTTAACTCCTGTACTGATTCTTTCTTAAGGAATCAGAATTAGCAGGGTTAATTCTAAAATTCAGATGTTTGATGGCATTAGGCAGATATGTGTCTCTATAATATCAGAGCCTATAACAGGGTGATTATGCATGAAATTCATTGGCTAAGACACTTTTCTTTGAATGGGCACTCAGAAAGTCAGCTTCCATTGGCTTCAAACCTTCCATTACTTCTTGAATGACTCATTTTCTTTTTGGATATACTATACATACTCAGTATTTATCGGGGGCCAGTCCATTTCCTGGAAAATCTTTACATATCTTGGTTGGGATTCATCACCTTCTGAGGTTCTATAAAGTAGTGGCTACAAGTTGGAGACAGAAGTCTGAATCTCTACTATGCTGCCTGTTTACACTCTAGTGAGCATCAGTAAAATGGGAGTAACAACACCTCCCTTAATGGGTTTTTAAGGACTAAAATGAGAAAACATATATAAAAAGCCTTGAGCAATAGCTACTTTTAGTACCAAATTGGGATGAGAGCTCTGTTGTGTCATTTTGAAAGTGTGTTTGTGTGTGTGTAAATGCATGATTAAACACTAAAGACTTGGGGGCGCCTGGGTGGCTCGGGGGGTTAAAGCCTCTGCCTTCAGCTCAGGTCATGATCCCACGGTCCTGGAATCGAGCCCCGCATCGGGCTCTCTGCTCAGCAGGGAGCGGGCTTCCTCCTCTCTCTGACTGCCTCTCTGCCTACTTGTAATCTCTGTCTGTCAAATAAATAAATAAAATTTAAAACAACAACAGCAACAACAACAAAAAAAAAACCATTAAAGACTTGGGATGCCTGGGTGGCTTAGTTGTTAAGTGTCTGCCTTCAGCTAGGGTCATGATCCTGGAGTCCTGGGATCAAGCCAGGCATTGGGCTCCCTGCTCAGTGGGAAGCCTGCTTCTCCCTCTCCCACTTACCCTGCTTGTGTTCCCTCTCCCGCTGTCTCTTTCTCTCTCTGCCAAATAAATAAAGTCTTAAAAAAAATAAAATAAATAAACAGTAAAGACTCAGAGAAAACTGTTGTCCTTGGCATGATGGTAGATTCTAGAAAATTAATAAAGTGAGTGGACAAACACTAAAAAATGTGTTTTGTTGTGTAAACATAACCAATTACAGTCATTTAGGGATACAGCTTAACATTTAAGTCCTAATTATCATGCAGCAGAGTAACAATTACATATATCATTAAATATGCATCGGATTAACCTCGTAAATTTTATTTGATTATAATAGTAAAGTACTCATTCTGTATGGTAAGGAACAGTCTTATAGTTAATTGCTCACAATGCCTACGTCTGTTCACTATTTACATTAAGTAAATGGGACACGGGCTCCTGAGTTTGCTCTGCACTGGAGGTAAAGCTGGATTATCCATCCTTGATTGCAACTATGCATTTTTTTCTGTGACCTGTGAGATAAAGTACACTTCCTTACTGATGTATACCAAGGTACTAAAGAAGCAAGCAGCAAAAGAAATTCTATTTAATTGCTCAGTCTTCTGGAAACAGGTTTCTAGTAAGTAGATATGATTCAAATAATGAAAAAAATTCTAATGTGGAGCACTGCCCCCTACAACTTCTAAACAAGCCCCAGGGTCATCCTATGGAGCACTTCTAGAATTAGAAGTACAATTATAATTTATTTGACCCCCACCACGAATTAAATATTTCATATATGTATATAGTCATATCCTCACAAAACTCTTTTGAGTTAGTTATTATAATTTTCATTTTACACATGAGGAGAAAAAAGGCACAGAAAGGGGCACCTGGGTGGCTCAGTGGGTTAAGCTGCTGCCTTCGGCTCAGGTCATGATCTCAGGGTCCTGAGATTGAGTCCCGCATCGGGATCTCTGCTCAGCAGGGAGCCTGCTTCTCTCTCTCTCTCTGCCTGCCTGTCTACTTGTGATCTCTTTCTGTCAAATAAATAAATAAAAAATCTTAAAAAAAAAAAGACACAGAAAAATAATAATTCACCTAAGTACTTGAGGGTGGTAAAGGGTAGTAGTTAGATTTTGTAGTTAAATTTTTTGGATAAACAGAAGCCACACAGCAACAATACATTCCTAGTTCACCTAATGTTTTGGATTCTATCCAAAGCCTGCCTAATGACTCGGGCAGATATTCTACACTTTGTATAGATCAAAAAGAAGTCATAAGGAAGAGGGAGAAGAGATGGGTAGCAAAAGCCTGAATTCATGGACACTCTGCTAAATGGCTATGGCATTATGAAAATCCTGACATCTGTTAACTCTTCAGTTTGAAAGAGTCAGAGGCATTTTATTAGTTACATTTGGTCAGATCTGGTTTTCATTTCATTCTGGCTGTGCTACCCCATAATTAGCTGAATTGGGGCAAGTGGTTTTACCTTTCTGAGACTTATTTTTCCTTTTTTGTAATGTAGGATCTGCAGGACCCTTTAGGAAATTTTTCCCCCTCTCATTCACCTCTGAGATCTTTAGGGCCCTTTTCCTTAACGCAGAAGCAAGCCAGACATGCCACCATGTGGAGAAATGGCTATATAGACCTTACATTTCTGTAAATAGATTAGCAGGAGTGCTTCCACCTTTCCTCTGCAGAATGGTCCTAGTTGAGGGGGATCAGGTTAAATAAGCAGTCTAGGAACCTTCTGCAAAGAAAAGGATTGATTCCTTAACTCCTTGGACGAGGGTGGTCACAAAGAAAGATAAAGAAGAGTGGAGTATGGGGTGGGGGGGGCAGTGCAGGAAGGAGGAAGGAATTGGTCTCGAATGTATGAGGCAGCAGCAGAACCTGGGGAGGCTGGAACCAGTTCCGAACTGGGCCACAGGGGAACCCTGTGCTTCTGGGAAAGTGACTTCATGTGTGTGAACTCACAGAGCTGTGAGCTAAGAGCTGTAATCCTTGAGGCTCTCGCCTTCTGTGGAGTGAAACCCTCTCTTCTGAGCGCATCATAGGAAGATACCTTGCCTTGAAGAGCACTTGTAATTGGCAAAGGACTGTGCTCTAGGACCCAAATTTCTGGCTCACTTTCATGCACTAGTTATACCTCAGAGCTTAAAGGAGAAGAAGTTGAAATCCAGAAGAAAGCATAGACTTTTACTCTCTGTTTATATCTATTTGTATACCAAACAACAAAGAACCACCTCGGTTAGAGGAAAAATAAATATCAGATGAGATAAAGTTTATAAACTCTTTCAGCATTCAGGACAAGTGAGTAAGCAGAAATGATAGAGAATCATTTCCATAGGAAGGGAAGCTTAGAAACTACATTTCTGATTCTAAACACAGCAGCTTAACAGTTGAAGAGGGGCTGTTGGGATATTCTGGACTCAGTCAATGGCAGCTACCTTACAGACCCTGGCAGTAGGATACAATTTTCCCTACTGGGTTTCAAGTTCAAAGGCCAACCTCCTCCATTAAGAATGGAAGGGCCTGGGGCACTGGCTGGCTCAGTCAGTTAGGCATTTGACTCTTGATTTCCACTCAAGTCATGGTCTCAGGGTCGTGGGATCAAGTCCTGCATGGTGCTTGGCGCTCTGCAGGGAGTGTGCTTAAGATTCTTTCCTCTTCCCCTCCCTCTGCCCTTACCCCCTTGCATGTGCTCTATCTCTCTCTAAAAAGAAAGAAAGAAAGAAAGAATAGGAGGGCTTGGAGAATGTGATATCAATTTGTCCTGAAGGTCAATCTTCAAAATATTAGTTCAACATAAACTGATCTGGGACATTATTAAGGCAAATTTCTCTCTTAAGATGTTTTTTTCAGGGGTTCCTGGGGGCTCAGTTGGTTAAGGTGTCCCAGTCTTGATTTCTGCTCAGGTCATGATTTCAGGGTTGTGAGATCAAGCCCCATATCAGGCTCTGTGATGGGCATAGAGCCTGTTTAAGACTCTCTCTCCAAGGATGCCTTGGTGACTCAGTCAGGTAATCATCTTTCTTCAGCTCAGGTTATGATCTCAGGGTCCTAGGATGGAGTCCCATGTAGGGCTCCCTGCTCTGTGGGGAGTCTGCTTCTCCTTTTCCCTCTGCTCATGGTCTCTTGCTCTCAAGTGAATAAATAAAAAAAATTTTTTTTTAAATATTCTCTCCCTCTCCCTATGCCCACCCCCTTTTCTCTCCTTCTCAAACAAACAACAAACCTATATATATCCCTGTATCTATCTATCTATGTATTAAAAAGATGTTTTTTAGATTCCTTTATAGATGTTTAGAAAGAGGAGAAAGAAGGTACTTGGTCATCTCTGCTATGACAAGTTAAGTACAAAGTGCTCTGGAAGCATATCGGAGAGTTACTTAACCCAGAGTTTGGGGAGAGGGTGCAGTCATGAAAGATGTTCCTGAGGAAGTGATGTCTCTGTTAATTTAAAGTGGAGGTACCTTGGCCTGAGACATTTCATTCTTTTTCTTTTTCCTTTCCTTTCCTTCCCTCCCTTTTTTCCATTCCTTTTCCCTTCTCTCCGCTTCCCTCCCTTCCCCTCTCTTCTCTTCCCTTCCCTTTCTTTTCTTTTTAGAGGCAGAGAGAGGTGGAGGTTGGGGCAGGGGGAGAGGGAGAGAGGAATCTTAAGCAGGCTCCAAGCCCAGCATTGAGCCCAACGCAGGGCTTGATCTCACGACCCCGAGATCATGACCTGAGCCGAAATCGAGTCGGACGCTTAACCAACTGAGCCACCCAGGCACCCCCAAACTGAGACATTTCTGAGAGTGAAACAAGACAATATTACTAATTGTAAGGGACAACAAGAATAAACCAGGATTTTACTGAACAAATTGAGACTTCTGGTTACTCTATTTATAAATCATGTTCAGGTACTTGACCTCCAGTGAAAGCAGGGATCTCTTCACTTTTTACTTTATACATTTTGCCTAAGTGACTTTCTCCATACCTTTGCCTTTACTTGCTCATTTCACAAATATTTGTCCAGGATGAACTTATGGGCACAGAAGTTACAAAGAAGAAAGGACATAGTGCCTGCCCTCATGCTCTGTCTAAAGACACACATCCAAAGAAACAATTTTAATACAAGTATACAACTTTCGTCCTGGCCTTTCCTCTGAGCTCTTACATCTATCATTTCCACTCAGATTGCAAAACACAAGTCCAAAACAGAACATTTAATTTCTCCAAATCTGTTCTTCCTGTAGCTAGTCTTAAAATTGATGCCACTATCCAATACACTGCTAAAGGCAAAAGCCTTTAGCAGATGAGATAAAGTTTATAAAGTTTATAAACTGCCCTAAACAGTGTTATCCTTCTTCTCACTATGCATTTTAATTTCTCCACCTTTCTTAAGCACAATGACTAAATTGGGGCTTAGAATTCTAATGAGGGCCCAAGATCAATTGAAGCAGAAGGGTAATTTTCAAGTGTTTAAATGCTATGTTTTTAACAAATAGATCCCAGTGTTAATGTGGGATTGTTTTTTCCAGAATAGTACAACATTGATGATTCATATTCAATTTGTTGACAATCATGACATCCAGATCTAGATATATGCCCTAGGCTGTCTCAAAAAACTTCAGTTTAGGTGAGAAAGACATGAAGATAAGTCCTCAAGAGTCTGACCCTATCTCCTCTTTGTGAAGAAGGTGAGTGGTTGCAGATGTGTAAAGGTGTAGGTGAAAGATCAGTGTTGATTGACTGTTGAACAATGGCTGTATAAAAGGACAAGTATTTCTTTAAAAAGTAACTTTAATGTTTCTATCATCTTATTCTCCACACAGCTGCCAGAGTGATCCTTTTAAAATAAATCTGATTACCTCTCTCACCACACACTAAGGAATCTTTCATGAGCCATCTCTGCAAGGAACCTACTCTAAAACATTTAACATTCAAATCCACACTCATTGGCAAAATGTTTTCCAAACTGGTAAACCCTAAAACCAAATCTCCTTCAGTCAAAAAAAAAAAAAGAAAGAAATTTGGTTATTCCTTTGCTCTCAACCCTTGTGAGGTACTCTACCATATCTCCCCCCAAATCCAAAGTCCAACCGTGGCTTACAAGATGATGCATGATCTGGTTTCTGCCTGTTTCGCAACTTATTTCACTATGTTGCTGTGCTGAAGTCACACTTGTCTCCTTACTTCTTCCCCAACAGGCCAAGCAAGTCCCTATCTCAGGGCCACTGCAATTCCTCTTTCTCTTCTCCTAGTTTCCCTCTGGAAATCCACATGCTGCCTCCCTTAACGATTAGGTTTCTGGTTATGAACTCTTTCAATTAGGAGGCTTCCCTTGTCTACCTCATCTAAAAGACCAGGCCCACATCACTCTTATTCCTTTATTCTGATTTATCTTTTTTCCCATAAAACTTAACACATTACCGGGGAATTACCTCTTATTTAGTAGTATGTGTATTGCTTCATGTCAATCCCCCCCACTATGGTATGAGGCAGAGACTGTTTTGTTTGCTGCTGAGTCCTCAGCACCTAGAACAGGGTCTGCTCTTTAAATATTTGTTGACGAAATGACGAAATAGACTTTCGGGATACAGCAAATGTAAAACTACGCTATAATAGAGCTACCGACATGATGCATAGTAAAATGTCTGGAAGAGTATACCAAAACGTTAACTGTTTAATCAATACAGTGGGAGCTGGGGTGAATTTTCGCTTGTGTGAATTTTCTGATTATTTTTCAGAACGAATTTGTAGCCTTCATATATTAACAGATCAATCAAGAGGCCACACCAGCAGAAAATGCAAATGAATTTAAAGAGAAGTTGGGCAAAATTTATGAAAGACAGACTTCTAAATAGATGTAGGAGCCTCATGGGGACGATAACCACGGCTTCAGTGCCCTTCCCCACACTTCCCAGCCGTGTGTTCCCAAGTCACTCATAAGCCAGCCGAAATGTCTTCACCTGGAAAATGGGGACAATAATAGTGCCTACCTCATAGGTTGTTTTTGAAGATTCAATGACACCATGGATGTCACCTCCTTTGTAACAATGCCTGGCATGCAATAAATACTCGACAAATGGTAGCTATTACAGTAATTAGTAGTAGTAATAAGAGATGCTGGGACATACCTAGCCCTCAAGATTGACATCAGAGTGGACCACCACATCCTCTCATCATTGCGCCTCAGTCTGGGCCCCTGAAGCCCAAAGAGGGGATGGTTCTTCCCAAAGAAGAGAATTTCCACGTTCCAGAAGCGTCTGAATAAAACGTACCCTGTTTACCCTCACACCGTTCAGTCAGTCTGGTTAATCCACGAGCCCCACTACAAGACCCGCTCGGCCTCGGCTGCCTTCGCGGCCACAGGGGCGGGCAGGGGGGAGTGGGAATGTTAGAAACACAAAAGCAGGACGGTACCGGCCCGCTCCACCTCACCGCGCTCTGGAGCGGATCGAACGGCGGCGCCACGCACTGGCAAGCCTCTGGCGACCGGCAACGCGCCTCACGCCAAAGGGACTGCTGCCCGGACTCAAGTCAGGCAGGCTGCTCCATCCGCCCTACCCCCCGGGCCTCAGCCAGAGAACAGCGGCGGGCGCGCGGCAAGGCCCGGGCGCGGGCCGAAGGCCGAGGGCCGAGGGCCGAGGGGGCGGCAGTGCGGGGCCGCGAGGGCCGGGGAGGGGCGGCGGCGCGCTCGCGCCTGGGCCGCTCGAGAGCGAGCACGTACCCCCGGGCGCGCGCGCGGCTGGCGGCTCCTCGGCGCGGAGGCGGGGGACGCGGCGAGGTGAGGCACGAGGTGCTGTGGGGCGGGTGGGGACGGGGCGCGAGCCCCTCTAGCGGCCGAGGGGGTGATGTGGACGGCGAGGGGCGGTGGCGACAGGGGCGGGCTGCGGACCCCGGGCTCGGGGGAAAACGCGGCGCGCAGGCGGGCGAGCTGGCGGAGCTGGGCCAAGCCGCGTTTGGGGGAGGGCGGCGCGGGCTCGGCCTGACCCGTCCGTCCCGCCCCGCGGCGTGCCTAGCGCGCCCCGCCCCCTGGGCGGCCCTGCGCGGCCCCGCGCGGCCCCAGCCCCGGGATTCTTGTCTCTGCGGTGGCGCGCCTAATTACGCTGGGAACAGACGCCCTGGTGTCTTTGCTCCTGACCGACGTTACTTTTCGAGTTTTCAAGTCGGCCTTACACACTAGGTAGTTCACCTCCATTTTGGAGCTGAGGCCGAACTGAGACTCAGGTAAAATGACTTGCCCAAGATCATACAGCTTAAGGAACGAGGTGAGGAGCTCTGCTTTGTCTGCAAATCTCCAAACCCTACACCTGTCCCCTGCATCACAGCGAATGCCTGTCTTCCTCGTCCCAGTGGCTCTGAATTTGGCAGATTAATTTGGAGCTACCACCCATCCTTTCATGAACGTCAGTGTCAGAAATGTCTCTCGTGAGAAGAAAGGAGAGGAAGAAGAATCTGCTTATTGGAATATTGTGCTTATGATATGGAATGTTTATGCGTTTTTTACTTAACCATCTCTTTTTAAAAAATGATTTCTTTATTTATTTGAGAGAGAGTACGAGAGATAGCATGAGAGGGGAGAAGGTCAGAGGGAGAAGCAGACTCCTCATGGAGCTGAGAGCCCGACGTGGGAGTCGATCCCAGGGCGCTGGGATCATGACCTGAGCTGAAGGCAGTTGCTTAACCAACTTAACCCAGGCGCCCCTTAACCATCTCTTTTAACCTTTGTTGAAGTGTCGCTGCTGCTCACTACTTTTAAGACATGTGCAAGTAGCAGTCTTTCAGAACTTCACTTCTTCTTTAAAAAAGCAGCAGGCCTGAAGGTTGTGAAGAATTGGAGATATTCCACATACAGTAAGCGGTACCAGAGTAAATGAGGAAAGTTCAGCAAATTTTGGCTTTTTTTAAAATTACAGAGCGCATAATACCTTTTGCTAAACCCATTTTTCTTCAGAGACTAACTTTTCCTGGGACTAGAGCAGGGGGAGAACCATTCCTATCCCAGCCCACTTAAGAAAAGACAAGTTCATTGATAGCCATGTTATCTGAATGTCATATAGCCTTAAGGATGAATTATACCCCAAGCTCAGAGTACCTGGTGGAAGAAGTCACTCCAGGAGAACTAAAGATGAATTCACCTTTTGTGAAATTAACATTTGTCCATTACGTTTTCTTTATTGAGTTCTTTCTCTGTGTTTGGCACTTTGAAGCATACAGATGTGTATTGGATAGTAGTCCCTGCTTTCATTTACTCTAGATATGGGAAAAAATATGCATTCAGAAGTAATCCTCACAAAGTAGAATGGGATGCCAGAAAAGAGATAGCCAAGAAGCTGTGGGACCATAGAAGGAGAAATGTTTTCTTGACTTAGAGTGAAGTATGACTTCATTTCTGCCTTCAAGAAAATACTTTATACTGTTGTTTAAACATTAAGTATTTGTTCAAAGAGTAAGTGACCAAACGTTTGTCGTCATAGGGTTCCTTGGTTTCTAGTAATAGAAGGTCATTCGTATTAAAGTATTATTAGAAAGATAAAGAAATGGGAAAAAAATCCAAACAGTTGGGCCATCCTTGGGGATGAGGATCTCAATAGCCAGAGCTCATGGACCAAATTCTTTGATTAATGAATGACTGGGTTCCAATTGACTTCTGTCCTTGTATGTCTTACACAAGATTAAGATTTTTCTTTTATTGGGGCATCTCGGTGGCTCAGTGGGTTAAAGCCTCTGCCTTAGACTTGGGTCAAGATCCAGGGTCCTGGGATCCAGCCCCGCATCAGGCTCTCTGCTTACAGGGGAGCCTGCTTCCCCCCCACCACCCACCCACCCCGCCCCCTCTGCCTGCCTCTTTGCGATCTCTGTCAAATAAAGTCTTTAAAAAAAAAAGATTTTCTTTTTTAAAAATATTTATTTATTTGACAGAGACACAGCAGGAGAGAGAACATAAGCAGGGGGAGTGGGAGTGGGAGAGGGAAAAGCAGGTTTCCCGTTGAGCAGAGAGCCTGATACAAGGCTCAGTCCCAGGACCCTGGGATCATGACCTGAGTGGAAGCATATGCTTAATGACTGAGCCACCTAGGCGCTCCATGATTAAGATTTTCACAGGAGATCTGGCTACTTTAGCTATAAGGGTGAGGTATACAGTACCTACCAGAACCATATGAAATGTGGGTGAGTCAGTTTCTCAAGGGAAAGAGGGTTAAGGAGAGAAGTGATAATGCATAGAGAAAAACAATTGTTGCTTGTTAGAGGTATGTAGCCTTTATAGAGAGCCAGGTACCACTGTGTCTTATTTATATGGATTTTGATATTTAATCTTAATAAGGACTTAGATACTATTTTTCATCCCC